>NC_092719.1:120215912-121415912 GCF_047496885.1 Scyliorhinus torazame
CACTCACCATCACGTATCTGCCCCCGTTATCCGCCACTATAGTCTTTGCCTCGAACATTACCCGCTTCCCCACTAATATAGCCACCCCCCTGTTTTTCGCATCTAGCCCCGAATGGAACACCTGCCCCACCCATCCTTTGCGCAGCCTAACCTGGTCTATCAGTTTCAGGTGCGTTTCCTGTAACATAACCACATCTGCTTTAAGTTTCTTAAGGTGTGCGAGTACCCGTGCCCTCTTTATCGGCCCGTTGAGCCCTCTCACGTTCCACGTGATCAGCCGAGTTGGGGGGCTTCCCACTACCCCCCCCTTGCCGATTAGCCATCATCTTTTTCCAGCATCTCACCCAGTTCCCACGCAGCTGTATCTCCCCCAGGCGGTGCCCCCCCGCCCATCCTCTCCCGTACCCGCTCCCCCCTTTCCCCAGCAGCAGCAACCCAGTAATTCCCCCCTCCCACCCCCCCCGCTAGACCCCCCGCTAGCGTAATTACTCCCCCCATGTTGCTCCCAGAAGTCAGCAAACTCTGGCTGACCTCGGCTTCCCCCCGTGACCACGGCTCGCACCGTGCGACGCCCCCTCCTTCCTGCTTCTCTATTCCCGCCATAATTATCATAGCGCGGGAGCCAAGCCCGTGCTTCTCCCTTGGCCCCGCCCCCCATGGCCAACGCCCCATCTCCTCTCCCTCCCCACCTCCCCCCATCACCCCCTGTGGGAGAGAGAAAAGTTACCACACCGCAGGATTAGAACATAAAACCCCTCTTCGCCCCCCCCATTCGCCCCACCACTTTGTCCAAACGTTCTTTTTAATAATCCACTCATTCCAGTTTTTCTTCTACAATAAAAGTCCACGCTTCATCCGCCGTCTCAAAGTAGTGGTGCCTCCCTTGATATGTGACCCACAGTCTTGCCGGTTGCAGCATTCCAAATTTTATCTTCCTTTTATGAAGCACCGCCTTGGCCCGATTAAAGCTCGCCCTCCGCACTCCAGTCTTGATAAACGCGGATCACCGCGTTCTCCCATTTACTGCTCCGAGTTTTCTTCGCCCATCTAAGGACCATTTCTCTATCCTTAAAACGGAGGAATCTCACCACTATGGCTCTGGGAGTTTCTCCTGCTCTCGGTCCTCGCGCCATAACTCGGTATGCTCCCTCCACCTCCAACGGACCCGCCGGGGCCTCCGCTCCCATTAACGAGTGCAGCATCGTGCTCACATATGCCCCGACGTCCGCACCCTCCACACCTTCAGGAAGACCAAGAATCCTCAGGTTGTTCCTCCTTGCGTTGTTTTCCAGTGCCTCCAACCTCTCCACACATCGTTTCTGATGTGCCTCCTGTATCTCCGTCTTCACCACCAGGCCCTGTATATCGTCCTCATTCTCGGCTGCCTTCGCCTTCACGACCCGAAGCTCCCGCTCCTGGGTCTTTTGTTCCTCCTTTAGCCCTTCAATTGCCTGTAGTATCGGGGCCAACAGCTCTTTCTTCATTTCCTTTTTTATCTCTTCCACGCAGCATTTCAAGAACTCTTGTTGTTCAGGGCCCCATGTGAAACTGCCACCTTCCGACGCCATCTTGGTTTTTGCTTGCCTTCCTTGCCGCTGTTCCAAAGGATCCGCTGCAATCCGGCCACTTTCCTCTCCTTTTTCCATCCGTGTCCAGGGGGAATTCCCTTCTGGTTTACCGCACGGTGTTTTTAGCCGTTAAAATTGCTGTTGGGGCTCCTATCAAGAGCCCAAAAGTCCGTTTCACCGGGAGCTGCCGAAACGTGCGACTCAGCTGGTCATCGCCGCACCCGGAAGTCCCCTGGCCTGTAACTTTTAATCTGCAGGGAGAGAACCAGAGAGCATCCTGGGAAGGCAAGTGATTTTTATTTTTATTACCTTTTCAAATTGTGTGGGGGAAAAACTGAAGTGACATCACAATAAAGCTGTCATCTGATTGGCTGGTTGGGAATCCACACCAAATTTAAAAATTAAACACTGTTAAACTATTTAAACATAATTACTTAATTATAATTTAGAGGGGTATCTAAGCCAGAGATTGGAGAGTACTGCATTTAGCTTTCACATTTATAGTAGAAATCTAGTGCTAGGAAACATATAGTTAACAGTAACTTTTTTAAAAACAAATTTAAAAAAAAATTAATTTACTAATTAATTAACGCAATGTCAATTAGAGGAGTGCAGTGCTCTGACTGTGAGATGTGGCAGGTCCGGAAGGCTTGCAGCATCCCAGATGGGTTCATCTGCAGAAAGTGCCCCCAAAATAGAGCTCCTCACAGACCGCATGGTTCGGTTGGAGCAGCAGTTGGATGCACTTAGGAGCATGCAGGTGGCGGAAAGTATCATAGATAGCAGTTATATAAATGTGGTCACACCCAAGGTGCAGGCAGAGAAATGGGTGACCACCAGAAAGGGCAGACAGTCAGTGCAGTAATCCCCTGTGGTTGTCCCCCTCTAGAACAGGTATACCCCTTTGGATACTGTCAGGGGGATAGCCTATCAGGGGAAAACAGCAGCAGCCAGAGCAGTGGCACCACGGCTGGCTCGGATGTTCAGCAGGGAGGGTCAAAGCGCAGAAGAGCAGTAGTCATAGGAGACTCTATAGTCAAGGGCACAGATAGGCGCTTCTGTGGACGTGAAAGAGACTCCAGGATGGTATGTTGCCTCCCTGGTGCCAGGGTCCAGGATGTCTCCGAACGTGTAGCGGGCATCCTGAAGGGGGAGGGTAAACAGGCAGAGGTCATTGTACATATTGGTACTAACGACATAGGCAGGAAGGGGCATGAGGTTCTGCAGCAGGAGTTCAGGGAGCTAGGCAGAAAGTTACGGGAGGGTTTAAACTAGTATGGCAGGGGGGTGGGTACCGGAGCAATAGGTCAGAATGTGAAAGCATTCAGGGAGAACTAGGGAATAGGTGGTGGAATCTTTAATTTGAAGGATCTTAACCTGCTGAACTACGCCAAGTTTGGGGGAAGCTTAGTTGATGAATCAAAGTCCTGGCGCACTACGACAAGTTGAAAGATTTGTAATATTTCTGGACGACGCCAAGTTGTTGGATTCCTAGTATTATTCGACTGTGTAAAGTTGAAGGAATTTATATTATTTCTACTATTCGGTTACCAGTAGCACTTTGCGATTACTGGGACTCAGCAGAAATTTGCAGTTGAAACTTCTCAGGTGCCAAAAAGAATTGTTTTATTTGTAGTTGCTTGATTACAATTTGAAAGTCATTTAAAAGGCAATTCGTAGACAATTTGAAGCTTTCAGAGAATGACAGACATTATCTTCTTGCTTAGGCAGACAACTCGAAAGTAACTTTTAAAAGTTCAAAGTCTGGAAATGAAACATGAAGAGAGAGAGAGAGCTAATCTTCAGCTAAACTCAAACTCAAAGTACTAAACAGACTAACAGACTGACTAACCAGACTTAAAGAATCAAAGACAGAACCCCCAAAATTAAAGACAACCATTAAGGACAGACAGACTATTAAGGACAGACTTACAAGACAGACTAAGAGAATTAAAGACAGCAATTAAGGACAGACTGACTAACAGACAGACAGACAGACTAACACTCTGACAGACTACATCACTGACACAGACTAACACCCCGAAAAAGACTAAAATGGTGGGCGGAAACTTTTCAGTTATACACTTTCATATCTGTCTTAAGTCATCTAATCACACCCCAATCTAATCCTAATTGGTTTGGGTTAGACTCAAACACATTTGATTTGATGGCAAGCCGTCCATCTTCAATGTGCAACATTAGCTTTTAATTGTTTCATGTCTGCATGTTATGGAATGTGATATTCTGCTAATCTTTACCAGCAATAAACTGGTTTTAAGCTAGCTTGGCTAATGTAACAATGGAGACTTCATATCGAGAAAGATTGAATAAAATATATATCTGATTCAATGCTCTACAAGCTGCACTGGACTCCTGCCACCTCGTTGCCATGGAACTCAGCCCTTGTCCTTGACAATTAGCACAAGCAGTGTCAAATTGTCTTACAACTGTGCTGTTTTAATCTATGATGGAATTTTATGCTGTTTCATGTATCTATTGAAGACCTGAATTTATGGGTGCTGAAATTCGCATTTTTAAATGAGTATTTAAAACTGGGGCTTAATATTTATGCTTAAACAGCTGTCTTTTACTTATACTAGTTGTATTCGAAATACCTGGCTTCTACAATAGGGACAATATGGCTCTGAGGAAGAGCAGACAGGGAGATGTTGCTGAAAACAGCAGGTCCATTGGCCTGAAGTGCATATGTTTTAATGCAAGAAGTATTTTAAAAAAATATATTTATTCAAATTTTTCAACAAATTTTCAGCAAACCCCCCCCCCCTAAAAAAGAAAGAAACAAGAGCACAACAATCAGAAATTATACATTGAATTTCTCCCATATACAATAACCCCCCATATAACATTTAAAAACACAAATAGGGAAAAAAAAACATCTTCACCCAAACGCCACCCCAAGAGAAACCCCCCCTCCTCCCCCCGCCCTTGGGCGGCTGCTGTTGCTGACCTCCTCCTAACGCTCCGCGAGATAGTCTAGGAACGGTTGCCACCGCCTGGAGAACCCCTGCACAAACCCTCGCAAGGCAAACTTTATCCTCTCCAGCTTGATGAACCCTGCCATGTTATTGATCCAAGCTTCCACACTAGGGGGCTTTGCATCTTTCCATAGTAGCAAAATCCTCCGCCGGGCTACCAGGGACGCAAAGGCCAGAATACCGGCCTCTTTCGCCTCCTGCGCTCCCGGCTCGTCCAATACCCCAAATAATGCCAATCCTCAGCTCGGCTTAACCCGGGCGTTCACCACCTTGGACATAGTCCTCGCAAAACCCCTCCAAAACCCATCCAGCGCCAGGCACGACCGGAACATATGGACGTAATTTGCCGGGCTCCCTGAGCACCTCCCACATCTGTCCTCCACCCCAAAGAACCTACTCAACCTCGCCCCTGTCATGTGCGCTCTGTGAGTAACTTTGAACTGTATTAGGCTAAACCTGGCGCAAGAGGAGGAAGAATTAACCCTACTCAAGGCATCAGCCCACAGACCCTCATCTATCTCCTCCCCAAGCTCCTCCTCCCACTTGCTCTTTAACTCCTCCACCGAGGCCTCCTCCTCTTCCTTCAGCTCCTGGTAAGTTGCCGAAACCTTGCCTTCTCCAACCCATACACCCAAAATCACCCTGTCCAGAATCCCACGTGCCGGAAGCAGCGGGAATTCCCTCACCTGCCGCCTCACAAACACCCTCACTTGCATGTACCTGAAAGCGTTTCCCGGGGATAGCCCAAACCTCTCCACCAGCGCCCCTAGGCTCGCAAACGTCCCATCGATGAACAGGTCCCTCATTCTTCTAATCCCTGCCCGATGCCAGCTCCGAAACCCCCCATCCATCCTTCCCGGGACGAACCGATGATTCTCCCAAATCGGGGACCAAACCGAGGCTCCCACCTCGCCCCTGTGTCGCCTCCACTGCCCCCAGATCTTTAGCGTCGCCGCCACCACCGGCCTCGTGTACCTTGTCGGCGAGAGCGGCAGCGGTGCCGTCACCAGCGCCCTCAGGCTCGTGCCCACACAGGACGCCATCTCTAGCCTCTTCCACACCGCCCCCTCTCCCTCCATTACCCACTTACGGATCATCGCCACATTGGCTGCCCAATAATAGCCACACAAATTTGGCAGTGCCAGCCCCCCCCCCCCCCCCCCCTGCTACTCTCCAGAAACACTCTCTTCACCCTAGGGGTCTTATTCGCCCACACAAATCCCATGATGCTCCTGCTTACCCGTTTGAAAAAGGCCTTGGGGATCATAATGGGAAGGCACTGGAACACAAAGAGAAACCTCGGGAGCACCGTCATTTTGACCGAATGCACCCTACCCGCTAGTCAGAGTGGCAGCATATCCCAACTTTTAAGATCCTCCTCCATCTGCTCCACCAACTGCGTCAAATTGAGCTTGTGCAGGGCCCCCCAACTCCTAGCTACTTGGATCCCTCGGTACCGAAATATCCTTTCCGCCCTCTTCAGCGGTAGCTCGTCTATCCCCCTTCCCTGGTCCCCTGAATGCACCACAAAGAGCTCACTCTTTCCTACGTTGAGTTTATACCCCGAAAAGTCCCCAAACTCCCTAAGGATCCGCATGACCTTCGCCATCCCCTCCACTGGATCCGCCACATACAAAAACAGGTCATCGGCATACAACGACACCCGGTGTTCCTCTCCCCCTCAGACCAGTCCCCTCCATTTCCTGGACTCCCTCAGTGCCATGGCTAGTGGCTCAATTGCCAGTGCAAACAACAAGGGGGATAAGGGGCACCCCTGCCTCGTCCCCCGGTACAGCCGAAAGTACTCCGACCTCCGCCGGTTCGTAGCCACACTCGCCACCGGGGCTCTACATAGCAGCCTGACCCAACTGATGAACCCCTCCCCGAACCCAAACCTCCGCAACGCTTCCCAAAGATACTCCCACTCCACCCGATCAAAGGCCTTCTCCGCGTCCATAGCTGCCACTACCTCCGCTTCCCCATCCACCGAGGGCATCATAATCACATTGAGGAGCCTCCGCACATTTGTATTTAGCTGCCTATCCTTCACAAATCCCGTCTGGTCCCCATGAATCACCCCCGGGACACAGTCCTCAATTCTCGTAGCCAGCACCTTTGCCAGCAACTTAGCGTCAACATTGAGGAGCGAGGTCGGTCTATACGACCCACATTGCAATGGATACTTGTCCCGCTTCAAGATCAAAGAAATCAGCGCCCTGGACATTGTCGGGGGCAACCTCCTCCCTCGCCTCATTAAAAGTCCTCACTAGCAACGGACCCAGCAGGTCCACATATTTCCTGTAGAATTCAACCGGGAACCCATCCGGCCCCGGGGCCTTCCCCGCCTGCATGCTCCCCAATCCTTTAACCAGCTCCTCCAGCCCAATCGGCGCCCCCAAACCAGCCACCTCCTCCTCCTCCACCCTCGGGAACCTCAGCTGATCTAGGAATCGTCGCATCCCCTCCTCCCCCGCTGGGGGCTCAGACCTGTACAGATCCCCATAGAAGTCCCTAAATACCTCGTTTATTCTCACTGCACTCCGCACCGTATTTCCCCCCTCTATCCTTAACTCCAATCTCCCTCGCTGCCTCCCTCTTACGAAGCTGATGTGCCAACATCCGACTTGCCTTCTCCCCATATTCATACGCCCAGACTACCCCCACCTGCACCTCCCCATTGTCGTTGGCCTCCAAATATCTTTCAATACACCCCCTCATCCGCCAACAGTCCCACATCAAGGCGCCACAGCGGGCGCTGGTCCCTCTCCTCCCCCAACTCCAGCTCCACCCAATGCGGGGCGTGGTCCGAGATGGCTATGGCCGAATATTCCGTTCCCTCCACTGTCGGGATTAGCGCCCTGCTCAAAATGAAAAAATCTATCCGGGAGTAGGCTCTATGGACGTGGGAAAAGAAGGAAAATTCCCTGGCCAGCGGCCTGGCAAACCTCCATGGATCCACTCCCCCCATCTGGTCCATAAACCCCCTGAGCACCTTGGCCGCAGCCGGCCTCTTACCCGTCCTGGACCTAGAACGGCCCAGTGCCGGGTCCAGCACCGTGTTGAAGTCTCCCCCCCCATTATCAAGCTTCCTACCTCCAGATCCAGAATCCGACCCAGCATGCGTTTCATAAATCCGGCATCATCACAATTTGGGGCATATACGTTCACCAGTACCACTCGCACCCCCTGCAACCTACCACTCACCATCAGATATTGACCTCCATTATCCACTACAATATTCAGTGCCTCGAACGGCATCCGCTTCCCCACCAGTATTGCAACCCCTCTGTTCTTCACAGCCAGCCCTGAATGAAAGACCTGCCATACCCATCCCTTTCTCAGCCTAACCTGATCTGCCACCTTCAGATGTGTCTCCTGGAGCATAACCACGTCTGCCTTCAGTCCCTTTAAGTGCGCGAACACCCGGCCCGTTCAAGTCCCTCACATTCCAAGTTATCAGCCGGATCGGGGGGCTAGTCCCCCCCCCCCTGCCGACTAGCCATCTCCTTTTCTAGGCCAGCCACGTGCCCGCGTCTCCCGCACCCTCCAGTCCCCCAGGCGGCGTACCCCCGCCCCGACTACCTCCCCTACTTCCAGCTTCTTTTTGGCCAGTGCATCAGCAACCCAGATTCCCCCCTTCCCCCCCCGCTCCAGATCCTCATCGAGCCATTTTGCTCCCCCCATGACACTCCCGTAAGTCAGCTGACTCCTGCTGACCCCGGCCTCTCCCACCATTCCATCGACCCTCCAGTGTGAGAGTCCCCCCACCCCTTGGCAGTCAGTGTGCACTCCTCTCCAGCACCACCCTTCCCCCCCCGGCCCCGCCCCATCCTTCCCTACACGGGAAAAATCCCGCGCTTTCCTGAGCCGGCCCCGCCCCCTCTGGCGCAGCTCCTTTTTGCGGCCTTACCCCAACTCCCCATCCCCGGGCCTCCACCCCTCCTCTTCCTCCGTGGGGCCCTGCCCCTCCAACACCGACGCCCACATTCTCCCACAGCCCCCACATCAAATCCATTCACCCATCCTCGCCCAGCACTCAAACAAAAAGAACATTCCCCAAACGCAGTAAACACAGTAAACATGCCTCCACGACAAACCCTCAATTTGAGTCCAACTTTTCAGTCTGTATAAAGTTCCATGCCTCATCAGGCGTTTCAAAATAGTGGTGCCGATCTTGGAACGTGACCCACAATTGTGCTGGCTGCTGCATCCCGAACTTCACCTCCTTCCGATGGAGCACCGCCTTAGCCCGGTTGAAACCAGCCCTCTTCTTAACCACCTCCGCACTCCAGTCCTGATAAATTCAGATCTCCGTGTTCTCCCACCTGCTGCTCCGCTCTTTTTTGGCCCATCTCAGGACACACTCTCTGTCCATAAAGCGGTGGAACCTCACCACTACAGCGGCTCGTTGGCTTTGGGTCTCCTTACCAGGACCCGATGAGTCCCATCCAGCTCCAGGGGCCTCGGGAAAGCTCCCGCGCCCATCAGCAAATTGAGCATCGTGCTCATATATGCCCCGGCATCGGGCCCCTCCACTCCTTCAGGGCGACCCAGAATCCGAAGATTCTTCCTCTTCGACCTATTCTCCAGGTCCTCGAATTTTTCCGCCCAACTCTTGTGCAGTGCCTCGTGCGCCTCCATCTTCACCGCCAGGCCCAAGATCTCGTCCTCGTTCTCCGAAGATTTTTGCCGCACGTCCCGGATCGCCACCCCATAGGCGTTCTGGGTCTCCACAAGCTTCTCAATCGCCGCCTTCATTGGTGCCAGCATTTCTGTCTTCAGCCCCTCAAAGCAGCGTTTAAATCCTGCGCCCACGCTGCTTGGTCCCCACCTGCCGCCATCTTGCTTTTCCTCCCTCGCTGTTTTTGCTGCACCCGGATCACTTTTATAGCCGCTCCACTCCTGGTCCAATCCATATAATGTCAGGGGGACCTTGCTGTCACCTTCCCACACTGGAAGCCTTTGAACAACTGCCGTTAGGGCCCCTCTGAAGAGCCCAAAAGTCCGTTCCCAGCGGGAGCTGCCGAACGTGCGACCTACCTAGGCATAGCCGCAACCGGAAGTCCTAATGCAAGTAGTATTACAGGTAAGGCGGATGAACTTAAGAGCTTGGATTAGTACTTGGAACTATGATGTTGTTGCCATTACAGAGACCTGGTTGAGGGAAGGACAGGATTGGCAGCTAAACGTTCCAGGATTTAGATGTTTCAGGTGGGATAGAGGGGGATGTAAAAGGAGTGGCGGAGTTGCGCTACTGGTTAGGGAGAATATCACAGCTGTACTACAGGAGGACAGCTCAGAGGGCAGCGAGGCTATATGGGTAGAGATCAGGAACAAGAAGGGTGCAGTCACAATGTTGGGGGTTTACTACAGGCCTCCCAACAGCCAGCGGGAGATAGAGGAGCAGATTGGTAGACAGATTTTGGAAACAAGTAAAAACAACAGGGTTGTTGTGATGTGAGACTTCAACTTCCCCAATATTGACTGGGACTCACTTAGTGCTAGGGGCTTAGACGGGGTAGAGTTTGTAAGGAGCATCCAGGAGGGCTTCTTAAAACAATATGTAGATAGTCCAACTAGGGGAGGGGCTGTACTGGACCTGGTATTGGGGAATGAGCCCGGCCAGGTGGTAGAAATTTAAGTAGGGGAGCATTTTGGGAACAGTGACCACAACTCAGTAAGTTTTAAAGTGTTGGTGGACAAGGATAAGAATGATCCTCAGGTGAATGTGCTAAATTAGGGGAAGGCTAATTATAACAATATTAGGCAGGAACTGAAGAACCTAGATTGGGGGCAGATGTTTGAGGGTAAATCGACATCTGACATGTGGGAGGCTTTCAAATGTCAGTTGAAAGGAATTCAGGACCGGCATGTTCCTGTGCGGAAGAAGGACAAATACGACAAATTTCAGGATAACGACAGATATTGTAGGCTTCGTCAAAAATAAAAAGGAGGCATTTGTCAGGGCTAGAAGGCTGGGAACAGACGAAGCCTGTGTGGAAGATAAGAAAAGTAGGAAGGAACTTAAGCAAGGAGTCAGGAGGGCTAGAAGGGGTTATGAAAAGTCATTGTCAAATAGGGTTAAGGAGAATCCCAAGGCTTTCTACACGTACATAAAAAGCAAGCGGGTAGCCAGGGAAAGGCCCACTGAAGGATAGGCAAAGGAATCTATGTGTGGAGCCAGAGGAAATGGGCGAGGTACTAAATGAATACTTTGCATCAGTATTCACCAAAGAGAAGGAATTGGTAGATGTTGAGTCTGGAGAAGGGTGTGTAGATATCCTGGGTCACATTGAGATCCAAAAAGACGAGGTGTTGGGCGTCTTGAAAAATATTAAAGGTAGATAAGTCCCCAGGGCCTGATGGGATCTACCCCAGAATACTGAAGGAGGCTAGAGAGGAAATTGCTGAGGCCTTGACAGAAATCCTTGGATCCTCACTGTCTTCAGGTGATGTCCCGGGGGACTGGAGAATAACCAATGTTGTTCCTTTGTTTAAGAAGGGTAGCAAGGATAATCCAGGGAACTACAGGCCGGTGAGCCTTACTTCAGTGGTAGGGAAATTACTGGAGAGAATTCTTCATGACAGGATCTACTCCCATTTGGAAGCAAATGGACGTATTAGCGAGAGGCAGCATGGTTTTGTGAAGGGGAGGTCGTGTCTCACTAACTTGATAAGAGTTTTTCCGAAGAGGTCACAAAGATGATTGATGCAGGTAGGGCAATAGATGTTGTCTATATGGACTTCAGTAAGGCCTTTGACAAGGTCCCTCATGGTAGACTATAAAGGTGAAGTCACACGGGATCAGGAGTGAGCTGGCAAAATGGATATAGAACTGGCTAGGTCATAGAAGGCAGAGAGTAGCAATGGAAGGGTGCTTTTCTAATTGGAGGGCTGCGACTAGTGGTGTTCCGCAGGGATCAGTGCTGGGACCTTTGCTGTTTGTAATATTATATAAATGATTTGGAGGAAAACGTAACTGGTCTGATTAGTAAGTTTGCAGACGACACAAAGGTTGGTGGAATTGCGGATAGCGATAAGGACTGTCAGAGGATACAGCAGGATTTAGATCGCTTGGAGACCTGGGCAGAGACATGGTAGATAGAGTTTAATCCGGAGAAATGTGAGGTAATGCATTTTGGAAGGTCTAATGCATGTAGGGAATATACAGTGAAAGGTAGAACCCTCAAGAGTATTGAAAGTCAGAGAGATCTAGGTGTATAGGTTCACAGGTCACTGAAAGGGGCAACACAGGTGGAGAAGGCAGTCAAGAAGGCATACAGCATGCTTGCCTTGATTGACAGAGGCATTGAATATAAGAATTGGCAAGTCAGTGAAACGCCCGCTTTTTGACACAGGCGTGGGGACATAGCCCCACTATTGGAGAATCCCGCCCATTGACTACGCATTAATAAGGGCAACACGGTGACGTAGTGGTTAGCACTACTGCCTCATGGCACTGAGGACCTGGGTTCGATCCCGGCCCCAGGTCACTGTCCGCGTGGAGTTTGTCCATTCTTCCCGTGTCTGCGTGGGTCTCACCCCCACAACTCAAAGATGTGCAGGGTGGGTGGCTTGGCCATGCTAAATTACACCTTAATTGGGGGAATAAAAGACTGCATTAACACAGATGCGTGCCCAACAAGCTTGGGCTTCTTTGTATTTTCTATGATTCCCCCTAATTTTGAATTATTTCTAAATCTAACTGTCTCTTTACTCAGAGAGTAGTAAGGGCGTGGAATGCCCTGCCTGCAACAGTAGTGTACTCGCAAGCACTAAGGGCATTCAAATGGTCATTGGATAGACACATGGACGATAAGGGAATAGTGTAGATGGGCTTTAGAGTGGTTTCACAGGTCGGCGCAACATCGAGGGCCGAAGGGCCTGTACTGCGCTGTAATGTTCTATGTTGCAGCTGTATAGGACCTTAGTTAGGCCACACTTGGGAGTATAGTGTTCAATTCTGGTCGCCACACTACCTGAAGGACGTGGAGGCTTTAGAGAGGGTGCAGAAGAGATTTACCAGGATATTGCCTGGTATGGAGGGCATTAGCTATGAGGAGCGGTTGAATAAACTTGGTTTGTTCTCAGTGGAACGACAGAGGTTGAGGGGTGACCTGTTAGAGGTCTACAAAATTATGAGGGGCATAGACAGAGTGGATAGTCAGAAGCTTTTTCCCAGGGTAGAGGGGTCAATTACTCGGGGGCATAGGTTTAAGGTGCGAGGAGCAAGATTTAGAGATGTACGAGGCAGGTTTTTTTTTTTTTTACACAAAGAGGGTAGTTAGTGGGTGCCTAGAACTCGCTGCCAGAGGAGGTAGTGGAAGCAGGGATGATAGTGACATTTAAGGGGCATCTTGACAAATACATGAATAGGATAGGAATAGAGGGCTACGGCCCCAGGAAGTGTAGAAGGTTTTAATTTAGACGGGCAGCATGGTCGGCGCAGGCTTGGAGGGCCGACGGGCCTGTTCCTGTGCTGTACTTTTCTTTGTTCTTTGTTCCTTCTGCAGCCCCCTTGCTTCCTCAATACTACCTGTCTCTCTACAGATCTTTGAATCATCTGCAAACTTAGCAAGTGCCTTCAGTACCTTCTTCCAGGTCATTAATGTATATTGCAGAGTTGTGGTCCCAGCATAGATCCCAGAGGCATTCCAGTAGTCACCAGCTGCCATCCTGAAAAAGACCCCTTTATCCCCACTCTTTGTTTTCTGCCAGTCAGCCAATCCTCTATCCATGCCAGGATCTTACCCTTAACACCATGGGCTCTTAACTTATTGAACAGTCTCCTATGTGGCACCTTGTCAAGGGCCTTCTGGAAATCTAAATAAATCACGTCCACTGATTCTCCTTTGTCTAACTTGCTTGTTACCTCCTTGTGTCTGACAAATCTGTTAGAACTCTAACAGATTTGTCAGACACAACCTCCCTTTGACAAAGCCGTGCTGACTCAGTCCTATTTTACCATGCACTTCCAAGTGCTTTGTGATCTCATCTTTAATAACAGACTCTAAACTCTTACCAATGACCAAAGTCAGGCTAACCGGCCTATAATTTCCAGTCTTCTGCCTCCCTCCCTTCTTAAACAGTGGTGTTACATTAGCCACCTTCCAGTCCTCTGGGACCCTTCCTGCCTCCAGTGATTCCTGAAAGATCATTAATGCCTCCACAATTTCCTCAGCTGTCTCTTTTAGGACCCTGGGGTGTAGTCCATCCGGTCCAGGTGACTTATCCAACTTCCGACCTTTCAGTTTCCCCAGAACCTTCTCCTTTGTAATGGTCACTGCACTCACCTCTGCTCCCTGGTTCTCCTGGAGCTCTGGCATCCCACTGGTGTCTTCCACCGTGAAGACTGATGCAAAGTAACTATTCAGTTCATCTGCCATTTCTTTGTTTCCTATTATTACTTCTCCAGCCACATTTTCCAGTGGTCCAATGTCTATTTTTGCCTCTCTCTTACCTTTTATATATTGAAAAAATCTCTTCCTATCTTCTTTTATATTACTAGCTAGCTTGCACTCGTACTTCATCTTCTTCCCCCTTATTGCTTTTTTAGTTGTCCTCTGCTCGCTTTTAAAGGCTTCCCAATCCTCTGGTTTCCCACTAATTCTAGCCACTTTGTATTCTTTTTCTTTAGCCTTTATGCTGTCATTGGCATCCCTCGTCAGCCGTGGATGCCTTGTCCTCCCCTTGGCACATTTCCTCCTCCTTGGGATGAATTTCTGTTGTGTCTCCCTAATAACCCCGAAAAACTCCTGCCATTGCTGTTCCACCATCTTCTCCAATCAACTCTGGCCAGCTCTTCCCTCATGTCTTTGTAGTTACCCTTATTTAATTGTAATACCTTATATCTGATTGCAGCTTCTCCCTCTCAAACATCAGGGAAAATTCTATCATATTATGGTCACTGCTCCCCAAGGGTTACTTCACCTTAAGTTCCCTAATCAAGTCTGCCTCATTACACATCACCAAATCCTGTTCCTGTTCCCTAGTAGGCTGCCACAAGCTGCTGCAAAAAAACATCTTTTAGACATTCCACAAATTCCATTTCTTGGGATCAACTACCAACCTGATTTTCTTAGTCCACCTGCATATTGAAGTCCTCCATGATTATTGTAATATCGCCTTTTTTACATGCCTTTTCTATCTCCTAATTTTCTGCCCCACATCCTGACGACTGCTAGGGGGCCTGTACATAACTCCCATCAGGGTCTTTTTACCTTTGCGATTCCTCAATTCTATATTTGATCATGGCGAGCCCATTAGAGACTAGCTTGGACCAGTTCTCATCAGACATCCACATTGCAGTAATGGTCATTGTCCACAGCTCTGTGGCATGGCAGACTGGAGCCCAGTCATATCTCTTCATACCGGATTCTTCAATACAAACAGACACGGCTGCAGTTTAAGAATTAATTGTTGTAACTTTTAATTTTAATCACAAACCAATAATAAAGTATGATAAACTGATAGCTAGAAACAAATCTCAAGATGTTAGGTTTGTCACCCATATCAACATCTTAACATTTAAAATCTTAACTTCATCATCTTGTAAATTTAGTAAACCATTGCATTAAACATTTTTCAGTATTCAAAACTGACAAGAAACATGCAGTGTTCAACTAAAAAAAAATGTAACCCAAGTTAGTCAGGCTAAACATAACTTGGAAAATCATATTGAGCTGACATTTTTATTCATCAAGTATCCAATTATCTTATATGACCCATACAGTTTAAAAGACAATTAACTGGGATTACATCTGATTGATTTTTTATATTTGATATATAGCGTGGGTATTTTTTCTCAGTATAGAAAGAACTGTAGAAAGTTCCATAGCTTTCTGTCTGGCAATTTCCATCACAGTGTATAAGGCAAGTCCTGGGTGGGAATAGCAACAGACCCTCTTGGAGATCTGAAAAATACAAATAAACTGTTTGTTTTTTTTAAAAACCTAAAAACAACCCACTTTCAGTACTACAAAGCTGAACTGGACACAACAATCTCACATTAGTTTAAAGTTCTAAAACAGTTCCAATTTTGTGACATAAAACAAATTCTGCCTCCCCATCTTCCAGGATCTAGCATCATTACCTGGCTCCAGACATTTAGATGGTTTCTAGAAATCTTACTCGAGTAGATTACAGGAGTAACTTGGGGTTACTGTTTACCCATCTTCTTATGTGGGGAATCACGTAGTATTCACTGGGGTTCGATCGTTTGGCACAAATGGCCAAGTAATCAACTGAGCGCAAAATATATTCATGAGTGCACAGATTGGTGCTAAACTGAATTAGGACCAGGAATACCTCGGCTAAATTCTCTTTCGCCTCCCAAGTCCATGGCAACAAGGTTTATGGACAGCTTTCTCATCCTACTGCCAAAGGAGGGCAATTAATGTCCATTTAAGGGCCTCATCTTGTCTCTTTAACCCAGCAGCGAGAGGAGGCACTTTCCATGTGAAGCACGGAAAGCAAACCTGTGTGCGCCTCCATGGGGCTGGGCCATGGTGGTGGTGGTGGGGGGCAGCGGGGTGGAGGTGCTCTCATTCAAAGGCACTCAGTATCTGATCGAGGGACCCAGCATTGAGAAGGAGATTCCAACTGAAAGTCACCTCCTGCCCTTTCTGCCATTCACCCCTGTAACCCACCCAGTGTACCCCCATTCCTGTCATCACTCACCTGTGGCCTGATATCCAGCGACAAGACAAGGCCTCAAGTGGGTGTCATACAGCCACCACCTACATAGTGGCACTGTCTTTTAATATTGGAATCTCATTTGGAGAGAGCTAAAGAATGACTGGTATGGAAATGTCATCCTGGTTTCACATGAAAAACCTTGCAGCTAAGACAAAAAATGTTGTTCAGGGCAAGGGAAGGTGATTTTATCCTAAATCTTACCTCAGCTGTACATAGTCTGTCAGATTTATGTGGAGGTGAAATACTTCCTGGCACCAAAAATGTTGGATTGAAAAGGGAATTATGAAGCAATTTTCATTTTTATGCTATTTTAGCCAGAAAGGCAAATGTGTTACATCATTTACTCTGATTATTTTAAACTGATAGCTAGAAACAAATCTGAAGATGTTAGGTTTGTCACCCATATCACCATCTTAACATTTAAAATCTTAATTTGCATAGTTGAAACGTCCTTCAGAGGTTTAATCCCATCATCTTGCAAATTTAGAAGGCTAGCTTCAACTATTTTCACAGCTGTAGCTCATGTTGTAACATTCAGGAAATACTGTATTGCAAGCAAAGCATGCAATTTTTTCTGCATTGTGCGTGTTTTACAATCTTTTTTAGATTTCAGAGTGCTAATGGCTGTATGACTCGCCAGTTGCTTACATCTATTACCACATCAGTATGCGAGTAGACAAAAGAAACAGATATCAACTGACCCCTCTAGGTAAGAAATATGGTGCATCAGTTTCTACGACAATCTTCTCTATTGGGATTCTTCTTACTGCTTCCTTGGTCACAGCAGCAGTTGGGTAGGTTAATAGGGCTGTGAATCCAACTGACAAATTTGGAAATTCCTGTAGAAATGGTTCAATAACATCATAATGGCCTGTAAAGCAATGCCTGCAGAATGAAAGATCAAAACCCAAAATTCAAACCATGCCATGTTCTCGATCAAAAAAATAATTAATGACAGGAAGTCAGCCAGTTCATTCTTGGTAACTTCTAGAAACCAGCAACACAGACACCTTGGAACAGGTAGGTAACTTGTTCACCAGCTAGTGGAAGAGAAAAATAAAAATAATTGTTTTCGTCTAGCTCACTATGACTTTACAAGATAAAATGTGCTTTATTGTAATATCAGTTCATCTTTTATGGTGCTAGCTATAGCCACCTGATCCAGGACCTGGCGTATGGCTCCTGGAATAAAAACAAACAAAAATGCTGGAAATACTCAGAGGCGTCAGCATCTGTAGAGAGAGAAACTGAGGGTGGAATTTTCCCATTCCCTCAAAGGTGGGTTCAATGGCAGGTGGAGGGTGTGGGGGGGGGGGGGGGGGGGGGGGGGGGGGGGGAGAGAGAAGAGAAAGTTCTGAAGGAATCCGAAAACTGGTTTTACACTGGAGACGATGTCCTGCTGGTGTCTGCCATGAAGGATCAGAAATCCGCTGGAGAATAGCACAAAATTAACGTGCATCCCGCTAATGTGATGCAGATCCATGTTATTCTCTGGACTTGCTTTGCTAACCTTCGGGGACAGGGGGGGGTTTTCCAGAATATCTTTTCCATTTATTGAGCTATATTCGGTCTGCCTCTCCCAAAGTTACAGGGGAGAAGTGAGTGTCTAGTCATGATACAGCAGCCATCATGAGTGTGGGGTAGAAGGGCGGCACGTGGCAGGGCGGCATGTGGCACAGTGGTTAGCATTGCTGCCTGCGGCGCTGAGGATCCGGGTTCGAATCCCGGCCCTGGGTCACTGTCCGTGTGGAGTTTGCACATTCTCCCTGTGTCTGCATGGATTTCACCCCCACAACCCTGAGATGTGCAGGTTAGGTGGATTGGCCACGTTAAATTGCCCCTTAATTGGAAAAAATAATAATAATTGGGTACTCTAAATTTATAAAAAAACAAAAATGTATGGGATAAGTTCATACAGGACGACTGGACCAAAATTTAAAATAAAAAAAAAATAATAAAAAAAATAAATAAAAAAAAAATCACAATTTACTGGTAATGTCAGACCGAACCGAAGAATGAAAACCTCCTTGAAAAGGTGTTACATGGACCTCCGGGTGCGGCGATGACCAGCTAAGTCGCACGTTTCGGCAGCTCCCGGTGGAAAGGACTTTTGGGCTCTTGATAGGAGCTCCAACGGCAATTTTAACGGCTAAAAACACTGTGCGGTAAACCAGAAGGGAATCCCCCCTGGACACGGATGGAAAAAGGAGAGGAAAGTGGCCGGATTGCGGTGGATCCTCTAGAGCAGCGGCCAGGAAGGCAGGCACAAAGCAAGATGGCGTCGGAAGGAGGCAGTGTAATATGGGGCCCTGATTATATGAGTTCCTGCGGCGTTGCGTGGAAGAACTTAAAAAGGAGATGAAGAAGGAGCTGTTGGCCCCGATATTACAGGCGATTGAAGGGCTAAAGGAGGAGCAAAAGACCCAGGAACAGGAGCTTCGGGTCGTGAAGGCAAAGGCTGCTGAGAATGAGGACGACATACAGGGCCTGGTGGTGAAGACAGAGATGCACGAGGCACAACACAAAAGGTGTGTGGAAAGGCTGGAGGTGCTGGAGAATAATGCGAGGAGGAAGAATTTAAGGATTCTTGGTCTTCCCGAAGGTGCAGAAGGGGCGGACGTCGGGGCATATGTGAGCACGATGCTGCACTCATTAATGGGATCGGAGGCCCCGACGGGCCCGTTGGAGGTGGAGGCAGCCTATCGAGTTATGGCGCGAAGACCGAGGGCTGGAGAAATTCCTCGAGCCATAGTGGTGAGATTTCTCCGATATAAGGACAGAGAGATGGTCCTCAGATGGGCAAAGAAAACTCGGAGCAGTAGGTGAGAGAACGCGGTGATCCGCGTATATCAAGATTGGAGTGCGGAGGTGGCTAGAAAGAGGGCAAGCTTTAATCGGGCCAAGGCGGTGCTGCACAAAAGGAAGGTTAAATTTGGAATGCTGCAGCCGGCAAGACTGTGGGTCACACATCAAGGGAAACACCACTACTTTGAAACGGCAGAAGAGGCGTGGACATTTATTGTCGAGGAGAAACTGGAATAAGCGGGCTAGAAAAAGAACGTTTGGGACAAAGTGGTGGGGCGAATATGTGGGGTGAAGAGGGAGAAAAGGGGGAAGAGATGATTTCCCAAGTTGTTAATCCTGCGACCCTGTAACTTTTCTCTCTTCCCCATGTCGTGGGGGAGGGGGGGGAGGGAGGATGAGGAGCTGGGGGGCGCCGGCCATTGGGGGCGGGGCCAAATGGGAAGCGCGGGCTTTGTTCCCGCGCTATGGTAATCATGGCGGGAACAGGGAAGCAGGAAGCAGGGGGCCTCGCACAGTGAGAGCCGAGGTCACGGGGGGAAGCTGAGGTCGGCCAGAGTTTGCTGACTTCTGGGAGCAACATGGGGGGTGCAATTACGCTAGTGAGGGATCTAGCGGGGGGGGGGGTTAACTGGGTTGCTGCTGCTGAGGAGAAGGGGGAGCTGGTATGGGGTGGGGTGGTCGGGGTGGGAGGGCGCCGTTGGGGGGAGATACGGCTACGTGGGAACCGGGTGAGGAGCTGGATTGAAAAAGGAGATGGCTAGTCGACGGGGGGGGGGGGGGTAAAGAGCCCCCCAACCCGGCTGATCACGTGGAATGTGAGAGGGCTGAACAGGCCGATAAAGAGGGCACGGGTACTCGCACACCTAAAGAAACTTAAGGCAGATGTGGTTATGCTGCAGGAGACGCATCTGAAACTGATAGACCAGGTCAGACTACGCAAAGGATGGGTGGGGCAGGTGTTTCATTCAGGGCTAGACGCAAAAAACAGGGGGGTGGCTATACTAGTGGGGAAGCGGGTAATGTTTGAGGCAAAGACCATAGTGGCGGATAGTGGGGGCAGATATGTGATGGTGAGTGGCAAATTGCAAGGGGAGGCGGTGGTCTTAGTGAACGTATATGCCCCGAACTGGGATGATGCCAACTTTATGAGGCGTATGCTAGGACGAATCCCGGACCTAGAGGTGGGGAAGTTGGTAATGGGTGGAGATTTTAATACGGTGCTGGACCCAGGGCTGGACAGATCGAGGTCCAGGACCGGAAGGAGGCCGGCTGCAGCTAGGGTGCTTAAGGACTTTATGGAGCAGATGGGAGGAGTAGACCCCTGGAGATTTAGTAGACCTAGGAGTAAGGAGTTTTCGTTTTTCTCCTATGTCCACAAAGTGTATTCATGGATAGACTTTTTTGTTTTGGGAAGGGCACTGATCCCGAAGGTGACGGGAACGGAGTACACGGCTATAGCTATTTCGGATCACGCTCCACATTGGGTGGACCTGGAGATAGGGGAGGAAAAAGAACAGCGTCCACCCTGGAGAATGGACATGGGATTATTGGCAGATGAGGGGGTGTGTTTAAGGGTGGGGGGGTGTATTGAAAGGTACTTGGAACTCAATGATAATGGGGAGGTTCAGGTGGGAGTGGTCTGGGAGGTGCTGAAGGCAGTGGTTAGAGGGGAGCTGATATCTATTAGGGCACATAAAGGAAAGCAGGAGGGTAGGGAAAGGGAGCGGTTGTTGAAAGAACTTGAGAGGGTGGACAGACAATATGCGGAGGCACCGGAGGAGGGACTGTACAGGGAAAGGCAAAGGCTACATGTAGAATTTGACTTGTTGACTACGGGTAATGCAGAGGCACAATGGAGGAAGGCACAGGGTGTACAGTACGAATATGGGGAGCAGGTTGCTGGCCCACCAACTGAGGAAAAGGGGAGCAGCGAGGGAGATAGGGGGGGTGAGAGATGAGGAGGGAGAGATGGAGCAGGGAGCAGAGAGAGTGAATGGAGTGTTCAAGGCATTTTATGAAAGATTATATGAAGCTCAGCCCCCGGATGGGAAGGAGAGAATGATGTGCTTTCTGGATCAGCTGGAATTTCCTAAGGTGGAGGAGCAGGAGAGGGCGGGACTGGGAGCACAGATTGAGACGGAGGAAGTAGTGAAAGGGATTGGGAGCATGCAGGCGGGGAAGGCCCCGGGACCAGACGGATTCCCAGTTGAATTCTATAGGAAATAAATGGACTTGCTGGCCCCGCTACTGATGAGAACCTTTAATGAGGCGAGGGAAAGGGGGCAGCTGCCCCCGACTATGTCAGAGGCAACGATATCGCTCCTCCTAAAGAAGGAAAAAGACCCGCTGCAATGTGGGTCCTATAGGCCTATTTCCCTCCTGAATGTGGACGCCACGATTCTGGCCAAGGTAATGGCAACGAGGATAGAGGATTGTGTCCCGGGGGTGGTTCATGAGGACCAAACTGGGTTTGTGAAGGGGAGACAGTTGAATACAAATATACGGAGGCTGCTAGGGGTAATGATGATGCCCCCACCAGAGGGGGAAGCGGAGATAGTGGTGGCGATGGATGCCGAGAAAGCATTTGATAGAGTGGAGTGGAATTATTTGTGGGAGGTGCTGAGGAGATTTGGCTTTGGAGATGGGTATATCAGATGGGTACAGTTGTTGTATAGGGCCCCGATAGTGAGCGTGGTCACGAATGGACGGGGGTCTGATTATTTTCGGCTCCATAGAGGGACGAGGCAGGGATGTCCTCTGTCCCCGTTATTGTTTGCACTGACGATTGAGCCCCTGGCCATAGCATTGAGGGGTTCCAGGAAGTGGAGGGGAGTACTCAGGGGAGGAGAAGAACACCGGGTATCTCTGTATGCGGATGATTTGTTGCTATATGTGGCGGACCCGGCGGAGGGGATGCCAGAGATAATGCGGATACTTGGGGAGTTTGGGGATTTTTCAGGGTATAAATTGAACATGGGGAAAAGTGAGTTGTTTGTGGTGCATCCAGGGGAGCAGAGCAGAGAAATAGAGGATTTACGTTGAGGAAGGTAACAAGGGACTTTCGGTACTTGGGATCCAGATAGCCAAGAATTGGGGTACATTACATCGGCTTAATTTAACGCGGTTGGTGGAACAGATGGAGGAGGACTTTAAGAGATGGGACATGGTGTCCCTGTCACTGGCAGGGAGGGTGCAGGCGGTTAAAATGGTGGTCCTCCCGAGATTCCTTTTTGTGTTTCAGTGCCTCCCGGTGGTGGTCACGAAGGCTTTTTTCAAAAGAATCGAGAAGAGTATTATGAGTTTTGTGTGGGCCGGGAAGACCCCGAGAGTGAGGGGGGGATTTTTGCAGCGTAGTAGGGACAGGGGGGGCTGGCACTACCGAGCCTAAGTGAGTACTACTGGGCCGCCAATATTTCAATGGTGTGTAAGTGGATGGGAGAAGAGGAGGGAGCGGCGTGGAAGAGATTGGAGAGGGCGTCCTGCAGTGGGACTAGCCTACAAGCTATGGTGACGGCACCGTTGCCGTTCCACCGAAGAAATACACCACAAGCCCGGTGGTGGTGGCTACATTGAAAATTTGGGGGGCAGTGGAGACGGCATAGGGGAAAGACGGGAGCCTCGGTGCGGTCCCCGAAAAGAAATAACCATAGGTTTGTTCCGGGGAGAATGGATGGGGAATTTGGAGCATGGCAAAGAGCAGGGATAGCACAATTGGGAGATCTGTTCGTAGATGGGACCTTTGCGAGTCTGGGAGCGCTGACGGAAAAATATGGGTTGCCCCAAGGGAATACATTTCGGTATATGCAACTGAGGGCTTTTGCGAGGCAACAGGTGAGGGAATTCCCGCAGCTCCCGACGCAGGAGGTGCAGGATAGAGTGATCTCAAAGACATGGGTGGGGGATGGTAAGGTGTCGGACATATATAGGGAAATGAGGGACGAGGGGGAGATCATGGTAGATGAGCTGAAAGGGAAATGGGAAGAAGAGCTGGGGGAGGAGATTGAGGAGGGGCTGTGGGCTGATGCCCTACGTAGGGTAAACTCATCGTCCTCGTGTGCCAGGCTAAGCCTGATACAATTTAAGGTGTTACACAGGGCGCATATGACTGGAGCACGGCTCAGTACATTTTTTGGGGTAGAGGATAGATGTGCGAGATGCTCGAGAAGCCCAGCGAATCACACCCACATGTTCTGGTCTTGCCCGGCACTACAGGGGTTTTGGGTGGGGGTGGCAAAGGTGCTTTCGAAGGTGGTGGGGGTCCAGGTCGAACCAAGCTGGGGGTTGGCTATATTTGGGGTTGCAGAAGAGCCGGGAGTGCAGGAGGCGAGAGAGGCTGATGTTTTGGCCTTTGCGTCCCTAGTAGCCCGGCGCAGGATATTGTTAACGTGGAAGGAAGCCAAACCCCCGGGTGTGGAGACCTGGTTAAACGACATGGCAGGGTTTATAAAGTTAGAACGGATTAAGTTCGTACTAAGGGGTTCGGCTCAAGGGTTCACCAGGCGGTGGCAACCGTTCGTCGACTACCTCACAGAAAGACAGAGGGAATGGAAAAGAAGAAGACAACAGCAGCAACCCGGGGGGGGGGGGGGGGGGGGGGGAAGGAATTGGACGGACTCTCAGGGATGTTATTGTATATGTATAGGCACTTGTTTTAGGTAATGTATATTGGACTGTTGGATTGTATCTTTGGAGAGTATTTATCTTTGACAAGGCAGTTGCCATTTAGTTTGGTTTTTGTTTCTGTTCATATATTATTTATTTATTTGTTTAAAACTGGCCACTGTTATTTATATTGCTTTATTGTTGTTTAAAAGAAACACTACGTATGGTTATGTTTGGCCAAAAAATCTTGAATAAAATATATTTTTAAAAAAAGAAAAGGTGTTACACCAGCAACTACTTTCCCGGGAACTGAAAATCTATTGCGCAAAGTTAGGCAGAGAAACAAGTCCTTTATAATTATATAAATAAATGAGAAAATGGACAGAGTTACAATACAAATGTGTTGCCTGTATGACCGGAACATAACACAAACACATACATAAACCAAACTATCTGAATCTTGTGTGTTTATGATATTTGGAAAAGTATTCCACAATAGAAAAGATGAATGGTTAAGGATGAGTGGTCCAAGGTGCCCTGTAATTACATTTAGCAGTTAGGGCCAATATCCACACAGATTGCCATAAAAATTGACAGTAACCAAATGACCAATCTGACCACTGCGGCGGCTAGCTCAGAAGCTTTTCAGTCATTTTATTTCCAACAGGATCATCTCTCATTCTTTATTTGCATGTACTGCAGGATACAGATCATTGCAGAAGCATCCTTTAAGACAAACTCTCTTGTGGTTGAAATGAAAACACATCAACCAGCACAGAGGCTCTGTGCATAAAATTTATAAAGAACAGGAGCCAGAAGACTAGAGATTATCTTGAAGTCGTCATACATCCTGCGAACAGGAGGTTAAAATAACCTGACAAAGTCACAGCCCAAGTGGAATCAATAGCTTTTTAAAAAATAAATTTAGAGTACCCAATTATTTTTTTCCAATTAAGGGACAATTTAGCGTGGCCAATCCACCTATCCTGCACATCTTTGGGTTGTGGGGGCGAAACCCACGCAGACACGGGGAGAATGTGCAAACTCCACACGGACAGTGACCCAGAGCCAGGATCGAACCTGGGACCTCGGTGCCGCGAGGCAGCAGGGCTAACCCACTGTGCCACCGTGTTGCCCTGGAATCATAATCTTACCTATGAATCCTGTAGTCCTTTGGGACATTGGTTTTCATTATCTCAAGGAGGTCTTGGTCAGCATCCCTGCAATGTATGACAAGAGGCTTCTTTAATGCCACTGCAAGCTTTAGCTGTCGCTCAAAGACCTAAGAAAACAAGAATGTATTTATTTATAATCATTAAGCTCCTGGCCTTAAAAGCACCAATGATATATTGCTGAAGATGCGGTTTTTGGACAAAATGTTGACTTGCAGTTTTATTTGCCCACTAAGGCGAATGGAAAAGATGGCAATGGTACTATTTGAGGATCAGGGGAGCTCTACCAGTGTCTGGCTGACAATTATCATTCAACCAGCAGTAAGACACTCTTAAATCTCAGTTGCTGCTTATGGGACTTTGTTGAACAAAAAAATGGCTAACAGGTTTGCATTCAGAACTACAGTAACCAACTGGTTATAAAATATTTTGGGACATCTTGTAATTTGGGACAACTTGAAGAGGTGAAAGACAGTATATAAATGCAAGTTCATTCTTTGTTTCCCTCAAAGACTAAAAGAAAATCCCAAATGCCATTGGTTCAGAATTTCAGCTTGAAGGTTTAAGCTATACAAAAATTCTATGAGCGCGATTCTCCAGCCGCGTTGTGCTCTCGCTTGAGCGCAATGCGACTAGAGAATGCCAGGAGAGTCTTGCAGCGAGCCTCCCATCAGGCTCCGCACCTCCTGTCCTCCGAAGTCCCGTGAGATGTTGCAATCGGAACTCTGCCTCAAATGGGCAGGACCGAATGACGCTCGCGCATGTTGGGCGTAAACCTACTTACGACCTAACTGCGCGGGATACAGTGGCCTTCCTCAATTCTCCGGCATCCCCAGGGTGGCAGCAGCCGGGCGCCGATCGGTGCTGGTCCACACGTGAACCAGACATAACGGCACCGGAGGTGGCCCGGAGACCCCAGGGTGGTCAGGATAAGTGCAAAGTGGCCCCTTGGCCCACCCCTGGAACGTAAGCACCTTGGCACTGCGATCCTATCACTAACAAGGTACACAGATGGCACTGTCAAGCCAGCAGGAGGACTGCCTGGGTGCCAGTGCAAGGGTGCCTGAGTGCCAGGCTGGCATTGCCAAGGGTCAGGTGGCAAGGGGGGCCATGCCCATGAAATGAGAGTAGAGGGGGGGGTTTAAGGGTGGGGAAGTACAGGACAAGCAAGCAGGGGCCACTGTGAGGTTTTTTTTTTGGGGGGGGGGGGGGGGAAAAGAGAGGAGGTGGTGGTGATGGGTGGAGGTCCTAACAGGGAGGGAATGCTGTCTGAGGGCTTCGGGGAGCCGGAAGATGGGGTCCCATAGTGGTGTGTCCTCACTGGGATGTGTGCGTAGTGTCTATGGGTGTGTGTGGGGAGGGGGGGTGACATTGCCCATTGGTGGGGGGTGTGGGTGACACACAAGCTCACTTAGGCATTGGAGTACCCTTTCAAAATTGTGGCCCGATCTCCGAGTTCAGCTCCCAGTGCTAAAATAAATTCTAAGTGTGGGTGAAACCAGTGAGAAACTCCCCAGGGCCCAAAAAAGGGACGAAGGGTCATTGATTAGCGGTGGGGAACTCGCCGGCTCTCCCTGAAAAACCCACTACAAATTAACGTGGAAATATTTTGGGAGAATTGCGCACTATCATGCAATGTATTTATCCATATCAGCTAGAAATCCCAGCACTGATAGCCCAAGTGAAATTTCTAATATGTCCCTGACCAATGTGGCTGATACCAAAATATTTCAAACATTGAACAACCAATTTTTAGAGCAAACATAATGGGCGGGATTATCCTTTTCTGAGACCGAGTGTTGACGCCACTGCAGAATCCGTGGATTTATACTACAGAAAAAAATGGCGTGAAAGATACTCGGGAGCTGACAAGCTGCAGCTGCACGTTCACATTACAATCCCCACACACACTCATCCCAGCCAACAAGATGGCGCTGGAGCGTGCCTTACAGCTGATGGGTCGGCTGGGGCCAGAGGGGTGGGTGATTTAATTGGTGACACATTCTCACTGCTGACCAGATATGGAGTTAATTAGTCATTTAAAAAAATCAAAACTGAAAATATGTTAGAAATACTTCGCAGTCCAGGCAGCATCAATGGAGAGAGGGATAACATTTCATATTGTTGATCTTTCTGGAGATTAGGAACATATTAGACATGCAACAGGTTCTAAGCTAATACTTATGTATGAAGAGTATCAAGGGAGGGAAGAAAAGGGTACATAGGATGGAAAGTAGGAGAGATTAAATGACAAAAGGGATGAGAGCGCAAGCAAAAGGGATTGTAACGGGACAAAAAAGTAATAGAAAATGAGTCCTATGGAGCTGATAAATTATAAAAACGGAGGGTGGGATTCTCCAGCCTCCCAGTGGTGTGTTTCTCTGGAGGTGGGAGGTGATGCGCCGTTCGCTGGAGTCAGGATTCTCACCCCCCGCTGCTTGTCAATGGGGTTTCTCATTGAATCTCCACCCGGCGGATGTGCACTGCTGGCGGGACCACAGAATCCCATCGCCAGCAAACGGCAAGAGAATTCCAGCCAGAATAGCAGCAGCTCTTTAACAAAATTGTTTTGCTTGCAATAGGAAATTGTTTTGCTTGCAGTAGGAAATTAGACTCATCTGGTTGACACCAGATTATTTGCGACAGACACAAATGGTTGCCGCACAAACTTTTGACTTTGAGATATTGAAAAAAAACTTGGATTTATATAGCATCTTAACACAGCAAAACAGCCCAAAATGCTTAAAAAGATCAGTAAAACCATTTTTTGTTACCAAGCCATAGAAAGAGATAAAAGGCCAGATGACCAAAAACTTTATCAAAGAGGTAGGTTTTAAGGAGCACCTTAAACAGAGTGGAAAGAGAGAGATAGACAGGTGGACATATGAAAATACAAATTAGCAGCAGAAGCGGAGAAATTTAAGAAGGGAATTCCAGAGCTTGTAACCCAGCCTCCCTCTTAAAATTGGGGACCTGGGGAGGCGGGTGTTGCTTACAGCAATCTCATACAACTGTCGGTTGCATCGATTTATGGACTCCCAAGATACCTGCTCTTTTGCGACCTTGGAGTCCGTGGACCATAGGTTGCTTTAGGCTACACTCCTTTTTCAGTTATTCAAAAACACCTTTTAATTAAAAAACCTTTTGTTGAAGTTTTGTTTGTACTTCAGTCCCATGCTCCTTATTTTTAAAAAATATATATTTTATTAAAGTTTTCAGACACAATTTTTCCCCCTTACAAATCAACAAAAACGATAACATGATAACTGATAGATAACATTGTTTAAATAAAATAGTGAACTAACAAAATAGTGCTCCCCCCGCCCCCTCACCCCATCTAGAACACAAACAATTTACCCCTCCCCCCCCTCCCCAACCCCGGGCTGCTGCTGGCTATCTATTTTCCCCCTAACGTTCCGCTAGTCGAGGAACGGCTGCCACCGCCTGGTGAACCCCTGAGCCGATCCTCTCAGCGCAAACTTCATCCACTCCAGTTTTATGAACCCTGCCATATCGTTTATCCAGGCCTCCACGCCAGGGGGTTTCGCTTCCTTCCACATGAGTAAGATCCTTCGCTGGGCTACTAGGGACGCAAAGGCCACAATATCGGCTTCTTTCGCCTCGTGCACTCCCGGCTCATCCGCTACCCCAAATATAGCTAACCCCCAGCTTGGCTTGACCCGGACCTTCGAGATCACTCCCGTCACTCCCCTCCAGTGCCGGACACGACCAAAACATGTGTGTGGTTCGCCGGGCTTCCCCCGCACTTGTCCTCCACTCCGAAGAACCTGCTCAACCTCGCTCCAATTATGTGTGCTCTATGTAGCACCTTCCAGCCAGGACCAGGCTAAGCCTGGCACACGAGGAAGAGGAATTTACCCTACTTAGGGCATCAGCCCACAAACCCTCCTCAATCTCCTCCCCGAGCTCTTCTTCCCATTTTCCCTTCAGTTCTTCTACCAGCTCCTCACCCTCTTCTCTCATCTCCCGGTATATTTCGGACACTTTGCCCACCCCGACCCACCCCCCCGAAAGCACTCTATCCTGGATCCTGTGTGTCGGGAGCAGCGAAAGTTCCGTCACCTGTTGTCTCGTGAACGCCCTCACCTGCATATACCTAAAGATATTCCCCGGGGTCAGCTCATACTTTTCCTCTAGCGCTCTCAAGCTCGCAAACGTCCCATCTATAAATAAGTCTCCCACTCTCCTAATTCCTGCCCGGTGCCAGCTCTGGAACCCTCCGTCCAACCTCCCTGGGGCAAACCTATGGTTGTTCCTGATCGGGGACCACACCGAGGCTCCCAACACACCCCTCTGTCGCCTCCATTGCCCCCAGATACTTAATGTTGCCGCCACCACTGGGTTTGTGGTAAACTTTTTCGGGGAGAGCGGTCGTGGCGCCGTCACCAGCGCATTTAAGCTTATTCCTTTACAGGACGCCATCTCCAGCCTTTTCCACGCCGCCCCCTCTCCCTCTATCATCCACTTACGGATCATCGCCACGTTGGCGGCCCAGTAATAGTTGCCCAAATTCGGCAACGCCAGTCCCCCTCTGTGCCTGCTACATTGCAGGAACCCCCTCCTTACCCTCGGGGCCTTCCCTGCCCACACGAAGCTCATGATGCTCCTATCTATTTTTTTGAAAAAGGCCTTAGTGATAAATATAGGGAGACATTGAAACACAAATAGGAACCTCGGGAGGACCATCATCTTAATCGCCTGCACTCTGCCCGCCAGTGACAGCAGCTGCATATCCCACCTTTTGAAATCCTCTTCCATTTGCTCCACCAGCCGAGTCAGATTGAGTCTGTGTAAGGTTCCCCAGCTCCTGGCTATCTGAATCCCCAGGTATCGGAAGTTTCTTTCCACTCTCCTTAGCGGCAGGCCATCTATCCCTCTACACTGGTCCCCAGGGTGTATTACGAAAAGCTCACTCTTCCCCATGTTAAGCCTATATCCCGAGAAATCTCCAAACTCCTTCAATGTCTGCATAACCTCTATCATCCCCCCCACTGGATCCGCCACATATAGCAGTAGGTCATCTGCGTAGAGTGACACTCTGTGTTCCTCTCCCCCTCTAACCACCCCTCTCCATTTCCTGGAGTCTCTCTGCGCTATGGCCAGTGGCTCAATTGCCAGCGCGAACAGTAATGGGGACAGCGAGCATCCCTGTCTTGTTCCCCTATGTAGTCGAAAATACTCCGACCTTTGCCGATTTGTGACTACACTTGCCATTGGGGCCCCATAGAGGAGTTTAATCCAGCTGACAGACCTCTCCCCGAACCTCCTCAGCACCTCCCATAGATACTCCCACTCTACCCTATCAAATGACTTCTCTGCATCCATTGCCGCCACTATCTCTGCCTCCCCCTCCACTGGGGGAATCATTATCACCCCCAATAGCCGTCGCACGTTGACATTTAATTGTCTCCCCTTTACGAACCCTGTCTGATCTTCGTGCACCACCCCCGGGACACAATCCTCTATCCTCATTGTCAGCACTTTTGCCAGCAACTTGGCGTCCACATTTAGGAGTGAGATAGGCCTATAAGAGCCGCATTGCAGCGGGTCTTTATCTCGCTTCAGGATTAGTGATATCGTCGCCTCCAACATTGTCGGGGGTAGGGTCCCCCCTTCTCTGGCCTCGTTAAAGGTTCTTACCAGCAGCGGGGCCAACAAGTCCACATATTTCCTGTAAAATTCCACCGGGAACCCGTCAGCTCCCGGGGCCTTCCCTGCCTGCATGTTCCCCAGCCCTTTGGTCACCTCGTCCACCCCAATTGGCGCCCCCAGGCCTGCCACCTCCTGCTCCTCCACCCTCGGGAACCTTAGTTGGTCCAGAAACTGCTGCATCCCCTCTTTTCCCTCCGGGGGTTGGGACCTATATAACCTCTCATAAAAGGTCTTGAACACCTCATTTACCTTCACTGCTCTCCGCACCGTGGTTCCCGTTTCATCCCTAACTCCCCCTATTTCCCTCGCCGCTGTCCTCTTTCGAAGCTGGTGGGCCAATAGGTGACTCGCCTTTTCCCCATATTCATATCTCATCCCGTGCCTTCCTCCACTGTGCCTCTGCCCTCCCTGTGGTCAGCAGGTCGAACTCCGTCTGGAGTCGTCGCCTCTCCCTGTATAGTCCTTCGTCCGGGGCCTCCGCATATTTTTTTATCCACACTCAATCTCCCCCAGTAATCTTTCCCTTTCTTTGGCCTCTTTTTTCCCCTTGTGAGCCCTGATGGAGATCAACTCTCCCCTGACCACCGCCTTCAGCGCATCCCGTACTACCCCCACTCGGACCTCCCCATCATCGTTGGCCTCCAGGTACCTTTCGATACATCCCCGCACTCTTCCGCAGACTCCCTCATCCGCCAATAATCCCACATCCAGTTGCCAGAGTGGACGCTGCTCCCTCTCCTCTCCTAGTTGCAGATCCACCCAATGTGGGGCATGGTCTCAGCTATGGCTGAGTACTCCGTTCCTTCCACCCTCGAAATCAGTGACCTTCCCAAAACGAAGAAATCTATCCGGGAGTATACCTTATGGACATGGGAGAAAAAGGAGAACTCTTTGGCCAGCGGCCTAGCAAATCTCCACGGATCCACTCCCCCCATTTGGTCCATAAACCCCCTAAGCACCTTGGCCGCTGCCGGCCTTCTTCCGGTCCTAGATCTAGATCTATCTAACCCTGGGTCTAGCACGGTGTTGAAGTCCCCCCCCCATTACCAGGTTTCCTACCTCCAGGTCCGGGATGCGTCCCAGCATCCGCTTCATAAATCCCGCATCATCCCAGTTCGGGGCATATACGTTGACCAGCATGACCTCCATTCTCTGCAGTCTGCCACTCACCATCATATCTGTCCCCGCTGTCTGCTACAATGTTCCTAGCCTCGAACGACACCCGTTTCGCCACCAATATGGCCACCCCTCTATTCTTTGCGTCCAGCCCTGAGTGGAACACCTGTCCCACCCATCCTTTCCTTAACCTAACCTGGTCCGCCACCTTCAGATGCGTCTCTTGAAGCATGGGCACGTCTGCCTTCAGTCCTTTTAAGTGCGCGAACACTCGGGCCCTGTTTCGGCCCACTTAGGCCTCTCACGTTCCACGTGATCAGCCGGACAGGGGGGGCTGCCCGCCCCCCTCCCCTGTCGACTAGCCATCACCCTCTCTGGGCCAGTCCCACGCCCCGGTTCCGCGCACCCACCAGTCCCCCAGGCGGCGCATTCCTGCCTCGACCACCTTTTCTCTTACCAGCTCCCTTTCGATCTCTGCAGCAGCAACCCAGTTGTCCCCCCCCCCCCCCCCACCCCGCTAGATCCCCATCTAGCATGGTTACTCCCCCCATATTGCTTCCGAAAGTCAGCTGACTTCAACTGACCCAGACTTCTCCCGCTCTCTCCTTGACCCCCCCCGTGTGAGGAACTCCCATCCTCCTTGCGCCTATCTTCCCGCCATCATCTCTCTGGCGCGGGAAAAGAAAAAGAAACCACGCGCTTTCTAGAACCATCCCGCCCCCCATGGCGCAGCTCCCCCTACCGCCCCGTTCCCATTCCTCATCCCCCGCCTGTGTCTCTTCTTCCCCCCCACCGGCGCCCACATTTCTCAGTGTTCCCCCCTCCCCAATTTACACCTCTATACATCAGCATTGTCGTTTCCCCTCCAACATCAGTCCCTCAGTTCTGGTCCAGTTTCTCTTTTTGAATGAAGGTCCATGCTTCTTCCGACGTTTCAAAATAGTAATGTCTATCCTGGTGTGTGACCCACAATCGTGCCGGCTGCAACATCCCGAACTTCACTTTCTTCTTATGCAGCACCTCCTTGGCTCGATTGAAACTCGCCCTCCTTCTCGTCACCTCCGCACTCCAATCCTGATACACTCGTCTCACCGCATTCTCCCATCTGCTACTTCGTACCTTCTTGGCCCATCTCAGAACCACCTCTCTGTCATTGAAGCGATGAAATCGCACGACCATCGCCCTAGGTGGTTCTCCGGCCTTTGGTCTCCTCGCAGGGTCCCGGTGGGCCCCTTCCACTTCCAAGGGGCCCGAGGGGGCCTCAGCTCCCATTAGCGAGCGTAGCATCGTGCTCGCGTAAGCCCCGCCGTCAGCTCCTTCCACTCCCTCGGGGAGACCCAGGATCCGGAAGTTCTTTCTCCTTGATCTATTTTCCAGGACTTCAATACTTTCGATGCACTTCTTATGGAGCGCCTCGTGCGTCTGCATATTGACCGCTAGGCCCAGGATCTCGTCCTCGTTGTCCGTTACCTGCTGCTCCACCACACGGAGCTCTAGCTCCTGGGCCTTTTGTGTCTCTTTAAGCCCCTCGATTGCCTGTAGCATTGGGGCCAGCACCTCCTTTTTTAGCAACTCCACACACCGTCTTAAAAATTCACCCTGGTCCAGTCCCCATGTCGCCTGGGCTCCCTCCGACGCCATCTTGCTCCTTTCTTTCTTCTGCCGCTGCCCTCGAAGATTCTCCGAGATCTGGCCGCCGCCGCCGATCTTTTTCTTTCCCACTGGAGGGACGGGGGACGGGGCTTCCTGTTGCCTCACCCCACACTGGGTTTCGTCGGAAAAAAAATTTCCCGTTGGGGCTCTTAAAAGAGCCCGAAGGTCCGTCTAAGCTGGAGCCGCCGAAACGTGCGGCTTATCTGGTTATCGCCGCAACCGGAAGTCCCCCAAGCTCCTTATTCAGTGGCACCCAGTGCGGAGAGGGGCGGGAAGGAGGACCTCCTCGTGAACCTGCTCCGAAGCATGGCCAAACTTGCCATCAAAGGTCAAGGCAGCGGGCGATTGAATGGGTTTTACGACCAGACTGTCTGCTCCTCTTCTGTGGCTACATTCAGGGCCAAGTGTCCCTCGAGAGGGAGCATGCGGAGTGAAGAACAAAGAAAAGAACAAAGAAAAGTACAGCACAGGAACAGGCCCTTCAGCCCTCCAAGCCTGCGCTGACCATGCTGCCCAACTAAACTACAATCTTCTACACTTCCTGGGTCCGTATCCCTCTATTCATCCTATTCATGTATTTGTCAAGATGCCCCTTAAATGTCACTATCGTCCCTGCTTCCACCACCTCCTCCGGTAGCGGGTTCCAGGCACCCACTACCCTCTGCGTAAAAAACTTGCCTCATACATCTACTCTAAACCTTGCCCCTCTCACCTTAAACCTATGCCCCCTAGTAATTGACCCCTCTATCCTGCGAAAAAGCCTCTGACTATCCACTCTGTCTATGCCCCTCATAATTTTGTAGATCTCTATCAGGTCAGCCCTCAACCTCCGTCGTTCCAGTGAGAACAAACCGAGTTTATTCAACCGCTCCTCATAGCTAATGCCCTCCATACCAGGCAACATCCTGGTAAATCTCTTCTGCACCCTCTCTAAAGCCTCCACATCCTTCTGGGTGTGTGGCGACCAGAATTGAACGCTGTACTCCAAGTGTGGCCTAAGGTCCTATACAGCTGCAACATGACTTGCCAATTCTTATACTCAATGCCCCGGCCAATGAAGGCAAGCATGCCGTATGCCTTCTTGACTACCTTCTCCACCTGTGTTGCCCCTTTCAGTGACCTATGGACCTGTACACCTAGATCTCTCGGACTTTCAATATTCGAGGGTTCTACCATTCACTGTATATTCCCTACCTGCATTAGACCTTCCAAAATGCATTACCTCAAATTTGTCCGGATTAAACTCCATCTGCCATCTCTCCGCCCAAGTCTTCAAACGATCTAAATCATTCTGTATCCTCTGACAGTCCTCATCGTTATCCTCAATTCCACCAACCTTTGTGTCGTCTGCAAATTTACTAATCAGACCAGTTAAATTTTCCTCCAAATCATTTATATATACTACGAACAGCAAAGGTCCCTGCGGAACACCACTAGTCACAGCCCTCCAATTAGAAAAGTACCCTTCCATTGCTACTCTCTGCCTTCTATGACCTAGCCAGTTCTGTATCCATCTTGCCAGCTCACCCCTGATCCCGTGTGACTTCATCTTTTGTACCAGTCTACCATGAGGGACCTTGTCAAAGGCCTTACTGAAGTCCATATAGACAACATCCACTGCCCTACTTGCGTCAATCATCTTTGTGACCTCTTCGAAAAACTCTTATCAAGTTAGTGAGACACGACCTCCCCTTCACAAAACCATGCTGCCTCTCGCTAATACGTCCATTTGAAATGAAAATGAAATGAAAATCACTTGTCACCAGTAGGCTTCAAATGAAGTTACTGTGAAAAGCCCCTAGTCGCCACATTCCGGCACCTGTTCGGAGAGGCTGGTACGGGAATTGAACCGTGCTGCTGGGTCTGCTTTCAAAGCCAGCAATTTAGCATTTGCTTCCAAATGGGAGTAGATCCTGTCTTGAAGAATTCACTCCAGTAATTTCTCTACAACTGATGCAAGGCTCACCGGCCTGTAGTTCCCTGGATTATCCTTGCTACCCTTCTTAAACAAACGAACAACACTGGCTATTCTCCAGTCCTCCGGGACATCACCTGAAGACAGCGAGGATCCAAAGATTTCTGTCAAGGCCTCAGCAATTTCCTCTCTAGCCTCCTTCAGTATTCTGGGGTAGATCCCATCAGGCCCTGGGGACTTATCTACCTTAATATTGTTCAAGACGCCCAACACCTCGTCTTTTTGGATCTCATGTGACCCAGGCTATCTACACATCCTTCTCCAGACTCAACATCCACCAATTCCTTCTCTTTGGTGAATACAGAGTGGCACCCTTGAGACCTTCCATGCCCACTGGGCACCGCAGGGGCTGGGTGCATTATTGACCCCGTTAATCACATTTTGGTTTAATGTTTTAAGTCTCATTTGTGATTCTGTTTTTGTTTAAGGCAGTTTCCCTTTAAGGGACTGTTCCTTTAATTTGTCCCTCAGTTCATTTGATTTTGTTTATTTGGTTATCTATGTTAATTAAAATAGTTGGAGCCACACAGCTGTAAGGCATGTCTGTTCATGGTGGAGCAATTAAAATCAAGAATGCACAAGTGTGCATAAATGAAGGTGCACAGAGATCTAAGGCTTGTAATGGATGGAGTAGATTACAAGGAGGGTGCGGACATGGAGCAATTTGTAAACAAAGATGAGCTTTTAAATTGTGCTGTCATTGTATCAGGACACATCATAGGTCAGCAAGCATAGGGGTAATGGGCAAATGAAACTTAGTGGTGCGAGTTCAGATATAGGCTGCAGAGAAAAACACAAGTTTATGCAAGCTGAAAGATGGGAGGCTGGCCACGGGAACATTGGAATAGTCAAGGCGAAAGGTAACAAAGGTATGGATGAAAATTTCAGCAGTTGATACTATTATTGTTGGGAATGTGACTCAATTAATCTCTGAAAATGAACGATGTAATGCATCAAGGTGTTGGTCACCCACATCTGACACTGACCAAATCACAGATTCCCTTAACTAAGATGAACAAAAATGATAGTTTATTGGGTTTTAAAGGCAATACCTCAGAGCATACAGCGTAGAAGGAGGCCATTCGGCTCATTGAGTCTGCACCGACCCACTTAAGCCCTCACTTCCCCCTATCCCTGTAACCCAGTAACCCCTCCTAAACCTTTTGGTCACTAAGGGCAATTTATCGTGACCAATCTACCTAACGTGCACGTCTTTGGACTGTGGGAAGAAACCGGAGCACCCGGAGGAAACCCACGCACACACTGGGAGAACGTGCAAACTCCGCCCAGACAGTGACCCAGCGGGGAATTGAACCTGGGACCTTGGCGCTGTGAAGCCACAGTGCTAGCCACTTGTGCTACCGTGCTGCCCAGTAGTATCTTTAATACTACAATTTAATTACGATCCTTGTATAATTTCTAAAGTTTACCAGATAATAAATGAATTGCCCCTCTTCCACAACACATACCTGTTTTTGTTTGGCAATGTTTGTTGAACACTTATAGGAATAGTCCAATCCCATCTCACCAAAAGCAACTGCTTTAGGGTGTCTCAGTGCCTGGATAATTGCTTTTTCCTGTACATTTGTGTAGTAACGGGCAAAATGTGGATGGCAGCCAAAAGCACCCCAAACAAGTGGCTCGTTCAGTAAATTTTCCCATAAGTTCCCAAGAACCAGATCGCGAGGGTCACAGAAATCTGTGATACACCCATGAAACTCCACTGGAAATGTGCTGTCATAAATCTTCATAAACCTGGCAAAAGTTCCACTGAAAGACAATTTAGAGAACAAAAAGTCCAGGTGGCAGTGTGTGTCTATAAAGCCGGCCCTTCGGTAGTTCAGTCCCCAGTTTTCTTGACAACGATTCTCCGAATTATCAGCCAAAACGTCCACTGAAGAGTTGAGGGAACCTTTACTCAAATCCAAGTTATTGCTGTTTTCAAACTGACGTAGCGAACAGCCAGATGATTCAAAAGACAAGCTATTGCAAACTGTGGACCTGGAATATTGCATAGAAGTTACTGAATGGCTTGAGGAAGATTCTGTTCTGTCGTCAACACAGCTAGGCCGACACCAACTACCATAGGGAGTGCTGGCTAATGAAGGTTGTTGAGGGTTTGACCAAGAGGGGCTTGAATACGAGAATGGGGGATATGTTACGTATTCGGTTGCTAATGGAGTACTAGCTTTGGACTTTTTCAGTTTGCATGTTGGACTGGAATCTCCTTGTGAAAACATAGCCAAAGCAGTGGGGTCTTCAACATCAGACCAGTCACTTCCAAAGGATGGATCTTCATCAGTCAACTTCTGTTTTTTAAAAATAAAAGTGATGCTATAATCTTGACTTTACCACATCCAAAACAAGATGCAGACTTTATATTTAAAAATTACAGTGCAGAGATGATGCAATATACGTGCATTTTTAAAACTGGATTTAAACCATATCTTAAATAGTATTTCACTGAATTGAATTGAAGGCAAAACACCAGTTTATTTTATAGCTACTTACCATGCCTTCTCTGTAGCCATCAACTGACTAATAAACCAAAAAAGCCCCCCAGGAAACCCAAATTAAACAGAAGACTATATAAATACATTGAAACAGAATGGTGGAGTATTATTTAAATGGTGATAGATTGAGAAATGTTGATGCACATAAGGATCTGGGTGTCCTTGTACACCGGTCAATGAAAGTGGAGAGGCAGGTGCAGCAAACAGTTACGAAGGCACATGGTACGATGGCCTTCATTGCAAGAGGATTTGAGTACAGGAGCAAGGATGTCTTATTGCAGCTGTACAGGGTCTGGAGTAGTGTGCGCAGTTTTGGTCTCCTTGCCCTTGAAAGGATATACTTGCTCTAGAGGGAGTGCAGCAAAGGTTCACCAGACTGGTCCTGGGTTGGTAGGATCATCGTACGAGGAGAAATTAGATTGACTAGGCCTGTATTCAATGGCGTTTTGAAGAATGAGAGGAATCTCATTGAAACATATAAAATTTTGACAGGGCTGGACAGACTGAATGCAGGGATGATGTTTCCACCTACTTTGGCTGAGCTGTCTGGAACAAGTGGTCACAGTCTCAGGATATGGGAAGACCATTTAAGACTGAGATGAGGAGAAACATCTTCACTCAAGAAAGTGGTGTATCTGTGGAATTCTCTCCCAGAGAAGGCTGTGGAGGCCAATTCACTGAACATATTTAAGAAGGAAATTGTCAGATTTCTAAACACTAAAGGTGTCCAGGGTTATGGGGAGAGAGCAAGAGTATGGTGTTGAGATAGAGGATCAGCCATGATCATATTGACTGGCAGAGCAGGCTCGAGGGGCCAAATGGCCTACTCCTTATTCTATTTTTATACGTGTATGATATTTCTTCATCCCCCCCCCCAGGCAAATGACATTCTAGAATAAAGATAGATCTGTCACTAACATGTTGAAAACCTACAGGAAACAACCAACATTTCCTCTCATTTGTTTTTTGCAGTATGCTGCTGATTTGTTCAAGTGCTTACCCCATCATAATTAAAAACACAGCCAAAAGTCTGCACTAACTTAGTGCCGAATAGTGCGCTGACCGAGTCAAGACTTTTGGGCTGCTGCACCCACAGGGCTTAGAAAGAACATGAGGCAACTACAAAATTACCTAGCTCCAAGTAAGGTTAGAGACAAGAACCTCTTTCTTTTTACCCATTCATAAATGAAACATATGTCCATTCAAAAAATATAATGTATTGGAAAAGCATTAATTTAAAAAAGGATCTGAACAAATTCTCATCGGAATCATATAGCACTAAAGCCATTTTCCCCAAGCAGTCTTTGCGGGCATGTATCCTCCACTTGAGCAACAGTCCCCCAATCCTATGCATCTATCTTGTTCCCATATCCCAACCTACCAACTTTTCTTCAAACTCCCAAGCTAATTTAGTGTTGTCAGTCTCTGCTTAAATCTCTAACTCCCTGCATTTAACATATTTTTTTTCCAGCTTTATGTCTTAAATCCAACATCTTATATCTATGTTCCTTTGATCTCACCCCCTCAAAATCAATGGAAACAATCTGTTCCCATCTACCTCATCTTTTCTCAATTTTAAACATCCATTATATTACCCTGTTATTTTTATGAGAGCAGCCCCAATTTTTCTGAACAAGAACAAAACACTTCAGATGTTGGAAATCTAAAATAAAAACAGCAGATCTGGCAGCACCTGTGGAGAGAGAAACAGGGTCAATGTTTAAGGTCAGTAACTGGCCTGGTGAAGAATCGGACACTGCTCAACCTGCTGACTATTTCCAGTGCTTGGTTTTTCTTCAGCATCCTAATGAGTCATTGCTGTATCCTCTCTGCTTCCAACCTCAGCATCCAGTCTATAGTCCAAAACTGAACACTGTACTCCAGAATATGGTCCTGTTAATGCTTATATGGGTTCATCATTACATCTCAACTTTTACTGGGGGGTTATGGCGGTGCAATGGCTAGCACTGCTGCCTCACAGCACCAAAGACCCGGGTTCAATCCCAGCACCGGGTCACTGACCGTGTGGAGTTTGCACATTCTCCCAGTGTCTGCGTGGGTCTCATCCCCACAACCCAAACATGTGCAGGGTAGGTGGATTGGCCACGCTAAATTGCCCCTCAATTGGAAATTTTAAAAAAAAAACTTTTACATCCATAGAATCCCTACAGTGCAGAAGACGGCCTTTCAGCCCATCAAATCTGCACCGACCCTCTGAAAGGGCATCCTACCTAGGCCCACCCCATCTCTGTAACCGAACCTAACCTGCACATACTTGGACACCAAGGGACAATTTAGCATGGCCAATCCACCTAACCTGCACATCTTTGGACTGTGGGAGGAAACATGCAGACACGGGGAGAATGTGAAAACTCCACAGGCACAGCAGGAATTGAACCCAGGTTCCTGGCGCTGTGAGGCAGCAATGCTAATAACTGCGTCACCCTGTACTTCAGGATAAAATCCTGTATTCCTATAGCTTTACTAGGGTCTTATCCACTTCAGCTACTGATTTTAATGTCATAGGAACCAGAGCGTGCCCCCCCCCCCCAAAAAAAAAAAAATCTCTCTGCTAGACCCCAAGACATAGGAGAAGTAGGCCATTCAGCCCATCGTCTTCCACATCACTCAGCTTTTGCTACTTTAAAAAGAATACAAAACATACTACATCATATTTACTGAAAAAGAATTGCAAGAGAGCTTTTTTTGATCATTAATATTCCCTTGCAACTTGGGTCTTATAATTAAGACCTCCAGATGTTACAGTTTTACAAATTTGGATACCACTTGCTTTAGCCCCGTTGGTGTACAAGGTTACCGTTACCCATGTCCAACTACTGAGAAACTGCTCTCAACTCCGACTGTTTCTAAATCCAATATGCTCCCCTCCCAATTCCATACTCCTGAATCTTCTCCAATAGCCTCCGGTGTGATAGCTTGCCACGGTTTTTTTTCAAACATCCATGTACATCATTTGCCATGTCGCCTTCTCAAAAAATAAGCAGGTTTGTCAAACATATTCTTCCTTTTTGAAATGTGTTGATTGCATCTAATTATTTTTCTTCATCTTGCTATTAAGTCTCAACTTTAATGATTTCGAAATCTTCCTGCCAAAGATGTCACGCTAATTGGCCTGCAATTACCCAAGCTAGCATGGACTCTTTTTGAGAATTTGTTTTACACTTTCGAGCACAGCCATTCAGTAGGATGCTAAAATATAATTTCTAGGGCCTCAGATATTTCCACCCAATTTCTTTCAAGATCCTTGCATCAGATCCCAGCACACTAGCGTCTCTAATACTTCATTTCAATTCGCCTTCTCTTTTTATTCTTTTTGTACTCAAAGTATAAATGAAATGCTGGAAATACTCAGAGGTCTGTTGGGAGAAAAACAGAGTTAAGGTTTCAGGTCAATAATCTTTCATCATAACTGGTAGAAAATATTAGAAATATAGCTTGTAACTTTTTCTCTCTACAATAGATGATATCAGAGCTGCTTAACATTTCCAGCACTTTGTTATTATTTCCGATTTCCAGTTCCAAAGTATTTTTCTCTTGGACTTATCAAATATAACACCCCTGCCAATTTATCTTATTCTCCAATTCCTCACATACCTCTCCTTTTGGATGCCACATTACATTCTTGACCTCCTTCCTCGTTTTCTAGTACTTTCTTCAATATTACTCTTTTTGCCACAGAATTTTGAAACTTGGTCATTTTTTAGGGAAAAAATGTATATTTTTATATTTTGCTCGTAATAAAATCTCATTGTTGACCCTGTGTTCTCCTATCTCTTTGCATTTCGCAGCAACTAACTTACTCTTCATCTTTCTAAATTCTGCCTGATTTCAATCTAATGCTTTTGTGTGAACGTCTTCCCTCATTATTTCAACTTTAATCATCATCAGGTACAGAACTGCTAACAAGACACAAAATGAAAATTGTTTTGGAAACAAATGTACCTCAGCAATGGGTAACAAAACATGTTACTTTAGTACACGTTGACAAATAAAAAGAGGAAAATTAAAAATGTAAGTCATATTGTGAATACCTTGCAGTGATCATTCTCGTTTTTTGGAAGGGAATTCTTGTTCCATTTCATACTGGTCTCATTATCCACAGATACGTCTACAAATACCAGCTCTGGGTTTGGTCTTTTGACAATATTTACTTTATAGGTCTTCAATCTGTTGTTACACATTGGTTCCATAGAATTATTTTCAGGATCAGGTTCATGCTCTTGATGGCTGTATTGTGACGAACCATCCCCATGACTTGTTTCAAGGCAAATATCTTCTTGGCTTTGCCCAGAATCTTGTGTTAGAGATTTTGCTGGTACGAATCCATCCGGTGTCCCTTTGGTGTTGTTGCTATTTCTGGCAGGGTCTTGCAGCTGTTTTTTATGGAAGTCACTGCCAATGGCTTCCGATATGGCTTTAAGGTAGAGGACATTCGTACCCTGCACAGGTGTTACCTTCCGAGACTCTCGTCGAGTCACATTTTTATAATCTGTCTGGATTACAGATTCAGAACTCTGCTTCAAGGTACTGCTTGAAACTGCAGGAAGATTTCTCTTTTCAGTTTCTGTACTCTATAATTTATAGCACAGCAACAGTAAAACAAATTAGAATGTTACAAAGATCACCAAATAGGAAAATAATAAGATTAAGTGACAGGTTTAATTTGTTTTAACTGCTAGGGATAATGCTAGTAAACATTCACACAGTTAAGCATCTTTCTTCTATAGATTTCTTATACGCTGTAATTTTCCACACTAGTGCATCCTTTGTTGCTCAACTTTATAGAGTGGTCAGCTCAATTTAATTGAAGGCATTGTAAAATATCTTCCATTAACTAGTCACCCATGTAGAGTGGCACGGTGGCTAGCACTGCTGCATATGGCGCTGAGGACCTTGGTTCAATCCCGGCCCCAGGTCACTGTCTGCGGAGTTTGCACATTCTCCCCGCGTCTGCGTGGGTCTCACCCCCACAACCCAAAGATGTGCAGGTTAGGTGGATTGGCTACACTAAATTGCCCCTTAAGCACACCTCTGCTGGGCTGGTTAATTGCCACCCCCCACCGATAATCAAAGACTAGTTAACCAAAAAATTGAGACAAGACTTCCATCCTCTCCTGGAGACAGTACTATTTTATAGAGCTACCAGCCAAATCTGCCAGGCTGCACATTGGGAGGAGGCCTTTCCCACCATTCAATAAATCTGAACAGCTGCCAGATGAGGTCCTTAAGTGGGTTTGTTAAATCGCAGCAAGGATGGAAAGGAGAGGTGAGCATGTGCCCTATTTTACTCGATCTATCTCCGCCTGCTTTCCTCCCGCAGGTGGCCTGTTAAATCCAACCTCATGAAACTATTTGGTTCGCGAGGGCAAAAAGAATGTCTTCCTTATCTGGTCTTGCCTATATGTGACCCAGGCTCATGACAATATGACTAACTCTTAATTGTTCTTTGAAATGGCCTATTAAGCCACTCAATTGTATCAAACTGCTATGATCAACTATAGAAGAGTAATAAAGCCAGATAGCCTACCCAGCATTCACCTATAGGCACTGGATTTGGATGTGACAAAGACAAACCCAGTGCCTTACATATTCCTCATCACTAATATCTGGAGACTTGTGGCAACATTGGGAGAGCTGTCCCACAGACTAATCAAGTAACAGTTTGAACAGCCCTCTCCAGTATTCTTTACTGCCTTGGTTGAAACGTGGACAAAAGAACGGAAGTCCAGAGGTAAGGTGAGAATGACTTCCTTGGACAGCTTTTCTTTTGCAACTCATCTAACCTGTTAATCTTGTACATCTCTAACGAATCTCCCACCAGTCTCCTTTGCTCCAAGGAATACCCCCACCAGATCCTCCAACCTAACCTTCCTAAAGTGTGGTGGCCAGAACTGGATACGAACTAGATTTGGTCCAACGAGAGCTTTATAAACGTTCAGCATAACTTCCCTACTTTTCTACTCAATACTTCAATTTATCAAGCCCAAGGTCCCATATGCTTTGCTAATTAGTCTTTCAATGATTCCTGCCACCCTTCAAAGATCTATGCACTAGGTCCCTTTGTCCCTACACATTCTTTAGAACTGTACTATCTGGCCCATATTGTCTTGCCCCATTCCTTCTGCCAAAATGCATCACCTCCCACCTCTCTGTATTAAATTCCATCTGCTATTTGTCTGCCCATTCTGCATACTATGCCTTGCTGTAATCAGTTGGTATCGTCCTCAGTTTGCCATATTTGATAACAGTCTGCCATCCTCCAGTCTGAAAAATCATTTACAACTCATTGTAATCTGTCCTGAAGTCATTTTTTTTTTTTAAATGCAAGCTGAAACTGACCTTTCTATTGCATGTATCTCGATTTTGTTAACTAGCCTTTCATGTGGTAATTTTTGTCAATGTTTCTAAAATCAAGATCGACAACATCTGTTATATCCCCCTCATCAGCTGTCTCTGTTATTTCATCAAAATATTCAATCAGATTATTCAAACGCCCTCTGCCGTTTACAAATCCATGTCGTTAACTCAAATCTCTCCCAGGTGGCTTTTAATTCTTTCTCTGATTATTTTTTCTAAAACACCACCCTCAGCTGATGTTAAACTGATCTGCCCATTACTAGTAATGTCCTTACAACCTTTCTTGAACAAGCATGTCGCATTTGCCAGTTCCAACCCTCTGATCCCACCCCAGTATCTGGAAATTTATGACAAACGATTCCAATTTCTCCAACCCCTCTTCACTTTGCAATCTGGAAAATGAGACATCCAGACCAGGTGACTTAACAACTCTGCTAAGCAAACTTTTCCAGTAAGATCGCTTCCATCACTTTTCAGCCCACCGGTTATATCCACCAGCTCTATTCACAAGAGATATTTAGTCAGAATCTTATTCCTCAGTAAATGGCGATACAAAGTAATCAATTATTCTGGCTTGCCCTGCATTTCTAAGCACATTACCCTTTTTATACCCAATCGACCTATTTACATTCTGGTAGAATTTATCGGATTACCTCTAAATTACAATAACCACCATTTCTAATTTCAGTCTCGCTTTGCCAGTCTTATTTTCTTCTTCACTTGCCGTCCCCACAGATTGTATCTGGCCTGATTCTCACTTGAAAATTTTACCTAATGTGCATCACACGTCCTTTTTTAAAAATTCAATCACTTTTTAAATTAATTTGTGGGGTGTGGACATAGTGTTGCCCTCGAGAAGATGGTGGGGTAAGTTGCTTTCTTGAACCACTGTAGTCCATGTGGTCTAGGTACAACCACAGTGCTGTTAGAGAGGGAGTTCCAGGATTTTGACTCTGTGACAGTGAAGGAACGGCAATATATTTCCAAGTCAGGATGGTGAGTGGCTTGGAAAAACTTCCAGGTGGTGGCGTTCCCCTGTGTCTTCTGCCCTTGTCCTTATGGATCGTAGTGGTCAGGCGTTTGGAGGGTGATCCCAAGGAGCCTTGGTGTGTTCCTGTAGTGCATCTTGTCGATGACACACACTGCTGCCACTGTGCATTGGTGGTGGAGGGAATGAATATTTGTGGAAGGGATAGCAATCAAGTGGCCTGCTCTCTCTTGGGTACTGTCAAGCTTCTTGAGTGTTGTTGGAGCTACACTCATCCAGGCATGTGGAGAGTATTCCATCACACTCCTGACTTGTGCTGGAAGATGGTGGACGAGCTTTGGGGAGTCAGCAGTCATCCAAAAAGCCTGGCATTAGCTTCATTACCTTTCTCCTTTGTTGGAATGTATCCAGCTTCCTAAAGGAGCTCCCATTGTTCCATTACCTTTACCCTGTCAGTCTTTTGGTCCATTTTACATGTCTAGATCCCCCGTCATCCCACTAAAGTTAGCCCTCTTCCAATTTAGCAGTCCTATTTAGTAGTCCTACTTTAGGTTGTTTCTTCTTCTTCACCATTACGGATTTAAACGGGGCAGCATGGTAGCACAAGTGGATAGCACTGTGGCTTCACAGTGCCAGGGTCCCAGGTTCAATTTCCCGCTGGGTCATTGTCTGTGCGGAGTCTGCACGTTCTCCCCGTGTCTACGTGGGTTTCCTCCGGGTGCTCCGCTTTCCTTTCACAGTCCAAAGAAGTGCAGGTTAGGTGGATTGGCCATGATAAATTGCCCTTAGTGACCAAAAAAGAGAGGTTAGGAGGGATTATTGGGTTACGAGGATAGGGTGGAAGTGAGGGCTTAAGTGGGTCGGTGCAGACTCAATGGGCCGAATGGCCTCCTTCTGCACTGTATGTAAACCTTATAGTAAGAAGTCTTATAACACCAGGTTAAAGTCCAACAGGTTTGTTTCAAATCACTAGCTTTCGGAGCACTGCTCCTTCCTCAGGTGAGGAATACATCATGTAAACCTTATGATAGTGATCACTCTTACCCAAGTGCACTCCCAAAGACATTTGGTCCACTTCATTCTCCATCAACAGGTCCTACAGTTTTTCCTTCCTAGTTGGACTGAGAATATACTAGGCAAGGAATTCCTTACATAACTAAAATCCCACACCATTATATAGGTTGAACACATCTCTACAGATTTTCTCCCCCCTCTCTCATTTTCTATTTGACGACCTATAGAATGCATCAAGTAATGAGATTTCTTGTTATCAACTCTAACCAAATTCTTTTTTTATTTTAGAGTAGCCAATAATTTTTTTTTCCAAATAAGGAGCAATTTAGCGTGGCCAATCCACCTAACCTGCACATCTTTGGGTTGAGGGTGAAACCCACGCAGACACAGGGAGAATGTGCAAACTCCACATGGACAGTGACCCAGGTCCTCAGCGCCATAGGCAGCAGTGCTATCTATTGAGCCACGTGCCGCCCCCACTCTAACCAAATTCTTAGCCCCTCAAAGACACCCTTCCTTTCCAACACTACAATGTCCTCGTTAATCAGTACGATCAACCACCTCCCTGTTTTCCTACTCTTAGCTATTCTCAACACCTTGCATTTTGAAATCTTAGTGGCCAGTCTTCACCAGTTTTATGCCACATTTCTGTTATTGCCATAACATGATATACCCACTATACCCACACTGATATTTGTGCTTGCAGCTCACCAACCTTATACATCACACTTCATGGTTACCCAGTCTGTAAAACAAATAGGCTTCCGATTTGCTGTTGTATGATTTGTGACATCATCCAAGGCCAATTTAACACAAGCACAATCAGGAGTCGGGTCTGTCGCCCTTGGAACAAATGGGCTCAAGACCTGCCTCTTGCCTCAGCTGTGTTTAAGTAAATAAAACAAAAAAAAACATTCCTCCAGCCCTCAGCTCCCTCCTGCACCACACACTCCCTGCCAACCCATGTCCCCACACCCATCAATTTTCTCATGCCAATTTAGTGCAATTCATGGCACTACACCCACTCACTCTTTACTCTTGGCACCTCCATGCTAATTCACCTATTATCGCTGGGAAGCCCTTTGACAGCTGGATAGTTCAATTACTTTGTGCGTAAAAAGTGCATAATCACGTTCACTTTTAACAGACCTAAAGAGTGTCCTTGGACCCTCTCCAAAAAGTGGGGGGGGGGGGGGGGGGGGGAGAACATTACCTCCCCAAAAAGGGGGGGGGGGGCAGACATTACCTCTCCAAAAAAGGGGGTAGGAACATGGGCGGGGGGGGGGGGAAGAAACATTGCCTCTCCGAAAAAAGAAAAGGGGGGGAAAATAGACATTATTTTTTGATAATAAAAATATTATTATAGAATAATAATATTCCGTCTCCAAAAAGGATGGACGGGGACGGGACATTACTTCTCCAAAAAGGAGGAATGGGACATTACCTCTCCAAAAGGTGGGGTGGGGGAAACGTCATACCTCTCAAAATGGGGGTGTACATGACCTCTCCAAAGGCGGGGGGGGGGGGGGGGGGGGGGGGGGGGAGGGGGAGGTGGGAAATACATTACCTCTCAAAACAAAAAGGGGATCGACGACAATTATCTCTTCAAAAATAAAATAAAGAAGAACATTACCTCTCTCTCCCTCACTTGACTTCAATTTTCAATTCTACAAGGGCTCCTTGATGTCACACTTAGTAGAATACTGCTCTGAAATCAAGGGCAGTCACTCCCACCTCACCTCTACAATTTTGTTCCTTTGGCCATGTTTGGGCCAAGATCGTAATGAGGTCTGGATCTGAACGGGCAATTTTCTGCATTGTTGGGCAAATGCCAGTTGTTGTGGCTATACTGAAACAGCTTCACTAGAGAAGCAGCTAGTTCTGGAGCACAAGTATTCACAACTACAGCTTACAGGACCTATTACCAAAAGAGAATATGCTGGAAAATCTCAGCAGGTCTGCAAAGATCTGTAAGGAGAGAAGAGAGCTAACATTGTGTCCAGATGACCCTTTGTCAAAGCTCAATAACAGGACCTACAGCCTAGTGCGTTCAGCCGTTTGTCAGTGCCATGTAGCATGGATAAGGCTGCTGAAGGCTGGCATTTGTGATACTGGGAACCTCTGGGAGAGGCCACCGAGATAGTCATCCACTCTTTCGGCACTTCTCGCTGAAAATTGACACAAATGCTTCAGCCGTGCCTTATCTCGCCTATTTTTGATTTACGACTTCTTCTTAAATTTGATTCTGTGCCCCCACTTTTAGTTTAAAACCCTCTCTACTTCCGAGTTATGCGGCTCGCAGGAATATGACCCTGATGCTGCAGCTTAATTGGCTTGGTTGCTCGGTCACATAGAATCATAGAAATTTACAGCATGGAAACAGGCCCTTCGGCCCAACCAGTCCATGCCGCCCAGTTTTTACCATTAAGCTAGTCCCAGTTGCCCGCACTTGGCCCATAACCCTCTATACCCATCTTACCCATGTAACTATCTAAATGCTTTTTAAAAGACACAATTGTACCCGCCTCTACTACTACCTCTGGCAGCACATTCCAGACACTCACTACCCTCTGAGTGAAGAAATTGCCCCTCTGGGCCCTTCTGAATCTCTCCCCTCTCACCTTAAACCTATGCCCTCTAGTTTTAGACTCCCCTACCTTTGGGAAAAGATGTTGACTATCTACCTTATCTATGCCCCTCATTATTTTATAGACCTCTATAAGATCACCCCTAAGCCTCCTACGCTCCAGGGAAAAAAGTCCCAGTCTATCCAGCCTCTCCTTATAACTCGAACCATCAAGTCCCGGTAACATCCTAGTAAATCTTTTCTGCACTCTTTCTAGTTTAATAATATCCTTTCTATAATAGGGTGACCAGAACTGCACACAGTATTCCCAGTGTGGCCGTACCAATGTCTTGTACCACTTCAACAAGACGTCCCAACTCCTGTATTCAATGTTCTGACCAATGAAACCAAGCATGCCGAATGCCTTCTTCACCACCCTGTCCACCTGCGACTCCACCTTCAAGGAGCTATGAACCTGTACTCCTAGATCTCTTTGTTCTATAACTCTCCCCAACGCCATACCATTAACTGAGTGGGTCCTGGCTTGATTCGATCTGCCAAAATGCATCACCTCACATTTATCTAAATTAAACTCCATCTGCCATTCGTCGGCCCACTGGCCTAATTGATCAAGATCCCGTTGCAATCCTAGATAACCTTCTTCACTATTCACTGTGCCACCAATCTTGGTGTCATTTGCAAACTTACTAACCATGCCTCCTAAATTCTCATCCAAATCATTAATATAAATCACAAATAACAGTGGACCCAGCACCGATCCCGGAGGCACACCACTGGTCACTGGCCTCCAGTTTGAAAAACAACCCTCTACAACCACCCTCTGTCTTCTGTCGTCCAGCCAATTTTGAATCCAATTGGCAACCTCACCCTGGATCCCGTGAGCTTTAACCTTCTGCAACAACCTACCATGCGGTACCTTGTCAAAGGCTTTGCTAAAGTCCATGTAGACAACATCTACTACACTGCCCTCATCTACCTTCTTGGTCACCCCCTCAAAAAAATCAATCAAATTTGTGAGACATGATTTTTCACGCACAAAGCCATGCTGACTGCCCCGAATCAGTCCTTGCCTCTCTAAATGCTTGTAGATCCTGTCTCTCAGAATACCTTCTAGCAACTTACCTACTACAGACGTTAGGCTCACCGGTCTGTAGTTCCCAGGCTTTTCCCTGCTGCCCTTCTTAAACAAGGGCACAACATTCGACACTCTCCAATCTTCAGGCACCTCACCTGTGGCTGCCGATGATTCAAATATCTGTTAGGGGACCCGCAATTTCCTCCCTAGCCTCCCTCAACATCCTGGGATACATTTCATCAGGTCCCGGGGATTTATCTACCTTGATGCGCTTTAAGACTTCCAGCACCTCCTCCTCTGTAATATGCACACTTCTCAAGACATCACTATTTATTTCCCTTAGTTTCCTAACATCCATGCCTTTCTCCACCGTGAATACCGATGAGAAATATTCATTCAGGATCTCACCCAACTCTTGTGGCTCTGCACATAGATGTCCTTGTTGATCCTTAAGAGGCCCTACTCTGTCCCTAGTTACTCTTTTTCCCTTTATGTATCTGTAGAAGCTCTTTGGATTCTCCTTAGCATTATTTGCCAAAGCAATTTCATGTCCCCTTTTTGCCCTCCTGATTTCCCTCTTAACTCTATTTCGACAATCTCTATACTCTTCAAGGGATCCACTTGATCCCAGTTGTTTATGTACGTCATATGCCTCCTTTTTTTTGACCAGAGTCTCAATATCTCGAGTCATCCAGGGTTCCCTACTTCTACCAGCCTTGCCCTTCACTCTAAAGGGAATGTGCTTACCCTGAACCCTGGTTAACACATTTTTAAAAGCCTCCCATTTACCAGCCGTCCCTTTGCCTGCCAACAGTCTCCCCCAATCGACCTCTGAAAGTTCCTGTCTGATACCATCAAAATTGGCCTTGCCCCAATTAAGAATTTTAACTCTTGGGCCAGACCTATCATTCTCCATAGCTATCTTAAAACTAATGGAGTTATGGTCACTTGTCCCAAAGTGATCCCTCACTAGCACTTCTGTCACTTGCCCGTCCTTATTTCCCAAGACGAGGTCAAGTTTTGCCCCCTCTCTAGTCGGTCCATCCACATACTGAATGAGAAATTCCTCCTGAATACACTCAACAAATTTCCCTCCATCCAAGCCCCTAATGCTATGGCTGTCCCAGTCAATGTTGGGAAAGTTAAAGTCCCCTACTATTACCACCCTATTATTCTTGCAGCTATCTGTAATCTCCTTACATATTTGCTCCTCAATTTCCCGCATCACCCATTTCACATCATGAAATAGCTCTGATGAACAATAAGCAACCCCATCTAGCGAGTTTGCGAATTTGTTCATCTTTTCTATCTTATAAAATGATAAAGTACAAAACCTATTTATCTTTACAAACAAACTGTTCCTTCCGATGACATGTTGAGTCAATACTATTGTGACCGTTAGCAGGATAGCACAGTAAAATAGCCGTCTCTTTAATCACATATCTAAATGTTGGAGCGTTGGTGTTTACAGAAAATAGTTTTCAAAGCAGAAGGTAGAGAACATATTGGAATAGGATACCTCATAAGCATGTTCTAGCTGTGAAGATCTTGATGTAAATCTCTTCCGATAGTGATTTTTGTCACTGAACAGAGTCTTCCGAAATGAAAAACTCTTTTTCCATTGATTTGTATAATTGAAACCGAGGTCTTGTGAATGAGCAAAGACAGCATCACGAGAAGAAACAATTTCTGGTGTGGAATTCATTTGTTCAATACATCTAAAGGCTGGTCCCGTTTCTTTGCTGGTCTTCAGACTGATTTCCTGCATGCTGTCCTCTTGTTCAGTCACAGAATCGCTGTTAGACAACGACCTATTATTGCTTTGTTGTGAACACTGTGGCGGTTCAGTTGTGCATTTCCTGCTTTTTCTTGGAGAGGCAGTAGAGTCATCATCCCAACCAAACTTCATCTTTTGCTTCCGACAGCTTGGCTCCATTGCTGGTTCAGCTACAGTAAACAGAAGAAAAACACACCCTCTTCTTACTACTCTTGGAATTCAGAGGACTGAACCTGGGTATGCGTTCAAATTCCACAGAAACATGTGGGAAATTAAATGTAATTAAATAAATAAAACTAAATTTACAAAGTTAGTCATCAGTAACAATGAATTGATCAGATTGTCTTAATAACCCATGTGGTTCACTTAATGCTCTTTAAGTATGGAAACCTGCCACCCTTACCCAGGCTGGTGGCTTTACACCCACAGCAATTTGGTTGAACCTTAACTGTCATAGAGGCACTACAGTGCAGGAGGCCATTCAGCCCATAGAGTCTGCACCGGCCCTCCAAAAAGAGCAGCCCGCAGCAGCACCCCCCCCCCCCCCCCCCCATAAACCCACCTATCCCTTTGGACACTGAGGGACAATTTTTGGCAAGGCATAAGGCTGGGCCGATCACTTGACTTAAACCTATCCATCAGATTCAGGTAAAACAAAGGCATACATTTGTGCAAAATTTGAAAGAGTCTTCCCACAGACTCATCAAGCATGAGGATGATGGAAGCAGAAACAAACAATTTCAAAAGAAAATTGGATGGGCACTTGAAGGAAATAAACCTTGCTATAGGGGTTGAGGAAAGGGACTGCCTGGATTGTTCCCCAGGGTGCTGGTGTAGGCATGATGTTCCAAATAGTTTCTTGCAGTGCTGTAAAAGACCCCGACCTATCTGAAATGGCTGGCCCATTATTCTATGACTGCGATCCTGGGTTCTGGATGCCCAGCCAAAGGAAAACTTTTTTCTCAGTATTGACTCTGCCCCAGACACGTCCTGCATAATGCTTCCCAACTCCCCTCCTACAATCTCTTCCCACACCCATAATCCACTCTCCACCCCCATCACCACTCCATTAAACTCCCCCCCCCCGGCCCACAAAACCCTGTCCTCCCTGCCACCAAGCCCAACACCCCCTCCGAAATCCACACTTTTCCCTCCCATGCCCCCCACTCCCCTCAACTCACTTCATCTCCCCTACTGCACCCCCAATTCACTTCCCCCACTCTACCGCAAATGCCCACTCAATCCCTCTTCCGTCCTGCGTGTGTGTCCCTTGCTCCCTCTTCACTCCCATGTCCGAACGCCGTCCGATGTCCCCTAACCCCACTCCCCACCTACGCTGGCCATGTTCACTCATTGACCCCTCGACACCCCAACTTGCCTCTCTCTCCCCCCCCTTCTCATGCCCTCCCTTCTCCCATGCCCTCCCTCCCCCTGCCCCCTGGCTCCACTGCCCCTCCCACCTGCCACCCCCGCCATTCCAGCTCCCCCGCTCCCAGCACCCTCCCCTTGCTCTACACCGAATACTCTCCTCTTCACTCCCATGTCCCAATGCCGTCCAGTGTCCCCTTCTCCCCCATTCCATGCCCTACCCCCTTCTCCCCCTGCCCCCATTTCTCTCCCCCACCCACTCCTAACCCCATTTCTATTCACCCCTACCCATTTCTCTACCCCCACACCCCTACCAAACCCCCTCTTCCACCTTTCCCCAATCTCCCTCAAATCCACTTCTCTCTCCCTGACCCCACCAAACCCCCACACCCACTTCTCTCCCCGACCCCACCAAACCCCCACGCCCACTCTCTCCCCGAACCCCCCCAAACCTCCACACCCACTTCTCTCCCCAACACCCCCCAAATCACCACACCCAATTCTCTCCCGACCGCTCCCAAACCCCCACTTCTCTCTCACTCCCCCCAAACCCCCACTTCTCTCCCCGACCCCCCCACACCCACTTCTCTCCCACCCCCCCCAAATCCCCACTTCTCTCCCCGACCCCCCAAAACCCCCACACCCATTTCTCTCCCCAACCCCCCCCAAACCTCCACACCCACTGCTCTCCATCCCCAGCCACCGATCCCATCAAAGCCCCACTGTCACTTCTCTCCCTCACGCCCAAATCCAGTGGCCCACCACTCTCTCCCCCAGAACATGCAACCCCGCTTCCCCCAAACCCCCCAGCCATGCTTTCTCCCCACAACCCCCACCCCACTTTCTCCCCCCCAAAAGCCTCACCCCACTTTCTCCCCCAAATCTCCAGCCCAGCCTTTCCACCCCCCAAACCCGCACTCCCTGCTTTATTCCCCCCAAAACCCACACCGTCTATCCCCAAAACACTCAACCACGCTTTTTACCCTGAAACCCCCACCTTCTCTCCCCAAAACACCGACCCCCAATTTCTCCACACCGAAACCCCCACCCCACTTTCACCCCAGAAAGCCCCGCCCCACTTTCTCCCCCAGAAACCCTCACCCCACTTACTCGCCGGAAACCCCCACCCCACTTTCTCCCCGGAAACCCCCACCCCACTTTCTCCCCCAGAAACCCTCACCCCACTTTCTCACCCAGATACCCCCACCCCTTTCACCCTAGAAAGCCCCACCCCACTTTCTCCTCAGAAATCCCCACCCCACTTTCTCCCCAGAAAGTCCCACCCCACTTTCACCCAGAAAGCCCCACCCCACTTTCTCCCCCAGAAAGCCCCACCCCACTTTCTCCCCCAGAAAGCCCCACCCCTTTCTCTCCCCCCTCAGCTTTCCCTCCCCGAAACCCCCTACCCCACTTTCTCCCCACCCCGAAAACCCCGACCCCTCTTTCTCCCCCCCAGAAATCACCCAACCCCGCTTTCTCCTTCCTTGTGTTCCCCTAACACCCCCCTCCCTACCTCCCCCCAACACTGCCCTCCCTCCTTCACTTCCCCTAACAACCCCCCCTCCCTGCCCCCAACACCCCCCTCCCTCCGTCACTTCCCCCAACTCCCCCCTCTCTCCCTCGCTTCTTCAGAGATCCCACTCCCAACACACGACACCCTCCCGACACCTCTCTCCCTCCCGACAACCCCCCTCCCTCCGTCCCCCGAAACCCCCCTCCCTCCGTCCCCCCCTCCCTCCCCCGACACCCCCCTCCCTCCTTCCCCCGACACCCCCCTCCCTCCTTCCCCCGACACCCCCCTCCCTCCTTCCCCCGACACCCCCCTCCCTCCTTCCCCCGACACCCCCCTCCCTCCTTCCCCCGACACCCCCCTTCCCCCGACACCCCCCCTCCCTCCTTCCCCCGACACCCCCCTCCCTCCTTCCCCCGACACCCCCCTGCCTCCTTCCCCCGACACCCCCCTCCCTCCTTCCCCCGACACCCCCCTCCCTCCTTCCCCCGACACCCCCCTCCCTCCTTCCCCCGACACCCCCCTCCCTCCTTCCCCCGACACCCCCCTCCCTCCTTCCCCCGACACCCCCCTCCCTCCTTCCCCCGACACCCCCCTCCCTCCTTCCCCCGACACCCCCCCTCCTACCCTCCCCGACACCTCCCCTCCCTCCCTCACCCGACACCTCCCCTCCCTCCCTCCCTCCCCCGACACCTCCCCTCCCTCCCTCCCCCGACACCTCCCCTCCCTCCCCTCGCTCCCTCGCTCCCCGACACCTCCCCTCCCTCCCCCGACACCTCCCCTCCCTCCCTCCCCCGACACCTCCCCACCCCCACCACCGACTCCTCCCCTCCCACCCCCGACTCCTCCCCTCCCACCCCCGAAAACTCCCCCCTCTCTCCCCCGACGCTCCCCCTCCCTCCCACCCCCGAAAACTCCCCCCTCTCTCCCCCGACGCTCCCCCTCCCTCCCACCCCCGAAAACTCCCCCCGACGCTCCCCCTCCCTCCCACCCCCGAAAACTCCCCCCGACGCTCCCCCTCCCTCCCCCGACGCTCCCACTCCCTCCCTCGACAACTCCCCTCCCTCGACAACTCCCCTCCCCCGACAACTCCCCTCCCCCGACAACTCCCCTCCCCCGACAACTCCCCTCCCCCGACAACTCCCCTCCCCCGACACCCCCCCCTCCCCCGACACCCCCCCTCCCCCGACACCCCCCCTCCCCCGACACCCCCCCTCCCCCGACACCCCCCCTCCCCCGACACCCCCCCTCCCCCGACACCCCCCCTCCCCCGACACCCCCCCTCCCCCGACACCCCCCCTCCCCCGACACCCCCCCTCCCCCGACACCCCCCCTCCCCCGACACCCCCCTCCCCCGACACCCCCCCTCCCCCGACACCCCCCCTCCCCCGACACCCCCCTCCCCCGACACCCCTCCTCCCCGACACCCCCCCTCCCCCGACACCCCCCCTCCCCCGACACCCCCCTCCCTCCCTGCCCCGACGCCCCCTCCCTCCCTGCCCCGACACACACCCCCTCCCTCCCCTCGACATCTCCCTCACTACACTCGACACCCCACTTCCTCCCCTCGACACCCCCTCCCTCCCCTCGACAGCGCCCCTCCCTCCCTCCCCGACAACCCCCTCGACTCTCCCCCCTCGACTCGCCCCCCCCCTCGACTCGCCCCCTCCCCCCCTCGACTCGCCCCCCTCCCCCCCTCGACTCGCCCCCCTCGACTGGCCCCCCTCGACTGGCCCCCCTCGACTGGCCCCCCTCCCCCTCGACTCGCCCCCCTCGACTCGCCCCCCTCCCCCTCGACTCGCCCCCCTCGACTCGCCCCCCTCCCCCCCACGACTCGCCCCCCTCCCCCCCACGACTCGCCCCCCTCCCCCCCACGACTCGCCCCCCTCCCCCCCACGACTCGCCCCCCTCCCCCCCTCGACTCGCCCCCCTCGACTCGCCCCCCTCGACTCGCCCCCCTCCCCCCCTCGACTCGCCCCCCTCCCCCCCTCGACTCGCCCCCCTCCCCCCCTCGACTCGCCCCCCTCCCCCCCTCGACTCGCCCCCCTCCCCCCCTCGACTCGCCCCCCTCCCCCCCCTCGACTCGCCCCCCTCCCCCCTCGACTCGCCCCCCTCCCCCCCTCGACTCGCCCCCCTCCCCCCCTCGACTCGCCCCCCTCCCCCCCTCGACTCGCCCCCCTCCCCCCCACGACTCGCCCCCCTCCCCCCCACGACTCGCCCCCCTCCCCCCCACGACTCGCCCCCCTCCCCCCCACGACTCGCCCCCCTCCCCCCCACGACTCGCCCCCCTCCCCCCCACGACTCGCCCCCTCCCCCCCACGACTCGCCCCCTCCCCCCCACGACTCGCCCCCCTCCCCCCCACGACTCGCCCCCCTCCCCCCCACGACTCGCCCCGCTCCCCCCCACGACTCGCCCCCCTCCCCCCCACGACTCGCCCCCCTCCCCCCCACGACTCGCCCCCCTCCCCCCCACGACTCGCCCCCCTCCCCCCCACGACTCGCCCCCCTCCCCCCCACGACTCGCCCCCCTCCCCCCCACGACTCGCCCCCCTCCCCCCCACGACTCGCCCCCCTCTCCCCCACGCGCCCCCTCCCTCCCCCACGCGCCCCCTCCCTCCCCCCACGCGCCCCCTCCCTCCCCACGCGCCCCCTCCCTCCCCCCACGCGCCCCCTCCCTCCCCCCACACGCCCCCTCCCTCCCCCCACACGCCCCCTCCCTCCCCCACACGCCCCCTCCCTCCCCCCACACGCCCCCTCCCTCCCCTCCACGCCCCCTCCCTCCCCCTCCCTCTCCTCGACACTCCCCTCCCTCCCTCGATACCCTCCCCCCCTCGACCCGCCCCCCACTTGACACTCCCCCTCCCTCCCTCGACTCTCCCCCTCACTCCCCTCCCTCGACACCCCCCCTCCCTCCATGCCCCGACGCCCCCTCCCTCCATGCCACGACGCCCCCCCCTTCCTCCCTGCCCCGACGCCCCCCTCCCTCGACGCCCCCCCTCGACGCCCCCCTCGACGCCCCCCCTCCCGCCCTCGACGCTCCACCTCCCGCCCTCCCCGCCCCTCGACGCCCCCCTCCCTCCCCTCGACGCCCCCCTCCCTCCCCTCGACAGCGCCCCTCCCTCCCTCCCCGACAACCCCCTCGACTCTCCCCCCTCCCCCCCACGACTCGCCCCCCTCCCCCCCACGACTCGCCCCCCCTCCCCCCCACGACTCGCCCCCTCCCCCCCACGACTCGCCCCCTCCCCCCCACGACTCGCCCCCCTCCCCCCCACGACTCGCCCCCCTCCCCCCCACGACTCGCCCCCCTCCCCCCCACGACTCGCCCCCCTCCCCCCCACGACTCGCCCCCCTCCCCCCCACGACTCGCCCCCCTCCCCCCCACGACTCGCCCCCCTCCCCCCCACGACTCGCCCCCCTCCCCCCACGACTCGCCCCCCTCCCCCCCACGACTCGCCCCCCTCTCCCCCACGCGCCCCCTCCCTCCCCCACGCGCCCCCTCCCTCCCCCCACGCGCCCCCTCCCTCCCCCACGCGCCCCCTCCCTCCCCCACGCGCCCCCTCCCTCCCCCCACACGCCCCCTCCCTCCCCCCACACGCCCCCTCCCTCCCCCACACGCCCCCTCCCTCCCCCCACACGCCCCCTCCCTCCCCTCCACGCCCCCTCCCTCCCCCTCCCTCTCCTCGACACTCCCCTCCCTCCCTCGATACCCTCCCCCCCTCGACCCGCCCCCCACTTGACACTCCCCCTCCCTCCCTCGACTCTCCCCCTCACTCCCCTCCCTCGACACCCCCCCTCCCTCCATGCCCCGACGCCCCCTCCCTCCATGCCACGACGCCCCCCCCTTCCTCCCTGCCCCGACGCCCCCCTCCCTCGACGCCCCCCCTCGACGCCCCCCTCGACGCCCCCCCTCCCGCCCTCGACGCTCCACCTCCCGCCCTCCCCGCCCCTCCCCTCGACGCCCCCCTCCCTCCCCTCGACGCCCCCCTCCCTCCCCTCGACGCCCCCCTCCCTCCCCTCGACGCCCCCTCCCTCCCCTCGACGCCCCCTCCCTCCCCTCGACGCCCCCTCCCTCCCCTCGACGCCCCCTCCCTCCCCTCGACGCCCCCTCCCTCCCCTCGACGCCCCCTCCCTCCCCTCGACGCCCCCCTCCCTCCCCTCGACGCCCCCCTCCCTCCCCTCGACGCCCCCCTCCCTCCCCTCGACGCCCCCCTCCCTCCCCTCGACGCCCCCCTCCCTCCCCTCGACGCCCCCCTCCCTCCCCTCGACGCCCCCCTCCCTCCCCTCGACGCCCCCCTCCCTCCCCTCGACGCCCCCCTCCCTCCCCTCGACGCCCCCCTCCCTCCCCTCGACGCCCCCCTCCCTCCCCTCGACGCCCCCCTCCCTCCCCTCGACGCCCCCCTCCCTCCCCTCGACGCCCCCCTCCCTCCCCTCGACGCCCCCCTCCCTCCCCTCGACGCCCCCCTCCCTCCCCTCGACGCCCCCCTCCCTCCCCTCGACGCCCCCCTCCCTCCCCTCGACGCCCCCCTCCCTCCCCTCGACGCCCCCCTCCCTCCCCTCGACGCCCCCCTCCCTCCCCTCGACGCCCCCCTCCCTCCCCTCGACGCCCCCCCTCCCTCCCCTCGACGCCCCCCTCCCTCCCCTCGACGCCCCCTCCCTCCCCTCGACGCCCCCCTCCCTCCCCTCGACGCCCCCCTCCCTCCCCTCGACGCCCCCCTCCCTCCCCTCGACGCCCCCCTCCCTCCCCTCGACGCCCCCCTCCCTCCCCTCGACGCCCCCCTCCCTCCCCTCGACGCCCCCCTCCCTCCCCTCGACGCCCCCCTCCCTCCCCTCGACGCCCCCCTCCCTCCCCTCGACGCCCCCCTCCCTCCCCTCGACGCCCCCCTCCCTCCCCTCGACGCCCCCCTCCCTCCCCTCGACGCCCCCCCTCCCTCCCCTCGACGCCCCCCTCCCTCCCCTCGACGCCCCCCTCCCTCCCCTCGACGCCCCCCTCCCTCCCCTCGACGCCCCCCTCCCTCCCCTCGACGCCCCCCTCCCTCCCCTCGACGCCCCCCTCCCTCCCCTCGACGCCCCCCTCCCTCCCCTCGACGCCCCCCTCCCTCCCCTCGACGCCCCCCTCCCTCCCCTCGACGCCCCCCTCCCTCCCCTCGACGCCCCCCTCCCTCCCCTCGACGCCCCCCTCCCTCCCCTCGACGCCCCCCTCCCTCCCCTCGACGCCCCCCTCCCTCCCCTCGACGCCCCCCTCCCTCCCCTCGACGCCCCCTCCCTCCTTCCCTCGACACCCTCCCCCCCTCGACCCGCCCCCCCCAGTCGACACTCCCCCTCCCCGACACTCCCCCTCCCCGACACTCCCCCTCCCCGACACTCCCCCTCCCCGACACTCCCCCTCCCCGACACTCCCCCTCCCCGACACTCCCCCTCCCCGACACTCCCCCTCCCCGACACTCCCCCTCCCCGACAGCCCCCCTCCCTCCCCCGACAGCCCCCCTCCCTCCCCCGACAGCCCCCCTCCCTCCCCCGACAGCCCCCCTCCCTCCCCGACAACCCCCTCCCTCCGACACCCCCCTCCCTCCCTGCCCCGACACCCCCCTCCCTCCCTGCCCCGACACCCCCCCTCCCTCCCTGCCCCGACACCCCCCCTCCCTCCCTGCCCCGACACCCCCCCCTCCCTCCCTGCCCCGACACCCCCCCCTCCCTCCCTGCCCCGACACCCCCCCCTCCCTCCCTGCCCCGACACCCCCCCCTCCCTCCCTGCCCCGACACCCCCCCCTCCCTCCCTGCCCCGACACCCCCCCCTCCCTCCCTGCCCCGACACCCCCCCCCTCCCTCCCTGCCCCGACACTCCCCCTCTCTCCCTGCCCCGACACTCCCCCTCTCTCCCTCCGCGACACTCCCCCTCTCTCCCTCCGCGACACTCCCCCTCTCTCCCTCCCGCGACACTCCCCCTCCCTCCCGCGACACTCCCCCTCCCTCCCGCGACACTCCCCCTCCCTCCCGCGACACTCCCCCTCCCTCCCGCGACACTCCCCCTCCCTCCCGCGACACTCCCCCTCCCTCCCGCGACACTCCCCCTCCCTCCCGCGACACTCCCCCCTCCCTCCCTGCCCCGACACCCCCCTCCCTCTCTCCCTCGACATCCCCTCTCTCCCTCCCCCGACACCTCCCCTCCCTCCCACCCCCTACAGCCCCCCTCCCTCCCTGCCCCTACAGCCCCCCTCCCTCCCTGCCCCCACACCCCCCCCCCCTCCCTGCCCCCACACCCCCCCCTCCCTCCCTGCCCCCACACCCCCCCCTCCCTCCCTGCCCCCACACCCCCCCCTCCCTCCCTGCCCCCACACACCCCCCTCCCTCCCTGCCCCCACACCCCCCTCCCTCCCTGCCCCCACACCCCCCCCTCCCTCCCTGCCCCCACACACCCCCCTCCCTCCCTGCCCCCACACCCCCCTCCCTCCCTGCCCCCACACCCCCCTCCCTCCCTGCCCCCACACCCCCCTCCCTCCCTGCCCCCACACCCCCCTCCCTCCCTGCCCCCACACCCCCCTCCCTCCCTCCACACCCCCCTCCCTCCCTGCCCCCACACCCCCCTCCCTCCCTGCCCCCACACCCCCCTCCCTCCCTGCCCCCACACCCCCCTCCCTCCCTGCCCCCACACCCCCCTCCCTCCCTGCCCCCACACCCCCCTCCCTCCCTGCCCCCACACCCCCCTCCCTCCCTGCCCCCACACCCCCCTCCCTCCCTGCCCCCACACCCCCCTCCCTCCCTGCCCCCACACCCCCCTCCCTCCCTGCCCCCACACCCCCCTCCCTCCCTGCCCCCACACCCCCCTCCCTCCCTGCCCCCACACCCCCCTCCCTCCCTGCCCCCACACCCCCCTCCCTCCCTGCCCCCACACCCCCCTCCCTCCCTGCCCCCACACCCCCCTCCCTCCCTGCCCCCACACCCCCCTCCCTCCCTGCCCCCACACCCCCCTCCCTCCCTGCCCCCACACCCCCCTCCCTCCCTGCCCCCACACCCCCCTCCCTCCCTGCCCCCACAACCCCCTCCCTCCCTGCCCCCACACCCCCCTCCCTCCCTGCCCCCACACCCCCCTCCCACCCTGCCCCCACACCCCCTCCCTCCCTGCCCCCACACCCCCTCCCTCCCTCCCTGCCCCCACACCCCCTCCCTCCCTCCCTCCACACCCCCCCTCCCTCCCTGCCCCCACACCCCCTCCCTCCCTCCCTGCCCCCACACCCCCTCCCTCCCTCCCTGCCCCCACACCCCCCCTCCCTCCGTGCCCCCACACACCCCCTCCCTCCCCGCCCCCACACACCCCCTCCCTCCCCTCGACAACCCCCTCCCTCCCCTCGACAACCCCCTCCCTCCCCTCGACAACCCCCTCCCTCCCTGCCCCGACACCCCCCTCCCTTCACCGACACACCCCCTCCCTCCCTGCCTCGACACACCCCCCTCCCTCCCTGCCTCGACACCCACCCCCCTCCCTCCCTGCCCCGACACCCACCCCCCTCCCTCCCTGCCCCGACACCCACCCCCCTCCCTGCCCCGACCACCACCCCCTCCCTCCCTGCCCCGACCACCACCCCCTCCCTCCCTGCCCCGACCACCACCCCCTCCCTCCCTGCCCCGACCACCACCCCCTCCCTCCCTGCCCCGACCACCACCCCCTCCCTCCCTGCCCCGACCACCACCCCCTCCCTCCCTGCCCCGACCACCACCCCCTCCCTCCCTGCCCCGACCACCACCCCCTCCCTCCTGCCCCGACCACCACCCCCTCCCTCCCTGCCCCGACCACCACCCCCTCCCTCCCGCGACACTCCCCCCCCCCCCTCCCGCGACACTCCCCCCCCTCCCGCGACACTCCCCCCCCCCCCCCTCCCGCGACACTCCCCCCCCCCCTCCCGCGACACTCCCCCTCCCTCCCGCGACACTCCCCCTCCCTCCCGCGACACTCCCCCTCCCTCCTTCCCACGACCCCCCTCCCCTTCCCTCAACACCCCCTCCCTCCCCGTCACCCCCCTTCCCCGTCACCCCCCTCCCCGTCATCCCCCCTCCCTCCCCGACACCCCCCTCCTTCTGCTGAGACCGCCCCTCCCCTCCTTCCCCTGACACACACCCCCTCCCCTCCTTCCCGATACAGCCCCTCCCCTCCCCTGACACACAGCCCCTCCCCTCCTTCCCCTGACACACACCCCCTCCCTCCGACCGGCCCCTCCCTTCCTTCACCTGGCCTCCCCCCCACCCACTTCACCTGATCCCCCCTCCCCTACTTCCCCTGAGACGTCCCTCCACTCCTTCCCCTGACACGCCCCTCCCCGCCTTCCCCTGACACCCCCCTCCCCTTGACAACCCCCTCCCTGACACCCCCCTCCCCCCTCCGACACCCTCCTTCCCCCGACGCCCCCCTCCCCTCCTTCCCCCGACTCCCCCCTTCCCCCGACGCCCTCCTTCCCCTCCTTCCCTCGACGCCCCCCTCCCCTCGACGCCCCCCTCCCCTCGACGCCCCCCTCCCCTCGACGCCCCCCTCCCCTCGACGCCCCCCTCCCCTCGACGCCCCCCTCCCCTCGACGCCCCCCTCCCCTCCTTCCCCACCGACACCCCCCTCCCCTCCTTCCCCCCGACACCCCCCTCCCCTCCTTCCCCCCGACACCCCCCTCCCCTCCTTCCTCCCGACGACACCCCCCACCCCTCCGACGACCCCCTCCTTCCCCCCCGACGACACCCCCCTCCCCTCCTTCCCCCCCGACGACACACCCCTCCCCTCCTTTCCCCCCGACGACACCCCCCTCCCCTCTTTCCCCCCGACGACACCCCCCTCCCCTCCCGACGACACCCCCCTCCCCTCCGACGACACCCCCTCCCCTCCTTCCCCCCGACGACACCCCCCTCCCCTCCTTTCCCCCGACGACACCCCCCTCCCCTCCTTCCCCCCGACGACAACCCCCTCCCCTCCTTCCCCCCGACGACACCCCCCTCCCCTCCTTCCCCCCCGACGACACTCCCCTCCCCTCCTTCCCCCCCCCGACGACACCCCCCTCCCCTCCTTCCCCCCGACGACACCCCCCTCCCATCCTTCCCCCCGACGACACCCCCCTCCCCTCCTTCCCCCCGACGACACCCCCCTCCCCTCCTTCCCCCCGACGAAACCCCACTCCCCTCCTTCCCCCCGACGAAACCCCCCTCCCCTCCTTCCCCCCCGACGACACCACCTCCCCTCCTTCCCCCCCCCCGACGACACCCCCCTCCCCTCCTTCCCCCGACGACACCCCCCTCCCCTCCTTCCCCCGACGACACCCCCCCTCCCCTCCCCTCCTTCCCCCCGACGACACCCCCCTCCCCTCCTTCCCCCCGACGACACCCCCCTCCCCTCCGACGACACCCCCCTCCCCTCCTTCCCCCCGACGACACCCCCTCCCCTCCTTCCCCCCCGACGACACCCCCCTCCCCTCCCGACGACACCGCCCTCCCCTCCTTCCCCCCGACGACACTTCCCCTCCCCTCCTTCCCCCCGACGACACTTCCCCTCCCCTCCTTCTCCCCCGACGACACCCCCCTCCCCCCAACGACACCACCTCCCCTCCTTCCCCCCCGACGACACCCCCTCCCCTCCTTCCCCCCCGACGACACCCCCCTCCCCTCCTTCCCCCCCCTCCCCTCCTTCCCCCCGACGACACCCCCTCCCCTCGACCCCCCCTCCCCTCGACCCTTCCCCTCCCCTCGACCCTTCCCCTCCCCTCGACCCTTCCCCTCCCCTCGACCCTTCCCCTCCCCTCGACCCTTCCCCTCCCCTCGACCCTTCCCCTCCCCTCGACCCTTCCCCTCCCCTCGACCCTTCCCCTCCCCTCGACCCTTCCCCTCCCCTCGACCCTTCCCCTCCCCTCGACCCTTCCCCTCCCCTCGACCCTTCCCCTCCCCTCGACCCTTCCCCTCCCCTCGACCCTTCCCCTCCCCTCGACCCTTCCCCTCCCCTCGACCCTTCCCCTCCCCTCGACCCTTCCCCTCCCCTCGACCCTTCCCCTCCCCTCGACCCTTCCCCTCCCCTCGACCCTTCCCCTCCCCTCGACCCTTCCCCTCCCCTCGACCCTTCCCCTCCCCTCGACCCTTCCCCTCCCCTCGACCCTTCCCCTCCCCTCGACCCTTCCCCTCGACACCCCCCTCCCCTCCTTCCCCCGGCACTTCCCTCCCCTCGACACCCCCCTCCCCTCCTTCCCCGGCACTTCCCTCCCCTCGACACCCCCCTCCCCTCCTTCCCCCGACACCCCCTCCCCTCCTTCCGCCGACACCCCCCCTCCCCTCCTTCCGCCGACACCCCCTCCCCTCCTTCCCCCGACACCCACCTCCCCTCCTTCCCCCGACACCCCCCTCCCCTCCTTCCCCCGACACCCCCTCCCCTCCTTCCCCCGACACCCCCTCCCCTCCTTCCCCCGACACCCCCCTCTCCTCCTTCCCCCGAGACCCCCTCTCCTCCTTCCCCCGAGAACCGCCCTCCCCTCCTTCCCCCGAGAACACCCATCCCCTCCTTCCCCCGAGACCCCCCTCCCCTCCTTCCCCCGAGACCTCCCCTTCCCTCCTTCCCCTGAGACCCCCCTCCCACTGATTCCCCCCTCCTCTCCTTCTCCTGAGACCCCCCTCCCCCTGAGAACCCCCCTCCCTTCCTTCCCTGACACCCCCTCCTCTCCTCCTGCCCCTGACACCCCCCCTCTCCTCCTGCCCCTGACACCCCCCCTCTCCTCCTGCCCCTGACACCCCCCCTCTCCTCCTGCCCCTGACACCCCCCCTCTCCTCCTGCCCCTGACACCCCCCCTCTCCTCCTGCCCCCGACACCCCCCCTCTCCTCCTGCCCCCGACACCCCCCCCTCTCCTCCTGCCCCCGACACCCCCCCTCTCCTCCTGCCCCCGACACCCCCCCTCTCCTCCTGCCCCTGACACCCCCCCTCTCCTCCTGCCCCTGACACCCCCCCTCTCCTCCTGCCCCTGACACCCCCCCTCTCCTCCTGCCCCTGACACCCCCCCTCTCCTCCTGCCCCTGACACCCCCCCTCTCCTCCTGCCCCTGACACCCCCCCTCTCCTCCTGCCCCTGACACCCCCCCTCTCCTCCTGCCCCTGACACCCCCCTCTCCTCCTGCCCCTGACACCCCCCCTCTCCTCCTGCCCCTGACACCCCCCCTCTCCTCCTGCCCCTGACACCCCCCCTCTCCTCCTGCCCCTGACACCCCCCCTCTCCTCCTGCCCCTGACACCCCCCCTCTCCTCCTGCCCCTGACACCCCCCCTCTCCTCCTGCCCCTGACACCCCCCCTCTCCTCCTGCCCCTGACACCCCCCCTCTCCTCCTGCCCCTGACACCCCCCCTCTCCTCCTGCCCCTGACACCCCCCCTCTCCTCCTGCCCCTGACACCCCCCCTCTCCTCCTGCCCCTGACACCCCCCCTCTCCTCCTGCCCCTGACACCCCCCCTCTCCTCCTGCCCCTGACACCCCCCCTCTCCTCCTGCCCCTGACACCCCCCCTCTCCTCCTGCCCCTGACACCCCCCCTCTCCTCCTGCCCCTGACACCCCCCCTCTCCTGCTTCCGCTCGAGACGCCCCCTCCCCTCGAGACGCCCCCTCCCCTCGAGACGCCCCCTCCCCTCGAGACGCCCCCTCCCCTCGAGACGCCCCCTCCCCTCGAGACGCCCCCTCCCCTCGAGACGCCCCCTCCCCTCGAGACGCCCCCTCCCCTCGAGACGCCCCCTCCCCTCGAGACGCCCCCCACCCCAGACACGCAACCCCCCCACCCCAGACACGCAACCCCCCCACCCCAGACACGCAACCCCCCCACCCCAGACACGCAACCCCCCACCCCAGACACGCAACCCCCCCACCCGACATTCACCCCCTACCCCAGACACACACACCCTACCCCAGACACACACACCCTACCCCAGACACACACACCCTACCCCAGACACACACACCCTACCCCAGACACACACACCCTACCCCAGACACACACACCCTACCCCAGACACACACACCCTACCCAAGAAACCCCCCCCTACCCCAGACACCACCCCCCTACCCCAGACACCACCCCCCTACCCCAGACACCACCCCCCTACCCCAGACACCACCACCCCACCCAACCACCCCCGACCCCAGACACCCCCAGACCCCACCAACCTACCCCAGACACCACCACCCCCCCTACCCCAGACACCACCACCACCCCCCCGCCCCAGACACCACCACCACCCCCCCCGCCCCAGACACCACCACCACCCCCCCCACCCCAGACACCATCACCACCCCCCCCACCCCAGACACCATCACCACCCCCCCCACCCCAGACACCACCACCACCACCCCCCCACCCCAGACACCACCACCACCACCCCCCCACCCCAGACACCACCACCACCACCCCCCCACCCCAGACACCACCACCACCACCCCCCCACCCCAGACACCACCACCACCTCCCCCCCACCCCAGACACCACCACCACCTCCCCCCCACCCCAGACACCACCACCACCACCCCCCCACCCCAGACACCACCACCACCCCCCCCACCCCAGACACCACCACCACCCCCCCCACCCCAGACACCACCACCACCACCCCCCCACCCCAGACACCACCACCACCACCCCCCCACCCCTTACACCACCACCACCACCCCCCCACCCCTTACACCACCACCACCACCCCCCCACCCCAGACACCACCACCACCACCCCCCCACCCCAGACACCACCACCACCACCCCCCCACCCCAGACACCACCACCACCTCCCCTACCCCAGACACCACCACCACCACCCCCCCTACCCCAGACACCACCACCACCCCCCTACCCCAGACACCACCACTACCCCCCCTACCCCAGACACCACCACCACCACCCCCTACCCCAGACACCACCACCTCCCCCCCCACCACAGACACCACCACCCCCTACCCCAGACACCGCCACCACCCCCCACCCCAGACACCCCCCTACCCCAGACACCACCATCACCCCCCCTTACCCCAGACACCACCACCCCCCCACCACAGACACCACCACCACCACCACCCCCCCACCCCAGACACCACCACCACCCCCCCACCCCAGACACCACCACCACCCCCTACCCGACACCACCACCACCTCCCCACCCCAGACACCACCACCACCACCACCCCCCCACCCCAGACACCACCACCACCCCCCCTTACCCCAGACACCACCACCACCCCCCACTACCCCAGACACCACCACCACCACCCCCCACTACCCCAGACACCACCACCACCCTCCCACCCCAGACACCACCACCACCCCCCCACCTGACACCCCCCCTACCCGACACCACCACCACCTCCCCACCCCAGACACCACCACCACCCCCCCACCCCAGACACCACCACCCCCCCACACCAGACACCACCACCCCCCCACCCCAGACACCACCACCCCCCCTTTACCCCAGACACCACCCCCTCTTACCCCAGACACACCCCCTACCCCAGACACCTCCACCCCCCTTACCCCAGACACCTCCACCCCCCTTACCCAGACACCTCCACCCCCCTTACCCCAGACACCTCCACCCCCCTTACCCCATACACCTCCGCCCCCCCTTACCCCAGACACCTCCACCCCCTTACCCCAGACACCACCCCCTTACCCAGACACCACCACCACCCCCCTTACCCCAGACACCACCACCCCCCCTCTACCCCAGACACCACCAACCCCCCTCTACCCCAGACACCACCATCACCCCCCTTACCCCAGACACCACCACCCCCCTTACCCCAGACACCACCAACCCCCCTCTACCCCAGACACCACCAACCCCCCTCTACCCGACACCACCAACCCCCCCTTACCCCAGACACCAACACCACCACCACCACCCCTTACCCCAGACAACACCACCCCCCCCTCTACCCCAGACACTACCACCCCCCCTCTACCCCAGACACCACCACCCCCCCCCTCTACCCCAGACACCACCACCCCCCCCCTCTCTACCCCAGACACCCCCCCCCCCTCTACCCCAGACACCACCACCCCCACACACACACCACCCCCACACACACACCACCCCCACACACACACCACCCCCACACACACACCACCCCCACCCCCTGACCGTTATTCCTCAGGCGGTGCTCCAGTTGGGTCTGGTTGCGGTCACTCCAGCGGGCGGCTGGCCCAGGTCACGGTGTCTCACTCCCAACCTGCCGCCCAATTCCGAAGGAACACCAGGAAACGTCACAATTAGTGTCCCGCTTTGGGAGGTGTGCAGTCATTGGCTGGGCCCGGGGCCTGGGTCAGCTCCATGGTTTGAGAGTGGAGGGGTGGGGGGGACACTTACACGAATGGGCGCGTTGTGAATGAGGTCGGACTGGGCACCCAGAGAGAGCAGAGCTGCATGGTTGCCATTCATTTACTTCACACAAGCTGCAAAGAACCCCTTTGGAAATTGCGTGGCGTCTGCTTTCATTCCAGTCTCAGGACTTTTGACTTTGAAAATTCCTTGATCCAAATTCCTGCTCCAACTTTGTCAGCCTCCAAACCCCAACAAGGCCCCCTTTGTTTTTGATGTCTCTTTGCTGGTGCAAACTACTTGACTGATCAAATAACTCAAGCAGTTAGGGTGGAACCTTTATAACTGGTGAGATTACTATCCACTGGGCCACAATTGACAACCCATATAAAAGCAAAACACTGCCAGACCTGAAATAAAAACCAAAAGTGTGGAAAAATTTAGCAGGTCTGGCAGCATCTATGGTGAGAGAAACAAAGTGAAGGAAAGAAGGATCATCTCAATCTGAAACGTTGGGTGGGGTTCTCGGTCCCCCATGCGAGTGTTTCTTGGTGGCGTGCTCTTCGCTGGCGGCGGATTTCTCTTCCTGCCGCTTGCCAATGGGTTTTCCCATTGAAGCCAACCCAATGGCACCAGGAAACCCACGGGTGTGGGTTCGCTGTTGGTGGGAACAGAGAATCCCGATGGCCGAAGAAAATCCCGGCCGTAACTCTCCCTGCGGATGCAGCCCCACCTACTGAGTTATTTTAGCATTTTCTGGTTTTATTTCAAGTTTTCCAACATCCACGATGTTTTGCTTTTAATCGCCTCATATCGATGTCTCTTTGACCCCAAACCAGGGTAGCACAAGTAGATAGCACTGAGGCTTCACAGCGCCAGGATCCCAGGTTCGATTCCCTTCTGGGTCACTGTCTGTGTGGAGGCTGCACGTTCTCCCTGTGTCTGCGTGGGTTTCCTCCGGTGCTCCGGTTTCCTCCCACAGACTAAAGATGTGAAGGGTGAAGGTTAGTTGGATTAGCCATGATAAATTGCCCTTAGTGACCAAAAAGGTTAGGAGGGGTTATTGGGTTACGGCGATAGGGTGGAAGTGAGGGCTTAAGTGCAGACTCGATGGGCCGAATGGCCTCCTTCTGCACTGTATGTTCTATCTTCAAATAGCTTGACTGCTCAAATAGCTCATCCATGATGTTTTGTATGGGGAAGCCGATCTTACTGAAGCTGGAGTCATATCTGTTGTGTGGATTGTTCAGTAAATCGATTGCAATGTGGTCTGTTGGAAGGAATGTGAGAAATTGACTTTTTTGTATTTGTAAGAATTGAGTTATGAAAAGAAAAGTGACAACTTAACACCCTTGCGTCTAAACAAGTATAAGATTACAGAAACCACCAAATATGAAATATACCAATGGCCCTCTGTTTATAATTTTAAGAGATTTCCAGTTTTAAAGCTGATGAGGTTATTGACCACCTTATTAAATTTCCTTGTATATCACATTTATGTACAAATCTACACCATTGTTTTCCTTTGCCATTCTCATTTTGGGATGGTTCTTTTGTTCAAGGAATGAAGGCAGCAGGACAGGTAAAGGCGTATGGGAGACTTGCTTTTATGTGCTCATGCATAGATTGTAAGAGCACGGAGGTTAAGATGGAGCTGTATAAAACGCTCGTTAGGGCACAACTAGAGTTCTGTGTGCAGTTCTGGTTGGCACACTATAGGAAGGATGTGACTGCACTAGAGAGGGTGCAGAGGAGATTCACCAGGATGTTGCCTGGTCTGGAGCGTTTAGGTAGGAAGAGAGGCTGGCTTAGACTGTGGCTATTATCCTTAGAGCAGAGAGGCTGAGGGGGGTGTGATTATATGCATAAGGCAAGTTTGTACATAATGTTATGGACAACATCTAACCACTAGGTGGCATTGTAGACCCATCACGTGATCCTGTGATCTGGGAGTTGGGAGTAGGTGGTGCTGGAGGATTGACGCATTTGCTGTAGTTCCACAATAGTTGATTAGTGTTAGTTTATTATTTTATTTATCCTAGTTATCTTATCACGCAGTTGTTCTACAGTAAGTTATTTAAACTGCATGTTCTGTAGTTCATCATTCACCTCTGCCAATCTACAGAACATGACATGGTACCAGGATGGATGATTTAACAAGAATCCGAAGATTCTGTACGAAAAAATCCAAACCAGACAATGCCTCAACAGGTCCTCATCTCTCAGGAGGTTCCATATTGAATGATTTCCCTGAAATTTTCCAAGGTTTTGGTATGTTCCATATACATACAAAATTCAGGGGAGCACGGTGGCACAGTGGTTAGCACTGGGACTGCGGCACTGAGGACCCGTGATCGAATCCCGGCCCTGGGGCACTGTCCGTGTGGAGTTTGCACATTCTCCTCGTGTCCGTGTGGGTTTCACCCCCACAACCCAAAGATGTGCAGGGTAGGTGGATTGGACATGCTAAATTGCCCCTTAATTGGAAAAATAATAATTGGGTATTCTAAATTTATTTTAAAAAATATACACATAAAATTCAATTGAAGGAAGATGCAAAGCCTGTGATTCAGGCGCCGAGATGTGTGCCGGCACCATTAAGGGATATAATAAAGGCAGAGCTAGAGAGTGTGCCTTGGGAGTCATTAAGCGTATTGAAGCCTCTACAGACTGGTGAATTTGATGTGTAAAGACGCGCAATAAAGAACCTTCGCAATGGAAGACGTGTATTGACCGTGCCACCATAAGAGAAGAAACTAAGAAGGACGCAATGTTGCAGAAGGTGAGAAGATATCTTCGCGAAGAATGGCCCAGAGAATCCTGCTCTGGTTTCTGCTACGTGAAAGCAGAGTTGAGTGAACATAATGGAATGAGAAAGTTCAAAAATAAAGCTGAAGACACGGTCTATTGGCCGGGCATTCTCAGGAAGTGTAGAAGATTGTAGTTTAGTCGGGCAGCATGATCGGCACGGGCGTGGAGGGCCGAAGGGCCTGTTCCTGTGCTGTACTTTTCTTTGTTCTTTGTTGTTCTAAAATCATAGAATCGTGGAATAGAATCATAGAATTTACAGTGCAGAAGGAGGCCATTTGGCCATCGAGTCTGCACCAGCCCTTGGAAAGAGCACCCTACTTAAGCCCACACCTCCACCCTAACCCAGTAATCCTGCCTAACCATTTGGACACTAAGGGGCAATTTAGCATGGCCCATCCACCTAACCTACACTTCTTTGGGTTAGGAGGAAACCGGAGCTTCTGGAGGAAACCCACGTGGACATGGGGAGAACATGTAAACTCCACACAGACAGTTACCCTAGGCTGGAATTGAACCTGGGACTCTGGAGCTGTGAGGTTGCAGTGCTATCCACTGTGCCGCCTCAAACTATGTATTTTTTAAAAAATGTACTTTATTACAAACATGTATCAAAACAGGTTACAGCAAATAAACACCCAGGGAAACATACTTCCCAACAATCAACTATACAGTCTGTACAGATTTATCCCCTTTTTCACCCTCCCTTCCCCCACCTCCCTCGAACCATGTGTGATGAAAACACCAGAAGAAGCATGCAACAGTCCTAAAACATCTGAAGAACATAAGGAACAAACATAACAAGAGGATGATATGTCAATACATGAAGAAAATCAAACTCAAGCAATAAATACTAAAGAACATGAAGAATCTTTGCAAGTTAGCAGACACTGAGAAGGTCTACAAGAATAAGATGCAAGCCAGAAAGACTGAACTGGTAACAGACTGTAAAAAAAAAAAAAATTCTGAACATGTATATAGTTATGCACATCATGGTGAAATGTAATGCATATAAATAATTTTCTTTACAAAGGAAAGGGGATGTGATGATATGCATGAGAAGTTTGTACATAATATTTTGCATGACCTCCGACCACTAGGTATTGTAAACCCGTCGCATGATCCTGTGATCTGGGAGTTGGGAGTAGGTGATGTTGGAGGATAGATGTAGTTCCACAATAGTTGATTAGTGTTTGTCATTTATTATTTTATTTATCCTAGTTATCTTATCACGCAGTTGTTCTACAATAAATTATTTAAACTACAAGTTCTATAGTTCATCATTCACTTTGGCCAATCTACGGAACATGGCAGGGGGAAGCTAATTGAGGTGTACAAAATTATGAGGAACATAGGAAGAAACTTGTCCCTGCACTATAGGAGTCAATAACCAGGGGCAAGAGATTTTGAGGGGAAACTTTTTCAACCAGAGGGTGGTGGAAATCTGGAACTCGCTGCCTGAAATGGTGGTACAGGAGGGACGCCTCACAACATTTAAGAAGCAATTACACACACACTTAAAATGCCGTAGCGTACAAGGCTACGGACAAGTGCTGGAAAGTGGGATTAAAATAGTTTGGTGCTTTGTGGGCCGAAGGGCCTCTTTCTGTGTTGTAAAACTCTATGACAATCTGTTCACGATTCAAGAGATGCAAGTTGATGTTATTCATTGGATGAATATGCAATCACCAATACGAAGATGTCACCACTAATTCAGTGATGTAGCTATCATGTTTTGACACTGCAAGGTCTTTGATACATCGTACACCAATGGTTCTCTAATTGTGATCCACAGAGAAGGTTGAGACCTTCTAAGGGGTCTGGGATGTGTGATGTGGGTGAATGCTCTTAACAGGGTCAAGAGTAATTCAACTGTTTCTTAAAAGCATTATTAAAACACTCTTTACATGCAATGCATTATGAGTTATTGTATTGCATTATATGTTAGATGGGAGGCCATGTTTACTAATCCATTTGAAAAGGGTCGTCCAACAGATATGGTTTGAGGACTACTATCCTACACAACTCTGTTCAATTCGAAGCATGCTGCCTATATCTGATTGTTGTACACAACTGCTGTGAACCATTCCTAAGGATGGATACATTGGTAAATGACTGCATTTGCCTTCTCCAATTCTTTGAAACATATTCCAGTCTCTTGCTGAAAATCGGTGAATATCATCTTCACTATAGCCCTATTTACTGTTGCATTTGACACATTAGGAGATTAGGTGGTAGTCCAAATGCATTCTCAGAAGGAGCAAACATGGTGACTAAAATCACAACTTAACTTTAAAATGGTGCAGCAAATTGGAAGAGGTTGCTCGATGAAATAACATTGACTTTTGTTCACTTTGATAAGAAATTAAAATCACTATGTCTCCACTGCAAATACGCATACCCTAAATCCGCCAAATTGCTTAAATACAAAAGCGAAATCAAGAGGGTGCTGGAAATCTAAACTAAAGACAGTGTACCCAGCACATCAGGCAGCTACGGTGCGAGAAACAGCTAAATTGCTTAAATACACTACTTTTGGTTATCATTTTCAAACTGCCATTACTGTTTGATATTTCGCACCGTCTAGAAGGCTAAAGGTGTAATAGGAATCCTGCCACAAGGGAGTTAATTGTGAGGTCTAGGCTATATTTTGGCTGCAGAAATTGAAAAGCATAGATTCTAAATTAGAGGGACCATGGTATACTCCTCAAGATCATGGTCCAGTTGTTTGCACAAGAATATAGCATTTCAAATCTCAATTTATGATACTCAGTAATTTTTTTCGCCTCAACATAAAATAAGCGACTATTCTGCAATGGTGCCACTTTCTTATTGTAAACAACATTAAGGACTCACCAGTTAGCTATAGCATAAGTTGGATGTGAAGTATCTTCCTTCAACCGTGTTCAAATAATTTACATTTGAATACCACCCTTATATGTCTGACAGCTCTCATTTCCCACCCTCATGGCTGCTTAGAGTATGACTTAATTTAGTGCCATCTTACAGATAGCTTTGGCCTTTTAAAAATTATTTCATGGGATGTGGCGTCGCTGGCTAGGCCAGCACTTTATTGCCCATCCCTAATTGCCCTTGAGAAGTTGGTGATGAGCCACCGCCTTGAACTGCTACAGTCCAGGTAGTGTAGGTACACTCACAGTGCCGTTAAGGAGGGAGTTCCAGGATTTTGACCCAGCGATAGTGAAGGAACAGTGGTATAATTCCAATTCAGATGCTGCATGGCTTACAGGGGAATTTGCAGGTGATGGTGCTCCCATGCATCAGCTGCTCTTATCCTAGGTAGGAGTGGAGGGTTTGGAAGGTGTTGTCGATGGAAACTTGGTGAGTTGCTGCAGTGCATCTTTAGGTGGTACTCACTGCTGCCATTGTGCCTAGGTTGGGAGGGAAGTGGATGTTGAAGGTGGTGGATGGGGTGCCAATCAAGCGGGTTGCTTTGTCCTTGATGGTATTGAGCTTCTCGGGTGTTGTTGGAGCTGCACTCATTGAGGCAAATGGTGAGTATTCCATCACACCTCTGACATGTGCCTTGTGGACAAGAGGTGAACAGGCTTGCGTAAGGAGGTGAGTAACTTGCTGCAGAATTCCCAGTCTCTGACCTGCTCTTGTAGCCATAGTATTTATATGGCTAGTCCAGTTCAGTTGCTGGTCAATGGTAACTGCCAAGATGTTGACACAGTGATGGTAATGCCATTGAATGTTAAGGGGTGATGGTTAGATTCTCTCTTGTTGAATATGGTCATTGCCTGGCCTTTATGTGGTGTGAATATTACTCACAAATTCTAGGCAATGACCATCTCCAAAAGAGAGAATCTAAGTACTTCCTCTGGACAATCAATGGCTTTATCATTATGTGTTATGATTCCATGCACTCATTTAATAACCAACCCTTCTAACCAACAAAGAAAGCAATTATAAAGAACATGAACATTGAAAATTTTGATCGTTTAATTCTGAAAGTGAAACCTAATGAGTGATGAAATTCTCCCATTTAAAACATATTTTCAACTGACAGCAAATATTTAAATATTGCACTTAACAGATGCTGTGTACTTGGGGTGGACGAGGTTATTAAGGGACTGGGAAGCATGCAAGCAGGGAAGGCCCCAGGACCAGACGGGTTCCCGGTGGAGTATTACAGAAAATATGTGGACTTGTTGGCCCCGTTGATGGTGAGGGCGTTCAATGAGGCCAGGAAAGGGGGGACTCTACCCCCGACGATGTCGGAGGCGACGATATCGTTAATTTTGAAGAGGGATAAAGATCCGTTGCAGTGCGGGTCCTATAGACCCATTTCATTATTGAACGTGGACGCCAAATTGTTGGCAAAGGTACTGGCATCGAGGATAGAGGACTGTGTCCCGGGGGTGGTGCACGAAGACCAGACAGGGTTCGTAAAAGGGAGACAACTGAATGTTAACGTGCGACGACTATTAGGGGTGATAATGATGCCCCCAGTGGAGGGGGAGGCAGAGATAGTGGCGGCAATGGACGCTGAGAAGGCATTTGATAGGGTGGAGTGGGAGTATTTATGGGAAGTGTTAAGGAGGTTTGGGTTTGGGAACGGGTTTATTAGCTGGGTTAGACTTCTTTATGGGGCTCCAACGGCAAGCGTAGTTACAGGTCGACATAGATCGGAGTATTTCCGACTATATAGGGGAACAAGACAGGGATGCCCGCTGTCTCCATTGTTGTTCGCGTTGGCAATTGAACCTCTGGCCATGGCGTTGAGAGACTCCAGGAAATGGAGAGGGGTGATTAGAGGGGGAGAAGAACACCGAGTCTCGTTATACGCGGATGACCTATTGTTATACGTGTCGGACCCAGCGGGGGGGATGATAGAGGTTGTGCGAATTTTGAGGGGGTTCGGGGATTTCTCGGGGTATAGACTAAACATGGGGAAGAGTGAATTATTTGTGATACATCCAGGGGACCAGAGTAGAGAGATAGAAGGCTTGCCTCTAAGGAAAGTGGAAAGAAACTTCCGATACCTGGGGATTCAGATCGCTAGGAGCTGGGGAACCTTGCACAGACTTAATCTGACACGTTTGGTAGAACAAATGGAGGAGGACTTCAAGAGGTAGGACACGCAGCCTCTATCGCTGGCGGGCAGGGTGCAAGCAATTAAGATGATGGTCCTCCCGAGGTTCTTATTTGTATTTCAATGTCTCCCTATACTAATCACCAAGACCTTTTTTAATAAAATAGACAGGAGCATCACGAGCTTCGTGTGGGCAGGGAAAGTTCCGAGAGTAAGGAGGGGGTTCCTTCAGCGTAGTAGGGACAGAGGAGGATTGGCACTACCGAACTTGGGCGATTACTATTGGGCCGCCAATGTGGCAATGATACGTAAATGGATGATGGAGGGTGAGGGAGCGGCGTGGAAAAGACTGGAGAGAAAGTCCTGTAAAGGGACGAGTTTAGAGGCGCTCGTGACGGCGCCGCTACCGATCTCACCTAAAAAGTTCACCACGAACCCGGTGGTGGCGGCAACATTGAATATCTGGGGACAGTGGAGGCGACAGAGAGGGGTGCGGGGAGCCCTGGTGGGGTCCCCAATCAGGAACAACCATAGGTTCGCCCCAGGAAGAATGGATGGAGGATTTCAGAGCTGGTACCAGTTGGGAATTAGGAGGGTGGGAGATTTATTTATAGATGGGACTTTTGCGAGCTTGGGAGCATTGGAGGAAAAGTATAAGTTGCCCCGGGGAAATTTCTTGAGATATATGCAGATGAGGGCGTTTACTAGACAACAGGTGAGGGAATTTCCGTTGCTCCCGACACAGGGGATACAGGACAGGGTGCTTTCAGGGATGTGGGTCGGAGAGGGCAAGGTGTCAGAGATTTATCGAGAGATGAGGGAAGAGGGGGAGGAGTCGGTGGGCGAACTAAAAGGAAAGTGGGAAGAAGAACTCGGGGAGGAGATAGAGGAGGGTATGTGGGCTGATGCCCTAAGCAGGGTAAATTCCTCTTCCTCATGCGCCAGGCTTAGCCTGATTCAATTTAAGGTGCTACATAGAGCACACATAACGGGAGCAAGATTGAGCAGGTTCTTTGGAGTGGAGGACAAATGTGGGAGGTGTGGCGGGAGCCCGGCAAACCACGCACATATGTTTTGGGCGTGCCCGGCACTGGAAGGGAGTGACGGGAGTGATTTCGCGGGTGGTGAAGGCCCGGGTCAAACCAGGCTGGGGGTTAGCTTTATTTGGAGTTGTGGAAGAGCCGGGAGTGCAGGAGGCGAAAGAGGCCGACGTTGTGGCCTTTGCGTCCCTAGTAGCCCGGCGCAGGATCCTACTCATGTGGAAGGAGGCGAAACCCCCCCGGACTGGAGGCCTGGGTAAATGATATGGCAGGTTTCATTAAACTGGAGCAGATAAAGTTTGCCCTGAGAGGATCGGCTCAAGGGTTCACCGGGCGGTGGCAGCCATTTCTCGACTACCTAGGGGAACATTAGAGGGAAGACAGATGACCAGCAGCAGCAACCCAGGGGGGAGGGGGGAGGGGGGGGGAGGGGGTTTAGTTTGGTTTAGGTCAAAGATAAAGGGGTTTTGTTACTTGTGTATTGTTAAAAATTTCTGTATTGTTATTGTTGCGTTTGCTTTGTAAGAGGGGAAAAATTGTTGTTTGGGAAAAAAATTTCAATAAAACATATTTAAAAAAAAAACAGATGCTGTGTACATCATAATGTAATTTATTAAAAAGTTGATGTAAAATACAATGTTGATATATAAAGTATGAAAGTGTCACTATTAATGTGAGAATCTCAAAGCACTGAGGTTCATTAAAACAATTGAGTATCACTGCCTTGACTGAGCTTTCAGAGTTTCTAAGCAGCAACTTTGAACAAAAGGTTGTCACACAGAATTTTCTTTTTTTTTTGGAAAAACATTTAATCAAAGGCATTTTAATTATACACAATCACAAAAATACGAAAGCCATAACAAACCTCACCCTCCCAGCACCCCAAACTAGGGGCTGGTTTAGCTCACTGGGCTAAATCGCTGGCTTTTAAAGCAGACCAAGGCAGGCCAGCAGCACGGTTCAATTCCTGTACCAGCCTCCCCGAACAGGCGCCGGAATGTGGCGACTAGGGGCTTTTCACAGTAACTTCATTGAAGCCTACTTGTGACAATAAGCGATTTTCATTTCATTTCATTTCACTAACATGCCCCACTGAGTTCGCAGCCACCCTGGTACCCTCCTCCCTTTTCCAACTACCCCCCTCCACCCTAACAAAAAATAAAACAACGACCCCCCCTACCCGCTGACGACTGAATACCCCTGAAGGAAATACATAAACAGCTTCCACCTCAAAGTGAACCCATCCTCCACTTCTCGAATGGCAAACTTGATCATTTCCAAATGCAGGAACTCAGCCAAATCATTCATCCATACCCGTGCCTTTGGCGGCTCTGAGTTCCTCCAACACAACAAAGTCGGCCTCCGGACTATCAGGGAGGTGAAGGCCAAGACATTGGCCTCTCTGCCCACCTGCACTCGCAGATCATCTGACACTCCAAATATTGCCACTTCTAGACTCGGAGCTACCTCTACCTCCAAAATCTTTGACATTACGTCCGGAACCCCCTTCTAAAACCCCCTCAACTTTGGACATGCACAGACTTCTGTACATGGTTTGCCGCGCCCGCACATCGCCCACACCTATCCTCCACCCTCGGAAAGAACCGACTCATCCTGGACACCATCATGTGGGCCCTATGCATCACCTTAAATCGAATAAGACAGTCTAGCACAATGTTTTTCAAACTTTTAATCCGGAGACCTGTTTTTAATCAACCAGCCGACCTTTGGGAGCCACGCCGGCTGACCTTCATAAACCAGGCCGGCCGACTTTCACGACCCACGCTGTCCGAACTTCGTGACCCACCATTTCCACTTACCCTTAATGCGACAGGTGAGCCTGCTTGGTCCTCAAGATATCACTTGCTTTGTCATTCAATGTTACATTTCTGTATGGGTTGTTCATCAGAGGTCCCGGAGCTCACATCAGCACTGTTTTGACCTGCCGTAGACTCTCCTGTGAAGCTCTCTCCAGCAGATTCAGTTGTGAGATCCTGGCCTGTTTCTGTCTCTGGCCCGCTCTTCTTTAGTCCAAAACGATCCATCTTCAGTTCTTCACACAGTCCTGTTGCTTGCTTGCTGGCAGCTACAAATCGGAGGAAGCTCTCCCCAATAATTTTGCACCCACTGCACTTAAATGTCAGTGTACTGGGCCTGTGACCTGCTTTCTTTATTTAAACAAATTTAGAGTACCCAATTAATTTTTTCCAATTAAGGGGCAATTTAGCGTGTTCAATCCACCTACCTTGCACATCTTTGGGTTGTGGGGATGAAACCCACGCAAACAAGGGGAGAATGTGTAAACTCCACACGGACAGTGACCCAGAGCCGGGATCGAACCTGGGACCTCAGCGCCGTAGGCAGCAGTGCTAACCACTAGGCCACCTTGAGGTCCCGTGACCTGCTTTCTGCCGCTGCTTCAGCCGGGAAGACTCCATCGATTTTATTAAAAATCTGCTCCTGGGACAGTGCGCTGACATACGGAGGAGGTGGTGTGCCCCGCTGGGTTCCGGGCCTGCACACGTCTACATCTGGCTGACGATCATGCATGCGCTGGACGGCTGGCATTCTTGAAAGCCAGTCGCTGTCAGCATATTAAAAAGCCAGTCGTGGGGCGGCATGGGGCGCAGTGGTTAGCACTGGGACTTTGGCGCTGAGGACCCGGGTTCGAATCCCGGCCCTGGGTCACTGTCCATGTGGAGTTTGCACATTCTCCCCGTGCCTGCGTGGGTTTCACCCCCACAACCCAACAATGTGCAGGTTAGGTGGATTGGCCATGCTAAATTGCCCCTTAATTGGAAAACAAATATATAATTGGGTACTCTAAATTTATTTTTTTTAAAGCCGGTCGTGGCCATTGGGCACTTCTTCCTGTGCTCCACATCCCTCCTGACATTTGCCTGCCACCCAGAGTTTGAAAATGCCTTGTCTAGCACACGACAAGGTTGCATTCACCCTCCGCAAAGCTTCCTTCCATACTCTGGCCCCCAACATCCCCCCCCAATTCCTCCCATTTGCAACTGACCTCCTCCACGGGAGCAAACCCCCTCTTCATCAGCTCCCCATACATGTCCGCAACCCTGGCCTCCCCAGTTTCATCCTTGGGCAGAAGCTTATCCTGCAGCACTAGGGGTGGCAGCGTCAGAAACAAAGGCACCTCCTTCCTAATATACTCCCTAACCTGCAGATACCTGAACCTATTTCCCCTTGGTAACTGATACATCCCCAGCTCCTCCAGGTCTGCAAACTTCCCTCCCATGAACAGATACCTAAAGCATTCTATCCCCACCTGCCGCCACCTTTGGAACCTCGCATCCAACCCTGCCGGTGCAAACCTATGATTGTCGGCGCCCACAGTGACCCACCTTCCAATCCAAAATGCTGCCCATGCTGGTTCCAAAGCCTCAGTGCTGCTACCACCACCGGATCCGTGGAGTATCTAACTAGCGAGAACAGGGGGTGCCAACAACAGTGCCCTCAAACTAGTCCCAATACACGAGGCCGCCACCATCTGCCCCCAAACCGACTGCTCCTCCACCGCCCATTTCTTAGCCATTGCAATATTTGTTGCCCAGTAGTAACTCAACAAGCTCAGCAAAGCTAACCCCCGGCCCCATCGTTCCCTCTCCACGAACACCCTCCTCACCCACGGAACTTTCCCCGCCCACACAAACCTCAAAATTATCCCATTAACCTTCCTAAAAAAGGACTTTGGAACAAGAACCGGGAGATTCTGGAATACAAACAAAAACTTCGGCAGCACCGCTACCTTCACCATCTTGTATCCGACCCGCCAAAAGGAAATTGCAACACATCCCATGCACGGAACTTTCTTGCTGGTTCTAGGTAGTTTAGCTGCATTTACAGGTAGACACCAGGGTAACCTATGTTGTGATGAGTAACTCAAACAAGGCCAGGACTGGGTACTAAATATTCCTGGATATCAGGTGAACAGGAGGGACCGTGGGCAAGATTCACCGTTGCCCGACGCCGATTTTGTAATTGGCGATCGGGCGGAGACTCCCTTCCAACGCCCAAATCGGGGGCGACGCCGGTTTGACGCCGGTTTTCTATTCTCTGCCCCCTCCGAAATGGCGTCATCGCGTTGAATGCCACACGCCGTTGGAACAGTGTTGGTGCTTCACCCGAAGGCCCTTCCCCGATGCTCCGCCCCTGATGGGCCGAGTTCCCGACCACGCGCGGGAGATGTTTGGTCTCAGCGGTTGGGAACCCAGTGTGGCAGCTGCGGACCGTGTCCAGTGCCGCCACAGCCGGCCGGGAGCTGTGATTCTGGCTGGGAGGGGCTTCCGTGAGGGCTGGGGGGGACTGGTGGTGGGTGGCCGGGGGGGCTATTTGGCAGGTCGTGTCATCGCAGAGCGCATGCGTGGCCATGGACCTGGCCATTCTCCAGGAGCCGGGAGTTTTACCGGGTGCTAGCCCCTCACCGGCCGCTAGCCCCTCACAGGTCCCAGGGTCGGTGAGGGTTCGGCGTCGAATTTGGCTGCGTAAAGCACCACAATTCCCACTCCGCCATCGGCATTTAGCCTCAAAAGCGGAGAATCCAGCTCAGTACTTTTTCAAATAAATTTAGAGTACCCAATTCTTTTTTTTCCAATTAAGGGGCAATTTAGCGTGGCCAATTCACCTACCCTGCACATCTTTTTGGGTTGTGGGGGTGAGACCCACACAGACTTGGGGAGAATGTGCAAACTCCATTTGGACAGTGACCCGGGGCCGGGATCAAACCCGGGTCCTCAGTGCCGTGAGTCAGCAGTGCTAAGCACTGCGCCACCATGCCGACCAGGAGAGACTGTATTGATTCAATAAAATATTACAGTCTGGAAAGAGAGGATGCCCTTCTGTCAAGGACAGAATTGATTTGGTTAGAGCTAAGAAGGAATGAGGTACTGTTAGACTACTCAGTGTGCTCTATGGCAGGGGTTTCAAAGTAGGGGGCGCGACCTGCGGGTGGGTCGCGGGCGAGTGTCAGAAGGGTCGCGGAGACAGGATCGAATTGCTGCTCGTTACGCCCATCAGCCGCGAAAGCAGACTTTCCCCACAGCAGCATTCAGAAGCCTGCAGGGAAAATTCTACCTAAAACGTCAATTCAGTCCTCTCCTTAAACAATTACAATGAGGACAGATTTGACAGTTAGGAATTCTAGCTTATTGCACCAGATTCATGTTTATCAATTTTGCCCCTTTAATTATTTTAAAGAAGTTCCGTGCACTGTATTGGTTTCGGGGACATAGGAGCTGATAGACGCACATTTATCAGGAAAATCATGCTCGAGTGAATGCAACTCCGGGAAAGTGACCGTGTATCATCCACTGTAGGTGAGAACAGAACGGGGCTTCATAGTTTAAAATCCTTCCCTAATTTCTGCCAGCATTTCAGTCTGGAAATGTGATAAAGCCAGACGCTGATCAGTGAAGGGTGTTTAAAGTGCATTTGATTAATCAAACAAATTGTAAAAGCACGGGAGGCAACTTCTGTATTGAAGGGCAGGATTGGCAAGATCATAAATATCGTAGTTAATCGATTTATTTGTCTATTGATTAAGGGGGAGAGTCACCAATTCTGATTAAATGAGCGAGGTGAAATTGCACATTGGCTTGGAGGCAAATTTATATGGTCCTATCCGAAATTCTGTTCTAAATGCTGAATACAATTGACCATGGGAACTGTTTAGAAAGATCTGCAAATGGGACTCAGAGGGCGCGATTCTCCACTCTCCACTCGCCAGTTGGGAGAATCGCCTGGGCCGCCAAAATTCCCCGGGACGCCGGTCCGACGCCCTCCCGCGATTCTCCCAGGCGGCGGGAACGGCCCGGTCGAGTTTCGCGGGCCGCAGGCCGGAGAATCGCCGGAGACACCCAAAATGGCGATTCTCCGGCACCCCCGCTATTCTGAGGCCCGGCTGGGCCGAGCGGCCAGGCCAAAACGGCAGGTTCCCCCCGGCGCCGTCCACACCTGGTCGCTGCCGGCGGGAACAGCGCGGGAACGCTGGGGGGGCGGCCTGTGGGGGGGCGAGGGGGGATCCTGCACTGGGCTTTACCTGAAATGTGGGGTGGCCCGTGATCGGTGCCCACCGATCGTCGGGCCGTCCTCTCTGAAGGAGGACCTCCTTCCTTCCACGGCCCCACAAGATCCGTCCGCCATCTTCTTGCGGGGCAGACTTAGAGAGGACGGCAACCATGCATGCGCGGGCGACAAGGCCTGGCGCGTGTAGATGACGCGGCCCCGACCCTGGCCCATTGTCAGGGCCTGAATCGGTCGGGACCGGGACTGTTTCGCGCCATCGTGAACCTTGACGGCGTTCACGACGGCGCGGCCACTTCGGCGCGGGAGTGGAGAATCGTGCCCAGGCTGTTTTGTGATTCTGCACTTGTTTTAAATCCCTTCACACCACTGACCACAAAAACTGTCATCCCCGTCTCCCTCTAATTTAATTAAATGCCTGCCCATTTGTGCTGAGTTCACGTGTCTGTGAAGGCAGATGTATTCAATCGCACAACTCAGCCAGCTAATATAACTCAGCGGTTTCAACACTTGGAATATGGAAGACACCATGTGGCTGAGAAAGGGGAGACAGGATGACTGAATCAGGGTATGCCTTTACTTTATCTTGCCCTTCATTTTAGCTTTGAGTAGCGTTTCCAAGTTCAGTGATTAAAAAAATAAATGGCTAAACTTTTCAGATCGAGAGCCTTCTATCACCGCCATCAAGTGATGCCTGATCTGCTGACTACTTCCAGTATTGTCTGTTTTAAATTCAGGTACTTCGCATTCTGGGGGTCCGTTAGCTCAATTATCCTGTCCTCACTCAATGTTGACATAAGTTCAACGCACCAGGGGCTGCTAGATAGTGATTAAGAACAGGAAAACTAGATGATTTTCTTTCCCTTGTCTGGGGTAAGTAAGCTTTAGTGTCCCAATCATGGCCTTGACTCAGGGAAAACTGGGGAAGCGAACAGGACGTGGATTTCGAAGGTTGGACGCTGTGGGTACCGAAGGTTGGCCCGTTGCCAAAAGTGTGTCCCGGGAAAAAAAGTTTGAAAAACATTGCTCTATGGGGCACCAACTAGCTACAGAGGAACAAGTTGCAAGAAAATTATAGAAATACAAACACTGTAGAGTAGTTATAAATGAAAACTTTGATTATCCTAATATAGACTGGGATAGTAATAGTGCAATGGGCAGAGGTTCTGAAGTCTGTCCAGAATTTCTAGATTAGTATGTTTGACGTATTGCTGGATTTGGTTCTACAGAAAGAGGTTGACCAAGTGGCAGGAGGGGATAGTGATCATCGCATCCTAAAGCATAGGTTAGCAATGGAAAAGGACAAGGAATAACCCAGAATAAAAAAATATTATTCGGGGAAGGGTTAATTTCAGTGGGGTACGAATAGATCTTGCCTAAATAAATTGGAATCCAAGATTAACAAGCAAAACTGTAATGGAACAATGGGCTAGCTTTTAAAGAGGAGATGGTTCAGCTAGAGCCGAGATACATTCCAAAGTCAATGCTCCCGAAATGATGAAAAAGATAGAGGGTTGAGATGTAACAGACAAAGGGTTGTCAGTTTGATAAGACTTGTGGAAAGCAGGCTGAATATAGAAAGGGGAAGTGAAAACAGTAACAGGGGAAGCAAGGAAAGTGTATTTCAAGTACCTACAGTATTAGCATAAAAAGAAACCCAAAAGTCTTGTTTAGGCAGATAAATAGTAAAAGGGCGGGTGGAACTCATTTCAATTCGCTTAAATCTATTTGAGGATCCTGCCCTCTGTGGGCGTGAACCCTATGATGTCGTTGGCGAGGGACAAGGAAAATCGGGAAATGCTATTTTGAGCCCACGTCGCCGATCCCACGCACAGCTAGTGCAGTCTCAGCATCATCCCTCCGGGGTGGAATTTTCCAGTCCTGCCCAAAGCCATTGGAGTTTTGAACAGCTGGCAGAAATCCTGTCCTTGGCACCGCCCTGACGGGGCATGAAAATTCCGCCCCCCCAGGGTTGGTGCCAGAGGACTGGAGAATTGTAAATGTTACCACTTGTTCAAAAAAGGGTGCAAGGATAGGCTCAGCAATTTACAGGCCAGTAAGTTTAGCTCCGTACTGGGGAAGCTTTGAGAAACAATAATTCAGGACAAAACTAACAGTCACTTGGGGGAAAGCGAATGAACCAAAGAAAGCCAACATAGATTTGTTGGGTAGATCGTGTTTAACTAACTTGTTTGAATATATGATGAGGTAACAGAGAGAGTGAATAGGGAATATTTCATGTGGTGTACATGAACTTACAAAATGCATCGATAACTTCTCACATATCAGACTTGTGAGCAGAGTTAGAGCTCATAAAATAAGAGACAGTAGCTACACGGATATAAAATTGGCTGAGTGACAGGAAACAGTGGTGAGCGTTGTTTTTTTTAGACTGGAGGATGATTTATGGTGTGGGTCCCAAGGTCTCAGTACTACATACATATTTTTGATGCATTTAAAAAAAAAAATCTTTTTATTTGCCATATTTTCAACATTTTCATTATACAAACAACAAAAGAAAAACAAACAAAGAAAATGGCCCCGTCAATATACGGCCCGAAACATTGACTCGCAAATACCAAAAATAAGTTTAAAAACAAAAAAAACAAAATCGGGTCTTTGTCTTTTTTTAACAGCAGGGAAATCAAAGCCTGTCCCAGTGTTTGTGGTAATACCCTCCTACCTATCGCCTCCTCAAACATCCCCACAATCAGCGGCGCTAATTTGTCTTTAAACTTCTTTTGTATTCCACTGGGAACCCACCTGGCCCTGCCGCCTTCCCCGATTGCAGCCTCCTGATTGCCTCCTTTACCTCCTGTTCCCCCACCGGTCCCTCCAGCCCTGCTCTATCGTCGTCCCCCAACCTCGGATACTCCAACCCATCCAGAAACTCCCTCAGCTCTCGCTCCTCTCCCAGTGGCTCTCACCTATACAACTCCACGTAGAACTCGTCAAAGACTTTATTACTCTGCTCTGGAGCCACCACCAATTTCCCCATCCTGTCCCGCACCTGGACTATCTCCCTCGCCGCCACCTCACTCCGGAGCTGGCCAGCCAACATACGCCTCGCCTTCTCCCCATATTCATGAACTGCTCCCCTCACCCGCCTCAGTTAGCCCATCGCCTTCCCCATAGACAATCGGTCGAACTTTGCCTGAAACTCCTTCCTCTTGTCCAGATGGGTCGGATCTGCATTTCCCACATATCTCCTGTCCACCTCCAACATCTCTATCAACTTTTGGGGCGGCTCCTCCCTCTCCTACCTGGCCTTAAACAAGATCATCTCTTCACTCACTACTGCCTTCAGGGCCTCCCACACCACTGCCTGCGACACTTCTCCTGTACAATTAGATCCCACATATTCCTCAATCACCTTCCCAATCTTATCGCAGAAACTTCGGTCCCCCAACAACCCCGCATCCATTCTCCACCCCGGTATCTGGGCCACCTCCCTCTCCAAGACCACATCCACCCGATCCGGTGCATGATCCGAGATCGTTATCGCAGAATACTCCGATCCCTTGATTCCAGCCGATAACGCCTTCCCTACCACAAAATAGTCTATCCTCGAATACACTTTGTGTACCGTGGAAAAGAACCAATATTCCCGCTCCTTGGATGTAGAAACCTCTACGGTCCACTCCTCCCATCTCCCTCATAAGCCCGGTTAGCACCTTCGCCCCCACCCCCACCCCCTCCCATATTCCAATTCCCTCCTACTATTAGCTTGTGTGTGTCCAAGTCCGGAGTGGCACCTAGCATCCTCTTTGCAAACCGTGCATCATCCCTGTTGGGGCCGTATACATTCGCCAGAGCCACCAACCTCCCCTCTAATGCCCCCATTACAATCGCATAACTACCCCCCTGGCCTGCTACCACCTCTATCTAGGACCTCGCCCTCTTGCTCACCAGCATCGCTACCCTCCCCCCCCCCCCCCGAGTCCTGCTATCGAATTCAGAATGGAATACCTGGCATACCCAGCCCTTCCTGAGCCTCACCTGGTCCTTCACCCTCAGGTGGGTCTCCTGCAATATCGCCACATCGACCGTTAGACTTTTATGTGCGCAAACACCCTCAACCTCTTTGCCGGTCCTCTCAAACTACTCACGTTCCACGTTACTATTCTGACCGGGGCTCTCTCACCCCCACCTCCTGCTCCTCCTATCCGCCAATGCCATAACTCCGGGCCCTCCTCACTGGGCCTGACCTGCCCCGTTCCTTTGTTGCCATCAAACCCTTCCCTCGCAGAATCCCCCCATCCACTTCCTCTTTAAAACAACTCTCTCAGTATAGATCACATCCCTCCCACCTTTCACACCTCCCAGGTCCTGTTCACACCTGTTCGACCAGGCTCCAATCACTGCGGACCCTCCCCCCACCACACTCCCGTTCAGTGAGGAGGCCACTGCCCAGGCCCCTATCCTCCCAATCCCTTCCCCCATGCACAATCCCTAAAAAAAAACAACCATCAAATAAACAAGCCCGGTGCAAAACACTGCACCCCAGAAAACCGCCATCACCCCAAACTTTCTCCAGTCACTTACCCCATACCGCAGGGTACACTACTCTTCCCCGCAACTTAACATTCTTAAGCCGCTAACAAGAAATGAAACTATATACAATATTTCACCCCACTTCCCTCAGTCCTAATCCAAACCCCAGTTCCAGTTCTCTTTTTAACCCCAGTCCTTTAGCCTTCACGAACGCGTCCGTCGCCTCCAAGTAAAAGTCCTTCGAGTTGTAGGTGACCCTCGACTTCGCCGGGTACACCATGCCGAAGCTCACACCATTGCTGTGGAGCAGGGTTTTTCAAATTCAGGGTCGCGACCCGCAAGTGGGTCACGGGATGTTGTCGGGAGGGTTACGGAGTGATCGTTTGTGGCGTTCCGATTGCAGGAAGAAGACCCCGAGGGCGGCAACCGGCTTTTAGGCATATCGGATGCGGGCAGGCCCCGATTGGCTGCGGGATTTGAGGGGGAGGGGTGGCGAAGCTGTGCTGTGTGCTGGCCACCGCGCGCGCACGGGGGTGGGGATAGGGACTGACGGGCGTTCACGTGGGCATGCGATGCTGACAGTGGTAGCCCCATCTTGGAACTCCGCTCCAGTGCTCGTCCTCTGCGTGCTTCTCGGTTTGTCCCTCGCCTCCGATTGGCAGTATGGGACCTGCAGCTCCGTGGCCAAGCTGTTCAAAGGCCAGCGCAAATCCGCTTGCACTCATGATGTGAAATACTGGTTGGGAAGTGGTCAGCAGTCTGTGACTGGGATGGATGCTGTTACTGGATAATGAGAGGGAAGCCAGGCCAGGTTTGTCGGCGTAGAAAAACGATAAAACAAGGACAGTCAACAGGTCTGACACATTTCAACAGTGGAAAAAACCTGTACAGCCATAACTTTGTTGCCACTCTCTGGAAACTAGGAAGTAAGTGCTTTTGTTGAGAATGGAGAACTCAATGACTTGTGTGTTAGGACAGCGCAATGCAGAAAGCAATATTGTGACATTGTATGTGTTTGACAAGTTACTTCATCTCCACTAAAGTCATAGTTTGTAAAGTCAAAACAAGAATGTACTTTTTCTATACTTGTTTAAATTTCGAAGACACGGGAACATATTTAAAACAAAGCTTGTGTGTAAATGTAAGGATCCGCATGTTCAACTGAAATTGTTTAAATTTTCAGTAGTAAAAAGTCATAAACTTGGAAAGATCAGGGGTGGGATTCCCTGATCCTGAGGCTAAGTGTTGACGCCTCATAAACGCCGTCGTGTTTTACGGCGTCAACAGGCCCGCAGGAGCAGCGATCCTGCGCCCTACGGCACCAGAGCGACCCGCGCAGCTCCAGCTGCCGATACCGGCGCGTCAAATGGGCACCACGGGCCTGCGGGCGCGAACTCGCGCATGCGTGCTAGTTGCCTTCTCCGCACCGGCCTCGATGCAACATGGCGTAGAGCTACAGGGCCAGACGCGGAGTAAAAGAGGCCCCCACCAGGAGAAGCCGGCCCGCTGATCGGTAGGCCCCGATCGCGGGCCAGGCCACGGAGGAGGCCCCCCCTCCCCCAACCAGGCCGCCCCCCGCAGGATGGACACCGAGGTCCCGCCGGGTAGGACCAAATGTCAACGGCGCCGGCGGGACTCGGCCTATCTTGGCGGCCAACTCGGCCCATCCCACACGGAGAATCGCTGGGGGTGCCGCGTAGAGCGGCCCCCAACCAGCGCTGCGCCGACCACTACGGGGCCCATGGCACCAATTCTCCGGCGACCGGAGAATACGGTGGACCAGCATCACGTGAATTGCGCCCCCCCCGGCCGATTCGCCAACCCGGCCAGGGGTCAGAGAATCCCGCCCCAGGTATTAGATATAAAGGTTCAAAGTAAAAAGAAAATGACGGCCGAGACCTGCCTTTAAATATTATTTTTTATTTTCTTTAAATAAATTCGGAGTACCCAATTCATTTTTCCAATTAAAGGGGCAATTTAGCGTGGCCAATCCACCTACCCTGCATATCTTTGGGTTGTGGAGGCGGAACCCACTCAAACACGGGGAGAATGTGCAAACTCCACACAGACAGTGACCCAGGGCCGGGATTGAACTGGGACCTCGGCGCCGTGAGGCTGCAATGCTAACCACTGCGCCACCGTGCTGCCCCGACTTGCTTTTAAATATGAACGATGGAATCTTTCTGCCAGAGGGAGCGGCAGAGAGAAGGTCACGTGCCTAGCACATTCACTGACGTCACGCGCCCGTGCTTTAGGCGTGAAATCGTGGAGGAGAGATTCCTCTATTTTGTAGCTGCCAGCAAGCAAGCAAGCAACAGGACTGTGGGAAGAGCTGAAGATGGATTATTTTGTAGTAATGATGAGAGGACCAGAGACACAGGCCAGGATCTGACAATTGGATCTGCTAGAGAGAGCTTCTCAAGAGAGTCCACGGTAGGACAAAGCAGTGCTGGTGTGAGCTGTACCCAGAGCTCCAGGGCCTCTGGAGAATAAACAATTAAGAAGAAACTGAAATCGGGAACAAATTAGTATAAAGAGGATTTCTGGAAGTATGGCGTTAATTGTGCCAATGCAAATCATGATGCAAAGCCTATGTGTGTTATATGCAGGGAAGTACTGGAAAATGGAAGTATTAAGGCTTCAAATCTTCAAAGAATTTTGAAGACTAAGCAGTTCGAGGACAAACCGTTTAATTTTACAGCTGAAGTCCTCACGCAGCGACCCAGCCTCCGCCATCTTTCCTGCTGTCAGACTGACCCATTCGCTCGACGGTGAACCTTCGCTTGCCTCCTTCTTCCTGATGTCTTTTTTCTGGTTCTTCGTCATCCCCCTCCTTCTGTATGTCGTCCTGCACCAGTTCATCCAAAAACTGCCCTGCGACCGGGTATTAAATTCCAAAAAACTGAGCCTCGAGCAGGAGCCACCTAACGTGCGACTTCCATCTACATGCCAACACCGGAAGTCCCATACTCTTGATGCATATATTATACTGTAAACTTTCCATTCAGAAATATGAAATCTGGAAACACCAGTTGTTGGGAAATATTTTGAGCAGACTCAGCATGGGCTCACCTGATCTTTGGACTAACGGTAAAACATGGTGGGTGCTGGTGGAGACGTGGTTTACTATGTAGCTTGGGGAAAATCCAGCATGCAAAACTGCAGTATGAGGTTACAAAGTAACTCCGATTCCCTCCATATGTTGTCTCTGTCTACTTCCCCATCTCTCTCTGTCCTTATCTCTCCAACTCTTATTCCATCTTTCTCATTTACGGTGTCGCTCTTTCCCACTGCCCCCTCCTTACTAGGGAGCAGACCCTAGTATTCCCAGGGTATAGTTATTTTTGTAAATTTTCACCATGGCATCGTGGAAAAGTGCAGCAAAATGCTAAAGTATGTTACGCATACAATATCAGAAACGGTGGAAATCACAGAAGATAGACTATTTGGATAAGTTAAATCATTTTAAAAAAATAAATGTTTATTAAGAGTTTTTAAACAAAATTTTCAACCATACAAACAAACCCCCCCCGTAACAAAAAGAAAAGAAAACTCGCATAGCAAGACATAAACATGGCAAATCAATATGATACAGAACTTTGTACATTGGATTCCTCCCATACATACAGAGAGAGCTAAGACGAGCAAGGAGGGGACATGAGAAGTATTTGGCAGGAAGGATCAAGGAAAACCCAAAAGCTTTCTATAGGTATGTCAGGAATAAGCGAATGACTAGGGACAGAGTAGGACCAGTCAAGGACAGGGATGGGAAGTTGTGTGTAGAGTCTGAAGAGATAGGCGAGATACTAAATGAATATTTTTCGTCAGTATTCACTCAGGAAAAAGATAATGTTGTGGAGGAGAATGCTGAGCTCCAGGTAAATAGATTAGATGGCATTGAGGTACGTAGGGAAGAGGTGTTGGCAATTCTGGACAGGCTGAAAATAGATAAGTCCCCGGGACCTGATGGGATTTATCCTAGGATTCTCTGGGAGGCCAGGGAAGAGATTGCTGGACCATTGGCTTTGATTTTTATGTCATCATTGGATACAGGAATAGTGCCAGAGGACTGGAGGATAGCAAATGTGGTCCCTTTGTTCAAAAAGGGGAGCAGAGACAACCCCGGCAACTATAGACCGGTGAGCCTCACGTCTGTAGTGGGTAAAGTCTTGGAGGGGATTATAAGAGACAAGATTTATAATCATCTAGATAGGAATAATATGATCGGGGATAGTCAGCATGGCTTTGTGAAGGGTAGGTCATGCCTCACAAACCTTATCGAGTTCTTTGAGAAGGTGACTGAACAGGTAGACGAGGGTAGAGCAGTTGATGTGGTGTATATGGATTTCAGCAAAGCGTTTGATAAGGTTCCCCACGGTAGGCTATTGCAGAAAATACGGAGGCTGGGGATTGAGGGTGATTTAGAGATGTGGATCAGAAATTGGCTAGCTGAAAGAAGACAGAGGGTGGTGGTTGATGGGAAATGTTCAGAATGGAGTTCTGTCACAAGTGGAGTACCACAAGGATCTGTTCTGGGGCCGTTGCTGTTTGTCATTTTTATCAATGACCTAGAGGAAGGCGCAGAAGGGTGGGTGAGTAAATTTGCAGACGATACTAAAGTCGGTGGTGTTGTCGATAGTGTGGAAGGAAGTAGCAGGTTACAGAGGGATATAGATAAGCTGCAGTGCTGGGCTGAGAGGTGGCAAATGGAGTTTAATGTAGAGAAGTGTGAGGTGATTCACTTTGGAAGGAAAAACAGGAATGTGGAATATTTGGCTAATGGAAAAGTTCTTGAAAGTGTGGATGAGCAGAGGGATCTAGGTGTCCATGTACATAGATCCCTGAAAGTTGCCACCCAGGTTGATAGGGTGGTGAAGAAGGCCTATGGAGTGTTGGCCTTTATTGGTAGAGGGATTGAGTTCCGGAGTCAGGAGGTCATGTTGCAGCTGTACAGAACTCTGGTACGGCCGCATTTGGAGTATTGCGTACAGTTCTGGTCACCGCATTATAGGAAGGACGTGGAGGCTTTGGAACGGGTGCAGAGGAGATTTACCAGGATGTTGCCTGGTATGGAGGGAAAATCTTATGAGGAAAGGCTGATGGACTTGAGGTTGTTTTCGTTAGAGAGAAGAAGGTTAAGAGGAGACTTAATAGAGGCATACAAAATGATCAGAGGGATAGATAGGGTGGACAGTGAGAGCCTTCTCCCGCGGATGGAAATGGCTAGCACGGGGGGACATAGCCTTAAACTGAGGGGTAATAGATATAGGACAGAGGTCAGGGGTAGGTTCTTTACGCAAAGAGTAGTGAGGCCGTGGAATGCCCTACCTGCTACAGTAGTGAACTCGCCAACATTGAGGGCATTTAAAAGTTTATTGGATAAACATATGGATGATAATGGTATAGTGTAGGTTAGATGGCTTTTGTTTCGGTGCAACATCGTGGGCCGAAGGGCCTGTACTGCGCTGTATTGTTCTATGTTCTATGTTCTAAATCAGTTTTCCGGATCATTTACGTATTTTCTTGCTCAGAAGCACCCTCCCCCCGAAAAAAAACCTTCCCCGTCCCTCCCTCTTTTCCCCCCCCCCCCACCCTGGGTTGCTGCTGCTGTCGACCAAACTCCATCTAAAGCTCCGCGAGATAGTCTAGGAATGGTTGCCACCGCCTGGAGAACCCCTGCACAGACCCCCTCAGGGCAAACTTTATCCTCTCCAACTTGAGAAACCCTGCCATGTCATTTATCCAGGCATCCACACTGGGGGGCTTCGCGTCTTTCCACACTAACAAGATCGTTCGCAGGGCTACCAGGGACGCAAAGGCCAGAATGCCGGCCTCTTTCGCCTCCTGCACTCCCGGCTCGTCCGCTGCTCCAAATAGTGCTAGCCCCCAACTTGGCTTGACCTGGACTTTCACCACCTTAGATACTGTTCCCGCCACTCCCCTCCAGTGCCGGGCATGACCAAAACATATAGGCATGGTTCGCCAGCCCTCCTCTATCTCTACTACGCTCCAGGAACCCCCTCCTTACCCTCGGGGTCTTACTCGCCCACACAAAACCCATAATGCTCCTGCCTACCCTCTTAAAAAAGGCCTTGGTGCTCACAATTGGAAGGCATTGGAATACAAAAAGAAACCTCATGAGGACCACCATTTTAATCGACTGTACCCTGTCCGCTAGCGAGAGTGGCAACATGTCCCACCGTTTAAAGTCCTGCTCCATCAGCCGCGTCAAATTAAGTTTGTGCAGGGCCCCCCAGCTCCTAGCTACCTGGATCCCCAAGTATCGAAAGCTCCTTTCCGCCCTCCTCAACGGTAGGTCGTCTATCCCTCTTCCCTGGTCCCCCGGATGCACCACAAAGAGCTCACTCTTCCCTACATTGAGCTTGTAGCCCGAGAAGTCCCCAAACTCCCTTAGGATCTGCATGACCTCCACCATCCCCTCCACTGGGTCCGCCACATACAGCAACAGGTCGTCTGCGTACAGCGACACTCGATGCTCCTCTCCCCCTCGAACCACCCCCCTCCATTTCCTGGACTCCCTTAATGCCATGGCCAAAGGTTCAATTGCTAATGCAAACAACAGGGGGGACAGGGGGCACCCCTGCCTCGTCCCTCGATACAGCCGTAAGTACTCCGACCTCCGCTGATTCGTTACCACACTCGCCACCGGGGCTCTATATAGGAGTTTAACCCAGCTAATAAACCCTCCCCTGAACCCAAACCTCCGCAACGCTTCCCAGAGATACTCCCACTCTACTCGGTCAAAGGCCTTCTCCGCGTCCATAGCTGGCACTACCTCCGCTTCCCCCTCCACCGATGGCATCATAATCACATTTAGGAGCCTCCGCACATTGGTATTTAGCTGCCTGCCCTTTACAAATCCCGTCTGGTCCTCGTGAATCACCCCCGGGACACAGTCCTCAATCCTCATAGCCAACACTTTTGCCAGCAACTTAGCATCTATGTTGAGGAGCGAGATTGGCCTGTACAACCCGCTTTGCAGTGGGTCCTTATCCCGCTTCCAGATCAAAGAGATCGTCGCCTCCGACATTGTCGGGGGCAGGGTCCCCCCCTCCCTTGCCTCATTGAAAGTCCTTACCAACAACGGGGCTAACAGGTCTGCATACTTCCTATAGAACTCCACCGGGAACCCATCCGGTCCCGGGGCCTTCCCTGCCTGCATGCTCCCCAGTCCTTTAACCAGCTCCTCCACCCCAATCGGCGCCCCCAAACCAGCCACCTCCTGCTCCTCCACCCTCGGGAACCTCAGTTGGTCCAAGAATCGTCGCATCCCATCTTTTCCCCCTGGGGGCTGGGACCTATACAGCTCCTCGTAGAAGGCCTTGAATGCCTCATTCACTTTCACCGCACCGTAGTTCCCCTTCCATCCTTGACTCCACCTATTTCCCTCTCTGCCATCCTCTTACAGAGCTGATGTGCTAGCATCCGGCTCGCCTTCTCCCCATACTCATACATCGCCCCCTGTGCCTTCCTCCACTGTGCCTCTGCCTTCCCTGTGGTCAACAGGTCAAACTCCGTCTGGAGACTTCACCTCTCCCTGAGCAGTCCCTCATCAGGGGCCTCTGCATGTCTCCTGTCTCCTCTTAAAATCTCCCCACTAACCTCTCCCTTTCCCTGCCCTCTCTCTTCTCCCTATGAGCCCTGATGGAGATTAACTCTCCCCTGACCACCGCCTTCAGCGCCTCCCATACTACTCCCACCTGCACCTCCCCGTTATCGTTGGCCTCCAGATACTTTCGATACACCCCCGCACCCTTCCTCGTCTGCCAGCAGTCCCACATCCAACCGCTACAGCGGACGTTGGTCCCTCTCCTCCCCCAGCTCTAGTTCCACCCAGTGCGGGGCGTGGTCCGAAATGGCTATGGCCGAATACTCCATTCCTTCCACTTTCGGGATCAATGCCCTGCCCAGAACAAAAAAATTTATCTGGGAGTAGACCTTGTGTACATGGGAGAAAAAAGAAAATTCTCTGGCCAAAGGCCTAGCAAATCTCCACGGATCTACTCCCCCCATCTGATCCATAAACCCCCTGAGCACCTTGGCCGCAGCCGGCCTCTTTCCGGTCCTAGATCTGGAGCGATCCAGTGCTGGGTCCAACACCGTGTTAAAATCCCCACCCATTATCAAGCTTCCTACCTCCAAGTCTGGAATACGCCCCACATCCGTTTTATGAATCCAGCATCGTCCCAATTCGGGGCGTATACATTTACCAATACAACCCCCATCCCCTGCAACCTACCGCTCACCATCACGTAGCGGCCTTCATTGTCCGCCACTATGTTCTTGGCCTCAAACGGCACCCGCTTCCCCACCAGTATTGCCACCCCTCTATTCTTCGCATCCAGCCCCGAATGGAACACCTGTCCTACCCATCCCTTCCTTAACCTGACCTGATCTGCCACCTTCAGGTGTGTCTCCTGAAGCATGGCCATGTCTGTCTTCAGTACCTTTAAGTGCGCGGACACTCGGGCCCTCTTAACCGGCCCATTTAGGCCTCTCACATTCCACGTGATCAGCCGGATTGGGGGGGCTACCCCCCCCCCGACTAGCCATCTCCTATTTTAGGCCAGTCCCGTGCCCGCGGCTCCCGCACCCTCCAGTCCCCCAGACGGGGAACCCCCGCCCCGACCACCTCTTCCATTTTCAGTTCCCCCTCGGTCAATGCAGCAGCAACCCTATTGTTTCCCCCCCCCCCCCTCCCCGCTAGATCCAAATCTAGCTCTTTTGCTCCCCCATGTACTTCCGTAAGTCAGCTGACTCCTGCTTCCCCCGCCTTCCCGTTGACCCCCCCCCCCCCCCGGTGTGGAAATCCGTCCTCCTCCTTGCGCTCCTCCACCCCCCCTCCCTAACACGGGAAAAAGCCCGCGCTTTCTGAGCCAGCCCCGCCCCCTGTGGCGCAGCTCCTGTTGCGGCCTTATCCCAATTCCCCCATCCCCGAGACTCACCTCCCTCCAGTACCGACGCCCACATTCCTCACTGTCCCTCCATCAAAAACTCTTCCCCCATACCCATCCATCGTCCCACCTGTGAAACATTCTTCACCCATATTTACAACCCTGTATACAGTCAACATCTCCCCCACAACCACAGTCCCTCAGTTCAAATCCAATTTTTCCGTTTGGATAAAGGCCCAAGCCTCTTCTGGCATTTTGAAATAGTGGTGTCGGTCCTGATACGTGACCCACAGTCGCGCTGGCTGCAGCATTCCGAATCTCACCCTTTTTTTATGCAGCACCACCTTGGCCCGGTTGAAGCCAGCTCTCCTCTTTGCCACCTCCGCGCTCCAGTCCTGGTAGACGAGGATCACCACATTCTCCCATCTACTGCTCCGCTCCTTCTTGGCCCATCTCAGGACACTCTCTCTGTCCGCGAAATGATGGAACCTCGCCACTATCGCCCTTGGCGGCTCGCCAGCCTTGGGTCACCTCGCCAGGACCCGGTGAGCCCCTTCTAGCTCCAGGGGGCTCGGCGAGGCCTCCGCACCCATCAGCGAATGGAGTATCGTGCTCACATATGCCCCAGCATCAGCCCCCTCCACTCCTTCGGGGAGACCTAGAATCCGGAGATTCTTCCTCCACGACCTGTTCTCCAGGACCTCAAATCTCTCGGCCCACCGCTTGTGCAGCGCCTCGTGCGCCTCCATCTTCACCGCCAGGCCCAAGATCTCGTCCTCGTTAGTTTTGTCCTTCACCTCTCGGAGCTCTACCGCCTGGGCCTTCTGGGTCGCCTTCAGCACCTCGATCGCCAACAGCATTGGCGCCAGCACCTCCTTTTTAAGCTCCTCCACGCAGCGCCTGAGGAACTCCTGCTGGTCCGGCCCCCATGCTGCTCGATCTCCGCCCTCCGGCATCTTGTTTTTTCCCCCTCGTTTCTGCCGCTGCTCCAAAGCCTCTTTTTCCGTCGCTCCACTTCTAGTCCCCACCATACACGACGGAAGGGGGACCTTACTTCACCTTCCCACACGGGATTTGGTCAAAAGATTTCTGTTGGGGCTCCTCCGAAGAGCCCAAAAGTCCGTTCTAGCGGGAGCTGCCGAAATGTGTGACTTAGCTCCGTATCGCCGCAACAGGAAGTCCAAGTTAAATCATTTTTATTACTGTTTATGTTTTATTACTGCTCGTTTCAGGTAAATATTTATATCTATGGTGTTTTCCGGTTCACCACGTTCGAACGAAGTCCATAATCCAAAAAGTTCCAAAATCCAGTAATGACTTAGTCCCAAGCATTCCAGATTGGAGAGGTTATAGTGTAATATCCTAAATTTTGGTGTAGAGGGCACAATTTAACAACTTGGCATTGAAACAAAACTTGTTAAAAAATAAATTTAGAATACCCAATTATTTTTTTCCAATTAAAGGGCAATTTAGCATGGCCAATCCACCTAATCATAGAATTTACAGTGCAGAAGGGGGCCATCGGTCCATCGAGTCAGCACCGGCTCTTGGAAAGAGCACCTTACCCAAGGTCAACATCTCCACCCAATCCCCATAACCCAGTAACCCCACCCAACACTAAGGGCAATTTTGGACACTACGGGCAATTTAGCATGGCCAATCCACCTAACCTGCACATCTTGGGACTGTGGGAGGAAACCGGAGCACCCGGAGGAAACCCACGCACACACGGGGAGGATGTGCAGACTCCGCACAGACAGTGACCCAAGCCGGAATCGAACCTGCGACCCTGGAGCTGTGAAGCAATTGTGCTATCCACAATGCTACAGTGCTAACCTACACATCTTTGGGTTGTGGGGGTGAAACCCACGCAGACATGGGGAGAATGTACAAACTCCACACGGACAGTGACCCAGGGCCGGGATTCGAACCCGGGTCCTCAGTGCTGCAGTCCCAGTCCTATCCACTGCGCCGCATGCCGCCCTTCCATTGAAACACGACTTGGAAGTATTGTGAACTATGAGCAGGATAGTGTTAAAATTCAAAAGGATGCTGGTGAATAAGTGGCAGATGACATTTGATGCAGAGACATGCAAAGTGATTCATTTTGTTGGGAAGGAGAGGCAATAAAACAGGGGATACAATTCAAGGGTGCTGGAGTAGAGAACCTGGGGGCATAAATCACTGAGAGTGACTGGGCAGCTTGAGTGTATGGTTTATAATGCATATGGGATCCTCAACTTCATAAATAGGAGCAGAGAACAAGGATCCTCAACTTCATAAATAGGAGCATAGAGCAAGGAAGTTATCATTAAACCTGGATAAAAAAAAGTTTGGCCTCTTTCCAGAACCTCCCGATTTTTGTCCCCCAAGTCCTTTTTTAGGAAAGTGAACGGTAGGATCTCTAGGTTTGTGTGGGCCGGGAAGGCGGGAGGAGGAGTTGGCATTGCCGAATTCGATGAACCTTTATTGGGCAGCAAACATTGCTATGGTTGGGAGATGGACAGTGGAGGAGAGATCAGTCTGGAGGCGGCGTCATGTAATGGTACCAGTCTGAGGGCATTGTTGTTGGCACTCCTTCCACTCTCGCCAGTCAGGTACTCCCAAGAGCCTGGTGGTGGTATCAGCCCTGAGGGTCTGGAACCAGTCCAGATAGCGCTTTGGATTGGAAGGCATGGCTTTGTGGTGCCCACTGGCCGTATGGCACGAACCACTCCAGCGTTGGGCCTACCGGAAGTGGCGGAGAACCGCCGGCGTGTTTCCTGCGCATGCGCAGGGGGTTTCTTCTCCCTGCCGGCCATGGCGGAGCCTTACAGAGGCCGACGCGGAGGGAAAGAGTGCCCCCACGGCAGAGGCCCACCCGCTGATCGGTGGGCCCAGATCGCGGGCCAGGCCACTGTCGGGGCCCCCCCGGGGCCGGATCCCCCTACGCCCCCCCGATGACTCCGCTAGCCGCCCTCCAAGCCAAATCCCACAAGGATGGACCATGTCCATTTCACGCCGGCGGGATTGGCCAGGAACATGCGGCCGCTCGGCCCATCGGGGCCCGGGGAATTGCCGGGGGTGTCGCTGCCAAGGGCCCCTGACTGGCGTGGCGTAAACCCCGCCCCCGCCGGCAGACCGGCGCCGGAGAATACGGCAGCCGTAGTAGGATTCACGCTGCCCCCCGGGGATTCTCCGGTCCAGCCAGGGGTGGGCGGGGGGGGGGGGGGGGGGGGCAGAAAATCCCGTCCAGAATGTATCCTGTATTTATTGGTTGGAGAAAAGTTTGCTACAAGAGCAAGAGCGAACGTATCAGTTACCAGAGGGAAATGGATATCTGCAGTTTCTGAACACTGGTGCTGCAGGACAAGCTTCTATCGGAGGATGCGATTTGGGAGAGCAGAGTGGCGGACATGTATGGGGAGTTGATGGAGAGCACCCCTGTGGAGGAGATTAGGCACAAGTGGGAGGAGGAGCTGGGAAGGGAGTTGGGGACTGGAATGTGGAGGGAAGTGTTACGGAGGGTGAATGCCTCCTCGTCATGTGTGAGGCTTAGCCTTATTCAGTTTCAGGTGGTGCACAGGGTCCACATGACGGTGTCGAGTTTGAGTCGGTTCTTCTTGGGAGTGGAGGATAGGTGTGAGCGGTGTACAGGGGGGCCGGTGAACTATGTTCATATGTTCTGGACTTGTCCAAAGTTGATGAGATTCTGAAGGGTTTTTCAGAGGTTATGGCAATGGTTTTGGGGACAGAGATGACTTTGAGTCTGGAGGTGGCGATATTTGAGGTGTCGGAGGATCCGGGAGTGCAGGTGGGGAGAGAGGCCGGTGTTTTGGCCTTTTGCCTCCCTGATAACCCGCAGATGGATTTTGCTGTACTGACAGGAGTCCGAGCTACTGAAGGCCGTGGTATGGGTGAGCAACTTGGTGGAATTCCTGCAGCCATTCGGGGGGTGGAGGAGGGGTTCGCTTTGAGGTACAAGTAGTTTATTGACTTCTTTAAGAGGACTAAGTCGTCAGCGGGGGGCGGGGGGCATTATTTGGTTTGGGATCATGGTCTCTGGTTGGGGGGGGGGGAATAAAAGGGTGGACAAAGAAAGTGTATGACAGGGTGGTAAGCAGGTGAATGGGTGGTCAGGTTGGGAGGGGTTTTGTGGCCGGGGATGGTTGGGGCTGGTATTTCCGTTGTCCTTTTGGTTTTTCAGTTTGCGGTTTCTAAATACTTTAAAATGCCTCCAATAAAATGTTTTTAAGAAAAAAACACAGATTGGCCTCATCTAGTATATCACATCCAGTTCACGCACCGCATTTTTGGAAGGATGTGAAGGCAAAACAAAATTTCCGACAATGGTTCCAGGGATGAGGAACTTCAATCATGTGGATAGATTGGAGAAGCTTGGGCTGGCAACATTGCAAGAGGTTGAGAGGAGATTGACAAGCCGTGTTCAAAATCATGAGGGGACTGGGAAGGATAGCGAGGGAAGGAACTGTTCCTCCTGGCGGAAGGGAAGGGGAAGTCCAGAGAACACTGATTAAATGTGTATGGCAAAAGAAACAAACGATGGCAGGAAAAACAATTTTAAGCAGCAAGATGTCAAGATCTGCCTGAGGGTCTGGCAAATTCAACATTAACTTTGAAAACATAACTTTCTGAAGAGAAGAACGTTGCAGAGCTATCGGGAAAGGACAGGAGAGTTGGACTAGCTGAATCGCTCTTCGAGAGCTAGCATGGACATGATGGGCTGCACAACCTTTTTCAGTGCAGTCACTGTTCTATGTTTCATTCTATAAAGTGTGAGTTGGGACGAATGGTCTATATCCCGTAAGCAGTTAAATCTAAGAATAGAGAATGAAACGGAGGAATGCTGGAGAAGGAAGTAGATGCGTGGCAAAACGAAAAATGGATATTAAGAAATTTCTGCAGCAAGTTTAATTACATTTACAGCAAATGTAGCATTTTCTTGAAACTTGTGGCAAACATGAATTTTTGCAAAGACAATGGTGGAGGGGTACAAGTAGTCCAGCAATTTGTGGTGATTTGAAAATCACGCTATAACTCTTTCTCAAATAAATTGATGGTTAATAATTGCATCATATTTAACCAGCGATATTTACCAACAACCCTGGGACATAATGTTGCAGGAAATGGCAGGCATGCAAGCCAGAAGAAGCCTCTCTCTGGTTTGGATCATGGAGTTGCAAACCAGAAACACAATCTAGAGGATCAGTGTGCATTTACAAAACAATGGGTTTTTCTTTTCTTTTACCCCTGTCCAGCCACACTGAATAATTCCAAAGTACCATTAGAGTTGATTAGAACACATTACCTGTCATTTCTAGTAAGGTAGGCTGGTGGTAACTGGTTTACTAATTGATAATGGTCCCTTTAGTATATCATCTCTGTTTGGTTTGAACAGTCTAAAGCACTGACTGTCATGGGTGTATCAGACAGACAGCTTAATTAAAACAAACTACTTCATCTGCATTGTTAATCTTCAGACGTCAAGAATGAAGGTGAGACCCACTTTAATATTGCTCAGAAAATAAATCTACGGCTTACTTATTTTTACTTAACCTTGAGAACTTGGAACCCTCTCTGTGCTGTAATTAAGGTCTTTGGAAAACAGACAAGTATGCAATGACACCACTTCTGTCTTCATGTGAAGTTAATATTCCTCAAAGCGAGGTCCGTGTCGATTTTGTCTCCCTAACCCAGAGATGGAAACACCATTTAGCGTATCTTTCTTACCCCTCCCAGAAAACTCAGCACAGCCCAGAGATGGAACTTGAGGTCTGCCTGTCTGCTTGGGCTATAAAAGAACTTCATCAGAACTTCCAAGCATCAAAGGACATACACATTGCACTGCTGCTGAGCATTCTATTGAGCTATACAGCAACTGTGAAGCGGAGTACTCGGAGAGTTGTGTTCATGGGCACATCATCGGGAGTTATCTTGTTTGAAAATAATACTGCCCAAATGCATAGTGGATATAGTCCTTTAAATATGAAACTGGTCTAAGTATTTGTAACGATTGAAGCAGATAGATGCGTGTTTTGAGCACACATTGAAAATACAGAGCCGTTACTATCTGGCTCGAGTCCGTATATTTTTCTTGCTTCCAGCCTGTTTTGTACTGTCTTCAATATTACAGTGGCACCTCAGTATTGAGTTTCATTCTGTAAAAAATAAGTAGATTAGACTTCAGTCCAAACTTCAAAACTCATCGATAACTTGTGGCATTATTCTTTAGCAGCAATCACTTATAACTGGGCTTTCCATTAAATTATGTCACCGCTCTTATTAAGTGTCCAACCAAAGCTCAGTTATATCCATGTTTTCAAATAATTAAAACTGGGAGTTCTAAGTATTTGCAATTAATTCAATTTATTTAGTTAAACATCGAATTACAACATTTTCATGGTTAAAGCAATTTAATCTTGCACAATCTCGGGGTGGGGGAGGGACAGGGACAGAGATCACTCTACACAGATGATCTGCTCCTCTACATCTCAAACAGAGGTGGGGCCCGCTCCCACTCTCCCTGGCAGGGAGAGTACAGACAATCAAAATGTCCAGGGTTGTGGAAATGAGGGTGGAGCCGTGCCCAAATGTGGCGGTCTTTGGGGTCTCAGACCAGCCAGATCTCTTCATGGGGAGGGGGGGCTGATGCCCTAGAATTTGCCTCCCTGATCATCCGCTGGAGAATCCTGCTCGGCTGGCGATCGGCAGCACCAATCAAGGCTGCAGACTAGCTGTCCAACATGGCAGAATTTCTCAAACTGGAGAAAATAAAATTTGACATCCGAGCGTTGGAAGAGAGCTTCCACTGGATGTGGAAGCCGTTCATCAACCTGTTCCAGGACCTGTTCGTAGCCAGCAATCAATAGAGTAAGGGGGAGGGAGGGGGTGGGCAAAGACACAAGGGATAAAGATGGAAGGGGTGGGTGGGGTGGGAAGGACACACAAGGAGATCGAGAAGGACAAGGGACTGAAACTGTCGATAGACATCTGTAAATACGCACCCGGGCCAATCTGGGAACTGCAACAAAGGTACGCTGCCTTTCAAAGGGGTGGTGTCACAGCCACAGCAGGAGGGAAAGCAATTGTATGCAAATATCTGTACTGTCTACCTGTCTTTTTACCTCCTTTTATTTCTTGCTCATTTTTGTTTTCCTGTCCTCTGGTTGGCACGGTTATGTAAAGTGTAACATATAACATATGAGTGGTGAAATACAAAATGTGAAAACAGAACAAAAACACTTTTTAAAAAAAGGTTTTGGCTAATGGAGCTTTGTTTGATTAAGCAGACTCCCTGTGGAGTTAATTAGATTTAACCTTAGTACGGTGATGTCGTTACTCAGTGGAGTTAAGGTATCAGGCATTTTTAGCAAAAGCAGGTCAGTGCCGTTCTGGATGAAGCTGTGACCACAGGTCAGGCAGATTGCTCTCTGCAGTTCAGTGAAAAGAGATTAACAGTCTTTAAAGCAGTGCAGACGGGTCTGAGAATATAGGGGTGGGGTTGGGGGTTGAAAAAAAATTAGAAACAGCTTCTGAAGACATACAGCCAGAGTTTCTGCATGGTTCTGACAGGAATCAGATCTAGTCTTTCAAGCAGCATCAAGAGATCTGTCTTTCTCATAGAACATCTCTGTGCAGCATATGTGCCATTGGTAGTGACAGTGGATTGAGAGCTGAGATGTGATTTCCCCTTGTTAAGTGGGAATAAAGATAGCAATTAAGGGTATTGTATTCACTGTATAGAATGGTATATTCTAAGGGGTAATTGTTACCAGTTATTTTCTGGTGTGATGTTAAAGATTTTAATACTGTGTTAGTAATAAAGATTATTTAATATACCATATTCCTATTTCCTTTTGTAATCACTCCTGGAGCAAGGTAGTCTTTCCTAACAGTCTTACAAAATGACAATAAAATATTGGGGTTTCTGACCAGTACGCTTGCCACTGGTGGGATCTGCTCTGGGATTGTAATAGGGCGGGGGAGGTGGAAGTGTGTCAGTGAAGAGGCGGGGGGGGGGGGGGGGGGGGGGTGGGGGGGAGGGGGAGGAAGGAAACACATCAGGGGCTAGAACCCATAGGGGGTGCCCAATGTTGAAATGAGGCTGATGATGGAGACCCCCGTTCACCCACTTCCCAGCTGAGGCCAGAGAAGAGACACGTTTCATGCTATTCCCTTGCCCTGGAACGTATGCCTGAGAAATAGCTCAGAAGTAGTCATTAATTGGCTTATGTAGGGCCCCTTTTAGAACAAGACCAACGGGTGGGAAGTGAGGGGGAGGAGAACGAGCGGTCTTGCTGTCCCACTGTAAAATTGGGGATAGGTCAGTGTGGGCAGGCAAGAGCCCAGTGCAAATGTCTCGAGAGAATTTTATGGCCACTCCCCACCTATAAACCTACCGGTGGAGGACATAGAATTCTGTCCATGGTGTCACATTTCCTTCCAATTTCTCTCCTTCCGTTTCTTCTCTGGGAAGTAATGATTCATGCCGGGGCACAGTAAGAAGTCTTACAACATCAGTTTTAGACTCCTAACTGTGCCCATCCCAGTCCAACGCTGGCATCTCCACATCAGGGACATAATAAGTTTAAGCACGAGTTTGGCCAGAACTGTGACTTCTATTCTCCTGATCCTTCACTGTGCCTTCAGTGGAAGATCAGTAAATCTGGGAAATAGGGTACGCACACTTTCAAGCAATTTTTGCAGAATTTCAGTTCTTAGTTGGTTAGAGCAACTGAGCAGAAATGGACAGTTTTGAAATCTATTTCACAAACATCCTAGTTCTGGGGGTAGCACAGTGGTTAGCACTGTTGCTTCACAGCACCAGGGTCCCAGGTTCAATTCCCTGCTTGGGTCACTATCTGTGCGGAGTCTGCACGGGTTTCCTCTGAGTGCTCAAGATCCTCCCACAAGTCCCAAAAGATGTGTTTGTTAGGTGAATTGGACATTCTGAATTCTCCCACTGTGTACCCGAACAGGAGCCAGAATGTGACAACCAGGGGCTTTTCACAGTAACGTCATTGCTGTATCAATTAATTGGAGGCCTCATGCAAAGATTGCTGTATTTCCCTTGCTGGAGTATGTGAATCATATGTAAAGGCCACATCAAGATTGACAATTATATCTTCAAGAACCTTCCAACAGAAGTATTGATGTATGAGCAATTAGGTACCAACTGTAAGCCATATATATCTAATTGGAAGTCTTTTGAACCGCCACTAAGCCCATTCTTTGGGGACGTCATTTGTACACATTTCACTGTACTTATTTTCTACTGCAATGAGAACTAACTAAACTTAGCTTTTAGTTTTATTACTTTATATCATTAATTTGTTAATAAGCCTGTTTGATGGTTAAAGCCCAAAATAAAATCATAAAGTGTTGATTTTCTCCTCTTGAAAATGAGAAACAACCCTGATCTCAAAGATCAATTTCCCAGACACATTATGAACGCTACCTGATAATCAGGCAATAAAAACACTCGCTCAAGAATAGGGATGTAGGGATTACCTCTTGAAATACAGGTCAAAGGTAAGTAGAACAAAAATAACGAAAACACAAAAACGTAGCTCTGGAGTTAATACAATATCAAAGAGGACATTAGTGTACATACCTTCATCAGGTAAAGAGGGGGCTGAGAGGAGCTCGGCACTATCAATTCTGTCTTCTTCATACAAAATAATCTTAGCCAGTAATTTCTTTTTGTGAGGGTTTATCTTGATACTTGAGGAAGTCAACATTTCTGTTGCAAACCAAATATACAGAGAAAATTAAGTGCTGCAACAGAACTGCTTGGGATGATTAATATCAGAGACAATGCACTACTCCTGCTCCCGAGCCTGAATTATAACGGGTTATGCATTCATATGCCTTGTCTTCAAGTATTGAATATTATGATGAAAGCAACAAGTTAAGGTGATTATTCACTTAGTTTGAAAAAAAAAGTGTTATCTGACTGACTTGATAGTCTAACGGAATTAAATAAATTTTTTGGTTTGGACACTTTATCAATATCAAAAACTTCCAGACCAGGCATAATTGGTTAGGTACAGTGCAATGCTATTTCTACTCTGCTTGTCGAGCAGTCTTAGCTCATGTAATGCTTACTTTGTGCAGCCTATTAAGTAGTTTCTGAGCTAATATGGGTCAGATTAGATCGAGTACAAAATATCTGCTACACAGGACAGACAGCCTCCAAGAAGGACCCATGAATGGTAGTGAGTAAAAGCGTCCATAAGAATGACTGCAGCTAATGCCCTCTGGGTTGATATGCCCCAAAACTCAGTTCACCTAGAATCTTTACAGTGAGCCGATATAGGCAATCTGATTTTCAGCTGGCTGACGGGTAGTTAGTCCCCAGAAGTCACAGAGATGCACATGCCATTGTACTCCACCACCCAGTCTAGCACATCATTTCCATCTCCAATATTTTCCTTTTGTTTTCCGGAGTGTGACAGCTTCCTTCTGCTGGACTCAGCTGATACTCTGCAGCTATGCTTGGTTCTTAATGTTGGCAGGAAAACATTTTGGCTAATGTGGTTACTGTTTAAACAGTACATATGCTGATGTAAATGCTATCACCTAAGACATCATTTGTGTGCAATGTTATCATGACATACATCTTTACTGGCTTTAGCCAGATGGCTATCCGGTGATCTTTGGTAAAAGAGACATACGTAAATGTTGGATTAAGATGAGCTGAAGCAGAGCAGAGTTGATCCCTAACCCCCACCACGGTTAAACATCACATTAATACTTATTACTTTGGCTTACTTAGATGATATACAGAAAGGCCACCGTGATTCATGGAACTGTGTCCCAATGCAAGACTTTCAGGAGGAAAATAGTGTGAAAATACTTTTAAAATATATAAGTAAAAATGTTTGGTTTTATAATGTTGGACACTACCTGGACTTGTACTTTCAGGCATTCCCAGTCGACATCCCGCAGACGATGTTGGATGCTCAAGCGCACATGTTGCTCCACCATATGGCTCATTGCCATGCAAACTTTGGCAAGAAATGCACCATGAGGGGAATTCCGAGTTTTCAGATTCTGAATTGATATTCAGTCTGTCTTGCATAAGAGAATCACCAGGGTTATAACAGCAGAGCTTTCTGGCTGGGTCTGTGTCACTGGCTTCTTTATAGTTGTTGGGATTTACTGTTCTATCTTTTGAGTCTGGATGAAATTCCCAAGCACCATTTGGTGCAGCATCAGAGTAATCAAAAGTAGTACAAAGCTTATCTGAGACATGGCGTCTTGCTGAAGACAATTCTTGAACAAAGTTACTACTCTTCTCCACAGGTTCCTGGCAGGCTTTACGATTGTCTGTATTGGTACACATTGAACTGTCTTCAGTTCCCTGGGACCATGAGCTGGAGTCACTACAAACACACTTGGATTTAATATTGCACATTTCACACGATGATTGCCCAAGAGATGCAGGCACGGGGTCAGAACCAAAATTCTCTGACTCATCTGATTCACATGGTATTTTCAGCAACTTTGCATCTGGCAGTTGTAGGGAGCTTTCTGGCAAGCCGCTGAAATTGTTTGAGTCCTGGGATTGTAAAGACTTTATGCAGTATTTGGGAGGTAGAAAAGAATAAAGGACCTCTGTATTTTCCTGTGGGCATAAAGCCAATTGATTTAATTTGCATGAAATGTCTTCTACCTCCTCAGGACAGTTGTGCACATTTTGATGCACATCTTGACTTTTTACCTGATGCTCAAGATTCTCCAGCATTGAATACACCTGTTAAAGAACACAGAATACATATCAAATTACCACAGTGAAGCATTATACTCATGAATGTGAGGGCTGTCAGTGCAGAGGAATGAAATACATTTTTTGTTGCATCAATCGCTGGCAAAATAATGTTTAATCTACCGTCTCTAATGTAAACTTGGCAAAATGCCATGGCTGTGTGAATGTATCTCTTTCCTCCAGCCATGAATCCAGAGATTACCCTTGCCCTGCTAGAACTCAGTGGAGTTAAACACAAAAATGAACATTTTATTACAAAAGAGGTTGAATCAAAGTCATTCTTGCAACTGATAACATTTGTGACAGTACAGATTTCTTCCCATCAGGGTTGTGTACATGCTTTGAAGCTCAAACACATTTACATGTTGCCAAACTTTTTTTCCATGGGCATCATTTTCAAATTTAAGAAACAACATTTTGCTTCAATAATTTTGCCTAGACTGGATTTGAAGTTGATGACATACTGGGGAGGGGTGGGGGTTCTGGTTGTACACAGGAAACCTGGATGTAAGTGCAGCTCTTTGTCGGTGGCATTTTATTTTTAAAAATATTTTTATTCAAGGCTTTTCAACAAAAATATAAAAGTACAAAATATCAAAAGAACAACCAAAGAGCATCAGAAGAACATCACATCAACCCAACAAACAACCCTAACCCTCCAGCCCCCCGAACACGGACCTCCAACCACGTCCTGCCTTCCCCGTTTTAACCCCCTTACCACCAACCCCACTGACCTCGCAATCCTCCTTGAAGAAATCGATAAAACAGTTTCCACTTCCGAGTGAACCCTTCTATCGACCCCCTTCTACCGATCAAGAGCGACCTTGATCTTCTCCCACTGCAGGAATTCTGCCACTTCGCTCACCCACAACCCTGCCTTCGGCGGCTCAGAGTCCCTCCACCATAACAAAATCTGTCTCTGGGCTATCAGGGAGGCAAAGGCCAATACATCAATACATTACCCCCCCCCCCCCCCCACCCCCGCGCCCTGGCCCCTCCGGCACTTCCAGGTCTTCCAACACCAATGATCGCCACCTCCGGACTTTGGAGCACCCTCACCCCGCGAACCTCGGACATAACATCTGAGAACCTCTGCCAGAACCCCTTCAATCTTGGACATGCCCAAACATGTGGATGAGATTCGCAGCAGCCCCCCCCCCCCCCCCCACGGAGCACTCACACCTATCCTCCACCCCCTTAAAAAACCTGCTTATCCTCGCCACCGTCATGTTGGCCCTATGCACCACTTTAAACTGGATGAGGCTTAACCTCGCACATGACGAGGACGCATTTGCAAAGCCTCAGCCCATGTCCCGGCGCCCACCTCCTCTCCCAACTCCTCCTCCCATTTGCGCCTAACATCCTCCATCAGGGCTCCTTCCCACTCCATCAGTTCCTTGTAAATATCCAACACATTCCCCTCCTCTATTTCGTCCTTTAACAGAAGCTGATCTTGCAAGGCCAGAGGCTGCAACCGCAGGAAAGACGGCACCTCTCTCCTCACAATATCCCAAACCTGCAGGTACCTAAACCCATTCTTCTTAGGAAGCTCATACAATTCCTCCAACTCCTCCAGCCCCGTGAATTTGTCCCTATAAACAGGTCCCTGAAGTACTCAATCCCCGCCTGGTACCACTCCCGGATCCTCGTATCCAATCTCGCCGTCACAAACCTATGGTTATCACAAATAGACGTCCACAACGACATGCCATCATTTTTACTGTCTGCACCCGCACTGCCAGTCAAAGGCAAAATATCCCGCCTCTTAAAATCTGTCTTCAAACTTCCGCTGGCGGCTAAGTCGCACATTTCGTGGCTCCCACTCGGGTGGGATCTTTAGACCTTTTCCCCCGATTTTTTAATCGGACCTGATTTGGTAAATTGATGGTAGAGGCAATTGTGGAGTGGATTCCTACATCAGTCCATGGAGAGGCGGACAAGAAGTGCTCACAAAGGAAGAAACAGACGAACAGAGAAGGCTTGTGCTTAAGCTGCAGCGGGAGAAAGCATGGCGGATGACCGGAGTCCTGGCTTGTCGACACAGCGGTCAACGGAGCAGCTGATGCAGTTTATTCAGCAGGGCTTTGCCAAGCAGAAGCAGGTATGCTTGGACCCGATTGAAGAATTGATTGCGCGGCTGGAACTTAGATTGGATTGTAGCCATGTGGGATGGCCACTTCCAACTAGGTGCAGAGGAACTCGCAAAGACTGGCGGGTAAAATGGACAAGCCAAGAATCATGCAGGCTCAGAGCTTGAAATGTATATTTGTCAGCAAAAGTCCAGACAGTATCGAAACTCCGTCCCATTAGCATGTTAATCAGGCCGATTAGCATTTGATGGCCCATCTTCCCCAAAACAAAGGACTGGTACTCAAGCAATCGGGACAGTCCCAGACATTTCGGCGCCACTCCCTGTTCAAGGGAAACGCAAACAACGGGGTCAATGGCCGCTTGGGACATGCCCAGCCATCCAGATCCCCGCCCACTTATTGGCTAAGGAATCGAACAGTGATCAGGGATCACCCAATTAGTAAGGCCCAAATCAAAGGACCGCCCAAAAGAGCACGAAAACCCCCCCAAGTATAAGAAGAAGAGTTTGCCATATGTTCGCTCTCTCTTGGCCTTGGTACCCCGGTCACGGTCATCGCCAATCGTAGCAATACCAGAAGCGAGTCCAAGTTCAACGCCCGCTACCAGACGGATGAGCCCAGCTGAGCAGCAGTTACCCCTTCGAACCAGAGAGATCCAGAATTGAACAGCGGCCACTGTTTTTTGACCTAAGCCGGGTGCCCGAAGTTAAGTACAGGTTGTCTTAGTCGATAGGTGTAGTTAACTAGTAGTGTTTATGTTGCATGACTAATTGTGTGTAAATAAAGTACCCTTGACAGTGAACTAACTAACTGGTGTTTGACTCTTTGATCGATAGCCGGTTGAAACTTGTGGGGGTATCATTCGATACCGGGCGACTCTAAGCATTCGGACATAGATAACATAGAAAGAAAGGCAAATTCACTGATTGCCCTAATTGGAACAGAGTCACAGAAAAGACAGAGTAAAAGAAACTCACAACAGTTATTGGCGACATCTGACGGGACTCGACCCAGAAGTGACCGTGTCACTCCGAGAGAACCCACAAAAGCATTTGAATTAGAATCCAGATTGGCAAAGTAAAAGAAACCACAAGCGAAACCAGTATCGATCAAACTTCCAGAATTCGGAAGTGTGTAATTTGCATGCGTACTAACAAAGGGCTATAAGGTAAACTCAATAGATTTTGTTGCGTGAACCGGAAAATAGCTTGAGCCGTACCCGTGTTTGCACCACCGCTTTATTCCCCCTTGTTCCAAATTTCCGGAAGTCAGAAGTATTTGTAGGGATGGCCATGAAGGCAATGGAACGTCTTATGCATCCACAAAAGCCCGAGGTCGCAGCGACCAATAGATCAGAACAGTGTCCTCTATGGGAAGAAGCGATCAGGAAGTACCTAAAGGGGAAAGGATGGTCCCTATGGTCTGAGTTTTGCGTGAATGAAGAGACAGGTGCTGGCAGCATAGGACCGATTTGGTGGGACACCCTGACCGAGATCCATAAGAAAAGTGTGACTAAGGTTCGTAAGCCGATGGCAATCATGTCCTGTCTGGCACAATTGCGAGGCACAGAGGAGGTCGTGAGGACGCTTCACGGACCCGGGTTCGAATCCCGGCCCTGGGTCACTGTCCGTGTGGAGTTTGCACATTCTCCCCGTGTCTGCGTGGGTTTCACCCCCACATCCCAAAGATGTGCAGGATAGGTGGATTGGCCATGCTAAATTGCCCCTTAATTGGAAACAAATAATTGGGTACTCTAAATTTATTTAAAAAAAAAGAGACAGAGAATCAGGCACAGCAGTTAAAGAAACAGTGCGATGATTTAAAAGCAGCCCTCCGAGCACTCCACAGTTGCACCACGGAACAGACACAGAGTTCGGTGGACCATGCCAAATGCAGGCAGCAAATTGCAAGGTTGCAATCCCTGCTATCAGTTGAAAATGGGTTTAGAGACACCTTTGGCCCACAGCTAGGCCAGGAAGACGGCCCCGATTGGCAGGAACTCAGTGAAACGGCCCAACGGTACGTAAGCGAGACCGAGTATCAAAATAGAGCCCCCCAGGCCCGAAACGAAAAGCACCCGCACCACCGACTGCACAGGCAGCACCCAACCCAATGAACCCCATTACCACGCAGCGCAGGGTTACCACGGAAGGCCAACCCGATTTTGTATTCACCACCCCATAAACTATCACCCAGTTACGAGACGCCCGCGAGAAGATAGAGACTTTCCACCCCACATCGGACCCACATCACTTTTTCGAGTGAGTGAAACAACAAACCCTCATGTATGGTTTAGACGAGCCAGAGCAGGTCAAGCTCATAGTTATGTGCTTGGACCCCTCAGTTAGTTCAGCCCTTCCCGGCCCACAAAATGTAGGAGGAGGTAGCCTCCACGAAATGAAAACGGCCATTTTAGACACCATAGGATATAACAGAGGAGACACGGTAGACGGACTCAACCGGTGCAGGCAGAAAAAGGGAGAGCATCCAACAGCGTTTATTGGACGCCTTAGGATCCATTTCACTGTGGTATTTGGTGAGTTAGCCCACGCCCATTTATCAGAAGACAATACTGCCAAATGGATACGTTAGTATCCCAGGCCACAGAGGCAGGACAGAAAGCATGCGCCAGTTATGACCCCTCAGACCCAGCACACAATGAAGTGTGGGTTCTGAAACGATTGTCCAGAGCTTGGGAACAGTCTATACAGAAAAAGACAGAGCAGGAGAGAGTAGACTCCACAATGAATCCCGTAAGGGCACACCAAGACCCCACATGGGTAAATGAAGGCAGAGGTGCAGCGCAGCACCCCAAGACACAGGAATGCAATAATTGTGGACAGAAAGGACATTACGCCCGCGAATGTCAAGCCCCCCCCGAAGCAACAAAGGAATCAGCACCCAAATGCCCCCCCAGAAACAATACCCAACCCATTCACAGCGTTAGCGCCTGACCAGGTAATTCGGCCACGAGTGGCACCGATTGACGGGTCTGCGATACCCTTTGGGATAAGTCTGGAAGACAGCAGGCACAGTCCGGGGACACCCCGTAGAGTTCCTTTGGGTCACAGGAGGGTCCCGAACCACGTTAAACTCCTCCATCATGTTCCAGAAAGAGATATGGCCCACTACGGATACCATTACCCTTAGTGGCTTTACAGGTCACCTCCAGCAGGGACACAGCACAGCCCCTGTGGACATACAGCTCAGTAATATTCGGACAAAACATTCGGTTGTTTTAGTAGACTTGCCCCAGACAGCAGAACACATCCTAGGCATCGATTTCATGAGCGCACAGAACCTTTCATTCGACCCAGTCATTCGATGTATATGGAAAATGGCTAGAGCAGCGCGAGCGTCCGCCACGCTCACAGTAGGAGATTATGCCCATAGAATCAGCTCAGTAGGAAAGTACTGGTTTGATCCACAAACCATTACCATAGACAAAGCGGTTAGAGAGGTCTTAAAAAGACATAAGACAGCATTTGCCCAGCACAAGCACGACTGCGGCAGAATCCCAGGTGTAGTAAACATTACAGGTCCTGATCCCAAGCCCCAGAAACAGTACGCCTTCCCCCAGCAAGCCGAGGGAGAGATAGCCAAGGTTATTCAAAGTTTATTGAATCAAGGCCCGTTTCGACCCGTTGCATCGACAAATAATGCCCCGATTTGGCCAGTAAGAAAACCCGATGGATCATGGCGACTGACCATCGACTACAGGGAATTGAACAAAGTAACCCCCCTAGCAGCCCCCACCGCTGCCACAAGTCCCGAGACCATGTTGAGACAGGGACTCCAGTCGAAATTTTGGTCCGTACAACTGGACAAAGTATGCCAATATAAATTTGCGTTTACCTTCCAGGAACAGCAGTACACGTGCACGTGCCTTCCACAAGGCTTCCACGACTCCCCCTCCATTTTTCACAGACAATTGGCAAACGGATTATCTAAATTTTCTCGCCCTGAATGCCTTGTTCAGTATGTGGACGACTTGCTCCTACAGACTGACACCAAGGAAGAGCATATCTCGCTTCTTTCTGAATTATTAGACCTCCTTACAACGATTGGATGCAAAATTAACCCCAAGAAAGCCCAAATCCTTCAGGGAAAGGTCACATATTTAGGTAGTCATCACGGATGGGAAGCGTGAAATAGAACTCAAACGCATTGATTCCATTGTAAATTTGCCCTTGCCCCAAAACGTTACAGCACTCCGGTCATTTTTAGGACTGGTTGGATATTGTCGGAACCATATAGACGGATTCGTCACAAAAACAGCCCCACTTTCCGAGCTACTAAAGTAACAGGCACCATGGAAATGGCTTCCACAGCACACGGATGCTGTGGATGCATTGAAACGCGCCCTGAGCACAGCCCCCGCTTTGCAAGCTCCAGATCCCCACTCCCCATACGCGAGAGAGGTGGCGACCACAGATCACACCCTTTCAGCTGTACTCCTGCAGGAAAGGCACCATCGTCTAGGACCCGTAGCCTATGCCTCACGAATCTTAGATCCGGTTGAACAAGGATTTTCAGCCTGCGAGAGGCACTTGTTAGCAGTTTTCTGGGCGGTACAGTACTTCTCGTACATAACCGGACTCGACCCAGGGCGGCACGGTAGCATTGTGGATAGCACAATTGCTTCACAGCTCCAGGTTCCCAGGTTCGAATTCCGACTTGGGTCACTGTCTGTGCGGAGCCTGCACATCCTCCCAGTGTGTGCGTGGGTTTCCTCCGGGTGCTCCGGTTTCCTCCCACAGTCCAAAGATGTGCAGGTTAGGTTGACTGGCCATGATAAATTGCCCTTAGTGTCCAAAATTGCCCTTAGTGTTGGGTGGGGTTACTGGGTTATGGGGATAGGGTGGAGCTGTGGACCTTGGCTAGGGTGCTCTTTCCAAGAGTCGGTGCAGACACGATGACTGTAAATTCTCTGTAAATAACCCAGTAACCATTTTGACCGAGCACACACCGACACAGCTTTTATTGGACAGCAGACTAAAGGACGGCACAGTAAGCCAAATTCGAGCAGCGCGATGGACCCCACTCCTACTGGGACGCGACATCACTGTAAAATGGACAGAAACGCACAAGTTTCTGGCCGATAATTTGAATTATTCAGGGACCCCACATGAGTGCGAGATCATAGCCCCAAAGCACACCACAGGATCCTTTGTTCCCAAGTCGGTATCAAGAAAGACAGGTATTGGACCCCAGCCCACAGACAAAGCACTGAGAATTTATGTAGATGGCTCCTCCACAGTCATTGAGGGAAAAAGGATAACCGGCTGTGGCATTTATGTAGAGGACGCGCAGGGACGCGCTTTAGAAGAGGTAGCTTTAAAATTGCCTGGACACTTAGGTTCGCAGGCAGCCAAGTTAGCGGCCATTGCTTACATTGTCCAATACCCCGATTCATTCCCGACCCCTGCAGACATATATTCGGACAGTTTGTACGTCTGCAACAGCCTAACGGAATTCCTACTCCTGTGGGAATCGAGAGGATTTATTTCCGTGGACGGAAAACCTCTACCCTCAGCCCCACTGCTCAAACATATCCTTCAGACAGCTAAAGGCAGAAAATACGGCATCGTCAAATAAGAAGCCACCATCGTTCCTCCCCACCTGGTAATGTGAAAGCTGACGCCCTAGCGAAGACAGGCTCACGACATGGCCACTTTTGGCAACCCCCGAGAGTGCCCCAGTACACGCAGTTCAGGTCTCACAGACCAACATCTAAGATCTAACCCAGGCACAGAAAGAAGACAAAGCGTTAAAAGACATTTTAAAAGGAAACTTCCCAGCTCCTTATGAAAAATTTAGAAATTCTGACGGTCCATGAGGGAATCGTTTTATAGGATGGAATTTATGTAGTCCCCACTCAGGACAGGAATGAGATAATTTCTAAGTTCCATGACGGACATGTACACCAAGGGATTGAATCCACCCTTGCCCATCTCAGACCCCTCTGCTGGTGACCTGATTTGAAAACCGGCGTGTCCCATTACGTCGAAAACTGTTTAATATGCGCTCAAAACAACCCCGATAGGTATGCGAAAAAGCCCAGCTACGACACACCCGCCCTGTAAATGGCCCGTGGACAATCCTCCAATTGGATTATATTGGTCCGCTCCCCCCCACCCCCCTTGCACCTTGACCACACCCCCAGAACCAAATTTCACCCTGATGCTTGATTCGGCTGCTAGCGACAGCACTACTAGAAGCCCCCGAGAGACCCGAACAGAGATCCCACGAAACAGGCCCCAGTCACTACAGGCCTAGAGACCCCAACCACTATACGCTCAGCCTCTTTGAAACTATTTATTTGCCCACACCGGAACCTGATCCACCACCCGACGATAGCGACAAACCCCTTGCAACCTCCTTACGGACCATGAAGCACTGGCACTGCGACAATTCCTGTCGCTTGACGAGAAATGACGAAATGGACCCCACACCGGCACACGGTGCGTTAGCAAACACTAGGAAAGAGTTTGGCACCCGGGAATGGTGACAACTCCGAGTCTGACTCCCACCATGGTAACCCCATTGCAAATCTTTTTGAAATGGAATCTTGAGGTGTCCTGATGATGAGAGTCAGGAACCGATGGAGATTTACGGTGTCCTATAACCTGATGGAGCCTGCCCGCTTTTTCTTTCTTTAATTTGTTATTTGTAAATGTAGAATGTTTGTTCTTCGTGTGACTATTTGTGTTGATCTCACTGAATTTCTTGGTACAGTTTATTCTTTCAGCCTCACACCAAAATTCTTGATGCAGCCATAATTACTTGTCTGATGCCATATGGCAGTTAGTGAAACAAGTTTGTCTGGAGCCCATATAGTTGCAAATTCTTACCGCTCTTGGAAGGTCACTCAGGCAGTGGAGTAATGGCACTTATCCCCGCCCTGCCTGGGGAACCCTCTATACATCTGGTCAGCCTAGCTCGGGTAGTGGAGCAACGGCACTGATCACCGCCCTACCTGGGGATCCCACTCATTCTTGCCCTGCCGTGGATCATACTCACCACCCCATTCGGATGCTTGTTTTCAAAACTCTTTTTCTGTTCTTTTCTAGTCCTGTGGTTTAAAGAATGTTCTTTGCCACTACTTTTGCCCTTACCGGCATACTATTTACATGTAAGAAACACTTGGTTGGAAAAACAAGTTTGCGGAGGACAGAGAAATTGTCCGCCCACTCAGCCCATCGACCACAGGCTGCGAGAGTGCTCGCGCTGTGACACAGAATTTCTGGGATGTCTTGTCTCCGCAAATGGTTGTTTAAAAAAAAAATGAGGGAGTCACATATGGTGACGATTATAATGGGAAAATTGATGTTAAGGAGACACAGACGGACATACGAGATGTTAGACAACACGATTATAACAGATACTATGCTTGTTCCCACAGGAAGATACGAAGATACTCGACGGCGAAGGAAAGCCGAATAAGATGAAAACGACCCTGATGATCGGCATCATGGATCGTTGCTGGAACAGCTCAGCTGCGCGTGTTACCTACCTCTACCCGCCCCCCCCCCCCCCCTCACCACACAGGGCCCGAACACGACAACCCAACAGAACACCCCCAGCCCGGACACTACACCGCACACACACCCAGCCACCGATACCCCCACATGGTGTGAGAACCTCGTCAAGTGGTATTCACTGTCCTACACAGTGGAAGCCTTACTAGTAATAACCATATTGTACAGTGTCATTCAGACCATCAGATTGCGGAAATGAAGGAGAGCCTCCCGCACTCCAGTATACACATTTAGAGCCCCTTTCCTCGGACTCCAGCAAGCCCCACACTCTTTCTGAACCTCTCTCTTTAATAAATTCCGCGGTTGTTGTTTTGTTAATAAAGTTTATTTTCTGTGTATGAATGTCAGTGATAGGAAGAAATGTGATGCTGCTATCGGATATTTTTTGTATTGTAAGATAAGTTCTTTGATTGTTAAATAGCAGCATGAGTGTAGTCTAGTTAGAGACAGTTAGAGGTTCCCCTTTTCTGTTAAATGGCCCCCTAGAAATTTTTAGATATGTGTTGTTTAGGGAAATTAGGTAAATGTTTTTGGACCCATAGGACAGAGTAGAGTAGAACCTGTCTTTGGTTAAGGGTTTAGCCATGTAAAATGGCTGCGTTCCGATTAATCTGGCCAAAACCCAGTTTAAAACGGCTAACCCGAAAGACTGCTGGGAAAAGCAGCCAAGAAGACACAAGCAGGCAGCTGCAGACAGGTTTGCATATTCAGCTCTGGGAACGTAGCCCAGATTGATGCTCAGGGCTATCAACAGCCCATCAACCCAGGTATCCGCAGTTGCATTCAGGACTGTTTACACCTAATCTACTCAGACATCCACAGTTAAATCGGCTATCCCCGGGAACAATTGCAACATATTAGCAATTGAATACCGGGCCAGACCTGTCGGCGCCTGCAGTGGCCGAAACAAAGACAGGTCAGCGGCCACCCCCCGATCGAGGAATCGCCTCACCATTGGACACATCGACCCCAGAGACTGGGGACAGAATCCAATCACATGGGACTCAGGGTCAAGGGCCGCCCTGGGAGGCGGGAAGTCCCTGGGCCCAATAAAAGTGAAGGTCCAAGTTCAGATCTCTCTCTCATCTTCGCCTGCTCGAGACCTTCGCAAGACCAGCCACCGGCCACCGTAAGTTTGAATCCAATTATCGCTATCCGGTAGAAACACCTAGCCACCGACCTGTAGCAGCCTTTTGAATTCCGCGGGCCAGATTTGATTGGACAAGCCATTCGTTTCCCTGACCTGGTGGGCTCTTCCTAAGTTAAGTATTGGCCAGTAGTGATAGGTTTGTTATATAGAAAGTAGTATTAGGGTATTAATATTGCTTGTTGTATATAATAAATGACCGTTGTTTTAATCCTTACTAAGCGGTGTGCTGTGTTATTAATCATAACCTGAACCACGTGGCGGTATCATAAAGATATCTGGCGACTCATGAGCAAAGGTGACCTAAACAGAGCAAATAGACGAAAGCTAGAAAGAGCAACAAGGGTACCCGGCATCCCAAGAGAACAAAGAAGACCCAGCATTGTGATCCTTCACGTTGAGGATCAAGAAGACGGAGTGTAGCCATGTGGGATGGCCACTTCCAACTAGGTACAGAGAAACCCGCAAAGACTGGTGGGTAAAATGGAGAAGCCAAGAATCAGGCAGGCTCAGAGCCTGAAATGCATATTTGTCAGCAAAAGTCCAGACGGTATCCAAACTCTGACCCATTAGCATGTTAATCAGGCCGATTAGCATTTGATGGCCCATCTTCCCCAAAACAAAGGACTGGTACTCAAGCAATCAGGACAGTCCCAGATATTTCGGCTCCACTCCCGGTTCAAGGGAGACACAAACAACGGGGTCAATGGCCGCTTGGGACATGCCCAGCCATCCAGATCCCCAGCCACTTATTGGTTAAGGAATCGTTGAGTTGCCCGAGGAAGCGATGGACTTCGCTAGAAGGAAAGGACTGGTGCCGGACTGAGGACTTTGAACTTTGCTGCAGCGCTCACGTTAAAAAAGTTTCTTGTTTTTCTTTTTTGGGACGTTATTTGTAATGCCTTCTGTATTGATTTGGGGCCTGTTGCAGAGCTGAGTGAGTTAAAGTTTACAGTTGCACCGATGGGGGATGGAGTTGTGTTTGTTAAATGCTGGATCTTCTATTTGATCTTTTCTTTGTTTATCGTGGTTTTTTTAGGGCAATTGTGTTGGGACTGCTTTTCTTTTGAATATGCATGTCCGAGCAGGGGAAGAGGGTGGGGAGGGAACAATAGGTGGGAGAATGTCTGGCGCCATGGGCGGGGGTCACCAAGCTAGTTGGGCGGGCTAGCTCACGGAAGCGCAGTGGGGGCTGAGATGTTATGCTTGTCGAAGGGGTCGGTTTACATAGTGTTGTTACTGGGGTGGGGGGGGGGGGAATGTTCTGCTGATGGGGGAGGGACTTTTGCTGTGGGACAGAAAAGAGGTCGGGGGCGGAGGCTGCCTGGGGCGGGCCGGCGGATGCGTGGGGCGCGGGATAGAGACTGGCCCAAGAAAGGTGATGGCTGATCGGCGAAGGGGGGGGGGCGATGAGCCCCCCAACTAGGCTGATCACATGGAATGTGAGAGGGCTAAATGGGCCGGTTAAGAGGGCACGCGTGTTCGTGCATTTGAGAGGACTGAAGGCAGACGTGATAATGCTACAGGAGACGTACCTTAGAGTAACTGATCAGATCAGATTAAGGAAGGGCTGGGTCGGACAGGTTTTTCACTCGGTGCTGGACTCGAAGACTAGAGGGGTCGCGATCCTGATTAATAAGCGAGTGGTATTTGAGGCAGGAAGAATAGTGGCGGATGTGGGAGGCTGGTACATTATGGTCAGTGGGAAACTGGAGAGGTTGCAAGGTATTAGTAAATGTGTACGCACCAAATTGGGATGATGTGGAGTTTATAAAGAGGATGCTGGGGAAGATCCCGGACTTGGATTCGCATAAATTGGTCATGGGAGGGGACTTTAACACAGTTATTGACCCTGGGTTAGACGGTCGAGCTCAAGGACGGGCAGGGTGCCAGCAATGGCAAAGGAGCTAAAGGGGTTTATGGAGCAGATGGGGGGAACCCATGGACATTTGGGCAGCAGAGAGTGAAGGAGTTCTCCTTCTACTCACACATGCATAAAGTGTACTCCCAGATTGATTTTTAAATTTTGAACAGGGCTCTACTGACGGGGGTAGTGGACACCCGCGAGTAAAAAAGGGGATGCTTGAGCGGAGCTGGGGGGGAGGGTGGGTTGGCGCTGCCAAACTTTAGTAATTATTATTGGGCGGCGAATATAGCCATGATCAGGAAGTGGGTGGTGGGGGCAGGGTCGGCATTGGAGCATACGGAGGTGGCTTCATGCAAGGGCACCAGTTTGGTGGCATTGGTAACGGCGCCTCTGCCATTCCCGCCGGCACGGTACTCCACCAGCCCCGTGATGGTGGCGGCCCTGAGGATCTGGGGGCAATGGAGGAGGCATGTGGGAGCAGAGGGAGCATCGGTCTGGTCTCCAATCTGTATTAATCACCGCTTCGCCCCGGGAAGGATGGATGGAGGGTTTCGGAGACGGCAGAGAGCAGGGATTGAGAGGATGGGGGATATGTTTATAGAGGGGAGTTTTTCTAGCCTGAGGGAGCTGGAGGAGAAATTTGGATTGGCGAGGGGAAATTAATTCAGGTACCTGCAGGTGCGGGACTTCCTACGCAGGCAGGTCTCCACCTTCCCGCTCCTACCACCAAGGGGGATACAGGACAGGGTAGTTTCTAGAGTGTGGGTGGGAGAAGGGAGGGTTTCTGACATTTACAAGAAATTCATGGAGTCAGAGGAGACGCAGACCTAGGAGCTAAAGCGCAAGTGGGAAGAGGAGTTGGATGGAGAGACAGAGGATGGTCTCTGGGCGGATGCGTTGAGTAGAGTCAACACGATCACAACATGTGCCAGGCTCAGCTTGATACAATTCACGGTCGTTCACCGGGCCCACATGACAGTGGCCCGGATGAGCAGGGTCTTTGGGGTAGAAGGTGTGCATGAGGGTCAGCGAACCATGTCCATATGTTCTGGGCATGCCCGAAGCTGAGGGAATTCTGGCAGGGTTTGGCGGAGGTCATGTCCAAGGTGTTATAAACAAGGGTGGCACCGAGTCCAGAGGTGGCGATTTTCGGAGCGTCAGAGGACCTGGGAATCCAAGAGGAGAAAGAGGCAGACGTTCTAGCCTTTGCTTCCCTGGTAGCCTGGAGATGGATTCTATTAGCTTGGAGGAACCGAATGCCCCTGACAACGGAGACCTGGCTCACTGACATAGCTAGCTTTCTCTGTCTGGAGAAAATCAAGTTCGCCTTGAGAGGGTCAATGTTGGGGTTCGCCCGGAGTGGCAGCCGTTCATCGACTTCTTCGTGGAAAATTTACCGTCAGCAGAGGGGAGGGGGGGGGCCTCTGGGGGTTAGATTAATTTAGAGTAGGGGGTTAGTAAAGGTGTAAGGGAGGAAGATGGCTTTTGCACTATGTTTATAAATTCATGTACATTGTTTATTTTGTTGTTGTAAAGCCATAAATACCTCAATAAAATGTTTATTAAAAAAAAAAAAATCTGTCTTTATCCCCTTCACCAATCATGCCAAGTTCAACCTATACAGCTGGACCCAGCTCCACGCCACCTAGATACCGAGGTATCTAAAGCTTGTCCCCACCCGAAACGGCAACTCCCCATACCTCCTTTCTTGCCCTCCAGCATTAATCGGGAACACCTCACTCTTTCCCATTTTCAATTTATGTCCTGAAAACCGGCAAATTCACCCAAATCCCCATAATCCCTTCAATGCAGCCCAACCGGTCCAGAATATATAACAGATCATCCACGTCCAGCGAAACCCTATACTTGGCCCCGCCCTCTCCCGCTCAATCCCTCTCCAATACCTCGACGCATTGAGCACCATTGCCCGAGGGCATCATAATCAGGTTGAGTAACCTGCAGACATTTGCAGGTAACTGCCTTCCTTTAACAAAACCCTTTCCCTCGCCTCATTATGTTTGCACCTCGGGTCGGGTGGAGGCAATTAAGATGAATGTATTGCTGCGGTTTTTGTTCATTTTTCAATGCCTGCCGATCTTTTTATCAAAGGCGTTTTTTAAGGAAGTAGAAAAGATGGTTACCTCGTTTATTTGGAGGGGGGGGGGTAAAGTGGCTAGGATTAAGGTGCTGTGCAGAGAGGACGGCAGTCAGGGGGGTTGGGTCTCCAAAATGTATTGCATTATTACTGGGCGGAGAATTCTGAGAAGGTGAGGGGCTAGGTTAGAGGGGGGGATTCCCAGTTTAGATTGGAGGAAAGTCTATGCAGGGGGTCGGTGTTAAGGCCACCGCTCCCCATGGCCCCGGGGAAATATTCAGGAAATCCGGTGGTAGGGGAGACGCTTAAAATCTGGATGCAGATGTGCCAGCTCTTCAAGATGTGGGTGGGGTCAAGGGGAATGCCGATTCGAGGGAATCATAGATTTGAGGTAGGATGGGAATTTTCAGAAATGAGTGGAGAGGGGAGTTAGAGTATTAAAGGATTTGTTGGGGATGATACAGTTGAAGGTGAAGTATAGCGCGCACCTCACAATGGCGAGGATGAGCCAACTTTTTGAGAGGGCGGAGGATGTTTGTAAATGGTAGGGGGAGGGGGCCCACTAATCACGTTCATATGTTTTGGGCCTGTCCAAAACTGGAGGGGTATTGGTGGGAGGTCTTTAGGGTAATCTCAAAGTTAGTGCATGTGAGACTCAAACTGGTATCCTAGAAGCCATATTCGGGGTGTCGGATCGGCCAGGGTTGGAAGCGGGTGTGGAGGGAGATGTCTTGGCCTTCGCCTCGCTAATCGCCCAAAGGCGGATTCTGTTGGGATGGAGGTCGGCCTCTCCACCCTGTGCCTCGGCATGGCAGGGGGACCTGCTGGAGTTCTTAACACTCGTGAAAGTAAAGTTCGAGTTGAGGGGGAGGATGGAAAGGTTTACAACTCATGGGCCTTGTTCATCATGCATTTTCATGAATTGGATGACATCGAACATTAGGGGGGGTTGGGGGGAGAGGGGGTTTGGAATGTACAAGTTATTGCTGATTCTTTTTCATTGGTGTTTTGTATTCAAAATATTGGGAGTTGTTTAAGGGTGGGTGGGATAAGGGGATTGTTGGTTGGGGGATTGCCATTGTATTTATTGTTATTGTTGATTATTGGTTGTAAATGTTGCTAAAAATGTGAAAAAGGAGAATAAAAATATTTATAAAAAATAAAAATTATATGTTCGCACCTGCAGTGGCCCCAGCTCCGCCCCAAACCTCTTATAAACTTCACTGGGAACCCGTCTGGACCCAGAGCCTTCCCTTCCTGCATTGCCCCCATGCCATCCATCACCTCCCATAGTCCAATCGGCGCCTCCAGGCCTTGCACCTACCCCTCCTCCGCCTTGCGAAACTCCAATCCACCCAGGAAACAGCTCATCCCCTCTTCCCCTTCAAGGGCTCCGACTCATAAAGCCTCCTATAGAAGGCCTCAAATACCCCATTCCCCTCCTCCGGGTCCATCACCACCTTACCCCCTTCATCCCTCACTCTACCGATCTACTACCTGCATCCTACTTGACTTCTCCCCGTACTCTTACACTGCCCCTCTAGCTCTCCGCAACTGTCCCACTGCCTTCCCCGTCGACACTAACCCAAACTCCATCTGGAGCCTCCGTCTCCCCTTCAACAACCCCTCCTCCGGCCCCGCCGAGTACCTCCTATCCACCCTCAAGATGTCATCAAACAACTTTGCGCTCGCCTCCCACTCCACCCTCTCCGTGCGCCGAATCAAAATAACCTCCCCTCTAACTACAGCCTCAAGTGCCTCCCACAGCATGGCAGCTGTGACCATGTTATTCACCACCACATAGTCGTGAATGGCAGCCCTCACCCAGTCAAACACACCCTCATCCGCCAACAGCCCACATCCAACCTCCATTGCAGGTGTTGGCTTCCCCCCTAACTACCCGCAAATCCAACCAATGCAGCGGATGGTCAGAGACCATGGGCTGGATTCTCCGGTCGCCGATGCCGAAATCACATCCGGCGAACGGCCCGGAGAATCCAAGTTTCCAACAGAATCGAGGTGGCGTGCTTTCGCGATGCTCCGCCCCATCCAAAGCAGTGTACTCGCAGAGTACGCTGTGCCACGTACCGACGGCCTCAGGCCCACCCCCGATGCTTTGCCACCGACCGGCCGAGTTCCTGATGGCGTGGGACACGTGTGGACTCAGTCCAGCGCCGCCATAGTCGAGGGAGGTCCGATCCGCGGGCAGGGGGGGGACATTATTTGGGGCTGGGGGCACTGTGGGAGGGAGGGGTGGTCCGGGATGCGTGAGCCAACTTCAATTACGTCTCCTGCAGAAACACCACGTCCGCCTTCAGACTCCTCGGGTGCCTGAACAAATGAGATCGGTTAACTGGCCCATTCAACCGTCACACGGTCCACATGACCAGCCTGGTCGGGGGCTCCCTTGCCGAGATACTTCATAAAAAATTATAAAACAAAGTATGAGACTGGAGTCACATAAGGAGGGGTCGAGTGGCAATCATCGGTGGATTTCCACTCTGGAGGGACATATCCCCATACGAATTGCAAAGCCCTGTCTTGCCAAACCTTCCTCAGTCAGGTGGGTAAGACAGGAGCAGTGAAGCGTGCCCCTAGCTGCATCTTTGGAGTGCCCTGTAAAGATTGGAGCTTTGAAGACAGGGTTGATAAAGATAAAGTATTTCCATTGGCTGGAGATTCTAAATCTAGGGGGCATAGTCTAAAAATTAGGGACAGACCATTCAGGAGAGATGTTAGGAAGCATTTCTTCATGCAAAAGGCGGTAGAGGTTTGGAACTCTCTCCCACACACAGCAGTTGAAGCTAGAACAGTTGTTAATTTTAAATCTGAGGTAGATTTTTCTTAAGCAACGATATTAAGGATATGGGCCAAAGACTGGTATATGGAGTTAGGCCACAGATTAGCCATGATCGCATCAGATGGTGGGACAGGTTTGAGGGCTGAAAGGCCTACTCCTGTTCCTAGGAGCTAAAATTCTGACAGTGTTACGAACCCAGTTGATGTTATAACTGGGCGGAAAAGATCCCAGAATGGAACCCTGGCTCAAAAGACCATCGGCGGAATTTTCCGGTCCTGAGACTAAGTGTTGACGCTGGGGCAGGATTTGCGGACTTACACGACAGCAAAACTGGCGCCACACCTAGACCGTTTCAGTGACCGTTGAGGGGCTAGCACCAGTGCCATGTCAGTGACTCAGGGCCGGGATCGAACCCAGGTTCTCAGCGCTGTAGGCAGCAGTGCTAACCACTGCGCCATCATGTAGCCCTCTCTAAGCACAAAAGAAACACAATTAGAACTTAACCCACCCCCACACATACACCCTTGTCCAGCATGAATCTAACTATAGGCTTTAAACTTCCAGGCACAGAAGCATTAAATTAAACCCACTTAAAATTATACCTTATTTCTAATGTTTACCAATACAAATTTAAAACTACCTTTGTTTTCCTAACAGCAGCATATGATTTCATTCAGTTGCTTCTGAGACCGTGGGTTGATGGATTGTTCCATCACACTACTGATTTGCATATGTAACCTGTTCTGCAATATTTGAAGTTGTGTCACAAGCACTTCACTGTTCAATTCTATGGCAGTGCACAGTACGCTTGCACAGATCCATAGTCACACCAGGAACAGGGCAGCCTTCCTAGTACATGGAGAAAATAGTAGGAATTTAGTTGGGCTACTCCTCGAGATGGTCATGGGACAGTAAGGTCTGCTGTTTCCATGACTGCTGTATTTGTACTCTTCCATAGGAAGCCAAAAATTGAAAACTAAATCATTGGCTGCAGAAATCCCTTTGACTATCTTCTTATTTAGTTTAGGTTTTAGGTATTCTTGAGGGCAGCACGGTGGTGCAGTGGTTAGCACTGCTGCCTCACGGCGCCGAGGTCCAGGTTTGGTCCCAGCCCTGGGTCACTGTCCGTGTGGAGTTTGCACATTCTCCCCGTGTTTGTGTGGGTTTCACCCCCACAACCCAAAAGTGCAGGGTAGGTGGATTGTCCACGCTAAATTGTCCCTTGATTGGAAAAAATGAATTGGGTACTCTAAGTTTATTTTTAAAAATTTTAAATATTTTTGAATGCCCTCATTAAAAAAGACCCAATAAAATGCAGAAACTGCATTCCCAAGAATGCAGAAACTGCACTTCCCCCAACTGTCACTTCAGGAAGCACGCAGTGTTTGGTGTTCAAAGCTGGTTTAAGAAGAGGTACGGTGTAATGTGCATTTGTTCTACGCAGCCTCACCAGTGTCAGCACCATGTAGAAATGTGCTTGTGGCCAGGATTTGAACACTTGCTGTATCTCACATTAATCACAAGGTTGCTTTCCGCCTCCCGATGTTCAATTGTCAAAGACTCCGATCTGGTCAGCTTCTTCAAAGCGAAATTGGTCAGTTTTTTCACCATTGGTTTGTCCAAATGTTTAATGTTGTCTCGTATTAATAGTGTCACAGCCTTTAGTAAGACAGAGCATTGTTTTGCCAGCAATCTGATTTCTATTTTAAAAATAAGTTTAGAATATCCCAATTAATTTTTTCCAATTAAGGGGCAATTTAGCGAGGCCAATCCACCTACTCTGCACATCTTTGGGTTGTGGGGGCGAAACCCACAAACATGGGGAGAATGTGCAAACTCCACACAAACAGTGACTCAGGACCGGGATCGAACCTGGGACCTTGGCGCTGTGAGGCAGTAGTGCTAACCACTACGCCACCGTGCTGCCCCTGATTTCTTAATATACCTGCGACAGAATGCAAGAACGATTTTATGATTGATGCTTTCTAGTTTTCATCGGGTCTTAAATAATCTTATTTTAACAAATTCATCTTCATCAGAAAACAAGTTCATAACCATGCTCAATGAGTATTCCGTTAGTTACTGTTCCTATCCACAATGTCTTCCATAATCTCTTCTGGTCCAATAAGTCTTTCTTCATACTGATCACTGTATTTTATTTACCTCTTTCATCTCCGGTCTCTTCTTTTGAATGCACTGACATGTGATAACAGCAAACCTAACTGCAAAACGTAGGGGGAGAGGGCCACCCCTGGTATCCAAGTAGTTCTGACAAATGTTGTATGCCGTTTTCTCTAGATCTGCAGCAGTTTTTGTTGGCTTTTCCGTCTCCAGCTCTTTCAGCACAAGATCTTTCTGTTCAGCACAAAAATGATGAGAACATGTAATATTATATCATGGGAGTTCTAAACATTCACAAATATATTTAAGCCTTTTGGACTTATAAAGGGAAAAGGTGTCAGGACTAAGTAGTAGCACAGTGTCAAGATCGAACATTTTAGGTCACAAGAATCAAGGTGCCACTACAACGCCAAAGCATCATCTCTAGTGGGTTAATCAAACTGAAGTGTATGTGTACATACAAATGGAAATCTTCACATATAAATGCAGGGAAGCCACCACCGCAAGATTATAGTGTCATTGGAGGGAGGGGAACGACTCAGAGAGGCAAAATGTCAAAAACACTCGGGAAAGGCTGACATAAATAAAAGGGCCAACGAATAAAAAGGCGTTGAAATAGATTATTAGAGGATTTGTGACACTACGCACACACACACAGATACACACATATATATATATACACACATACATATATCTTGCTCATCTAATTAGCTAGGAGAGGGGATATAGCTAATGCAAAGTACAGTGTGAAGCATTTATTGAATGTCTTCTTACCAGGAATACTGGTTGTCTGCTCTCATCCACTGCTTTGATACCAGTTAGAATTTCAGCAAGAACCTGCAATAAGTTGACAATGTCACTTGAAAGCTTTTTAAAAAAAAATATTGAGGCATTTATATTCTTAATTTTAACAGAATAAGCAACCACACACCAAACAAAAGTCAGCCAGCATGGCTTACATAAACAACTCCACAACCCCAATTGACACTTGAAAGCTTTAACCTTAAATCTATAACTGTTTAGAAGAACCGAAACAAATACTATACATTGTGCCTTGAATATATTCTATAAAGTATGAATGAGAGTCACCACAGCATACAGAGTATTGACTCACTATCCCAACAAGGGCTTGCATACTATTTTGTGCCAACAAATCACACATATAAATGACTTTCTAATTTCAGTCAGGGCCCTTGGGAGAATTGAAGGGCAAACTAGCTATTTCCAATTAGAACCCGAGGGAGAGGGAAATCCGCTAGAACATCCTGGGCGGTATTCTCCCTTCTGGGGACTAAGTGATTCACCTGAGGAAGGAGCAGTGCTCTGAAAGCTAGTGTCTGAAACAAACCTGTTGGACTTTAACCTGGTGTTGTAAGACTTCTTACTGTGCTCACCCCAGTCCAACCCCGGCATCTCCTCATCATTTCTGAGCAATGGAAGATTAGGGTAAAATCAGGTGTCTTTGTTTATACTGAAATAATACCTTCACACCTCAGTGTCAACCTGGTATTTTCATGTCACTACTCTCCTATTATTTTTTTTTAAAGTTTTTAAAACGCATTGCCAGGGAAAGTTGTGGAAGCAGATACATTAAAGGCATCCAAAAGGCATCTCGATAAATACATGGATAGGATGGGTTTAGAGGGATATAGCACTCGGAAATGCAGAGGGTTTGGCCAATGGTAGTATCATGACCAGTACAGGCTTGGAGGGCCGAAGGGCCTGTTCCTGTGCTGCATTGTTCTTTGTTATAGTTGCTAATGTTTTACATTGTGCTATCGTGGGGTTCACAGTGCAGCATTTTTTCAAAGCTCATTTATATTTACTGTTAGCTAGCTACCGCATCATGATTTTCAATCATCAACACAGAAACGCACCAAATATTCGGTAGTAATATAAAGATGGAGGGTAACATATTGGCATAGATAGAAGATTAGCTTGTTAACAGGAAGCAGAGTGGACATAAATGGGTCTTTTCAAGTTGGCGAGATGTAATGAGTGGCGTGCCACTGGAATCAGTGCCGGTACCTCAACTGTTTACAATTTATATGATGATTTTGATGAAGGGATGGATGGGATGGTTGTGAATTTGCTGATGACACAAAGCTAGGTAGGAAAGTAAGTTGTGAAGATGACACAAGGAGGCTACAAAAGGATATAGATAGGTTAATTGAGTGGGAAAAGATCTGGCCATTGGAGTAGAGTGTGGGAAATTGTGAAAGTGTCCATTTTGACAGGAAGAATAATAGAAAAGCATATTATCTAAATGGTGAAAGATTGCAGAGCTTTGAAATGCAGATGGGATTTGGGTGTCTTGCTGCAGTAATTGCAAAAGGCAAATGCAAGTGCGGCAAGTAATTAGGAAAGCTAATAAAATGTTATCACTTATTTAGAGGGAAGTTGAAGACAGATGTGGGGAGGTTATGCTACAGTTTGCTGAGCACCAGTGAGACCACATCTGGAATACTGTGTACACTATTGGTCATCTTATTGAAGGAGGGGTATAAATGCATGGGAAGCAGTCCAAAGAAGGTTTACCAAACGAATACCTGGAATTGTTGCCTTATATGGAAAGGTTGGACAGGCTTGGCTTGTATCTGCTGGAGTTTAGAAGAGCAAGAGGCGACTTGGTTGAAACATACAATATCCCAAGGAGACATGACAGGATGGATGTGGAGAGGAGGTCTCCTCGTGTAGAAGGATTTACAACTAAGGGATCAATATTTAAAAAAACATTTAAAATGGAGATGAAGCAAAATGTTTTCTCTCAGAGGGTCATGAGTGTTCAGAACTCTCTTAATGAAAAGGCAGTGGAAGCAGAATCTTTGAATGTTTCTAAGGCAGAGATGGGCAGATTCTTTGTAAGCAAGGGAGTGATAGGCTATCGAGGGTAGGCCGGATGCCTATTTGAGGTTACTAGCAGATCAGCCATGATTTTATTAATTGGTGGAGCAGACGTACTCCTGCTCCTTGTTCGCATATCACCCATGTGTTATGTCGGGTGCAGATGGGCAAGGGTGGAGTAAGGGCACATATATCATAGGCAAAGAGGATTTGGGGTCGGACGTAACCCATTCTCCACAGCATTTGAAAGTCTTGAATCATGTCCTTTATTCCTCCCCTCCCTCCAATAAAAATAAATTGATTTCCATTGGGAAATGAATTTAAGTTCTGATTAACTTTTCATAATTTAGAATGTTAAATCCCAAAATGCCCTTTATTCTCCCTGATGCATCAACAACCAAAGGCCACAACACTGCCCACATAACTTTACTGAGACCTCACAACTGATTATATTAGGACGCGATAAACTGATTTGTCTTGTAGTCAAATATCCTTACGACAGATGCCAATATTTCATTAGTCTTTTCATAAGCCTTACAATGACTGAATACTTGAAATGAATGGTCAAACCATTATATAAGAAATATAAACAAGAATGACCATATGATCCGTCAAGCTCTACTATAGAATATGATCATGATTGATCTTCTGCCTCCAATCCATTTGCCATATTCCTTGATTCTCTGGAAAAACAAATATCTGTGTATTTCATCGTTAAATATACTCAACAAAGGAGCATCCACAACCCCCTGTGAATTAAAGGATCCACCACCTTTCTGAGTGAATAAGTTTCTCCTCCCCATAATCTTAAATTATCAATCCCTTATCACAGGCAAACTACTTACTATGCCAAAGCTAAAAGTGTCAACTTTTACAGACAGCCACCTGAACCGAATAAACTCATCAGGTAGATAGGCTAGAGGTCCCTGCAAATTCTTGGTCTTCAGGGTAACGTGGCTGTTGATAGGATTCATATTTCCGCCAAGAGGGTGAATTTTCACCAGACCAAAGTCTCCCAGCTTTGGTGTAAAATATTCATCGAGCAGAATGTTAGAACTGTAAGAGCGAGAAAATTGAAAAAATTAAACAAGATATATATATTTTATTAATTGGTAATTAACTATTGATTATGGCTTTAGGCTTTCAGTAATTAGGTTACAATCATTATCTTTCAGTATGCAATGTCCAGACACATTTTCACAATCACCAATGATTGTCAATGATGAATCGTCTAAACTACCAATTCCATAGAATCCCGACAGTGCAGAAGGAGGCCATTTGGCCCATCAAGTCTGCACCGATCCTCTGAAAGAATACCCCACCCAGGCCCAGTTGCCCAGCCTAGCCCTACCTATCTTGCTGATTTTGGACACTAAGAAGCAATTTTGCATGGGCAATCCACCTAACCTGCACATCTTTAGACTGAGAGGAGAAACCGGAGCACCCGGAGGAAACCCACGCACACACGGGATGAATATGCAAACTCCTCACAGTCACCCACAGCCAGAACTGAACCCAGGTTTGAATCTTGTCTTGGGGTTCAAATATGAAACCACCTGGATTTGTGGAATGCAGATTACATTATCCTATATTACTAGGATTGTGATTTCAGCTGCATCATTTTGTTAAGGAGCTCAGCAGAACCTAATAAATGAGGCGTTTGGGAACAATCTTGTACACCCAGTACCTGCTTCAATGAAATGCTGAGAAAAGCTGGAAGTAGGCTGCCCATCTACCAACAGTTAGTGCAGAAAGATGAGCGAAAAGGAGAAAAATAGTAGTACTGAACTAAAATAACTGAATAAAAAAGTAGCTTGAAGCTATTCCTGGATAGGTGAAGGTTGCTTCTCTTTGTGGGAGAGTCTAGGACCAGAGGGCATAATCTCAGAGAAAGGGGTCACCCATTTGCGGGAGAGATGAGGAATTTCTTCTCGGAGGCTGGTGAATCAGTGAAGTTCTTTACTGCAGGGGGCTGTAGAGGATCTGTTGTTAAATATGTTCAGGTTGAGATGGACAGATTTGTAATCAGTAAGGGAATTAAGAATTATGGGGAAAATGGAGTTGAGGATAATATCAAATCAATCATGATCTCACTGAATGACAGTGGAGCAGACTCGAGGGACTGAATGGCCTATCTCTGCTCCTATGTCTTATGTTCTATGGACCAAGCTACCTCGACCCATGCTCTGGCTTCCAGACAAATCATTTAATCTCAACTGCCGAGGGATGGGGAGAGCAGTTTTCTAAGGTAGGAAATGTAGGTTTGATTCAAACATGGACAAAAGAGCTGAACTTCAGACGTGAGGTGAGGGTGACTGCCGTTGACATGAAGGCAGTATTTGACGGATTCTGGAGCCCTAGCAAAACTGGAGTCAATGGGAATCAGGGGGAAAAACTCTCCGCTTGTTGGGAGTCATACTTGTTACAAAGGAAGTTGTTTGTGGTGGTTGGAGGTCAATCGTCTAAGCTCCAAGACATCACTGCAGGAGTTCTCCAGAGAAGTGACCCTAGGCTTTAACGCCTTTAGCTGTTTCATCAATGGCCTTCCTTCCATCATAAGGGCAGAAGTGGGGATGTTTGCGGATGATCGTGACCTCTCAGTACTGAAGCAGTTCATGTCCACACGCAGCAAGACCTGGATAATATCCAGGCTTGGGCTGACAAGTGGCAAGTTACATTTGCGCCACACAATGACCATCTCCAAGAGAGGATCTAACCATCGCCCTTTGATATTCAATAGCATTAACACTGCTGAATCCCCCACAATCAACATCCTGGGGGTTACCATTGACCAGAAACTGAACTAGACTAGCCATAGAAATACTGTGGCTACTAGAGCAGGTCAGAGCTAGGGATCCTGTGGCGAGTAACTCATCTCCTGATCCACAAAAGCCTGTCCGCCATCTACAAGGCACAAGGCACAAGTCAGGAGTGTATTGGAATACTCTCCACTTGTCTGGATGAATGCAGTTCCAACAAGACCCAAGAAGCTCAACACCATCCAGGCAAAGCAACCTGCTTGATTGCTCCCCTTTCCACAAACATTCAATCCCTCCACCACCGCCGAACAGTGGCAACTACGTGTACCATCTACAAGATGCACTACAAGAACTCACTAAGGTTCTTTAGACAGCACCTTCCAAATCCACAGCTACTACCATTAAGAAGGACAAGAGCAGCAGATAGGGAACACCAGCACCTGGAGGTTCTCCTCCAACTCTTTCACCATCCTGACTTGAAATTATCTCGCCATTCCTTCATTGTCGCTGTGTGGAAATCCTGGAATTCCCTCCATAACAGCACTGTGGGTGTACCTACACCTTAGGGACTGCAGCGGTTGAAGAAGGCAGCTCACAACCACCTTCTGAAGGGTAATGAGGGATGTTCAATAAATGCTGGCCTAGCCAGCGAAGTCCACATCCCGTAAATTAGTTTACCAAAAACAACATTGGGGAAGATTCCTGGATAATCTTGCTATCCTGTACCTTTCTGCCTAGTGCACATACAGACTTCAGGCAACGATAGCCCAGCTATGATGTGTCAACAGTCATTCAGTATTTTGTGGAGGATGCGTGACTACTTGGGTGAGGTATCAACCTTTAGATTACTGTCTTCACCAGCAAGTTGGAAAACAGGGGGAAAAGTGGCCTTGAGGAAGGCGGTGAATTACAAAGAAGCATATAGCTAGTGTCGATGTATACTTTTCACATCTGCTGTGATTCCAAGAATCAATGCCTTGCTAATTAAAACTGAAAGCAAGGTTTGAAATTGGCAGTTTTACCTTTTTATATTTCCATGAATTAGAGGCACATTATTCTGATGCAGGAACTGTATTGCTCTTGCTGTTCCAACTGCAATGTTAATCCGTTTGTTCCATGAAATGGCATCGGCAAGATTCTGGAACAAACAAGATATTATTTCACACTTCCCTAAGCGGGCTGTTGGAGGTTCCACCTTTCAGACGAGATGTTAGACCAGTCTGGCCCTTTCAAGTTGACATCAAAAGATCCCCTGGCGCTGCTCAAGGAAAAACATTCCGATTAATGTTTATCCCCGAATCAACGGGAATATCTGATCATTAGCACATTACTGTACACAAATTTGCTGGTGTGTAAGTCTACGTTATAGCAGGAGCTACACTTAAAGGTATTTTGTTTTGTGTGACGAGTTTCAGGATAAGCTGAAGACATGCAAGTTTACCTTATTTTATTCCTTAATTGCTGCAGCAGGTAGGTACTAAGAATCTGTAGTATTGCTCAGTTGCACCACATGCATCATCCAAAGGATCCCAGATTAACATAATAGCTGCTTTTACTGAGCCTTGATCAATAATGGGAGAGGGTCTTTACAGCATTAAAAGTTGAAATAGACAATTCCATTTGTAAGTTTTAATATATAAAGTGAAAATGGAAGAAAAGCTGCTTACTTTGCATTGAAGTTTGCTCTCCAGCGAGCCGTTGGACATGTAACAATAAATGAGGCAGTAAACACCATTTTCAGCACAGCAGCCTTCTAGGGGTAAGATGTTAGAGTGTCGAAACCTGAGGTTCAAGAGGAAAAATTAAACTCAAAAATGTAATTGAATCAGGAGGCAGCACGGTGGTGCAGTGGTTAGCACTGCTGCCTCACGGGGTCCCAGGTTCGATCCCGGCTCTAGGTCACTGTCCGTGTGGAGTTTGCACATTCTCCCCGTGTCTGCGTGGGTCTCACCCTCACAACCCAAAAATATGTGTAGGGTAGGTCCATTGGCCGCGTTAAATTGCCCCTTAATTGGAAAAAATGAATTGGGTACTCTAAATTTATAACAAAGAAAAAAAAGAAACAGGGTCAGATATTTCAAGAGAATCGTGCATGGTAAATCGCACCGCTCATCTTGTGAGTGTACAGGTGCATATTTTAATTTATTTTGAGCAGCAACAGCCAACTAAAAAAATTAAAATTCTGTTGATTTAAAAGTGGATTACGATTTTGGACTTTGACTGCAATGAGGGAGAGTTAGAACAGGCTGGGTCATGGTGTGAACAGCATAGCTTCATCTATTGGAGACCAAGATACTGGCTTATGTCACTGCGTTCTGAAGATGATGAATTTTCAATCTCAGAAGTAATAATAGGGAAAGATGACAATCAGGTGAACCCCTGGAGAGGGAAAATTGGAGAATCAACTTGAATACTAACTGTTTAATGCACAGTATTGGCAGAAACCTGGAAGCAGGCCTTTGGTTGGAATGAACAAAGATCGAGAGAGGGGGAGCTGGAAGGTAGACTCAGGGTTGAACTTTGTCTTTGCCAGCTGCATAAAAGTGGATAAAACCAATGTTACCCCCATGAATACCACACCCCCTTTTTAAAAAAACTTTTTAGCCTTCAGCTTGATAACATTGAAGAAAAGCAAAACAAAGTACAAATCTACATCAATTTCATTAAACAACCAACAAAATACAAATCGATATCAATGTCATTAATACCGCAATGTCACCAATTCTGACATATTACAAAGGGAGTGTTCAATTATGTGTCACAAGGGGCGCGATTCTCCGCTCCCGTGACTAAGTGCCCACGCCGTCAAGAACGCCGTCGAGGTTCACCACAGCGCGAAATGGCCCCGATCTCGACCGATTCAAGGCCCGAAAATGGGCTAGGATCGGGGCCGCGAGAAACCCGGGGGGGGGGGGGGCGGTGTCGCTAAAGCAGCGTCATCAGCGCGCGCTGGGCATTGGCGCCGCATAAAAGCAGCGCCGCGTCATCCGCCGCCAAACTGGCATCAGCCGCGCATCACGGGTTTGCCAGCGCCATCCGACTCCAACCCGCGCATGCATGGTTGCCGTCCTCCCCAAGGCCGCCCCGCAATAAGATGTCGGCTGGATCTTGTGGGGCGCGGAGGAAAGGAGGTCCTCCTTCAGAGAGGCAGGCCCGCCGATCGGTGGCCACCGATCGCGGGCCAGACTCCTCTTGAGTCCTACCCCGGTGAAAGAACCCCACTCGCCCCCCCCCCCACAGCGTTCCCACACGGTTCCCGCCGGCAGCGAGCAGGTGTGGATGGCGCCGGCAGGAAGCCGTCGTTTTGGGCAGGCCGCTCGGCCTATCCGGGCCTGAGAATAGCGGGGGTGGCGGAGAATCGCCATTTTGGGTGTCTCGGGGGATTCACCGGACTGTGTCGCGCAGAGCTAGATAGTGCCGATCTCGCCGCTTGGGTGCATCGTGGGAGGGCGTCGGAACGGCGTCGCGTGAAAAAAGGGCGCCCCAGGCAATTCTCCCAAACGGCGCGGCATCGGAGAATCGCACCCATGGTTTCTCACGGTTGCCATCAGCAGAATGGAGGTTACAAGCTCTAGATTCACTGTATTTACAATGAGCTGTGGAGTGGATGCTTGAACAGTCTACCAAAATCTACATAAGCCGCTTCAAACCTGCAGAAAGTTACATTGAGGGAGGAGGCACCCTTATTCAGCCAGAGTCAGAATTATCCTACTTGTCCCCTCAAAAACTGCAGGACGGGGACCATTTATGGTGCAACTTGACCTGGTTAGATATTGAGAATCTCACTGAACTCATTAAGCTGAATTGGTGGTCATTCATATTGCCACATGACTGGATGAACTGACGCTTAGTGCAGAGAGAGGCTAGTCGGTAACCCAAGTAACAACAGTGTATTTGTTTGGAGCTCCATGTAGATCAAGGAAACAGTAGCATAGTGACTACCAATCCAGAGGTCTGGACTAATGATCCAGAGACAGAGTTCAAATTTCACCATGACTGCTAAGGAATATTAATTCAGTTCATGAAATAAAAATGTGGAATAAAGAGCTGGTGCTGGTTTCTCAGTCCCGCGCACACCAGATTTCTGGTTCAGCACACCGTCGGGATTCTCCGTTTCGCCAGGCTGGTCAATGGGGTTTGCCATTGTGGGGCAGCCCCACGCCCTCGGGAAACCCCCGGGATGCCAGCAAAACGGAGAATCCCAACGGCGGAGAATTCAGCCCCTGGTATCTACAACCTGCTGGACTGTTGTAAAGACCATAAGACATAGGAGCAGAAGTAGTTCATTCGGCCCCTCAATTTTACTCCGCCATTCAATGAGATCATGACTGATCTGATAAGGTAATCCTCAACTCGGCTTTCCTGCCACATCTCCATAAACCTCGATTCCCTTACTGATTAAAAAATCTGTCTATCTCAGCCTTGAACTCTTCAGCTCTCTACGGCAGTGGTCTTCAAACTTTTTTTCCAGGGACCCATTTTTACCAACCGGCCAACCTTCGGGTCCCAACCCGGCCGACCTTCGCGACCCAACCCGGCCGACCTTCGGGTCCCAACCCGGCCGACCTTCGCGACCCACGCCGGCCGACTGATGGACATCAATTCAGTCGAGAAGCTGAGTAGTAGTGAACCGATGCTTTAATAGACCAGAAGTGTGCCAATCTGTAGCTCCTCACGCACTGCAAGGCTGCCCCAGATCGATGGGCTTTATACCTCCTCAGAGGACGGAGCCACAGGCGGAGCCAACAGCAGCACCAATAACAACATTCCAACAGTACAACAGCAACAACCAATAACAGAACAGCAATAACAGTAAGTATATATAACAGTGGAGATAATGATAGTAATAGAACAGTAGAACAATTGTGAACATATATGCAACAGCCTTACGTAGCCATACGTGGCTCACCACATTCACCCCCCATTAAGAAAAAAGTCCGGCGGGGGTGAAGCGGATTCACAAGTTCAGTCTCCCAGGAGGATGAATTGTTCGCTGCGAACTCCTCAACTCCGGCTGCGTAGTGGACACTGGCGTTGAGACCTTCGGCTCCGGGAGCACATCGTCCGCACAACAGGGTCCCGGATAGGGTGACGATGCAGAGGCAGGGCTAAAGGACCCTGTGGGAGATGTTGGTGAAGGTGAGGGTAGGGAGGTGAGTGGGGAGGTGTCTGGGAGGGGTGCAGTGATAATGGGCGCGGGGGTACCCGCGGGAGCCAGGTCCCGGAGGGAGACTGTGTCCTGTTGTCCATCGCGGTGTGCCACATACGCGTACTGGGGGTTCACATGGAGAAGCTGAACCTGCTCGACCAGGGGATTGGCCTTATGGTTCCTTGCGTGTTTCCGTAGGAGGACCGGCCCAGGTTTCGTTCACCAGGCTGGGAGCGAGACCCCGGAGATCGACGTCCTGGGAAAGACAAATAGACGGTTGTGAGGGGTCTCGTTTGTGGCAGGACACAGAAGCAACCGGATGGAGTGGAGAGCATCAGGGAGGACCTCCTGCCAGCGGGAGACTGGGAGACTTCTAGGCCGTAGGGCCAGAAGGATGGCCTTCCAGACCGTAGCATTCTCCCTCTCCACCTGCCCGTTCCCCCGGGGGTTGTAGCTGGTAGTCCTGCTCGAGGCGACGCCCTTACTGAGCAGGTACTGCCGCAGCTCATCACTCATAAAAGAGGAGCCCCGATCGCTATGTATATAGGCGGGGAAACCAAACAGGGAGAAAATGCTGCGCAGGGCCTTGATGACAGTGGCAGAGGACATATCAGGACAAGGGATTGCAAACGGGAAGCGGAAGTACTCATCAACAACGTTGAGAAAGTACACATTATGGTCAGTGGTGGGGAATGGCCCTTTGAAGTCCATGCTGAGGGGTACAAAAGGGCGGGAGGCCTTCACCAGGTGAGCCTTGTCTGTCCGATAGAAGTGCGGCTTGCACTCTGCACAGATTTGGCAATCCCTGGTCACAGCCCTGACATTCTCAGTGGAGTAGGGCAGGTTGCGGGCCTTGACGAAGTGAAGAAGCTGGGTGACCCCCAGGTGACAGAGGTCGTTGTGGATGGCCCGTAACCGGTCTGTTTGCGTGCTGGCACATATACCGCGGGACAGGGCATCTGGGGGCTCATTGAGCTTCCCAGGGCAATACAAGATGTCATAGTTATAGGTGGAGAGCTCGATTCTCCACCGCAAAATCTTGTCATTCTTAATCTTGCCCCACTGTGTGTTATTAAACATGAAGGCAACTGACCGTTGGTCTGTGAGGAGAGTGAATCTCCTGCCGGCCAGGTAATGCCTCCAGTGCCGCACAGCTTCCACAATGGCTTGTGCCTCCTTCTCGACGGAGGAGTGTTTAATCTCGGAAGCATGGAGGGTACGGGAAAAAAAGGCGACTGGCCTTCCTGCCTGGTTGAGGGTAGTGGCCAGGGCAAAGTCAGACTCATCGCTCTCCACCTGGAACGGAAGGGATTCATCCACAGTGTGCGTTGTAGCCTTGACAATGTCGGCTCTGATGCGGTTGAAAGCCAAGCGGGCCTTAGCCGTCAGGGGAAAAATGGTGGACTCAATGAGTGGGCGGGCCTTGTCTGCGTAGTTGGGGACCCACTGGGCATAATACGAGAAAAACCCCAGGCATCGTTTCAGGGCAGTGGGGAAGGGGGAGCTGGAGAAGGGGGCACATGCGGTCGGGGTCGGGCCCTAGGACACCGTTTTGCACGACAAAGCCAAGGATGGCTAGCCGGGTTGTGCGGAAAACGCATTTCTCCTTATTGTGGGTTAAATTAAGGAGTCGGGCGTTGCGGAGGAATTTGTCTAGGTTCGCGTCATGGTCCTGCAGGTCATGGCCGCAAATGGTGATATTATCCAAGTACGGGAACGTGGCCCGCAGCCCGTACTAGTTCACCATTTGGTCCATTGTTCGTTGGAAGACCGAAACCCCGTTGGTGATGCCAAAGGGGACCTGGAGGAAATGGAAGAGGCGGCCATCTGCCTCGAAGGCAGTGTACTGGCGGTCTTCCGGCCGGATAGGGAGCTGGTGGTACGCGGACTTCAAGTCTACCGTAGAGAACTCGATACTACGCAATCCGATTAAAGCACATGGGATTGCAGGTAGTGTTGAGATGGATAGAAAGCTGGTTAGCAGACAGGAAGCTAAGTGTTGGAATAAATGGGTCGTTTTCCAATTGGCAGGCAGTGACTAGTGGGGTACCGCTGGGATCTTTGCTAGGACCCCAACTTTTCACATTATATACTAATGATTTGGGCAAGGGAATTAAATGTATCATCTCCAAATTTTCAGATGATACAAAGTTGGGTGGGAGGGTGAGCTGTCAGGAGAATGCAGAGATGCTTCAGCACGATTTGAACAGGCTAAGTGAGTGAGCATATGTTTTGTAGATGCAGTATAATGTGGATAAATGTGAGGTTATTCACTTGGGTCACAAAAATAGGAAGGCGGGTTATTATTTGAATGGGTGTAAATTGAGAGAGGTGGACACTCAGCGAGACCTCGGTGTTCTCGTGCATCAGTCGTCAAAAGTAAACGCGCAGGCACAGCAGGCAGTAAAGAAGGAAAATAGTATGTTGGCCTTCATTGCGAGAGGATTTGAGTACATGAATAGGGATGTTTTATTGCAATTGTATAGGGCACTGGTGAGGCTACACCTGGGGTATTGTGTGCAGTTTTGGTGTCCGTATCTGAGGAAGGATGTTTTTACTGTGCAGGGAGTACAGCAAAGGTTTTCCAGGCTGATTCCTGGGATGGTGGGACTATCATATGGAGGAGAGACTAGGTCGGTTGGCATTACATTATTTGGAATTTAGAAGGGTCAGAGTGGAGATCTCATAGAAACTTATAAAATTCTAACAGGATTCGACAGGGTAGATTCAAAAACAATGTCCATAATGGTGGGGGAGTCCAGAACTAGGGGTCATAGTTTGAGGATAAGGGGTAAACCTTTTAGGACTGAGGCGAGGAGAAATTTATTTACCCAGAGTGGTGAATCTGTGGAATTTCACTAACTCTGAAAGTAGTTGAGGCCAAAACGTTGTGAGATTTCAAGAAGGAATTAAATATAGCTCTTGGGGCGAAAGGGATGAATGGTTCGGAGGCGGGGAAAGAGTTGGGTTCAGGGTATTGAATTTGGTGATCAGCCATGATCATAATGAACAACGGAGCAGGGTTGAAGGGCCGAATATATGTTTCTTTTTGTCTTATATATTTAGAGTCCCCAATTCTTCTTTTCCAATTAAAGGGCAATTTAGCTTGGCCAATTCACCTACCCTGCACATCTTTCTGTGTTGTGGGGGTGAGACGAACAGTGACACGGGAAGAATGTGGAGACTCCACACGGACAGTGACCCAGGGGCGGGATCGAACACGGGCCCTCGGTGCCGTGAGGCAGCAGTGCTAACCACTGTGTCACTGTATGCATGTTTCTATGTTAAGCCTATTCAATCATTTAAAAAAAAACGTTTATCCATTATCTACTTGATTAAAGTTGGGAGATCAGCCTTACAGAAGTCCAGGCTGTCCAACATCATCGGCAAACTTATGATGGTAGTAAGTTATGCAGCACCACTGGCATCACATTGTAAATGGGAGTTTAGATTAGACTCCAACGGTGTGCTAAGTGCTTGAACAAAACACTCTTTCTGAACATCCAATTATCTCAGAGTAGTAACCCATCACAATTTAAAGAACCTTCATATGACAATTAGAATCAAGTAACTTCTAGTTTGTTTCTTTTCCCTCTTGGGACCATGCCTCACAAGAGCTTGGAACAATGTAAAATGCTTTGGTAGACGTGGGAACAAATGTAGTGGATGCAATTTATAGTAGGTTAGGACACCGGACCAGACCCCAACATTTGTTCGAATACTTGGCAAGAATCCCAAATATTTTTTTTAATTTATAGAACTGCAAGGAAAGGATACTCCACCCCAGGAGTGATGACTCTGACCAACAGGTATCTTTTTGTTAAAACAAAACTTTAGTTTAAACATAGAATTAACCAAATTAACATTGAAGAAATGGCCTTACAATTATCAGTCAAACAATTCTTAAACAAAAGCAAAAACTTAAACTTACTATCTATACCTGCTACTAACTCCAATTAAGCAATCCCAATACAGTTCAAATGCCACTTATAAAGTTAAATAAAGGTAACAAGACAGTTTTACTTTGGAGAGAGGGACCCTTTCAAGAGCAGATTCAATATGCTTCTGTTCAACCTAACAGCATTTGGCAAAAAATTTAATATCCCTTGTCTCATCAGACTTAAATACTATGGCAAACTGCAAAACTACAGACAGACTGGCTCCTCTCATTAATTACATCATCTAAGATGTCACATGACCTTAGCTAACACTAACACAACCCCTCATAAATTATCTACCTGCCAGGGAATCTTCAGCAATCATAACACGGTTCCATTAGACCTTTATCTGTAATCAGGTAAGTAAGTGGCAGGGGCAGCACAGTGTCGCAGTGGTTAGCATTGCTGCCTCACGGCGCTGAGGTCCCAGGTTTGATCCTGGCCCTGCGTCACTGTCCATGTGGAGTTTGCACATTCTCCCCATATTTGCCTGAGTTTCACCCCCCACAACCCAAAGATGTGCAGTGTAGGTAGATTGGCCATGCTAAATTGCCCCTTAATTGGAAAAAAATGAATTGGGTACTCTAAATTCTTTTTAAAAAGGCAAGTAAGTGGTTGGAATCAATCATGACCCCACCTTTTACGACTTTTTAATTACAGCTTTAGCAGACGCACAGTCTGGATACATGAACCTAGGTTCTTTAAAAACTTTACTGCAACAGATATAAAATACATTATATATATACCAATTGCTCATATTCAACACAAGTACCTTAGATAAATACAATTCTCCTGATTTGGCTAAGGATGACACATCCTGTCTTTAGCAAGGTAACGTAGCACAAGATCTAAATATTGAAAGCACTTGTAGAAGATTGAACATTTTGGCACCACAAAGGTGTCTGACATCACTGGGCGCGATCCAACAACCTCGCTGCGCCCGTAAAGCAGCTCGCTGCGGTGCAGCATGGCCGTTGAAAGCCGGGAGATCCTTCTTCCAGGATCTACCCGGCTCACAGTCTCGCGAGATTCAATGCAATCTCGCGAGATGCTGCGATGTGAATCCTGCCCTCAATGGGCGGGATCACTTTTTAGAAAATCTGCATATTAGAGCGAGGCAGTAAGCTTCACTCTAATGTGCAGATTCCCAAGGTACGTGAGGCCTTGTGACTCAGCCCCTTCGCCTTCGAGACATCGGTCGAGCGCCGTTCAGCACTGGTCCCCGGATGGAACGGCATTTGTGGGCATCTCCAAGGGGACTGGAGGCCCCCAGCTGCATGCCCCTTTGGTGGTGCCCTGGCACTGGTGGTGCCACCCTGGCACCTTGGTAGTATGAGCTTGGCACTGCCATGGTGACCAGGTGACAGACAGCTGGCAGGGCCCCTGCCAGGGTGGTAGGTTGGCACTGCCAAAGTATCTAGCTGGCATTTTTTTTGCGCGTGCTCAATCGGGCCAGTTTTGCCCAGTGTGGGTGTTGGAGGGATGCCAGGTGGGGGCGGGCACCCTCTTATACTGACCCTCCTATACTGCATTCTGGCGGGGGGAGGGGGGGGGAGGGGGGGGGGGGGAGGGGGGAGGGGGGGAGGGGGGGGGGTCAGGGACCGTTTTGGGGGCCTCAGAGATCGGGATGCCGTTTCTCTCACTACAATGGGGAGTTCCGGGGAGCGGAGCTCCCCACTGTACAAAACAGGTCTATATGCGGCCTCGGCTGAGCATTCCCGTTCAGGCCTCTTATTCATGTGAGTCGCATTGAATAGCCATGTGTTTCTCAGCATTGAATAGCCATGTGTTTCTCAGCACTGTGAGCGCCGGGAAAAAAGCAGCTAAACACGCTAGGTAGGGGACTTTGTTCCCTTTTGTAAGAATCGCACCTACTATCTATACACAGATACGCGCACCGTTCTGAACAGCAATTTTCTTGAAACATTTCTTCCACATAATGAGACTTTAAGAGATATAAATATTACTATAAGCATATCGAGGTCATCAGTTGGTAAGTATTTACCTTTAGTCTCTTCCTCTTTAGTTGTATGTGCTATTAAACCTGCTGGGCCGGATTTTCTGCATCGCCAATGCCGTGTTTTGCGGTGGTGGAAGCCACCTCCCATTGGCAAATCGTGGGATCTTCTGGTCCTACCCCTGTCAACAGGGTTTCCTGTTGTTTGCATTCCCCCATCGCCACAAAAAACATGATGGGGTTGTCCTGGGCATGACCAGAAGATCCTGCTGGTGCGAACGGCCATAAAATTTGAGCCATTAGGTGTGGGCTGAGTAGGAAATTCCCTCTCCATGGATACCTCCTGATCCCTATGCATCATCTCTCTCTTGGCAACTCAGCTAAAACTAATGAGTCGCTGGATGTGAATTGTAGTCATAACCCATGGTGCAGAAAATGCACCATATTGTGGGTAGTCTCCTGGTGGTATTTTCTCATCACTAACATCCCAGGACATAGAAGGATCTTGGCACATGATGATAATAAGATACTTACTTGTAAAGCGTTTCAACCTCTCTGTGAAAAAAATCCCGTGTGATTTTCAAGTTGACATCGTCCACCTATACAAAAAGCATTCAGATATAAGACACACAAAAACAAACAGCACAATTAACAAAATAGAGGGATTTCTATGCTGTGGCCTTCAACAATAACCTGAAACTTGCATTTCTGTGAGCACATAGAAAAATATCCCAAGGCATTTGGAGGCACTAAAAGACTGATGAAGACCCAAAGAAGAAAAGATCAGGAGGAATGACCAAAAGTCTGGTCGAAGGAGGGCAATGTTCCAGAGGTAACAGTTATAATGCAGAGGACTGGAGTTCAGAAACTCAACTTGGAGTCAAGCAGGATCTGGAGGCTAGTTCAGCATGCCATATTAACCAGAGATGGATGAACAATGGGGCTGAAGAAAATAGCTTTGGTCTTCCCCAAGCTTAGCTGGAGCAAAATGTGGTAGGAGGAGGCAGTGGATTAGTGCTGTTGTCACTGGACTAGTAATCTAGAGACCCAGGGTAATTCTCTGGGGATCAGAGTTTGAATCCCACCATGGCAGATGGTGAAATTTAAATTCAGTAAAAAAAAAAAATCTGTAATTCGAAGTCTAATGATGACCATGAAACCATCGTCGATTGTCGTAAAAACTCATCTGGTTCACTAATGTCCTTTAGGGAAGGAAATCTGCCATCCTTACCTGGCCTGGCCTACAAGTGACCCCAGATTTACAGCAATGTGGTTGACTCTTAAATACCCGCTGAAATGGCCGGGCAAGCCACTCAGTTCAAAGGCAATTAGGGATAGGCAAGAAATGTTGGCCAAGAATGAATAAAAAGATCCAAAACAGGATGCTGGGCAACCAATTAGAATGCACACAGGATGACGGTTTAGGTGGAAGCAACCTCCAACTTTCTTGATAATCGACTATTCAAGGTTGGGCTCACAAGAACTCAAGATAGGAGCAGGTGTAGAAGCCCGTTGTGCCTGCTCTGCCATTCAGAACATTCATGGCTGACCCGGGCTTCAGTTCTACTTTCCTGACTGCTCTTCATATCCTTAGATTCCCTGAGAGACCAAGAACCCGTCGATCTTAGCCTTAAATATATTCAATGATGAAGCATCCATAAGCCCCTGGCCTAGACAACTCCAAAGATTCAGAACCCTCAGTCTTAAATGTTTGTCCCCTTACCTGGAGGCTGGGACCCTGTGGTTTTCATTCCCCAGCCAGGAAAATAACCTCTCAGTCTCTACCCGGTGAAGTCCCTTCAGAATTTTGTATGTTTCAATGAGAACACGTCTCACTCTTCTAAATTCCAGTTTACTCAGCCTCTCATCATAGGACAACCCCTTCATCCCAAGGACTAATCTAGTGAACCATCGCTGTTTTGCTTCCAAAGCAAGAATATCCCTTCTTAAATATGCAGACCAAAACTACACCTGGTATTCCAGATGTAGGGTGGGATTTTCCGGCCAATCCCGTTGGTGGGATCCTCCGGTCCCACTGACGGCGAATCCCCTGCCACGGATTCCCCGGTGGCAGAGGGTGTGAACAACGGGAAACCCTGTAGAGAGCGGCAGGACTGGAAAATGTCACTGCTTGCTAATGGCGGATTCCCCTCTGCTGCCACAAAGCACGCTGCAGGGGAAGTGGGCTGCTTGTGGTTTTACCAAAGCCCTATGCAATTCAAGTGTTCAGAGAACCATAGTATGATCTAACAAAGTCAACATGGTTTTGCAAAGAGAAATTTATTAGAGCTTTTGAAGTTGTGACTAGTAGGGTAGATGAAGGGGAACTAATAGACGTCAGATTTCCAAAAGATATTTGTTAAGGTGCCACACAAAAGGTTAATAGACAAGAGTTGGTGTAATATATTAGCACAGATATAAGGTAAGTTAATGGACAGGAGGCAAAGAACAGGCATAAATGGTAATTTTCTAGTTGACAGGCTTTGACAAGCTTCCTTTACTCATGTACTCCAATTCCCTTGCAATAAAGGCCAACATGCTAATTGCTTCCCTAACTGTTTGCTTACCTGAATGCTAACTGGCTGTGTTTCTTGTTTGAGCACATCCAAGTCTCTGAATATTAACATTTGCAAGTTCCATCCATTTAAAAAAAAAAGTTCTGATTTTCTATTCTAATGATCAAGCTGAATAACCTCACATTTCCTCATATTTTACTCCATCACCCATCTTTGTTGCCCACTCAGTTAAACTCTCTATGTCTCTTTGCAGCCTCTCTGTGTCTTCCTTACAGCTTGCATTCCCACCGAGCTTAGTGTCATTAGCAAACTCAGATACATTACTCTCCGCCTCTTCATCTAATATGAATTGTAAATAGCGGAGGCCCCAGCTAGAAAATACCCCATTTGTACCTGTTCTTTGCCTCCTGTCCATTAACTTACCTTATATCTGTGCTAATATATTACACCCAACTCTTATCTATTAACCTTTTGTGTAGCACCTCAACAAATATCTTTTGGAAATCTGACATCTATGGTGTAATAAACCACAGGAGGCAGGGGTACAGTCACTACATCAGTATTTATTTGCACTAACTATATACAAGAGCAGCTTCAAACAGTGGTGCTAACATTCCAGTCAACTTAAGACTGCCTCACAAAGCCTACACAGGTGCTTATATGGGCCCTCTCAATGAGCTATCATTGAGGGAGCTCATACTCCAATTGGCCAACCAATAATGCCAATTGGAGGTCATTACATATGGGTTCCCCTTCATCTACCCTACTACTTAGAACTTCAAAAGCTCTAATAAATTTTCCTTTGTAAAACCATGTTGACTTTGTTAGATCATACTATGGTTTTCTAAATGCATTATTAAGACTTCCTTAATAATTAACGTTCCCACGACTCGCATTATCCTGACTGGCCTGTATTTACTCTCTGCCTCCTTTCTTGAATAGTGATGCTACATTTGTTAACTTCCAACCTGCTGGGAATGTATCAGAATCCAGGAACACATGGAAAATTATAGTCAGCGCATCCGCTATCCCTGTAGCTGTCTCTTTTAGAACCCTAGCCTGTAGGCCGTCAGGCCCTGGGGATTTGTCAGATTTTAGTTAAAACTTCTCCAATACTTTTTCTCTACTGATATTAATTACCTTAATATCCTATTCTTTTCAGCACCTTGGTTAACCTCTATTTCTGGTGTGTAACTAGTGTCTTCTACTGGGAAGACCGACAAAATATTAGTTCAACGTCTCTGCTATTTCCTCATTCTCCCTAGACAATGATTGGCCCACAAGTCTGTCTATTTATATGGAGCACCAAAAGATGCTCTTCATTTCATATAAAGTATGCAATGTGTTGTACTATCAAACTGTTCTCTGTGGATTACAAAGGGCTGATGGGGAAGTGAGGTCTTTATAATTAGTAGAAGCATCATTAACAGTATGGAATGCCGTTATTTGAGCTCACAGGCAACACCTTAGTGGGCACTTTCCTTTATTCAGCTGCTCCCCAGCAACATCACAATATGAACAAAACCAGGAAATCAGAAGCATTATTCAATGCTACAGAATATTAACTACTGTACTAGATAATATTCATTCAACTGGTATTGATTTGTAATCTGAGTTCCCATTATTCAGAGAGATGTCAGAGGGCTGATTTCAAACCTACCCAACTAGTGGAAATATACAAACTTATGAACATACAAATTAAGAGTAGGAGTAGGCCTCTTAGCCCCTCGAGCCTGCTCCACCATTCAATAAGATCATGGCTGATCGGATTGTAATCTCAGCTCCATGTTCCGGCCTACCCCTCGATAACCTTTAACCCTTTGCTAATCAAAGATCTATCTAGGTCCGTCTGAAAAATATTCAAAGACTCTGCTTCCACTGCCTTTTGAGGAGGGGAGTTTCAAAGACTCACGATCCTCTGCGAGAAAAGAATTCTCCTCATCTGGAGACAGGACAAGTTGACAGTGAAAATAGCTTTAATGCTTTACCCCAATGAGCTGCGGCTTTCCTGGAATTTAAAATTTTTCAACTCATTTTTTAGAACATGAGAGAGGGTCATTCGCTGGAGGGCAGGACGGTTGGATATTAAATACGCTGATAAAGCTCCAATGCCAGAGAGGCGCAGAAAATTTTGTTTTTTCATTTGCTTTTAGGCCAGGATGAGAAGGCCCCGCAAGGAAATTTTGGGTATTCCCATATCCCAGGGTTCCCTTTCTGCAACCATGCGACTCTTCCAACCCTATCCAATCCACACACACAATCTCATCCCACCCACCATTTCCGATCATATACCTAATTTTGGGGTATTGTTCCTTTGGGCTCAGAGTAGCAGGTTCCTACTGCATGGATTCTCATGCGTGCCTGCTGGCCAGCTGGTATTTCCCAATAGGTTTAAGTGGAAGCCTATTCAGATAAAGCCAGCTGTTAAAGTCAGGCCTAATACTGTGAAGGGTGGGATAGTTTACCTTAGCTTTCGCTCATATACCTCCAACTGGGAGTTAAAATCAGCCCTGTAATCCCGGGCAGAAAATATTGATTTCTGTTATTTCTATTGCAAGTTGTAAAACCATACTGAATGTTAAAGCATACTAATAAACCTGTGACCATTATCGGAACATGGAGGAGTCAGCCATTTAGCTCATCGAGCCTGTTCCACCTTTCAATATGATCGTGGCTGATCATCCATTTCAATGCCTTTTGCCTCATATTATCTCCATATCCCTTTGTGTCTTTGGTATTTGTAAATCTATCAATCTCTGCGCTAAACATACTCAATGACTGAGCTTACACAGTCCTCTGGTGTAGAGAATTCCAAAGATTCTCAACCTTCTGAGTAAAATAACGTCTCCTCATCTCGGTCCTAAGTGGCTTTCCCCTCATTTTGAAATTGTGTCCCCAGGTTTTAGACTCCCCAACCAGGGGAAACATCTTACTTACATCTACCCTGTCTATTCCTTTAAGCATTGTGTAGGTTTCAATTAGATTCCCTCTCACTCTTGGAAGCTCAAGAGAATACAGGCCCAGTTTCCTCAATCTCTCTTCAAAAAACAGCCTCACCAGTGTAGCCATCTGGGATGGCCACGTACCGATTAAAAAATGGACACTTGCAAAGAATGCAGGGAAAATTGGACAATACTAAGAAACAAGCAGGTACAAGGTCTGTCTGTTGATTAGAACCTTAAGCTCTCAGACAGGACAGAAACTGCTAAGCAATCAACATACTAATGAGCCATCTCCGGGGACAAAAGGGAAACATTTGGATACACAATGTTAAGGCAGACACCCCGGCGCCAGAAGAGACTAAAACAAAGCAGACCAACGGTCACCTAGGAAACGCCCAGCAATCAGGGAACCACCCGCCTATTGGAGGAAGATCGATACGAATGATTGGGAAAGGCCCAATTAATTGAGGCCAAGTTCAAGGCCCGCCCAAAAGCGTGCAAAGCCCTTTTTAGTATAAAAGGAATTCCCCAAGGGAGAATCTTTCTTCTTTGGCTTTGGCTCTCAGCGAAGAGAGAGACCAGCCTAGCAGCTACACCAGACCAAGTAAGTTCCAAGTCAACGCACGCTACGAGATAGACGCTCCTAGTTGCTACCCTGTAAACAGCTCAACCCAGCAGCCTCAGAACCGAGCAACGGCCATTGTTCCTCTGACTGAGTGGGCACCCGAAGCTAAGTATAGGCTTTAGTAATAGTGGTAGTTTAGTTGGTAGAGTTTATGCATGAGTAGATTTGACTGTGTGTAAATAAATGAGCATTGCTTTTGAACTTACTAACTGGTGTATCAAGTCTTTGATCAGTATTCGGTTCTGAACCTTGTGGCGGTGTCGAAAGATACCTGGCGACTCTTGAGCAAACGTAATTAAACAAATAAAGAGACAAAAGCCAAAGTTAGCAACATTTACTGGCGACATCTGACGGGACTCGACTTAGAAGTGGCCTAACCACTCCGAGAGAACCCAAAATTTGAATTGGAATCCAATTGGAAACAGAAAAACCACAAGCGTAAGAACAGTACTGATCAAGCCTCTGGGATTCGGAAGTGTGTTAATGCATGCGTACTAACAGGGATAAAAGGTAAACCTGAGAGATTTTGTTGTGTAAAACTGTTGGGAGTTTTGTAGACTGGAAATTAGCATAAGCCGTACCCGTGTTTACATCACCACTTTATCACCCCCTGTTCCAATTTCAGTTGAGAACCTAGATAGAGAAAATGGCAATGAAGGCAATGGAACGCCTTATGAACCCCCAGGAATTCGAGGTCGCAGCGACCAGTAGAATAGGACAGTGTCCCGTTTGGGAAGATGGGATCGGGAAATATCTCAAAGGGAAAGGATGGCCCCTTTGGAGTGAATTCTGCGATAATGAGAAAACAGGACCCGGGAGTATAGGACATACTTGGTGGGAGAACGTATCAGAGATCCACAATAAGAGCTTTGGGAAAGCTCGCAAGCCGATGGCAATCGTGTCCTGCTTGGCACAATTGCGAAGCACAGAGGAGGTCGTTAGGACGCTCCGTAGAGAGATAGAGGAGAGAGACAGAAGGAGTGAGGTAGACGTGAGCAAGGTAGAGAAGGAGAATAGAGATTTCCCGTACCAGCCTCCCAGAACAGGCGCCGGAATGTGGCGACTGGGGCTTTTCACAGTAACTTCATTTGAAGCCTACTTGTGACAATAAGCGATTTTCATTTTTCATTTTTCAAAAGAGCAGTTAGCAGCAAGGGACAAAGAGGTGGGTGATGCCAAGTGGGCACATCAGTCTTGTCTCGCGCATTTGAACAGTTTTCAGACGCAATATGATAAGGCCTACTAGGACACGCAACGTGCGGTCTTGGTAAGACAAGAGACAGAACAGCAAGTTGAGAAATTGCAGAAACAGTGCAATGATTTAAAAGCAGCCTGACGAGCACTCCATACTTCCACAATGGAACAAAGGCAGAGCTCCATAGACCACGCAAAGTGCCGGAAACAAATTGCAGAATTGCAATCTCTGCTTTCTGTTCAAAATGGGTTTCAAAGTACATTCGGACCCCAGTTAGATCAGGAAAATGGCCCCGATTGGCAGGAATTGAACGAGACTGCCCATAGATACGTACATGGGACATGTACGCAGGAAAAACCCCAGAAAAGGAGAGCGCCCCAACCCCCAACCGAACAGGCAGAACACACCCCATGAACCCTGTAACCACACACAGCAGGGCCACAGCAGAAGGAGAAGCAGATTTCCTTTACACCGTTAGCCGTGACCCAATTACGGGACGCATGTGGAAAAATTACACCGTTCCTTCCCACTTCAGACCCCCACCAATCTTTCGCGAAAGTCAAACAGCAGGCAACCATGTACGGCCTGGACGAAAAGGAGCAAGTGAAGCTCAGAGTTCTAAGCCTCGAACCTTCAGTCGTAGCAGTCCTTCCCGACCCACAGAATGCAGGAGGAGGCACGCTCCAAGAGTTGCACACAGCGACCCTTGATGCGATCGGCTTTAACAGAGTAGACCCCGTAGAAGGTCTAAATAAGTGTAGGCAAAAGAAGACAGAGCACCCCACACCGTTTGCTGGACGCTGTGGATTCACTTCACTGCAGTTTTTGGAGAGTTAGCCCGTGCCCATTTGTTCCCAGATAATATAGCCAAATGGACCCAAATTCTAGTCTCCCACACCACAGAAGTAGGATGAAAAGCTTGCACAAATTGTGACCCCTCAGATGAGGCCCACAATGAAAAATGGGTTTTGAAGAGATTGTCCCGTGCTTGGGAACAATCAATTGCAGGCAAAACCGCATTTATAACACCCGATGAAGAGCAGGCAGAGATGAACCCAGTTAAAGCACACCAGAACCTCGCATGGGTAAATGAGGGCAGGAACAGCCAACCCCAGCCCAAAGCTCAGGAATGTTACAACTGTGGACAGCTAGGACACTTTGCACGAGAGTGCAACGCGCCCCAGAAGCAGCAGAGAAGCCAACAGACAGGCATCCTAAACAGGAATAGGGCAAAGCCGATCCATAGCGTTAGCGCCCGTTCAGAGAATGCAGACATGAACGGCACCGACTGATGGTGTTCGGGCCCCCCAACTTGGGTCTGCGACAAGTCCGGTAGACCGGTAGTAGCAGGCAAAGTCCGGGGACAACCCGTAGAATTTTTCTGGGACACAGGAGGGTCCCGCACCACACTCAATTCCTCCACGATGTTCCAGCGAGACACGTGGCCCACAACAGACACCATCACACTCAGTGGTTTTACAGGCCATTTACAACAGGGACACATCACAGCCCCTGTAGCAATACAAATAGGGAACATCACGACTAAGCACCCCGTAGTTTTAGCTGATCTGCCCCAGACAGCAGAACATATCCTTGGGATCGATTTCATGTGCTCCCATAACCTTTCTTTCGACCCAGTTAACAAGTGTGTTTGGAAAATGGCAAAAGCAGCATGAGCCCCCACCACGCTCACAGTAGGAGAATACGTAAACAGGATTAGCTCAGTAGGAGACTTCTGGTTCGACCCTCGAGCCATTAGTGCAGACAAACAGGTTAGGGCAGTCCTGCAGGAACATAAAGCAGCATTTGCGCAGCACAAGCACGACTGTGGCAATTTGGCTGGCTTTGTGAACATTACCGGTTCCTGACCCCAAACTCCAGAAGCAGTACGGATTTCCCCAGGAACAGAGGGAGAAATCTCCAAAGTAATAGAGAGTTTGTTGGATCAAGGCGTACTCAGATCAGTAGCCTCCACAAACAACGCACCGATTTGGCCCGTCAGGACACCGGATGGATCATGGCGACTGACCATTGATTACCGGGAACTGAACAAAATAACCCCAGCAGCAGGCCCCACCGTAGCCATGAGTCCCGAGACCATGCTCAAACAGGGACTCGGGTCAAATGTTTTTTCGGTTTTGGACATTAGTAATGGCTTTTGGTCCACTACATTGGCTAAAGCGTGCCAGTACAAATTCGCCTTTACATTCCAAGGGCAACAGTACACGTGGACATGCCTTCCACAAGGCTTCCACAACTCCCCCTCCATTGTCCACCGACAGCTGGCAAATGGATTCGCAAAATTTTCCAGCCCCGATTGTCTTGTCCAGTATGTAGGCGACTTGTTACTACAGACAGACACAAAGGGAGAGCACATTTCGCTTCTCGCCGAACTCCTAGGACTCCTAAAAGAAATTGGTTGCAAAGTCAACCCCAAGAAGGCCCAGATTTTGAAAGAGAAAGTGATTTACTTGGGAACAGTGATCACTCATGGTAAACGTGAGATCGAGCAAAAGAGAATTGACTCGATCGTCAAATTGCCCCTTCCCCACAATATCCCAGCCCTCTGGTCATTTTTAGGACTGGTTGGCTACTGCCGAAACCATATTTACGGTTTCGCCACTAAAGCAGCGCCCCTATTCGACCTTCTCAAGGAGCAGGCACCTTGGGAATGGCTTCCACAGCATACGGATGCCGTGGATGCTTTAAAAAGAGCCCTCAGTACAGCCCCTGCACTACAGGTCCCAGATCCACTTTCCCCGTACGCTATCGAAGTAGCAAGCACAGACCGAACCCTTTCGGCCCTGCTCCTCCAGGAACGCCATGACCAATTACGGCCCGTAGCATACACCTCACGCATGTTAGACCCCGTAGAGCAAGGATTTTCTGCCTGTGAAAGGCACCTGCTCGCAGTTTTTTGGGCAGTACAATACTTTGCCTACATTACAGGACTCAACCCCATCACCATCCTCACAGAACACACCGACACAGCTATTGTTAGACGGCCGACTTAAGGATGGCACAGTCAGCCAAATCCGCGCAGCCCGTTGGACCCTTCTTTTACAGGGACAGGACATCACAGTAAAACAAACCAAGACCCACACCTTCCTTCCTGATAATTTGCAGTATGCAGGCACCCCTCATGAATGTGAGATCATCACCACGAAACAGAACACAGGCCCACTTATTCCTAAAACACCTCCCAGGAAAACAGGTAGTACACCCCAGAGATCCAGCCCACAGACACGTGCGCACCCCTGAAGATTTATGTGGATGGCTCCTCCACAGTGTTAAATGGAGAGAGAATTATCGGTTGTAGTATTTGTGTAGAGGACGCGCAGGGATGCACCCTAGATGAAATTTCATTAAAGTTGCCAGGACACTTAGGCTCGCAGGCAGCAGAACTGGCAGCGATTGCATACATTGTAGACCACCCCGACTCGTTCCCGACCCCAGCAGACATCTATTCGGACAGCTTGTATGTGTGTAATAGTTTGACTGAGTTATTACTACACTGGGAAACAAGGGGATTTGTTTCCGCGGACGGTAAACCCCTACCGTCAGCCCCATTACTGCGCCATATCTTAGAGACAGCGAAGGATAGGAAATACGGAATAATTAAGGTTCACAGTCATCACCGTTCTTCCCCCCCTGGAAACGTTAAAGCAGACGCCCTAGCGAAGGCAGGCTCCAGTACACCCCAGTACACGCAGTTCAGGTCTCACAGACCAATATTCAGGATTTAGCGAAGGCCCAGAAGGATGAGAAACTCAGGGAAGTTTTAAAGGGAACATTCCCAGCCCCGTACGTCAAGTTTAAAAGCTCAATCACCACACATGACGGTGTGATTTTAAAGGATGGCATTTATATAGTTCCCAGCCAGGGCAGGAACCAGATCATTTGTCAGTTCCATGACAATCATGGACACCAAGGAATTTAACCCACCCTAGCCCACCTCAGACCGCTCTGCTGGTGGCCTGATTTAAAAACCCTACATTGAGAATTGCTTAATCTGTGCCCAGAACAATCCGGACAGATATGCTAAAAAGGCTCAACTTAGTCATACCCGCCCCGTTAATGGACCCTGGACAAATCTCCAGATAGATTATATAGGACCCCTACCCCCGGGCAGAAATGGTTACAAGAATGTGTTGGTGATCATAGGCACCTTCACAAAATGGGTGGAAGCATTTCCAACGCGAACTAATACGGCCAAGACAACGGCTAAAATATTAACACACCACATCTTTACAAGATGGGGCCTCCCACGCAGTATAGAGTCCGACCCAGGCTCCCATTTCACCGGACACGTAATGAAAAACGTCCTCACGATTTTCGGCATTAGACACAAGTTCCATATCGCATACCACCCCCAGTCAAGTGGTACTGTAGAACAAATGAATAGGACATTGAAAGCCACCCTCAGGAAAATGGTTCAGCAGAATAACAGCACCTGGGATTCAGTTCTCCCATTTGCTTTAATGTTTTTAAGAAACACGGTATCCACGTCCACAGGATACACCCCCCACACCCTCATGACCGGACGCCCCATGAAAGGCACTGAGTATTTATTAGGACTGGATTTGGCCAGCCCCGCAGTTACAGCCCTCATGCATGAAAATGCGGTTAAACAGCTGATACAGAACCGAAAGTCAGCCCAACTCGCAGCAGCAGTGAGACTTGGAACCAAGAAGAAACAGAGCAAGGCTTGTTTCGACAAAACAGTACACGCCACTGAGTTTACAGTAGGGCAACAAGTTATGCTTTCCCTTTACAACCCCAGTTCATTCCTTTCGCCAAAATTTTCCGGACCGTACTCCATTTCGGACAAAGTCAGCCCCTCAGTATACAAAATAACCTATCCCAATGGTAAGTCTGCGTGGTTTCATATAAACCAGCTCAAGGCTTACGGCTCGCAGAATAACCACACACACCACTTCCTGCTCGCAGCAGCGGATGAGTACGCCCCGCCCACAGATGACGTATTCCTACCCTCCCCCACCCATTCCAGCCCCTCAGACACGACTTCAACTCCGCCCCCAGAGGCACGACTCCGCCTCTCCCTTCCCTCAACCAGCAGCGACAGCGACAGTGATAGCGATCACGATGACGATAGCCACAGCACACCACGTTACGACTATCCCCCTGAACTAGGCCCCACTCCCAGCGAATCCGAGCATGATTCTACTGACCCATTAGAGATTACTGATTTCAAAGCCCCTGACCCAGACCCACTGCCCGACGATTACGGATTGAAGCATAGTAGCTCCAACCTCGACACACGATTCTAGCACCGAGACAATTCGTTCAGACTCATCCGGAATGATGAGATGGACCCCAATTTGCCCCGAGCAGCTTTAGCACGGTTATTACAGACAAGAGTTTGGCAGCTGGGAGAAGATGATGACTTAGAGTCTGACTCCCACCAAACAAATCCCTTTGCGTCCCTGTTTGCTATTGAGCAGTGAGGTGTCCAGATGATGGAGGATAAAAGGAACCGATGGAGAGATACAGTGTCCTTTTTGATGGAACCTGCACCATTTTTGTTGTATGTTTGTTCGTTAGTGTTAACGTTAAGTGTTGTTCATAAACCTGAAAGTTTTCACGGCCCCACGTCACCACTCCTTTGACGCCCAACGCCTGTTCGAGGAACTAGCTTGTCGACAGAACACGACTCATAGCTACTCTCCTGATTCGAGAGGAAGCCCCCACAACAACCACATTCTTACCCGTTCTTGCCGGTTGCTCAGGCAGTGGAGAAACGGCATTGGTCCCCGCCCTGCCTGAGGACCCCCCTCTGGTCAGCTATGCTCGGGTAGAGCACATACGGCATTGATCACCGTCCTACCCGGGGATTCCACCCATTACTTACCTGCCACGGCCCATATGCACCTCATTTTGGCTCATTACGTTCAAAATTCTTTTGTTTGGTTTTGGCAACCCTTAGGTTGCTTCCCTATGCTATTTACATCCTCAAACATTGGGATGGTAAATCACACAGGCTGCGAGATGGCTCGCAGGACGGCAGTATTTTTCTTAGATGCCTAGTCCAAATATTCGTTTTTTTTTTTTAAATGAGGGAGTCACAGATGGTGACCAATTATAAAGGAAAATTGGCAATAAAGGACAGATAGACAGACATACGAGATCTTAAGCAAGATAATAACAGAAATTATGCCTGTGTTCACAGAACTCGGAAACCTCAGGAACCCCAGAGGAAGACAAAGAAGAAGACCGACAAAGATGAAGCCAGCCTTTGTGTTCACATGGCTCTTAGCGGGATCCCTTCAGTTGCGCTCGGACGCTACCCCCCTGACCCCTACTACACAAACCGTAAATGATTCTCACCCCTGCAATACACGGAACCCCGAGATAACTAACCCCGCGACAGCTAGCAATACCCCGACCTGATGTGATAAGTTTATCACCTGGTACTCACTCTCATATGTAGTCGAAGCACTCTTAGTGCTGGCGATACTTTGCAGTGTCGTGCAAATGTTTAGAGTTAGGAAATGGCGAAAGAGAGCATATCGCTCTCGCACCCCGGTATACAGGTTTAGATCCCCCATTTTCAGATTTCACCAAGCCCCCGAACCCATTGGGACGGATTAAAGTGCATCCATTTTTCTTTATGTATTCTGTGGAATAAAGAGATGTAAACCTCTGTGTCTGACTGCCAGGACAGAGAAATTTGTGTGCTGCTATTTTGTACAGGTTAAGATGTATAGATTTTTGGATTGTTTGAATGAAGATAGTTTATTGAGAATAGTTAGAGGTTCCAGTTTTTTAATTTTTCTGTGATGCATGTATTAATGTCATAGCATCCCGTAGAGTTTTATTATAATGAATGTATTTAAAATAGTTTAGGTAAAATTGTGTTCTTTGAGAAGGTGACTGAACAGGTAGACGAGGGTAGAGCAGTTGATGTGGTGTATATGGATTTCAGCAAAGCGTTTGATAAGGTTCCCCACGGTAGGCTATTGCAAAAAGTACGGAGGCTGGGGATTGAGGGTGATTTAGAGATGTGGATCAGAAATTGGCTAGCTGAAAGAAGACAGAGGGTGGTGGTTGATGGGAAATGTTCAGAATGGAGTACAGTCACAAGTGGAGTACCACAAGGATCTGTTCTGGGGCCGTTGCTGTTTGTCATTTTTATCAATGACCTAGAGGAAGGCGCAGAAGGGTGGGTGAGTAAATTTGCAGACGATACTAAAGTCGGTGGTGTTGTCGATAGTGTGGAAGGATGTAGCAGGTTACAGAGGGATATAGATAAGCTGCAGAGCTGGGCTGAGAGGTGGCAAATGGAGTTTAATGTAGAGAAGTGTGAGGTGATTCACTTTGGAAGGAATAACAGGAATGCGGAATATTTGGCTAATGGTAAAGTTCTTGAAAGTGTGGATGAGCAGAGGGATCTAGGTGCCCATGTACATAGATCCCTGAAAGTTGCCACCCAGGTTGATAGGGTTGTGAAGAAGGCCTATGGAGTGTTGGCCTTTATTGGTAGAGGGATTGAGTTCCGGAGTCGGGAGGTCATGTTGCAGCTGTACAGAACTCTGGTACGGCCGCATTTGGAGTATTGCGTACAGTTCTGGTCACCGCATTATAGGAAGGACGTGGAGGCTTTGGAGCGGGTGCAGAGGAGATTTACCAGGATGTTGCCTGGTATGGAGGGAAAATCTTATGAGGAAAGGCTGATGGACTTGAGGTTGTTTTCGTTGGAGAGAAGAAGGTTAAGAGGAGACTTAATAGAGGCATACAAAATGATCAGGGGGTTGGATAGGGTGGACAGTGAGAGCCTTCTCCCGCGGATGGATATGGCTGGCACGAGGGGACATAACTTTAAACTGAGGGGTAATAGATATAGGACAGAGGTCAGAGGTAGGTTCTTTACGCAAAGAGTAGTGAGGCCGTGGAATGCCCTACCTGCTACAGTAGTGAACTCGCCAACATTGAGGGCATTTAAAAGTTTATTGGATAAACATATGGATGATAATGGCATAGTGTAGGTTAGATGGCTTTTGTTTCGGTGCAACATCATGGGCCGAAGGGCCTGTACTGCGCTGTATGTTCTATGTTCTATGTGTTGCACAGGATAGGACAGTGTAGAGCCTAAGTATGGGTGCCCCGTTTGGTCAGAGGATGAAGACGACGTAGTAGTGTGATCCTTTATGCTTTGCGTTGAGGATCATGAGGAGGGTGTGCAGCCATCTGGGATGGCCACGTCCCGATTACAAAATGGACACTTGCAAAGAATGCATGGAAAGTTGCACAATACTAAGAAACAAGCAGGTGCAAGGTCAGTCTGTTGATTCGAACCTTAAGCTCTCAGACAGGACAGAAACTGCCAATCGATCTACATACTAATGAGCCATCTCCGGGGTCAAAAGGGAAACATTTGGATACACAATGTTAAGGCAGACACCCCGGCGCCAGAAGAGACTAAAACAAAGCAGACCAACCGTCACCTAGGACACGCCCAGCAATCAGGGAACCACCCCTCTATTGGAGGAAGATCGATACAAATGATTGGGAAAGGCCCAATTAGTTGAGGCCCAAGTTCATGGCCCGCCCAAAAGCACGCGAAGCCCTTTTTAGTATAAAAGGAATTCCCCAAGGGAGAATCTTTCTTCTTTGGCTTTGGCTCTCAGCGAAGAGAGAGACCAGCCTAGCAGCTACACCAGACCAAGGAAGTTCCAAGTCAACGCACGCTACGAGATAGACACTCCTAGTTGCTACCCTGTAGACAGCTCAACTCAGCAGCCTCAGAACCGAGCAACGGCCATTATTCCTCTGACTGAGTGGGCACCCAAAGCTAAGTATAGGCTTTAGTAATAATGATAGTTTAGTTTGTAGAGTTTATGCATGAGTAGATTTGACTGTGTGTAAATAAATGAGCATTGCTTTTGAACTTACTAACTGGTGTATCGAGTCTTTGATCAGTATTCGGTTCTGAACCTTGTGGCGGCGTAGAAAGATACCTGGCGACTCTTGAGCAAACGTAATTAAACAGCCAAATTAAGAGACAACAGCCAAAGTTAGCAACACCATTCTAGGAACAAATTAGATCTTTGTGGTATCAAAATGTGTTTAGACATTTACAGAGGAGATAGTAAGAAGCAAGCTGCACATTGGTGTGCAAGATCATCACAGGACTCATCTATTATTAGCACAAGACAAAAAGACTTGCCTTCTTTAGCAGTTTTATGGCATATTCAGTATTGAATCTGTGACCTTTGTAGACATGACCAAATGTTCCTGAGCCAATCTGGCACCTCTCATTGAAATTATCAGTGGCTTGTTCAAGGTCCTGTAAGGACCAGATGCAGCTGAGCATTGCAGGATGATCATTCGTTTCCTGGAGACATCTGCTGCCAACTTCATCCTGAACAAAGCAGATAAAACATCGTAACATATGCAGGAATTGGCAGAGAGACATACACGTGCACTGTACCAAAGGGTGCCAGAGGTGTGTACCTTTCCAGTTGTATGTGTCAATATAAGCCAAGTGCTGCTCACATGTGACCCTGTTCCTCCAATAGCATTGACCAAACAGGTCTAATCGACCACTTTAGTGTGAATGGCCAGATGAAATGGTCACGGGAAAGAGCAAAAGTTTTCCCATGGACAATGTCGGAGGCGACAATCTCCTTGATTCTAAAGCGAGACAAGAATCCACTGCAATGTGGATCGTACAGGCCGATTTCGCTCCTCAATGTGGATGCTAAGCTATTGGCGAAGGTACTGGCCACTAGGATTGAGGATTGTGTCCCGGGGGTGATTCACGAGGACCAAACGGGATTCGTAAAGGGCAGGCAGTTAAATACCAATGTGCGGCGGCTCTTAAACGTGATAATGATGACATCGGAGGAGGGAGAGGCGGAGATAGTGGCAGCTATGGACGCGGAAAAAGCCTTTGACCGAGTAGAGTGGGAGTACCTCTGGGAGGTATTGCGCAGGTTTGGGTTTGGGGGAGGGTTTATTAGATGGGTTAAGCTCCTTTACAGCGCCACGGTGGCGAGTGTAGTGACGAACCGGTGGAGGTCGGAGTACTTTCGGCTGTACCGAGGGACGAGACAGGGGTGCCCCCTGTCCCCCCTGTTGTTTGCATTGGCGATCGAACCCTTGGCCATATCACTTAGGGAGTCTCAGAAATGGAGGGGGATAGTCCGCGGGGGAGAGGAGCATCGGGTATCGCTATATGCGGATGACCTGCTGCTATACGTGGCGGACCCAATGTAGGGGATGGTGGAGGTCATGCAGACTCTGAAGGAGTTTGGAGAGTTCTCGGGCTACAAGCTTAATGTACGGAAGAGTGAGCTTTTTGTATTACAGGCAGGGGACCAAGAAAGAGGGATAGGGGACCTGCCGCTGAGGAGGGCAGAGAGGAGTTTTCGGCAGATAGCCAGAAGTTGGGGGGCCCTACATAAACTGAATTTGACGAGGGTGGTGGAGCAAATGGAGGAGGATTTTAAAAGATGGGACATGCTACCGCTCTCGTTGGCGGGTAGGGTGCAGTCGGTCAAAATGGTGGTCCTTCCGAGGTTTTTGTTCGTGTTTCAGTGCCTCCCCATCGTGATCACCAAGGGCTTTTTCAAGAGAGTAGGTAGGAGTATTATGGGGTATGTGTGGGCAAATAAGACCCCGAGGGTTAGGAGAGGGTTCTTGGAATGCAACAGGGACCGAGGAGGTTGGCTTTGCAAACGTGGCGATGATCCGCAAGTGGGTCATGGAGGGAGAGGGGGCGGCATGGAAGAGGATGGAGATGGCGTCCTGTAAAGGAACGAGCCTGGGGGCGTTGGTAATGGCACCGCTGCCGCTCTCGCCGACAAAATACACCACAAGCCCGGTGGTGGCGGCAACACTAAGGATCTGGGGCCAGTGGAGAAGGCACAGGGGTGCAACGGGAACATCGGTGTGGTCCCCGATCAGGGGTAACCACCGGTTTGTCCCGGGGAAGATGGACGGGGGGTTCCAAGGCTGGCATCGGGCGGGGATAAGAAGAATGGGGGACCTGTTCATTGACGGGACATTTGCGAGCCTAGGGGCACTGGAGGAGAAATTTGAGTTACCCCCGGGAAATGCATTTAGATATATGCAGGTGAAGGCTTTTGTGAGGCGACAGGTGAGGGAATTTCCGTTGCTCCCGGCACAAGAAGTTCAAGATAGGGTGATCTCGGGGGTATGGGTCGGGGAGGGCAAGGTGTCGGAAATATACCAAGAGATGAAAGAAGAGGGGGAAGCGCTAGTAGAAGAATTGAAAGGTAAATGGGAGGAGGAGCTGGGGGAGGAGATTGAGGAAGGGCTATGGGCTGATGCCCTGGGTAGGGTTAATACCTCCTCCTCGTGTGCCAGGCTCAGTCTGATACAATGTAAGGTGCTTCACAGAGCACATTTGACGAGGGCGAGGCTGAGTAGGTTCTTTGGGGTAGAGAATAGATGTGAAAGATGTTCAGGGAGCCCGGCGAACCATGTCCATATGTTTTGGTCATGCCCGGCATTGGAGGGGTTCTGGAGAGGGGTGGCAGGAGTAATATTCCAGGTGGTGAAAGTCCGGGTCAAGCCAAGCTGGGGACTAGCAATATTTGGAGTAGTGGATGAGCCGGGAGTGCAGGAGGCGAAAGAGGCCGGAATTCTGGCCTTTGCGTCCCTAGTAGCCCAGCGAAGGGTCTTGCTATTGTGGAAGGAGGCTAAGCCCCCTAGCCTGGAGGCCCGGATTAACGACATGGCGGGGTTCATAAAATTGGAGAGAATTAAGTTTGCTTTGAGAGGGTCTGCACAGGGGTTTTACAGGGGGTGGCAACCGTTCCTAGAATATCTCGCGGAGCGTTAGAAGAAGGTCGGTCAGCAGCAGCAGCAACCCTGGCGGGGGGGAGAGGGGGGGGGGGGGGGAGGGGGGAACGAGAGATTGTTTGAGGGGATGGACGAGCGGGAGATGGCATGGAGGGTGGGGGGAAACGGTACGTGCGGCCAACAGCCAGTGTATAAAGCTATGTAGATATACCATCTTGCCATGTATATATCTTGCTCAGGGAGATTTTGCGTTATTTTGTTACGGGAGGGGGGTGGTTACTGTTTGTAAGGGGAAAAATTGTGTTGTTAAAAAACCTTAATAAAAAATATTTAAAAAAAAAAAGTTTTCCCATGGAAGAAAACGAGTTGAAGAAGGGGAGACCATGGCATAGTGGTATTGTCACTGGACTGGTGATTCGGAGACCAAGGGTAATACTCAGGTTCAAAACCCACCACGGCAGATGGTGGAAATTGAATCCAATAAATATCTGGTACCTAATTAACCACCTTCTCTGCTACTCATTTATCACCAATGTTCTATGGTATTCAATCATACCACTTTATAAATATTGAAATGTGTTTATTATAGGGTACAGCTCCAGGTTCAATTCCCAGCTTGGATCACTGTCTCTGACCATGGACCCTTAGTGTCCAAAAAAGGTTAGGTGTGGTTACTGGGTTACGGGTGGAGCTGCAGGTTTAAGGTTTAAGGTTTCCAAGGGCCAGTGCAGATCCGATGGGCCGAATGGCCTCCTTCTGCACTGTAAATTCTATGATTCTACATAGAATCATGGTTATAGCCCTGAAGGTGGCTATTTGGTCCGTGGCGCCTGTGCTGGCTCTCCTCCATGAGGGCAACACAGCTAATTCCACTCCTATGCCTTTTTTGTGTAGCCTTGAAAATCTTTCTTGGGTAGGGTATCTCTCCCCTCCAACCTCAACCATGGAGGGCTGCCCGGCAGTAGAGTGGACAAACCATGCAAAACCCTGTAGACTTTGGCGGGACCAGACGATCCGGCCTGCGGCCAATGGTGATCCGCATCCATCGCTGGAAAAGATGCCACAGGGAGCCGGAAAATCCTGGCCAGTATTCGTTACAGTTTCAAAATGGAACAGACATGGATCGGAATATTTTTCAGAGACTCCATTAATTGTACTTTTGTTTATTAGAATTAAACTGTGAAGTAACTGTGAATGTAGTTGTCAAAGGGCAGGTTCTAAAAATCCGGATAGACCTTAAATTACTCATGCCTTTTTACGTAGGGGCAGAAACAAAGCTGTTCAGCCCATCCTACCTGCACTCATGCTGGCTCTTCAATCTATCTAATTCAATCACATTTGTTTGCCCTTTCCTCATATTCTTTTATATTTTTCCTTTTTACATACTTGACACTATGATTTCATTCAGTTAGCAACTTTTCATTATTTGGTTCCATGCTAATCTCTGATTCTCAATCAATAGAACCCCTATGCTGGGCTGATCTAGAGCTGGATGGTCAGTAATCACTGGAAATTTTTAGATGATATAATTGAAATGCCAAAGGTGCTGCTAATCTTACCATTTCTGGTGATGGCATATCGCATTTGTCATAATCTGACTTGTAAGTTGAGTTCAAGTGACTTGGAGGAATTGAGGGTCTAGGAAGTGGATCAAGCTGGTGTACTGGAGAAAATAAAGACAAATAGTAGTCAGGAGAAAGATAATTTTATGAACCAAAACCTGCAATTCTGCACTAGCCTCTGACATAAACTACTCATTGTAATCCTATCTTTAATGTTGCATATAGGCAATGTTAGCCCCCTTGTGTGCAAGAACTTTTACAACTGTTATGTTCTGCCAAATGACTACAACCTGAGCATTGCTGAAAAAAAGGACATGTCAAAGTGTTTTGTCTTGCACTTATCAGGACTCTTAGCAAGAATACCGATATAAGGGGAAAACAAAAATTTATACTGTTTGAGAAGTGAATGCTGATTGGTAGGAAAGTGGACTCTGGTTGGTAGAGATGTAGAGTAAGAAGTCTTACAACACCAGGTTAAAGTCCAACAGGTTTGTTTCGAATCACTAGCTTTCGGAGCACAGCCCCTTCCTCAGGTGATTCACCCGAGGAAGGAGCTGTGCTCCGAAAGCTAGTGATTCAAAACAAACCTGTTGGACTTCAACCTCGTGTTGTAAGACTTCTTACTGTGCTCACCCCAGTCCAACGCCGGCACCTCCACATCATGGTAGAGATGTTGTCATGGGGAATGCACCAGTTGATGGTGACAGATTAAGTCAGTCAGCTTGATCCGGACTGGTCAAGGCATTATGCTGATAACCAATTTGAGATTCAGTTGGGCTCACAGTGTGGCGCATTTACATGTGCTGCAAGTTATATATATTAATACAGAGGGCCCTTTTTTTTGCAGACAAACACACATTGCGCCTGTTTCTGCTAAACAAAATAAGTGATAGCCATTCGCTGATTCATTCCCCAGGATAATGCCTTGACCAATTAGGTTCAATTAGCCTGATTTAAATTTCAAAGAGTGCTTGGCAATTATCTGTTAATCACAATTACTGCCATGGCAATGCCTCTATCAATCAGAGACCACTTGATAACCAATCAGTATTCACTTCTTATACAGCAGAAATTGCTTTCCCATTATACTGATATTATTGCAAAGTATCCTGATGAGTGCAAGACAAAAAGCTTCGACATGTCTCTTTTTCAGCAATATTTAAATGGTAGGTTGTTATAAGGGAGAACAGTGTTCAGCTACAGATACTTCTTGATAATGTTCTACAAATTTGTGTTATACCTTCAGTCTTTCTCTATGACAGTGTAGCTGTTGAAATTTCATAGAATTTACAGTGCAGAAGGAGGCCATTCGGACCATCGAGTCTGCACCAGCTCTTGGAAAGAGCACCCTACACAAGGTCCACACCTCCACCCTATCCCCATAACCCAGTAACCCCACCCAACACTAAGTGCAATTTTGGACACTATGGGCAATTTAGTATGGCCAATCCACCTAACCCGCACATCTTTGGACTGTGGGAGGAAACCGGAGCACCCGGAGGAAACCCACGCACACACGGGGAGGATGTGCAGACTCTGCACAGACAGTGACCCAAGCCGGGAATCGAACCTGGGACCCTGGAGCTGTGAAGCAATTGTGCTATCCACAATGCTACCGTGCTGCCCTACATGCGTACAAGATTATTTTACATGATTGTGATTATTCCAATTGATGTAAAGTTTCTCTAAATAGTTTTAAAAACAATAATTTATAGGATGTGGGTGGGCCAGCATTTATTGCCCATCCCTACTTGCCCTCCAGAATGTGGTGGTGAGCTGCCTTCTTGAACCGCTGCACAGTAGGCAGTGTATGTACACCCACAGTTCTGTTAGGGAGAGAATTCCAGGATTTTGACCCAGCAACAGTTAAGGAATGATGATATATTGCCAAGTCAGGGTGGTGAGTGACTTGGAGGGGAACCTCCAGGTGGTGGGGTTTGCTGCTCATATCCTTCTAGGTGGTATTGGTTGTGGGTTTGGAAGGTGCTGCCCAAGGAACCTTGGTGAGTTACTGCAGTGCATCTTGTAGATGGTACACACAGCTGCCACTGGTTTGTGGTGATGGAGGGATTGAATGTTTGTGGAAGGGGGAGCAATCAAGCGGGCTGCTTTGTCCTGTATGGCGTCAAGCGTCTTGAGTGTTGTTGGAGTTGCATTCATCCAAGCAAGTGGAGAGTATTCCATCACATTCCTTACTTGTTCCTTGTAGATGGTGGATAGGCTTTGGGAGACAGGAGGTGAGTTACGCGCTGCAGGATTCCTAGCTTCTGACCTGCTCTAGTAGCCACAGTATTTCTATGGCTAGTGCAGTTCAGTTTTTGGTCAATGGAACCCCAGGATGTTGGTTGTGGGGGATTCAGCCATTGAATGTCAAGGGGCGATGGTCTGATCCTCGCTTGTTGGAGATGGTCATTGCTTGATATTTGTGTAGCGCAAACATGACTTGTTATTTATGAGCCCAAGCCTGGATATTGCCAAGGTTTTGTTGCATTTGGACATGAACTGTTTCAGTATTTGATGAGTCGTAAATGGTGCTGTGCAGTCATCTGCAAACTTTCCCACCTCTAACCTTACGATCGAAGGAAGGTCATTGATGAAGCAGCTTAAGATGGTTGGGCTTAGGACACTACCCTGAGGAACTCCTGCAGTAATGTCCTGGAGCGGGGATGATTGACTGCCAACCTCACAACCATCTTCAGTTTTGTTGATGACAGAGCATGAATACATATTTGAACACTGTATTTGACACTGGTGAAATTCTATCAATTGTTACATCTTGACCATCAACGTACAGATAGGACTTTGCTGAATTGTATGTGTGAATACTTTTCTACCACTGACCATTACAATCCCACAAATAATTGCCCAGTTTAGTAATTACCATTGTTTGATGAATCCATATTGTTTTCACAATTCAATACAGGACTGGCGGTAGGTAGAGGTGGGCGGAACATCTCAGGTGTTTCTGGCAAATAACTTGGCAAGCTAGTAGGCTGAGCAATGAAAGAAGCTGCAGGCTTCCCTGTTAAAAAGACAATTTTAAGATTAATACTATAACCATGCTTAAAAACAATAAAGCTTACCATGCAGATACTGATGGACATTTTACCACTCACTATCCATACGTCCTGTAAATAGTATAGAATAAAAGTTTCTTCAATCCCACCGTATAAACTCATGGTAGCACGGTACCATAGGAGCAGCAAGGTAGCATACTGGTTAGCACTGTGGCTTCACAGCGCCAGGGTCCCAGGTTCGATTCCCTGCTGGGTCTCTGTCTGTGCGTCGTCTGCACATTCTTCCCGTGTCTGCGTGGGTTTCCTCCGGGTGCTCCAGTTTCCTCCCACAGTCCAAAGACATGCAGATTAGGTGGATTGGCCATGCTAAATTACCCTTAGTTTCCAAAAAAGGTTAGGAGGGGTTATTGGGTTCAGGGGATAGGGTGGAAGTGAGGGCTTAAGCAGGTTGGTGCAGACTCGATGGGCTGATTGGCCCCCTTCTGCACTGTATGTTCTATGATCTGTTCTGCCGAGAAGGACAAGGGCAGCAGATGCATGGGAACTCCCACCACCTGAAAATTCCCCTCCATGTCGCACCATCCTGACTTGGAAATATATTGCCGTTCCTTCACTGTCATGGAGTTAAATTGCTTGGACTCCTTAACCAATGGTATTATAGCTACACCACATGGTATGCAGCGTTTCAAGAAGACAGTTTATGACACCCTTCTCAAGGGTAATTAGGAATGGGCAATAACCGCCGCTGAGCCAACGACAGATTAACCTAACACTCGAATGCTATCCCAGCTGATAACAAATCACTGAGAGCATTGAATTTCTCCAGTAATTCTTTACCAATCACACATTCAAAGAGTAATCAATATTTATAAGATTCTGTATGCTGACACAAGACATGGTGCCAAAACCCTCCATGTACTGGCTTCGCTTTTAATAATCCCAGATATTAAATGTTCAAGGAGCCTGAAATGGTGTCATTTTGATAATCGGTGGAAAACGCATTGACAGTATTTAACCAGGGCTGCCTGTAAGAGTTATGGCAGCTGATTGGGGGAAAGAGACCCCCATATCCACCGCCCCCCCCTCTCCCCACAAAGAAATTCTCAGTATACCTGGCTAAGTGCTCACGTAAAGATCAGCTGCCTCATCAGGCTGGAAAGTAGAAACTAACGCTTAAACTTTAAGTAACTGAAACTACTGTAGCCACCTGAGTTGGCCACTTCCCGACTTAAAATGGAGAACCGCAAAGGCTGAAGGGAAATTCAGCCAACACAGGCCAAGACCAGCAAATACAGAAATCATGTTATTGAAACCTGTAAGGAACCAGACAGCACTGAAACCAGCAGCCATCTACATAGTAATGCAGCAGCCATCTACATAGTAATGTGCGATTCCAGGGTACAATGGCAACAGTTAAGGTAAATAAAGCCAAGCCAGACTCCTCGGCGCCAGCAGGAGCCAAGACAAAGGAAGGCCAACGGACATTTAGGGACCGCCCAACGATCAGGGAACCGCTCCAGCATTGGAGAAATCGATCCAAGTGATCAGAAAGTAGTCCAATCACTTGGAACCAGGTACGGGGTCCGCCCCGAAGGGCGGGAAGCCCCTGGGGACTATAAAGTAAAGCCCCCAAGTTCAAATCGTCCTTCTTTGGCAGGATCACTCAGCAACTTGAATCAACCCGTGAGAGTGACCTGTCCAAGCTGCCGCATCAACCAAGGAAGTCTCCAGTCAACGCTCGCTACGAGACAGGCGCTCCTAGCTACAAGTCCATACCAGCTTTTGAATCCTGCAGACTCAGGACCTGAACGAAAGGCCATTTGTTCCCCTGACCTGGTGGGCCAGTCCGAAGCTAAGTATAGACCTTTTAGTGATAGGAATAGCCTAGAAAGTAGAGTTTATGCATGAGTAGTGATTTACTGTGTATAATAAATGTGTTTTGATTTGAATCTTACTAATTGGTGTGTTGAGTTATTGATCATTACTTGAACTTGAACCTCGTGGCGGTATCATAAAGATACCTGACGACTCGAGAGCAAAGGTTATAAAACAGAGCCAATTGAACCAACCAAAAGTTAGCAACACTACCAAAGTGTGGGAACTGATGTTCATAAGGCTAATCATGTGTAGTATTTCCATAATCCCTCCAGACAGGTTTACACTTCTGAAATAATAACAAATAGCTCCTACCAAAGTCATAAATTAAATCAAGTTAATGGTGACAAACATGACCCTGGCTGAGCCTTCGACATGGTTAACTTTGAAATTATGTTCTAATTCATCGTTATCCAGCAGGGATTAACGAACAAAGGACAAAGAACAATACAGCACAGGAACAGGCCCTTCGGCCCTCCAAGCCTATACCGGTCATGATACCAACCTTTGCCTAAACCTTCAGCACTTCCTTGTGCCGTATCCCTCTATACCCATCCTATCCATGTGTTTGGCTAAGTCTGGCACACGATGAGGATGCATTGACTCTCCTCAGGGCCTTCTCCCATAACCCGATTTTCAACTCTCCTCCCAACTCTTCCTCCCACTTCCTCTTCACCTTCCCAATTGGGACCCCTTCCAACTCCATCAGTTCCTTATATATTTCCGAGACCCTCCCTTCCCCAACCTCTGTTTTAGACATCATCACCTTATCCTGTAGTCCCCTTAGTGGGAGGCGAGGAAAGCTCGGGACCTGCCTCCGGACAAAATCCCGCACCGGCAGGTACTGGAACCCATTCCAACCCGGCAACTCAAACTCCTCCTCTAGCTCCTCCAGGCCAGGGAAACCCACCTCAATGAAGAAATCCCCAAATCTCTCAATCCCTGCCGGCTGCCACCTCCTGAAGCCCCCATCCAGCACCCCCAGAGCGAACCGGTGATTATCACAGATCGGTGACCACACCGTCGCCCCCTCCAGTCTCATGTGCTGCCTCCATTGCCCCCATACTCTCAGGGCTGCCACTATCACTGGGCTTGTGGAGTAGCTAGCTGGCGAGGACGGCAGAGGTGCCGTTAACAAAACCTTAAGACTCGTGCCTTTGCAAGATGATATATTGATATATTGGCCGCCCAGTAGTAATTAATAAAGTTCGGAAAGGCCAAGCCCCCCTCCCCGCGCCCCCGCTCAAGAAGGACCTTCTTCACCCTTGGGGCTTTCCCGGCCCATATAAAACCCGAGATCGCCGCATTAATGTTCCATAAAAATGCCTTGGGGATGAAGATTGGGAGACACTGAAACACAAACAGCAATCTCGGGTTGACTGTCAATTTCACAGTCTGTACCCTCCCCGCCAATGACAGTGGGAGCACGTCTCACCTACGGAAGTCCCCTTTCATTTGCTCCATCAACCCGCCCAAATTAAGTTTATGAAGCTGACCCCAGTCCCTTGCCACTTGAATACCTAAAACTCCCTCCCACCACTTTGATCGGCATCTCCCTCAGTCTCCTCTCCTATCCCATTGCCTGGATCGCAAAGACCTCACTCTTGCCCATATTCAGTTTGGAACCTGAGAACCGACCAAATTCCTCCAGTATGCCTGCAATTCCCCCAACGGGTCTGTTATATAACAGGAGCAAGTCATCCGCATAGAGCGAGACCCTATGATCCACCCCCTCCCTCACCATCCCCCGCCAAATGTTCGGTGCTCTCAACGCCATTGCCAAAGGTTCTATGGCCAGGGCAAACAGTAGTGGGGAGAGTGGACACCCCTGTCTCGTCCCCCAACACAGACTAAAATACTCTGATCGAACCCAGTTTGTTCTTACATTTGCCACCGGTGCCCGATATAGCAACCGGACACAATCCACAAATCCCTGCCCAAACCCAAACCTGCCCAGGACATCCCACAAATACTTCCACTCCACCGATCAAAGGTCTTTTCTGCATCCATGGCCATCACCACCTCGACCTCGCGTCCCTCCGCAGGCATCATTATTACATTTAGGAGTCGCCTAATGTTTGGACGTCAGGTGCCGTCCCTTCACAAATCCCATCTGGTCCTCCCCATTACCCCCGGAACACAATCCTCTATGCGTGTGCCCAAGATCTTTGCCAACAATTTCACATCTGCATTTAACAGGAAGATTGGCCGATACAAACCACAGCTCTCCGGATCCTTATCCCGCTTCAAAATAAGGGAAATCGATGCCTGCGACAAGGTTGGGGGGGGCACTCCCAGCTCCTTTGACGCATTAAAAGCCTTTACCAGGAGCGGCCCCAACAGCCCGGAAAACTTTTTATAGAACTCCACTGGGTATCCGTCTGGTCCCGGGGCTTTACCCAATTGCATCGCCCCCAGCCCGTCTATAACCTCCCCAGCCCAATTGGGGCTCCCAACTCCTGATCTATTCTCGGAAACTCCAGCCCCCCCAGAAATTGTTTCATACTTTCCTCCCTGGCTGGGGGTTCCGATTTATATAATCCACTATAAAATTCCCGAAACACATCATTCATCCCTGGCGGATCCAAAACCACCCTGTATCTCTCACTTTCCCAATCTCGCTCGCCGCCTCCGGTTTCCTCAGCTGATGCGCCAGCATCTTGCTGGCTTTTTCCCCATATTCATACACCGCCCCCTTTACCCTCCTCAGCTGACCTCAGCCTTACTTGTGGACAGGATCCCAAATTCCAGCTGCAGTCTCTGACGCTCCTTTAAAAGCCCGTCTTCCGCGTAACTCCTGTCCATCTGTAAAATTTTGCCTACAATGCTGTCCAACTCCGCCCGCTCAGCATCCTCCTTATGGGCCCGAATTGAGATGAGTTCCCCCCTCATAACCGCCTTCAATGCCTGCCAAACCACTCCGGCCGAAACTCACCCGTGCTATTTGTTGGCAGAAGAGATTGCTATATGTGTCAGGATTGGTATAATAAAGATGTCTCGAAGTATTCTAATAGCACAGGTCAAGGGCAAACCAGCAGGCAAGGGGTTAAACATATACCAAGGGAAAACCAGCAAGCAAGGGGTTAAAGTCACCCACATTGGAAATAATTTAATCATCTCACAGAACATTTGAATATGAAAAGGGAAGCACAGGAGGCCCCAGTCTCAGGATCCGTTGTCCAACACATTCGTACCTCTTCTGGAAGTTAAATATGTTAAGCACAAACCCATGAGATTGTAAGGAAACATTGTATTCTTTAATCATTTTCCCATTACGGGGACCAGAAAATGTGCATACTGATGTTCCGAATGATTCAGTGACGTCAATACCTGCTTGTGACTCCAAAGAACTTTAAATATATATGCATGTAATTCTGACTATGATCAGAGCTGACGTTTGCGAGCTGCAGGGTGGTCGCGGGGTCTGTCTCTCCTGTGTGCACACAGTTGTTCCGAATTAAACAAAGTTTTACCAACACCACGTGGTCGAGAACGGACTGAGGTTTTTCTTCTCTCCAACAGTTGGCGTAGTCAGGGCAGGAGATCAACACAGGACGACCGGCGACTGTGTGGCTCCAAATCGGGTGAGTGTCTTTTAATCTACCACCCATAGTTAGGGAGCGATTCCACGTTAGTCGTTGGCCGTCCGTAAGTTGCGATCTTAAAGAACAAAACGGAGGAAGAGTCTGACCGCGTGAGGTGAAGTAAAAATCGTTGGGGGTAACCGGGGTGTCGGATTGGGTAGTTAAGTTAAGGAAAACTTGCTAAGGAACTTGCTTTGGAGATTGAAGTGCCTGGTCAAAAGTAAAAAACCATAGGACAAAATACCACGGGTGAAAGAGTTAGAAGGATCTCACCTAGTGTGAGAAAGGAGTAGCCGCAGGAGTAACCGCGAGAGGGTTGAGCCGCGGAGGAGGAACCCCGCAGGAGTGGTGTGTGTTTGTGAGAGAGTGAACGGCAGAGATGGCCGGATCAGATAAAACAGGCAGCAAGAGCAAGGTCGAGCAAGATAGATGGGGGCCCGAGGGATCGATCGTGCAGATGATTGTAACCCACAATAGTAAATTAATTACAAAGATGAGGGAGAAAGGATACAACCCAGACACACCCGCGGCTGAGCAGAAGGCCTGGTGGGCAGGCCAAACCAAGAATAAGTATGAGAAGGGAGTAATAATTGCAACTGCAATTTTAAGGAACATAGGGAGTAAAGAATTACAGGAGGCAAGAGTAGCAGCTGTAAGACACGCACAGGAAGGGAGCAGGAGAAAACCGCAGGGCGGATGTGTGACCCCGACCGCACCACGTGTCATGGAGAAGGATTGCATCCGGATCCAAAACCCCAAGGCGGAGATTAAGGTAATGGTCAAGGTACTTAGTCAGACCGTGTAAGTTTGAATAAATCGCCGGGGGAAATCGGGGTTTAAAATTGGGGAAGGGGATCCACAGTAAATCCTGTAGTGATTGTAGAAAGCCTGAAATAAGACTGACAAAGCTGCGACGTGCATCCTGCGAGGGTTATAGGCGGCCCACATCTGTGAGGTAGAAGTCCTCGAGGGGGGTCGTAGAGAGCCTCATTCCGAGGAGAAGAACGCAAGCTGAATGGTGGAAGGGTCTCGCTACTAGCGAGGAGGAGTAGCCACGAAGGGTCATTCCGCGAGAGGGTTGAGCTGGGGGGGGGGGGTGACCCACGAAAGGAGCAAGGATAGAAGTGTGCGACTTGCTGAGATGGCCAGAAATACTAAAACAGGCAATAAGACAGGGAATTTACAATGGGGACCGCAGCTGAGCAAAAGGCTTGGTGGTCGGGTCAGACCAAAACAAATTGCGGTCCAAAGTTACAAAATAGGTCGCTCTAAATAAATTCATTTAGAGAAGTGAGGAATAACCAGCAAGGTATAAGAGCAGCAGGGAGACAATGAGACAGAAAGAGGCAGAGAGTCAGAGAGAAGGCAGAGAGAGAGTCAGAGAGACCAAGCCAATGGAGATATAGATTGGGAAATCTGTCTTTTGTGTTAAAAAATGAGGGGACCTAAATTAACAACTCAGAAATGGTTGGAATCATCTTCTGACTGCATATGTGAAATAAATTGGGAAATGATTGGTTTTAAGGAATATAAGGTTAAGGAGCAGGATAAGCTGTAAAGCAATTGTTCGAGTGCGAGTGTGGTGATTCTGGGGTAGTGGAAGAGCCCCTGTGGCTTCAGAAGAGTTTAAACTTACTTTATATTTTTGGGAGAGAATTTACCTTTTCTTGGAGTTTTATTTACAGTTTTGAAGAAAGAAAAATGGAGACCACCGTCCTTCACATTGTGTTTTCTTTGCAAATTCAAACTTTTATTGTCCAGTTGGTTGAGACGAATGAAAGTATAATGCTTTGAATTCCTTTCGTTGAGTGGAGATCTCGGTGGATGAATATGTGTGTTTAATAAGAATTTGTGAACTTCCTCTGGTGCTCATAGTTTTTTTTAAATGTTGTGTTTTGCAAAACGAAGTTGCACATCAATTCAGAGGTACACACGGTGATGTACCGTCAATTACCACGAGACGAGAATGGTGGAACAATCGAGGCTTTATTGAAAAAGATGTTGTACCTCCTGTAGCTGGAACCAGAATGGCTGCAGCACCGGTGGGCACACACATTTATACGCCACCTGCTGGGCGGAGCCAGCAGGCAGGGATTTACCATCATACCTGTAATATACGGGCAGTGCCGTAATACATACAATATACCACTAATGGTGTTTACCACATTCACCCCCTGTTAAAGAAAGAGTCCGGCGGGGGTGACGGTAACATTACAAATTAAGTCTGTCGGGGGCTTTGACCCTCCGCCGCGATCGCCTCAGTCCTGGTGGTGATGCGGGTGCCGACCTGGTCACCTGCGACTCCAGGAGCGTGTTGTCCTCGTCTTCGTCACCCCTAATTGGATCCAGTGGGAGAACGGATCCTGCTGGGGTGGGGGCTGCGGTGAGGGTCGCTGAAGGGAGGGTGAGTGGCGCAGGGGTGAATGAGGCAACCGGGGGGGGTGGGAGGAGCGGTGTCAGGTCGGGGGTCGTGGATGGAGATCCAGCGGGTGCCAGGTCCTGGAGGGAGACGGTGTCTTGGTGCCCATCAGGGTGTGCCACGTAGGTGTACTGCAGGTTTGCATGTAGGAGGTGGACTTTCTCGACCAGGGTGTCCGATTTATGGCTCCGCACATGCTTCTGGAGGAGGACGTCCAGGAACTGTCAACCATGTTGGGAGCGAGACCCCGGAGGTGGACTTCCTGGGGAAGGCAAATACACATTCATGAGGGGGCTCATTAGTGGCGGTGCAGAGGAGCGACCGGATGGAGTGGAGCGTGTCGGGGAGGACCTCCTGCCAGCGGGAGACCGGGAGACTTTTAGACCGTAGGGCCAGCAGGACGGCCTTCCAGACCGTCCCGTTCTCCCTCTCCACCTGCCCGTTTCCCGGGGGTTGTAGCTGGTCGTCCTGCTCGAGGCGATGCCCTTGCTGAGCAGGAACTGACGCAGCTCATCGCTCATGAAAGAGGATCCCCGATCGCTGTGGATGTAGGTGGGGAAACCGAACAGAGTGAAGATGCTGTTCAGGGCTTTAATTACCGTGGCAGAAGTCATGTCGGGGCATGGGATGGTGAAAGGGAACCGGGAGTACTCATCAATAACGATGAGGAAGTACACGTTGCGGTCGGTGGAGGGGAGGGGCCCTTTGAAGTCCATGCTGAAGCGTTCAAAGGGGCAGGAGGCCTTCACCAGGTGTGCTCTATCTGGCCGGTAGAAGTGCGGCTTGCACTCTGCGCAGACTTGGCAGTCTCTGGTGACGGTCCTGACCTCCTCAATGGAGTAGGGCAGGTTGCGGGCCTTGACAAAATGGAAGAACCGGGTGACCCCCGGGTGGCAGAGGTCATAGTGGAGAGCTTGGAGTCGGTCTACTTGTGCGCTGGCACATGTACCACGGGACAGGGCATCTGGGGGCTCATTGTGCTTCCCCGGGCGATACAAGATATTGTAGTTGTAGGTGGAGAGCTCGATCCTCCACCTCAAGATCTTGTCATTTTTGATCTTGCCCCACTGTGAATTATTAAACATGAAGGCAACCGACCGTTGGTCAGTGAGGAAAGTGAATCTCCTGCCGGCCAGGTAATGCCACCAACGCCGCACAGCTTCCACAATGGCTTGGGCCTCCTTCTTGACAGAGGAGTGCTGAATTTCAGAGGCATGGAGGGTGCGGGAAAAGAAAGCCACGGGCCTGCCCGCCCGGTTGTGGGTGGCGGCCAGAGCGGCGTCCGATGCATTGCTCTCCACTTGAAAGGGGAGGGACTCGTCGACCTCATGCATCGTGGCCTTGGTGATGTCTGCCTTGATGTGGTTGAAGGCCTGGCGGGCCTCAGTCATCAGGGGAAAAACTGTGGACGCGATGAATGGGCGGGCCTTGTCCGCATAATTAGGGACCCACTGGGCGTAATAAGTGAAGCCGTAACTACAAGGCCGTCACGGCCTCCCAACACATGGAACTCGCCGTCCAGGAATTTTTGGAGGTTTGCGTTGTGGTCCTACTGATCGTGGCCGCAGATGGTGACGTTATCTAGGTACAGGTAGGTGGCCCGCAGCCCGTACTGGTCAACCATTTGGCCCATCTCTCGCTGGAAGACCGAGACCCCATTGGTGACACCGAAGGGAACCCTAAGGAAGTGAGAGAAGCCACCATCTGCTTCGAACACAGTGTATTGGCGGTCCTCCGGGCGGATGGGGAGCTGGTGGTAGGCGGACTTCAAGTCTACTGTGGAAAAGATTCGATACTGCGCAATCTGATTGACCATGTCAGATATGCGTGGGAGGGGGTATGCGTCGAGCTGCATGGGCCGATTGATGGTCTGACTGTAGTCAATAACCATCCTGTGCTTCTCCCCAGTTTTCACGACCATTACTTGAGCTCTCCAGGGACTGTTGCTGGCCTCGATTATCCCCTCCCGCTGAAGCTGTTGGACCTCCGACCTGATGAAGGTCCTGTCCTGCGCACTGTACCGTCCACTCCTAGTGGCGACGGGTTTGCAGTCCGGGGTGAGGTTCACAAACAGGGAAGGTGGATCGACCTTAAGAGTTGTGAGGCCGCAGACGGTGAGGGGGAGCAGGGGTCCGCCGAATTTCAAAGTCAGGCTTTGGAGATGGCACTGAAAATCCAGGCCGAGCAACAGGGCAGCGCAGAGATGGGGGAGGACGTAGAGCCGGAAGTTGCTGAACTCTACGCCCTGGACGGTGAGGGACAGTACCCCCAGATTTCAATGGAATGGGATCCGGAGGCCAGGGAGATTTTCTGGGTGACGGGGTGTACCGGGAGGGAGCAGCGCCTTACCGTAGTGGGGTGGATGAAACTCCCTGTGCTCCCGGAGTCAAAGAGGCAGGTCGTCTCGTGTCCGTTGATCTTCACCGTCGTCGTAGCGGTCGCGAGGTTGCGGGGCCAAGACTGATCCAGGGTAATGGAGGTGAGCTGCGGAAGATGCTGGGAGGTCCCGGGCTGATAAGCGGTGGCGGAGGTAGCAGTAGGCGGCGAATGGCCAGACGAGCAGGGGTCCTGAGGCGCGGTCCAAAATGGTGCCGAAGATGGCGGAGCCCACGGGGCACACATGGCGGGCGGCATCAAAGATGGCGGCGCCCACGGGCCGCACGTGGCTAGCGGTGGGGAAGATGGCGGCGCCCAGGTGCCGCACGTGGCTTGCGGAGGGGAAGATGGCGGCGCCCAGGTGCCGCACGTGGCTTGCGGAGGGGAAGATGGCGGCGCCCCCTGGGTTGCACGTGGGGGGTGTAGAAATGCCGGGCCTGGAAACAGCGGCGACTGACCGGGCCTGGCAAACGGAAACAAAGTGCCCTTTCATCCCACACCCGTTGCAGGTCGGGCAGCGCTCCCTGGGGTGTTTGCTTTGTCCACAAAAATAACACTTGGGGGCCCCCCAGAGTTGGCTGGCTGCCACGCGGCGCAAGCTTGCGGTGAGCTGGAGTCGGCAGCTGGTGGGGCCCACGATGCCCACGAGGGTGCTGCGTGGTCGGGGGTGTAGAACTGCAGGTTACGGGAGGCCACTTCTAATGAATTAGCAAGTTGCCTAGTCCCCGCGAGATCGAGCGTACCCCCTTTCAATAGTCGCTGGCGGACGTACGTAGACTTCATGCCCGTGCCATAAGCGTCTCTCATTAAATGTTCGGTGTGTTGGACTGCCGAAACTGCCCGGCAGTCACATTTCCTACCGAGGATCTGTAGGGCCCGTAAGAAATCGTCCAGAGTCTCCCCGGGGAGTTGCCGTCTCGTAGCCAGGAGGTGCCTGGCGTACACTTGATCCACCGGTTTAACGTAATGTCCCTTCAGGAGCGTCATCGCTTCAGAGTAGGTGGGCGCATCCCGGATGAGGGGAAAAATGTCAGGGCTCACCCGTGAGTAGAGAACTTGGAGCTCCTGTGAGTCCGAGGGTTGTTCAGTGGCTACTCTGAGGTAGCCTTCGAAGCAGACTAGCCAGTGGTCGAAGGTGGGCGTGGTGTTGGCTGTGTGAGGGCTCAGCTGAAGGCGATCAGGCTTGATGAGGAAATCCATCTTTTAAAATCTTGTTCAATAAATTGATGTACCGTCAATTACCACGAGACGCGAATGGTGGATCAATCGAGGCTTTATTGAACAGGATGTTGTGCTTCCTGCAGCTGGAACCAGAATGGCTGCAGCGCAGGAGAGCACACACCTTTTTTATGCCGCCTGCTGGGCGGAGCCAGCAGGCAGCGATTTACCATCGTACCTCTAATATACGGGCAGTGCCGTAATACATACAATATACCACAGTTAAAATGAGATTTAAAATGGGGTAAGTATTTGAAGGTTCTTTAGAAAATCAGGAATAATGATTAACATTGTGGAAGTTATTTAGACAATTCTCAGGAAGTAAACAAAAAGCAAAATCAAAATGTATAAAGTGGGATTTGAAAATGATTAGTTTGAACTCGTCATAGTCTTGGCTGCTCTTTAAAAAAACGGAGAGAACAAAGGAATCTAAATTGAAATGCGAAGGCTAGGCATTCTGTGTGGACTGAGCCCATGTGCTCCTTTGTTAGAGGCAGCCATAGAACATTACAGCGCAGTACAGGCCCTTCGGCGCTCGATGTTGTGCCGACCTGTGAAACCACTCTAAAGCCCATCTACACTATTCCCTTATCGTCCATATGTTTATCCAATGACCATTTGAATGCCCTTAGTATTGGCGAGACCACTACTGTTGCAGGCAGGGCATTCCACGCCCTTACTACTCTCTGAGTAAAGAACCTACCTCTGACATCTGTCCTATATCTATCTCCCCTCAATTTAAAGCTATGTCCCCTCGTGCTAGACATCACCATCCGATGTACCTACATTTAAAAACTTTGTTCTGTGTGTTCCAAATTTGTAGAGATTTCAGTATTTTCAAATGAAATGAAATGAAATGAAAATCGCTTATTGTCACAAGTAGGCTTCAATGAAGTTACTGTGAAAAGCCCCCAGTCGCCACATTCCGGTGCCTGTTCGGGGAGGCTGGTACGGGAATTGAACCGTGTTGCTGGCCTGCCTTGGTCTGCTTTAAAAGCCAGCGATTTAGCCTGCAAACTCACGACACATCAAATTTACTGATCGGGGATTTTCATATAGTGAAGACTATGGATTTTTAAACTTTCTTTTAAGATTACACAGGGCGAAAGGAAGATCCCAGTAGAAAGGAAGAAAGCCAATTTAGAGATGCCAAAACCCCAGACCATAAGAGGGGTTAGGCAAGCACTGGGGACTATTCGACTACTGTAGGGCCTTTGAGCATAAGTACTGTGGTGAATGTATTATGGTAACCATTCACTACTGTATTACATTGTACTATGCTGTTGCCCATGTGGGCTCCACCTATGGACCATTGTACTGTATTACGCCGCTTGTATTATGTTGGTGCCCTAGTGGGCTCCGCCCCCTTGAGGGGAGGTATATAGAGCAGCTGTCCTGTAGGCGGCTCTCAGTGCAGAGCAGTCGCAGGCAGGCACTGTTCTAGTTGATTAAAGCCTCTGTTCACTTCAACTCTCTGTCTCGTGTGAATTGATGGTCGCATCAATTTAATCAACTGCAACATCACGATGGAAGCAGCCCTCAAACCTGACCGACTGGAACTCGACCGGCAGGCCGCGGAAGCCAAAGGAATTTTTTCACACTGGCTCCGATGTTTCGAGGCCTACCTCCTCGCCCTCCATCACCGACGAACAGAAGCTGAGCCTCCTCCACACCCAGGTGAGCCATCGAATCTCCGTGCAACTCGAGGAAGCGACCACAGACGCAGATGCGCTGGCGATGCTGAAGCGTCAATACGTGAGGCCAATGAACGAAGGGTTCGCGCGGCATCTCCTCACCGCTCGCCGCCAACGCCCCGGGGAATCGCTGGAGGAGTACCTACGCGACTTCAAAGTCCTCGCGTGAAGCTGCAACTACAAGGCCGTCACGGCCTCCCAACACATGGAACTCGCTGTCCAGGAAGCCAATGTGGCTGGAGTCCGGTCCAACTACGTCAGACAGCGCCTGCTCGAGAAGGGCGCCCTCGACTTAGAAGAGACGGTAAAACTAGCCACCTCCCTAGAAGTAGCTTTCCAGAGCCTCATTGCTTTCCCCTCCGACCACGCGACCTCCTCGTGGACTCCCGACCAGAGAGTACCCCAGATCTGTGCTGCGCGGCTGCCCTCCCATCCCGGGGGGCTGCCCTGCTACTTTTGCGGCCAGAGCCAGCACCCCAGGCAGCATTGCCCGGCTCGGAACGCGAACTGTAGCGACTGCGGCAAGAAAGGACACTTTGCCAAACCTTGCCTGGCCAGGTCCAAGTCCTCCAAATCACAGGCCCCACTCTCAGACTCACAGGCCTGCAGACCCCGCAGCGTAGTGCGTGCCTGCCGACTCCGCCCCCTTCGGACGCGTCACCCGCCTCGTGTTGTCCATGGGGGCAGCCATCTTCGACTCTACACAACACGTGCGACTCATGGGGGCCGCCATCTTGGCCGCCATCTTCACCGCCGCCCGACACGTGCGACCGACGGGGGCCGCCATCTTGGCCGCCACCTTCAATGCCGCCCGACACGTGCAACTGACGGGGGCAGCCATCTTGGGACCACCCCACCTCTGACCACGCCAGTTATCTGCAACTTGGCACGGTCACCATTGACCAGTCTCGTCCAAAGCACCTCAGGAACTCCATGATGCCCGTCCGGGTCAATGGGCACGAAACGCCCTACCTGTTTGACTCCGGGAGCACGGAGAACTTTGTTCACCCAGACACGGTAAGGCGCTGTTCTCTCCAAATCTCCCCGCATTCCAAACAATCTCCTTTGCTTCTGGATCGCACTCAGTGCAGATCCGGGGGTACACCGTCGCAAACCTCGCGATACAGGGCGTCAAATACGCTAACTTTAAACTATATGTACTCCCCAATCTCTGCGCTCCTCTTTTGTTAGGACTGGATGTCCAATGCAACCTTAGGAACCTGACCCTAAAGTTCGGCGGGCCCCTACCCCCCTCACATTTTGTAGCTTCGCGACCCTGAAGGTCGACCCTCCCCCGCTATTCGCGAATCTCACCGCCGACTGTAAACCAGTCGCCACTAGGAGCAGGCGGTACAGTATCCAGGACAGGACTTTTATCAAGTCAGAGGTCCAGCGGCTCTTGCGGGAAGGGATCATCGAGACCAGTAATAGCTCCTGGAGAGCCCAGGTGGTGGTCGTCAGGACCGGGGAAAAGAACCGGATGGTTGTAGATTACAGCCAAACCATAAACTGGTACACGCAACTCGATGCGTAGCCCCTTCCCCGGATAGCAGACATGGTCAATCGGATCGCACACTACCAGGTGTTCTCCACGGTGGATCTGAAGTCCGCATACCACCAGCTCCCAATCCGCCCGGAGGACCGCCACTATACGGGCTTTGAGGCAGACGGCCGCCTCTTCCACTTCCTCTGGGTCCCCTTCGGCATCACCAACGGGGTCTCGGTCTTCCAAAGAACGATGGACCGAATGGTGGACCAGTACGGGCTGCGGGCCACATTTCCGTACTTGGACAACATCACCATCTGCGGCCACGACCAGCAGGACCACGACGCCAACCTTCAGAAGTTTCTCCAAACCGCCCAAGCCCTCAACCTCACTTATAACAAGGAGAAATGCGTTTTCCGCACAACCAGACTAGCCATCCTCGGCTGTCGTGGAAAATGGAGTTCTAGGGCCCGACCCCGACTGTCTGCGTCCCCTCCTGCAACTCCCCCTTCCCCACTGCCCCAAGGCCCGGAGGTTGCCCTCGCTGCCACCCTTAACCAGGCAGGCCAGTAGCATTTTTCTCCCGTACCCTCAACGCCTCTGAAATTCAACACTCCTCAGTCGAAAAAGAAGCTCAAGCCACCGTGGAAGCTGTAAGGCATTGGAGGCACTACCTCGTCGGTAGGAGGTTTACCCTCGTCACCAACCAACGGTCGGTAGCCTTCATGTTCGACAATTCACAGCGGGGCAAGATCAAGAACGATAAAATCTTGAGGTGGAGGATCGAACTCTCCACCTATAATTACGATATAGTGTATCGTCCTGGGAAGCTCAACAAGCCCCCAGATGCTCTGTCCCGCGGCACATGCGCCAGCGCGCAGGATGGCCGACTCCGGGCCATCCACGATGACCTCTGCCACCCGGGGGTCACCTGGCTTAACCAATACATCAAGGCCCGCAACCTGCCCTAATCTACCGAGGAGGTCAGGGCCATGACCAGGAACTGCCAAATCTGCGCTGAGTGTAAGCCGCGTTTCTATCAACCGGATAAGGCCCACCTGGTGAAGGCATCACGGCCCTTCGAGCGCCTCAGTATCGACTTCAAACCCCTCTACCAACCGCAACACATATTTACGAGTACTCCCGCTTCCCCTTTGCAATCCCTTGCCCCGACATGACCGCGGCCACTGTCATTAAGGCCCTACATAGTATCTTCACCTTGTTCGGTTTCCCCACTTACGTCCACAGTGACCGGCGCTCCTCGTTTGTGAGCGACGAACTGCGTCAGTACCTGCTGGTAAGGGCATCGCCTCGAGCAGGACAACCAGTTACAACCCCCTGGGAAACGGACAGGCGGTGAGGGAGAACGCAACGGTATGGAAGGCCCTCCTCCTGGCCCTACGGTCGAGGAATCTCCCAGCTTCCCACTGGCAGGAGGTCCTCCCCGATGCGCTCCACTCTATTAGGTCACTTCTTTGCACAGCCATGAACGAGACCCCTCATGACCTATTTGTTTTCCCTAGGAAATCCACCTCCGGGGTCTCGCTTCCGTCTTGGCTGAAGACATTGGGGCCCGTACTACTCTGGAAACACGTGAAGAGCCATAAGTCCGACCTCCTGGTCGAGAGGGTCCAGCTCCTTCACGCCAACCCCCAGTACGCATACGTAGCTCACCCTGACGGCCGACAAGATACAATCTCCCTCCGGGACTTGGCACCCGCAGGATCCCCTACCATCACCTACCACCCCAACCTACACCGAATAGCGCCGCCGCCCCTACATGGCCTCCACACCCCCTCCTATACCCACTTCCCCCATCGCCGACCGACAGGGATGAAGCTCTAGAAGAGACGCTCCCGGAGTTCACACCTGTGCCTGCATCGACGGGTTCAACACCCATGCCCGCACCGACGAGTTCGACACCCATGCCCGCTGCGAAACCAGAGCTTAGGCGATCGCAGCGCACGATCAAGGGGCCGGACAGACTCAACCTGTGAGCCCTTCACCCCTGCCGGACTTCAGGGGCGTCATTCTCCGACCCCCCAGAGGGTCGGAGAATGCCCGTTGGCCGCCGTGAATCCCGCCCCTGCCCCCGCGAAGTCTCCGAAGGGAGAAAAGTCGGCGGGGCGTTAATGGCGCCGCTGCCGCGGAGAATGTCACGGGTCTGCGCAAGGCAGCCGATTTTCGGCCTGCCGATATTTTCCCTTCAGGATGGGCCGAAGTCCCGTCGACGTGATGACCGTTCACGTCGACGTGAATCAAACCTCCTTTTCATCGGCGTGACCCGGTGCTCCAGGCTCACGCCGACCAGCGTGGAGGTGAGTGACGGCCTGGGGGGTTGGCTCTGGGCAGGAAATGGCGTGGCCGCAGACTGATTGTGTGAGGAGAGGTGTGTCTCGGCTTGTGTGTGTGTGTGTGCGGCGGGGGGGGGGGGGGGGGGGGGGGGGGGGGGGGTGGTTAGAGTAGGCTGGGCTCCGGGGGAGTGCCGGGAGGGGGTCCGTGCTGGGGTGGAGGTTGGGGGGGGTCCGTGCTGGGGTGGAGGTTGGGGAGGGGGTCCGTGCCGGGGTGGAGGTTGGGGAGGGGGTCCGTGCCGGGGTGCAGGTTGGGGAGGGGGTCCGTGCCGGGGTGGAGGTTGGGGAGGGGGTCCGTGCCGGGGTGGAGGTTGGGGGTTGGGGGGGGTCCGTGCTGGGGTGGAGGTTGGGGGTGGGGGGGGGGTCCGTGCTGGGGTGGAGGTTGGGGGGGGGGGTCCGTGCCGGGGTGGAGGTTGGGGGGGTCGGTGCTGGGGTGGAGGTTGGGGAGGGGGTCCGTGCCGGGGTGGAGGTAGGGGGGGGGGGTCCGTGCTGGGGTGGAGGTTGGGGGATGGGGGGGGTCCGTGCTGGGGTGGAGGTTGGGGGGGTCCGTGCTGGGGTGGAGGTTGGGGAGGGGGTCCGTGCCGGGGTGGAGGTTGGGGAGGGGGTCCGTGCCGGGGTGGAGGTTGGGGAGGGGGTCCATGCCGGGGTGGAGGTTGGGGGGGGTCCGTGCTGGGGTGGAGGTTGGGGGTTGGGGGGGGTCCGTGCTGGGGTGGAGGTTGGGGGGGGGGGGTCCGTGCCGGGGTGGATGTTGGGGATTGGGGGGGGTCCGTGCTGGGGTGGAGGTTGGGGGTTGGGGGGGGTCCGTGCTGGGGTGGAGGTTGGGGAGGGGGTCCGTGCCGGGGTGGAGGTTGGGGGGGGTCCGCTCTGGGGTGGAGGTTGGGGGATGGGGGGGGTCCGTGCTGGGGTGGAGGTTGGGGAGGGGGTCCGTGCCAGGGTGGAGGTTGGGGAGGGGGTCCGTGCCGGGGTGGAGGTTGGGGAGGGGGTCCGTGCCGGGGTGGAGGTTGGGGGTTGGGGGGGTCCGTGCTGGGGTGGAGGTTGGGGGTTGGGGGGGTCCGTGCTGGGGTGGAGGTTGGGGGGGGGTCCGTGCCGGTGTGGAGGTTGGGGGGGGTCGGTGCTGGGGTGGAGGTTGGGGAGGGGGTCCGTGCCGGGGTGGAGGTTGGGGGGGGGGGTCCGTGCTGGGGTGGAGGTTGGGGGATGGGGGGGGTCCGTGCTGGGGTGGAGGTTGGGGGGGGTCCGTGCTGGGGTGGAGGTTGGGGAGGGGGTCCGTGCCGGGGTGGAGGTTGGGGAGGGGGTCCGTGCCGGGGTGGAGGTTGGGGAGGGGGTCCGTGCCGGGGTGGAGGTTGGGGGTTGGGGGGGTTCCGTGCTGGGGTGGAGGTTCGGGGTTGGGGGGGGTCCGTGCTGAGGTGGAGGTTGGGGGGGGCTCCGTGCCGGGGTGGATGTTGGGGATTGGGGGGAGTCCGTGCTGGGGTGGAGGTTGGGGGTTGGGGGGGTCCGTGCTGGGGTGGAGGTTGGGGAGGGGGTCCGTGCCGGGGTGGAGGTTGGGGGGGGGGTCCGCCCTGGGGTGGAGGTTGGGGGATGGGGGGGGTCCGTGCTGGGGTGGAGGTTGGGGAGGGGGTCCGTGCCGGGGTGGAGTTTGGGGAGGGGGTCCTTGCCGGGGTGGAGGTTGGGGAGGGGGTCCGTGCCGGGGTGGAGGTTGGGGGGGGTCCGTACTGGGGTGGAGGTTGGGGGTTGGGGGGGGTCCGTGCTGGGGTGGAGGTTGGGGTGGGGGTGCGTGCCAGGGTGGAGGTTGGGGGTTGTGGGGAGTCCGTGCTGGGGTGGAGGTTGGGGAGGGGGTCCGTGCCGGGGTGGAGGTTGGGGGGGGTGTCCGTGCTGGGGTGGAGGTTGGGGGTTGGGGGGGGTCCGTGCTGGGGTGGAGGTTGGGGAGAGGGTCCGTGCAGGGTGGAGGTTGGGGAGGGGGGTCCGTGCCGGGGTGGAGGTTGGGGAGGGGGTCCGTGCCGGGGTGGAGGTTGGGGGGGGGGGTCCGTGCTGGGGTGGAGGTTGGGGGTTGGGGGGGGTCCGTGCTGGGGTGGAGGTTGGGGAGGGGGTCCGTGCCGGGGTGGATGATGGGGAGGGGGTCCGTGCCGGGGTGGAGGTTGGGGAGGGGGTCCGTGCCGGGGTGGAGGTTGGGGGTTGTGGGGGGTCCGTGCTGGGATGGAGGTTGGCGGGGGGGCGGTCCGTGCCAGGATGGAGGTTGGGGGGGTCCGTGCTGGGGTGGAGGTTGGGGGTTGGGAGGGGTCCGTGCCGGGGTGGAGGTTGGGGAGGGGGTCCGTGCCGGGGTGGAGGTTGGGGGGGTCCGTGCTGGGGTGGAGGTTGGGGGTGGTCCTTCCTGGGGTGGAGGTTGGGGGGGGGGGTCCGTGCCGGGGTGGAGGTTGGGGGGGGGGTCCGTGCCGAGGAGGGTGATGGGAGGGCAAGTGAGTTGGTCCACCTGGCCAGGTGCCAGCCTCCAACAGTTGGACCCATGCGGTCCATGCCACCTGGCTGGGGGGAGGAGGGGATATGGGCAATGATGACATGTCGTCGTTCCCCTCCCCCCCACCAGGCCGTCATGTTTTCAGATCATCCAGCGATGTTGGCCGCCGTGGTGGCAGCCGCTCATGTCTATATTGCCCTGGATGAGGAGGAGGAGGAGGAGCGTGCCAGAGAGGCGGCGCAGGCTGCCGCAGAGGGGCAGGCGGCAGCCGCCCAGGCTGGAGGGACACCTGACCGACAGGACAAGGAGGGGGAGGAGGACGTCGCGGCCCCACAGCAACGGAGGCACCCGAGGGCGCCCCGTGTGTACCCGCCCCGGCAGTCATACCAGGACCTCACGGACCGGGAATGCAGGAGGAGACTCCGGATGAGCCGGGAAACCGTGGCACACATCTGCCACCTGCTGGCACACCTGTCACCGCGTGGCACTGGCGGGGGACACCCTCTCCCCGTGTCCGTCAAGGTTACGGTGGCCCTGAACCTTTATGCAACGGGGTCATTCCAGGCACCGAGTGGGAACCTGTCCGGCATATCGCAGACATCGGTGCACCGGTGCATCTGGGCAGTGACAGATGCCCTTTATGCCATGGCGCACCGCTACATCCGCTTCCCCGTGGACCGGGCCAGCCAAGATGCCGTGGCCGGGTTCCCCATGGTCCAGGGCGCGATCGATGGGATGCACGTCGCCGTGCGGCCAGCTGCAGATAACAGGGCCGTGTTCACTAATAGGAAGGGGACCTATTCGATGAACGTACAGGTGGTCTGCGACCACCGCATGATGATCCTGCACGTCTGCGCCCGTCACCCAGGCAGTGTACACGACTCATTCGTGTTGTCGCGGTCATCCATCCCCGGCATGTACGAGGGACGCCAACCCCGGCTGAGGGGCTGGTTGCTGGGCGACAGGGGCTACCCATTGCGATCGTGGCTGATGACGCCTATACGGAGGCCACGCAATGAGGCGGAGAACCGCTACAATGATGCCCATGTAGCGACAAGGGGAGTGATCGAGAGGTGCTTTGGCGTGCTGAAGATGCGTTTCAGGTGCCTGGACCTCTCTGGGGGCACCCTCCAGTATCGGTCAGATAGGGTCGGCCGCATCATTGTGGTGTGCTGCGTCCTGCACAACATAGCCCAGCAGAGGGGCGATGTGCCGCAGGCAGAGGAGGGCGGAGTGGAGGAGCAGCAGGAAGAGGCACAGTCCTCCCCAGATGAGGGGGATGGGGGCAATGGTCAGGGCAGACGGGGTAGACACAGGCGGGTGGCTGTCCACCGTTGCCGGCCGGCTGGCCCAGCGGGCACGGGACAGACTGATAGACGCCCGCTTCACTGACTAGATGGGCGTGGGAATCGGGTAGTATGGCCACAGACCGCACACCATGGCAACAGCCGACCACCCACACCACCCACCCATCCACCCACCCAGCACCCTCACCCCCCTCCCCAACCCCACCCACCCCACCCACATGCACACCCCCCCCCCCATTGCCGATCCACCGGCGGCACAACGGGCCGGGCTCACACAGTTGCGGGTGGACGCGTGTCTATCGCAGGCCATGGAGGATGATGACAACCCGCCCTGCGATGAGCTCCTGGCTCTACATCGTTGGACTATGTCTGACCCATGGCCACAGTACCACCATCCATCCGGACCATCCCTGCATGCGGCTGTGACACTGCAGCGCACGGTCCCGTCCTCTGCCCGGGGGATGTTGATGGCGGCCCAGGGGGAAGGGGGCAGACTCACCTGGGGCTGAGGTAAGACCACCCCTCACACACACACTTGCGCTCAACGTACATGACACGCCCGCACACTTTGGACAGAGCACAAAGGCAGCTTCGGTAGGTGTAACATTGACTTTAATAACCAAAGGAGTTCATGCACGTGCCCTAGCCCCTAAAACTCATCTGTGCCCTGCACCCGTGCCAACTTACTCAGTGTCTAATTGTTTGGCCTTACGGGCCCTTTGACTACGTCTACGTGGTTCCCCAGACGGTACAGCAGAACTGGAGGTGGACTCCTGTGATTCCTGCCCTCTGACACTGGATCCCTTTGGCGGCCGTTTCCTGGGGCGTCCTGGCCTAGATGGGCCAGGCTGCGGCCCGGGCGACTGGGATGGCGAGCTGCCAGCCTGTCCTGCCCGTTGCCCACCCGATGCACCTGGGACGGAAGGGGGGGAGTCTGAGGTGTCGCGGTGTACCGGGACCTCCCCTACAGAGGGAGCCGGGACGGACCACACCACCTCCTCCTCCCTCGGGGTGCCCGATGGCCCCCAGGCCTCTACATGGGTGGGGGATGCGAACGGACTGGCCATCCGACGCCCCCCCGACATCTGGCGCTGCCAGTCCTGGAGGCCCGTGCTGGTATCGACAGGGGTCTGCAGGTTTGCAGCCATGGAGCCCAGGGGGTTGGCAAACCCTGTCTGTGACAGTGCGACGCCGGCTCGCACATGGCCACTGGCGCCGATGCCCTCAGCGATGGCCTGCTGAGACTGGGCCATGGCCTGCAGAGACTGGGCCATGGCCTGCTGAGACTGGGCCATGGCCTACAGAGACTGGGCTATGGCGATGAGCGCCTCTGCCATCTGGCGCTGGCTCATGGCCTCCTGTGAGAGGGCAGCCATTTCCTGGGCCACAGACGCCGCCTGCACGGAAGGCCCCAGGCCTCGCAAACCGTTCCCCATGTCTGACACCGTCGCAACCATTGCCTCCACCGCGGACGCCACCCGTGCGGTGTCAGCCTGGGTGGCACGCATGACCGGGACCACTCCCAGCTCCTGGACGCGGGTGGACTCCTCCACCTGCGGCCGCAGCCGCTGCAAGCCGCCCGTCACCCTCTTCGCTCGTCTCCGGGTCAGTGGTTGCATCGGATCTATGTGTGGGTGTGGTAACTGCAGGAACCCGGGATCCATCTGGGCGGCAGTTGTTCGCTTGTCCTGGGCTGCCCTCCGACCGCCCGGTCCCTCTGCTGCTCCTACCTCCACCTGCTGTACCGGGACGGCTGTGTTGTGCGCACCAGTGAGTGTACCAGACGCCTCATCACTAAAGTGCCCAACCGTGGTGAGTGTTTCTGCGATGGTGGAGGGTGTTGGTGACAGCAGTGGCGTTGTGTCGTGCTCTTCGTCCCACTCTGAGTCCATGGCACTTTGGGGTGGGGGTTCGTCTCCACCCATCCACTCTGAGTCACTGTCCGGTATTTCGTCTTCCTGGGTAGTGCTGTCCCGGGTAGTGCTGTCCCGGGTAGGGGTGTCCTGGGTAGTGGTGTCCTGGGTAGTGGTGTCCTGGGTAGTGGTGTCCTGGCTCGGATGTGACGGGGGCCTGTGGCTGCCCCCCTCATCGCTGGGTGGTCACTCCCGCACGTGACGGGGGTGTCGTCTCCCTGTTGCTCCAGGTCTCTCCGTCTCCCGTGGTGTGCGAGGGGCATCCTGCGGGCGTCGCATGCTGGAGGGTCCGGGTCTCTCCGTCTCCCGTGGTGTGCGAGGGGCATCCTGCGGGCGTCGCATGCTGGAGGGTCCGGGTCTCTCCGTCTCCCGTGGTCTCCGAGGGGCATCCTGCGGCCGTCGCATGCTGGAGGGTGCGGGTCTCTCCGTCTCCCGTGGTCTCCGAGGGGCATCCTGCGGGCGTCGCATGCTGGAGGGTGCGGGTCTCTCCGTCTCCTGTGGTCTCCGAGGGGGATCCTGCGGGCGGTGTGCATCTGCGGGGATGGGTGCCTGGACGTTTGGTCCTGCGATACAGAATGAAGCATGCATGGTTAGACATCAGGCAGTGATCAGGTGATACGGGGGAGGGGGATATAGGGGAGGGGGGATATGGGGACGGGCTGTCGGTGGCTCACTTGCTGGTGGGCCCCCGACCTCTGCATCAGCAACCTCCCGGTCCTCAGGTCCGCCAGCCAGTTCCAGGGCCCTTTCCTCGTGTACGGTCAGTGGCCTCTCATCAGCGGGGCCTCCTCCAGTCCTCACATGCTCCCTATTGTTGTGTGCGCGCTTCTCCTGGGGGGGGGGGGGGGGGTGGTGACAGGGGTAAAAGGCAACAGTGTTAGGCAGGTATATGGATGCACGCCATCGGTTGCATTGCAGAGGTTAAGGTTAGGGCTGGATTCACTAGGGGATATGGGGGATATGGGGGAGGGGGGGATATGGGGGAGGGGGATATGGGGGAGGGGGGATATGGGGGAGGGGGGATATGGGGGAGGGGGGATATGGGGGAGGGGGGGATATGGGGGAGGGGGGATATGGGGGAGGGGGGATATGGGGGATGGATATGGGGGAGGGGGGATATGGGGGCGGGGGGATATGGGGGAGGGGGGATATGGGGGAGGGGGGATATGGGGGAGGGGGGGATATGGGGGAGGGGGGATATGGGGGAGGGGGATATGGGGGATATGGGGAGGGGGGATAATATGGGGGAGGGGGGATATGGGGGAGGGGGGATATGGGGGAGGGGGGATATGGGGGAGGGGGGATATGGGGAGGGGGGATATGGGGGAGGCTCACCCTGCCTGCTCTGACGAGGTCGTTCACCTTCTTGTGGCACTGGGTGCCTGTCCGTGGTGTCAGGGCCACAGCGGTGACGGCCTCTGCCACTTCCCTCCACAGACGCCGGCTGTGGCGTGGGGCAACTCTGCGGCCGTGCCCGGGATACAGGGCGTCCCTCCTCTGCTCCACCGCGTCCAGGAGCGCCTCCACATCGCGTGACTCGAACCTCGGGGCTGAGCGACGGCCAGCCATCCAGTCGGGTGTTGCGGTCGGGTGTTGCGGTCGGGTGAGGGGGAGCAGCGCGGCCTTATGAGCCGTCACGCCGTGCAGCGCGTATGACGCTGCACGGCGTGAACCACTGCGCAAGCGCGGATCCCGTTACGTCGCTGCTAGCCCATTTCGGGCTGGAGACTATCGACCCATTTTTCTGACGTGACGCAAGTGGGATTTGCGCCGTTTTTTGCGCCGATCGGCGGACTTTCCGCCGATAACGGAGAATTTCGCCCCAGTTTTTTAACAGGGGGTGAATGTGGTGAATGTATTATGGTAACCATTCATCACTGTATTACATTGTACTATGCTGTTGCCCATGTGGGCTCCACCTATGGACCATTGTACTGTATTACACCACTTGTATCATGTTGGAGCCCTTGTGGGCTCCGCCCCCTTGAGGGGAGGTATATAGAGCAGCTGTTCTGTAGGCAGCTCTCAGTGCAAAGCAGTCGCAGGCAGGCTCTGTTCTAGTTGATTAAAGCCACTGTTCACTTCAACTCTCTGTCTCGTGTGAATTGATGGTCGCATCAAGTACTCAGAGCTTGAGGGGACACTGCAAGCACTGACCCCAGGGGGGTAGGCAGTCCCGAGTGCAGGTAGAATGGGGACCGTAGCAGGATACCGCTTTCAAGAAAAAGTTAATTGAAACACGCCCTCACGTTATATTGGGATAGTGGAGAGGGGCATTGCGGCAGTAAGGGGCCAGAAACACGGGGACCGAATTTGACCAGTATTAGGAGGTAGTAAACCAGTATGTTCAACAAATAAAATTGGCTTATTATAAACACAAAAAGAAGTTCTCCTCGAGAAACAATCAGAGCTCTGTGCAGAAAATTACGTTGAAACTAACGCGGTGGAATTGACACGGCACAGCTCCACCGAGGTCCTAGTGCCTGAAGACTCACAAGATAGTCACTCGCGGGAAAAATGGGGCGGGATTCTCCGACCCTCGCCGGGGGCTGGCGTGAATCGCGCTGCGCCGGTTGGCGGGCCCCCCCCCCCCCCCCCCCGGCGATTCTCCGGCCAGAATGGGCCGCAGTCCCGCTGCTGGAATGCCTGTCCCGCCGGCGTGGATTAAACCACCTCTCTTACCGGCGGGACAAGGCGGCGCGGGCGGGCTCCGGGGTCCTGGGGGGGGGCGCCGGGCGTTCTGGCCCCGGGGGGTGCCCCACGATGGCCCGCGATCGGGGCCCACCGATCCGCGGGCGGGCCTGTGCCGTGGGGGCACTCTTTTCCTTCCACCTTCGCCATGGTCTCCACCATGGCAGAGGCGGAAAGGACCCCCTCCACTGCGCATGCGTGGGGATGCCATGAGCAACTGCTGACGCTCCCGCGCATGCGCCGCACGGAAAAGTCAGTTTCACGCCAGCTGGCGGGGCACCAAAGGCCTTTCCCGCCAGCTGGCGGGGCGGAAATCAGTCCGGCGCAGGCCTACCCCTCAAGGTGAGGGCGCGGCCCCTCAAGATGTGGAGAATTCCGCACCTTTGGGGCGGCGCAATGCCGGACTGATTTGTGCCGTTTTTGCCGCCGGTCGGCGGACATCGCGCCGATTGCGGAGAATCCCGCCCATGATGTTTAAATATTCTAGATGAAGTAAATAAGAACTGTATTCAGAGAAAAAAAAAATCTGGTGGAAAGAAAAACCATTCGGTTGCTCCACAGTGTATAAAACAAACCATAGTAAAAGCCTAAACATGGGAGAGTGCCCAACAAGGGAGATAACAAGATTAAGCAAATGTGAAGGTGCTGGTGGTGGAAGAGGTTTAAAAGAGATAGCCAGAATCAAGCAGTGTATAGTCTGTGCCCAATGCGAGCCAGGGGGCGCCGAAGTTTGCAATGCAAGGGAAAAGGGTATTGGTAGCACGGCAGCATGGTGGTTAGCACAATTGCTTCACTGCTCCAGGGTCCCAGGTTCGATCCCCGGCTTGGTTCACTGTCTGTGCGAAGTCTGCACATCCTCCCCGTGTGTGCGTGGGTTTCCTCCGGGTGCTCCGGTTTCCTCCCACAGTCCAAAGATGTGCAGGTTAGGTGGATTGGCCATGATAAATTGCCCTTAGTGTTCAAAATTGCCCTTAGTGTTGGGTGGGGTTACTGGGTTATGGGGATAGGGTGTGGGCTTGGGTAGGGTGCCCTTTCAAAGAGCCGGTGCAGACTCGATGGTCCGAATGGCCTCCTTCTGCACTGTAAATTCTATGATACACTGTGGAATTAATTCTAAATCTGAAAAAAAATATGAAGTTTATCAGACTCCTGGCTAACAGTGTAGCCTAACGGGGGAGGTGATGGACATGCAGAGAATTAAAGATTGGGAAAAAGAAAGGGATTGCATCCGCAGCCAGACCCCAAAGGCAGGGGCAGAGTCATGATTAAAGTGCTTCCAGAAAGGGCAGGCTTACAGCCCAGATGGGAGGACCACATGGAGTGATTGTTGCAGGGGATTCATGTGCCTTAATTGAAAGGAAAGGCACGCCGAAGTGGAAACACTATACCCAGTTTAAGTTGTGTAAAGAATTTAAAGAGATCCAACTGTCCCCCCGGCAGGAGGAGTTAATATCACCTCCTTCCTAGATTCTGTACGGGGAGGAGGATGTCGGCCGGTGCCCGAGACAAGGCGCCCAGCCCCCACAGGGCGCACAGGAAGACTACGAGGACTTTGAATCGGGGAGCTCCCACCGGCGACCAAACATTGGAAAGCAACAGAAGAGAAGAACAATTTCTGCAGGAACTCCGAGAAGGACAACGTTTAGCCACCTTCGCAGATTCGGGATTTTGTTACTTGGACTGTTACACAAAATGACATTTGCACATAAAAGGCATCTATGATGTACACATGGGTTTGGGAATGTGGGGTTATACATGTAATGTAACATGATCACAAGGGGAAGCTTGGGTATTTGGTCCATATTTAAATATAAAAGCCGGATGGGCCAGTCTGCCTCCCTTTGTGTGGGAGCCTGGCCTTAGAGGGCTGTACTGTCAGGAATATTGCACACATGTGATAGATAGTAAGAAGTCTTACAACACCAGGTTAAAGTCCAACAGGTTTGTTTCGATGTCACTAGCTTTCGGAGCGCTGCTCCTTCCTCAGGTGAATGAAGAGGTCTGTTCCAGAAACACATATATAGACAAATTCAAAGATGCCAAACAATGCTAGGAATGCGACCATTAGCAGGTGATTAAATCCTTACAGATCCAGAGATGGGGTAACCCCAGGTTAAAGAGGTGTGAATTGTATCAAGCCAGGACAGTTGGTAGGATTTCGCAACAGCCTCAGTACTCAACACCGACAACTGCCAATCTCCAGACGCAATTCTGCAACTCATCCGCTTCATTCTGGATCACAACGTCTTCACCTTCGACAACAAGTTCTTCATCCAGACGCACGGAACAGCCATGGGGACCAAATTCGCACCCCAATACGCCAACATCTTCATGCACAAGTTTGAACAGGACCTACTCACCGCACAGGACCTTCAACCGATGTTATACACCAGATACATCGATGACATTTTTTTCCTTTGGACCCACGGCGAAGAATCACTGAAACGACTGCACGATTACATTTATAAGTTCCATCCAACCATCAGACTCACCATGGACTACTCTCCAAAATCAGTTGCATTCTTGGACACACTCGTCTCCATCAAGGACGGTCACCTCAGCACTTCGCTTTACCGCAAACCCACGGATAACCTCATGATGCTCCACTTCTCCAGCTTCCACCCTAAACACATTAAAGAAGCCATCCCCTATGGACAAGCGCTCCGTATACACAGGATCTGCTCAGACGAGGAGGAGCGTAACAGACATCTACAGACGTTGAAAGATGCCCTCGTACGAACGGGATATGGCACTCGACTCATCGACAGACAGTTCCAACGCGCCACAGCGAAAAACCGGACCGACCTCCTCAGAAGACAAACATGGGACACAACCGACAGAATACCCTTCGTCGTCCAGTACTTCCCCAGAGCGGAGAAACTACGTCATCTTCTTCACAGCCTTCAACACGTCATTGATGACGATGAACATCTTGCCAAGGTCATCCCCACACCCCCACTACTTGCCTTCAAACAACCGCGCAACCTCAAACGAACCATTGTTTGCAGCAAACTACCCAGTCTTCAGAACAGTGACCACGACACCACACAACCCTGTCATGGCAATCTCTGCAAGACATGCCAGATCATCGACATGGATACCACTATTACACGTGAGAACACCACCCACCAGGTACGCGGTACATACTCGTGCGACTCGGCCAACGTTGTCTACCTCACGCTGCAGGAAAGGATGTCCCGAAGCGTGGTACATTGGCGAGACCATGCAGACGCTGCGACAACGAATGAACGGACATCGCGCAACAATCGCCAGGCAGGAATGTTCCCTTCCAGTCGGGGAACACTTCAGTAGTCAAGGGCATTCAGCCTCTGATCTCCGGGTAAGCATTCTCCAAGGCGGCCTTCAGGACCCGCGACAACGCAGAATCGCCGAGCAGAAACTTATAGCCAAGTTCCGCACACATGAGTGCGGCCTCAACCGGGACCTGGGATTCATGTCGCATTACATTCATCCCCCACCATCTGGCCTGCGAAATCCTACCAACTGTCCTGGCTTGATACAATTCACACCTCTTTAACCTGGGGTTACCCCATCTCTGGATCTGTAAAGATTTAATCACCTGCTAATGGTCGCATTCCTAGCATTGTTTGGCATCTTTGAATTTGTCTATATGTGTGTTTCTGGAACAGACCTCTTCATTCACCTGAGGAAGGAGCAGCGCTCCGAAAGCTAGTGACATCGAAACAAACCTGTTGGACTTTAACTTGGTGTTGTAAGATTTCTTACTGTGCTCACCCCAGTCCAATGCCGGCATCTCCACATCATGTGATAGATAGATTAGGATGTAAAGATGTAAGGTGCTACAATCTCAGCACTTGTGGATATCAAAAGCCCACAAAATGCCCCCATATGGTTGAACTTCCCCCAGATGGGTTAGTTTGGGCAGCCAAAGTTACTACTACATGAAGTCACCATGGTGTCGCTAGAAGTCACATATAACGTTACAAGGTTATTGAATGTTTTGCGCTCCAAATGCTATGATCTGCCTGGTGCTATAATTTGGGCAGAGACCAGACTGCAGGAAGCCATAGATGACTATACCTACAGGATCACCCCAGAATCAAAGTTATACAGGCGCCGCAAACGCAATATCCTAGGGGACTTGGCAGGTTGTTTGGCAGCGCAAATTCTGTTATGAATTCAGCACAGTTAGCGGGGGCCAACAGTTATGCCTCCTGGGTAGCAGTCGAAGTAGGAAAGGGGCTGCAGTACGGAGCTTATGGGACTGAATATGCACTGACTGCCATAAACCTGCAAGGGGAAGGGTAGTGCGAGTCTTAGATATGCTATCAGCAGGAATAATTGACACCACAGAAGAGCAAGCGAAAGGCAGGGCTTGCGATACATTGGCAAGGGATGCAATTGACGGTATCAAAGCTGATATCACAGACTTACGATTTGGAACCATTCCGCGGCATCTGTTCGCCTCCCTACACAGGCTAAATCGCTTAAATTTACATAGGGACAGGCATGAGCTTGTGGTCAGCAGGCCAGGCGACGAACCAATTGAGGGAGGGATGAGATTCATAATGGCGGTCCCTCAGGAAAGTCAAACAAAGGGCACCTTTGAGGACAGTTACAGTTTCAAATCCCTGGGGACAGTACAGGAGGGCTCGTCTATCGAACTGGATCCAGGGGGTACATTGCACACAGCCTACTTTCTGGCGCGGCCGGCCCCTGAACACCGACGCCATGTTGAGTCGGGGCCGGCGCACTAAAGAAGTCCCCCGTGCATGTGCAGGTTGGCGCGGCGAAAGGAGGCTTGAGCATAAGAGAATCAGTTTGGACTGGTTCGGGAATAATGACTGCTTAAGGAACTGTGTGAAGTGAGTTTTTTGATTGTGTTAAAAAGAAAAGGGGGAATTCTATTCTGTGGTTTAAAACATAAGCTGCCTACCAAAAGTAACATTTAGCCAATAATGCTTTTTATTTGTTTCAGTAAAAATCATAAAACATGAAATCTTCTCATCTCATCCTTTCATTCATTAACTGGAAGTTTGAATTTTTTTTTAAGTTAGCAGTCTCAAAGGAGATCCAAATAAAGGACATAGGGCCATTTGTGACCATGGACTTCAATTTGGCTGCCTGCTTCTACAGGCCTCAGACAGCCGAAGCAGGTTGGAGAGAGACACTTGACCTGGGAATATTTAATGCTGACCAAAAACTAGAAGGTTTTATTCCTTCTACAGTTCCTACATCCCAAGTTTTGGGTTGGAAAATTTATCAAAGAGTATTAATTGATTTGGAATATACTGCAAAAATTCAATCACTTCTTTTTGTTTGCAAGATGGTCCTGTTTGGCTGAACACTTCTTTGTCTATTTTGGAATTGTTGGTGAAGTTCTGCTTAACCTCAGTAGTGTTAATGAAAAAAGAGGAAGTGTAAAATATAACAAAACAATAACAAAGATAAGTGAGCTGTTGGTGTTTCTTTTGGTCTTTCAGTTTCACTCACTGTTTAACTTTGAACTAATTCTGGCAACCAGAGCATAGTGAAGACGGTTTGATTCTGTTCTGCAAAGTGAATCCGAGGTCCACACTTTGGGAACTTAAGCAAATTATATCTTCCCCTAATTTTCTGCCTTCTCTCCACTTATGCTGAACAGGTCGACACTTGTGAGGGGACATTCCTGAAAGAGCAAGCGACACTGTGCTACATGGTAATACATAGGGCGGGATCCTCCAATAATGGGGCTACGTCCCCACTCTAGCGTCAAAACGTGGGCGTTTCACTCTGGACTTTCCTGAAGAAAGTCCAGAGTGATTCTCCTATCTGAAGGGGGCCAACAGGGCCCCGGAGTACTCCTCGCAGCTCTGGATGCCGATACGGGGCCCTGCACCTCCAGGAGGGATTCCGCGCATGCGCACGGCGGCAGCCTTCGACGGCCGCCCCGCACGACATGGCAGACTCACACCACGGACAGGCCCCGAAAATATAGCCCCCCCACCCGCCCCCCCCTCCCCCGAGATCACGCGCACCTGTGGATCGGCGGCCCCCGATCGCTAGCCTGGCCGTCCGTGAAGCCCCCTCCCCGGTCAAGGATCTTCCCGCCCCACACCAGGGCAGCCGCGGACTGAGTCCGCAGCCGCCACTGGCCATTCCCGACAGGCAAAGTGTGGTTAGAACCACGCCGCCGGGAACCCGGCCAGTTTTCGTCAGAGAATCGCGGGGGGGGGGGCTCTTTTAATGGCCCCCTACCCGCACCACGTAGACTACGCGTGTGCGATTCACGCCGATTTTCCGGAGACCGGAGAATCGCGGGAGCGGCGTCGTGCCGGATTTCGGCGTCAACGCCATTCTCCGCCCCCGTGCCGATCACAATTGCGCCGCGGGGCTCGAAGAATCCCACCCATAGTATTTACAACACAAACAGGTGGTTTGGTCCAACAGGTTCATGCCGTTGGTTTTGCTTCACTCAGGTTGAGTAACTGAGGCAACCACTTAATGGGAGGCTAGATAAATATATGAGGGGGAAAGAAATAGAAGGATCTGTTGACGCGGTTAGATGAATAAGGGTGAGAAAAAGTTTCTGGGCAGCATAAAGATCGACACGGACCTGTTGGACTGAATCACCTATTTCTGTGTTGTGAATACAATGTACTACCTACTATGTCACAGAGCACTCATAAGTGTACCCCCACAAGTGTCAACTCTTTTCAACCTAAGTGGGGAGAGGGTAGAGAGAATCAGTCAAATGATCATTTAGTTAACTTCCTTGGATTCGCTTTTGCAGAATTGAATCAAACTGTTTTCACTATGTAGAGTTCTGCTCATTTCCTTCCTGTTGCCTGGATTAATTAGAGTAAAATAATGAGTGGAACTAAAAGATCAAAGAAAATATCAACTGTGCAATCATCTATTACTGTTTTGTTATATTTAACACTTCCTCGTTCTTTCATTGACATTGTACTGAGCCTGAGGATCAGCATAACTTCCTAATAATTCAAAAATAGATTAATAGAAGAGGAGTATCGAGCAAAACAGGACATGATTTGGTGACCATCGCTCAAACCAAAAAAGACTAGGTTGAATCTCTGTGGTAGGTTTTAGATAAATTTATTCCCATGATGAATTACGATGTGGAAACGGCAAGGCCACAGAATGAGTAAAAAGCTTTTCTGCTTATGGTAGGCAATGAGCACTGGGTGCCGTAACTTTCTCTAATCTGCTTCTCGGCACTCAAGCAGCCAATTTGCATCCAAAGGGTCAGAAACGGCCATTTGTTCAGGCAATCTGGCCATAAAAGTTCAGCCAATTGTGCTTGTATCAGTAATGAGATTTTTATAAATTAATAGGTCAGTGGATTTAAACTTTACATGCGATTCTCTGTAGCTCCATGTTATGCACTTAAATAGCTCAGGAAGGCAATATTTGAATGCTGTTGAGGTACAGTGCAGTTTAAGATAAGGGTGGGGCTGAAATAAGAGTACTTCAGTAAATTAGTGTCTATTCTGTCTGGCTAGTATTTTTTTAAATTTCTTCAATTATTTTTTTTTTGTAAAATATTTTTATTCTCCATTTTCACATTTTCTTCAGAATGTACACCCCACCAACAAGCAGTAAACGGTAACAAATACAAAGTCAATCCCCTTATCAACAACAACGATCCCATCCTCCCACCACCCCAAACAACGCCCACCTGACAATATAAGCATCAAATAAAACAAACCCTCCCACGGTGGGAAAAACAAAGGAAAAGAAAAGGAATCAGGAATCGCCTATGGTCACCATTGACCTATAGAGTCCACCCCCCTCCCCCTAACATTCAATGCCATCCAATCCCCGAAAGAGTACCGTAAATGATACCGTAAACCCTCCCCTCCACATCCTCATATAAAACTCCTCCCCCCAACCTCTGTTCTTTCCCCCCAACTTTCCACCCCGGCTAGACTCATCGGAACCTGTTCTGCCAGGCTCCGATGAAGCGCAGCGTCTCCCCCCACCTCACTCCCGTTCACTGGCCGGCTTAAACCGGCCAGCGCGGAGGCCCCCACCCGGGTCTCTTTCCCCCTTGCCCGGTCCCAGGAAAACCAAGAAATCCCCTTTAGCACACAAACCCCGCATACACACCAAAGCCCCAAAGAACGATCATTGGAGTGAAAGTGCCATCTCTTCCCTTGTCCAAATATATACAACGTTGGCTCATTTAGCACATACACCAGCACGCAGTGAAAAAATACAGTTACATGAGGCTACATCGGCACATGACCATTTCTCAATTCAGCCACAGTCCTTCTGCCTTCGCAAACTCCTCCGCCGCTTCCACCATCCCAAAATAAAAGTCCTTGGATTTGTAGGTCACCCTCAACTTAGCTGGGTATACTATGCCGCACTGCACCTTACTGATGTACAGTGCCTTCTTCACCCGGCTGAAGGCAGCCCACCCCCTCGCCAGCTCCACCTTAAAGTCCTGATATATGTGTATACCAGCTCCAGCCCACTGCACCACCCACTTCTGCTTTGCCCACAGGACCTTCTCCTTCACACTGTACCTACGAAAACACAGAGTCACTACTCTTGGCGGCTCACTCTCCTTTGCTACAGGTCTCCACGCCCAATGAGCCCGATCCAGTTCATATCGGGAGGGATCCTCCCGCTCCCCCAATAGCTTCGCCAACATCGTGGCAAAATACTCAGTCGGCCTCGGGCCTTCCACTCCTTCGGGCAGACCCACAATCCTCAGATTCTGTCGCCTGGATCTGTTTTCAAAGTCGTCCATTTTGGCTCGCAGACCCTTGTTGATCTCTATCACCTTCCGCATCTCCTTCCCCAGCGAGGTAAGTTGATCATTGTGCTGCAATAATGTCTCTTCCACTTCCTTCAGCGCCTCACCTTGATCCCGCACCTCCGCCACTGCGCTCAATACCGCCGCCCTCACCGGGGCAATCGCCTCCTCCACCAGCACTTTCAATACCGCCCCCATCTCCTTCCTCATCACCTCCATGTGTTTTGTGAACTTCCTTTCAAGTTCCACGGCCATCACCTTAGTTATTTCTTCAGCCGTGGGCAATGCAGCCTCCCCTAGTGCCCCAGCCTTTCTTGCCGTCCCTGCGGTGACCTTTCCACAACCAGACGGACTTTCAGACGCTTTTTTCACTGCCGTTGTTTTGCTTATTTTCGACATTTCCCTTCACTGTGCCTTCTCCCTGCTTTTGCCGCCTCCGTTGCCCCTGGCATTAAACCCAGAAAATGCCGTTCCCGAATGGGAGCCCTCCAATGTGCGGCTGCCTCCCGCCCGCCGTCACTGGAAGTCCTAATTTCTTCAATTAATGAGCAATTTAGCATGGCCAATCCACCAATCCTGCACATCTTTGGGTCGTGGGGCTGAGACCCACGCAGGCACGGGGAGAATGTGCAAACTCCACACGGACAGTGACCCAGGGCTCAACTGGGTCCTTGGCGGCGTGAGGCGCAAGATAGCAGTGCTAACCACTGCACCATCGTGCCGCCCAAACTGGATGAATCTATGGTGAAAACCATTACAGTCTGAAAGCAAAAACCTCGAACTGAAAGCCTAGACTGAAGAAAGGTGTACTGGAAGACAACCATCTGAAACAAAGACTCTTATCCTTTTACCTTCATCATTATTTTTACACACCTCTTTTTTCCTCTGTGTTTGTTTATCTGTCTTGTATGTGTGTGGAGGGACGGGGACAGGATGGAGAGGGGGTTAGGAATTAGATAATAGTTAACCAGTTGCATTTGCGGTATAATTATTGTTCTTAATAAAAATGGTGTTCAAATTTACAAACCTGGTGACTGTAGTTATTTGGCAGCCAAAGACCAGAGACTATGGGTATTTTCTAAGAATGATTTGATAATTAAAAAAAAAAAATTTTGAGTACCCAATCATTTTTTTCCCAATTAAGAGGCAATTTAGCATGGTCAATCCACCTACCCTACACACCTTTGGGTTGTGGGGGTGAAACCCATGTAGACACGGGGAGAATGTGTAAACTCCACACAGACAGTGTTTGTTAATTTCAATTGTGTTGCGACTTCGGGTCTTGTGGAGCTGGAACTGATCAGTCACTAGCCCAGCGTGCAGTAACAAACTTTGCTCCTGAAAGGCCTGGCTCAAATTTTGAGGTTATGCCCCTTTTATCTTCTGGGTTCCATGGAATACAAGCCACGTTGTGTACTCTCTGCTCATAATTTAAGCCTTACAGTCCATGTATTATTCTGGTAAATCTATGCTACACTCCCTCCATAACCAGTATATCCTTCCCAAGGTGTGGTGTCGAAAACTGAACACAATACGCATGGCTTTTAATAGCTGAAGCAGGACTACTAACCCCTTGTATTATGTTCCTCTCGATGTAAACGATCTATGTACATAGACCCCATAGGTCCCTTTGGAACTCTCGGCTTCTAGCTTTTCAATATTACTCTGATATATAAATTTTAGGTCTGAGGTGAATGATCTCATACCTGCCAATATTGAAATCCATTCGCCAAAATTTTGCTCATCCATTTAATCTATCAGTGTCTCTTCAAAATTTTACGCTTCCTTCTACACTGTTACCCATCTTCATGTTATCAGCAAACTCAAATATGTGGCTCTCTGTTCAATCAGCTAAATCATTAATAAATAGTAAATAGATGAGGCCCAACATAGATCCCTGTAGATGCTGCTGGTCATATCCTGTCAGGGATTAACTATTAGCATTATTGGGGCATCCATTGACTCTATCCTCGAACTGGCCTGAGGCCTTGTTCAATTGGATAGTTTAACTGCTGCAGGTGAAAGTATGGTGCATTCACTTCTCATACAGTTTGAAGCTAAAAACTGCAATTCACTTGAATCCCTATAAATAGACAGAGGCAGAAACTGAATTTGTTGGGTGAGGAGTTGTATGCTTTTAATGTGTACTTCTGTAAATAAATGGAGAAGTGTGCAAATATTGGCCCAGTTCTATCCTTCACCAGCTGGTTTTCTGGGTTAAAACAATGGTATCTTGAACCTATGCCTTTAGCCCTTTTGCACATCACAGATCATTTTACTTAATTAGATATATTTTAAGATAAAGTCAGCGGTCTATGGTGATTTAAAATCACGTTGCCATCAAATTGTATTTGTTTAGGAACACTGCCTTTGAACTGACCTTTTGCATACCAGGCAGTGACATGCATGGTGCTCAAGTTGAGGAAACCAAACAAACAATCTTACAGCCATACTCAGATTTAAGAAAAAGACTTTGCTATAATCTGAATTATGACTATACTCTTATATGTCACATATAATGACAGTTCGATTGGTGTTTAAGAACGTAATTTTAAAAAAATAATAATAATGAGGCTGAGAGAGAATTGTCCCCACAGCTGTTTCACATTCATCTGACCATCTGACTGCCAGCTGTCCAACATTTGGTCTAACAGGCACAGTTTTAGCAGCTAAAAATGACTACCTCCAAGATTCACTTCATGATGTGATTTTCAGGTGAGCAGAGCCCATGGGCGTCATTCTCCGACCCCCCGCCGGGTCGGAGAATGGCCGTTGGCCGCCGTGAATCCCGCCCCCGCCGAAGTCTCCGCTCCCGGAGATTGGGCGGGGGCGGGAATCCGGCCATGCCGGTTGGCGGGACCCCCCGCTGGATTCTCCGGCCCGGATGGGCCGAAGTCCCGCCCAGGAATTGCCTGTCCCGCCGGCGTAAATCAAACCTGGTATTTACCGGCGGGACCAGGCGGCGTGGCGGGCTCCGGGGTCCTGGGTGGGGGGGGGCGCGGGGCGATCTGACCCCGGGGGGTGCCCCCACGGTGGCCTGGCCCGCGATCGGGGCCCACCGATCTGCGGGCGGGCCTGTGCCGTGGGGGCACTCTTTCCCTTCCGCCTCCGCCACGGCCTCCACCATGGTGGAGGCGGAAGTGACTCTCCCCACTGCGCATGCGCAGGAAACTGACAGCGGCCGCTGACGCTCCCGCGCATGCGCTGGGAAACTGACAGCGGCTGCTGATGCTCCCGCGCATGCGCCGCATTTCCGCGCCAGCTGGCGGGGCAACAAACGCCATTTCCGCCAGCTGGCGGGGCAGAAATCCCTCCGGCATCGGCCTAGCCCCTCAATGTTGGGGCTAGGCCGCCAAAGATGCGGAGACTTCCGCACCTTTTTGCCGGCGCGATGCCCGTCTGATTTGCGCCGGCTTTGGCGCCAGTCGGCAGGCATCCCGCCGTTGGGGGAGAATTTCGCCCCATATTCTATCTATCTAACTCATTGCGTGCATAATGGATTTTTTGCCTATCTTAAACAAAAATGTTTAATACTTGTGACATTGTTTTTTTTGAACTTTCTCATTGTTCTATGGAATTTTGTTTTGTAGGAGGAGAATAAAAACACAAGAAATAGGAACTGGAGTAGGTCATTTGGTCCTTTTGAATCTTTTTTAAGATTATGGTTGATATTCCACATCAAATCATCAATTCCATGTTCCTGCACTATCTCCATATCGCTTAATTCCCTTAGTACCCCCAAATCTATCGACCTCTGTTTAAGTATATTCAACAACTAGAATTTTTTTTCATAGAATTTACAGTGCAGAAGGAGGCCATTCGGCCCATCGAGTCTGCACTGGCTCTTGTAAAGAGCACCCTATCCAAGGTCAACACCTCCATCCTATCCCCATAACCCAGCAACCCCACCCAACATTAAGGGCAATTTATCATGGCCAATCCACCTAACCTGCACATCTTTGGACTGTGGGAGGAAACCGGAGCACCCAGAGGATACCCACGCACACACGGGGAGGATGTGCAGACTCCGCACAGACAGTGACCCAAACAGGAATCGAACCTGGGACCCTGGAGCTGTGAAGCAATTGTGCTATCCACAATGCTACCGTGCTGCCCATTGCTACCGTGCTGCCCACTGGTAAAGAGTTTGCACTGATCAAGCTGAATGTGACTGCTCTGTGGAAAGATGCACTTCTTCATTATAGGCATCCAGAGAAAGTATCAAGTAGCTCAAATCAGCTACTTCAGAGGTTACATGTAAAATGATTCTCCCTCCAACTGTACTTTAAAAAAAAAATACATTTAAAGTACCAAATTATTTTTTTCCAATTAAGGGACAATTTAGTGTGGCCAATCTGCCTACCCTGCACACCTTTGGGTTGTGGGGGTGAGACCCACGCAGACATGGGGAGAATGTGAAACTCCAGACAGACACTGAGCCAGGACTGGGATCGAACCCGGGTCCTCGGCGCCGTGAGGCAGCAGTGCTAACTACTGTGCCACCCTCTCCAACTGTACTTCAATGTCATACCTCAGAGAAACACCACATGATATTTATTTTCCCCCACACCAACCATGTCTTCAAGTGAGATTGCAAATTTAGTGCCAAATTAGGGTCAATTTTGTATCATGTGCTTTGCTCTGCCAGGAATTGAGCTTTAAGACAGCTCAAGCCTATTTCACCCATGAACGTCATAGCCAGAACAGAAGAGGCTCGCTCATCAGTCCGGGTCGGATTCAAGCTGATGATTCATTAACAAAATGAATATCTTTGAAATGAGTTTTCCAATACGCCTTTTCGGGGGAAAAAATCAGTGTCCCAAGTATTTTTGACTAAAGGAGTGTGCTCACATGACAGAATAATGTGCATTGCACGGTATAGCTGCATCTCATTCAGGATGTGTAGAAGCTGTTGGACGGTTGCTTGTTTCATTCCCCATGCCCACATCAGCTCGCGTGTTCTGCTGTTATGGTTTCCTCCAAGAGATTCAATCTTCCTGAGTTCAGTCTGATCAGCTATGATATGAGAGCCTGAAAGACAGGTTATAAAAGGGACAGTTTGAATATCGAAAAGTGAAGTGACAGCTTACTAATTCTCCTTCCTTGCCTCACACTGAGGTTATATTCACAAATCATTGGTAAAGGAAAGAAAATTGTGCAATACGGAAATATTGCACAATATGAAAATATTGCACTTTGCACAGTGCACCATTGGACCAACTCAAACATGCAGTGTTGTAAATATATATTGGAATAAAAGACTTACAAGTTCTGTTAGTACTCACTTGAGTATTGCTGAAAAAATACATTTTGTCAAAGCTTTCTGTTTTTCACTCATTAGGACAACCACAAGAATACCAATGTCAGGGAAACAACAACTTTAATACTGTATCCCCTCTGCTCTATGAAGTGTAGTCACTGTTATAATGTAGGGAAATGTAGCAGCCAACTTGTGCATCAAGACAAATTACCCTGCTCTTCAAATACTGCCATGGGATCTGTTAAGTCCGCCTTGGTTTAAAATCTCATCTTAATTAAAAGCACAGCACTCTCTCAGTACTGAACTGGTGTCAGCCTAGATCAAGTATTCAAGTCCGTTAAAACAAAAACTTTTCACCAAAGCTTTGGCGTTGAGGTTGGAATCCTGCCCCCCGGAGGTAGTGCGGAAGACCAGACGGGATTTGTGAAGGGCAGAAAACTGTCGGCTAATGTGAGGTGGTTACTTAACGTGGTTCTCACACCGGTGCTAGGGCCAGACCCGGAGATAATTGTGTCTCTCGATGCAGAAAAAGGCGTTCGATAGGATTGAATGGAGCTACCTGTTCACGGTTCTGGAGATGTTTGGGATATGAAGCGCTGTCTGCGAGTGTGCGAATAAACACCATGAATTCGGGGTCATTTAGGCTGCACAGAGGGACGAGGTAGGGATATCCTATATCCCCTCTTTTGTTCGCGGATTGATGGCCTCATATGTGGACAGGGATTGTGGTGGTGGGGGTGGAAGTAGACCATAGGGCGCGATTCTCCGCTCCGCGACTAAGTGCCCACGCCGTCGGGAATGCCGTCGAGGTTCACGACGGCGCGAAACGGCCCCGATCTCGACCGATTCAGAACCGAAAATGGGCTAGGATCAGGGACGCGAGAATCTCAGGGGGTGTGTCACTAAAGCAGCGTCGTCAGCACGCGCCAGGTATTGGCAGCGCATAAAAGTGGCGCCGCGTCATCCGCCGCATAACTGCCGTCACCCGCGCATGCGCGGGTTGGCCGGCGCCAGCCAAACCGCGCATGCATGGTTGCTGTCCTCCCCGAGGCCGTCCCGCAAGAAGATGTCGGATGGATCTTGCGGGGCGGCGGAGGAAAGGAGGTCCTCCTTCAGAGAGGCCGGCCCGCCGATCGGTGGGCACCGATCATGGGCCAGACCCCTTTTGAGTGCAACCCCGGAGAAAGAACCCCCCTCGCCCCCCCCACAGGCCGCCCCCCCCAGCATTCCCGCACTGTTCCCGCCGGCAGCGACCAGGTGTGGATGGCGCCGGCGGGGAGCCGTCATTTTGGGCAGGCAGCTCGGCCCAACCGGGCCGGAGAATAGCGGGTGTAGCGGAGAATTGCCATTTTGGGTGTCCCGGGTGATTCTCCGGCCTGCGCCGCGCAGAATTCGACGGGGCCGTTCCCGCCGTTTGGGGAGGGTGTCGGACCGGCGTCGCGGGGAAAAATGGCGCGCCAGGCGATTCTCCAAACCGGAGTGGGAGCGGAGAATCGCGCCCATAGTGTTTTCCAATACGCGGATGATTTGTTGCTGTACGCAGGAATCCTTGTCCAGCTATGGGGAATATATTGGGAATATTGAAGAGGTACGGCTCCTTTTCAGGGTGTAAACCAAATGTCGGGAAAAGTGAGTATTTAGCGGGTAGCCCTCCGAGGGGAGGAGCTGGGCTGCTGGGGCTGCCATTCCGTTTGGCTGGGACTAGTTTTTGTTATTTGGGGATTCAGGTGGCCCAGCTCTGAGCGCAACTTGGCAAGTTAAATTTTACGAGCCTGGTAAGTAGGGTTAGAGTGGATCTAGGGAGGTGGGACAGCCTGGCTTTGTCGTTGGTGGGCCGAGTTCAATCTATTAAGATGAATATTTTGCATTGATTCGTCTTCTTGATTCATTGCCTCCCAGTTTTCCCACCAGAGTTGTTTTTTCGGGGGTTAGAGCGACTCATAACGGGTTTCATATGGGCGGGGAGAACTTCTCAGATTTGTAGGGGCCCTGCAGGCGGAAAGGCAGATGGGGGGCTTGGCGCTGCCAAATTTGATGTATTATTATTGGGCGGCCAATGCGGAGATGGTGTAGGGGTGGTTTGGGAAGTTTTTTGGGTGCGGATGGAATCGGGGTTCTGCAAAGGGATGAACTTGGAGGCGCTGGTGACAGTGGGCGGGATTCTCCGGGAATCGGCGGGGCGGGCAGAAACGGCGCAGTGGAGTGGCGGAAACCACTCCGGCGTCGGGCCGCCCCAAAGGTGCAGAATCCTCCGCACCTTCAGGGGCTAGGCCGGCATTGGAGCGGTTTGCGCCCCGCCGGCTGGCATGGAAGGCTTTTGGCACCGCGCCAGCCGGGGCTGAAGGGACTCCGCCGGCTGGCGCGGGTCCATGCATGCGTGGGCGCGTCAGCATCTGCTGACGTCATCCCCGCGCTTGCGCACATGGAGTCACTTCCGCACCGGGAATGGCGGATGACCACGGCCTCTGGTGCGGAAGGAATTGAGTGCCCCCACGGCACAGGCCCGCCCGCGGATCGGTGGTCCCTGACCGCAGGCCAGCTCGCCGTGTGGGCACATCCCAGGGCCAGATCCCCCCGCGACACCTCAATAACCCCAGAGGCCGCCCGCACCGACTGGTCCCACCGGTAAGGGACCAACTCCAATTTACGCCGGCGGGACCGGCTACAGGCGGGCGGGACTTTGGCCCATCGCGGGCCGGAGAATTCAAATGGAGAATCCTCTCCATTACCTACTTCAGACCCCTCCCACGTCAGCAGAATAACTTCCCCCTCCTCCCCCCGCTAGCAACATCTCCCGATAACCCCACCCCTGCCATCTGGCTGTATTCTCCCCCCCCTCCCCCCCCTTCTCCCCCCCCCCTCCCCCCCCCCCCCCCACCTGACTCCCTTGACTAGCCAATCTGCTAGCCTGGTGACTCATCCCTCTGGCGCCCACTTGTCTCACTCCCATTGTTTCCCCAACCTCACCTCCCCACTCATCAACACGCCATCCCCCACTCCGACCCACTGGAGCAGCCTCACTAAAATGGGAAAGATCAAACAAGCTGGAAACATCAGACAGCACCGCGAGGCTGCTCCAGGTACAATACAGTTCCAGCTGCGTACACAGATAAGTGTTAACCCACGTCCCTTTCTGAGCATTAATAAAATAGCAACACAGTAACCCCGTACCCGTATATCACCAACCCAATACCAAACATTAAAAAAATCCCAACCAACATCTTTAATCCCCATTGCTGACCGGCCACCCTTATGTTACAATGAAGGCTCCAGCACCCCCAGAGAACATGATAAAAGGCACCCACCACAGCAGAAAAACGCGAAAAGCAACAAAAAAGGAAAAGAACATACGAGAGGGGGATAGACGTCGAACAGGTCTCGCAACCCGAGACTGGGCATCCATGAGGCACCACCAGCAGCAGCAGAATTGTACTCAACCACATTCTGCAACCTCATGACCTGTCATATCCCACACTCTACCATTACCACCAAGCAAGGGGATCAACCATCGTTCAATGAAGAGTGCAGGAGAGCATGCCAGGAACAACACCAGGCATACCTACAAATGAGAGGTCAACCTGGTGAAGCTACAACACAGAACTACTTGTGTGCCAAACACCATAAGCAGCAAGTAATAGACAGAGCTAAGCGATTCCACAATTAACATATCAGATCATGCGCTGCACTCCTGCCACATTCAGCCGTGAATGGTGTTGGACAATTAACTAACTCACTGGAGGAGGAGACTCCACAAATATCCCCATCCTCAATGATGGAGGAGCCCAGCACATCTGTGCAAAAGACAAAGCTGAAGCATTCGCAGCAATCTTCAGCCAGAAGTGCTGAGTGGATGATCCATCTCAGAACCTCTGGAGGTCCCCAGCATCACATCTTCAGCCAATACAATTGACTCCACATGATGTCAAGAAATGGCTGAAGGACTCGGATACTGCAAAGGCTAGGGGCCCCAACAATATTCCCGTAATAGTACTGAAGACTTGCCCAGAATTTGTTGCACCCCGAGCCAAGCTGTTCCAATGCAGCTACAACACTGGCATCTACACGGCAATGTGGAAAATTGCCCAGGTGTTTCCTGCATTTAAGAAACAGATCAAATCCAATCCAGCCATTTACGCTATATCAGTCTACTCTCCATCAACAGTGCTAACAAGCAGCACTTACTCAGCTATAACCTGCTCATGGATGCTCAGTTTGGGTTCTGCCAGGGTCACTCAGTGCCTGACCTCATTACAGCCTTGGTTCAAACATGGACAAAAGAGCTGAATGCCAAAGGTGAGGTGAGAGTGACTGCCCTTGACATCAAAGCAGCATTTGACCGAGTATGGCATCAAGGTGCCCTAGCTAAATATCAATGAAGATCGAGGAAAAATCTCCGCAGGTTGGAGTCATACCTGGCACAAAGGAAGATGGTTGTGGTGGTTGGAGGTCAATCATCTCAGCTCCAGGACATAACTGCAGGAGTTCCTCAGGGTAGTGTCGTAGGCCCTACCATCTTCAGTTGCTTCATCAATGAACTTCCTTCCATCATAAGGTCAGAAATGGAGATGTTGGAATTTTCGCATACGGCCGCACGATGTTTATTACCATTTGCGACTCCTCAGATAATGAAGCAGTTCATGTTCAAATGCAACAAAGACCTGGACAATATCCAGGCTTGGGCTGATAAGTGGCAAGTTACATTTGTGCCACCCAAGTGCCAGGCAATGATCATCTCCTACAAGAGAAGATCTAACCATTGCCCCTTGACATTCAATGTCATTACCATTGTTGACTCCCCCACATTTAACATCCTGGGGGTTACCATTGATCAGAAATGGAATTGGACTAGCCATATTAATACTGTGGCTACCTGGGCAGGTCAAAAGCTAGGAATCCTTCTGTGAGTAATTTATCCCCCCCCCACCACACCCCCCCCCCGCCGCAAAGTCTGTCCACCAAGGTACAAGTCAGGAGTGTAATGGAATACTCTCCACTTGCCTGGATTAGCGCATCTCCAACAACTCAAGAAACCCGATACCATCCAGATTGGCACTCCTTCCACAAGCATTCACTCCCTCCACCAACAACGAACAGTGGCAGCCATGTGTACCACTTACAAGATGGACTGCAGTAATTCACCAAGGTTCCATAGGCAGCACCTTCCAAACCCACGACCATCTAGCAGGACAAGAGCAGCAGGTACTTGGGAACCCCACCACTTGGACGTTCCCCTCCAAGTCACTCACCACTCCGACTTGGAAATATATCACCATTCTTTCATTGTCACTGGGTCAAAATCCTGGAACTCCCTCTCTAACAGTACTGTGGGTGTACCTACACCTCAGGAACTGCAGCAGTTCAAGGCGGCAGCTCCCTCCGCCTTCTGAAGGACAACTACGGATGGGCCTAGCCACATCCCGTAAATGAATTTTTAAAAAGTTTAAAATGCAGGCTGCTTCTCGAGCGTTCCATGAATCTATTACCATGTGACTCCATGCATCATACCATGGTCTGCGCTATTCTCCAGTGCTCTGCATTTGTTCTTGCTACGCCGAACAATTTTATATCACAAGGCATGCAGGCACATACAACATCCCCCTTTCTTTTCAAAAAACATTCCTCCCTTCCAATGGAGTGTAACAATATAATCTTGACTTCTTACTCACCTCAAGTCTCTGACTTTATAAATTCAGATGGTCTTGAGGCCTGACAGTTCTTCCACATCTTGGACTGTCACATTTGGAGGAATAGTAGTAGTACTTGTGTTTCTAGTACATGGCTATCTCCATTTGATTTGCTTTTTCCATTCCTTCAAGTTGATGTTCTCTTTATTAACAACCCATCTGCTTTTGCCAGACACTGTTAGTTTGAGTGCACTTGAATTTTCTTTTTCTGTGGTGTCTGCCATGTTCTACATTTCACAAATTAAACCTTAATTTCTACTTGTTTCACAATTTCTGCCAAACATTTGTTTGAGGTTTTACTTTCAATTTGTTTTGCAAGCTTATGAATCTTTTAATTCAGCTCTGTAAGTCCTCTTGTTGTAGCTTTTGGCACCCTCCTGGAATATGGAACTTTGAAGAACCAGTTGGCAAAAAAGATTAAGCAGTTTGTTCAGAGTGACATTAAATTAATTTTGCTTCTCTTTGTATTTTTCCAGAGGTACAAATGTTGACCAAGGGACTCTTGAAATGTGTGAAGATTCTTCAACGCATTTTCCTTTTCTTTGGGAAGCTCGCTTTCTTCATCTTGAGCTTTCCTGTAATCCTGAAGGACAAGGAATTGTTCTTTCAACTTTATTTTCTTGTTGACCTCTTGGCAAGCCATTCTGGGCTCCAGTGCATTGTTCCATTGCTCCTGATTTCTGAAGTAATATTAAATGTCCTTTAAGGAATATTTCAGAGTCACAGCTTTTTTGAGTGCCTTTTCTGCCCGCTGCTTTGCTTGGCTGTTCATCTGTTTGAGTTTTCCCAGCCATGGAATTGAAAGTCATTATTTCCTCCTAATTTCTTTGCGTCATCTCTGATATTTGTATGTTCAGATCTCGAACAGCTTGGTTCACTGAAGACTTCAGTTTATCGTGCATTTTTAGAGGCATTTCCTCAGCTGGAATCTGGCACTTCAAAGCGTCCAGTTCAGCTCTGATGTGAACAATTTCCTGCAGAACAGCTTCACTCTCAAAAAACTCTACTGTTAAGACATCTGGCTGCTTTGCAGCCATTTCTTTCTTTTTTTTTGAAAAACAGTTTATTGAGGCATTATTTATATATTGTAGCCATGTAAAATGGCTGCGTTCCGATTAATCTGGCCAAAACCCAGTTTGAAATGGCTAACCCGAAAGGCTGCTGGGAAAAGCAGCTAACGAGACACAAGCAGGCAGCTGCAGACAGTATGGCATATTCGGCTCTGGGGAAGTTAGCCCAGATCGATACTCAGGGCTATCAACAGCCCATCAACCCAGGTATTTGCAATTACATTCAGGACTGTTTGCAGCCCATCTATCCAGACATCTGCAGTTTAATCAGCTATCCCCGGGAACAATTGCAACATATTAGCAATTGAATACCGGGCTAGACCTGTCGGCGCCTGCAGTGGCCGAAACAAAGACAGGTGAACGACCACCCCCCCCGATCGAGGAATCGCCTCACCATTGGACACATCGATCCCAGGGATTGGGAACAAATCCAATCACTTGGGACTCAGGGTCAAGGGCCGCCCCGGGAGGCGGGAAGCCCCTGGGCCCTATAAAGGTGAGGGGCCAAGTTCAGCTCTCTCTCTCTCTCCTCTTCGCCTGCTCGAGATCTTCGCAAGAACAGCAACCGGCAACTGTAAGTTTGAATCCAGCGATCGCTATCCGGTAGAGACACCTAGCCACCAACCTGTAGCAGCCTTTTGAATCCCGCGGGCCAGATTTGATTGGACAAGCCATTCGTTTCCCTGACCTGGTGGGCTCTTCCTAAGTTAAGTATTGGCCAGTAGTGATAGGTTTATTATATAGATAGTAGTATTAGTGTATTAATATTGCTTGTTGTATATAATAAATGACCGTTGTTTTAATCCTTACTAAGCGGTGTGCTGTATTATTAATCATAACCTGAACTTGAACCACATGGCGGTATCATAAAGATACCTGGCGACTCATGAGCAAAGGTGACGTAATCAGAGCAAATAGACTAAGGTTAAAAAGAGCAACAATATATATATATAATACACACATCAAACACAACTATAAAAAAGTAAGCAAACAGGAATACAAATACTTAAAACAAATAAATGTCGAACACACCACTGTCCCGCCTCCCACTCGGGGCCTTCCCCGCCTGCATCGCCCCCATACACTCCAACACGTCCACCAGCTCAATGGGGGCTCCCAATCCCTCCAGCAGGTCCTCCTCCATCTTAGGGAACTCCAACCCATCCAAAACTCGCCTAATTCACTCCACCCAAGCCGGGGGTTCTGACTCTTACAATCTTTTATAAAAGTCTCCGAACACCCCATTCACCCCCACCGGGTCCAAGGCCGTGTTCCCCTCCTATCCTTCACCTTTCAATTCTCCCATGCTGCCTCCTGCTTTCTCAATTGATGTGCCAACATCCTATTCGTTTTCTCCCCATATTCATAGACCACCCCCTTAGCTCTCCTCAACTGCCCTACCGCCTTACCCGTAGATATCAGTCCAAACTCCACCTGGAGTTTCTGCCACTTCTTCAACGTCCCCGCCTCTGAGGCCTCCGAACACCTCCTATCCACCTACAAAATCTCATCCACTAACGTCTCATACCCGCCCACTCCGTCTTGTCTCTATGTGCCTGTATTGAAATAAACTCCCTCCACTGCCTTCAGTGCCTCCCACAACGTGACGGCTGAAACCTCATCCATGTCATTTAACTCCACATATCTCCGGATAGCAGCCCTCACCCACTCACAAACCTCCTCATCTGCCAACAGTCCTAAATCCAACCTTCACTGTTGGCGCTGCACCCCCACCCCCCACCGCCGATTCACCTGCAAGTCCACCCAATGCGGCGCATGGTCCGAAACCACAATCACCAAGTACTCCAAACTGACCAAACCCACCAACAACGTCCTGTCTATCACAAAAAAGTCGATCCGGAGTTCACCCTGTGTACATGGGAAACAAAAATTCCTTCGCCCTCGGCCTCCCAAAGCTCCAAGGGTCCACTCCCCCTTAAACCATTTCAATTCCCTCGCCACGCCGATACCCTCCCTGACCTCGGGCTCGACCCATCAAATTTCAGCTCAAGAATCGTGTTAAAATCCACCCCCATTATCCAGTGTGAGTCCAGGTCCGGGATCTTCCCCAACACCCGCCTCATAAACTCTACATCATCCCAGTTCAGGGCATAAACATTCACCAACACCACCAGCATCCCCTCCAATTTCCCACTCCATTTCTTTCTTCTGCACTGAATCTTTGCTCATGCATTTCATTACACTGACAATGGTCAGCAAACATCTTGTGGTTTATTTGAATATTGTCTTCCTCGCTCTAGTTATTTATTGCCCTCTCTCTGGGGTCTTTTGTTACCTCGGCACTTTATTGGGGGGTGCTGGATTTCCTTCTCGGGTCTGCTTTCTCCACAACCAGCGTTTAGAATATCTGTCAAAGCCTTTTAATATCTCAGCAAATGTTGTCGCGTATCAATCTATATGTTGGCTGTGGACTACTTCACTCGCAAATGAACTGACAGGAATAATAACTTGTCAATTTGTATTTCTTATCCTGTGGTTTTCCTCTAAACTAAAAATTGTCTTCCATAAGACTCACACTTTTGACTTTGCTTTAGTCATTTCCTTAGTCAAAACATCTCTGGCTCTTCTAGGGTGGGATTCTCAATTAGCCGACGCTGAAATCGAAATGCGATTTGGCGGAGAATAGCTTCCGGCACCAAAATCACGGCAGGTTAGCGCAAAATCGCGATGCTCCGTCACTTCGAAAACGGCGTCAATGAATTTCACTCCGCGCGTACAGTAGGTACCATTTGCATATTAGCTGGCCAGACCCAGTATTCTCCAGGGCCTCTGCGATTCTCCGCTTCTGATGAGCTGAGTTCCTGATGGCGTGGTTCACTTGTGCTTTTTCAAATTGTGAAACCATCATGTCTGCTGCTGAGGGAGAGAGACGGAGTACGGAAAGTGTCCAGCATGGCCATAGTGTGCTGACAGTTGTGCCGCTGGCCGGGGGCTTCTGCCAGGGCTGTGGGGTTAGTGGTGGTGGGGGGAGGGGGAGGGGGGGGGGTTGACCAGGAGGTGGGCTGTGTGGTCGGGGTGGATGGGCATGGAATACCATTGCCGCAGCTGGCAAGGCAGCCATGCAGCTGGGCACAACGCTAACAGCCCACTTTGTACCTGGTGCCAAGGGTCATTTAGGTATTCCCCCTCCAGGGCACCCCCTGGGTGCCTACTGGCCCTAGATGACCCATCAACTGTATGGACGCACTCCAGCATAACCAGTGCCATCTTTTTGGCTTTGATAAGTGTGTGTGGAGAATGTAATGTGTATGTGCGGCTTGTCAGCCTCCCGAGTGTCGATCACAGATCACGGGCGTATCCCGCACCATTTTTCAGTGGAATAGAGTGTGTTCCATGTGGCACCGGTAGCCCTCAACAGTAGCAGGATCGGTCCATGTGCGGCGCCGTTATGTCTGCCGTACGTGTCCAACAATTCTCCGTTGGCGTCAACACTTAGGGCGAAATTCTCCGTTATCGGCGGAAACTCCGCCGATCGGCGCAAAAAACGGCGCAAATCCCACTTGCGTCACGTCATAAAAATGGGCCGATAGTCTGCGGCCCGAAATGGGCTAGCAGCGACGTAACGGGATCCGCGCTTGCGCAGTGGTTCACGCGGTGCAGCGTCATACGCGCTGCACGGCGTGACGGCTCAAAAGGCCGCGCTGCTCCCCCCCACCCGACCGCAACACCCGACCTCAACACCCGACTTGATGGCTGGCCGTCGCTCAGCCCCGAGGTTCGAGTCACGCGATGTGGAGGCGCTCCTGGACGCGGTGGAGCAGAGGAGGGACGCCCTGTATCCCGGGCATGGCCGCAGAGTTGCCCCACGCCACAGCCGGCGTCTGTGGAGGGAGGTTGCAGAGGCCGTCACCGCTGTGGCCCTAACACCACGGACAGGCACCCAGTGCCACAAGAAGGTGAACGACCTCGTCAGAGCAGGCAGGGTGAGCCTCCCCCATATCCCCCATATCCCCCGCTCCCCATATCCCCCATATCCCCCCTCCCCCATATCCCCCCTCCCCCATATCCCCCATATCCCCCCTCCCCCATATCCCCCCTCCCCCATATCCCCCCTCCCCCATATCCCCCCTCCCCCATATCCCCCCCTCCCCCATATCCCCCCCTCCCCCATATCCCCCCTCCCCCATATCCCCCCTCCCCATATCCCCCCTCCCCTATATCCCCCTCCCCCGTATCACCTGATCACTGCCTGATGTCTAACCATGCATGCTTCATTGTGTATCGCAGGACCAAACGTCCAGGCACCCATCCCCGCAGATGCAGACCGCCCGCAGGATGCCCCTCGGAGACCACAGGAGACGGAGAGACCCGCACCCTCCAGCATGCGACGCCCGCAGGATGCCCCTCGGAGACCACGGGAGACGGAGAGACCCGCACCCTCCAGCATGCGACGCCCGCAGGATGCCCCTCGGAGACCACGGGAGACGGAGAGACCCGAACCCTCCAGCATGCGACGCCCGCAGGATGCCCCTCGCACACCACGGGAGACGGAGAGACCTGGAGCAACAGGGAGACGACACCCCCGTCACGTGCGGGAGCGACCACCCAGCGATGAGGGGGGCAGCCACAGGCCCCCGTCACATCCGAGCCAGGACACCACTACCCAGGACACCACTATCCAGGACACCCCTACCCGGGACACCACTACCCAGGACACCCCTACCCGGGACAGCGCTACCCGGGACAGCACTACCCGGGACAGCACTACCCAGGACACCCCTACCCGGGAAGACGAAATACCGGACAGTGACTCAGAGTGGATGGGTGGAGACGAACCCCCACCCCAAAGTGCCATGGACTCAGAGTGGGACGAAGAGCACGACACAACGCCACTGCTGTCACCAACACCCTCCACCATCGCAGAAACACTCACCACGGTTGGGCACTTTAGTGATGAGGCGTCTGGTACACTCACTGGTGCGCACAACACAGCCGTCCCGGTACAGCAGGTGGAGGTAGGAGCAGCAGAGGGACCGGGCGGTCGGAGGGCAGCCCAGGCCAAGCGAACATCTGCCGCCCAGATGGATCCCGGGTTCCTGCAGTTACCACACCCACACATAGATCCGATGCAACCACCGACACGGAGACGAGCGAATAGGGTGACGGGTGGCTTGCGGCGGCTGCGGTCGCAGGTGGAGGAGTCCACCCGCGTCCAGGAGCTGGGAGTGGTCCCGGTCATGCGTGCCACCCAGGCTGACACCGCACGGGTGGCGTCCGCGGTGGAGGCAATGGGTGCGACGGTGTCAGACATGGGGAACGGTTTGCGAGGCCTGGGGCCTTCCGTGCAGGCGGCGTCTGTGGCCCAGGAAATGGCTGCCCTCTCACAGGAGGCCATGAGCCAGTGCCAGCGCCAGATGGCAGAGGCGCTCAACGCCATAGCCCAGTCTCTGCAGGCCATGGCCCAGTCTCTGCAGGCCATGGCCCAGTCTCAGCAGGCCATCGCTGAGGGCATCGGCGCCAGTGGCCATGTGCGAGCTGGCGTCGCACTGTCGCAGACAGGGTTCGACAACCCCCTGGGCTCCATGGCTGCAAACCTGCAGACCCCTGTCGATACCAGCACGGGCCTCCAGGACTGGCAGCGCCAGATGTCGGGGGCGTGTCGGATGGCCAGTCCGTTCGCATCCCCCACCCATGTAGAGGCCTGGGGGCCATCGGGCACCCCGAGGGAGGAGGAGGTGGTGTGGTCCATCCCGGCTCCCTCTGTAGGGGAGGTCCCGGTACACTGCGACACCTCGGACTCCCCCCCTTCCGTCCCAGGTGCATCGGGTGGGCAACGGGCAGGACAGGCTGGCAGCTCGCCATCCCAGTCGCCCGGGCCGCAGCCTGGCCCATCTAGGCCAGGACGCCTCAGGAAACGGCCGCCAAAGGGATCCGGTGTCAGAGGGCAGGAATCACAGGAGTCCACCTCCAGTTCTGCTGTACCGTCTGGGGAACCACGTAGACGTAGTCAAAGGGCCCGTCAGGCCAAACAATTAGACACTGAGTAAGTTGGCACGGGTGCAGGGCACAGATGAGTTTTAGGGGCTAGGGCACGTGCATGAACTCCTTTGGTTATTAAAGTCAATGTTACACCTACCGAAGCTGCCTTTGTGCTCTGTCCAAAGTGTGCGGGCGTGTCATGTACGTTGAGCGCAAGTGTGTGTGTGACGGGTGGTCTTACCTCAGCCCCAGGTGAGTCTGCCCCCTTCCCCCTGGGCCGCCATCAACATCCCCCGGGCAGAGGACGGGACCGTGCGCTGCAGTGTCACAGCTGCATGCAGGGATGGTCCGGGTGGATGGTGGTACTGTGGCCATGGGTCAGACATAGTCCAACGATGTAGAGCCAGGAGCTCATCGGAGGCGGGTTGTCATCATCCTCCATGGCCTGCGATAGACACGCGTCCACCCGCAACTGGGTGAGCCCGGCCCGTTGTGCCGCCGGTGGATCGGCAATTGGGGGTGGGGAGGTGGTGTGCATGCGGGTGGGGTGTGTGGGGTTGGGGAGGGGGGTGAGGGTGCTGGGTGGGTGGATGGGTGGGGGGTGTGGGTGGTCGGCTGTTGTCATGGTGTGCGGTCTGTGGCCATACTACCCGATTCCCACGCCCATCTAGTCAGTGAAGCGGGCGTCCATCAGTCTGTCCCGTGCCCGCTGGGCCAGCCGGTATGTTGTGCAGGACGCAGCACACCACAATGATGCGGCCGACCCTATCTGACCGATACTGGAGGGCGCCCCCAGAGAGGTCCAGGCACCTGAAACGCATCTTCAGCACGCCAAAGCACCTCTCGATCACTCCCCTTGTCGCTACATGGGCATCATTGTAGCGGTTCTCCGCCTCATTGCGTGGCCTCCGTATAGGCATCATCAGCCACGATCGCAATGGGTAGCCCCTGTCGCCCAGCAACCAGCCCCTCAGCCGGGGATGGCGTCCCTCGTACATGCCGGGGATGGATGACCGCGACAACACGAATGAGTCGTGTACACTGCCTGGGTGACGGGCGCAGACGTGCAGGATCATCATGCGGTGGTCGCAGACCACCTGTACGTTCATTGAATAGGTCCCCTTCCTATTAGTGAACACGGCCCTGTTCTCTGCAGGTGGCCGCACGGCGACGTGCATCCCATCGATCGCGCCCTGGACCATGGGGAACCCGGCAACGGCAGAGAAGCCCACGGCCCGGGCATCTTGGCTGGCCCGGTCCACGGGGAAGCGGATGTAGTGGTGCGCCATGGCATAAAGGGCATCTGACACTGCCCGGATGCACCGATGCACCGATGTCTGCGATATGCCGGACAGGTCCCCACTCGGTGCCTGGAATGACCCCGTTGCATAAAAGTTCAGGGCCACCGTAACCTTGACGGACACGGGGAGAGGGTGTCCCCCGCCAGTGCCACGCGGTGACAGGTGTGCCAGCAGGTAGCAGATGTGTGCCATGGTTTCCCAGCTCATCCGGAGTCTCCTCCTGCATTCCCGGTCCGTGAGGTCCTGGTATGACTGCCGGGGCCGGTACACACGGGGCGCCCTCGGGTGCCTCCGTTGCCGTGGGGCCGCGACGTCCTCCTCCCCCTCCTCGTCCTGTCGGTCAGGTGTCCCTCCAGCCTGGGCGGCTGCCGCCTGCCCCTCTGCGGCAGCCTGCGCCGCCTCTCTGGCACGCTCCTCCTCCTCCTCCTCCTCATCCAGGGCAACATAGACATGAGCGGCTGCCACCACGGCGGCCAACATCGCTGGATGGTCTGAAAACATGACGGCCTGGTGGGGGGGAGGGGAACGACGACATGTCATCATTGCCCATATCCCCTCCTCCCCCCAGCCAGGTGGCATGGACCGCATGGGTCCAACTGTTGGAGGCTGGCACCTGGCCAGGTGGACCAACTCATTTGCCCTCCCATCACCCACCCCGGCACGGACCCCCTCCCCAACCTCCACCCCAGCACGGACCCCCCCCCCAACCTCCACCCCGGCACGGACCCCCTCCCCAACCTCCACCCCGGCACGGACCCCCTCCCCAACCTCCACCCCAGCACGGAACCCCCCCCCCCCAACCTCCACCCCGGCACGGACCCCCTCCCCAACCTCCACCCCAGCACGGACCCCCCCCCCAACCTCCACCCCGGCACGGACCCGCTCCCCATCCTCCACCCCGGCACGGACCCCCTCCCCAACCCTCAACCTCCACCCCAGCACGGACCCCCCCCCCAACCTCCACCCCGGCACGGACCCCCTCCCCAACCTCCACCCCAGCACGGACCCCCCCCCCCAACCTCCACCCCGGCACGGACCCCCTCCCCAACCCCCAACCTCCACCCCAGCACGGACCCCCCCCCAACCTCCACCCCGGCACGGACCCCCCCCCCCAACCTCCACCCCGGCACGGACCCCCTCCCCAACCTCCACCCCTGCACGGACCCCCCCCAACCTCCACCCCGGCACGGACCCCCTCCCCAACCTCCACCCCAGCACGGACCCCCCCCCAACCTCCACCCCGGCACGGACCCCCTCCCCAACCCCCAACCTCCACCCCAGCACAGACCCCCCCCCAACCTCCACCCCGGCACGGACCCCCTCCCCAACCCCCAACCTCCACCCCAGCACGGACCCCACCCCCAACCTCCACCCCGGCACGGACCCCCTCCACAACCCCCAACCTCCACCCCGGCACGGACCCCCTTCCGGCACTCCCCCGGAGCCCAGCCTACTCTAACCACCCCCCCCCCCCCCCCCGCCGCACACACACACAAGCCGAGACACACCTCTCCTCACGCAATCAGTCTGCGGCCACGCCATTTCCTGCCCAGAGCCAACCCCCCAGGCCGTCACTCACCTCCTCGCTGGTCGGCGTGAGCCTGGAGCACCGGGTCACGCCGATGAAAAGGAGGTTTGATTGACGTCGACGTGAACGGTCATCACGTCGACGGGACTTCGGCCCATCCGGAAGGGAGAATATCGGCAGGCCGAAAATCGGCTGCCTTGCGCAGACCCGTGACATTCTCCGCGGCAGCGGCGCCATTAACGCCCCGCCGACTTTTCTCCCTTTGGAGACTTCGGCGGGGGCGGGGGCGGGATTCACGGCGGCCAACGGCCATTCTCCGACCCGGCGGGGGGTTGGAGAATGACGCCCTTAGTCTCAGAAACGGAGAATCCTGCCCCTCATTTTTCTGTCCATGAATTTTTTTTTTGTAATTACTGTTTCAAATGTTGTTGCTCTTTTAAGGCTATCGGTGCAGTAGCCATTTTAGTACTCAGGCTGTATTGTCACTGTTGGTTTTCTCTGTTTCCCATGCTTTTTCAGGATTGACAAGCAAACGTGGGTAATTTTGCTGCAGCAGTTTTTTCCTCTTTTATTTTAACTCAAACTCTACAGGAACTTTTAAAACAGCAGCAATTTGTTTCTCTGTACAATAAACCAGGTACCTCGCTGAAAATGGTTCCCTTTTTCTGAAACTCAGCAGACTCTTTCCTTTTTTATTGTGCTCTGAAGATTTCTCTCTTTACTCTGCAGTTTTTCCTCTGCTCTGCCTGCCTTTTTATGCCCCCCTCTGCAGCTCTCTTCCAGCTTCTGCAATCTGTTGAGCCACTGGAACTGCCATGTATTCTACAATGCAAATACAGCTTTATTTTTGCTCACCCTCTTGTGACCTGACCAGGTTCTTTATCTCTCAGGGTCCTGCATTGAAACTCCACTCACTGAGGGAGAATTCAGAATGTCCAAAACACCTAACAAGCACATCGGTCGGTTTGGGTGCACATCTCTCTAGTCAGGCTTCAACTTTCATATCTTGGGATTCTGTTCTCGGTTTATTGTTTAAATGTCACCTTTTATATTACCACTGATCACCATGTTGCTTTATGAGTTTGTTTGATGTGACATGGTGGAACAGTGGTTAGCACTGCTGCCTCACAATGCCAGGGACTCGGGATCGATTACGGTCTTCGGTGACTGTGAACGGTTTGCATTTTCTCCCAGTGTCTGCGTGGGTTTCCTCCGGGTGCTCTGGTTTCCTCCCACAGTCCAAAGATGTGAAGATTAGGTGGATTGGCCATGAGATGTTGCCCCATAGTGTCCAAAGAGGAGTAGGTTAGGTGGGGTTATGGAGATCGGGGATGAGTGGGCCTAGGTAGGGTGCTCCTTCAGAGGGTTGGTGCAGACTCGATGGGCTGAATGCTCTCATTCGGCATTTTAGGGATTCTATGGTTCTATGTCTTAATTACGAGATCTTGAGACTTCTATATTTAAAAAATAACCATTTATTGTTGATCTTTAACTATGCACAGATCTTCACAATCACGGATTCGCTGAAGGATGCCACATATTCTGGATTGGCCCACTGACACGTGGCATATTAGCACAAAGATCATTAACAAAAACATGAAGCTGTCAGAACATAAGAAATAGGAGTAGGAGTAGGCCTTTTGGCCACTCAAGCATGCTCCGCCATTCAATTGGATTATGGCTGTATGAATGTGGCCTTGACTCCCTGTAGAACAAACATTTCTCTAGCTCAGCTGGAATATGTTCAATCACCCAGCCTCCACTGCTCTCTCCCTGATGGAGAATTCCAAAGAATAACGAACCTCAGAGAGAAAATTCCACCTCACCTTAGTCTTAAATGGGAGACCATCTATTTTGCAACTATGATCATTAGTTCTAGATTCCTTCACCTGGAGAAACATCCTCTCACCATTTACCCTGTCAAGCCCCCTCAGAATCTGCTTTGTTTCAAGAATTTTCCTCTCATTCTCCTAAATTCAAATAGGCCCAACCTATTCAACCTTTCATCTCAGGAATCAGCCTCATGAGCCTTCTCTGAACTGCCTCCAATGCAAGTATATCCCTCGAGTAAGGAGACTAAAATTGTACACGATGCTCAAGGTGCGGTCGCACCAATGTCCTGTACATTTGTAGCAAGACTATCCTACTTCCATTCTACATCTCCCTTGCATGTCTTCCTAATTATTTGCTATACCTGCATGCTAACTTTGTGATTCGTGTACAAGGGCACCCACATTCCCTCTCTACCTCAGCAATCTCCCTCAATTTATAATAATAATAACCTTGATTGTCACAAATAGGCTTAAATTCATACTGCAATGAAGTTCCTGTGAAAAGCCCCTAGTCGCCACATTCCGGCGCCTGTTCGGGTACACAGAGGGAAAATTCAGAATGTCCAAATTATGTAACAGCCTATCTAAATATCTTTGCAGACTTCTCACAACTCATTTTCTTACTTATCTTTGCATCAATAGCAAATGTGGCTACAATACAGTCGGACCAATCCAAGTCATTAATATAGATTTAAATAGTTGCAGTCCCAGCGCTGGACCCTGTGGCACTCCACGAGTTACAGTTTACCAACCAGAAAAGTACCTATTTATCCTGACTCTCTGTTTAAAAATAATGGGTCACCCATCTTAAACAAATGAGGGGAATTTTTTTCTCAGAGGGCTGTGAGTCTTTGGAACTCTTTCTCAAAAAGCAGTGTAATCAGAGTCTTTGAATATTTTTAAGGCAGAGGTGGATAGATACTTGGTAAGCAAGGAAGTGAAACATTATTGGGCGGTGTAGGCGGGATGCAGATTTGAGGTTACAATCAGATGAGCCATGATCTTATTAAAAGGCGGAGCAGGCTCGAGGGGCTGAATGGCCTACTCCCGTTCTTGGTTCGTTTGTTTGTATGGTCTTCTTTGTTATCCATGCTAATATATTACTCCCAACACCACGAGCCATTCATTATCTTATGTAGTAATCTTTTATCTGGCACCTTAATCAAATGCCTTTTAGAAACCCAAATACACTACAATGTGTGAATGATTGCATCACAACAGACACCAGGAGAAGTGGTGTGTCTGAAATTGAATTTACTTGCTTAATTGGAATGTCTTTTGTCCTCCTAGGATCTGCCAATCTGCCTCAGCCTTGAAGAAAAAACACAGTACTTCCCTGCTCAGGTACAAGTTGAAATCTAGTCAGGGTCCCAATGAAGCAATTGGACTTTGATTTGCTTTTGTTGCCTCAGCCACAAAACTAAAGTGATGACCCTCTCGGAAACAGGACAGTAAGGCTGAATGCTCCATTTTAAAGGCCTCTGTCTCATTCCTGCTGCTGGGCGTGGGTTAAATTTCACCCCGATCACAAATAAATTGATGAGAGCAACTGACTTTGATCAAAGTTTATTGATTGGCCAGTTTTACATTGTGTAAGTGGAATTTAGAATCAAGATGTTGGTTCGTAGAGCAGTTTTCTTGTGGGAAATCCTATCAAGCCAGTTTAAGAAGAAATAGGAGTTAGAGCGGACCCAAAGTATACAGTCTAGTTCTGCTTTTTTGCTCTCGTTTGGTGGGTTAGTCTGGCATTTGCAGACACTTGTAGATAGATGCGTGGCATGAAATGTATTAACCGCTGTCTGCATTTTTTTCTTGAATTAAATATTTTAAAAATGAGAACTTGGTGTGCTTGGATTTGTACAACATCACAGGAACTGAAAAAGATTCAGTCTCCATAACATGTCCCATGTTGTTTGGACTTGGTGGAAAAATCATATAACTCGAACAGAACACGGTGGCACAGTGGTTAGCACTGTTGCTTCACAGCGCCAGGGTCCCAGGTTTGATTCCCGACTTGGGTCACTGTCTGTGCGGAGTCTACACATTCTCCCTGTGTCTGCGTGGGTTTCCTCCGGTTGCTGTAGTTTCCTCCCACAAGTCCCGAAAGAAGTGGGGCGGAATTCTTCCCCCCCCCCCACGCCGGGTGGGAGAATCGCCGGGGCGCTGCGCGTGTCCCGCCACGTCGCCCCGACACCCGCACGTGATTCTCCCAACCCCCCCAAACCGGTGCGGCGAGAATCACGGCTGGCCGCTTGGAGAATCGGGCGATTCTCCGGCCCGGATGAGCCGAGCGGCCTGCCCAACACGACGGGTTCCCGCCGGCGCCGTCCACACCTGGTCGCTGCCAGCGGGAACAGTGCGGGAACGTTGGGGGGGCGGCCTGTGCGAGGAGGAGGGGGCTTCCTGCACCGGGGGGGGGGGCCTCAAATGGGGTCTGGCCCGCGATCGGTGCCCACTGATCGGCAGGCCGGCCTCTCTGAAGGAGGACCTCCTTTCCTCTGCCGCCCCGCAAGATCCATCCGACACCTTCTTGCACACGCGGCTGACGTCATTTACGCGGCGCTGGCCGCGTCAATTACGCTGTGTCATTTACGCGGCGCTCACTCACTTCGGTTTTCACTCTGGCGTCGGCACTTAAGGGGTGTCATTCTCCGCCGGCGGGAGTCTCCGTTTTGCCGGTGCCCGGGGGTTTCCCGACGGCGTGGGGCTGCCCCACAATGGGAAACCCCATTGACCGGCCGGTGTTACGGAGACTCCCGCCGGCCGGTCGGCGCAGAAATGTGGCGGGGCGGGTAGGAGAATTTCGCCCAAGACTCCCGATGGGAGAATTGCGCCCGTACTGTTAGGTAATTTGGATATTCTGAATTCTCCCTCTCTGTACCCGAACAGGCGCCGGGATGTGGTGACTAGTGGCTTTTCACAGTAACTTAATTGCAGTGTTAATGTAAGCCTACTTGTGACAATAAAGATTATTATTACATTTACGGAGTTAAAATTGGGCCTAGAGTCAGCTCGTACGTAGCTTTAAAATATGCAGCTTTGAATAATTTGGAAATTGACCTCCTGATTGGCAAATGACCACGAGCTGGTGGAGCTGTCTACGGTACATGTGGTTTCACCAGATTTCTGATTGGTGTTACAGTATTATTTTGAGTATTGAGTGATCTTATAAGCTTTTCTCCTACGTAACTATTTCACTGGCATTTGTTGAGAGTTCTGAGCATGTGCGGGCTTTTCAATCTGCATGAGGGTGAGCTGTAAGCAAGGCCTGTTTTACGTGCTCCTGTTGCATGACTTTCTACAGTTCTGCTGAGTTACTGTTAAACTCCATTATTTATATAAAGAAGTTCTTTCTTTTAAACGATGCATTCGTCTACCTACTTTGTGGTCTCAAGTTACCACAATTGGGCTATTTAATTTTTTGGAGATAGAGCTTTTGCATAACTGTATCTTAATGGTTGATCTGTGTAATAAATAGTAGTGCTTCAAAGAGTAATAAATTCCTCCTGCTGTCTAACAGAACAGTATTCAATATATCAAAACCAGTCATAAAATACTCAAGTCATCAGATCAATTTCCACTGAAGTTGGGCAACCTCACTCAAATTCTAAAATGAATTCCCAAATTATTCAATCTATCATAAGGGGTTTTTCTTTCCACAGCCTTAAGCTGATTAATTTCCACATCAATGCAATCACAACCGAAAGTGACGTTTGTGAAGCAGAGGCCAAAAATATTAACCAACAACACTTCCTCTATCAGTAGATTTGTGGCTTGGCCGTTCTTATCCATATACAAGTTAAGGTAGTGAGTGCCCATATTTTGAACGGTACAAAGCAAAATTGAATAGTGTGTCAGTTGTTGCTCAGTTGGTAGCACACTGGTCTCTGAGTCAGAAGGTTCTGGGTCTGAGGCCGACCCCAGGACCCAAGTACAAAACTCGATCTGGTACTCCAAGTGTAGTACAGAGGGAGTGCTGCACTGTTGAGTGTGCCATTTTCCAGGTGAAGCGTTCAGCCGAGGCCCCATCTGCCCTTTCAGGTGGACATGAAAGATCCTACGCAACAATTCCGAAGGAGCGCCATGGAGTTACCACCAGTGTCCTAGCCAATATTTATCCTCAGTCCTTACCATCAATAACAGAATATTCTGTCCTTATCAGATTGCTGTTTTTTCTAATTTTATAAATTTAGAATACCCAATTACTATTTTTTTTCAATTAAGGGGCAATTTATCATGGCCAATCCACCTAACCTGAACATCTTTGGGTTGTGGGGGTGAAATCCACGCAGACATGGGGAGAATGTGCAAACTCCACACGGACAGTGACCCAGAGCCGGGATTCGAACCCGGGTCCTCAGCGCTGCAGTCCCAGTGCTATCCACTGTGCAACATGCCGCCCCTCAGATTACTGTTTGTCGGAATTTGCTGCTGTGGTTCTGGCATCACAACAGTGAGTACACTTCAAAAATGCTTCATTGACTGTAAAGAGACAGTCAGTAGTTTTGAAAGGAATTATATAAATGCAAGTTTTCTATTTTCTTGTGAATCACTACCCCATCTTAATGTAGGACTCTCCCGAGGTTTTGTAAATGCATGCAACAAGCAATAGGATTCGCCCACTGACGTTCTGGTGCACTGACAGCAAAACCTTCCTGAATATGGTACCACAATTAATGTTTGTTTTAAAGGGGGCATACTCTTGGAAAGATGGTTGACAAACTTTCATTTTTAAGAGAAAAGAATAAACTACCCGTGATGTTGCACCCTCAGACAGGAAAGGTGCTAGAAGTTCCACAGTCTATTTTCTGAGTGAATAATTTTCTCGGCACAATAATAATCTCTGGTATCATCCTTGTAAATCTTCTTTGTGCCTTCCCTCAATATCCTGCTTTTAACAGAGATTTTATTCATACACAGTAACCTAAATAGGTAAGATTCTAATTACCCTGAGAGTCATCACTTTAATTTCTGTGTTCCATTCCTCTTTGTTCTTTCAATTTTGACCCCCTCCATTGTCCCAGCTTAGCTCACCACAACTTCAGCAACAGGAGAACTGACTCCCAATTAGTACAAAGAAATTTGACGTTTGCCACTCCCCATCATGTCAGAAAGCTTACACTCCATGGTTTCTTATCCATATACAAGTTAAGGTAGTGAGTGCCCATATTTCAAACGGTTCTTTCACTAAAATGTTCACTCATAGGCTCTTACCAGGTGATGACACAGGAGAGTGAACAGGATCAGTTACCCTGCCTGATTATTCCTCCCACCCCTAGACTTTGAGGCAAGAGGTGAAAATAAGAGAGAAAAGGGAACAGAAATTTGTGTGCAACGGTCCAAGTGAGTGAAAATGCCCAATTCCTTTGTTTCTAAATACACAAGGGTAGATAGGTGCTTTCTGCAGTGCAGTTACATTTGAAGGTACTGTTACTGTAAATAGATAACTTCAGGTTTTGATAATACTGGCAGTAAATCCGTTCTTCAGAGTGGCATCTCAAAAATATTGCTCATGTGGCCAATCTGATATGAGTCAATCTCTGCCACAATGAGGTTTTTTTTTGTGCGTATCCAAAGAGCTAATTAGGTAGTAATCTGGATTAATTTGGCACATCTTTAAAAAATACTTTCAATTTCACAGAAGAAATTCTTTCATTCTGATGTCGTTTTTCTTGGGGCCCAAATGTGTGCAGGAACAAGAGCAGAAAGATAACCAAAGTGAGATAAAGCAAGGGAGGAGTCCCAGAAGTGCCAGCACAGCTCGTAATACTAAGATTTCTGACTCCGAGGGAAGATTATGATCAACTGTGTGATACCCCTCATGCGTGTGGGGGGGGGGGGGGGGTCTTCTGCTGTTTACAGTGACTGGCTTTGTTGGCAAAAAAAATGAAACAAATATGCAAAATAACCACGCCCATGAATTGCACCACAACAACTAGCGTCTTTAATATAATGAAACATTTCACGGTGCTTTATATTCTAAAACAAAGTATGACACTGAACCACATAAGGAATTGTTTGGTTAGATGACCAAAACCTTGATCATAAAGATGAATTTTATGAGGTGTGTTAAAGGGGGACAGGGAAATGGAAAGGCAGAGAGGTCTAGAGAGGGAATTCCAGAGCTTGGAGCCTAAGCAACTGAAGGCGTAGCCACCAATGGTGGAGTAATTAAGGTCAGGAATGCACAACAGGCCAGAAGGGGAGGAGTGCAGATGTTACAGGTTGTGAGGCTGAAATAGGCAAGGCCATGGAGGGAATTGGAAACAAAGATGAGGGACGAAATTCTCCGACCCCCCGCACCTTTGGGGTGGCGCGATGCCCGTCTGATTTGCGCCGTTTTGGGCTCCAGTCGGCGGACTTCGCGCCGTTTCTGGAGAATTTCGCCCGAGAATTTTAAAATTGAGATTTTGCTTGACTGGCAACCAATGCAGGCCAGCAAGCACATGGGTGCCAGTGGAACAGGACGTACTGCGAGTCAAGGCACGGATGGTCAGGAGAGTTTTGGGTGACCACAAGTTTACAGAGAATAGAATGTGGGAGACCAGCTAGGAGTGTGTTGCAATAGTCGAGTCTTAAGTTAATGAAGGGGAGGCGGTAGTGTAGTGGTATTGTCGCTGTAGTAATTCTGAGACCAAGGGTTCAAATCCCACCATGGCAAATGGTGGAATTTAAACTCAATAAAATATCTGGAATTAAAAGATGACCATCTGGTAAAAAAACACCTGGTTCACGAATGCCCTTTAGGGAAGGAAAAACTGCCATCCTTATTTGGTCTGGCCTACTTGTGACTCCAAATCTGCAGCAATATGGTTGACTTTTAAATGCCTTCTGAAATGGCCGAGTTAGCCACTCATCTGTATTCAACCGCTATGAAACACAAAAAAGGAACAAAATCGGACGGACCACTCGGCATCGACCTAGGCATCGATCTGGGCACCAGAAACAACAACGGCAAACACAGCCCTGTTGGCCCTGCAAAGTCCTCTTACTAACATCTGGGGAGCTTGTGCCAAAGTTGTGAGAGCTGCCTCATTACAGCCTTGGTTCAAACATGGATAAAAGAGCTGAATGCCAGATGTGAGCTGAGAGTAACTGCCCTTGACATCAAGGCAACATTTGACCAAGTATGGCATCAAGGAGCCCGAGCTAACCTGGAGTTAATGGGAATCAGGGGGGAAACTCTCTGCTGGTTGGAGTCATACCTGGCACAAAGGAAGATGGTTGTGGTGGGTTGGAGGTCAATCCTCTCAGTTCCAGGACATAATCAGGGTAGTGCCGTAGGCCCAACCATCTTCAGTTGCTTCATCAATGACCTTCCCTCCATCATAAGGTCAGAAGTGGGGATGTTTGCGGATGACTGTACAATGTTCAGCACCATTCGCGACTCCTCAGATAATGAAGCAGTTCATATCCAAATGCAGCAAGACCCGGACAATATCCAAGCTTGGGCTGACAAATGGCAAGGTACGTTTGCACAACACAAATGCCAGACAATGACCGTCTCCTACAGTAGAGGATCTAACCATCAACCCCTAGCCAGCGATACCAGCATCCCGTAAATGAATTTAAAAAATGAGGGTTACAGCAGCAGATAAGCTGAGGCAGGGGAGAAATCAAGCAATTGAAATAGGTGATCTTAGTGATGCCATAAATATGAGACCGGAAGCTCATTTTGGGCTCAAATGTGACACCAAGATTGTGAAGAGATCTAAGACTTTAAAAATTAATTTACAGGATGTGGGCGTCACTGGCTAGGCCAACATTTGTTGCCCATCCCTAGGTGCACTTCTGAAGGTGGTGAGCTGCCTTCTTGAACTGTTGCAGTCCATGTGGTGTAGGTACACCCACAGTGCTGTAAGAGAGCGAATTCCAGGATTTTGAACCAACGGCTTAATTCACATCCTACCACAGCATCTGGACCTTCAATGCTTTTAATTAATGTTTCACGTGTGGTTACTTAATAGTGGAATTGCATTGAAATCAATGAGAGCTGATACCTGCAGTTCATTCATTCTTTTATATTGTTGGTTCAACATTTCAGGTACTAGATGTGTGCGCGCACACCTTAACACTGCCCCCGAGTTGCAATGTAATTAACACCAACAAACAGCCCAAACCCTGCCTGAGTTCTTAGATTTGATGGTTGTCTGGTTGCAACCGTGGACATTGATGTTCCGGGCAGTGCTGCTGTTGAAAACATACATCACTGACTATCTGGGAGAGCGGGCGGGGAGGGTATTGTCTTCCGAATGCTGGAAGAACAACAACCTGTAAATATCATAGCACCCTTTAAAGCAACAAAACATCCCAAAATTGGCAGGAGCATTGTCGGATACAATGTCTGACATGGAGCCACGTAAGGAGATAATAGCATTGGCGACTGAAGGTTTGGTCAAAAATATGTGTTTTAAGGAACCTGGAAGAGTACAGAATTTGCAGAGACTCTGCGGGTTGGAGGTTCACGTGAAATGCACACCACCACCTTGTCAGGGGCAATTAGAGATGGACAATAAATATTGAACTTACTGAATGCCATCTGCCAAGAATGACTAAGGAAAAGTGAGGTATAACCTGTCACTGGCTGCTATGACTTTCAGCTGTCTCAGGCTCAAGGTTCTGGGGCTCAAGGTTCTGGGGCTCCATCACCCCCCCCCCCCCCCTTGGGGCTCCATCACCCCCTCCCACTCTCTGCCAAGCGTTTCCCCCTTTAAGGCCCTCTTTGAAAACCTACTCCTTTAACCAAGAATTTTAGTCACCTGCCTCCACACCTCTTTTTACACTTCGTCCGTTATCTTTTCCGCCCGGAGACGCTCCCGCGAAGCCTTCGGGACGGTTTACTCTGTGAGGGGCGCTATATCAATGCAGGTGGTTATTGTCGCGGACGCAGGCTCGCACATAGGCGACTGAAAGGTCAGCCGTGACTGGGAGATTTCCTGTCTTTTCACCCAGCACAGAAATAGTGTGGGGAGTGGAAGCTCTGAGCGTGCAACAAATCAAAGAAAAAGGAAATTAGCATGTCAGAAAAAGACACAAATCCCGGGGACGGAATGAGCTCATTGGGGGCGGACGGACAAAGTTCTTATTTGCCTATGAGTCCAACAAGACAAGATGCAATGTCAGAAACATCAATCACCCTGGCGTTTACTCATTTGCCTCCTGGTGAAAGGTCCACGGTTCCCAGGAAAGAATGCGTGCAACTACCGCATGATAAATCCCAAACTAAAACCAGAACCCGAACAGTGAAAATGCCAGAACCACAACCTCTTTAAACTGAATGTCACCCCGGCAGCTGATCCCAGCCCTGGCCCAGCTGAGGGTCTCAGTCCCTGGACACAGAGGGTCAAAAGTCCCTGACGGTCAATACACACAAACTCATCTCATAACATGTTTGAGGGAGAAAAGTGACCCCTCCAAAGTAGCAGCAGCCTACTCACCAAACCGATGCCACAGCCCCGGAGCTAAAGTGTCCATCACCAAATTAAACTCTTCCATAATGTTGGCGGGGATGTCGTAGACAAAGTTCTGGGAAGTCATCTTTTGGGGTTTGTGTTGATCGGATCTGCCACCCTGCTAGCCGAAACCGAGCTGGCCTTCCTTTGGCAGAGGACCGAAGGTACGAAGCTTGTTCAGTCAGGGTGAAGTGGCGGGATTCCGGGGGAATGTTCTCTCTCTCTGCTTTGCGTCACTCACATCGGAAATGGAGAAGTTGAGTTGGTGTGTGGGTGTGTGTGGTGGGAGGGGGGGGGGGGGGGGGGGGATTGACTGGCTGTAACACAGCCATGGAAAGTGACTGGAATTCCTCCCTAGGTACTCTTCCCCGCCCGTGAAATGAATCGCTGACATTTGTGACAGTGCTGTTGTTTGGGGAATGCTGGTGTTTGGTGTTAACAGCTCGAACTGTGACTGTCACTCATTGCTCACGACTTCCACAAGGGGTTAATCTTACCCGCTGCTTCTGTCATGTACAACTGAGCAATTGGATGTAAATATTGTCATTTTGTGCCTGGCATGGCCCTTCTTTTATTTCTGTTGCTTACTGAGGGCTGTTTGGTTTTATCCTTTCTATGACCGTTTAATAAGCAAAATTTATCACGCATTTTCTACCATTTAAATATATATACACATGTGGTGAACCACTGTAATAGGAGATGTAAGGTAGGACCAGCACTACAGGTTCGCAGGTGCTCCTTGCCCGCTGGCTCCGCCCACGGAGAACTGTATAAATGTGCATGACCTCCAGTGCCCTGCCATTTCGCCAGCTGCAGCAGGAGGCCATGCATCTGACTGTAATAAAGCCACAGTTGTACCCAACTTTAGTCTTTGTGCAATTGATCGTGCATCAATTTATTACAGTCAGATTTTCCACAGAATGGATATCAGAATCAAACCCGATCGCCTGCAGCTGGATCCGCACTCGCCCGACGCCAAGAAAGACTTTACTCACTGGCTAGCATGTTTTGAGGCCTACATCAAGGCTGCGGACCCCGAGCCAATGGAGGCTCAGAAGATAAACGTCCTGTACTCCACACTGAGCTCCAACGTGTTCCTGTTGATCCAAGACACCACGAATTACACAAAAGCAATGGAACTCCTTGAGGAACACTACGCGCAGAAGGCGAACAGGCTCTTCGCCAGGCATGTACTCGCCACCGCTCGCAACTACCTGGGAGTTCGTCGAAGACTTCTGGCGGGCCCTAATTCCACTCGTCCAGGACTGTGACTGTCAGGCCGTTATGGCCGCCTAACATGTGAATCTCCTCATGCGCGATGCCTTCGTGACGGGGATTGCATCAGACCGCATCCGAGAACGATTACTGGAAGGGGCCACGCTCGAACTGGCGGAGACGAAAACCGTGGCGCTCTCCATGACGGTCGCATCCCGTAACGTGCAATCGTACCCCTCCCGCCGCGCTGCCCACCCTTCTACTCCTTCCTACCCCTCCTGGACGCCGCCGCCGACCTCCTCAGCCGGGGCCCTGCCTTCCCAATACGCTTGCGCCGCACGCCGATCTGCGCACCCCAGGGGTTACGCTGCTACTTCTTTGGTTAGCAGGAGCACCCCCGCCAACACTTCCCGGCCTGCACTGCGGCGGTGTGCCAGGCCCGCGCAGTCGCTGCGATCACGCCCGCTATCACCCCCTCCCCAACGCCAGACGCACAATGGGAGCCGCCATCTTCTCCTCCCGGGTCCATGTGCGACCAATGGGCGCCGCCATCTTGTCCCCCTTCGGCCACGTGCGCCCCATGGGCGCCGCCATCTTGTCCTGACCCCGCAATGTGCGCACCATGGGCGCCGCCATCTTGTCTCCCACAGGGTCTCCGGACATCCCGACATCGGAACCACACACGCTCGCCACCCGAAGCATCCGATGGCTACCCGCAGCTCTCTTCGATGACACTGGACCAATCTCGCCCGCACAACCTGGCCACCGCGTCGACCACGGTTAAAATCAACGGCCACTCGACCTCGTGCCTGCTGGACTCCGGGAGCACCGAAAGCTTCTTTCACCCAGATACGGTAAGGCGCTGCTCCCTCGCGGTCCACCCTGCCAATCAAAGGATCTCCCTAGCCTCCGGATCCCACTCCGTCCCGATCCGAGGCTTTTGTACAGTCACCCTCACGGTCCAGGGCGTAGAATTTAGTAACTTCCGCCTCTATGTCCTTCCTAATCTCTGCGCTGCACTCCTGTTGGGCCTGGACTTCCAGTGCAACCTCCAAAGCCTCACCCTCAAATTTGGCGGGCCCTTACCCCCCTTACCATTTGCGGCCTCGCGACCCTCAAGGTCGATCCCCCCTCCCTTTTTGCCAATCTAACTGCGGATTGCAAGCCCGTTGCCACTAGAAGCAGACGGTACAGCACCCAGGACGATACCTTCATCAGGCCCGAACTCCAGCGGCTGCTTAAGGAGGGTATTATCGAGGCCAGCAACAGCCCCTGGAGAGCCCATGTTGTTGTGGTTAAAACTGGGGAGAAACACAGGATGGTCGTGGGCTACGGCCAGACCATCAATCGGTACACGCAGCTCGACGCTTATCTGATATGGTCAATCAGATTGCGCAGTACCGGGTCTTCTCAACAATTGACCTGAAATCCACCGACCACCAGCTCCCCATCCGGAAGTCGGACCGGCCATACACTGCCTTCGAGGCGGACGGTCGCCTCTACGACTTCCTTAGGGTCCCTTTCGGTGTCACAAATGGGGTCTCGGTCTTCCAAAGAGAGATGGACCGAATGGTCGACCAGTACGGTTTGCAGGCCACCTTTCCGTAATTAGATAATGTCACCATCTGCAGCCATGACCAGCAGGACTACGATGCCAACCTCAATAAATTCCTCCGCACTGCCACCCTTCTCAACCTGACCTATAACAAAGAGAAGTGTGTGTTCAGCACGACCCGGTTAGCCATTCTCGGCTATATAGTCCAAAACGGACTTCTAGGGCCCGACCCCGACTGCATGCCCCCCCTCATGGAACTTCCCCTCCCCCACTGCCCTAAGGCCCTCAAACGCTGCCTGGGGTTCTTTTCCTGCTACGCTCAGTGGGTCCCAAACTATGCGGACAAGGCCCGCCCACTCATTCAGTCCACCCAATTCCCCCTCGCGGCCCAGGCACAACACGCTTTCGCCTGCATCAGAGCAGACATCACCAAGACCGGGATGCGCGCAGTGGACGAGTCACTGCCTTTTCAAGTAGAAAGCGACGCTTCAGACGTCGCCCTTGCCGCCATTCTAAACCAGGCAGGCAGACCCGTGGCATTCTTTTCCCGCACCCTTCATGCTTCGGAAATTCAACACTCATCCGTCGAGAAGGAGGTCCAAGCTATCGTTGAAGCTGTGCGGCATTGGAGGTATTACCTGGCCGGTAAGAGATTCACTCTCCTTACGGACCAACGGTCGGTAGCCTTCATGTTCAATAACACACAGTGGGGCAAGATCAAAAATGATAAAATCTTGCGGTGGAGAATCGAGCTCTCCACCTATAATTACCGGGGCCCCGGTAAACTCAATGAGCCCCCAGACGCCCTCTCCCGAGGTACATGTGCCAGCGCACAAGTGGACCAACTCCGGGCCCTACACGACTGCCTTTGTCACCCGGGGGTCACTCGATTGTACCATCTGGTCAAAGCTCGCAATCTGCCCCACTCCGTCGAGGACAGTCACCAGGGACTGCCAGGTCTGTGCGGAGTGCAAGCCGCACTTCTACCAGCTGGATCGTGTGCGCCTGGTGAAGGCTTCCCACCCCTTTGAACGCCTCAGCGTGGATTTCAAAGGGCCCCTCCCCTCCACCGACTGTAACACGTACATTCTCAGTGTTGTCGATGAGTACTCCAGATTCCCCTTCGCCATCCCATGCCCCGATATGATGTCTGCCACCGTCATCAAGGCCCTCAGCACCATCTTCGCTCTGTTCGGTTTCCCCGCCTACATCCACAGTGACAGGGGATCCTCATTCATGAGCGATGAGCTGCGCCAGTTCCTGCTCAGCAGGGGTATAGCCTCCAGCAGGACGACCAGCTACAACCCCTGGGGAAACGGGCAAGTAGAACGGGAGATTGGGACGGTTTGGAGGGCCGTCCAGCTGGCCCTACAGTCCAGGAACCTCCTAGCCTCTTGCTGGCAGGTCTGACGCTCTGCGCTCCATCCGGTCACTATTGTGCACCGCCACCGCTTTTTTATGCTGTGGTTAAAAAGCGCCCGTGATCCAACCCCATTCGGGACCAGCACCACGTATTTTAATTCTCATTTCATCTTTGAATGACTCAAACCGGACGTGACAGAAGCCACCAGTATTTCATCAAAATGACCCATGCGTGATTGCACCCAGTTTGAGCAAGATATTGAAGGCGCGGGGCGCTGAGGGGCAGCATTGTGCTGGTTGAGAAACACATCAGTTGGGGACTTCCGGGTGCGGCGATGACCAGCTGAGTCGCACGTTTCGGCAGCTCCCGGTGGAACGGACTTTTGGGCTCTTGATAGGAGCCCCAACGGCAATTTTAACGGCTAAAAACACCGTGCGGTAAACCAGAAGGGTGTTCCCCCTGGACACGGATGGAAAAAGGAGAGGAGAGTGGCCGGATTGCAGCGGATCCTTTGGAACAACGGCAAGGAAGGCAAGCAAAAACCAAGATGGCGTCGGAAGGTGGCAGTTTCATATGGGGCCCTGAACAACAAGAGTTCTTGAAATGCTGTGTGGAGGAGATTAAAAAGGAAATGAAGAAAGAGTTGTTGGCCCCGATATTACAGGCGATCGAAGGGCTGAAAGAGGAACAAAAGACCCAGGAGCAGGAGCTTCGGGTCGTGAAGGCGAAAGCAGCTGAGAATGAGAACGATATACAGGGCCTGGTGGTGAAGTCGGAGATACAGGAGGCACACCAGAAACAATGTGTGGAGAGGTTGGAGGCACTGGAAAACAACGCAAGGAGGAACAACTTGAGGATTCTTGGCCTTCCTGAAGGTGTGGAGGGGGCGGACGTCGGGGCATATGTGAGCACGATGCTGCACTCGTTAATGGGAGCGGAGGCCCCGACGGGTCCGTTGGAGGTGGAGGGAGCATACCGAGTTATGGTGCGAGGATCGAGAGCAGGAGAAACTCCCAGAGCCATAGTGGTGAGATTCCTCCGTTTTAAGGATAGAGAAATGGTCCTTAGATGGGCGAAGAAAACTCGGTGCAGTAAATGGGAGAACGCGGTGATCCGCGTTTATCAAGATTGGAGTGCGGAGGTGGCGAGAAGGAGGGCGAGCTTTAATCGGGCCAAGGCGGTACTTCACAAAAGGAAGATAAAATTTGGAATGCTGCAACCGGCAAGACTGTGGGTCACATATCAAGGGAGGCACCACTACTTTGAGACGGCGGATGAAGCGTGGACTTTTATTGTAGAAGAAAAATTGGAATGAGTGGATTATGAAAAAGAACGTTTGGACAAAGTGGTGGGGCGAATGGGGGGGGGCGAAGAGGGGTTTTATGTTCTAATCCTGTGGTATGGTAACTTTTCTTTCTCCCACAGGTGGTGATGGGGGGAGGTGGGGAGGGAGAGGAGATGGGGCGTTGGCCATGGGAGGCGGGGCCGAGGGAGAGGTGCGGGCTTGGTTCCCGCGCTATGATAATTATGGCGGGAATAGAGAAGCAGGAAGGAGGGGGCGTCGCACGGTGCGAGCCGTGGTCACGGGGGGAAGCCGAGGTCAGCCAGAGTTTGCTGACTTCTGGGAGCAACATGGGGGGAGTAATTACGCTAGCGGGGGGTCTAGCGGGGGGGGGGTGGGAGGGGGGAATTACTGGGTTGCTGCTGCTGGGGAAAGGGGGGAGTGGGTACGGGAGAGGATGGGCGGGGGGGCACCGCCTGGGGGAGATACAGCTGCGTGGGAACTGGGTGAGAAGCTGGAAAAAGATGATGGCTAACCGGCAAGGGGGGGGGGGGGGGGGGGGGGGGGGGTGGGAAGCCCCCCAACTCGGCTGATCACGTGGAACGTGAGAGGGCTTAACGGGCCGATAAAGAGGGCACGAGTACTCGCACACCTTAAGAAACTTAAAGCAGATGTGGTTATGTTACAGGAAACGCACCTGAAACTGATAGACCAGGTCAGGCTGCGCAAAGGATGGGTGGGGCAGGTGTTCCATTCGGGGCTGGATGCGAAAAACAGGGGGGTGGCTATATTAGTGGGGAAGCGGGTAATGTTCGAGGCAAAGACTATAGTGGCGGATAACGGGGGCAGATACGTGATGGTGAGTGGCAAATTACAGGGAGAGATGGTGGTTTTGGTAAACGTGTATGCCCCGAACTGGGACGATGCCAACTTTATGAGGCGAATGCTAGGACGCATCCCGGACCTAGAGACCGGAAAGCTGATAATGGGGGGAGACTTTAACACGGTGTTGGAACCAAGGCTGGATAGGTCGAAGTCCAGGACTGGTAGGAGGCCGGCAGCAGCCAAGGTGTTTAAGGATTTTATGGAGCAGATGGGAGGGGTGGACCCGTGGAGATTCAGTAGACCTAGGAGTAAGGAGTTCTCGTTTTTCTCCTATGTCCATAAAGTCTATTCGCGCATAGACTTTTTTGTGTTGGGTAGGGCATTGATCCCGAGGGTGAGGGGAACGGAATATACGGCTATAGCCATTTCGGATCATGCCCCACACTGGGTAGACTTGGAGATAGGGGAGGAAACAGGAGGGCGCCCACCCTGGAGAATGGACATGGGACTAATGGCGGATGAGGGGGTGTGCCTAAGGGTGAGGGGATGTATTGAAAAGTACTTGGAACTCAATGACAATGGGGAGGTTCAGGTGGGAGTGGTCTGGGAGGCATTGAAGGCGGTGGTTAGGGGGGAGCTGATATCAATAAGGACACATAAAGGGAAGCAGGAGAGTAAGGAACGGGAGCGGTTGCTGCAAGAACTTTTGAGGGTGGACAGACAATATGCGGAAGCACCGGAGGAGGGACTGTACAGGGAAAGGCAAAGGCTGCATGTGGAATTTGACTTGCTGACTACAGGCACTGCAGAGGCACAATGGAGGAAGGCGCAGGGTGTACAGTATGAATATGGAGAGAAGGCGAGTAGATTGCTGGCACACCAATTGAGGAAAAGGGGAGCAGCGAGGGAAATAGGGGGAGTGAGGGACGAGGAAGGAGAGACGGAGCGGGGAGCGGAGAGAGTGAATGAAGTGTTCAAGACATTTTATAAAAAATTGTATGAAGCTCAACCCCCGGATGGGAGGGAGAGAATGATGGATTTTTTGGATCGGCTGGAAATTCCCAAGGTGGAAGAGCAGGAAAGGGTGGGACTGGGAGCACAGATCACGGTAGAAGAAGTGGTGAAAGGAATTAGGAACATGCAGACGGGAAAGGCCCCGGGACCGGACGGATTCCCAGTTGAATTTTACAGAAAATATTTGGACTTGCTCACCCCGCTACTGACGAGGACCTTTAACGAGGCAAAGGAAAGGGGACAACTGCCCCCGACTATGTCTGAAGCAACGATATCGCTTCTCTTAAAGAAGGAAAAGGATCCGCTACAATGCGGGTCCTACAGACCAATTTCCCTCCTAAATGTGGATGCCAAGGTCCTGGCCAAGGTAATGGCAATGAGAATAGAGGAATGTGTCCCGGGGGTGGTTCATGAGGACCAAACTGGGTTTGTGAAGGGGAGACAGCTGAACACGAATATACGGAGGCTGTTAGGGGTAATGATGATGGCCCCACCAGAGGGTGAAACGGAGATAGTAGTGGCGATGGATGCCGAGAAAGCATTTGATAGAGTGGAATGGGATTATCTGTGGGAGGTGTTGAGGAGATTTGGTTTTGGAGAGGGGTATGTTAGATGGGTGCAGCTGTTGTATAGGGCCCCAGTGGCGAGTGTGGTCACGAATGGACGGGGATCGGCATATTTTCGGCTCCATAGAGGGACAAGGCAGGGATGTCCTCTGTCCCCATTACTGTTTGCACTGGCGATTGAGCCCCTGGCGATAGCGCTGAGAGGTTCCAAGAGATGGAGGGGAATACTTAGGGGAGGAGAAGAACACCGGGTATCTTTATATGCGGATGATCTGCTACTATATGTGGCAGATCCGGCGGAGGGGATGCCAGAAATAATGCGGATACTTGGGGAGTTTGGGGATTTTTCAGGGTATAAATTGAACATGGGGAAGAGTGAGCTGTTTGTGGTACATCCAGGGGAGCAGAGTAGAGAAATAGAAGACCTACCGTTGAGGAAGGTAACAAGAGACTTTCGTTACCTGGGGATCCAGATAGCTAAGAATTGGGGCACATTGCACAGGCTAAATTTAACACGGTTGGTGGAACAAATGGAGGAAGATTTCAAGAGATGGGATATGGTAGCACTGTCAATGGCAGGGAGGGTGCAGGCGGTTAAGATGGTGGTCCTCCCGAGATTCCTCTTTGTGTTTCAGTGCCTCCCGGTGGTGATCACGAAGGCTTTTTTTAAAAGGATAGAAAAGAGCATCATGGGTTTTGTTTGGGCCGGGAAGACTCCGAGAGTGAGGAAGGGATTCTTACAGCGTAGTAGGGATAGGGGGGGGCTGGCACTACCGAGCCTAAGTGAGTATTATTGGGCCGCTAATATTTCAATGGTGAGTAAGTGGATGGGAGAGGAGGAAGGAGCGGCGTGGAAGAGATTAGAGAGGGCGTCCTGTAGGGGGACCAGCCTGCAGGCTATGGTGACAGCCCCATTGCCGTTCTCACCGAGGAACTATACCACGAGTCCGGTGGTGGTAGCTACACTGAAGATTTGGGGACAGTGGAGACGACATAGGGGAAAGACCGGAGCATTGGGGGGGTCCCCGATAAGAAACAACCATAGGTTTGCCCCGGGGGGAATGGATGGGGGATATGGAATGTGGCAAAGAGCAGGAATAACGCAACTGAAAGATCTATTTGTGGACGGGAAGTTCGCGAGTCTGGGAGCGCTGACCGAGAAATATGGGTTGCCCCAAGGGAATGCATTCAGGTACATGCAATTGAGGGCTTTTGCGAGGCAACAGGTGAGGGAATTCCCGCAGCTCCCGACACAAGAGGTGCAGGACAGAGTCATCTCAAAGAAATGGGTGGGGGATGGTAAGGTGTCGGATATATATAGGGAAATGAGGGACGAAGGGGAGACTATGGTGGACGAACTAAAAGGGAAATGGGAAGAAGAGCTAGGGGAGGAGATCGAGGAGGGGCTGTGGGCAGATGCCCTAAACAGGGTAAACTCGTCGTCCTCGTGCGCCAGGCTAAGCCTGATTCAGTTTAAGGTATTACACAGGGCACATATGACTGGAACACGGCTCAGTAAATTTTTTGGGGTGGAGGATAGGTGTGCGAGGTGCTCGAGAAGCCCAGCGAATCATACCCATATGTTTTGGTCATGCCCGGCACTACAGGGGTTTTGGATGGGGGTGATAAAGGTGCTTTCGAAAGTAGTAGGAGTCCGGGTCGAACCAAGCTGGGGGCTGGCTATATTTGGGGTTGCACAAGAGCCGGGAGTGCAGGAGGCGAGAGAGGCCGATGTTTTGGCCTTTGCGTCCCTAGTAGCCCGCCGCAGGATATTGCTAATGTGGAAAGAAGCCAAGCCCCCGGGGGTGGAGACCTGGATAAATGACATGGCGGGGTTCATAAAGTTAGAGCGGATTAAGTTCGTCCTAAGGGGGTCGGCTCAAGGGTTCACCAGGCGGTGGCAACCGTTCGTCGAATATCTTGCGGAAAGATAGATGGGGGAAAAAAGAAGGCAGCAGCAGCAGCCCAGGACTTGGGGGGGGGGGGGGGGGGGGGGGGGGAGGGATGGGGGGGGTGGGTGGGGGGGGGGGGTGGCCTGAGACAAGGCAGTTGCCAATTAGGGCTAGTTTTTATTTTTGTTATTTAATATTTATTTATTTGTTGTTGTTTTTTTTTTGTTTAAATAAAAAAGGTCATTATTATCTGTATTGTTATAATGTTGTGTAAAGGATGCACAATGTACTGTGTTGGTTGACCAAAAATTTTCAATAAAACATTTATTAAAAAAAAAAAGAAACACATCAGTTCTGCAGGAGGTATCTTTCCAACATTTAATAGTCCCAGGGAACTTGTGTTACATGGCCCTGGGTCTAGTTCAAATCCAGCAGCAGAATTCTGTACCAGGAACATAGCCAAGGCCCAGCCACACTTACTGTCAATATGTAATTTATTTTAAAAAATCCCTTTTAACCTGCTCCCTAAGGACCTATTTTGCAGCACATTTTTCAACTTTCCGTTGATACTTTGAGGAGACCTCAATCTCATAAAAAGCCAATGGCCCTATTTCAAATAAAAGCATGGAAGTTACCTGTAGTGTCCTGGCCAATACTTATCCCACAACCAAACACACACTACATGAGATGGTCTGATCGTTAACACGTTGCTGTTTGTGGGACAAAACCAGAAAATGCTGGAAAATCTCAGCAGGCCTGACAGCATCTGTGGGGAGAGAAACTCCAAGTTCTGACGAAGTGTCCCTCAGACCTGAAATGTTAGCTCTGTTCTCTCTCCAAAGGTGCTGTCAGGCCTGCTGACATTTTCCAGCACTTTCTGTTTTTGTTCCCGATTCCAGCATCTACAGTAATTTGCTTTTAACATTTGTGGGAGCTTGTGACTCCATTGGAACTCTTAGTGAGTAGGAGATAACACACATAACTCCAGACTCATCCCGTACTCTTTGACCATGCATCAAAGTGACAGAGATCAAAAAGGTGTGGGCAAGAGGGGACCACTATCAGGGACACCAGGCGCTTGTGTACATCTGTTGCCACAAAGCGCAGGATTTATCAGCACTCTCACCAGGAAGTCTGTTTGGGTCTGAGACTCGAACCAACTTGGCAAGGTTTCCAGTCATCTACGCTCCTATTTTGTGCATACTAACCACAGCTTCCTCCAGTGGTAGAGATCTACACCGATATCCACCAGCAACCTCTACAGGATTGAATTGATTACCCAGATGACTGAGAGAACAACGTAGCCAATTTACTAGATGGCTCGCAGGAAGACTATGACCCTAACCGTCTCTCAAAGGAAACGAGAACACGAGCTGGCTGACTGGTCAAAACACAACAGCGTCATTCCCTATGATTCCAGATGGTAATAGTAACTCAGGGAGGATGTAGGATGAAATTGAGTAAAGACAGGGGGTGCGGGGTGGGGAGGGATGGAGAGATGTATTATAATGGGTTACTAGCCATTATGCTCTACTTTCTACTCTCTGTAAAACTGATGCCTGTATCATAAATCGCAGCAAATCCTATTCCTCTATCCCACTATGCTCGGTGCCCTAGAATGGCTCCCGCTCAAGTAACATCAGGGGCGTCATTCTCCGACCCCCCAGAGGGTCAGAGAATGGCCGTTGGCCGCCGTGAATCCCACCCCCGCCGGTTGCCGAAGTCTCCGAAGGGAGAAAAGTCGGCGGGGCGTTAATGTCGCCGCTGCCGTCGGAGAATGGCACGGGTCTGCGCAAGGCAGCAGATTTTCGGCCTGCCGATATTCTCCCTTCCGGATGGGCTGAAGTCCCGTCGACGTGATGACCGTTCACGTCGACGTAAATTAAACCTCCTTTTCATCGGCGTGAACTTGTGCTCCAGGTTCACGCCGACCAGCGTGGAGGTGAGTGACGGCCTGGGGGGTTGGCTCTGGGCAGGCGATGGCGTGGCCGCAGTCTGAATGCGTGAGGAGAGGTGTGTCTCGGGTTGTGTGTGTGTGTGTGCGGCGGGGGGGGAGGGTGGTTAGAGTGGGCTGGGCTCCGGGGGAGTGCCGGGAGGGGGGTCCGTGCTGGGGAGGGGGATGGGGGGGGGTCCGTGCCGGGGAGGGGGATGGGGAGGGTCCGTGCCGGGGTGGAGGTTGGGGGGGGGGGTCCGTGCCGGGGAGGGGGATGGGGGGTCCGTGCCGGGGAGGAGGTTGGGGTCCGTGCCGGGGTGGAGGTTGGGTGGGGGTCCGTGCCGGGGAGGGGAATGGGGGGTCCGTGTCAGGGAGGAGGTTGGGGGGGGGGTCTGTGCCGGGGTGGAGGTTGGGGGGGGGGTCCGTGCCGGGGAGGGGGATGGGAGGGGTCCGTGCCGGGGTGCAGGTTGGGGGGGGCGTCCGTGCCGGGGAGGGGGATGGGATGTTCGTGCCGGGGAGGAGGTTGGGGTCCGTGCCGGGGAGGAGGTGGGGGGGGGGGGTCCGCGCCGGGGAGGGGGATGGGGGGGGTCCGTGCCGGGGAGGAGGTTGGGGTCCGTGCTGGGGTGGAGGTTGGGGGGGGGGGTCCATGCCGGGGAGGGGGATGGGGGGGTCCGTGCCGGGGAGGAGGTTGGTGTCCGTGCCGGGGAGGTGTTTGGGGGGGGTCCGTGCCAGGGAGGGGAATGGGGGGAGGTCCGTGCCGGTGTGGAGGTTGGGGGGGTCCGTGCGGGGGAGGGGGATGGGGGGGTTCCGTGCCGGGGAGGGGGATGGGGGGGGGGGTCCGTGCCGGGGAGGGGGATGGGAGGGGTCCGTGCCGGGGTGGAGGTTGGGGGGGGTCCGTGCCGGGGTGGAGGTTGGGGAGGGGTCCGTGCCGGGGAGGGGGATGGGGGATCCGTGCCGGGGAGGGGGATGCGAGGGCAAGTGAGTTGGTCCACCTGGCCAGGTGCCAGCCTCCAACAGTTGGACCCATGCGGTCCATGCCACCTGGCTGGGGGGAGGAGGGGATATGGGCAATGATGACATGTCGTCGTTCCCCTCCCCCCCCACCAGGCCATCATGTTTTCCGATCATCCAGCGATGTTGGCCGCCGTGGCGGCAGCCGCTAATGTCTATGTTGCCCTGGATGAGGAGGAGGAGGAGGAGGAGGAGCGTGCCAGAGAGGCGGAGCAGGCTGCCGCAGAGGGACAGGCGGCAGCCGCCCAGGCTGGAGGGACACCTGACCGTCAGGACGAGGAGGGGGAGGAGGACGTCGCGGCCCCACGGCAACGGAGGCACCCGAGGGCGCCCCGTGTGTACCGGCCCCGGCAGTCATACCAGGACCTCACGGACCGGGAATGCAGGAGGAGACTCCGGATGAGGCGGGAAACCGTGGCACACATCTGCCACCTGCTGGCACACCTGTCGCCGCGTGGCACTGGCGGGGGACACCCTCTCCCCGTGTCCGTCAAGGTTACGGCGGCCCTGAACTTTTATGCAACGGGGTCATTCCAGGCACTGAGTGGGGACCTGTCCGGCATATCGCAGACATCGGTGCATCGGTGTATCCGGGCAGTGACAGATGCCCTATATGCCATGGCGCACCGCTACATCCGCTTCCCTGTGGACTGGGCCAGCCAAGATGCCCGGGCCGTGGGCTTCTCTGCCGTGGCCGGGTTCCCCATGGTCCAGGGCGTGATCGATGGGATGCACGTCGCCGTGCGGCCACCTGCAGATAACAGGGCCGTGTTCACCAATAGGAAGGGGACCTATTCGATGAACATACAGGTGGTCTGCGACCACCGCATGATGATCCTGCACGTCTGCGCCCGTTACCCAGGCAGTGTACACGACTCATACGTGTTGTCGCGGTCATCCATCCCCGGCATGTACGAGGGATGCCATCCCCGGCTGAGGGGCTGGTTGCTGGGCGACAGGGGCTACCCATTGCGATCCTGGCTGATGACGCCTATACGGCGGCCACGCAATGAGGCGGAGAACCGCTACAATGATGCCCATGTAGCGACAAGGGGAGTGATAGAGAGGTGCTTTGGCGTGCTGAAGATGCGTTTCAGGTGCCTGGACCTCTCTGGGGGCGCCCTCCAGTATCGGTCAGATAGGGTCGGCCGCATCATTGTGGTGTGCTGCGTCCTGCACAACATAGCCCAGCAGAGGGGCGATGTGCCGCAGGCAGAGGAGGGCGGAGTGGAGGAGCAGCAGGAAGAGGCGCAGTCCTCCCCAGGGGGGAGGGGGATGGGGGTAATGGTCAGGGCAGACGGGGTAGACACAGGCGGGTGGCTGTCCACCGTTACCGGCTGGCCCAGCGGGCACGGGACAGACTGATAGCTGCCCGCTTCACTGACTAGATGGGCGTGGGAGTCGGGTAGTATGGCCACAGACCGCACGCCATGGCAACAGCCGACCACCCACACCCCTCACCCATCCACCCACCCAGAACCCTCACCCCCCTCCCCAACCCCACCCACCCCACCCGCATCCCCCCATTGCCGATCCACCTGCGGCACAACGGGCCGGGCTCACACAGTTGCGGGTGGACGCGTGTCTATTGCAGGCCATGGAGCATGATGACAACCCGCCCTGCGGTGAGCTCCTGGCTCCACATCGTTGGACTATGTCTGACCCATGGCCACAGTACCACCATCCACCCGGACCATTCCTGCATGCGGCTGTGACACTGCAGCGCACGGTCCCGTCCTCTGCCCGGGGGATGTTGATGGCGGCCCAGGGGGAATGGGGCAGACTCACCTGGGGCTGAGGTAAGACCACCCCTCACACACACACTTGCGCTCAACGTACATGACACCCCCGCACGCTTTGGACAGAGCACAAAGGCAGCTTCTGTAGGTGTAACATTGACTTTAATAACCAAACGAGTTCATGCACGTGCCCTAGCCCCTAAAACTCATCTGTGCTCTGCACCCGTGCCAACTTACTCAGTGTCTAATTGTTTGGCCTTACGGGCCCTTTGACTACGTCTACGTGGTTCCCCAGATGGTACAGCAGAACTGGAGGTGGACTCCTGTGATTCCTGCCCTCTGACACTGGATCCCTTTGGCGGCCGTTTCCTGGGGCGTCCTGGTCTAGATGGGCCAGGCTGCGGCCCGGGCGACTGGGATGGCGAGCTGCCAGCCTGTCCTGCCCGTTGCCCACCCGATGCACCTGGGACGGAAGGGGGGAGTCCGAGGTGTCGCGGTGTACCGGGACCTCCACTACAGGGGGAGCCGGGACGGACCACACCACCTCCTCCTCCCTCGGGGTGCCCGATGGCCCCCAGGCCTCTACATGGGTGGGGGATGCGAACGGACTGGCCATCCGACGCCCCCCCGACATCTGGCGCTGCCAGTCCTGGAGGCCCGTGCTGGTATCGACAGGGGTCTGCAGGTTTGCAGCCATGGATCCCAGGGGGTGGGCAAACCCTGTCTGTGACAGTGCGACACCTGCTCGCACATGGCCACTGGTGCCGATGCCCTCAGCGATGGCCTGCAGAGACTGGGCCATGGCCTGCTGAGACTGGGCCATGGCCTGCTGAGACTGGGCCATGGCCTGCAGAGACTGGGCTATGGCGTTGAGCGCCTCTGCCATCTGGCGCTGGCACTGGCCCATGGCCTCCTGTGAGAGGGCAGCCATGTCCTGGGCCACAGACGCCGCCTGCACGGAAAGCCCCAGGCCTCGCAAACCGTTCCCCATGTCTGACACCGTCGCACCCATTGCCTCCACCGCGGACGCCACCCGTGCGGTGTCAGCCTGGGTGGCACACATGACCGGCACCACTCCCAGCTCCTGGACGCGGGTGGACTCCTCCACCTGCGACTGCAGCCGCCGCAAGCCGGCCGTCACCCTCTTCGCTCGTCTCCGGGTCGGTGGTTGCATCGGATCTATGTGTGGGTGTGATAACTCCAGGAACCCGGGATCCATCTGGGCGGCAGATGTTCGCTTGGGCTGGGCTGCCCTCCGACCGCCCGGCCCCTCTGCTGCTCCTACCTCCACCTGCTGTACCGGGACGGCTGTGTTGTGCGCACCAGTGAGTGTAGCAGACGCCTCATCACTAAAGTGCCCAACCGAGGTGAGTGTTTCTGCGATGGTGGAGGGTGTTGGTGACAGCAGTGGCGTTGTGTCGTGCTCTTCGTCCCACTCTGAGTCCATGGCACTTTGGGGTGGGGGTTCGTCTCCACCCATCCACTCTGAGTCACTGTCCGGTATTTCGTCTTCCCGGGTAGGGGTGTCCTGGGTAGTGCTGTCCCGGGTAGGGGTGTCCTGGGTAGTGGTGTCCCGGGTAGTGGTGTCCTGGGTCGTGGTGTCCTGGGTAGTGGTGTCCTGGGTAGTGGTGTCCTGGGTAGTGGTGTCCTGGCTCGGATGTGACGGGGGCCTGTGGCTGCCCCCCTCATCGCTGGGTGGTCGCCCCCGCACGTGACGGGGGTGTCGTCTCCCTGTTGCTCCAGGTCTCTCCGTCTCCCGTGGTGTGCGAGGGGCATCCTGCGGGCGTCGCATGCTGGAGGGTCCGGATCTCTCCGTCTCCCGTGGCCTCCGAGGGGCATCCTGCGGGCGGTCTGCATCTGCGGGGATGGGTGCCTGGACGTTTGCTCCTGCGATACACAATGAAGCATGCATGGTTAGACATCAGGCAGTGATCAGGTGATATGGGGGAGGGGGATATAGGGGAGGGGGGATATGGGGACGGGCTGTCAGTGGCTCACTTGCTAGTACGCCCCTGAACTCTGCATCAGCAACCTCCCGGTCGTCAGGTCCGCCAGCCAGTTCCAGGGCCCTTTCCTCGTGTTCGGTCAGTGGCCTCTCATCAGCGGGGCCTCCTCCAGTCCTCACATGCTCCCTATTGTTGTGTACCCGCTTCTCCTGTGGGGGGGGGGGGTGGCAGGGGTAAAAGGCAACACTGTTAGGCAGGTATATGAATGCACGCCATCGGTTGCGCGTGCATTGCAGAGGTTAAGGTTAGGGCTGGATTCACTTGGGGATATGGGGGAGAAGGGGATATGGGGAGGGGGGATATGGGGGATATGGGCGAGGGGGGGATATGGGGGAGGGGGGATATGGGGGATATGGGGAGGGGGGATATGGGGGATATGGGGGAGGGGGGATATGGGGGAGGGGGGATGTGGGGGAGGGGGGATATTTGGATATGGGGGAGGGGGGATATGGGGGAGGGGGATATGAGGGAGGGGGGATATGGGGAGGGGAGATATGGGGGAGGGGGGATATGGGGAGGGGAGATATGGGGGATGGGGGATATGGGGGAGCGGGGATATGGGGGAGGGGGGATATGGGGGATATGGGGGAGGGGGGATATGGGGGAGGGGGGATATGGGGAGGGGGGATATGGGGGAGGGGGAGATATGGGGAAGGGGGAATATGGGGGAGGGGGGATATGGGGAGGGGGGATAAGGGGAGATATGGGGGAGGGGGGATATGGGGGAGGGGGGATATGGGGGAGGGGGATATGGGGGAAGGGGGATATGGGCGAGGGGGGATAGGGGGAGGGGGGATGGGGGAGGGGGGATATGGGGGAGGGGGATATGGGGGAGGGGGGATATGGGGGAGGGGGGATATGGGGGAGGGGTGGATATGGGGGAGGGGGGATATGGGGGAGGCTCACCCTGCCTGCTCTGATGAGGTCGTTCACCTTCTTGTGGCACTGGGTGCCTGTCCATGGTGTCAGGGCCGCAGCGGTGACGACCTCTGCCACTTCCCTCCACAGACGCCGGCTGTGGCGTGGGGCAACTCTGCGGCTGTGCCCGGGTTACAAGGCGTCCCTCCTCTGCTCCACCGCATCCAGGAGCGCCTCCACATCCCGTGACTGGAACCTCGGGGCTGAGCGATGGCCAGCCATCCAGTCGGGTGTTCCGGTTGGGTGTTCCGGTCGGGTGGGGGGGAGCAGCGCGGCCTTATGAGCCGTCACGCCGTGCGACGCGTATGACGCTGCACGACGTGAACCACTGCGCAAGCGCGGATCCCGTTACGTCGCTGCTAGCCCATTTCGGGCCGGAGACCTTTGACCCATTTTTCCAACGTGACGCAAGTCGTATTTGCGCCGTTTTTTGCACCGATCGGCGGACATTCCGGTGATAACGGAGAATTTCGCCCCAGGATTTTAAAATTCTCATTCTTGTTTTCAAGTCCCTCAATAGCCTCAGCTTCCCTATCTCTGAAATCTCCTCCAACCGCACAACTTTCCCGGATATAAGTGCTCCCCCAATTCTGGCCTCTTGTGCATTCCCAATCACAATCGTTACCCCGCTGGTGGCCGTCCCTGCAGTCATCTAGGCCTCAACCCCTGAAACTCCCTCCCTACATCACTTTCCTTTTTTTAAGACTAAAACCTAGCTCTTTGGTAAAGCGTTTGGTCACCTGGGGCGAAATTCTCCCCCAACGGCGCGATGTCCGCCGACTGGCGCCAGAAACGGCGCCAATCAGACGGGCACCGCGCCTGCCCAAAGGTGCGGAATGCTCCGCATCTTTGGGGGCGGAGCCCCAACATTGAGGGGCTAGGCCGACGCCGGAGGGATTTCCGCCCCACCAGCTGGCGGAAATGGCGTTTGTTGCCCCGCCAGCTGGCGCGGAAATGCGGCGCATGCGTGGGAGCGTCAGCGGCCGCTGACAGTTTCCCGGTGCATGCGCGGGAGCGTCAGCAGCCGCTGACAGTTTCCCACGCATGCGCAGTGGGGAGAGTCACTTCCGCCTCCGCCATGGTGGAGGCCGTGGCAGAGGCGGAAGGGAAAGAGTGCCCCCACGGCACAGGCCCGCCCGCGGATCGGTGGGCCCCGATCGCGGGCCAGGCCATCGTGGGGGCACCCCCCCGGGTCAGATCGCCCCGCGCCCCCCCCAGGACCCCGGAGCCCACCCACGCCGCCTGGTCCCGCCGGTAAATACCAGGTTTAATTTACGCCGGCGGGACAGGCAATTTCTGGGCGGAACTTCGGCCCATCCGGGCCGGAGAATTGAGCGGGGCGTCCCGCCAACCGGCGCGGCCCGATTCCCGCCCCCGCCCAATCTCCGGTACCGGAGACTTCGGCGGTGGTGGGGGCGGGATTCACGGCGGCCAACGGCCATTCTCCGACCCGGCGGGGGGGCGGAGAATGACGCCCAAGATCTACTTTATGGTTCAGTGTCGAACTTTGCTTTTGTAATGTTCTAAAGTGAAGATGGCAGATTTCTCCCCGAAAGGATATTTGTGAACCAGATGGGTCTTTACAACATTTAACCATGGTTTGAATGTCGATTTTCTATTGAATTCAAATTCTGCCGTGATGCGATTCAATCTTGGCTCCCCAGAGATTGATCACCCACTGATAATACCATTTCTCCCTATATCCTTTCTAAAATAAGGAGGTCAAATCTACACAACATACATCAGGTGTGGTCTCACAAACACTCCATACAACTGTAGCAAATTTCCTTATTTTTATATTCCATTCCCCTTGCAATAAACAACAACATTCCATTTGCGTTCCCTAATTACTTCCTGTTTTGTGATTCATGTACCAAGACACTGATATGCCATCAATGAACACACGACGAGAGGTGAACGTAACTGAGGCTCTAATAAACTAAACGGAAAGCCTCCTGGCCTCGGATCCCGAACTGAGGCAGCGGCGGAGACTAGCCACCTTTATACCGAGCCCGAGGGGAGGCGGAGCCAGCAGGCAGTAGTTTCCCAGCACGGTAGCATTGTGGATAGCACAATTGCTTCACAGCTCCAGGGTCCCGGGTTCGATTCCGGCTTGGTTCACTGTCTGTGCGGAGTCTGCACATCCTCCCCGTGTGTGCGTGGGTTTCCTCCGGGTGCTCCGGTTTCCTCCCACAGTCCAAAGATGTGCAGGTTAGGTGGATTGGCCATGATAAATTGCCCTTAGTGTCCAAAAATTGCCCTTAGTGTTGGGTGGGGTTGCTGGGTTATGGGGATAGGGTGGAGGTGTTTACCTTGGGTAGGGTGCTCTTTCCAAGAGCCGGTGCAGACTCGATGGGCCGAATGGCCTCCTTCTGCACTGTAAATTCTATGAAATTCTATGAAATTACATATAATACAGTGGCAGTTTACCACAATATTAATGATATACTACAGTGGTTCGGACCCAGCAGAGACAAGCCCAGGAATGTAACAGTACAACAATACAATACAATACAGTGGTTTACCACATTCACCCCCTGTTAAAAAATAGAGTCCAGAGGGGGTGAAGTGGATTAAAGATCAAGTCTGTCGGGGGCCTAAACCTTCCGCCGTGATCGCCTCAGTTCTGGCTGTGGTGTGGGCACCGGTGTAGAGACCTGCGTGTCCGGGAGCGTGTTGTCCTCTTCTTCACCCAGTTGTTGAGTCGGTGGAGGGGGGGGGGGGGGCGGTGTGTGGGCGGGGGTGGTGGTGATGGCTGACAGTGGGCCTGCGGGTGCCAGACCTTGAAGTAGCTGGGTAGTGGTGGAGGGAGACGGTGTAGGATCGGGGGTGGTGGTGATGGTCGCTGGGGAACCTGCAGGCGCCAAATCCCAGAGGGAGACTGTGTCCTGTCGCCCGTCATGACGTGCCACGTAGGCATATTGTGGATCGGCATGGAGGAGCAGGACCTTCTCGACGAGGGGTTCTGATTTATGGTTCCTCGCAGGCTTCCGGAGGAGGACGGGCCATGGAACTGTCAGCCAGGACGGGAGCGAGACCCCGGAGGTGGACTTCCTGGGGAAGGCAAACATACGTTCGTGAGGGGTCTCATTGGTGGCAGTGCACAGGAGCGACCGGATGGAGTGGAGCCCATTGGAGAGGGCCTCCTGCCAGCGGGAGACTGGGAGACTCCTAGACCATAGGGCCAGGAGGACGGCCTTCCAGACTGTCACGTTCTCCCTCTCCACCTGTCCATTGCCCCAGGGGTTGTAGCTGGTAGTCCTGCTGGAGGTGATGCCCTTGCTGAGCAGGAACTGACGCAACTCGTCGCTCATGAAGGAGGAACCCCGATCGCTATGGATGTAGGTGGGGAACCCGAACATGGTGAAAAGACTGTTCAGGGCCTTGGTGACGGTGGCAGAGGGCATGTCAGGGCATGGGATGGCAAAGGGAAATCTTGAGTATTCCTCAACAATGTTGAGGAAGTACACGTTACGGTCAGTGGTGGGGAGGGGTCCTTTGAAATCGATGCTGAGGCGCTCAAAGGGGTGAGAGGCCTTTACCAGGTGCGCTCTGTCTGGCCGATAGAAGAGCGGTTTGCACTCCGCGCAGACCTGGCAGTCCCTGGTCACGGTTCTGACCTCCTAGATGGAGTAATGCAGGTTGCGAGCCTTGATAAAGTGAAAGAAACGGGTGACCCCCGGGTGACAGAGGTCATTGTGGAGGGCCCGGAGTCGGTCTACTTGTGCGCTGGCACATGTACCGCGGGATAGGGCATCTGGAGGCTCATTGAGATTCCCAGGTCGATACAAGATATCGTAGTTGGAGGTGGAGAGCTCGATCCTCCACCTCAGAATCTTGTCGTTCTTGATCTTGCCCCGCTGTGTATTGTTAAACATGAAGGCAACCGACCGTTGGTCAGTGAGGAAAGTGAATCGCCTGCCGGCCAGGTGATGCCTCCAATGTCGCACAGCTTCTACAATGGCTTGGGCTTCCATTTCGGCGGAGGAGTGTCGAATTTCGGAGGCATGGAGGGTAAGGGAGAAGAAAGCCACGGGCCTGCCCGCCTGGTTGAGTGTAGCGGCCAGAGCAAAGTCCGACGCATCGCTCTTCACCTGGAACGGAATGGACTCGTCCACAGCGTGCATCGCAGCTTTGGCAATATCTGCCTTGATGTGGTTGAAGGCCTGGCGGGCCTCAGCCGTGTAGCCATCTGGGATGGCCACTTCCCGATTACAAAATGGACACTTTGCAAGTATTGCAAGGAAAATGGACAATACTGAGAAAACAAGCAGGTTCAGAGCTTGTCTGTATATTGGAGCCGCAGCTCCCAGACAAGACCAAAACTGTAGGCCCATTAGCATACTAATGACCCATCTCCGGGTACAAAAGAGTAACATTTGAGTAACCGATACTAAGGCAGACACCCCGGCGCCAGAGGAGACCGAAACAAAGCAGGCCAATGGCCACCTAGGACACGCCCAGCCATCAGGGCACCCACCCCTTTATTGGATGAAATCAATAGGAATGATCAAGAAACAGCCCAATTAATTGGGGCCAAGTTCAAGGCCCGTCCAAAAGAGCGCGAAGCCCCTTTGGGTATATGAAGAAGGCCCCGAGAGAGAATCGCTCTCTTGGACTCGGCTCTCACAGCGGAGAGACCCGTCCACCAGCTGCACCAGAAGCAAGTAAGTCCAAGGTCAATGCTCGCTACCAGACGGACAACCTTAGCTGTTCCCCCTCACCACTTCGACCCCAGCAGCCTCAGATCGAACAACGGCCATTGTTCCTCTGACTGAGTGGGCGCCCGAAGCTAAGTATAGGCTTTAGCAGTAGTTTAGCCTGTAGTATTTGTGCTTGAGTAGATATTACTGTGTGTGTAAATAAATAGTATTGGCTTTGAACTAACAAACTGGTGTTCCTGTAGATCTCCAAATTTCTTTCTCTGTCAGTCTGGCCTCAATAAAAGTTGAGACGGATTCGCACGTAAAAAGAAGTTATTTATTTAGCTTGCAAGCTTGAATCATCTTACAGAAACGTAAAAGACATCCAGCCTCTTACATCCCAGAAAACGACTGAACTAAAAGACAAAGGGATCTCTGCAAAATCAATTCAAATGGTATCAAGTTTCACATACTCGACGGACATAGGTCAGCCTATGTCCCTCCTGACCTGTTCGATCTATTCTGATTGGCTCACTTCCAATCCCTTTCTCTGGCCCCTATCAATGCAGCATCACTCTCATAGACACACCTCTTCCTGCTTTTTCCATGCGGTCTCAAATTCCTTTGTCCCTAACTGCAAGAATCAAAGTGGCTTATTTCTACATTACATTAACTAGTAACTCTAAAGTAACTATTTTATATCACATTCGTCATTCCCTCCTTTTATCATTCCATGATAACCGAACTATCCAATCTATAGCTACGGTTCCTCATCTAAAAAGATCCGTCGCTGCATTTCCAATTCCTGTCTTAGCCCCCCTTCATCTGCCTCACCCTCATGGATTTTAACAGTTAAATTTTTTTTCTCGGTGATTGGGGCGGTGATCTGATCTAGTGCACCCCGCATTCTACCCATCACACATTTAAGGATGGTCAGGCCCACAAAGATGCAGCCGATAGCTACCACTAGATACATGGCCATATTTATCAACCAGTCCTTCCATCCTCCAAATCCCCAGTTACCCCAAGAGTCAGGATCCTGCATCCCGTCCAAGTGATCCCGTATACGATCCATAAATTTAGTAATGTTAGCGGTCAAGTCCTGAACACCCATGATACACTTGCCCTGTACTATGGCGCATACCCCACCCTCACGGGCCAGAAGATAGTCAAGAGCATACCGGTTCTGCATTGCAAACAACCGTAGCTGAGACAACTCCTTAGTTATTGCCCCGAGGGCTCCCAAGGTTTCATTTCCCAAGATGGTAAGGCCGCAAATAAAATAATTCCGATCACTAACAGCCAAGGAACCCCCCACACCTCCCAGTGTCAATACGCTCAGAATGCCCCACCCGGCTGAGTGGCCCCGGTTGGGTGCAAGAACCTGAGGTTTTTTTCAGTTCTCGCAAAATTCAGCAGAGACTGCCCGGCGTGCTAACTGATTATGCAGGTTCCACGCCGAAGGGCAGGGGACTGTGGTAGGGACTAGAGTCCCTATAGCAATTCGGCGGGGAAATGGGGGTGACAAAACGTTGGTCGCCGTACCATTAAATAAAAAGTAGTATCCTTGTTCCGTGTGGAGACTAGCATCACAATCAGCATATCGGTTGCGTAAGGACCTCCCAGTAGCCCAGTTTATCCAATTTTGAAATGCCCATTCGGGCCGCCCAGCAATGCGGAAAGCCCTATTCCCAACAGTGATATGAGAGACATTCGCCCAGCCACAAATGAGCTGGAGGCCAGCGTTCAATGGAACGCAGGTGGTGTTATAACAAACGCATTGGCCAGACGCCTGGGTGATATGGCACCTCCTGTCCGTACAGGTGGGAAACAGACATGTTATATTTGTGTCCACCTCTACCAGCAAACAGCCATATCCTTCACTGCTGAAGCAATTCTCGTACGACCGGGAATCCCTATTGGGAGTGAAGTGGCTAGGTATGTACGCCCTCCACCGTCGCAGCCTATCGTACTGTGAATGGGAATTATCCCGAGGGAGGGGAAGGCAAATAGCCGGTGGTGCTGAATCCGGATCGTAAGGAAGAGTGACGTGCTCGGGCAATGGCTCGGAACGCTGACAATGAACCACCGTTTGGGGAGTGCCCCAAAGCGGTGAAACAGAAAATAACCTAGACACCGCGGCGGGGTTTGGGTAGCAGACAACCCGTCCCTGGCCATACAGACGGTGGTAAATCTGGTAGAAGAGATTCATACTACCCGGGTTTTCCTCAGTTTGGCCTTTTTAACTTAAGTGCATCTCCCGGTAACCTACGTTCTAGCTGTACTTCCCTTCTCACACGCCCCGTCCTCTCTCTAGTCCCTTTCTCTTTCTCATGGTCTCTTCCTACACTCTTCTGACAGCCTGATGTTACCTTTATTGTACCACTTTTAACACATCCAAAATCAAATTTACATGTATTCCAAAAACAAGGCAATGTCCATATAATGTTCCCTTCCCATCGCCGGGACCGGTGCAGCTGCTTCATGACTCCCGCATTCTCCTTAACTTTGATGACCTTCCATGAGTCGATACCATGTCCTCGTATATGGGGGCAGTGAAGAACATCACCTTTGCATAGGTGATGTATCCTTGTAGATTGGTTGGGGCTACACAGATACATAATATTCCCCTTTTCCATGTCCATCGCCAATAACACGCCAAGCGAAGTGAGGCCAAATATCAGACAGACGATGCGTAGCCACTCCATCATGCTCCACACCTGTAAAATAGCACTGGAGAAGGGAGGCAGGTTAGTATCCAACCTTTTACAGTAGTGGAGATAGACTCAATTTACAGTGATGTAGGTGGACCCAAGCACTTCGCCCCTCCACTTTAACTGCTGTGGGGGTGGTAAGGAGAACTTGGAAGGGCCCGTCCCATCGCGGCTCCGACCCCTTCCTAGTCCAATTTTTTGACCATGACATAACTACCGGGCTGGACTGAAAGTGAGCTAGGTACTGGGGCAATGGCTGGTGAGCCGCACGGACTGGGCCATGGAGTTTCTTGAGCACTTGCGTAAGGGCTAGAACATAGGTGGTCATTTCTTCAGTCATCTGATGAAACTGAACCCGTCTGGGAACCTGCAGGCTCCAAGGAGTTCTAAGAGGCCTGCCATAAAGAATCTCGGCGGGAGAGAGCCAGGCTGGTCCCGCAGGTGTAACCCGCAGCTGGAAGAGGGCAACAGGGAGCAACTTAAGCCATGTCAGTCCCGTGTCTGCTCTTAATTTAGCCAATTTAGTTTTGAGGGTCTGATTGTGTCTCTCAACCACCCCGGCTGCCTGCGGTCTGTAAGCACAGTGTAACTGCTGGCGTATGCCCAACTGGGAGCAAAACTCCTTGTTAATTTGTCCAATAAAATGAGGCCCATTATCAGAACTTAACTGAGCTGGTATACCGTACCGGGGAATGATTTCCCTCATCAAGACTTTAACCACAGTAGCAGCTTTACTATAGATAGTCGGATACGCCTCGACCCATCTGCTGAACACATCCACAATGACCAAAACATATTTGTAACATTGACACCTTTCCAACTCAATGTAATCCATTTGGAGCGTCTCAAAGGGACCACTGGGCAACGGGGTTTGCCCCTTCCCACAAGGGATACCTTTTCCGGTGTTATATTGCTGACAAATCAAACACCGATTACTGATACTTTGGGCCAACCCCTGCATTTTAGGGTGCCACCAAGTGTCCAGCAACAAATCACTAGTCCCTCGAGCCCCACAATGAGTTGCAAAGTGTACACATTCGATGACCCATAAAGCCAGTACATCAGACATACAAGTCTGATGTGCAGGCGTGGTCCATAAAGAGGAAACAGAATCATATGTACAACCTAACTGTTTCCACATTTGTTTATCACTCTCAGGAGCGTCCTCCTGTAACCTTATGACGTCTTGGATGGTTGGCATTGGCTTGTCAGAAGCAGACACATTCATAGTAGATCGTTTAGTCTGACTTAACATTTTAGGCACCATCACTTGCTGAATTTGTGCGGCTGTGCGCGCTGCACAATCTGCTCGTTCATTACCAACGTCAACTGGGGTTGTACCATTCGTGTGGGGAGCGCATTTAATAACGGAAATCTGCGCTGGCAGAAGGAGGGCCTGCAGTAGGTCATTAACTAAACCCCGGTGGGATATTTGACCACACATAATCATGTCAGGTTGTTCTGACGAAATGTCACTCAAATCGCCCCTTATTGTGGTAGTTTCCTGAATCAAGGCTAAACAGTCGTGGCCAGGTGCGTCTTCATGGACAGGGGGACCACTAAGAAAACAGGCTGGAGTGATAGTGGTACAGTATTTAAATGTCAGACGTGGATTGTTCAAAAGGTATATCTCATACCTATTCTGACGAGCTGCGGTAAGATGCTGACCATTCGCCCCATATCCCTGGCATGGTACTGGTCATGGACCTGACGTGTAATATGAGGGCTTACCGAAGCTGACTGTGGCCATAAATGTGGTGATATTGTAACAAAATCGGCTGTACCTTCTTTTCCCGTGACTGTGGCTGTAACCTTGACTGGCCATTCGGTCTCAAGTAATGGCCGGTATTTGTCCTCCAACTCCCTGTTTCGTCCAGTTCTGTCATAGGTCAGGGTAACGTGATGCAGTGACTGTTCAATGTCTAACGTCCACCACTGGGGGGTGATAGAAATATAGCACTGTTGTCTCATCCTCCTCTTCGCTGATCCACCCACCCAAAGTCACTATATTGGAGCTCCTGCTGGTAAACTACCATTTCTGCCGCTTGTTGGGGTCGCAGATCATCCTTTTTCATTACATACTCAGTCTTAACCTTTGTAACTGAGCCTCCTTCTTGGCCTACACCCTCCTTCCAGTAAAATCTGACTGCCCTTGCCATCTGGGAAGGGTCGTTCTCTGTCCAATTCATGTTATTACATTTCACAGCAGTAACCACAGAAGGTGGTAGGCAATGCATTAACATAGCACAGTATTGAGGGGAATTCTGACCATTTTGATACAGCAAATCGCCTGACTGCCCCCGGTAGATTTCATTAAAACGCCCCAGAAATTCCTCTGGCTCGTCAATCTTCCTAGGTTTTAGGTCTAAGATAACAGAAAGATTTATGGGCCTTTGAAATGTGCTATTCAACGCATTCAAGATCTGTGTCCTTCTTTTCTCTATTTGCTCTCTTTTTTTTAAAACTTAAAAATGTTTGAAAATTCAAATTGAATTACTGCAACTTGCAAGCTTAGCTCTGATCTCAACTCAGAACTAAATTTACAATTTGCTTAACACAAACTTGTATAACATTTACAACTTAATTATTTCTTTATCTTAACAATTTTTCTTTTAACAAGTTTTTTTTTCTTTTACATACACATAAGTATTAGCAAAATCAACTATCATCTCCAGATTGACACTTTTTAAAATGGTGTCCATGATCTTCTTTAAGTTTCTATTAATCTCCAGATAAAATGAGATAAACCTTATTTCAAGTAAGTAAAACTTAAGATTCTGGCAATTTCAATCAATTGCTTTCGAAAATAATAACTTTTATCAAAGAGGTGGAGAAACCCACTGGTTTCCTTTAATTAATTCAAAACGTAACTTTGCTGGTGTTCACTGACTCAAAGGAAAGGTATCCGATTACACTACGGCTGCTGCTGTTATCTCAAAGCCTGAGTGAGAAGCACTGTCTGTTTTCAACTCCGCCTGCTGCTGTTAACCCTTTGAGAGACTTCTGCTTCAACCAATATGCAGCATTCCTCACAATCTCAACTAGACCTCGGAACTTTACAGTCCAAGGAGACAATTTTAGCTTAATCAACTATATATTTAAAACACTCACACATAGAGTTGAACCATCTTCAGATTTAAAAACAGTTATACTGGACTGAACCTTCATTAATGAAGTCACATCAGCCTCTGAACCCATATAATAGACTGAACCTTCATTAATTAAGTCACATCAGCCTCTGAACCCTTATAATAGACTGAACCTTCATTAATTAAGTCACATCAGCCTCTGAACCCTTATAATAGACTGAACCTTCATTAATGAAGTCACATCAGCCTCTGAACCCATATAATAGACTGAACCTTCATTAATTAAGTCACATCAGCCTCTGAACCCTTATAATAGACTGAACCTTCATTAATGAAGTCACATCAGCCTCTGAACCCATATAATAGACTGAACCTTCATTAATGAAGTCACATCAGCCCAAAACCCTAACCCAAGCCGAAACAACAATATGAAATCCCATCAATTAAAGTGCTAATCCCCAGACTGACCTGTGATTTCGTCGAGGCGGTCTTTCTGTGCCAACCGCGAGTGACCAGACTAATCAGACGATAAGAAGAGGGGAACAATCAATGCGCGGTCGTTTTCCAGTTCTACATTGAGGGCCCTTTGTTCCCCATCCTCCTGTTCATAATCAGTCTAATTCTGATTTCGCAGTTGGATCAGGATCGCCCAGAGAAATCCCGGTTTTCGGCACCAAATGTAGATCTCCAAATTTCTTTCTCTGTCAGTCTGGCCTCAATAAAAGTTGAGACGGATTCGCACGTAAAAAGAAGTTATTTATTTAGCTTGCAAGCTTGAATCATCTTACAGAAACGTAAAAGACATCCAGCCTCTTACATCCCAGAAAACGACTGAACTAAAAGACAAAGGGATCTCTGCAAAATCAATTCAAATGGTATCAAGTTTCACATACTCGACGGACATAGGTCAGCCTATGTCCCTCCTGACCTGTTCGATCTATTCTGATTGGCTCACTTCCAATCCCTTTCTCTGGCCCCTATCAATGCAGCATCACTCTCATAGACACACCTCTTCCTGCTTTTTCCATGCGGTCTCAAACTCCTTTGTCCCTAACTGCAAGAATCAAAGTGGCTTATTTCTACATTACATTAACTAGTAACTCTAAAGTAACTATTTTATATCACATTCGTCATTCCGAGCCTTTGATCAGTATTCGGTTTTGAACCTTGTGGCGGTATCGAAAGATACCTGGCGACTCTAAATCAAACGTAATTAGAATTAAGGAAGGTGACCATATTGACCGCCATATTCAGAGCCAATCAAAGCGAGCAACAGCGGTCAGGGGAAAAACGGTGGATTTAATAAGTTGCCGGGCCTTGTCTGCATAATTGGGGACCCACTGGGCATAGTAAGAGAAGAACCCCAGGCATCTCTTCAGGGCGTTGGGGCAGTGGGGGAGGGGGAGTTCCAGGAGGGGGTGCATGCGGTCGGGGTCGGGCCGTAGGACTCCGTTTTCCACAACGTAGTCAAGGATGGCTAGGCGGGTTGTGCGGAAAAAGCATTTTTCCTTATTATAGGTGAGGTTCAGGAGTTTAGCGGTGTGGAGGAAGTGCCGGAGGTTTTCGTCATGGTCCTGCTGGTCATGGCCGCAGATGGTGACATTATCTAAGTACAGGAACGTGGCCCGCAGCCCGTGCTGGTCAACCATTCGGTCAATTTCCCGTTGGAAGACCGAGACCCCATTGGTGACGCCGAAGGGAACCCTGAGGAAGTGGTAGAGGCGGCCATCTGCCTCGAAGGCAGTGTATTGGCGGTCCTCCGGGCGGATAGGGAGTTGGTGGTACGTGGACTTCAAGTCAACTGTGGAGAAGACTCTGTCATGATATTCAAACACACACATCATGATGGACACACTAACAGGCAAATCAGAGTACACAACACCACAACCAATCACAGACAAGAACACCAACCACATAAAAAGCAGGAGCACGACACCTGGAGGTCAGTAGGTCTGGGGAGAAGGAAACAAGACAGAGCTGTTGAAACACCACAAGCAGGGAGCCCCCCACGTGCAGAGTGCAAAGACCAAGTTGTAAATAGTGAGTTTAAATAAAGAAGCGTTGTACCATATGCAACTGTGTTGGCTCATCTGTGTGTCAGAACACCCAACACCACATGGTACAGGAGTGGATCGATACCTGCCTACCAACCTGCCATTCTGGACATGGACCACACCGGCAAACCGCAGCCGATGCAAGTCACGGGGAACCTAGGCACCAACTGGAAGCTCTACAGGCAGCGATTTGACCTGTACATCCGTGCCACCGAAAAACAGAATGCCTCGGATGATTCGAAGATTGCAATGCTCCTCTTCTACGCAGGCCAGCACCCAACCGATGTCTTTAATTCACTGGTGTTCGAAGAAGGCGAAAACCAGGCCAAATATGACACGGTCATCCTCAAACTGGACCAGCACTTTCAAGTTGAAGTAAGATTTGAAAGATACATCTTTCAGCAACGCCTGCAAGGTAAGGAGGAGCTTTTTCAACCCTTTTTGACGCACCTCCGGATTCTAGCGCAGTCCTGCGGTTACGGCACCACTACAGAGTCCATGATCAGGGACCAGATTGTTTTTGGCGTTGCCTCTAGTGGCCTACGCCAGCAGCTTCTTAAAATAAAAAGCCTCACCTTAGCGTCTGCTGTGGAAGCCTGTGTCCTCCATGAAAATGCTACCTGCCGTTTTGCCCGATTTCAGGCGTCCGAGTTGGCACGGAGGGGGTCCCCAGCCGTCGAAATCGGCAAGCCAGGCCGCCCACGACGTCGAACGCATCCAGGCCGTCGATTTCTTCCCGCCCCACGGCCCGGACGACAGCGGCCGCTTCCCGCGCTTTTCGCGGTCTCCCGCGCAGGTGCGCGCCAAAAATAACGGCCACAATGAGGGACGCACTGCGCAGGCGCGCCCACCGCAAGATCGCACTGCGCATGCGCAGTGGCGCAACGAACGCCGTGACGTCATGACGTGCAGCAATTGTGGAGGTCTACACTTAAAAGGGCAATGTCCTGCAAAAAACCGACAGTGCAACAGATGTGGCACGATGGGCCACTACGCAGCCCGCTGTCGTGCGGCTCAACCCATGGATCCGGCGCATCCTCGACAACCTCGCGCACGAGTCAGGACCGTCCAGCCCACGCATCAAGACTTCCAGTTAAGTGATGCAGATGACCAGGATGCCTTCCGAGTTGCCGTCATTGATGTCAACAAGGTCAATGCCATCAATCCAGCCGATGAGTGGTGTGCCACCCTGACGGTCAACCGATCGCGCGTCGCCTTCCGTCTGGACACCGGCGCATCCGCCAACCTGATTGCTTACTCTGCAGTCCAGGCCATGAAGGTCAAACCACCCATCACACCATCCCGGCTTAAGATGGTTGACTACAACGGGAACGTTATCCCGTCCATAGGATCTTGCCAGCTACAGGTGACTCACAAGAGGTACACGGCCACACTCCCCTTCGAAGTTGTGGGCTCATCAAAGGACTCGTTACTGGGCGCACAAGCGTGTAAGGTCCTTCACCTGGTACAGCGCATTATGTCTCTCTCTCCAGATGAGATATCCGACTTCCCGGATGCTGAGTTCCACGCGAATCTCCATTCCCTCCTCGCTCACAATCAGGAGGTTTTTGAAGGCATGGGGACATTGCCACACACGTACAAGATTCGACTCAGACCGGACGCCATCCCTGTCGTTCACGCACCTCGCAGGGTTCCTGCGCCTCTCAAAGACCGCCTCAAGGCACAACTGCAGATTCTTCAGGACCAAGGGGTCCTATCCAAGGTCACGGAGCCCACGCCATGGGTCAGCTCCATGGTCTGTGTAAAGAAGCCCTCGGGCGAGCTCCGTATATGTATAGATCCAAAAGATCTGAACAACAACATCATGCGGGAACACTATCCCATCCCGAAACGAGAAGACCTCACCAGCGAGATGGCGCGAGCCAACATATTCACTAAATTGGATGCGTCCAAAGGATTCTGGCAGATCCAACTGGACCCGGCCAGCCGAAGACTATGCACATTCAACACCCCTTTTGGCAGATTCTGCTACAACCGGATGCCATTCGGCATCATTTCGGCATCTGAAGTATTCCACCGCATTATGGAGCAGATGATGGAAGGCATCGAAGGGGTACGTGTATATGTGGACGATATCATCATTTGGTCCACCACTCCGCAGGAACACATGCATCGTCTTCGACGTGTCTTTACCCGCATACGGCAAAATGGCCTGCGTCTCAACCGTGCGAAGTGTGCTTTCGGCCAGACGGAGCTGAAATTCCTCGGGGACCACATCTCAAGGTCCGGGGTCCGTCCCGATGCAGACAAGGTTAGCGCCATCACAGCCATGCCACGACCGGCTGACAAGAAGGCTGTCTTAAGATTCCTGGGCATGGTCAACTTCCTTGGAAAGTTCATTCCCAACCTGGCTTCTCATACATCAAACATGCGCCATCTCGTAAAAAAATTGACGGAATTCAACTGGCACCAATCGCATCAGCGGGAATGGGAGGAGCTCAAGCACAAACTGGTCACGGCACCAGTGCTGGCCTTCTTTGACACGACTCGCCCTACAAAGATCTCAACAGACGCCAGCCAATCTGGTATTGGAGCGGTACTCCTGCAAAAAGACAGCACGTCATCATGGGCCCCGGTTGCGTATGCCTCACGAGCCATGACCCCTACCGAACAGCGCTACGCGCAAATCGAAAAAGAATGCCTGGGCTTGTTAACTGGACTGGACAAGTTCCACGACTATGTGTATGGCCTGCCACGATTCACGGTCGAAACTGACCACCGCCCCCTGGTCAACATCATTAACAAAGACCTGAACGACATGACTCCTCGCCTCCAGCGCATCTTACTTAAACTCAGGAGGTACGATTTTGAACTGATCTACACTCCGGGGAAGGAACTCATCGTGGCGGACACTCTTTCCCGAGCAGTGAGCACACCACCAGATGCAGAGGGGTTCGTGCGTCAAATTGAGGCACACGTGACTCTGACAGCAGCAAATATGCCAGCTGATGATCCTAGTCTGGCCCACATACGCGCAGAGACGGCGACTGACCCTCTGCTGCAGCGAGTGATGCGCCACATGACGGAAGGGTGGCTAAAAGGGCAGTGCCCCCAGTTTTATAATGTGCGAGATGATCTCACCAATATAGACGGGGTCCTTATGAAATCGCATAGGATCGTTATTCCACACAGTGTGCGCCAGATGATTCTTCGTCAACTACACGAAGGCCACTTGGGCGTCGAAAAATGCAGACGAAGGGCCCGGGAGGCGGTATATTGGCCGGGTATTAATGAAGACATAGCCAACATGGTGCTCAACTGCACAACCTGTCAGAGGTTTCAGCCGGCGCAACCTCCGGAAACACTTCTACCACACGAGATGGTGACGTCCCCCTGGGCGAAGGTGGGTGTGGACCTATTTCACGCGCTCGGCAGAGATCACATTGTTATTATAGACTACTTCTCAAACTACCCGGAAGTCATGCCTCTCCATGATCTGACGTCGTCCGCAGTCATTGGGGCCTGCAAGGAAACGTTTGCTCGCCATGGCATTCCAAGGACTGTCATGTCAGACAATGGACCTTGTTTCGCCAGCCGTGAATGGTCGTCCTTTGCCGCAGCATATGGTTTCACTCATGTGACATCCAGCCCTCTGCATCCACAATCGAACGGGAAGGCTGAAAAGGGTGTCCACATCGCAAAGCGGCTCCTGTGCAAGGCGGCTGATGCCGGATCGGACTTTAACCTTGCCTTGCTGGCCTATCGATCGGCCCCGTTATCCACGGGCCTCTCGCCAGCGCAGCTACTAATGGGTCGCTCCCTCAGGACGACGGTACCTTCCGTCCTGGCACCGACAACAGACAATGAGGCGGTTCTTCGGAACATGCAACTGCAGCGTGATCGCCAGAAAGGTCGGTACGACACACGAGCGACGGACCTGCCCCCCCTGTCCTCCGGAGACAAAGTACGCGTCCATCAACCGTATGGTGGCTGGTCAGCACCGGCCGAAGTCCTCCGACAAGTGGCTCCCCGCTCGTTCCTGGTTCGCATGCCGGATGGTTCCGTGCGTCGCCGCAATCGGCGCGCCCTTCGCCGACTTCCACGCTCACAGCCACACAACACGCCAGATCCTCAACAGGCTTCCGAGGATGACTTTGTGGAGCTGCCGCACATCACGCCCTTTCCATCGCCACCCATGGCCATGCCTGCACAGCAGCCGGTGGTTCTTGATCCACCCTTGAGGCGGTCAACCCGAATTCGTCGCAAACCCATTAGAATGGACTTATAATACAGTTCATATGTTTAATAAGTTGGACAATTTTACATGATAACCTGTTGTTGTTTATCGTTCCAGATGTCGTCTGACTGGACAACTGTTCAAAATTCTTTTTTCTTCTTCTCTCGTTCGCATTTCTGTTATGTTATGGTACAACTGGATTCATGTGACGCACTCGACATCGCCCCATGTACATAGTTCCGTCATAGACACATGCTGCACACGACACACACACACTCTTAGATGCACTCACGTCACGATCATATTTATTACCACGTAGGCACATATCTTTGTAAAAAGGGGGGATGTCATGATATTCAAACACACACATCATGATGGACACACTAACAGGCAAATCAGAGTACACAACACCACAACCAATCACAGACAAGAACACCAACCACATAAAAAGCAGGAGCACGACACCTGGAGGTCAGTAGGTCTGGGGAGAAGGAAACAAGACAGAGCTGTTGAAACACCACAAGCAGGGAGCCCCCCACGTGCAGAGTGCAAAGACCAAGTTGTAAATAGTGAGTTTAAATAAAGAAGCGTTGTACCATATGCAACTGTGTTGGCTCATCTGTGTGTCAGAACACCCAACACCACAGACTCGATACTGCGCAATCTGATTGACCATGTCAGATATACGGAGGAGTGGGTACGCATCGAGCTGCGAGTACAATTTGATGGTCTGACTGTAGTCGATGACCATCCGGTGCTTCTCCCCAGTCTTGACGACCACCACTGGGGCTCTTCAGGGGCTGGTACTAGCCTCAATGATCTCCTCTCGGAGGAGTCGATGGACCTCTGACCTGATAAAGGCCCTGTCCCGGGCACTGTATCGTCTGCTCCTAGTAGCGGCGGGCGTCCAGTCGGGGGTGAGGTTAGCGAAGAGGGAGAGTGGGGTGAACTTAAGGGTCGCGAGGCTACAGACGGTGAGGGGGGGCAGGGGTCCACTGAACTTTAAAGTAAGGCTTTGGAGGTGGCACTGGAAGTCAAACCCCACTAATAGGGCGGCGCAGAGATGGGGAAGGACGTAGAGTTTAAAGCTAGTGTACTCTACGCCTTAAACAGTAAGGGTCGCGACACAGTACCCCCGGATTGCTACTGAATGTGACCTGGAAACTAGGGAGATTTTCTGGGTCACGGGTAAGATTGGGAGGGAGCAGCGCCTTACCGTATCTGGGTGTATGAAGCTGTCTGTGCTCCCGGAGTCGAAAAGGCAGGCCGTCTCGTGCCCGTGGATGTGGACGGTCATCGTAGATTTAGTGAGGTGATGAGGCCAGGACTCTGGTCGAGCATGATGGAGGCGAGCTTCGGAAGGTGATGGGTAGGCCGGTCGGAGGTAGCGGCGGCCAGCGTACGATTGGGTGAGCAGAGCTCCCGGGAGGCTGCGGAGTGGTCCCAAGATGGCTGCCCCCATGGGTCGCGCGTGGCGGGTGGAGTACAAGATGGCGTCAAAGATGGCAGCCCCCATGGGTCGCACGTGGTGGCCAAAATCAAAGATGGCAGCGAAGATGGCAGCGCCCACGGGTCGCACATGGCGGGTGGCGCGGCAGCTGGGGGCGGCCCCAACAGGCAGCAGGCAGCGCTGCTGGGCCTAGGAGTTTTCGGGAAAGATCGGGCCGGGCAGGCTTTCACAAAATGGTCTTTCCTCCCACACCCGTTGCAAGTCGCATTCCGTGCAGGGCAACGTTGTCTGGGATGCTTACCCTGCCGCAAAAGTAGCACCTCAGGCTTCCAGCGCTGGCGGGCTGCTGCGCGGCACAGGCTTGTGCCGCACTCGAGTTGGGTGATGGCAGTGCCCACGAGGTCCACGAGGGTGCCGCGCGGTCGGAGGTGTAGGTCTCCATGTTCTTGGAGGCCACCTCCAGGGCGTTTGAGTGCTGCACTGTCTCTGGGAGGCCGAGTGTACCCCTTCTAGCAATCGCTGACGGGTGTGGTTTGATTTCATGCCTGCAACATAAACGTCCCTGACCAACAGCAATACAGTGGTTTACCACAGACACTAAGATCCCTTTGCAGCTCAGAGTACTGCAATATCACTCAGTTTTAATAATCCAGTGCTTTTCCATTCTTTCTGCCAAAGTGAATAAGTTCACATTTTCGCACAGTACACTCCGTCTGCCAAATGTCCGCTCACTGATTTAACCTATTTATACCCCTTTCCAGGCTCCTTGGGTTGGATTCAACGACCCCGGCGCCAGGTCGGATGAATCGCCGCGGGGGGGGGGCGGCGTGAATTCCGCCCCGCTGCCCTGACGCCGACTGCCGAATGCTCCGGCGGCGTTTTTTTGGCGGGGGGCGGGAATCGCGCCACGCCGGTCGGTATTGGCCCCCCCATCCGGTGATTCTCCGCTCCGCGATAGGCCAGGTGGCCGCCCGTTGTCGGCGTATATTACACCAGGTCCGTACCGGCGGGACCTGGCTCTGCGGGCGGCCTGCGGAGTCCTCGGGGGAGGTGCGGGGGGATCCGGCCCCCGGGGCGGGGCCCCCACGGTGGCCTGGCCCGCGATCGGGTCCCTCCGCTCTGCGTGCCGTCCTGTGCCGTGGGGGCACTCTTTACCTACGCGGTGACCGCTGTAAAGCTCCGCCATGGCCGGCGCGGAGAAGAAACCCCCTGCACATGCGCAGGAAATACACCGTTGGTTCTGCGCATGCGCCAGAACAGGCTGACGCTCCTGCACATGCGCCAACTCGCGCCGGCCAGCGGAGGCCCTTCGGCGCCGTTTGTCAGGCGCCAACCCCTCCCGCGCCGGCCTAGCCCCCGAAGGTGCGGAGGATTCCGCAATGTTCGGGCGGCCCGATGCCGGTGAGGTTCATGCCACTCCTTGGAGCCGGTTCGGCCCGCCCTGCCGGTTAGCAGAGAATCCCGCCCCTTATGTCCGCCTCACAACTTACTTTCCTATTTATCTTTGTATCATACGCAAATTTAGCACCCATACCTTTGCACCCTTCATCCAAATCATTGATATACATGTAAATAATTGAGCCCCAAGCACACTTCTCTGGGGCACCAGGTGAATGGCAATGGTAGTGATAATGTCCGTGGCGTATTGGTAATGTCCGTAGTGTAGTGGTAATGTCCGTGGTGTAGTGGTAATGTCCGTGGTGTAGTAGTAATGTCCCTGGTGTAGTGGTAACGTCCATGGTGTAGTGGTAATGTCCGCGGTGTAGTGGTAATGTCCGTGGTGTAGTGGTAATGTCCGTGGTGTAGTGGTAATGTCCGTGGTGTAGTGCTAATGTCCATGGTGTAGCGGTAATGTCCATGGTGTAGCGGTAATGTCTGTGGTGTAGTGGTAATGTCCGTGGTGTAGTGGTAATGTCCATAATGTAGTGGTAATGTCCGTGGTGTAGTGATAATGTCCCTGGTGTAGTGGTAATGTCCGTGGTGCAGTGGTAATGTCCCTGGTGTAGTGGTAATGTCCGTGGTGTTGTGGTAATGTCCATGGTGTAGCGGTAATGTCCGTGGTGTAGTGGTAATGTCCGTGGTGTAGTGGTAATGTCCGTAATGTAGTGGTAACGACCATGGTGCAGTGGTAATGTCCATGGTGTAGTGGTAATGTCCGTGGTGTAGCAGTAATGTCCGTGGTGTAGTGGTAATGTCCGTGGTGTAGTGGTAATGTCCCTGGTGTAGTGGTAACGTCCATGGTGTAGTGGTAATGTCCGTGGTGTAGTGGTAATGTCCCTGGTGTAGTGATGATGTCCGTGGTGTAGTGGTAATGTCCGTGGTGTAGTGGTAATGTCTGTGGTGTAGCGGTAATGTCCGTGGTGTAGTGGTAATGTCCGTGGTGTAGTGGTAATGTCCCTGGTGTAGTGGTAATGTCCCTGGTGTAGTGGTAACGTCCATGGTGTAGTGGTAATGTCCGTGGTGTAGTGGTAATGTCCCTGGTGTAGTGATGATGTCCGTGGTGTAGTGGTAATGTCCGTGGTGTAGTGGTAATGTCTGTGGTGTAGTGGTAATGTCCGTGGTGCAGTGGTAATGTCCGTGGTGTAGTGGTAATGTCCGTGGTGTAGTGATAATGTCCCTGGTGTAGTGGTAATGTCTGTGGTGTAGTGGTAATGTCTGTGGTGCAGTGGTAATGTCCGTGGTGTAGTGATAATGTCCCTGGTGTAGTGGTCATGTCCATGGTGTAGTGGTAGCGTCCATGGTGTAGTGGTAATGTCCGCGGTGTAGTGGTAATGTCTGTGGTGTAGTGGTAATGTCCCTGGTGTAGTGATAATGTCCATGGTGTAGTGGTAATGTCCGTGGTGTAGTGGTAATGTCCCTGGTGTAGTGATAATGTCCGTGGTGTAGTGATAATGTCCGTGGTGTAGTGGTAATGTCCCTGGTGTAGTGGTAACGTCCACGGTGCAGTGGTAATTTCCATGGTGTAGTGGTAATGTCCATGGTGTAGTGGTAATGTCTGTGGTGTAGTGGTAATGTCCGTGGTGCAGTGGTAATGTCCATGGTGTAGTGGTAATGTCTGTGGTGTAATGGTAATGTCTGTGGTGTAGTGGTAATGTCCGTGGTGTAGTGGTAATGTCCGTGGTGTAGTGGTAATGTCTGTGGTGTAATGGTAATGTCTGTGGTGTAGTGGTAATGTCCGTGGGGCAGTGTTAATGTCCCTGGTGTAGTGGTAACGTCCATGGTGTAGTGGTAATGTCCGTGGTGTAGTGGTAATGTCCGTGGTGTAGTCATAACGTCCACGGTGCAGTGGTAATGTCCGTGGTGTAGTGGTAATGTCCGTGGTGCAATGGTAATGTCCATGGTGTAGTGGTAATGTCTGTGGTGTAATGGTAATGTCCGTGGTGTAGTGGTAATGTCCGTGGTGTAGTGGTAATGTCCGTGGTGCAGTGGTAATGTCCGTGGTGTAGTGGTAATATCCGTGGTGTAGTGGTAATGTCCGTGGTGTAGTGGTAATGTCCGTGGTGCAGTGGTAATGTCCATGGTGTAGTGGTTGTGGTGTTGGGTGCTCTGGTGCACAGATGAGCCAACACAGTTGTATGGGGTACAACTCTATTTTATTTTAACTCTTATAATACAGTTCGTTCTGGATACTCTGCACGTGCTGTCTCCCTGAGTGTGTCGTGTAGTAGATCAGTCCTGGTCCTCCTCTGCAGCTAATACTGACCACCGGGGGTCGTGTCTGTGCTTTTATATCTTTCTGTCATTGGTTGTGGTGTTGTGTGTTCTGATTTGTCTGTTGGTGTGTCTATCATGATGTGTGTGTTTGAATATCATGACATCCCCCCTTTTTACAAAGATATGTGCCTACGTGGTTATAAATATAATTGTGTCGTGAGTGCATCTAAGAGTGTGTGTGTGTGTTGTGTACAGCGTGTGTATATGACGTAACTATTTACATGGGGCGATATCGGGTGCGTCACACTAACAAGGTTGTACCATAACAAAACATGGATGCGAGAGAAAAAAAACTTGAACAGTGGTCCGGTCAGACGATATCTGGAACAATAAACAACAACAGGTTATAATACAGAAGTGTTTGACTTTTTGAACGTATGAACAGCGTTATAAGTCCAGTCTAATGGGTGACCGCCTCAAGAATGGGCTGGTCCTCAAGCCGGTTCAGCTGTGGAGATTTGTGGTCACACTGGTTCACCTTGGACTGTTGGAGGTGATGCTGTTGCCGAAGTCTCTACTTTACCATTTGTTGTACTTCGTGCAGTGCTTGGTTTTTCATTCGTGCAAATATAACATTCAACATCTTTGTTAGTGGTGCCCTGGCTGTGGTTTGGTTCTGGTGGCGATGGAAGGGGCATGATCCGTGGCATCTCCACGAAGTCATCCTTGGGAACCAGTGGAGGATCCGGCGTGTGTGTACGGTTCAGTTGCGAGCGTGGAAGGCGGCGCAAAGCTCGCTGATTGCGCCTACGCACCAATCCATCCGCCCTGCATGCCAGGAACAAGGTGGAGTCTGTTTTCTTTTTATGTTTGTGGTGGACGGCATCTTGTAGCCGATGGGTCGTTGCCATCGAAGTAGCACCATCACTAATATCATGCAAGGCGATGACTGTGCCAGATGTGGAAGTTGGCCGAGACCGTGCACGCTGGTTCCGGCCACCTGCTGTGCCGGAAGGGCGACTCCGCAGAGAAACGTCGAAGCATGTCGCCTTGGAGAGAGAATTGTTGCTCGCATCAACGTCTGGCGATGGCGCGAATTGGTGTGTCCATCTTGGACCGCCGGTGCTGGTTGCCACTGCCGACCCAGTGGGACTGCCACGCGATCCATTCCCTGCCGCCGTGGCATCCGCCGTCACCCTGAGCGTGCCATCACCGAGGCCGCGACACCGCCCGTCCGGAGCAAGGTCTGGCGTGCGCGAATCAGAGTCGGCGCTTGGCTGCTCCCCATCTGGAGTCCGGTCTGCCTTCCGTCGATGCCCCCCGTCCGGAGTCCCAACAGGTTCACTGGAGGCAGCCGAGATTCCCTGAAGCTGCACTTCTGGAGTCGGAACATGCAGGAATGCACCAACCAGTGGAGAGGCTCGAGCCATCGAGGGTGGAAGCGGTGCGCCGCCACCGCAGTCGTCAGTGGTCCCACCGTGATCGTCGAGTGCCTCGGTACGCACTAGGCGAGGTCTGTCACCTTGCACCTTTTGCATGGGAAGTGGGATGCTGTCGTCACTCGTCTCACATCCCGTGGATAGATCCTCATTAGCAGCTTGCTGTTCACTAGGGTTGGGTAAATTGTCAGAGTTTTCATCTGGTGGTGCACACCATGTCGGTGGACTGTCATTGTCTTGCCGTTGTCCTTCATTTGGGCTTTTCTTCTTTGGAATTTTAAATCTTCCCCCAGACATTGCAGAACCTTGTTTCTTACCCCCAAATTCTCCCATATGTATGGTCTCTAATATAGGATCCAATGTTTCTATCGACATTGTACTATTTTCCAAAGAACATTCCGTTTCACTTTTCTTCTCAGGTACCTCATATGTATCTTTGTCTAATGTACATGCCTTCATGGTCTCTGGGTCTGATTTTGCTGGGACTGGCATGGTCACAGTCTCTCTTTTACTGTTCTCAATTGCCCACATTATACTCCCCATACATAACTGCTTAATCACTGGGGTTAGTGTGGTACAATGGATAATCGGGCCGACCTTATCTGCATCTTCACCATTAGTGGAAAGCACACTTGGTTCACGTGAAACTGCTGTGGGTTTTAAATTCGTTATCTGGCTACTCGATGTCGGTGTCCTCAGGATTCTTGCTCCAATGTTCTGCTCATTTATCAGTGGAGTGTGTATAGGTTCAATGCAGTTAATGTTCCCCTCAAGGTTTGAAGAGTCATTACTGACTAACTGCTGGTCTCCGAAGTTGGGAATATGCGGCGTTGTGTTGAAGGGAGACATTTGTCCCTGCTGTAGATATGATTCAGGTTGTGTTATTTCCATTACCTGAGGATCAATGTCTTGTCCATTTTCTCGATCCGTACTAAAACACTGGCAATTCTCAGTCTGCTCCTTGCAAGTTAAACATTCAATTAATTTCGTTAGCAAATCCTCAGCATCCTTCTGTGGCCGTGCAGCATTATTAATCTCTGTTCGGCTATAATGATCCTGAAGGTCAGCGCATAAACCTTTTTTCTTCGGGCTTGGACGAGGCGATTCCTTTGGCTTGTCTTCAGTTGGGCTTGAACAGTCTTCAGCGCTGTGCCCTTCATTGTAGCATGAGAGACCGTCATGGTCATGCTGCTGTGTAGTGGAGCATGGTAGGCTGTTATAGCCTTCTTGCTGTTCACGTGAGCATGGCAGACTTGCATCATCTGCCGCTGGTTGGTCAGGAGAGGTTGCTAGACCCTCATGGTCTTGTTCCTGCAAGGACTGCACATTGGAGTCTTGCGTTGCTTCTATCGTGGAGGCTGTCCACGAGCTCCTTGTGGAGGCTTGTGACACTGGAGTCACTTCTTGTTCGTGCAAGGAATGCGCTCTGGAGTCTTGCGTTTCTGCAATTGTGGAATCTGTCCACGAGCTTGCTGTGGAGGCTTGTGACACTGGAGTCACTTCTGGTTCATGCGAGGACTGCGCTCTGGAGTCTTGCATGTCTTCTTTCATAGAGTCGGGAACGTTGAGCGGGACGTGGACCACGCTCTCTGTGGCAGCAGGGCACTCTCCGTGTGCTTGCACCGCTCCCTGTCTGTTAATGTCAGGCTGCAGCATCATCCGGTACTGATAAGTTGGAACGTCATATCTGCTGGATTGAAGATCCTCAAATCCGAAAAATGAATCCGCATCTGCGTCGGATTCAATGTGGGGGCCGCCAATGTGCAACACAAAAGGTTCGTCCGAGTCATAGTCGTATAGGACCACGGAGCTATCATTGGGCTCGCGAGGTCCGGAAACACTGTAAAGATCATCATCGAAGTATTTGAGGTCGGAATCATCGGCTTGTGCGTAGGTAACTGCTTGTCGGAGGGTTCTTCGGAGGTCAAATTCATCTCCTGGGTCAATTTGCGGCAATGTGCTGTCATTCCAGGTGAGGGAAGGTTGTTTTACAGCTTTAACAGATTTTTGTTTTTTTGATTTGGGACGTTTCCCTTTTAAATTAGATTTGGGACGTTTCCCCTTTAAATTGGTGCAGTCTGGGGCCTCTGACATCCTGACGCTCGGTATGTAGCACGTAGGAAGCGACTGCGCATGCTCAGATCGCTGTTCCTTTACCGATGGCCGTTTTCTTGACTGCGCATGCGCAGCATCTCGCGCATGCGCAAACGAAACTTCCGGTTCTGCGCACTGCTCGCGCAACTGTGCTAGCGTGATACCTTTAGCAAGATGGCCGCCGACCTCGACCCAGCCCTCTCTCAGGCCCGGGATTTCGGCCTCTGGGAATTCGGGCTCCGGGATCCCGGCCACGAGGTGAGTACTGCAGCTTTTCTGCCCACTCCTGGTACCATGTGGTGTTGGGTGCTCTGGTGCACAGATGAGCCAACACAGTTGTATGGGGTACAACTCTATTTTATTTTAACTCTTATAATACAGTTCGTTCTGGATACTCTGCACGTGCTGTCTCCCTGAGTGTGTCGTGTAGTAGATCTGTCCTGGTCCTCCTCTGCAGCTAATACTGACCACCGGGGGTCGTGTCTGTGCTTTTATATCTTTCTGTCATTGGTTGTGGTGTTGTGTGTTCTGATTTGTCTGTTGGTATGTCTATCATGATGTGTGTGTTTGAATATCATGACAGTGGTAATGTCCGTGGTGTAGTGGTAATGTCCGTGGTGCAGTGGTAATGTCCATGGTGTAGTGGTAATGTCTGTGGTGTAATGGTAATGTCCGTGGTGTAGTGGTAATGTCCATGGTGTAGTGGTAATGTCCGTGGTGTAGTGGTAACGTCCATGGTGTAGTGGTAATGTCTGCGGTGTAGTGGTAATGTCCCTGGTGTAGTGGTAACGTCCATGGTGTAGTGGTAATGTCCGTGGTATAGTCATAATGTCCTTGGTGTAATGATGATGTCCGTGGCGTAGTGGTAATGTCCGTGGTGTAGTTGTAATGTCTGTGGTGAAGTGGTAATGTCCGTGGTGCAGTGGTAATGTCCGTGGTGTAGTGGTAATGACCCTGGTGTAGTGGTAACGTCCATGGTGTAGTGGTAATGTCCGCAGTGTATTGGTAATGTCTGTGGTGTAGTGGTAATGTCCCTGGTGTAGTGGTAATGTCCATGGTGTAGTGGTAATGTCCCTGGTGTAGTGGTAATGTCTGTGGTGTAGTGGTAATGTCCATGGTGTAGTGGTAATCTCCCTGGTGTAGCGGTAATGTCCATGGTGTAGCGGTAATGTCCATGGTGTAGCGGTAATGTCCGTGTGTAGTGGTAATGTCCGTGGTGTAGCAGTAATGTCCATGGTGTAGTGGTAACGTCCATGGTGTAGTGGTAATGCCCATGGTGTAGCGGTAATGTCCCTGGTGTAGTGGTAATGTCCCTGGTGTAGTGGTAACGTCCATGGTGTAGTGGTAATGTCCGTGGTATAGTCATAATGTCCCTGGTGTAATGATGATGTCCGTGGCGTAGTGGTAATGTCCGTGGTGTAGTTGTAATGTCTGTGGTGAAGTGGTAATGTCCGTGGTGCAGTGGTAATGTCCGTGGCGTAGTGGTCATGTCTGTGGTGTAATGGTTATGTCTGTGGTGTAGTGATAATGTCCCTGGTGTAGTGGTAACGTCCACGGTGCAGTGGTAATGTCCATGGTGTATTGGTAATGTCCGTGGTGCAGTGGTAATGTCCATGGTGTAGTGGTAATGTCCGTGGTGTAGTGGTAATGTCCGTGGTGTAGTGATAACGTCCACGGTGCAGTGGTAATGTCCGTGGTGTAGTGGTAATGTCCCTGGTGTAGTGGTAATGTCCGTGGGGTAGTGGTAATGCCCCTGGTGCAGTGGTAACATCCACGGTGTAGTGGTAATGTCCATGGTGTAGTGGTAATAACGTGGTGCAGTGGTAATGTCCATGGTGTAGTGCTAATGTCTGTAGTGTAGGGGTAATGTCCATGGGGTAGTGGTAATGTCCCTGGTGTAGTGGTAACGTCCATGGTGTAGTGGTAATGTCCGCGGTGTAGTGGTAATGTCTGTGGTGTAGTGGTAATGTCTGTGGTGTAGTGGTAATGTTCCTGGTGTAGAGGTAATGTTCCTGGTGTAGCGGTAATGCCCATGGTGTAGCGGTAATATCCATGGTGTAGTGGTAATGTCCATGGTGTAGCGGTAATGTCCATGGTGTAGTGGTAATCTCCCTCGTGTAGCCCTAATGTCCATGGTGTAGCGGTAATGTCCATGGTGTAGCGGTAATGTCTGTGGTGTAGTGGTAATGTCCGTGGTGTAGCGGTAATGTCCATGGTGTAGTTGTAATGTCCATGGTGTAGTGATAATGCCCATGGTGTAGCGGATATGTCCCTGGTGTAGTGGTAATGTCCGTGGTGTAGTGGTAATGTCCGTGGTGTAGTGGTAACGTCCATGGTGTAGTGGTAATGTCCGTGGTGTAGTGGTAATGTCCCTGGTGTAGTGATGATGTCCGTGGTGTAGTGGTAATGTCCGTGGTGTAGTGGTAATGTCTGTGGTGTAGTGGTAATGTCCGTGGTGCAGTGGTAATGCCCATGGTGTAGTGGTAATGTCTGTGGTGTAGTGATAATGTCCCTGGTGTACTGGTAATGTCCGTGGTGTAGTGGTAATGATCCTGGTGTAGTGGTAACGTCCATGGTGTAGTGGTAATGTCCGTGGTGCAGTGGTAATGTCCGTGGTGTAGTGGTAATGACCCTGGCGTAGTGGTAACGTCCATGGTGTAGTGGTAATGTCCGCAGTGTATTGGTAATGTCTGTGGTGTAGTGGTAATGTCCCTGGTGTAGTGGTAATGTCCATGGTGTAGTGGTAATGTCCCTGGTGTAGTGGTAATGTCTGTGGTGTAGTGGTAATGTCCATGGTGTAGAGATAATCTCCCTGGTGTAGCGGTAATGTCCATGGTGTAGCGGTAATGTCCATGGTGTAGCGGTAATGTCCGTGTGTAGTGGTAATGTCCGTGGTGTAGCAGTAATGTCCATGGTGTAGTGGTAACATCCATGGTGTAGTGGTAATGCCCATGGTGTAGCGGTAATGTCCCTGGTGTAGTGGTAATGTCCCTGGTGTAGTGGTAACGTCCATGGTGTAGTGGTAATGTCCGTGGTATAGTCATAATGTCCTTGGTGTAATGATGATGTCCGTGGCGTAGTGGTAATGTCCGTGGTGTAGTTGTAATGTCTGTGGTGAAGTGGTAATGTCCGTGGTGCAGTGGTAATGTCCGTGGTGTAGTGGTAATGACCCTGGTGTAGTGGTAACGTCCATGGTGTAGTGGTAATGTCCATGGTGTATTGGTAATGTCCGTGGTGCAGTGGTAATGTCCATGGTGTAGTGGTAATGTCCGTGGTGTAGTGGTAATGTCCGTGGTGTAGTGATAACGTCCACGGTGCAGTGGTAATGTCCGTGGTGTAGTGGTAATGTCCCTGGTGTAGTGGTAATGTCCGTGGGGTAGTGGTAATGCCCCTGGTGCAGTGGTAACATCCACGGTGTAGTGGTAATGTCCATGGTGTAGTGGTAATAACGTGGTGCAGTGGTAATGTCCATGGTGTAGTGCTAATGTCTGTGGTGTAGGGGTAATGTCCATGGGGTAGTGGTAATGTCCCTGGTGTAGTGGTAACGTCCATGGTGTAGTGGTAATGTCCGCGGTGTAGTGGTAATGTCTGTGGTGTAGTGGTAATGTCTGTGGTGTAGTGGTAATGTTCCTGGTGTAGAGGTAATGTTCCTGGTGTAGCGGTAATGCCCATGGTGTAGCGGTAATATCCATGGTGTAGTGGTAATGTCCATGGTGTAGCGGTAATGTCCATGGTGTAGTGGTAATCTCCCTCGTGTAGCGGTAATGTCCATGGTGTAGCGGTAATGTCAATGGTGTAGCGGTAATGTCTGTGGTGTAGTGGTAATGTCCGTGGTGTAGCGGTAATGTCCATGGTGTAGTTGTAATGTCCATGGTGTAGTGGTAATGCCCATGGTGTAGCGGAAATGTCCCTGGTGTAGTGGTAATGTCCGTGGTGTAGTGGTAATGTCCGTGGTGTAGTGGTAACGTCCATGGTGTAGTGGTAATGTCCGCGGTGTAGTGGTAATGTCCCTGGTGTAGTGATGATGTCCGTGGTGTAGTGGTAATGTCCGTGGTGTAGTGGTAATGTCTGTGGTGTAGTGATAATGTCCCTGGTGTACTGGTAATGTCCGTGGTGTAGTGGTAACGTCCATGGTGTAGTGGTAATGTCCGTGGTGTAGTGGTAATGTCCCTGGTGTAGTGGTAATGTCCGTGGTGCAGTGGTAATGCCCATGGTGTAGTGGTAATGTCTGTGGTGTAGTGATAATGTCCCTGGTGTACTGGTAATGTCCGTGGTGTAGTGGTAATGATCCTGGTGTAGTGGTAACGTCCATGGTGTAGTGGTAATGTCCGTGGTGCAGTGGTAATGTCCGTGGTGTAGTGGTAATGACCCTGGTGTAGTGGTAACGTCCATGGTGTAGTGGTAATGTCCGCAGTGTATTGGTAATGTCTGTGGTGTAGTGGTAATGTCCCTGGTGTAGTGGTAATGTCCATGGTGTAGTGGTAATGTCCCTGGTGTAGTGGTAAAGTCTGTGGTGTAGTGGTAATGTCCATGGTGTAGTGATAATCTCCCTGGTGTAGCGGTAATGTCCATGGTGTAGCGGTAATGTCCATGGTGTAGCGGTAATGTCCGTGTGTAGTGGTAATGTCCGTGGTGTAGCAGTAATGTCCATGGTGTAGTGGTAACGTCCATGGTGTAGTGGTAATGCCCATGGTGTAGCGGTAATGTCCCTGGTGTAGTGGTAATGTCCCTGGTGTAGTGGTAACGTCCATGGTGTAGTGGTAATGTCCATGGTATAGTCATAATGTCCTTGGTGTAATGATGATGTCCGTGGCGTAGTGGTAATGTCCGTGGTGTAGTTGTAATGTCTGTGGTGAAGTGGTAATGTCCGTGGTGCAGTGGTAATGTCCGTGGTGTAGTGGTAATGACCCTGGTGTAGTGGTAACGTCCATGGTGTAGTGGTAATGTCCGCAGTGCATTGGTAATGTCTGTGGTGTAGTGGTAATGTCCCTGGTGTAGTGGTAATGTCCATGGTGTAGTGGTAATGTCCCTGGTATAGTGGTAATGTCTGTGGTGTAGTGGTAATGTCCATGGTGTAGTGGTAATCTCCCTGGTGTAGCGGTAATGTCCATGGTGTAGCGGTAATGTCCGTGTGTAGTGGTAATGTCCGTGGTGTAGCAGTAATGTCCATGGTGTAGTGGTAACGTCCATGGTGTAGTGGTAATGCCCATGGTGTAGCGGTAATGTCCCTGGTGTAGTGGTAATGTCCCTGGTGTAGTGGTAACGTCCATGGTGTAGTGGTAATGTCCGTGGTATAGTCATAATGTCCTTGGTGTAATGATGATGTCCGTGGCGTAGTGGTAATGTCCGTGGTGTAGTTGTAATGTCTGTGGTGAAGTGGTAATGTCCGTGGTGCAGTGGTAATGTCCGTGGTGTAGTGGTAATAACCCTGGTGTAGTGGTAACGTCCATGGTGTAGTGGTAATGTCCGCAGTGCATTGGTAATGTCTGTGGTGTAGTGGTAATGTCCCTGGTGTAGTGGTAATGTCCATGGTGTAGTGGTAATGTCCCTGGTATAGTGGTAATGTCTGTGGTGTAGTGGTAATGTCCATGGTGTAGTGGTAATCTCCCTGGTGTAGCGGTAATGTCCATGGTGTAGCGGTAATGTCCGTGTGTAGTGGTAATGTCCGTGGTGTAGCAGTAATGTCCATGGTGTAGTGGTAACGTCCATGGTGTAGTGGTAATGCCCATGGTGTAGCGGTAATGTCCCTGGTGTAGTGGTAATGTCCCTGGTGTAGTGGTAACGTCCATGGTGTAGTGGTAATGTCCGTGGTATAGTCATAATGTCCCTGGTGTAATGATGATGTCCGTGGCGTAGTGGTAATGTCCGTGGTGTAGTTGTAATGTCTGTGGTGAAGTGGTAATGTCCGTGGTGCAGTGGTAATGTCCGTGGCGTAGTGGTCATGTCTGTGGTGTAATGGTTATGTCTGTGGTGTGGTGATAATGTCCCTGGTGTAGTGGTAACGTCCACGGTGCAGTGGTAATGTCCATGGTGTATTGGTAATGTCCGTGGTGCAGTGGTAATGTCCATGGTATAGTGGTAATGTCCGTGGTGTATTGGTAATGTCCGTGGTGCAGTGGTAATGTCCATGGTGTAGTGGTAATGTCCGTGGTGTAGTGGTAATGTCCGTGGTGTAGTGATAACGTCCACGGTGCAGTGGTAATGTCCGTGGTGTAGTGGTAATGTCCCTGGTGTAGTGGTAATGTCCGTGGGGTAGTGGTAATGCCCCTGGTGCAGTGGTAACATCCACGGTGTAGTGGTAATGTCCATGGTGTAGTGGTAATAACGTGGTGCAGTGGTAATGTCCATGGTGTAGTGCTAATGTCTGTAGTGTAGGGGTAATGTCCATGGGGTAGTGGTAATGTCCCTGGTGTAGTGGTAACGTCCATGGTGTAGTGGTAATGTCCGCGGTGTAGTGGTAATGTCTGTGGTGTAGTGGTAATGTCTGTGGTGTAGTGGTAATGTTCCTGGTGTAGAGGTAATGTTCCTGGTGTAGCGGTAATGCCCATGGTGTAGCGGTAATATCCATGGTGTAGTGGTAATGTCCATGGTGTAGCGGTAATGTCCATGGTGTAGTGGTAATCTCCCTCGTGTAGCGGTAATGTCCATGGTGTAGCGGTAATGTCCATGGTGTAGCGGTAATGTCTGTGGTGTAGTGGTAATGTCCGTGGTGTAGCGGTAATGTCCATGGTGTAGTTGTAATGTCCATGGTGTAGTGGTAATGCCCATGGTGTAGCGGATATGTCCCTGGTGTAGTGGTAATGTCCGTGGTGTAGTGGTAATGTCCGTGGTGTAGTGGTAACGTCCATGGTGTAGTGGTAATGTCCGTGGTGTAGTGGTAATGTCCCTGGTGTAGTGATGATGTCCGTGGTGTAGTGGTAATGTCCGTGGTGTAGTGGTAATGTCTGTGGTGTAGTGGTAATGTCCGTGGTGCAGTGGTAATGCCCATGGTGTAGTGGTAATGTCTGTGGTGTAGTGATAATGTCCCTGGTGTACTGGTAATGTCCGTGGTGTAGTGGTAATGATCCTGGTGTAGTGGTAACGTCCATGGTGTAGTGGTAATGTCCGTGGTGCAGTGGTAATGTCCGTGGTGTAGTGGTAATGACCCTGGTGTAGTGGTAACGTCCATGGTGTAGTGGTAATGTCCGCAGTGTATTGGTAATGTCTGTGGTGTAGTGGTAATGTCCCTGGTGTAGTGGTAATGTCCATGGTGTAGTGGTAATGTCCCTGGTGTAGTGGTAATGTCTGTGGTGTAGTGGTAATGTCCATGGTGTAGAGATAATCTCCCTGGTGTAGCGGTAATGTCCATGGTGTAGCGGTAATGTCCATGGTGTAGCGGTAATGTCCGTGTGTAGTGGTAATGTCCGTGGTGTAGCAGTAATGTCCATGGTGTAGTGGTAACGTCCATGGTGTAGTGGTAATGCCCATGGTGTAGCGGTAATGTCCCTGGTGTAGTGGTAATGTCCCTGGTGTAGTGGTAACGTCCATGGTGTAGTGGTAATGTCCGTGGTATAGTCATAATGTCCTTGGTGTAATGATGATGTCCGTGGCGTAGTGGTAATGTCCGTGGTGTAGTTGTAATGTCTGTGGTGAAGTGGTAATGTCCGTGGTGCAGTGGTAATGTCCGTGGTGTAGTGGTAATGACCCTGGTGTAGTGGTAACGTCCATGGTGTAGTGGTAATGTCCATGGTGTATTGGTAATGTCCGTGGTGCAGTGGTAATGTCCATGGTGTAGTGGTAATGTCCGTGGTGTAGTGGTAATGTCCGTGGTGTAGTGATAACGTCCACGGTGCAGTGGTAATGTCCGTGGTGTAGTGGTAATGTCCCTGGTGTAGTGGTAATGTCCGTGGGGTAGTGGTAATGCCCCTGGTGCAGTGGTAACATCCACGGTGTAGTGGTAATGTCCATGGTGTAGTGGTAATAACGTGGTGCAGTGGTAATGTCCATGGTGTAGTGCTAATGTCTGTGGTGTAGGGGTAATGTCCATGGGGTAGTGGTAATGTCCCTGGTGTAGTGGTAACGTCCATGGTGTAGTGGTAATGTCCGCGGTGTAGTGGTAATGTCTGTGGTGTAGTGGTAATGTCTGTGGTGTAGTGGTAATGTTCCTGGTGTAGAGGTAATGTTCCTGGTGTAGCGGTAATGCCCATGGTGTAGCGGTAATATCCATGGTGTAGTGGTAATGTCCATGGTGTAGCGGTAATGTCCATGGTGTAGTGGTAATCTCCCTCGTGTAGCGGTAATGTCCATGGTGTAGCGGTAATGTCCATGGTGTAGCGGTAATGTCTGTGGTGTAGTGGTAATGTCCGTGGTGTAGCGGTAATGTCCGTGGTGTAGTTGTAATGTCCATGGTGTAGTGGTAATGCCCATGGTGTAGCGGAAATGTCCCTGGTGTAGTGGTAATGTCCGTGGTGTAGTGGTAATGTCCGTGGTGTAGTGGTAACGTCCATGGTGTAGTGGTAATGTCCGTGGTGTAGTGGTAATGTCCCTGGTGTAGTGATGATGTCCGTGGTGTAGTGGTAATGTCCGTGGTGTAGTGGTAATGTCTGTGGTGTAGTGATAATGTCCCTGGTGTACTGGTAATGTCCGTGGTGTAGTGGTAACGTCCATGGTGTAGTGGTAATGTCCGTGGTGTAGTGGTAATGTCCCTGGTGTAGTGGTAATGTCCGTGGTGCAGTGGTAATGCCCATGGTGTAGTGGTAATGTCTGTGGTGTAGTGATAATGTCCCTGGTGTACTGGTAATATCCGTGGTATAGTGGTAATGATCCTGGTGTAGTGGTAACGTCCATGGTGTAGTGGTAATGTCCGTGGTGCAGTGGTAATGTCCGTGGTGTAGTGGTAATGACCCTGGTGTAGTGGTAACGTCCATGGTGTAGTGGTAATGTCCGCAGTGTATTGGTAATGTCTGTGGTGTAGTGGTAATGTCCCTCGTGTAGTGGTAATGTCCATGGTGTAGTGGTAATGTCCCTGGTGTAGTGGTAATGTCTGTGGTGTAGTGGTAATGTCCATGGTGTAGTGATAATCTCCCTGGTGTAGCGGTAATGTCCATGGTGTAGCGGTAATGTCCATGGTGTAGCGGTAATGTCCGTGTGTAGTGGTAATGTCCGTGGTGTAGCAGTAATGTCCATGGTGTAGTGGTAACGTCCATGGTGTAGTGGTAATGCCCATGGTGTAGCGGTAATGTCCCTGGTGTAGTGGTAATGTCCCTGGTGTAGTGGTAACGTCCATGGTGTAGTGGTAATGTCCGTGGTATAGTCATAATGTCCTAGGTGTAATGATGATGTCCGTGGCGTAGTGGTAATGTCCGTGGTGTAGTTGTAATGTCTGTGGTGAAGTGGTAATGTCCGTGGTGCAGTGGTAATGTCCGTGGTGTAGTGGTAATGACCCTGGTGTAGTGGTAACGTCCATGGTGTAGTGGTAATGTCCGCAGTGTATTGGTAATGTCTGTGGTGTAGTGGTAATGTCCCTGGTGTAGTGGTAATGTCCATGGTGTAGTGGTAATGTCCCTGGTATAGTGGTAATGTCTGTGGTGTAGTGGTAATGTCCATGGTGTAGTGGTAATCTCCCTGGTGTAGCGGTAATGTCCATGGTGTAGCGGTAATGTCCGTGTGTAGTGGTAATGTCCGTGGTGTAGCAGTAATGTCCATGGTGTAGTGGTAACGTCCATGGTGTAGTGGTAATGCCCATGGTGTAGCGGTAATGTCCCTGGTGTAGTGGTAATGTCCCTGGTGTAGTGGTAACGTCCATGGTGTAGTGGTAATGTCCGTGGTATAGTCATAATGTCCCTGGTGTAATGATGATGTCCGTGGCGTAGTGGTAATGTCCGCGGTGTAGTTGTAATGTCTGTGGTGAAGTGGTAATGTCCGTGGTGCAGTGGTAATGTCCGTGGCGTAGTGGTCATGTCTGTGGTGTAATGGTTATGTCTGTGGTGTAGTGATAATGTCCCTGGTGTAGTGGTAACGTCCACGGTGCAGTGGTAATGTCCATGGTGTATTGGTAATGTCCGTGGTGCAGTGGTAATGTCCATGGTGTAGTGGTAATGTCCGTGGTGTAGTGGTAATGTCCGTGGTGTAGTGATAACGTCCACGGTGCAGTGGTAATGTCCGTGGTGTAGTGGTAATGTCCCTGGTGTAGTGGTAATATCCGTGGGGTAGTGGTAATGCCCCTGGTGCAGTGGTAACATCCACGGTGTAGTGGTAATGTCCATGGTGTAGTGGTAATAACGTGGTGCAGTGGTAATGTCCATGGTGTAGTGCTAATGTCTGTGGTGTAGGGGTAATGTCCATGGGGTAGTGGTAATGTCCCTGGTGTAGTGGTAACGTCCATGGTGTAGTGGTAATGTCCGCGGTGTAGTGGTAATGTCTGTGGTGTAGTGGTAATGTCTGTGGTGTAGTGGTAATGTTCCTGGTGTAGAGGTAATGTTCCTGGTGTAGCGGTAATGCCCATGGTGTAGCGGTAATATCCATGGTGTAGTGGTAATGTCCATGGTGTAGCGGTAATGTCCATGGTGTAGTGGTAATCTCCCTCGTGTAGCGGTAATGTCCATGGTGTAGCGGTAATGTCCATGGTGTAGCGGTAATGTCTGTGGTGTCGTGGTAATGTCCGTGGTGTAGCGGTAATGTCCATGGTGTAGTTGTAATGTCCATGGTGTAGTGGTAATGCCCATGGTGTAGCGGAAATGTCCTTGGTGTAGTGGTAATGTCCGTGGTGTAGTGGTAATGTCCGTGGTGTAGTGGTAACGTCCATGGTGTAGTGGTAATGTCCGTGGTGTAGTGGTAATGTCCCTGGTGTAGTGATGATGTCCGTGGTGTAGTGGTAATGTCCGTGGTGTAGTGGTAATGTCTGTGGTGTAGTGGTAATGTCCGTGGTGCAGTGGTAATGCCCATGGTGTAGTGGTAATGTCTGTGGTGTAGTGATAATGTCCCTGGTGTACTGGTAATGTCCGTGGTGTAGTGGTAATGATCCTGGTGGAGTGGTAACGTCCATGGTGTAGTGGTAATGTCCGTGGTGCAGTGGTAATGTCCGTGGTGTAGTGGTAATGACCCTGGTGTAGTGGTAACGTCCATGGTGTAGTGGTAATGTCCGCAGTGTATTGGTAATGTCTGTGGTGTAGTGGTAATGTCCCTCGTGTAGTGGTAATGTCCATGGTGTAGTGGTAATGTCCCTGGTGTAGTGGTAATGTCTGTGGTGTAGTGGTAATGTCCATGGTGTAGTGATAATCTCCCTGGTGTAGCGGTAATGTCCATGGTGTAGCGGTAATGTCCATGGTGTAGCGGTAATGTCCGTGTGTAGTGGTAATATCCGTGGTGTAGCAGTAATGTCCATGGTGTAGTGGTAACGTCCATGGTGTAGTGGTAATGCCCATGGTGGAGCGGTAATGTCCCTGGTGTAGTGGTAATGTCCCTGGTGTAGTGGTAACGTCCATGGTGTAGTGGTAATGTCCGTGGTATAGTCATAATGTCCTTGGTGTAATGATCATGTCCGTGGCGTAGTGGTAATGTCCGTGGTGTAGTTGTAATGTCTGTGGTGAAGTGGTAATGTCCGTGGTGCAGTGGTAATGTCCATGGCGTAGTGGTCATGTCTGTGGTGTAATGGTTATGTCTGTGGTGTAGTGATAATGTCCCTGGTGTAGTGGTAACGTCCATGGTGTAGCGGTAATGTCCGTGGTGTAGTGGTAATGTCCGTGGTGCAGTGGTAATGTCCGTGGTGTAGCGGTAATGTCTGTGGTGTAGTGGTACTGTCCGTGGGGTAGTTGTAATGTCCCTGGTGTAGTGGTAACGTCCACGGTGTAGTGGTAATGTCCGCGGTGTAGTGGTAATGTCTGTGGTGTAGTGGTAATTTCCCTGGTGTAGTTGTAATGTCCATGGTGTACTGGTAATGTCCGTGGTGTAGTGCTAATGTCTGTGGTGTAGGGGTAATGTCCATGGGGTAGTGGTAATGTCCCTGGTGTAGTGGTAACGTCCATGGTGTAGTGGTAATGTCCGCGGTGTATTGGTAATGTCTGTGGTGTAGTGGTAATGTTCCTGGTGTAGTGATAATGTCCGTGGGGTAGAGGTAATATCCATGGTGTAGTGGTAATGTCCCTGGTGTAGTGGTAATGTCCCTGGTGTAGTGGTAATGTCCATGGTGTAGCGGGAATATCCGTGGTGTAGCGGTAATGCCCATGGTGTAGAGGCAATGTCCCTGGTGTAGCGGTAATGTCCCTGGTGTAGCGGTAATGTCCTTGGTGTAGCGGTAATGTCCCTGGTGTAGTGGTAATGTCCCTGGTGTAGTGGTAATATCCCTGGTGTAGTGGTAATGTCCGTGGTGCAGTGGTAATGTCCATGGTGTAGTGGTAATGTCTGTGGTGTAATGGTAATGTCCGTGGTGTAGTGGTAATGTCCGTGGTGTAGTGGTAATGATCCTGGTGTAGTGGTAACGTCCATGGTGTAGTGGTAATGTCCGTGGTGCAGTGGTAATGTCCGTGGTGTAGTGGTAATGACCCTGGTGTAGTGGTAACGTCCATGGTGTAGTGGTAATGTCCGCAGTGTATTGGCAATGTCTGTGGTGTAGTGGTAATGTCCATGGTGTAGTGGTAATGTCCCTGGTGTAGTGGTAATATCTGTGGTGTAGTGGTAATGTCCATGGTGTAGTGGTAACGTCCATGGTGTAGCGGTAATGTCCATGGCGTAGTGGTAACGTCCATGGTGTAGTGGCAATGCCCATGGTGTAGCGGTAATGTCCCTGGTGTAGTGGTAATGTCCCTGGTGTAGTGGTAACGTCCATGGTGTAGTGGTAATGTCCGTGGTGCAGTGGTAATGTCCGTGGTGTAGTGGTAATGACCCTGGTGTAGTTATAATGTCCCTGGTGTAATGATGATGTCCGTGGTGTAGTGGTAATGTCTGTGGTGTAGTGGTATTGTCCGTGGGGTAGTTGTAATGTCCCTGGTGTAGTGGTAACGTCCACGGTGTAGTGGTAATGTCCGCGGTGTAGTGGTAATGTCTGTGGTGTAGTGGTAATTTCCCTGGTGTAGTTATAATGTCCATGGTGTAGTGGTAATGTCCGTGATGTAGTGGTAATGTCTGGGATGTAGTGGTAACTTCCACGGTGTAGTGGTAATGTCCATGGTGTAGTGGTAATGTCCGTGGTGTAGTGGTAATGTCCATGGTGTAGTGCTAATGTCTGTGGTGTAGGGGTAATGTCCATGGGGTAGTGGTAATGTCCCTGGTTTATTGGTAACGTCCATGGTGTAGTGGTAATGTCCGCGGTGTAGTGGTAATGTCTGTGGTGTAGTGGTAATGTTCCTGGTGTAGTGATAATGTCCGTGGGCTAGAGGTAATATCCATGGTGTAGTGGTAATGTCCCTGGTGTAGTGGTAATGTCCCTGGTGTAGTGGTAATGTCCATGGTGTAGCGGTAATATCCGTGGTGTAGCGGTAATGCCCATGGTGTAGAGGTAATGTCCCTGGTGTAGCGGTAATGTCCCTGGTGGAGCGGTGATGTCCTTGGTGTAGCGGCAATGTCCCTGGTGTAGTGGTAATGTCCCTGGTGTAGTGGTAATATCCCTGGTGTAGTGGTAATGTCCGTGGTGCAGTGGTAATGTCCATGGTGTAGTGGTAATGTCTGTGGTGTAATGGTAATGTCCGTGGTGTAGTGGTAATGTCCATGGTGTAGTGGTAATGTCCGTGGTGTTGTGGTAATGTCCATGGTGTAACGGTAATGTCCACGGTGTAGTGGTAATGTCCGTGGTGTAGTGGTAATGTCCGTGGTGTAGTGGTAATGTCCGTGGTGCAGTGGTAATGTCCATGGTGTAGTGGTAATGTCCGTGGTGTAGTGGTAATGTCCGTGGTGCAGTGGTAATGTCCATGGTGTAGTGGTAATGTCCGTGGTGTAATGGTAATGTCCGTGGTGTAGTGGTAATGTCCATGGTGTAGTGGTAATGTCCGTGGTGTAGTGGTAACGTCCATAGTGTAGTGGTAATGTCTGTGGTGTAGTGGTAATGTCCCTGGTGTAGTGATAACGTCCACGGTGCAGTGGTAATGTCCATGGTGTAGTGGTAATGTCCGTGGTGCAGTGGTTGTCATGATATTCAAACACACACATCATGATCGACACACCAACAGACAAATCAGAACACACAACACCACAACCAATGACAGAAAGATATAAAAGCACAGACACGACCCCCGGTGGTCAGTATTAGCTGCAGAGGAGGACCGGGACAGATCTGCTACCAAACACACTCAGGGAGACAGCACGTGCAGAGTATCCAGAACGAACTGTATTATAAGAGTTAAAATAAAATAGAGTTGTACCACATACAACTGTGTTGGCTCATCTGTGCACCAGAGCACCCAACACCACAGTGGTAATGTCCATGGTGTAGTGGTAATGTTCGTGGGGTAGTGGTAATGTCCTTGGTGTAGTGGTAATGTCCCTGGTGTAGTGATAACGTCCACGGTGCAGTGGTAATGTCCATGGTGTAGTGGTAATGCCCGTGGTGCAGTGGTTGTCATGATATTCAAACACACACATCATGATAGACACACCAACAGACAAATCAGAACACACAACACCACAAACAATGACAGAAAGATATAAAAGCACAGACACGACCCCCGGTGGTCAGTATTAGCTGCAGAGGAGGACCGGGACAGATCTGCTACCAAACACACTCAGGGAGACAGCACGTGCAGAGTATCCAGAACGAACTGTATTATAAGAGTTAAAATAAAATAGAGTTGTACCACATACAACTGTGTTGGCTCATCTGTGCACCAGAGCACCCAACACCACATGGTACAGGAGTGGATCGATACCTGCCGGCATACCTCAGTGTACAGAGACAACCAGCAGTGCCCAGGCAAAATGATAGAGCTCCCGGTTCCGCAGCCGCTCCAGTGCTACGGCGATCTCCGCGAAAACTGGCGGCGATTCCGGCAATGGTTCGAATTGTTCCTGGTGGCAGTTGAACTCCAAGACCTGGATGATAGCGAAAAAATTGAATTTCTCCTCACCATCGCCGGTGCAAGGGCAAGAGAAATATTCACAAGGTTCAGGTTCTTCAGGAGGCAGCAAAGGTACGATTACCAGGCAGTCCTGGACAAATTCTCCAAGTACTGTGTAGAAAACGCAATCCAATCGGCAAGTAAAGGTAAGAAAAGCTGCAGTACTCACCTCGTGGCTGGGATCCCGGAGCCCGAATTCCCAGAGGCCGAAATCCCGGGCCTGAGAGAGGGCTGGGTCGAGGTCGGCGGCCATCTTGCTAAAGGTATCACGCTAGCACAGTTGCGCGAGCAGTGCGCAGAACCGGAAGTTTCGTTTGCGCATGCGCGAGATGCTGCGCATGCGCAGTCAAGAAAAAGGCCATCGGTAAAGGAACAGCGATCTGAGCATGCGCAGTCGCTTCCTACGTGCTACATACCGAGCGTCAGGATGTCAGAGGCCCCAGACTGCACCAATTTAAAGGGGAAATGTCCCAAATCCAATTTAAAAGGGAAACGTCCCAAATCAAAAAAACAAAAATCTGTTAAAGCTGTAAAACAACCTTCCCTCACCTGGAATAACAGCACATTGCCGCACATTGACCCAGGAGATGAATTTGACCTCCGAAGAACCCTCCGACAAGCAGTTACCTACGCACAAGCCGATGATTCCGACCTCGAATACTTCGATGACGATCTTTACAGTGTTTCCGGACCTCGCGAGCCCAATGATAGCTCCGTGGTCCTAAACGACTATGACTCGGACGAACCTTTCGTGTTGCACATTGGCGGCCCCCACATTGAATCCGACGCAGATGCGGATTCATTTTTCGGATTTGAGGATCTTCAATCCAGCAGATATGACGTTCCAACTTATCAGTACCGGATGATGCTGCAGCCTGACATTAACAGACAGGGAGCGGTGCAAGCACACGGAGAGCGCCCTGCTGCCACACAGAGCGTGGTCCACGTCCCGCTCAACGTTCCCGACTCCACGATAGAAGCAACGCAAGACTCCAGAGCGCAGTCCTTGCACGAACAAGAAGTGACTCCAGTGTCACAAGCCTCCACAGAGAGCTTGTGGACAGCCTCCACGATAGAAGCAACGCAAGACTCCAGAGCGCAGTCCTTGCACGAACAAGAAGTGACTCCAGTGTCACAAGCCTCCACAGAGAGCTCGTGGACAGCCTCCACGATAGAAGCAACGCAAGACTCCAATGTGCAGTCCTTGCAGGAACAAGACCATGAGGGTCTCGCAACCTCTCCTGACCAACCAGCGGCAGACGATGCAAGTCTGCCATGCTCACGTGAACAGCAAGAAGGCAATAACAGCCTACCATGCTCCACTACACAGCAGCATGACCATGACGGTCTCTCATGCTACAATGAAGGGCACAGCGCTGAAGACTGTTCAAGCCCAACTGAAGACAAGCCAAAGGAATCGCCTCGTCCAAGCCCGAAGAAAAAAGGTTTATGCGCTGACCTTCAGGATCATTATAGCCGAACAGAGATTAATAATGCTGCACGGCCACAGAAGGATGCTGAGGATTTGCTAACGAAATTAATTGAATGTTTAACTTGCAAGGAGCAGACTGAGAATTGCCAGTGTTTTAGTACGGATCGAAAAAATGGACAAGACATTGATCCTCAGGTAATGGAAATAACACAACCTGAATCATATCTACAGCAGGGACAAATGTCTCCCTTCAACACAACGCCGCAAAATCCCAACTTCGGAGACCAGCAGTTAGTCAGTAATGACTCTTCAAACCTTGAGGGGAACATTAATTGCATTGAACCTATACACACTCCACTGATTATTGAGCAGAACATTGGAGCAAGAATCCTGAGGACACCGACATCGAGTAGCCAGATAACGAATTTAAAACCCACAGCAGTTTCAAGTGAACCAAGTGTGCTTTCCACTAATGGTGAAGATGCAGATAAGGTCGACCCGATTATCCATTGTACCACACTAACCCCAGTGATTAAGCAGTTATGTATGGGGAGTATAATGTGGGCAATTGAGAACAGTAAAAGAGAGACTGTGACCATGCCAGTCCCAGCAAAATCAGACCCAGAGACCATGAAGGCATGTACATTAGACAAAGATACATATGAGGTACCTGAGAAGAAAAGTGAAACGGAATGTTCTTTGGAAAATAGTACAATGTCGATAGAAACATTGGATCCTATATTCGAGACCATACATATGGGAGAATTTGGGGGTAATAAACAAGGTTCTGCAATGTCTGGGGGAAGATTTAAAATTCCAAAGAAGAAAAGCCCAAATGAAGGACAACGGCAAGACAATGACAGTCCACCGACATGGTGTGCACCACCAGATGAAAACTCTGACAATTTACCCAACCCTAGTGAACAGCAAGCTGCTAATGAGGATCTATCCATGGGATGTGAGACGAGTGACGACAGCATCCCACTTCCCATGCAAAAGGTGCAAGGTGACAGACCTCGCCTAGCGCGTACCGAGGCACTCGACGATCACGGTGGGACCACTGACGACTGCGGTGGCGGCGCACCGCTTCCACCCTCGATGGCTCGAGCCTCTCCACTGGTTGGTGCATTCCTGCATGTTCCGACTCCAGAAGTGCAGCTTCAGGGAATCTCGGCTGCCTCCAGTGAACCTGTTGGGACTCCGGACGGGGGGCATCGACGGAAGGCAGACCGGACTCCAGATGGGGAGCAGCCAAGTGCCGACTCTGATTTGCGCACGCCAGACCTTGCTCCGGACGGGCGGTGTCGCGGCCTCGGTGATGGCACGCTCAGGGTGACGGCGGATGCCACGGCGACAGGGAATGGATCGCGTGGCAGTCCCACTGGGTCGGCAGTGGCAACCAGCACCGGCGGTCCAAGATGGACACACCAATTCGCGCCATCGCCAGACGTTGATGCGAGCAACAATTCTCTCTCCAAGGCGACATGCTTCTACGTTTCTCTGCGGAGTCGCCCTTCCGGCACAGCAGGTGGCCGGAACCAGCGTGCACGGTCTCGGCCAACTTCCACATCTGGCACAGTCATCGCCTTGCATGATATTAGTGATGGTGCTACTTCGATGGCAACGACCCATCGGCTACAAGATGTCGTCCACCACAAACATAAAAAGAAAAAAGACTCCACCTTGTTCCTGGCATGCAGGGCGGATGGATTGGTGCGTAGGCGCAATCAGCGAGCTTTGCGCCGACTACCACGCTCGCAACTGAACCGTACGCACACGCCGGATCCTCCACTGGTTCCCAAGGATGACTTCGTGGAGATGCCACGGATCATGCCCCTTCCATCGCCACCAGAACCAAACCACAGCCAAGGCACCACTAACAAAGATGTTGAATGTTATATTTGCACGAATGAAAAAACCAAGCACTGCACGAAGTACAACAAATGGTAAAGTAGAGACTTCGGCAACAGCATCACCTCCAACAGTCCAAGGTGAACCAGTGTGACCCCAAATCTCCACAGCTGAACCGGCTTGAGGACCAGCCCATTCTTGAGGCGGTCACCCATTAGACTGGACTTATAACGCTGTTCATACGTTCAAAAAGTCAAACACTTCTGTATTATAACCTGTTGTTGTTTCTTGTTCCAGATATCGTCTGACCGGACCAATGTTCAAGTTTTTTTTTTCTCTCGCATCCAAGTTTTGTTATGGTACAACCTTGTTAGTGTGACGCACCCGACATCGCCCCATGTAAATAGTTACGTCATATACACACGCTGTACACAACACACACACACACTCTTAGATGCACTCACGACACAATTATATTTATAACCACGTAGGCACATATCTTTGTAAAGAGGGGGGATGTCATGATATTCAAACACACACATCATGATAGACACACCAACAGACAAATCAGAACACACAACACCACAACCAATGACAGAAAGATATAAAAGCACAGACACGACCCCCGGTGGTCAGTATTAGCTGCAGAGGAGGACCAGGACAGATCTGCTACCAAACACACTCAGGGAGACAGCACGTGCAGAGTATCCAGAACGAACTGTATTATAAGAGTTAAAATAAAATAGAGTTGTACCACATACAACTGTGTTGGCTCATCTGTGCACCAGAGCACCCAACACCACAGTGGTAATGTCCATGGTGTAGTGGTAATGTCCGTGGGGTAGTGGTAATGTCGTTGGTGTAGTGGTAATGTCCACGGTGCAGTGGTAATGTCCATGGTGTAGTGGTAATGTCCCTGGTGTAGTGATGATGTCCGTGGTGTAGTGGTAATGTCCGTGGTGTAGTGGTAATGTCCATGGTGTAGCGGTAATGTCCGTGGTGTAGTGGTAATGTCCGTGGTGTAGTGGTAATGTCCATAATGTAGTGGTAATGTCCGTGGTGTAGTGATAATGTCCCTTGTGTAGTGGTAATGTCCATGGTGTAGCGGTAATGTCCGTGGTGTAGTGGTAATGTCCGTGGTGTAGTGGTAATGTCCGTGGTGTAGTGGTAATGTCCGTGGTGTAGTGGTAATGTCCCTGGTGTAGTGGTAACGTCCATGGTGTTGTGGTAATGTCCGTGGTGTAGTGGTAATGTCCCTGGTGTAGTGATGATGTCCGTGGTGTAGTGGTAATGTCCGTGGTGTGGTGGTAATGTCTGTGGTGTAGTGGTAATGTCCGTGGTGTAGTGGTAACGTCTGTGGTGTAGTGGTAATGTCCGTGGTGCAGTGGTAATGTCCGTGGTGTAGTGGTAATGTCCGTGGTGTAGTGGTAATGTCCCTGGTGTAGTGATAATGTCTATGGTGTAGTGGTAATGTCCGTGGTGTAGTGGTAATGTCCGTGGTGCAGTGGTAATGTCCATGGTGTAGTGGTAATGTCTGTGGTGTAATGGTAATGTCCGTGGTGTAGTGGTAATGTCCGTAGTGTAGTGGTAATGTCCGTGGTGTAGCGGTAATGTCCGTGGTGTAGTGGTAATGTCCGTGGTGTAGCGGTAATGTCCGTGGTGTAGTGGTAATGTCCGTGGGGTAGTGGTAACGTCCCTGGTGTAGTGGTAATGTCCATGGTGTAGTGCTAATGTCCGCGGTGTAGTGGTAATGTCTGTGGTGTAGTAGTAATGTCCCTGGTGTAGTGATAATGTCCATGGTGTAGTGGTAATGTCTGTGGTTTAGTGGTAATGTCCGTGGTGTAGTGGTAATGTCTGTGGTGTAATGGTAATGTCTGTGGTGTAGTGGTGAAGTCCGTGGGGCAGCGGTAATGTCCCTGGTGTAGTGGTAACGTCTACGGTGCAGTGGTAATGTCCATGGTGTATTGGTAATGTCCGTGGTGCAGTGGTAATGTCCATGGTGTAGTGGTAATGCCCGTGGTGTAGTGGTAATGTCCGTGGTGTAGTGATAACGTCCACGGTGCAGTGGTAATGTCCGTGGTGTAGTGGTAATGTCCGTGGTGTAGTGGTAATGTCCGTGGGGTAGTGGTAATGTCCCTGGTGTAGTGGTAACATCCACGGTGTAGTGGTAATGTCCGTGGTGTAGTGGTAATGTCCGTGGTGTAGTGGTAATGTCCGTGGGGTAGTGGTAATGTCCCTGGTGTAGTGGTAACATCCACGGTGTAGTGGTAATGTCCATGGTGTAGTGGTAATAACGTGGTGCAGTGGTAATATCCATGGTGTAGTGCTAATGTCTGTGGTGTAGGGGTAATGTCCATGGTGTAGTGGTAATGTCCCTGGTGTAGTGGTAACGTCCATGGTGTAGTGGTAATGTCCGCGGTGTAGTGGTAATGTCTGTGGTGTAGTGGTAATGTCTGTGGTGTAGTGGTAATGTTCCTGGTGGAGAGGTAATGTCCCTGGTGTAGTGGTAATATTCCTGGTGTAGCGGTAATGCCCATGGTGTAGCGGTAATATCCGTGGTGTAGTGGTAATATCCATGGTGTAGTGGTAATGTCTGTGGTGTAGTGGTAATGTCCATGGTGTAGTGGTAATCTCCCTCGTGTAGCGGTAATGTCCATGGTGTAGCGGTAATGTCCATGGTGTAGCGGTAATGTCCGTGGTGTAGTGGTAATGTCCGTGGTGTAGCGGTAATGTCTGTGGTGTAGTGGTAATGTCCGTGGTGTAGCGGTAATGTCCATGGTGTAGTTGTAATGTCCATGGTGTAGTGGTAATGCCCATGGTGTAGCGGAAACGTCCCTGGTGTAGTGGTAATGTCCCTGGTGTAGTGGTAATGTCCGTGGTGTAGTGGTAATGTCCCTGGTGTAGTGATAACGTCCATGGTGTAGTGGTAATGTCCGTGGTGTAGTGGTAATGTCCCTGGTGTAGTGATGATGTCCGTGGTGTAGTGATAATGTCCCTGGTGTAGTGGTAACGTCCATGGTGTAGTGGTAATGTCCGTGGTGTAGTGGTAATGTCCCTGGTGTAGTGATGATGTCCGTGGTGTAGTGGTAATGTCTGTGGTGTAGTGGTAATGTCCGTGGTGCAGTGGTAATGCCCATGGTGTAGTGGTAATGATCCTGGTGTAGTGGTAACGTCCATGGTGTAGTGGTGACGTCCATGGTGTAGTGGTAATGTCTGTGGTGTAGTGGTAATGTCCATGGTGTAGTGGTAATCTCCCTGGTGTAACGGTAATGTCCATGGTGTAGCGGTAATGTCCATGGTGTAGCGGTAATGTCCGTGTGTAGTGGTAATGTCCGTGGTGTAGCAGTAATGTCCATGGTGTAGTGGTAACGTCCATGGTGTAGTGGTAATGCCCATGGTGTAGCGGTAATGTCCCTGGTGTAGTGGTAATGTCGCTGGTGTAGTGGTAACGTCCATGGTGTAGTGGTAATGTCCGTGGTATAGTCATAATGACCCTGGTGTAATGATGATGTCCGTGGCGTAGTGGTAATGTCCGTGGTGTAGTTGTAATGTCTGTGGTGAAGTGGTAATTTCCATTGTGCAGTGGTAATGTCCATGGCGTAGTGGTAATGTCTGTGGTGCAGTGGTAATGTCCGTGGTGTAGTGATAATGTCTGTGGTGCAGTGGTAATGTCCGTGGCGTAGTGGTCATGTCTGTGGTGTAATGGTTATGTCTGTGGTGTAGTGATAATGTCCCTGGTGTAGTGATAATGTCCCTGGTGTAGTGGTAATGTCTGTGGTGCAGTGGTAATGTCCGTGGTGTAGTGGTAATGTCTGTGGTGTAGTGGTAATGTCCGTGGGGTAGTTGTAATGTCCCTGGTGTAGTGGTAATGTCCGTGGTGCAGTGGTAATGTCTGTGGTGTAGTGGTAATGTCTGTGGTGTAGTGGTAATGTTCCTGGTGTAGTGATAATGTCCGTGGGGTAGAGGTAATATCCATGGTGTAGTGGTAATGTCCCTGGTGTAGTGGTAATGTCCCTGGTGTAGCGGTAATATCCGTGGTGTAGCGGTAATGTCCCTGGTGTAGCGGTAATGTCCCTGGTGTAGTGGTAATGTCCTTGGTGTAGCGGTAATGTCCCTGGTGTAGCGGTAATGTCCCTGGTGTAGTGGTAATGTCCTTGGTGTAGCGGTAATGTCCCTGGTGTAGTGGTAATGTACCTGGTGTAGTGGTAATATCCCTGGTGTAGTGATAATGTCCCTGGTGTAGTGGTAATATCCCTGGTGTAGTGATAATGTCCCTGGTGTAGCGTTAATGTCCCTGGTGTAGCGGTAATGTCCTTGGTGTAGTGGTAATGTCCCTGGTGTAGTGATAATGTCCCTGGTGTAGCGGTAATGTCCCTGGTGTAGCGGTAATGTCCCTGGTGTAGCGGTAATGTCCCTGGTGTAGCGGTAATGTCCTTGGTGTAGCGGTAATGTCCTTGGTGTAGTGGTAATGTCCCTGGTGTAGTGGTAATATCCCTGGTGTAGTGATAATGTCCCTGGTGTAGCGGTAATGTCCATGGTGTAGTGGTAATATCCCTGGTGTAGTGATAATGTCCCTGGTGTAGCGGTAATGTCCATGGTGTAGCGGTAATGTCCGTGGTGTAGCGGTAATGTCCGTGGTGTAGCGGTAATGTCCATGGTGTAGTCATAATTTCCCTGGTGTAGAGGTAATGTCCGTGGTGTAGCGGTAATGTCCCTGGTGTAGTGATAATGTCCGTGGTGTAGTGGTAATGTCCGTGGTGTATCGGTTATGTCCCTGGTGTAGTGGTAAAGTCCGTGGTGTAGTGGTAATGTCCATGGTGTAGAGGTAATGTCCGTGGTGTAGTTGTAATGTCCATGGTGTAGAGGTAATGTCCCTGGTGTAGTGGTAATGTTACTGGTGTAGTGGTAATGCCCATGGTGTAGCGGTAATGTCCGTGGTGTAGTGATAATGTCCACGGTGTAGTGGTAATGTCCGTAGTTTAGCGGTAATGTCCCTGGTGTAGTGGTAATGTCCGTGGTGTAGTAATAATGTCTGTGGTGTAGTGGTAATGCCCATGGTGTAGCGGCAATGTCCGTGGTGTAGTGATAATGTCCACGGTGTAGTGGTAATGTCCGTAGTTTAGCGGTAATGTCCATGGTGTAGTGGTAATCTCCCTGGTGTAGCGGTAATATCCATGGTGTAGCGGTAATGTCCATGGTGTAGTGGTAATGCCTGTGGTGTAGTGATAATGTCCGTCGTGTAGTGGTAATGTCCATGGTGTAGTGGTAATGTCCATGGTGTAGCGGTAATGTCTGTGGTGTAACGGTAATGTCCCTGGTGTAGTGGTAATGTCCGTGGTGTAGAGGTAATGTCCATGGTGTAGCGGTAATATCTGTGGTGTAACGGTAATGTCCCTGGTGTAGCGGTAATGTCCATTGTGTTGCGGTAATGTCCCTGGTGTAGTGGTAATGTCTGTGGTGTAGTGTTAATCTCCCTGGTGTGGCGGTAATGTCCCTGGTGTAGTGGTAATGTCCGTGGTGTAGAGGTAATGTCTGTGGTATAGTGTTAATCTCCCTGGTGTGGCGGTAATGTCCCTGGTGTAGTGGTAATGTCCGTGGTGTAGTGGTAATGTCCGTGGTGTAGTGGTAATGTCTGTGGTGTAGTGCTAATCTCCCTGGTGTGGCGGTAATGTCCCTGGTGTAGTGGTAATGTCCGTGGTGTAGAGGTAATGTCCCTGGTGTAGTGGTAATGTCCGTGGTGTTGCGTTAATGCCTGTAGTGTAGTGGTAATGTTCATGGTGTAGCGGTAATGTCCCTGGTGTAGTGGTAATGTCCATGGTGTAGCGGTAATGTCCCTGGTGTAGTGGGAATGTCTGTGGTGTAGTGGTAATCTCCCTGGTGTAGCGGTAATGTCCCTGGTGTAGTGGTAATGTCTGTGGTGGAGTGATAATGTCCACGGTGTAGTGGTAATGTCCGTGGTGTAGAGGTAATGTCCCTGGTGTAGTGGTAATGTCCGTGGTGTTGCGGTAATGCCTGTGACGTAGCGGTAATGTCCGTGGTGTTGCGGTAATGTCTGTGGTGTAGCGGTAATGTCTGTGGTGTAGTGGTAATGTCTCTGGTGTAGAGGTAATGTCTCTGGTGTAGCGGTAATGTCCCTGGTGTAGTGGCAATGTCCATGGTGTAGAGGTAATGTCCGTGGTGTAGTGGTAATGTCTGTTGTGTAGTGGTAATGTCCCTGGTGTAGTGATAATGTCTGTGGTGTAGTGATAATGTCCATGGTGTAGTGGTAATGTCCGTGGTGTAGTGGTAATGTCCGTGGTGTAGTGGTAATGTCCGTGGGGTAGTGGTAATGTCCATGGTGTAGTGGTAATGTCCATGGTGTAGCGGTAATGTCCATGGTGTAGTGGTAATGTCCGTGGTGTAGTGGAAATGTCCATGGTGTAGTGGTAATGTCCGTGGGGTAGTGGTAATGTCCATGGTGTAGCGGTAATGTCAGTGGTGTCCGTGGTGTAGTGATAATGTCCATGGTGTAGTGGTAATGTCCATGGTGTAGTGGTAATGTCCATGGTGTAGTGGTAATGTCCATGGTGTAGCGGTAATGTCAGTGGTGTCCGTGGTGTAGTGATAATGTCCACGGTGTAGTGGTAATGTCCGTGGTGTAGTGGTAATGTCCGTGGGGTAGTGGTAATGTCCATGGTGTAGTGGTAATGTCAGTGGGGTAGTTGTAATGTCCATGGTGTAGTGGTAATGCCCATGGTGTGGTGGTAATGTCCCTGGTGTAGCGGTAATCCCCATGGTGTGGTGGTAATGTCCATGGTGTAGCGGTAATGTCCCTGGTGTAGAGGTAATGTCCCTGGTGTAGTGGTAATGCCCGTGGTGTAGTGGTAATGACCCTGGTGTAGTGGTAATGTCGTGGTGTAGTGGTAATATCCATGGTGTAGTGGTAATGTCCCTGGTGCACCAGTCAGTTCTGTGGTGTACTGGTAATGTCCCTGGTGTAGCGGTAATGCCCACGGTGTAGTGGTAATGTCCGCGGTGTAGTGGTAATGTCCCTGGTGTAGCAGTAATGTCCCTGGTGTAGATGTAATGCCTGTGGTGTTGTGGTAATGTCTCGGGTGTATTGGTAATGTCCTCGGTGTAGTGGTAATGTCCGTGGTGTAGTGGTAATGTCCATGGTGTAGCGGCAATATTCACGGTGTTGTGGTAATATCCAAGGTGTAGTGGTAATATCCGTGGTGTAGCGGTAATGTCCGCAGTGTACTGGTAATGTCCCTGGTGTAGCTGTAATGTCCGTGGTGTAGTGGTAATGTCTGTGGTGTAGTGGTAATGTCCCTGGTGTAGCGGTAATGTCTGTGGTGTAATGGTAATGACCCTGGTGTAGTGGTAATGTCGTGGTGTAGTGGTAATATCCATGGTGTAGTGGTATTGTCCCTGGTGTCGTGATAATGTCTGTGGTGTAGTCGTAATGTCCATGGTGTAGTGGTAATGTCCATGGTGTAGTGGTAATGTCCGTGGTGTAGCGGTAATGTCCACGATGTAGTGGTAATGTCCATGGTGTAGTGGTAATGTTCACGGTGTAGTGGTAATATCCACGGTGTAGTGGTAATGTCCGTGGTGTAGTGGTAATGTCCGTGGTGTAGTGGTAATGTCCATGGTGTAGCGGTAATGTCCGTGGTGTAGTGGTAATGTCTGTGGTGTAGTGGTAATGTCCCTGGTGTAGCGGTAATGTCTCTGGTGTAGTGGTAATATCCCTGGTGTAGTGGTAATGTCGTGGTGTAGTGGTAATATCCCTGGTGTAGTGGTAATGTCCGTGGTGTAGTGATAACGTCCACGGTGCAGTGGTAATGTCCGTGGTGTAGTGGTAATGTCCGTGGTGTAGTGGTAATGTCCGTGGGGTAGTGGTAATATCCCTGGTGTAGTGGTAACATCCACGGTGTAGTGGTAATGTCCGTGGTGTAGTGGTAATGTCCGTGGTGTAGTGGTAATGTCCGTGGGGTAGTGGTAATGTCCCTGGTGTAGTGGTAACATCCACGGTGTAGTGGTAATGTCCATGGTGTAGTGGTAATAACGTGGTGCAGTGGTAATATCCATGGTGTAGTGCTAATGTCTGTGGTGTAGGGGTAATGTCCATAGTGTAGTGGTAATGTCCCTGGTGTAGTGGTAACGTCCATGGTGTAGTGGTAATGTCCGCGGTGTAGTGGTAATGTCTGTGGTGTAGTGGTAATGTCTGTGGTGTAGTGGTAATGTTCCTGGTGGAGAGGTAATGTCCCTGGTGTAGTGGTAATGTTCCTGGTGTAGCGGTAATGCCCATGGTGTAGCGGTAATATCCGTGGTGTAGTGGTAATATCCATGGTGTAGTGGTAATGTCTGTGGTGTAGTGGTAATGTCCATGGTGTAGTGGTAATCTCCCTCGTGTAGCCTAATGTCCATGGTGTAGCGGTAATGTCCATGGTGTAGCGGTAATATCCGTGGTGTAGTGGTAATGTCCGTGGTGTAGCGGTAATGTCTGTGGTGTAGTGGTAATGTCCGTGGTGTAGCGGTAATGTCCATGGTGTAGTTGTAATGTCCATGGTGTAGTGGTAATGCCCATGGTGTAGCGGAAATGTCCCTGGTGTAGTGGTAATGTCCCTGGTGTAGTGGTAATGTCCGTGGTGTAGTGGTAATGTCCCTGGTGTAGTGATAATGTCCATGGTGTAGTGGTAATGTCCGTGGTGTAGTGGTAATGTCCCTGGTGTAGTGATGATGTCCGTGGTGTAGTGATAATGTCCCTGGTGTAGTGGTAACGTCCATGGTGTAGTGGTAATGTCCGTGGTGTAGTGGTAATGTCCCTGGTGTAGTGATGATGTCCGTGGTGTAGTGGTAATGTCTGTGGTGTAGTGGTAATGTCCGTGGTGCAGTGGTAATGCCCATGGTGTAGTGGTAATGATCCTGGTGTAGTGGTAACGTCCATGGTGTAGTGGTAACGTCCATGGTGTAGTGGTAATGTCTGTGGTGTAGTGGTAATGTCCATGGTGTAGTGGTAATCTCCCTGGTGTAGCGGTAAGGTCCATGGTGTAGCGGTAATGTCCATGGTGTAGCGGTAATGTCCGTGTGAAGTGGTAATGTCCGTGGTGTAGCAGTAATGTCCATGGTGTAGTGGTAACGTCCATGGTGTAGTGGTAATGCCCATGGTGTAGCGGTAATGTCCCTGGTGTAGTGGTAATGTCGCTGGTGTAGTGGTAACGTCCATGGTGTAGTGGTAATATCCGTGGTATAGTCATAATGACCCTGGTGTAATGATGATGTCCGTGGCGTAGTGGTAATGTCCGTGGTGTAGTTGTAATGTCTGTGGTGAAGTGGTAATGTCCATTGTGCAGTGGTAATGTCCATGGCGTAGTGGTAATGTCTGTGGTGCAGTGGTAATGTCCGTGGCGTAGTGGTAATGTCTGTGGTGCAGTGGTAATGTCCGTGGTGTAGTGGTAATGTCTGTGGTGCAGTGGTAATGTCCGTGGCGTAGTGGTCATGTCTGTGGTGTAATGGTTATGTCTGTGGTGTAGTGATAATGTCCCTGGTGTAGTGATAATGTCCCTGGTGTAGTGGTAATGTCTGTGGTGCAGTGGTAATGTCCGTGGTGTAGTGGTAATGTCTGTGGTGTAGTGATAATGTCCGTGGGGTAGTTGTAATGTCCCTGGTGTAGTGGTAATGTCCGTGGTGCAGTGGTAATGTCTGTGGTGTAGTGGTAATGTCTGTGGTGTAGTGGTAATGTTCATGGTGTAGTGATAATGTCCGTGGGGTAGAGGTAATATCCAAGGTGTAGTGGTAATGTCCCTGGTGTAGTGGTAATGTCCCTGGTGTAGCGGTAATGTCCCTGGTGTAGCGGTAATGTCCCTGGTGTAGTGGTAATGTCCTTGGTGTAGCGGTAATGTCCCTGGTGTAGCGGTAATGTCCCTGGTGTAGTGGTAATGTCCTTGGTGTAGCGGTAATGTCCCTGGTGTAGTGGTAATGTACCTGGTGTAGTGGTAATATCCCTGGTGTAGTGATAATGTCCCTGGTGTAGTGGTAATATCCCTGGTGTAGCGGTAATGTCCCTGGTGTAGCGGTAATGTCCTTGGTGTAGTGGTAATGTCCCTGGTGTAGTGGTAATATCCCTGGTGTAGTGATAATGTCCCTGGTGTAGCGGTAATGTCCCTGGTGTAGCGGTAATGTCCTTGGTGTAGTGGTAATGTCCCTGGTGTAGTGGTAATATCCCTGGTGTAGCGGTAATGTCCCTGGTGTAGCGGTAATGTCCCTGGTGTAGCGGTAATGTCCTTGGTGTAGCGGTAATGTCCTTGGTGTCGTGGTAATGTCCCTGGTGTAGTGGTAATATCCCTGGTGTAGTGATAATGTCCCTGGTGTAGCGGTAATGTCCATGGTGTAGTGGTAATATCCCTGGTGTAGTGATAATGTCCCTGGTGTAGCGGTAATGTCCGTGGTGTAGCGGTAATGTCCGTGGTGTAGTGGTAATGTCCATGGTGTAGTCATAATTTCCCTGGTGTAGAGGTAATGTCCGTGGTGTAGCGGTAATGTCCCTGGTGTAGTGATAATGTCCGTGGTGTAGTGGTAATGTCCGTGGTGTATCGGTTATGTCCCTGGTGTAGTGGTAAAGTCCGTGGTGTAGTGGTAATGTCCATGGTGTAGAGGTAATGTCCGTGGTGTAGTTGTAATGTCCATGGTGTAGAGGTAATGTCCCTGGTGTAGTGGTAATGTTACTGGTGTAGTGGTAATGCCCATGGTGTAGCGGTAATGTCCATGGTGTAGTAGTAATGTCCGTGCTGTAGTGGTAATGTCCATGGTGTACAGGTAATGTCCCTGGTGTAGTGGTAATGTCCGTGGTGTAGTAATAATGTCTGTGGTGTAGTGGTAATGCCCATGGTGTAGCGGCAATGTCCGTGGTGTAGTGATAATGTCCACGGTGTAGTGGTAATGTCCGTAGTTTAGCGGCAATGTCCATGGTGTAGTGGTAATCTCCCTGGTGTAGCGGTAATGTCCATGGTGTAGTGGTAATGCCTGTGGTGTAGTGATAATGTCCGTCGTGTAGTGGTAATGTCCATGGTGTAGTGGTAATGTCCATGGTGTAGCGGTAATGTCTGTGGTGTAACGGTAATGTCCCTGGTGTAGTGGTAATGTCCGTGGTGTAGAGGTAATGTCCATGGTGTAGCGGTAATATCTGTGGTGTAACGGTAATGTCCCTGGTGTAGCGGTAATGTCCATTGTGTTGCGGTAATGTCCCTGGTGTAGTGGTAATGTCTGTGGTGTAGTGTTAATCTCCCTGGTGTGGCGGTAATGTCCCTGGTGTAGTGGTAATGTCCGTGGTGTAGAGGTAATGTCTGTGGTGTAGTGTTAATCTCCCTGGTGTGGCGGTAATGTCCCTGGTGTAGTGGTAATGTCCATGGTGTAGTGGTAATGTCCGTGGTGTAGTGGTAATGTCTGTGGTGTAGTGTTAATCTCCCTGGTGTGGCGGTAATGTCCCTGGTGTAGTGGTAATGTCCGTGGTGTAGAGGCAATGTCCCTGGTGTAGTGGTAATGTCCGTGCTGTTGCGTTAATGCCTGTAGTGTAGTGGTAATGTTCATGGTGTAGCGGTAATGTCCCTGGTGTAGTGGTAATGTCCATGGTGTAGCGGTAATGTCCCTGGTGTAGTGGGAATGTCTGCGGTGTAGTGGTAATCTCCCTGGTGTAGCGGTAATGTCCCTGGTGTAGTGGTAATGTCTGTGGTGGAGTGATAATGTCCACGGTGTAGTGGTAATGTCCGTGGTGTAGAGGTAATGTCCCTGGTGTGGTGGTAATGTCCGTGGTGTTGCGGTAATGCCTGTGACGTAGCGGTAATGTCCATGGTGTTGCGGTAATGTCTGTGGTGTAGCGGTAATGTCTGTGGTGTAGTGGTAATGTCTCTGGTGTAGAGGTAATGTCTCTGGTGTAGCGGTAATGTCCCTGGTGTAGTGGCAATGTCCATGGTGTAGAGGTAATGTCCGTGGTGTAGTGGTAATGTCTGTTGTGTAGTGGTAATGTTCCTGGTGTAGTGATAATGTCTGTGGTGTAGTGGTAATGTCCGTGGTGTAGTGGTAATGTCCGTGGTGTAGTGGTAATGTCCGTGGGGTAGTGGTAATGTCCATGGTGTAGTGGTAATGTCCGTGGTGTAGTGGTAATGTCCATGGTGTAGTGGTAATGTCCATGGGGTAGTGGTAATGTCCATGGTGTAGCGGTAATGTCAGTGGTGTCCGTGGTGTAGTGATAATGTCCATGGTGTAGTGGTAATGTCCATGGTGTAGCGGTAATGTCCATGGTGTAGTGGTAATGTCCATGGTGTAGCGGTAATGTCAGTGGTGTCCGTGGTGTAGTGATAATGTCCACGGTGTAGTGGTAATGTCCGTGGTGTAGTGGTAATGTCCGTGGGGTAGTGGTAATGTCCATGGTGTAGTGGTAATGTCAGTGGGGTAGTGGTAATGTCCATGGTGTAGTGGTAATGCCCATGGTGTGGTGGTAATGTCCCTGGTGTAGCGGTAATCCCCATGGTGTGGTGGTAATGTCCATGGTGTAGCGGTAATGTCCCTGGTGTAGAGGTAATGTCCCTGGTGTCGTGGTAATGCCCGTGGTGTAGTGGTAATGACCCTGGTGTAGTGGTAATGTCGTGGTGTAGTGGTAATATCCATGGTGTAGTGGTAATGTCCCTGGTGCACCAGTCAGTTCTGTGGTGTACTGGTAATGTCCCTGGTGTAGCGGTAATGCCCACGGTGTAGTGGTAATGTCCGCGGTGTAGTGGTAATGTCCCTGGTGTAGCAGTAATGTCCCTGGTGTAGATGTAATGCCTGTGGTGTTGTGGTAATGTCTCGGGTGTATTGGTAATGTCCTCGGTGTAGTGGTAATGTCCGTGGTGTAGTGGTAATGTCCATGGTGTAGCGGCAATATTCACGGTGTTGTGGTAATATCCAAGGTGTAGTGGTAATATCCGTGGTGTAGCGGTAATGTCCGCAGTGTAGTGGTAATGTCCCTGGCGTAGCTGTAATGTCCGTGGTGTAGTGGTAATGTCTGTGGTGTAGTGGTAATGTCCCTGGTGTAGCGGTAATGTCTGTGGTGTAATGGTAATGACCCTGGTGTAGTGGTAATGTCGTGGTGTAGTGGTAATATCCATGGTGTAGTGGTATTGTCCCTGGTGTCGTGATAATGTCTGTGGTGTAGTCGTAATGTCCATGGTGTAGTGGTAATGTCCATGGTGTAGTGGTAATGTCCGTGGTGTAGCGGTAATGTCCACGATGTAGTGGTAATGTCCATGGTGTAGTGGTAATGTTCACGGTGTAGTGGTAATATCCACGGTGTAGTGGTAATGTCCGTGGTGTAGTGGTAATGTCCGTGGTGTAGTGGTAATGTCCATGGTGTAGCGGTAATGTCCGTGGTGTAGTGGTAATGTCTGTGGTGTAGTGGTAATGTCCCTGGTGTAGCGGTAATGTCTCTGGTGTAGTGGTAATATCCCTGGTGTAGTGGTAATGTCGTGGTGTAGTGGTAATATCCCTGGTGTAGTGGTATTGTCCGTGGTGTAGTGGTAATGTCCACGATGTAGTGGTAATGTCCATGGTGTAGTGGTAATGTCCATGGTGTAGTGGTAATGTTCACGGTGTAGTGGTAATATCCATGGTGTAGTGGTAATGTCCGTGGTGTAGTGGTAATGTCCGTGGTGTAGTGGTAATGTCCCTGGTGTAGCGGTAATGTCTCTGGTGTAGTGGTAATATCCCTGGTGTAGTGGTAATGGCGTGGTGTAGTGGTAATATCCCTGGTGTAGTGGTAATGTCCGTGGTGTAGTGGTAATGTCCATGGTGTAGCAGTAATGTCCCTGGTGTAGCGGTAATGTCCATGGTGTAGTGGTAATGTCCCTGGTGTAGCGGTAATGTACCTGGTGTCGTGGTAATCCCGGGGCCCAGGTTAATGCTCCGGGGACATGGGTTAAAATTTCCCCACAGCAGTACATAAAGCTCGCGTCAGTAAAGGTGACCATGAAACTATCATCGATTGTTGGAAAAACCCACCTGATTCACCAATGTCCTTTAGGGAAGGAAATATGCCATCCTTATCTGGCCTGGCCTATTGTGACTCCAGTAATGTGGTTGATTCTTAACTGCCCTCGATTGCAAGCCATTCAGTTCAAGCGCAAGTAGGGAGAGGCAACAAATACGGGCCTCGCCAGTGACACCCACATCCCGTAAAAGAATAAGCGCTGATTTCTCCGCCGGCAGGATTCTCCCTTTTCATCTGGGGATTTCAATGGGGTTTCCGTTTTCAATGGGGTTTCGCATCAGCGTGGGGCTACCCCACAATGGGAAACCCCATTGACCAGCCGGCGTAATGGAGAATCCCGCCGAGGCAGAAATGTGGCGCGTCGGGGCGGAGAAGCCAGCCCAAAGTGTTCCCACCGGAACTTAATGGCGTGCATGTAAAAAAAACCATGAGACCCATGGGGACAACCTGATTGATCTCCCCCTGGGACTCGTGGAGAACGAGCTCCCCGACTGAGGGGCGGTGGCCTAACAGCGGGCTCGTTGAAATGTACCGTCATCTTTGGATGGTCCCAGTTGGGACTATATGTACTTCCTGCCGCTTTTTGGCATTGCATTTACTTGCTGAATAAACATCTCTGTTCAGATCCTTCTTGGGAATACTGTGATTGTAATACTGGCAACGAGGATGGACTTCTAATCCATTGTGCAATGCACCGAGAAAGATTTAAACAAAGAGGTTTATTCAGTAAGTAAATGCAAGGTTGCAAAGTGATGGGGAATACATCTAGTCCCAGCCGGGACCATACAAAGATGCTCGTTCCAAAGTGGCCAGCTTTTATTGGTACATTGTAATGAACTCCACTGTTAGGCCACCGTTCCTCAATGGGGTAGCTCGTATTCCGCAAACGCCATGGGGAGATCAATCGAGTCAGCCCCGTGTGTCTCGTGCGCTATTACAGTGTGAATCGTCTTTCTGCTGGGGGGTGCTATTCACGGTTCAGGACATGCAAATGGGCCAGCACTTTGCCGGCGAGAATTGGAAGCAATTCCCAGGCCAGCGGGCAGTTTGACCGCTGGGGTCGGAATTAGCACTAAACAGCCTGGCAGCTGGAGCAGTTTTTAAGCACTCCACTCACCCACACTCATTGCAGCCATGAAGATGGCTCAGAGAAGACCTACCCGACCTCCATTTCAGGAGTCTAAAGTGGACCCACTGCTCGATGCCAATGAGGAGGAGGATAGGTCCCTAGGGTGGGTTGCAAATTCAAGCCCACTCTCCTGAACAGCGCCTGGGAGGTGCTGGCAGAGGCAGTCATTGTCGCCAGCCTTACCAGGAGGAGACAGCTCGTGATCCTGTGGGGTGTGGGGTCACTATTGAGGCCTCTACTCTGAGAGGGCCAGTATGCCAGGGAGGATTCCAAAGGTCACGGTGCAGGTGTCCTCTGGTTGGGTTGAGCTTTGCTAATCCCTTATTTCTTCTGCACTTCTGTAGAGGGCATTGAGGAGTGCTAACACCTGGTGGGCCAGTGATTAAGCATGGCCACGCAAATCCCCTTGATGATACCACTGGGGTATGGGAGTTTCCAGTGGGGTGGCCTGGGTGGGCTCCCACATTACCAGAGGCTCTCTGAACATTTTACAGGACACAGTGAGTGGTCAGCAGTGTGAGCAGCCAGGAGCCTGTAACACCAGGTGGGTGCACTTAAATCACATACTGCAGCAATGGCGGTCTGAGCCAGGCCACCCCAATCCCGAGGGGACATCTCGAGTCTACGGACCAAGTCGTTCCCTGCTACTCCCCCTAGCCCAGGAAACCACCCCATGAAGCCTGACAATTTTTGAGAATTTTTGAGAACCAGCTAATGATATTTAAATCCATGCAAATGATTGTTTTGCATGGACCTGCCGCCGCGGGCCCAAACCTCGCTAAAGCTGCCAGCGGGGGACTGGAGCATGGTGTAGGAATCATTGGCGGGCATAATCCGCGATTTCTCACCGCGCTATTCTCCGCCTGATCGCAATTCTCACTGCCAGTGATGGGAACTGGAGAATTCAGCCCTAAAGGTTACCTAGTGCCCAAGTTCTGGAAAGTACTCCCAATATCTGTCCATCTCTCTGTTTTCCTTTCTCCCTTTAGGACACTCCTTAAAACTCTTTGGCCAAGCATGTGGAAATCTAACCTAATATCTCCTTCTGTGTTTTGGGGTCATATGTTTTTTAAAAAAATATTTTTATTCTCCTCCTTTTTCACATTTTCTCCCAAATTTGCACCCGTCAACAATAAACAATAAGCAGTAACGAATATAATGTCAATCCCCATATCAACAACAACAATCCCATCCTCCCACCAACCCCCAAACAACTACCCGCATGTTAACATAAACAAATAACAAAAATGAATCAGGAATCATCCATAGTCACCATTAACACATACCATTCCCAACCCCCCCCACTAATGTTCGATGTTATCCAATTCTTGAAAGTGCATAATGAATAATGCCCATGAATTGTAGAACCCCTCCATCCTTCCCCTCAGTTCAAACTTAACCATCTCAAGAGTCAAAAATTCCAACAGGTCCCCCCGCCACCCCTGGCACCGGGGTGTCTGCCTTAGTATCGGTTACTCAAATGTTACTCTTTTGTTCCCAGGCAAGCAGCACGGTTCAATTCCCGTATCAGTCTCCCCGAAGAGGCGCCGGAATGTGGTGACTAGGGGCTTTTCACAGTAACTTCATTTGAAGCCTACTTGTGACAATAAGCGATTTTCATTTTTCATTTAATTTCTAACCCTGGCTGGTCTGACACTCCGAATATGGCTTTCAGAGGGGCCGGGTCCAGTTTCACGTGCACCACTTTAGAGATTGCCCTAAAAACCTCCTTCCAGTAATCCTCCAGCTTTGGACAGGACCAAAACATATGAATGTGGTTTGTGGGCCCCCCCGCAACGTTCACACACATCTTCTACCCCCTCAAAGAGCCGGCTCATCCTTGCCCTTTTGAGGTGTGCTCTACACACCACCTTCAGCTGTATCAGCCCAACCTCGCGCACGAGGTGGAGGCGTTCACCCTCCAGAGCACCTCAGTCCAGAACCCCTCCTCCATACCCTCTCCCAACTCTTCCTCCCACTCTGCTTTGATCCCTTCCAGTGGTGCCTTCTCCTCTTCCAAAATAGCTCCGTAAACCACCGACACTACCCCCTTCTCCAGTCCCCCTGTCATCAGCAGGGTCATACGTTTTTAATAATGCTCCTGTGAGGCTTCTTGGGATGTTTCATTATGTTAAAGGAGCTTATATAAGCTTCTGCAAATTGTTTTTGTTGTTGTTATTGAGTTATTGGGTGGAATTGTGCAGCCATGTCGCGGTGGGGTGGGGCCAGGAAATGCGGCGAGTCGTTCAAAACTCCATTGACCTTGGCAGGACTGGAAACTCCCTCCTGTGAGAGGGGCTGTAAAATTCTACCCATTGTCACGTCACTGTTTATGGGAGCTTGCTGTGCGCAGATTGGCTGCTGCGTTTCCTACCTTGCAACAGTCACTGCACTTCAAAAGTACTTCATTGGCTGTACCCGATGTACTATTCTTTTCGATATTGAACAGCAAACATTGTGCTGCTCCCTTGCAGTTCCTGGGTTCAGCCACTTGATGTCATTAGTGTTATAAAGTGAGGAACATTTTTCTTCTTTCCGGTGTTCATAGCCCCTTGATAATGGGATACAGTATTTCATTTGTCCTAATACTAAGTGGGATAGCAATACCATATGGGCAAAGGGGAAGACGGGTTCCCAAAGTGTGTTCAGGAGAATTACTTCCTCGCCCATTATTCCTTTGCATTGAAAGTTTTGCCTTTCGTTTCTCATTACTGCCTGGTGTTACAACAGGAGGTGATTGTGATGTTGAAACTACCCACCACTTATAAACCCTAATTCCATTGACTACCAAGGTGTGAGGGCCCTTGATAATTTGTTTGATCATTAAAAAAAATAATTAAATTACTTTATTAAAGGTTATCATAATAACACAGCATCCGCGGCTGATCTGGCTGCAGGTTTTTGGAAGAAGAGGTGTCAAATTGTGTGAGTAACTGGAGGTCTTTGTATTCTGTGTATAACTTCTCACAAGATATGTATTAAGAAGATGAGTGGCTAAATGAATCTTAGCTTATTCATTCTGAGGAACTTTAAAATGCCAGCTATCTGAGAAAGGTATAAATATCTCCTAAGAGCTGAATCCTGGGGCGAAATTCTCCCCCAACGGCGCGATGTCCGCCGACTGGCGCCAAAATCGGCGCCAATCAGACGGGCATCGCGCCGGCCCAAAGGTGCGGAATGCTCCGCATCTTTGGCGGCCGAGCCCCAACATTGAGGGGCTAGGCCGACGCCGGAGGGATTTCCGCCCCGCCAGCTGGCGGAAATGGCGTTTGTTGCCCCGCCAGCTGGCGGAAATTGCGTTTGGTGCCCCGCCAGCTGGCGCGGAAATGCGGCGCATGCACGGGAGCGTCAGCGGCCGCCGACAGTTTCCCGGCACATGCGGGGGAGTGTCAGCGGCCGCCGACAGTTTCCCGCGCATGCGCAGTGGGGAGAGTCTCTTCCGCCTCCGCCATGGTGGAGGCCGTGGCGGAGGCGGAAGGGAAAGAGTGCCCCCACGGCACAGGCCCGCCCGCGGATCGGTGGGCCCCGATCGCGGGCCAGGCCACCGTGGGGGCACCCCCCGGGGTCAGATCGCCCCGCGCCCCCCTCAGGACCCCGGAGCCCGCCCACGCCGCCTGGTCCCGCCGGTAAATACCAGGTTTGATTTACGTCGGCGGGACAGGCAATTTCTGGGCGGGACTTCGGCCCATCCGGGCCGGAGAATCCAGCGGGGGGTCCCGCCAACCGGCGTGGCCCGATTCCCGCCCCCGCCCAATCTCCGGTACAGGAGACTTCGGCGGGGGCGGGGGCGGGATTCACGGCGGCCCACGGCCATTCTCCGACCCGGCGGGGGGTCAGAGAATGACGCCCCAGATCTGTTGGATTTTGACTGAATCCAGAACAGCAGATAATCCTGTATAAACAGCGATATCCTCAGAAGTCATTGTTCCTTTCAGCGTGTGTGTGTGCGGGCTGTCGGGGGTCGCAGGGTACACGGACGGATTTAACTGCTCTGTGACCTCTGTTACTCATTTGTGAAATAACTGTATTAATCACCTGCTCAATGGCCTTGCTTAAATTTACATCTACTCATTGATCATGTAAACAATATTTAATCTGTGATTTTGTGACTAGTAACTAGTGGTTTGAGTCTGGTGGCTTTTTGGAGGCCTTTTTAAAAAGAAGATACTTTATTCCAAACATGTGGAAAAACAGCAAAATATAAAATACACACTCCGTACAATCACAGTCCAGTTTGTAAAGCTTTTCCCCTTTTATCCCCCCCCACCCCACGATCAACAATTCCTCAAATAGCGTCAAGAACAACCCCCAACGCGAAGCACTCCGCTGACCCCCTCAACTTGAACTTAATCTTCTCTAACCAGAGAAATTTGTACAGGTCCCCCAGCCAGGCCGCCACCCCCGGCGGTGTATCTGACCTCCGATTCAGCTCGATCCTTCACCGGGCAATTAGAGAGGCGAAGGCCACAACATCCCCTCCAGCAGTTCCGGCACTTCCGATACCCCAAAGATCGCCACCATTGGTTCCGGCCTGACCCCCCCCACCCCCCCCCCCCCCCCCCCCCCCCCCCCCACACTATCTTAGATAGTGTCCCGGACACCGCCTCCCACTATCTGTCCAACTTCTCGCAACCCCAGAAAATATGCGCATGATTTGCCAGTCCCCACCCACATTTCTCGCACCGATTGGACACCACCCTGGAAGAACCCACTCATCCTTACCCGAGTCATATGCAGCCTTTGCACCATTTAAAAAAAAAAAATTTAGAGTACCCAATTCATTTTTTCCAATTAAGGAGCAATGTAGCGTGGCCAATCCACCTACCCTGCACATCTTTGGGTTGTGGGGGCGAAACCCACTCAAACATGGGCAGAATGTGCAAACTCCACACGGACAGTGACCCAGGGCCGGAATCGAAGAACCTGGGACCTTTGTGCCGTGAGGTGGCAGTGCTAATCACTGTGTCACCTTGCTGCCCTACCCTATGCCCCACCTTGAACTGCATCAAGCTCACCCTCGTGCAGGAGGAGGTTGAGTTCACCTCACAGCACAGTCCCAGCCTATTTCCCCCCCCAACTCCTCCCCCTAGTTGTTCTTGATCCTCACCACCTGCGCCTCCCCCCCCCTCCCCCAGGTCCCCCAACCATCCGTATGTATCTCTAGTCCTACCCTCACCCAGCTTATCCAAGAGCAGTAGTTGCTCCAACAGAGTGTACTCCGGCAACCTGGGAAACATTCTCCACTCTTTCCGTGCAAAGTCCCTCACCTGCATATATCTAAACTCACCCCCCCTCGGCAACTCATACCTCTCCCGCAACTCCTCCAGACCCGCAAACTTCCCTTCCGAGTACTAGTCCCTAACCCTTTCCAGCCCCTCCTCCCTCCATTTTCCCATACATCCCATCCATCTCCTCTGGCTTGAACCTGTGGTTCCCACACAGTGGCGCCAAGACTGACATCCCCTCCAACTTAAAATGTCTCCTCAGCTGATTCCACACCCTGACCGTGCAGCCAGTGACTCCCGGGCATCAGGTGAAGGCAGCGTCAGGATATTGGGTGTGATCCAAATCGTGCCGTGAGTCGGGTGACTCGTGATCGGTCCGGAGCCCAGCGTGGAGACTGATTTGGGCCTCTCCCGGTGCTGGGCGCAAAGTGTTGTCTGAATCACATCCGTAATGTAATTCCCCCTTAGTGCTTAGTTCTACTTTATAGTGATGGGTCTGATATATCTCGGTGTTGTTGACTGTTTCATGCATTCATGGTTTTCTTTTGCTTTGTTGCAATATTTGTAAAAAAAATGTAAAAGTCCAATAAAAACGTATTTAAAAAATGAAGAGCTTCTTTTGAGCCAAAGACTTTCGTCATTTCTGTCCCTCCCCACCCCCCGCATTCATCTCCTTTGAATGTCATTGAATTTCAATTACAAGCATTTATCAATCCCCATAACCAATATTCCTCCTGCACCCATCCAGATGTGCATCTTGACCTGTGAATAAATATGATCATGACCTGACTGCACAAATTATATGTGCTATTGGCAGTGAAAAAGTTGGTCCAATTAAGAGAGCAAAAAAGAATCCACTTCATACTCCCGACAACTCTTCACTTTCAAGTATCAGAGGAAAATGAGTTCCATGCAGGCTTGGCTGGATATTGTTGCACTTCCCATGGAATAAAAATGGATGTCCTGTGCTTTCTGTCACAATAAGGTTAGAACACAAAACCATATAATGTAATCCCAAATTTATTATTCCCTGTCACATGATGCATGCTCTTGAGAAGCAATGGACATGTTCAGTTTTCTCACTGGTTAGAAATACCAGACACACACAATGAATTTAATTTGATACAAAATTATGAAGAATAAATGAGAGAAAACCAATCTCCCCGTGAATCTCACCGAATACAAGCTCCCCCCACTAAAGTGGCGGGGAACCCTATATCATCCATAGTTAAGTTCTGTATAAAGTTATAGTACAGACGGTTCAGACTCGATTGGGATGTGGTGTATATTGTAAATATTAGTATGTGTTAATAAACGTTTTCTTAAATCTACTTGGTCGTTTATGGTCTACAAACGTTTGTGTTGCGTTGCAAGCTTTTCATCACAGGTTACTTAAAAGGAATGGTGAAGAAAAGTTAGGAATTTTGAATTCAACCAAAGTGCGCAAAATCTGTCCTCAGCCTGCGTGAGTATCTGGGGCAACCACTGGAATGGTACCACTGGGTTAAGAAGGGAAGAATCAGCCAGTGTTTGCCCCTAATCACTATCCGTTGAATCCTGCTGCCAGAGGAAATTTCCAGAGGAAAATGCAGGCTTGGCTAGGTGTTCTCTCATTTCCCATAGAATAAAAATGGATGTCCTGTATTTTCCATCACAATATAGTTAGAACACAAAATATATAATGTAATCCCAAATTTATTATTCCCTGTCAAGGGGGTTTGAAGGGTGGGGATATGCAGGGCAGGTAAGTAGGGGGCTCTGGGAGGTTGTGGGGGATGATGGGTGGGGGTCCTGGAAGGGAGGGGGTACTGTAAGGGGGCTAGGGGAGGGCCTGCAGAGGGGGCCCCAAAGCTTAATGTCCTCTCTTGGGGATGTGTGGGGTAGTGCCCATGTTTGTAGGAGTGTGGGGGGTCTACAAGCTCACTTAAAGATTGGGGTACCTTTTCAAAATGGCAGCCCGATGTCTCAGTTCAGCTTCCCAGTGCTGAAAAAAATTCTAACCAGTGAGAAAATCCCCAGGATCTAAAAAAGTGACTAAGTGTCATTGGATAACAGTGGGGAACTCGCCGGCTGAGCTGGCAGGACACACCTGAAAAACCCGCCACAGGTGACACTTAGAAATGTTTCCAGAGAATCAGACCCTCTGTTCCCACCGGCAGTGCACCCCCGCCCAGGGGTTTGCTGGCAGCTTGGGGTGGCTTCAGTGGGAAATCCACTGGCAAGCAGCAGGAATATTCCCACCGGCAGCGAATGGTGCGCCACCGAGATACAAGCAGTTTGGCGACTGGAGAATCCAGTCCCCTCAGTCTCTCTCCAGATCCATCAGTGACACCACCCCCAAGTGTCACTGCCAGGGATGGAGAGCTGCTGGCCTCTGATTGGTCAGTAACTCTTGGAAGGTCGGTGCATCTAAGCCCCGGTTCTTAAATTCCAGGGAAGGCACAACGCTGGTCTGATGGGATCTTAATTCTGTCGATACTCTGCGTGGAAGCGAAGCAGGGCTCCCACTGGTTCTCCAAATGGTGGGTGAAATCCTGAGTCAGAATGACAGTTTAATGGCTGCATGGCCTGTGCAGATAAAATTTAAAACTTGCTTTCATATAGCCAGAGAACTTTGTGCGCCAACTTTCAAGATCAATTCATTTGGGTTCTTTATCTCTGTCTCATTCCTGCAGTAAGAATTATTTCAGTATATAGAGCTGTTTATTATATGTTTGTGTATGTATATTTCAATTCATTTATTAATCTTCCTATTGATATGTGTACATACCTATTGGAAACATTTTAAAAGTTGTACAGTAAAGGAAAAATTAAATTGGTGTGTAAATCGCTTCAAATAATTGTGCAATTCTTGCCAGGATATTCTGGAGCATGAACCTTATTTTCGGTGCCATACACAAAGTAGCTGTGATCTTTTCTTTTCCACTGGAAGTGCACTTCGGTGACAGGGATGAGTTCAACTGTATGGCGCTGTCAAAGGGAGGGAAAAAAACCATTAGAGTTACAGGGAGATGGGAATATGTGACAAAATGGCCATATTTTGTGTAGTGGATGGCTAGAGGATCTGAAATGCAGCGCCTGCCAGTGCAGCGGAGGCACACAAAAGGTCATTGGATAATTAGCTGAAAGAGAAGGTTACGGTAGTTATGAGGAAAAGACGGGGGAAAGGGCCTGGCTGAGTTCTCTTGCAGAGAGCCAGCAAGGACACGACAGGCCGAATGGCTTCCTTCTGTGCTATGGCCATTCTGTGCTATGGCCAGATAAATACATGAGGAATAAACAGTAGATCAGGATGAAAGACAGACTTAATCTGATGTGGATACCACCATTACACGTGAGAACACCACCCACCTGGTACGCAGTGCATACTTGTGCGACTCAGCCAATATTGTCTACCTCATACGTTGCAGGAAAGGATGCCCAAGGCATGGCATATTGGCGAGACCATGCAGATGCTGCAACAATGGATGAACGGACATCGCGCGACAATCACCAGACAGAAATGTTCCCCTCCAGTCGGGGAACACTTCAGCAGTCAAGGCCATTCAGCCTCTGATTCTTGGGTAAGCGTTCTCCAAGGCGGCCTTCAGGACGCGCGTCAACGCACAATCGCCGAGCAGAAACTGATAGCCAAGTTCTGCACACATGAGTACGGCCTCAACCGGAATCTTGGATTCATGTCGCATAACATTCACCCCCCCCACCACCTGGCCTGGGCTTGCGAAATCCTACCAACTGTGCTGGTTTGAGACAATTCACACCTCTTTAACCTGTGATTATCCCTCTCTCCAGTTGCACCGCCTGGACCTGTAAAGATTTAATTACCTGCAAAGACTCGCATTCATCTTGCGTCATTGACTTTGTCTATAGATGTGTTTGTGGAACCCACCTCTTCACTCACCTGATGAAGGAGCTGCACTCTGAAAGCTAGAGACTCCAAACAAACCCGTTGGACTTTAACCTGGTGTTGTAAGACTTCTTACTGAGACTTAATCTGAACAAATGATGAGAGTCATGGTGACTGCTAAGAGGCAGCAGGAAGGCTCAGGCAGTGGTCCGGCAAAGGTGGAATTTACCCAATGCCTTTTTATAGTCCCAATGGCCAAACACTGCACTTTGTGCAGTAAGTAATAAAGTACACAGAGCAGGAAGGACCCAGGTTTGAACCCTGCTCAGTAAGAAATTAACTTGTTGTGATATGATGTACATGTATCTTTAAGGATGCACATTTTAAACTGCTACCAATCACTACCAGCGAGGTAGGATTTGATGTTGCAGTCCCACCACTCAACTCAGTTGAGGTCAGAATTGTGCATGGTCTCCTACTTAACGGACCGAACGCACTTCAGGCCAGCATCCCTCAGCTGAAGGTGGCATGGGACGCAGAAACGTCAGGTGGGATTTCTTTTCTAGAATACATTCCAGTTCCCGCTGCTGGAAAGGTGTATGTGTGAAAACTCGATGAGAATATGATTGACAAGTAGTCAGCCATTCCCCTCGGTCAATGTCCACACATGAAAATCGGCCGCTCTGAAGCCCTTTGAGATATTTTGCTTTGTTACAGGCATGATCTAAATGCAGATTAGTGAAATCCCCAACAATTGACTCCTTGTCAATATGAAAATGAAATGAAAATCGCTTATTGTCACAAGTAGGCTTCAAATGAAGTTACTGTGTAAAGCCCCTAGTCGCCACATTCTTCCTGGTTCCACACACAATCGTGGTGTTGTTGCCCATTGCATGTCAGTGAAAAGAACAAATGGAAGGGGATTTAAAAGGAAGTAAATAAAGTCTGTGTAGTGAGATGATTTTAGTCATTCTGAGATGAGCCATTCTGAAACATGATGAATGATGAAGCGCTGCTTCCTGATGACAGGGAATGTTGGACCCCGCTGAGATCTGATGTACTCAGACAAATAATATTTTCCATGATGGTACATTAGTCCAATGATTTTTATTAAGCATTTCTGCTCATCCTATTGGAAACAAGGAATGCAATTTCCTCAATTTAATTTCCCTGACAGGCATGATTTGGTTCCTAGAGAATGGTTAAGATTTCAGATTGGAGCAACTTGATTAGTTAGAACCCTGGATGAGGCTCTGTGAAAGAAGGTGTTGTTGCTTCTCTTCCCACACCTATTGGTACATAGGGCAGACTTTCATCTGCTCTCATAGTGAGATTTTCTTTCTGGAACAGGTTGCTAGCCTCTCACCGGAGGTTGAGAGGTTGAGACGCGGCCCTCCGCATCAAGTATGGATGACCAGGAGTCTCTCCTGCTCTTACCGCCCGCCATTGGCGCATTGGAAGGATTTAAAAAATAATTTTAGAGTACCCAATTCATTTTTTTTATTTAAGGGGCAATTTAGTGCGGCCAATCCACCTATGCTGCACATCTTTTTGGATTGTGGAGGTGAGACCCATGCAGACACGGGGAGAATGTGCAAACTCCACATGATCAGTGACCCGGGGCCGAGATCGAACCCGAGTCCTCCGTGCTGTGAGGCAGCAGTGCTGACCACTGCGCCACCATGCGGCTCTGCATTTGAAGAATTTTGCAGGTTGATATTCAGCCTGTTTGGCCGCATTATGAATGCACCTTCCTTGGCCATCAGGGATTGGGGTGGGTCTCGAACCCGGCTCATAGTCAGAGACACTACCCACCGTGCCACAGGACCACCTCCATTAATCAAGGTGAGAGTTTACTGAACATATCCTCAGCACCATGACTTATTTAATCCTCACTACAGGAGGAATCCCGCTGGCGGAGGGAGCTGACTGACCAGATGAGCTTGGCTGTTGGTGAGTGGCAGGGGAGGAGGCAGGCGAGGGAGTCTGTATTTAATCAAGCACTGCCATCAAGATCAACAGGCTCTGTATTCCCGGGGACTTGCCTAATTGTACTATGCTCACGACTGGGCTCCTCTGCACCAATATCAGAACTAATGCCTGACAATTCAACTATGAGCTGCTTCTGTATTTAAATCCTTTAATTACTGGTTATCTTGGGTGGAAGACTCAATCAGCTCTCAGAAACACATTCCACATGATGTTACATGGAGTATTGACCAAGGCTTAATTGTATATTTTATTCAACCTATTATCCATAGAATCCCTACAGTGCAGAAGGAGGCTATTCGGCCCATCGAATCTGCACCTACGCTCTGAAAGAGCACTCTACCTAGGCCCACCCCTCCTGCCTTATCCCCATATTTCCAAATAAATGCTTGAGATTTTGCTAAAGGTTGCTAGTATGCAGCCTTTTAGTAACACCACCACACACGCATATGGACAATTTTTCTCCAGTGATATTGTACTGTCTCTACCAATGTTCCCTCTAATGTCTGTTTTCTGTGCACAGCCAATTTGTTGCACTGCATGGTGCCTTTAAGATTGATGCATGGCTGCGCATCTTAAAGGAAATGTTGCTTGTGCACAGTCTGTTTGTTACCTGCACAGCACATTCCCAATTGCTGCACAGCCATGCACTTGTGCAGCTTAGATGGAACATTGGCCACCATGTAACCATTTTAGTCACTCATTGGACATACATAGAAATATAGAATCCCTACTGCGCAGAAGGGTTTGGCCCATCGAGTCTGCACCAACCCTCTGAAAGAGCACACTACCTAGGCACATGCCCCCACCCTATTCCCGTAACCCAGTAACCTTTGGGACACTCAGGGGCAATTTATCTTGACCAATCCACCTGACCAGTACATTTTTGGACTATGGGAGGAAAGCGGAACACCCAGAGGAAACCCACACAGGCACGGGGAGAATGTGCAGGCTCCACAAGGCTGGAACTGAGGCAGCAGTGATAACCACTGTGTCGCCGTGCCGGATGGTGGGTGGCAGCTTCATGGGCTATCCACAGCCAAACACGGAGGAGCGACACAATTAGCTTGCTTTCCTGAGACACAGGCTGCAGTCTAAAATAGCTGTTAGATTGCTCCACCTTCCAGCTTTTATCTCCCCTCACCCGTTCTGACAAAAGGACATTGGAATCTTCTGCTCTCGCTGGTACCGGATTTGGACACAGGAAGGGCAAGTAATTAGGTGGGATGTTGGCGAACCTGAACCCTGCCAGCTTCCCGCTCCCACCTGTTCAAGCTCGAGGCAGGTTATCCCAATATGAACCTTTCCATCCTGACACCGATTGAGGCTCTTAAATAGCCCATTAATGACATTTAAGGACCTTATCCCACCAGTGGCGCTATTAACTTAGCTGCAGGTGGGCCGTCACTGTGTGGCGTGTACGACAGGTAAACCTGTGTGGGCTATTTGCCAACTGCAGCTGGGGGTGGCCTTCGGAGGGGCGTGTGATCCTTTGGTCAAAGACACTTAGTGCCTGATCAAGGGGGTCTGGAAATCAGGGCGTTGGGGGGACAGGTGGTGGTGTGGTGGCCCGTGGAGAGCCACCCAGCTGACCTTGCTGCTGCACCCCTCTCCCCACAATTCCCACCCCGTGAACCCTCCCCCTCCCTCACCATTACTTATATGTGACCTCGGACACGCCACAATCCTGGGACTCTGGTGCCTGTCATTCCAGCAGTGACCACAGCCTCCTTTGTGGTGCTGCTGAGCACAAGAGCAGCTCTCCTGAGGTGAGACGTCTAACCCTGGGGGCCTTGGTTTCAGGGCAAGGCCCAAGTGGCCTTGACACTGCCTGGTTGGCTTGTGGTTTGTCAGACCTACCTGCAAAGGGGCAGTGTGGGTGTCTCAGTGGCTCGGCAGCTGATGGGCGAGCCCCCCACGCTTCAACAAGATTCCGCCCATTAACTCTTTCTTTCTCCACAGGCGCTGCCAGGTCTGCTGAGTATTTCCAGCATTTTCTGTTTCCAACATTCACAGTGCTTTACCTTTCACCTCACCTGCTGGATTATGCGTGAAGTTTTGCCAAACTGAGTCCAGTGTTCCTGGATCCCTTGTTTGGAAACCTGCTGAATCCTGGAATCTGGGAAGTCCATTATAGGATACACCTAGGAAACAGGAAGGAAATGTGACATAAGGATATGACATGAGCTAAAATGTAAATATTCAGTCACAAAGAAAAGTGAGGGAACAAGGCAAAATTGAAGTTGAATTTAGACTTTTGAATGATCATGCAATCGTCCACCCGTTCCCACAGTAAAGTGATCCCCGGGATTTTGAGATCCCGCACTCTATTATGTCTGGCAGACATGCGGTGCCAAACAACAAAGGTAAGTTACCATCATGGAGAGTGGGCCTCCCAGGATGGCAACGGCCCAAATTATTTTGTGAACTCTGATGATGCATTCCCACTCCTCCAGAGCCCACACAAATAATCTGACACTCCCCCTTCGGCAGCAGCCATCTTTGGCTCCATCATCCGTGGAACTGGTCAGAATGCCCATGATGGCGGTTTGGATCCGTGCTGACTGCAAATGGCAGTAAGGGTTCCATTTATGATCATAGATCATAGAATTTACAGTGCAGAAGGAGGGAATTCGGCCCATCGAGTCTGCACCGGCTCTTGGAAAGAGCACCCTACCTGAGGTCAACACATCCACCCTATCCCCATAACCCAGTAACCCCACCCAACACTACGGGCAATTTTGGACACTATGGGTAATTTAGCATGGCCAATCCACCTAACCTGCACATCTTTGGACTGTGGGAGGAAACCGGGGCACCCGGAGGAAACCCACGCACACACGGGGAGGATGTGCAGACTCCGCACAGACAGTAACCCAAGCCGGAATCGAACCTGGGACCCTGGAGCTGTGAAGCAATTGTGATATCCACAATGCTACCGTGCTGCCCCAAGGTTTCCCCCAGGATAATAAGATCCTCATTTTCAAATGAATATGGGATTGTTGACCAGAGCAAGTGGGCACTTTGGACAGCAGGTCATAGGGTCCCTTTCAAAATGGACCCGGTTGCATTGCCAGTGTTAAAGGGGCAGGATGGCTTCTGACCCCATTTTGAGTTCATTGCCATCAGGTAAAAGCAGTATAAACCACTCCACAACAAGTCTTTCAGTCTCATGTCTACCTAATCTCTTACTTGAATCTGTTGATCATGGAAGAGTTTCAGCCCGGTGACTTTGCTGAAGCGTTCTGTAGGAAATCCACATTGCTGCTCAACAATATGTTCAAATTTGTTGCTTTCCCTGTTTAAGAAGCAGAGGACACGGCAATTCTTTCAACAGTCCATGAGTAATGCATCCTGTTTTTAAATTTCCCCTTTCAAAATCTGAAATATCTTTCAGTTGGTACCCCAGTAAAACTATGTAGAGTTTTGTTCTGATTAAATATCTATCTAGAAATTGAACATTTTACAGAGCCCTATTCCCGGTGTGGAAGCCTGATTGTTGGGCATATAGGTTGCAGAATCAATAATGTCCAAATCATGTTCCAGCCATTTCTCTTCCTCCCCACTGTGTAGAATGGCAGAAGCAGAGTTTTGCAGTGCGATCTCTGAACGAGTCCAGCATACCCCAAAGTGCCACTCTTGAAAAATGTCACTTTGCAACAAAAACAACCTGTATTTACATGTCACCTTTATCACAGTAAAACATCCTGAGACACGTCACTGGAACATTACAACGCATCACTTGACCCTGAGTCCCATTCAGGTCAGATAACTAAAGGCTTCATCAAAAAGTTAGGTTTGAAGGGACGTCTTAAAGGAGAAAAGAGAGATAGAGACGCGGAGAGGTTTAAGGAGGGAATTCCAGAACTTGGAGCCCAAGTGAATGAAGGCACAGCCATCAATCGTGGATCGATTGAAATTGGGGATGATCAAGAGGCCAGGATGAGAGGAATACAGAGATCTGGGATGGTTGTGGGGCTGGAGGAGATTACATAGATAGTGAGGAGCGAGGCCAAGGAGAAATTTAAAAACAAGGATGAGAAAGTTAAAAATGAGGCATTGCTTAACTGGGAGCCAGTTAGCGGTGAGCACTGGGTTAATGGGTGAATTGAACTTTGTGTGAATAAGGCCCAGGCATCATCTTTGGATGACCTCAAATTTACAGAAGGTAGTAGGAAGGAGATTGGACATGAGAGCTTTGGAATAGGTAAGTAAAGGTAAAGTCACCATAGTCCCAGATGACAATAGGCTGCTTTCCCTTTTGAGGGGGAGAGCTGACTGGCGGTGATTGAACCTGAGGATCACCACATCTCAGGCGAGGGGTAGGTCGAGAAGGCGGAGCCTTCATGTATAGGTAAGTATAGCGGCAACAAAAGCAGGGATAAGAGTTTCTGCGGCAAATAAGCTGAAGCAGGACGGATTTAGGCAATGTTATGGAGATGAAAATAGGTAGTCTTTGTGATGCCGCAGATACACAGTCATGGGGTCAGATAGGACAACAGGATTGCAACCATCCTGGTTTAGTCTCAGACAGTTGCTTGGGAGAGGGATGGAGTTGGTATCCAGGGAACTATGTTTGCAGCACGGACCAAAGACAATGGTTTCAGTCTTCCCAATATTTCATTGGAAGAAAATCTGATCCAGTACTGGATGTCGGGTGTAATAGCCCCCAGGAGGCCCACGGGGATACCCTGATTGATCCCCCTGTGGGACTAGTGGAATATGAGTTGCTCCGCTAGTGGGTGGAGGCCCACCCAGCTAGGGTTCATAAGAACTCTGTGTGTGTTCATAAGAACTCTGTGTGTGTTCATAAGAACTCTGTGTGTGTTCATAAGAACTCTGTGTAAAGGCCGGCCTGTACAGGGACCGGCATTTTGCTTCTCCCAATGGGACTGTATTTTGTAAATATATTTATTGCCTTGGGCAGACTTCTTGTGACAGTAAATAAATCTGCGTTCACCTTATTGCTCAACTTTCTGGGTCTTAATATCGGAAAAGAAGCCTGGAAATTTCGAGACAGGCTGGAGGTGTGGTGGTGATGTAGAGTTGTGTGTTGTCAGTGGGCATCTGGAAACTGACATACTTTCAGATGATATCGGTGAGGGACAATAAGTAGATGAGAAATGGGAGGAGACCAAGAGATGCTTGGGGGATATCAGAGGTAACGGCACAGGAGCAGAAAGAGAAACCATACGAGGAATATGCATGTTACACTTACACCTGATTTGCTGAAATGTCATAATAACAAAATCACTAAATATCACAATTGAGTAACCTTCAGAAAAAAATGCAATGTTTGAAAGTCTCTGTGGTGTAGTGTTCTTTGTGACTCTTGTTCTCAGGATGGATGTTGTAGTGTTGACAAAGACCGCAGAAGCATTAACAAAGCTAACGAGGGACTGTACAGGGAAAGGCAAAGGCTACATGTAGAATTTGACTTGTTGACTACGGGTAATGCAGAGGCACAATGGAGGAAGGCACAGGGTGTACAGTACGAATATGGGGAGAAGGCGAGCCGGTTGCTGGCCCACCAACTGAGGAAGAGGGGAGCAGCGAGGGAAATAGGGGGGGGTGAGAGATGAGGAGGGAGAGATGGAGCGGGGAGCGGAGAGAGTGAATGGGGTGTTCAAGGCATTCTATGAAAGATTATACAAAGCTCAGCCCCCGGAAGGGAAGGAGAGAATGATGAGCTTTCTGGATCAGCTGGAATTCATAAGGTGGAGGAGCAGGAGAGGGCGGGACTGGGAGCACAGATTGAGATGGAGGAGGTAGTGAAAGGGATTGGGAGCATGCAGGCGGGGTAGGCCCCGGGACCAGATGGATTTCCGGTGGAATTTTATAGGAAGTATATGGACTTGCTGGCCCCGCTTCTGACGAGAACCTTGAATGAGGCTAGGGAAAGGGGGCAGCTGCCCCCGACTATGTCAGAGGCAACGATATCGCTCCTCCTAAAGAAGGAAAAAGACCCGCTGCAATGCGGGTCCTATAGGCCCATTTCTCTTTTAAATGTGGATGCTAAGATTCTGGCCAAGGTAATGGCGATGAGGATAGAGGACTGTGTCCCGGGGGTGGTTCATGAGGACCAAACTGGGTTTGTGAAGGGGAGACAGCTGAACACGAACATACGGAGGTTGCTAGGGGTAATGATGATGCCCCCGCCAGAGGGGGAAGCGGAGATAGTGGTGGCGATGGATGCCGAGAAAGCATTTGATAGAGTGGAGTGGGATTATCTGTGGGAGGTGCTGAGGAGATTTGGCTTTGGGGATGGGTATATCGGATGGGTACAGTTGCTGTATAGGGCACCGATGGCGAGTGTGGTTACGAATGGACGGGGGTCTGATTATTTCCGGCTTTACAGAGGGACGAGGCAGGGGTGTACCCTGTCTCCGTTATTGTTTGCACTGGCGATTGAGCCCCTGGCCATAGCACTGAGGGGTTCCAGGAAGTGGAGGGGAGTGTTCGGGGAGGAGAAGAACACCGGGTATCTTTGTATGCGGATGATTTGTTGTTGTATGTGGCGGACCCGGTGGAGGGGATGCCAGAGATAATGCGGATACTTGGGGAGTTTGGGGATTTTTCGGGGTATAAATTGAACATGGGGAAAAGTGAGTTGTTTGTGGTGCATCCAGGGGAGCAGAGCAGGGAAATAGAGGATTTACCGCTGAGGAAGGTAACAAGAGACTTCCGGTACTTGGGGATTCAGATAGCCAAGAATTGGGGAACCTTACACCGGCTTAATTTAACATGATTGGTGGAACAGATGGAGGAGGACTTCAAGAGATGAGACATGGTGTCCCTGTCACTGGCGGGTAGGGTGCAGGCGGTTAAAATGGTGGTTCTCCTGAGATTCCTCTTTGTATTTCAGTGCCTCCCGGTGATGGTCACGAAGGCTTTTTTTAAGAGAATTGAGAAAAGCATTATGAGTTTTGTGTGGGCCGGGAAGACCCCGAGAGTGAGGAGGGGGTTCTTGCAGCGTAGTAGGGATAGGGGGGGGCTGGCACTACCGAGCCTAAATGATTATTACTGGGCCGCCAATATTTCAATGGTGTGTAAGTGGATGGGAGAAGGGGAGGGAGCGGCGTGGAAGAGATTGGAGAGGGCGTCCTGCAAGGGGACCAGTTTACAAGCAATGGTGACGGCACCGTTGCCATTCTCACCGAAGAAATACACTACAAGCCCGGTGGTGGTGGCAACATAAAAAATTTGGGGGCAGTGGAGACGGCATAGGGGAAGGACGGGAGCCTCGGTGCGGTCCCCGATAAGAAATAACCATAGGTTTGTTCCGGGGAGAATGGATGGGGGATTTGGAGCATGGCAAAGAGCTGGGGTAGTACAATTGAGAGATCTGTTCGTAGATGGGACGTTTGCGGGTCTGGGAGCGCTGACGGAAAAATATGGGTTGCCCCAAAGGAATGCATTTCGGTACATGCAACTGAGGGCTTTTGCGAGGCAACAGGTGAGGGAATTCCCGGAGCTCCCGACGCAGGAGGTGCAGGATAGAGTGACCTCAGGGACATGGGTGGGGGATGGTAGGGTGTCGGACATATACAGGGAAATGAGGGACGAGGGGGAGATCATGGTAGATGAGCTGAAAGGGAAATGGGAAGAAGAGCTGGGGGAGGAGATTGAGGAGGGGCTGTGGGCTGATGCCCTACGTAGGGTAAACTCGTCGACCTCGTGTGCCAGGCTAAGCCTGATACAATTCAAGGTTCTGCACAGGGTCACATATGACCGGAGCACGGCTCAGTAAATTTTTCGGGGTAGAGGATAGGTGTGGGAGATGCTCGAGAAGCCCAGCGAATCACACCCACATGTTTTGGTCATGTCCGGCATTACAGGGGTTCTGGGTGGGGGTGGTGAAGGTGCTTTCGAAGGTGGTGGGGGTCCGGGTCGAGCCAAGCTGGGGGTTGGCTATATTCGGGGTTGTAGAAGAGCCGGGAGTGCAGGAGGCGAGAGAGGCCGATGTTTTGGCCTTTGCGTCCCTAGTAGCCCGGCGCAGGATATTGCTTATGTGGAAGGAAGCCAAACCCCCGGGCGTGGAGACCTGGATAAACGACATGGCAGGGTTTATAAAGTTAGAACGGATCAAGTTCGTATTAAGGGGTTCGGCTCAAGGGTTCACCAGGCGGTGGCAACCTTTCGTCAACTACCTCACAGAACGATAGAGGGAATGAAAAGGAAGAAAGACAACAGCAGCAACCCGGGGGGGTGGGGGGCGGGGAGGATCCGGGCGGGCTCTCAGGGATGTCATTGTATATGTATAGACATTGGTTATAGGTAATGTATATTAGACTGTTGGATTGTATCTTTGGAGAGTAACTATTTTTGACAAGGCAGTTGCCATTTAGTTCTGTTTTTGTTTCTGTTTATAAATAATTTATTTATTTGTTTGTTTAAAATTGGCCACTGTTATTTATATTGCTTTATGGTTGTTTGAAAGAAAAACTATGTACTGTTATGTTTGGCCAAAAAAATCTTGAATAAAATATATTTTTAAAAAAAACAAAGCTAACATTTATTTACATTACTTATTAAAGCTCGACCACTTACTCCCACAGTAAACAATAATCTAATAATCTACACTGAACTAACACTGGTCTCTACACTATCTATAACTGCACTCTGATCTCTCTCACTACTCCTATACTCTCCTCTCTAGCCGTCTCCCAGAAGTTTATGAGTCAGTGCTTTATGTAGTTCTGCATCTAGCTCCATCTAGTGGTTAATTATGCTATGACATTAACCCTTTCTATTCTGAACATTTCCCATAATGTCACAAGTGATGTCTTGCAGCTTTCTGCTCATTATGTTAAGGAACAAGCAGCAGCCGGTCTAGACAAAGTGCAGGCAGAAAGTGGAGCTTGATCCTGTCCTCACGCAACATCCAAACATGCACATTTCCAGCAGAGGGTGCTGGAGAGCAATCAGGAGAATGAGCCCTATTCAATGCTATTCTTTCTAAAGAAGGAGGGCACTGTGGTCAACTGTTAGCTGCCAGAATAATTTTAATCTTACTTGTCACCTTAGCAAGCTGCTCTCTAGATAAGCTGTCTGAGGGCTTAGGGTTTGGGTGGAGGAGCCAAATTAAATGTCTAAACATTTAAATTATGTGCATAATTCTACTTGTCTTTGGGTCAAACCTTGTCACCTTTCACTTGGCTAAAGCGTTTGAAATTTTGCTACGATGTGCAGCATAGCTAGCAGGTATGGCAGACCGAACAACTCAATTTGTACTTAAGGAACAGAAACAGAACTCACCATTTTACTGTCAATTGAATATAGAAAAACAACTGGCCTTGACCCTGGCATTCGTTGCACTTCTGACAGCCAAGTCCAGAGCAGTTTTTACAACTGGGGGGAAAACCAGAAACTCGTCATATATAAGCCTGCCGTTTTTTTGCTATTGCGCTGTTTTTTTTGACATGAATCAATGGATATCAATGCATCCGGTACAAAAGATCACAACATTTTAAGCATAAATTGTGTGCAGTGACGTTCGGGTTTTCCCCAATATTGTGAAATAGTTTAAAAAACATCCCACAAGAAGCAGGCCCCACTCACAAAACAGGTCATGTCCACGGGGTGACTAAGTCACTACTGAGTGCTTGTATCTGCTTGCAGGCCTTCAAGGAGGCTCCAAAAATTAAGCTGGATGTTTTTCAGCGCAAGGTCACCAATAAGTATATTTTGAAAGGTCAGAGATTTTAAAAAACAATTATTGAGGGATAGACGACTGTAACCCAATCTAACTAGGAAATAAATTTATATAACTTTTTAAAAGCCATTTTCAGACGGGTAACTCACAGGGTTTGCACTCTGATTTCAAAAGTTACTTTTTGGTGTTAAACTCTCTTTCAGCTGGATTAATCAAACTGTACCAAGTCACCACTTTTAAAAATGTCTTTTTTAAGGCAAACTTTGAAAAGACATTTTAAAACGTTGCCTGATTGCGCTGTTTCACAGCAGAATTGTGTTCAGAAAAATATAAATGAGCTTCACAGAAACTAGGTGGTGGGGAGGGCACGGGGGACAGACTTTTCAATTCCGACACCATTTGTACTAGGATTTCTGACTGTGCCCAAGGTAGGAATCCATCCCATAGTCTACATCACATGTGGTGGCTTCCGAAGATCTGGTTCACAAGAGATTATTCCACCTGATGTCTAACTTCATGGCCAAAAGCAAAGGGCACGATCTAACCAAAATAAAACAGAGACTGTTCTGGGCGGGATTAGCTGGGTCGTCCTGGCAATTGGAGCGCCGGGAATGACCCTGCTATCTAAAGGCACTGTGGTGGTATGTATTAGGGGTAATACGGTACACCATGTGTCGACAGGCTATTGGTGGAGGGATGCCAGGTCCTGATAGGATCTGCCACCTACTGGACTCCACCCAGAAATGCCGGTATAAGAACCCAGCTTTTCCCTCCATTTCCCTCAGCAGCTGCATTCTGTAACCACGCTGCTGGGGATAAAGTTCTGCTTAATAAAGCCTTCAATTAACATTACATCAACCTGCCTCGCGGCATATTGACGGTGCTACAATTTATTAAGCAGAATTTAAATTGAAGAAAACGACGTGGGAACATGGAGCTCCGAATCACCCCGAATCGCACCCCAAGCAGCTAACTCGACCTTTATTTTCAAGCGCTGGCTGGCATGCTTTGAGGGCTACCTCCGAACGGCCCCTGGCACACCGACAGACGAACAAAAGATGCAGGTCCTCTATTCCAGGGTGAGTCTTGACGTCTACTCCCTTATCGAGGACGAGGACGGTTTCACCGGTGCCATCGCAGCGCTGAAGGATATCTACATCCGGCCCGCCAACCAGGTTTTTGCTCGTTACCAGCTCGCCACACGACGGCAATTTCTGGGGGAATCGCTGGACGAGTTTTATAACGCCCTGCAGATCCTGGGTCGAAACTGCAACTGCCTGGCGGTAACAGCGAATGAACACACAGAGCTCCTGGTCCGCGATGCGTATGTGGCAGGTTTGGCCTCTTCCTAGATCCGCCAGGGGCTTCTGGATCTAGAATCTCTGGGACTTACAGAAGCTCGGGCCCTGGCGGCATCCTTTGATGTGGCCTCGCGTAACGCCTGCGCCTACGCCCCCGATCGCACTACAGCCCCTTGGGCTCCGTGGACCCCCGCTGTGGTCGACTCTCCGACGCCCTCCCCCCCACCCTCGCAAACCTGCGTGGCCAAAACACCAGACCAACCGGGGGGGGCCCGCTGCTATTTTTGCGGCCAGCCGAAACACCCTCGACAGCGCTACGCTCCCAGAGTTGACGGGACTTGAGCCAGCGCCATCACCACCACGCCCGAGACGATCGGAAAGGACGACCAGGGCGCCCATCTGGCTCATCGAATCACTTTAACTCTCAACGTTTTCAGTTATTGTGTCTTGTTATAGTTATGGCATCATGCCTGTTTGGCCCGTTGGCCCAGTTGAAGCGATAATTTTGTGTTTTGTTCAAAGTTACGGCACAGTACCGACTCTGTAAACTCCTACCACCATGCGAACCACCATCCCGCCGGGTTTTTTTTCAACAAGGGGTGAATGTGGTGGTATGTATTAGGGGTAATATGGTACACCATGTGTCGACAGGCTATTGGTGGAGGGATGCCAGGTCCTGATAGGATCTGCCACCTACTGGAGTCCACCCAGAAATGCCGGTATAAGAACCCAGCTTTTCCCTCCATTTCCCTCAGCAGCTGCATTCTGTAACCACGCTGCTGGGGATAAAGTTCTGCTTAATAAAGCCTTCAATTGACATTACCTCAACCTGCCTCGCGTCACATTGATGGTGCTACAGGCACTCTGTCTTGTTTTCGTGCCCTGGTGGGGAACACCTCCCCAAGGCTGCACTTAGCGCCATTTCCTGCTCTGAGAAGATCCGACGAGCGGAGTACCTCAGTGCAAGAAGAGATCGGGATGCCATTTTTAACATTTTCTCTCAACACCCCCGACGTAGCCCCCGGAACTTTCCAACACCCCAATTCACCTGTTGTAAGGTCCTCAAACTGGCAATGCACCCCAAGCCCAATGCCCAGATTGGCACCTGGGCACGGCCGGAATGCCCAGGTCGCACATCCATCCAAGGTGCCAGTGCCAAGGTGCCACCCTGCAGGAGGCCGACCATCCAGGGGCTTCCGATCACATGTGGGAGCTCCCCACGCCCCCCACCCCCTCGGCCACCATTTGTGGGGATGAGTATTGAACAACGCCCTGCTGGGGCCTCCTCAGTGATGCCTTCCCTGACTGCATCGTTCTTATGTCCTCCATCGGCTTCACCAGCCTAATGGGGCTCCCCAGATCCTCCACCAGGTTCTTCCCACCTTGGGGAATTCCAACCCATCCAGGAAAATGCCTCAAATATTCCATTCACTGTCACCGCGTCCAGTACGACTCTTCCCCTCCCGTCTTTTAACCTTCCAATCTCCCTCGCCACCTTCTGTTTCTTGAGTTGGTGGGCCAGCATCTTATTAGCCTTCTCCCCAGACCTCATACACTGACCCTCTGGCCCTCCGCAGCTGCCCTACTGCCTTCCCTGTGGACACCAGTCCGAACTCCATCTGGAGCTTCTGCCTCTCCTTCAATGATCCCACCTTCAGGGCCTCCATATACCACCTGTCCACCCGCAGAATCTCATCCACCAACCTTGTCATCTCTGCTTGCTCACCCTTTTCCCTAAGCGCCCGGATTGAAATGAACTCTCCCCTAATCACTGCTTTGAGCACCTCCCTTAATGTGGCAGCCGAGACCTCATGCATATCATTCAGTTCCACGTACCTTCGAATGCCGGCCCTCACCCACTCACACCCCACCTCATCCGCTAACAACCCTATGTCCAGCCTCCACTGCAGGCGCTGGACCCCCCGATCCATTTGCAAGTCCACCCAGTGTGGCGCGTGGTCTGAAACCATGATCGCCGAGTATCCCGAGTCACCCCCCCCCCCCGCCAGCAGCGACTTGCCCACCACAAAATATCAATCCGAGAGTACACCCTGTGCACACGGGAGAAGTGCAGAACTCCTTTGCCCTCGGCCTCCCAAAGCTCCACGGATCCCCCCATCCCCACCATGCGCTCCATGAACCCCTTCAGCTCCTTCACCACCATCGACTCCCTCCCCAACCACGGGCTTGACCGGTCCAAACCTGGTTCAATGACTGGTTAAAGTCCCCTCCCTGTGCGAGTCCAGGTCCGGAATATTCCCCAGCATCCGCTTCATGAACTTACATCATCTCAGTTTGGGGCATAGACATTTACCAAAACCACCGGCATCCCCTCCAGCTTCACACTCACCATCACAAACCTCCCTCCCGGATCTGCCACAATATTCCCCACCTCAAACGCCACCCATTTGTTTATCAGCACCGCCACCACCCGTATCTTCATATCTAGTCCCCAATTAAAGTCTTGCCCTATCCACCCTTTCCTTAGCCATGTCAGATCACCAGATCTGCCTTTAAGTTCCTCAAATGCGTGAACAATGCGACGGTTTGACTGGCCAATTCTTTTTTTAAAAAATATTTTGATTAGGGTATTTGCAAATTTTTATAATAATAACAATAACAGTGACTTAAACATGGTACAATAAACATTTCCACCCCCATCACAATCTTCACACCCTCCAACCTTAAAACAACAATCCAGCCCTCTCACTCCCCCCCCCCCCTTTGGAATTCTGCTTCTGCTGACATTTAAATTTTCCCCGAGAAAGTCGACGAACGGCTGCCACCTCCGGATGAACCCAACCATTGACCCTCTTAAGGCAAACTTTATTTTCTCAAGACTGAGAAACCCAGCCATGTCACTAACCCAGGGCTCTACACTCGGGGGCTTCAAGTCCCTCCACATGAATAAGATCCGTCTCTGGGCTACCAGGGAGGCAAAGGCCAAGACGTCGGCCTTTTTCGCCCCCTGAACTCCTGGCTCTTCCGACACTCCGGACTCGGCACCACCCGTGTTTTGAGTACCGTGGACATTGCCTTAGCGAAACCCTGCCAAAACCCTCCAAGCTTCGGGCATGCCCAAAATATGTGGACATGATTTGCTGGGCTTCCCACACACCTTGCACACCTGTCCTCTACCCCAAAACACTTGCTCAACCGGGCCACCGTCATGTGTGCCCGGTGGACTACCTTAAATTGTATCAGGCTAAGCCTGGCACACAATGAGGATGTATTAACCCTGCTTAGGGCATCCGCCCATAGACCCGCCTCTATCTCTCCTATTAGCTCGTCTTCCCACTTGCCCATAAGCTCCTCCACCGGAGTTTCTTCTGATTCCAAAGGTTCCTGGTAAATATCTGATACCTTCCCCTCTCCCACCCAGGTACTGGAGACTACCCACCCTCCCCCCCGACTACGGTCCAGCAACACTTTCTTCACTCGCGGGGTTTTACCCGCCCACACAAAGCCCGAAATAATACCATTCACCCGCTTGAAAAAGGACCTCAGGATGAAGATGGGGAGGCACTGAAAGACAGAAATCTGGGGAGGACCGTCATTTTCACAGTCTGTACCCTCCCCGCCAGTGTTAGCGGGAGCATGTCCCATCTCATAAAGTCCCCTTCCATTTGTTCTATGAGCCGGTATAGGTTTAACTTGTGCAGTGCCTCCCATTCCCGGGCCACCTGGAATCCAAGATATCGAAAGCTCCATCCAACCATTCTAAACGGCAGCTCTCCCAGTCTCTTCTCCTGCCCTCTTGCCTGGATCGCGAACATCTTGCTTTTCCCCATGTTCAATTTATACCCCGAAAAATTACCAAATTCCCCGAGGATCTGCATAACTTCCCCCATCCCCTCCAACGGGTCTGAAATATACAAGAGCAGGTCATCTGCGTAAAGCAAGACCCGGTGCTCCACCTCCCCCCAAATCTGCCCTTTCCAGCTCCTAGTGGCTCTTAACGCCATGGCCAACGGCTCTATGGCCAGAGCAAACAGTAACGGGGAGAGGGGGCACCCTTTCCTCTTCCCTCGGTGTAGTTTAAAATACCCCGACTTCAGCCGGTTCGTTCGCACACTCGCTACTGGTGCCTGATAGAGCAACCGCACCCAGTCAATAAAGCCCTCACCAAACCCAAACCTTCCCAGTGCCTCCCACAGGTAATTCCACTCCACCCGATCAAAAGCCTTCTCCGCATCCATCACTACCACCACCTCCTCTCCTTCTGAGGGCATCATAATAACATTTAGGAGCCTTCGAACACATTGCCATTGAGTTGCCTGCCCTTAACAAATCCCGTCTGGTCTTCCCCTATCACCCCCGGGACACTGTCCTCTATCCTTGTGGCCAATATCTTAGCCAGCAGTTTGGCATTCACATTCAGTAGAGAAATCGGCCTGTATGACCCACATAGCTCCGGATCCTTCTCCAGTTTCAGGTTCAATGAAATCGAGGCCTGCGACATGTTGGGGGGAGGTCTCCCTTCTCTCTTGCTTCATTAAATGTCCTCACCAGCAGTGGGCTCAATATCTCTGAAAACTTCTTCTAGAATTCCAACATGTAGCCGTACGGCCCCGGGGCCTTTCCCGACTGCATGCCCTCCAGCCCCTCAATTATTTCCTCGATTTCAATTGGGGCTCCCAGCACTGACACCAGATCCTCATCCACCCTCGGGAACCTCAACTGACCCAAAAACTGCCTCATCCCCCCCACCCCCATCGGGGGTTCCGACTCAAATAATTTGCTGTAAAAGTCCTTAAACACCTCATTCACCCCCACTGGGTTCAGGACCGTATTCCCACCTCTACCTTTTACTATCCCTATCTCCCTGGCCGCCTCCCCTTTTCTGAGTTGGTGCGCTAGCGTTCTGCTAGCCTTTTCCCCATACTCATAAATCGCCCCCTTGCCTTCCTCAGCTGTTCCACCGCTTTCCCTGTAATCAACAGCCCAAACTCCGCCTGTAACCTCCACCGCTCCCTCAGTAGTCCCCCGTCCGGGGCCTCCGGTCTCCTGTCCACCTGGAGTATCTCCTCAATTAACCTATCCCTCTCAGCCCATTCCGCCTTTTCTCTGTGGGCCCCTATCGAGATTAATTCCCCTCTGACCACTGCCATCAAAGCTTCCCAAACTGTCGCTGCAGAGACCTCCCCCGTATCATTTGTTTCTGGATAGTTCTGGATGGACTTGCTCACCCGCCCACAGATCGCTTCGTCCGCTAACAACCCCACATCCAGCCTCCACAGCGGGTGTTGTCCTCTCTCCAAACTAACCCGTCGATCCACCCTATATGGGGCATGATCCGACACTGCGCTTGCCGAGTACTCAGTATCCGCCACCCCCGATATTAGAGCCCTGCTCAGAACAAAAAAGTCGATGCGAGAGTATACCTTGTGGACAAGGGAGAAAAAAGAAAATTCCTTCGCCCTTGGCTGTGCAAACCTCCATGGGTCTACTCCCCCCATCTGTTCCACAAACCCCTTCAATTCCTTTGCCGCGGCCGGCCTCATCCCTGTCCTGGATTTTGACCGGTCCAATTCCGGATCAATGACTGTATTAAAATCTTTCCCCATGATCAAGTTATATGACTCTTAATCTGGGATCTTACCTAACACCCGCCTCATGAATTCCACATCATCCCAATTCGGCGCATATACATTTACGTGTCCCACCCACACGCCCTCCAGCTTCCCACTCACCATAATGTACTTACCCCCCATGTCTGACACGATTCTCCCAGCCTCGAATGTCACTCGTTTGTTGATCAAGGTACCCCCGCTACCCCCTGGTCTTTGAGTCCAGCCCTGAGAGGAATACTTGGCCAACCCCACCCCCCCCCTTTCTCAATCTAGTCTTGTCTATAGCCTTTAGGTGTGTCTCTTGTAACATTGCCACGTCTGCCTTCAGCCCCCTCCCCTCAAATGCGCAAACACGCGAGCCCTCTTGACAGGCGCATTCAACCCTCTAACGTTCCATGTAATCAGCCTGTTCGGGGGACTCCCCCCCCCCCCCCCCCCCCCCCCACCCCGGTTACAGCATTAGAAACCCAACCCCCTATCTCAAGATCCAGCTTAACACCTGCTCGCCCCCCACTGTGCTTCCGTGAGTCAGCTGACTAAGCTGACTTGATAGCTCCCACCCATGGCACCAAACAGTCTGTCTCCCCATTGTTCTCTCCCCCCACTTGGACAAACGTATTCAAAGCATCACATTCCCCAGTAAGCAAACATCAGAAAAAACAATGAAAAAAACAACCACAGAAACAACCCCCCCTCCAACCAGCTCCTAGTAAGACAAATTTAACTTTAGCCATCGAAACAGCCCCTTATTGCACATAACACGACTTATTCAAACCAGCACAAAAGTGATTTTCAACAAATCGCCACTACAATATTCTCCAAGGATTCAGTGTCTTTAGTTCGCCTCCAGTCTTTTTTCCTTGATGAAAGTCCATACACGTCTGGTGTTTCAAAGTAAAAATCCCGTTCCTCATATGTGACCCACAGACAGGCTGGGTACAACATCCCGAACTTCACCCCCTTCTTAAAGAGGGCCGTTTTTGCCCGATTAAACCCAACTCGCCTCTTGGCCAAATCCGCGCCCAGGAGAAACTTCTTTTCCACAAACTGGTTAAAGATTAGAACACAGGCTTCCGGTGGCAGCCATGGAGTGAGTCGAGAAGAAGGGAGCTGTTGGAGCAAGAAATAATTTGTGCGCCACAGGTGAAAATGGCGGAGGGTGAATGGTCAGCCTGCCTGCCCAGTGGTCAACTGAGCAGCTGGTGGACTTCTTAAATGTGAGGTTCAGCCGGCAGAGGAGGGAAGCCCAGGAAGACCTGGCCAAGGTGATGGAACCACTAAAAACAGGAATTGATCGGATAGAACAGAGGCTAGAGACCCAGGACCAGGCCATTCGGAAAGGGGAGGAGGTGGTGGGGGAGCACGAGGAGCAGCTTATCTCGTTGGCGGCCAAGATCAGAATGATGCGGGAGACCCAGAAGAGGCTGGGGAAGGAGGAGGATCTGGAGAACCGCTCCCGGAGACAAAACCTAAGAATCGCGAGGATGCCTGAAGGCAGCGAGGGAGCAGACGCTGGCTCGTATGTAGCCAAGATTTGAAGAAGCTCACGGGGAATGGGGTCCTACGACCGGCCCCTGGAGGTTAACAAGGTGGATAGGGTGCTGATGAGGATGCCGCAGGCGAACGAGCTATCGAGGGCAATGGTGGTGCAGCTCCACTGATTCCTCGATAAGGAGAAAATATTGCGGTGGGCACGGCAGACGAGGAGGTGCACCTGGGGAAGCAATGAGCTCCGGGTGCACCAGGACCTGGGCGCAAAGCTGGCAAAGAGGAGAGCCGGGTTCAATCGAGTGAAGGCTGCCCTCTTTAAGAAGGGGGTGAAGTTCGGAGTGCTGTACCCGGCCCGTCTCTGGGTGACTCACAACTGTCAAGAACACTATTTTCGGGCACCAGAGGAGGCAATGGAGTTTTTAAGAGACAATGAACTGGCAAAAGAAGGTGGATATTTAACTGTGGTGGAGGTGTGAGGAGATATTGGTTCACTCTGCCTTTTTGTTATTGCTTTCTGTTTGTTGGTTGTTGGAGAACTTCTCTCCTTTGAGATGTTTTGTTGGGTTCTGTGGCGGGATGTTTGGGGAGGGTGGAGGTGAATGCACCTTTTTTCTTATTCCATTGTTCGTGTTAAGGAGGTATGCGAGCGAGGGGGAGGGGAATCAGTGGGGGGTAGGAGGCTCAGGCGCCTTGCATGGGGGCTGCCAGGCTAGCTGGGTGGGCTAGTTAACGGGGGCGTAGTGGGGGGTGGCCAGGTGACTACTGTAGTAGAGGGGGATGGGGCTGCTGTTTGGTTCCAGGGAGGGGGAGGGGGCGGCTGCTGACAATGATGTGGTTGCTGTGGCGCAGCTAGAAAGGGAGTGGTGACGGTGGTCATCCGAGAGTGGGCCTGGAGGGTCGTGTGACACATGCTGGGGGCTGGCCCAAGAAAAGATATAGTTGATCAGCAAGTTGGTCACATGTACTAAATTCATTTGCCAATTACATGCGTAATCTGCAAATTTAATAATGCCTTCCTGTATTTTGTTGAAGTTCTCATCTGTGTCATCCACAAATTTTGAAATTGTACTTCTGATCCCAAAGTCCAAATTGGTTAGGTAAATGGTGACCAACAGTGATCCATGTCGAACATCAGATCCTACCATTCGCCAATCTGAGTGCCCATTCTTAATCTTAATCACTACCGTCTAGCTGTTTTAAGTTTTGTAACCAGCTTGCTATATTCTGTTGTTTTCCCTTGATTAGCCAGTGGCACAGTGGTTAGCACTGTTGCCTCATAGCTCCAGGAACCTGGGCTCAATTCCGGCTTTGGGTGACTGTGTGGTATTTGCTCAGTCTCCCTGTGTCTGTGTTGTGTTTCCTCCGGGTGCTCCGGTTTCCCCCCACAGTCCAATGATGTGCTGGTTAGGTGGATTCACCATGCTAAATTGTCCCATGGTGTCAAAGGATAGGTAGGGATAGGGCTGGAGCATGGCCCTGGATGAGGTGCACTTTTGGAGGGTCGATGCAGACTTGATGGGCCAAATGGCTTCCTTCTACATGTAGGGACTCTATAATGTGCTATATATCCTCAGCTTATTTATTCAACACTGAATTAATTCCAGTGAAGGAATAGTTTGAGGCATGGTACTCATATTATTAATTGTATCTCAGTTGGCTTCACGGTGGGCGCGATCCTGCGGGCACGCTGCACCGGAGAAGCAGCTTATCGCGGTGTCGCATGGTCGGTGAAAGCCAGGAAACCCCGCTCCCGTGATCTATCCAGCTCGCAACGCCTCATGAGATTCAACACAATCTAGCGAGACATTGCAATGGACGGGATCACTTTCTGGCAAATCTGCAGTAAGCCTTACCCTATTGTGCAGATTCCCGAGATATCTGAGGTTTCGGGATTCAATTCCTTTGCCTTGGGGACCTTGGGTGAACGCTGTATGGTATTGGTCCCCACAAATAGGGACCAGATGTAATGGCACTCGTGGGGATCTCCAAGGTGACTGGAGGCCCCTGGCTGCATGCCTTTTGGGCTGTGTGGTTCCCTGGCACTGCTGCTGCCACCTGGGTGACCTGATAGTGCCACCTGGGCAGTGCCAGGCTGGAGCCCAGGTGGCACTGCCAGGTGCACTGGCAGGTGGCAAGCTGGCAATTTTTGCATGCATGTGATTGGGCCGGGATTGCTCAGTTGGGGGGGGGGGAGAGAAGGGACCATCCCCTCCCATCCCATGTTGCGTTTGGGTGGTGGGGGATGGTTGAGGATTCTTTTCGGAGATCAGGACGCCAATTAAAAATGTTACCCCGATTTCTCGCTACCACGGGGAATTCCGGTGAGTGGAGCTCCCGATTGTGAAAAACGGGACTATGTGCGGCCTTTGCCGCATGTTCCCAGTTCAGGTCCCTTATTCAAAGTGAGGGAAACATGTGGCTAAACGCGCTCACTAGGAGATTTTGTTCCTTTTTGCGAAGATCGCGCCCAATGTATTTTATTTCTTGTAGAGCTGCATATGCTTTATTATTCCAAGATTTTGTTGCACTTGGCAATTTCTGCTTGAGTATATTGCAGCACTGGGAGTGGGATTATCGAGTTCTTTCCGCCGGCAGAATCTTCCAGTCCTACCGATGGTGACCCCTCATGGCAAGATCCCCGACGGTGGGACGAGTGGGCCACGCAAAACGCCGTAGGCATTGACGGAGCCGGAAGATCCGCTTCTGCTGCCGGAAAACAAGCTGTGGAGGGGGCTGAACATTCCTTCCTGGGGCAAGGGTTTGTGCCTTCTTCACACACTAATGTCCATCACATTGCTGCAGGCAGTCGCCATCGGAAGCTCATGGGATCGGGAGAAAGCCATGGGAAATTAGTTCTATTTTAATAGGATCCTATACTCATTGTATGGGGGTCAGTGTAACTTTCCATCCTAATCGGTATATTCTAATCTCCTTTAATTGGAGAGCAATAAAAGCTGATGGTGCAGATCTGAATATGGGTTTAGTCAGGATACCACAGTCTCAGATGACACCCAAAGGTTATTGGAAGAGAAACTGTGCCAGTAAGCGCAGGTGAACAGGTCAGGTTGCAGATGCTACATGGGGCTACCACTATATTAATCTCTCCCATTCAAATGTAGCACAATTAATAGGTGCAGAATACCGTACTATCCAGAGCTGAACACAACATGGGTGTATATTGGCTCTCAGTAAGAATTCTTACTGGTCAAAATTTCACTATATTTTCTAGGTGTTGTGCAGCTCAGGCTGCCAGAGATCTGGGACAGGATTCTCCGGCCTGCCAACCCCATTTTCTGGCACGGTGCTCCCCCACCGGCAGCGGGATTCTCCGTTCTCGCAGCCTGCCAATAGAGTTCCCCATTGTGGCTGCCTCCAGGCCGTCGGGGCGTGGTTGCGCTGCTGGTAAAGCGGAGGATCCCGCCGACGGAGAATCCCGTAGCTGCTGTTTCTGAGGGTCTCACTACAGAAACTAGATTGCCAGAATGTGACGTGATTCACTGCACATTTGGCCACAACATGAAAAAAGGGTCATCATAAGCAGTACAACTCTGATGCAGAATTTCAGCAATTTGAACAGACAGAAGGAATCACCAGTGTTATATACAATCAAACAAATTCAATGGACAAGTAACAGCAAACTCTGTTCTGTGGGCTAGGCCATTACATTCTTAGGATCCAATGCCCTTACCTTTGAATCCCACTGCCCATACAATGATTACACCTTTCATCACCAAGTCGAAATCCTTTACCAGAACAAATCCAGCATTTCACCTGTAGTTGCAAAATGGCTCAGTGTTACTTTATATATTTCACAAAATTGCTGCCTCATACCTTGTTAGGACATCAATCTGTAGGTACAACTCTGTTTAAAACAGAACTGTTCTTTGGATTCAGGAGAATTGCTCCCTCCCTCAAACCTGCCGCACTGGGGTCTGTTGGGATCATTGGGTGGCGGAGTGAGCTCCTCACCCATCCATCGTGATTTTAAGGTGAGGGCCTCATGTACATTGACCAGGCAAGCTGCAGGACACCATATAGCCACTGCAACACAGATTGCCAGATTCAGCAGAGGAAAGTAGGATGTTTCTGTCACCAGGATGGGGAGTTACAATCATGGATCAGTGGCCCAGATTATTTTGTGGGGCCTATGCCCAGAAAAATAATTCAAGACTTAGCTTTGCTGGGTCTTTTTGCCATCACCAGGTCCTATTTAAAAATGACAATTAGGGTCCTATTTACATAATTAGATCCCAGTTTCCACATTAAAAGTGGCCTTTCACCTAAAATGGGTGGGGTAAGGCTATCAAGTATATTTTGAGAGTTTCATTAATCCATTAGCATTGAAATTGCTGTCTATTGTCGGATATAGTGCAAGAGATGCCTAGCACCCTTTATCACTTTAGCCATTCTACACAGAGAAACTTTGACTGTGAGTGCCTGTAGGCTGTTTCTCCGAGAGTTAAACCTGAATCCAATCCTCATTCCACATCCAGAAACACACATACACTTTATTCCAAAATTACACGCGTGCTGTTTGTCTTTCTAAGTTAGTGGTTTTGGTAAAATTGCAGGCTGCTGAGTGGATGTTGGTAAGCTGTGTTCCTGCCCAATGGCAAGGGGCAACATGGTCATGCTTGTCACTGAGTGAGATGGTGATGGATTCTAACTCCACTACAGAGTTTGAGCACACAATTTCACTGACATTTGAATGCAGTATTGAGAGTGTCCTGCACTTTCAGAGGTCCCATCTTTTAGGTGAGATGTTAAGCTGAGTCCCCGTCCACCTTTCCAGGTGGTTAAAAAAATAAGGTTCCGGTGGCAATATTGAAATAAGAGTTCTCCCAGTGTCTTAAACAACAATAATACTTCAATCCTCGAGACTCCTTGCGAGGTTGCAGAGGAGATTTACCAAAATGGTTCCAGATTTGCGAGGTGATTTAAAAAAAAAATGTAGAGTACCCAATTCACTTTTTCCAATTAAGGGGCAATTTAGCGTGCCCAATCCACCTAGCTTGCACATTTTTGGGTTGTGGGGGCGAACTCCACGCAAACACAGGGAGAATGTGCAAACTCCACACTGACAGTCACCCAGAGCCAGAATCGAACCTGGGACCCCGGCGCCGTGAGGTCACAGTGCTAACCCACTGCGCCACCGTGCTGTCACCGGGAGGTGATCTTAATGACAAGGTTAGGTTGGAGAAGCTAGGGTTGTTCTCCTTAGAGCATAGGATTGAGGGGAAATTTGATAGAGGTGTACAAGGATAAGGTAGATAAAGAAAAGCCGCTCCCATTAGGTGATGGTACAAGAATAAGGGGGGGGGGGGGACACAGATTTAATGTTTTGGGTAAGAGATGCAGGGGAATGCGAGGATTGTGGTCATGACCTGGAACTCAGTGCTCATGATGGTGGTGGAAGTGGTAGATGATTAATGATTCAAAAGGAAATTGGATAGGCACTTGAAGGAAATAAACTTGCAGGGCTTCAGGGATAGAGTGGGGGAAATAGGACTGACAGGATTGCTCTACAGACAACCAGCATTGGCTTCATGGGCCAAATGGCCTCCTTGCAGATTGACTCTGACCCAGATCTTCAAAAGAGCTTATCTGCTCTTCTCAATGAACAACCTTTTAAAGTGTGAACTGCCTCATTGATGACACTTTAAAAGGTTGCTCATTGAGAAGTGCTTTGTCGACTTCCGGGTGCGGCGATGACCAGCTGAGTCGCACGTTTCGGCAGCTCCCTGTGAAACGGACTTTTGGGCTCTTGATAGGAGCCCCAACGGCAATTTTGACGGCTAAAAACACTGTGCGGTAAACCAGAAGGGAATCCCCCCTGGATACGGATGGAAAAAGGAGGAAAGAGTGGCCAGATTGCAGTGGATCCTTTAGAACAGCGGCAAGGAAGGCAAGCAAAAACCAAGATGGCGTCGGAAGGTGGCAGTTTAACATGGGGCCCTGAACAACAAGAGTTCTTGAAATGCTGTGTGGAAGAGATCAAAAAGGAAATGAAGAAAGAGCTGTTGGCCCCGATACTACAGGCGATCGAAGGGCTAAAGGAGGAACAAAAGACCCAGGAGCGGGAGCTTCGGGTCGTGAAGGCAAAGGCAGCCGAGAATGAGGACGATATACAGGGCCTGGTGGTGAAGACGGAGACGCAGGAGGCACATCAGAAACGATGTGTGGAAAGGTTGGAGGCACTGGAAAACAACGCAAGGAGGAACAACCTGAGGATTCTTGGTCTTCCTGAAGGTGTGGAGGGAGCGGACGTTGGGGCATATGTGAGCACGATGCTGCACTCGTTAATGGGAGCGGAGGCCCCGGCGGGTCCGTTGGAGGTGGAGGGAGCATACCGAGTGATGGCGCGAGGACCGAGAGCAGGAGAAATTCCCAGAGCCATAGTGGTGAGATTCCTCCGTTTTAAGGATAGAGAAATGGTCCTTAGATGGGCGAAGAAAACTCGGAGCAGTAAATGGGAGAACGCGGTGATCCGCGTTTATCAAGACTGGAGTGCGGAGGTGGCGAGAAGGAGGGCGAGCTTTAATCGGGCCAAGGCGGTGCTTCATAAAAAGAAGATAAAATTTGGAATGCTGCAACCGGCAAGACTGTGGGTCACATATCGAGGGAGGCACCACTACTTTGAGACGGGGAATGAAGCGTGGACTTTTATTGTGGAAGAAAAACTGGAATGAGCGGGTTATTAAAAAGAACGTTCGAACAAAGTGGTGGGGCGAATGTGGGGGGCAAAGAGGGGTTTTATGTACTAATCCTGCGATGTGGTAACTTTTCTCTCTCCCACAGGTGGTGATGGGGGAGGAGGGGAGGTGGAGGAGATGGGGCGTTGGCCATTGGGGGCGGGGCCAAGGGAGAAGCGCGGGCTTGGTTCCCGCGCTATGATAATCATGGCGGGAATAGAGAAGCAGGAAGGAGGGGGCGTCGCACGGTGCGAGCCGAGGTCACGGGGGGAAGCCGAGGTCAGCCAGAGTTTTCTGACTTCTGGGAGCAACATGGGGGGAGTAATTACGCTAGCGGGGGATCTAGCGGGGGGGGTGGGAGGGGGGAATTACTGGGTTGCTGCTGCTGGGGAGAGGGGGGAGCTGGTATGGGAGAGGATGGGCGGGGGGCACCGCCTGGGGGAGATACAGCTGCGTGGGAACCGGGTGAGGAGCTGGAAAAAGGTGATGGCTAATCGACAAGGGGGGCGGGGGGGTAGGAAGCCCCCCAACTCGGCTGATCACGTGGAACGTGAGAGGGCTGAACGGGCCGATAAAGAGGGCACGGGTACTAGCACACCTTAAGAAACTTAAGGCAGATGTGGTTATGTTACAGGAAACGCACCTGAAACTGATAGACCAGGTTAGGCTACGCAAAGGATGGGTGGGGCAGGTGTTCCATTCGGGGCTAGATGCGAAAAACAGGGGGGTGGCTATATTAGTGGGGAAGCGGGTAATGTTCGAGGCAAAGACTATAGTGGCGGATAACGGGGGCAGATACGTGATGGTGAGTGGCAAACTACAGGGGGAGACGGTGGTTTTGGTAAACGTATATGCCCCGAACTGGGATGATGCCAATTTTATGAGGCGGATGCTAGGACGCATTCCGGACCTAGAGATGGGAAAGCTGATAATGGGGGGAGATTTTAATACGGTGTTGGAACCAGGGCTGGATAGGTCGAAGTCCAGGATTGGAAGGAGGCCGGCAGCAGCCAAGGTACTTAAAGATTTTATGGAGCAGATGGGAGGTGTAGACCCGTGGAGATTTAGCAGACCTAGGAGTAAGGAGTTCTCGTTTTTCTCCTATGTCCATAAAGTCTACTCGCGAATAGACTTTTTTGTGCTGGGTAGGGCATTGATCCCGAAGGTGAGGGGAACGGAGTATACGGCTATAGCCATTTCGGATCACGCTCCACACTGGGTGGACTTGGAGATAGGGGAGGAAACAGGAGGGCGCCCACCCTGGAGAATGGACATGGGACTAATGGCAGATGAGGGGGTGTGTCTAAGGGTGAGGGGGTGCATTGAAAAGTACTTGGAATTCAATGATAATGGGGAGGTCCAGGTGGGAGTGGTCTGGGAGGCGTTGAAGGCGGTGGTTAGAGGGGAGCTGATATCAATAAGGGCACATAAAGGGAAGCAGGAGAGTAAGGAACGGGAGCGGTTGCTGCAAGAACTTTTGAGGGTGGACAGACAATATGCGGAAGCACCGGAGGAGGGACTGTACAGGGAAAGGCAAAGGCTACATGTAGAATTTGACTTGCTGACTACAGGCACTGCAGAGGCACAATGGAGGAAGGCACAGGGTGTACAGTACGAATATGGGGAGAAGGCGAGCAGGTTGCTGGCACACCAATTGAGGAAAAGGGGAGCAGCGAGGGAAATAGGGGGAGTGAGGGATGAGGAAGGAGAGATGGAGCGGGGAGCGGAGAGAGTGAATGGAGTGTTCAAGACATTTTATAAAAAATTATATGAATCTCAACCCCCGGATGGGAGGGAGAGAATGATGGGCTTCTTGGATCGGCTGGAATTTCCCAAGGTGGAAGAGCAGGAAAGGGTGGGACTGGGAGCACAGATCGAGGTAGAAGAAGTGGTGAAAGGAATTAGGAGCATGCAGGCGGGAAAGGCCCCGGGACCGGATGGATTCCCAGTCGAATTCTATAGAAAATATGTGGACTTGCTCGCCCCGGTACTGACGAGGACCTTTAATGAGGCAAAGGAAAGGGGACAACTGCCCCCGGCTATGTCTGAAGCAACGATATCGCTTCTCTTAAAGAAGGAAAAGGACCCGCTACAATGCGGGTCCTATAGACCTATTTCCCTCCTAAATGTAGATGCCAAGGTCCTGGCCAAGGTAATGGCAATGAGAATAGAGGAATGTGTCCCGGGGGTGGTCCACGAGGACCAAACTGGGTTTGTGAAGGGGAGACAGCTGAACACGAATATACGGAGGTTGTTAGGGGTAATGATGATGGCCCCACCAGAGGGAGAAACGGAGATAGTAGTGGCGATGGATGCCGAGAAAGCATTTGATAGAGTGGAGTGGGATTATTTGTGGGAGGTGTTGAGGAGATTTGGTTTTGGAGAGGGGTATGTTAGATGGGTGCAGCTGTTGTATAGGGCCCCAGTGGCGAGCGTGGTCACGAATGGACGGGGATCTGCATATTTTCGGCTCCATAGAGGGACAAGGCAGGGATGCCCTCTGTCCCCATTATTGTTTGCACTGGCGATTGAGCCCCTGGCGATAGCGTTGAGGGGTTCCAAGAAGTGGAGGGGAGTACTTAGGGGAGGAGAAGAGCACCGGGTATCTTTGTATGCGGACGATTTGCTACTATACGTGGCGGACCCGGCGGAGGGTATGCCAGAAATAATGCGGATACTTGGGGAGTTTGGGGATTTTTCAGGGTATAAATTGAACATGGGGAAAAGTGATTTGTTTGTGGTGCATCCAGGGGAGCAGAGTAGAGAAATAGAGGACCTACCGTTGAGGAAGGTAACAAGGGACTTTCTTTACCTGGGGATCCAGATAGCTAAGAATTGGGGCACATTGCATAGGTTAAATTTAACGCGGTTGGTGGAACAGATGGAGGAGGATTTCAAGAGATGGGATATGGTATCCCTGTCAATGGCAGGGAGGGTGCAGGCAGTTAAGATGGTGGTCCTCCCGAGATTCCTCTTTGTGTTTCAGTGCCTCCCGGTGGTGATCACAAAGGCTTTTTTTAAAAGGATTGAAAAGAGCATCATGGGTTTTGTGTGGGCCGGGAAGACCCCGAGAGTGAGGAAGGGATTCTTACAGCGTAGCAGGGATAGGGGGGGGGCTGGCACTACCGAGCTTAAGTGAGTATTATTGGGCCGCTAATATTTCAATGGTGAGTAAGTGGATGGGAGAGGAGGAGGGAGCGGCGTGGAAGAGATTAGAGAGGGCGTCCTGTAGGGGGACTAGCCTACAGGCTATGGTGACAGCCCCATTGCCGTTCTCACCGAGGAACTACACCACAAGCCCGGTGGTGGTGGCTACACTGAAGATTTGGGGACAGTGGAGACGGCATAGGGGAAAGACTGGAGCCTTGGGGGGGTCCACGATAAGAAACAACCATAGGTTTGCCCCGGGGGGAATGGATGGGGGATATGGAATGTGGCAAAGAGCAGGAATAACGCAACTGAAAGATCTGTTTGTGGATGGGAAGTTCGCGAGTCTGGGAGCGCTGACCGAGAAATATGGGTTGCCCCAAGGGAATGCATTCAGGTATATGCAACTGAGGGCTTTTGCGAGGCAACAGGTGAGGGAATTCCCGCAGCTCCCGACACAAGAGGTGCAGGACAGAGTGATCTCAAAGACATGGGTGGGGGATGGTAAGGTGTCAGATATATATAGGGAAATGAGGGACGAAGGGGAGACTATGGTAGATGAACTAAAAGGGAAATGGGAAGAAGAGCTGGGGGAGGAGATCGAGGAGGGGCTGTGGGCAGATGCCCTAAGCAGGGTAAACTCGTCGTCCTCGTGTGCCAGGCTAAGCCTGATTCAGTTTAAGGTATTACACAGGGCACATATGACTGGAGCACGGCTCAGTAAATTTTTTGGGGTGGAGGATAGGTGTGCGAGGTGCTCGAGAAGCCCAGCGAATCATACCCATATGTTTTGGTCATGCCCGGCACTACAGGGGTTTTGGATGGGGGTGACAAAGGTGCTTTCAAAAGTAGTAGGAGTCCGGGTCGAACCAAGCTGGGGGTTGGCTATATTTGGGGTTGCACAAGAGCCGGGAGTGCAGGAGGCGAGAGAGGCCGATGTTTTGGCCTTTGCATCCCTAGTAGCCCGGCGCAGGATATTGCTAATGTGGAAAGAAGCCAAGCCCCCGGGGGTGGAGACCTGGATAAATGACATGGCGGGGTTTATAAAGCTAGAGCGGATTAAGTTCGTCCTAAGGGGGTCGGCTCAAGGGTTCACCAGGCGGTGGCAACCGTTCGTCGAATACCTCGCAGAAAGATAGACGGAATGGGAAAAAGAAGGCAGCAGCAGCAGCCCAGGATTGGGGGGGGGGGGGGGGGGGGGCAGGGGGGGGGGGGGGGCGGGGGGGGGGGGGGGGGGGGGGGGGGGGGGGGGGGTGGGGGGGGGGGGGGGGGGGGGGGGGGGGGGGGGGGAGGAGGAGGAACCAGAAGGACTCTCAGGGTTGTTAATATATACTGTATAGTATGTATAGGTCGTTGCTACAGATAATTATATATTGGACTGTTAAATTATATTTTTGGAGAGTGTTACTTGTGACAAGGCAGTTGCCAATTAGGGCTAGTTTTCATTTTTGTTATTTATTATTTATTCATTTTTTGTTTATAAAATAGGTCATTGTTATTTGTGTTGTTATAATATTGTGTAAAGGATGCACAATGTACTGTGTTGGTTGACCAAAAATTTTCAATAAAATATTTAATAAAAAAAAAGAGAAGTGCTTTGTCACTGGACTAATAATCCAGAGATCCAGGGTAATGTTCTGAGGAGTTCGAATCCCACCACAGCAGATGGTGGAATGAGTATTCAATTAAACAAATCTGGAATTTCAAAAAAATCAGTAAGGGAATTGAGGCTTATGGGTATAAGGTGGGAAAGAGGATTATCACATCAGATCAGTCATTATCTCGTTGACTGGCAGAACAGATCCAATGGGCAGAATGGCCTACTTCTACTTCTATGTCTTATGGATGCTCTGAGGTTGTGAAAGGTTCAATATCAATGTGACTTTCTCTTTGTCTACTTACCCGTCCTGTTTGAAGACACTTATCGCATGGGACTTTACCCATTGCCATGCATTTGTGACATCCCTGAAAGAAATCACAACCAAACAAAGTGAGTGTCCCCTCACTGATCCTGGGCCTCTGGTGAAATGAAATGAAATGAAAATCGCTTATTGTCACAAGTAGGCTTCAAATGAAGTTACTGTGAAAAGCCCCTAGTCGCCACATTCCGGCGCCTGTTCGGGGAGGCTGGTACGGGAATTGAACCGTGCTGCTGGCCTGCTTTGGTCTGCTTTCAAAGCCAGCTCTTTAGCTCTGTGCTAAACCAGCCCCTTTGCTGGCAGCTGGCACCACTCCCGCTGGCAAAAGTCAGCTGCCAGCCTCTGGCCAACAACTTTGGTGGGTCAGGATTTCTGCCACCGAGGATGGCCTGCTTAAGTGCTAATGCGTGGGCCTTCTCCAAAGACGGGAATGTGGGGATCTCATCAGTTCTCCAGCTGGTGAACGAGACCCCTGTCACCTGGATTAAATACTGCTCACTATCTATGTTGACACTTGGATAAATTAAGATTTTTAATTTTTGGCTTTTTAGCACTTCATAAATGGTGGCTTATCTCCCATCACTAGCTTCAAAATGAAAGGTAGTGATACCAGGGAGCTAATTTGATTGTGTAAAATGGGAGATAGTTTTAGCAGTCTTTGTGACATTATTCCTGATGTATAATTCCATTAAAGAGCATACAGTTTAATTAAAATGCCACTGAGGAAGTACTACAATCAGAAACCTTTTTAAAGTATAAAGTGAACCTTTCTCTCAGTTCCCCTGTAGACTTCAATATCTTAATCAGTGCCAGATTGTCTGCCTGCAACCAGAATAAAATAAGTGCCATTTGTCTAAGTTCCCATCGCAACTTTGGAGTCAGGGGATTAATTCTCCTTGTGCCGCCCTCCATCCTACATGTTACAGTACAAGTCATCATTAACTTGGCCTAGCCCCAGGGATGATGTTTGCCGGGACATTCAGTCCCAGCTGTGTCTGACCTCTGTTCCAAGTTGACATACCTTTACAGATGCAGTGTGAGGCACCTTGACCTTCTTTTTGTTTTTCTCAAACATTATTGGAACATCAACTGCAACTTCCCAGGGAGGGGGAGGGAGTCCAAAGCCATAGTTGTCAATAATCTGATCTAAAAAAAGAGAGAGGGGGAAAAAACCTTATATTGTAACTGTCATGATATTCAAACACACACATCATGATAGACACACCAACAGACAAATCAGCACACACAACACGACAACCAATCATAGCCAAGGACAGAGACAGTATAAGAGAAGAAACACGATACCTGGTGGCCAGTAGATCTGGAGACCAGGACAAGGACAGGACCTGATTAACATCACACACAGGGAGTCACCACGTGCAGAGTATCAAGACAGAACTGTAAATAACAAGTTGAAATAAAACAGCATTGTATCAAATACAACCGTGTTGGTTCATCTGTACATCAGAACACCCAACACTACATGGTACAGGAGTGGATCGATACCTGCCGGCAAACCTGCCATCCTGAGATATGGACATCACCAACAAACCGCAGCCGTTGCAAGTCGCTGGGAACCTTGGCACCAATTGGAAGCTTTTCAAGCAGCGATTTGAACTGTACATGCGAGCCAACGAGAAACAGAGTGCCTCGGACGAAACAAAGATTGCGATGCTCCTCACCACCGCAGGTCAGCACACCATCGATGTATTCAACTCACTGGTGTTCGCGGAAGGCGAGAACCAATCCAAGTATGACACGGTCCTCCTCAAGCTAGACCAGCAATTTAACGTTGAAGTGAATGAAAGTTTTGAAAGGTATATCTTTCAGCAACGCCTGCAAGGTAAGGATGAGCTCTTTCAACCCTTTCTGACGCACCTCCGCATACTCGCGCAGTCTTGCGGTTACGGCAACACCTCAGAGTCCATGATCCGGGACCAGATTGTTTTTGGCGTTGCCTCCAGTGGCCTACGCCAGCAGCTTCGTAAAATTAAAGGCCTGACCTTAGCGTCTGCGGTGGAAGCTTGTGTCCTCCGTGAAAATGCAACCAGCCATTTTGCCCAATTTCAGGCGACCGAATCGGCACGGAGGTGGTCCCTTGCCGTCGAATCGGCAAGCCAGGCCGCCCACGAGGCCGAACGCATCCAGGCAATTGATTATCTCCCGGCCCGCGGCCCGGACGAGGGCGGCCGTTTCCCGCGCTTTTCGCGGTCTCCCGCGCTTGTGCGCGCCAAAACCAACGGCAACATCGAGGGACGCACTGCGCAGGCGCGCCCGATGCAAGACCGAACTGCGTATGCGCAGTGGCGTAACAAACGCCATGACGTCATGACGTGTGGCAACTGTGGAGCTGTACATTTAAAAGGGCAATGTCCTGCTAAAAACTGACAATGCCTACGATGTGGCAAGATGGGCCACTACGCTGCCTACTGTCGAGCGGTTCAACCGATGGATCCTACACATCTCCGACAACCTCGCAGACACGTCAGGACCGTCCAGCCCGTACATCAGGACATCCAGCCAAATGACGCAGATGACCAAGATGCCTTCCAGGTTTCAGTCATTGATGTGAACCGAGTCAACACCATCAATCCGGCCGATGAATGGAGTGCCACCCTGACGGTCAACCGATCGCAGATCACTTTCCGCCTGGACACTGGCGCATCCGCCAACCTCATAGCATATTCAGCATTCCATGCCATGAAGGTCAAACCACCTATCCAGCCATCCCGGTGCAAGATGGTTGACTATAACGGGAACGTTATCCCGGCCATGGGATCCTGCCAGCTCCAGGTGACACACAAAACGCACACGGCCACACTCCCCTTTGAAATTGTTGGCTCATCGAAAGATTCCTTGCTGGGCGCACAGGCATGTAAGGCTCTTCACCTTGTACAGCGAATTATGTCTCTCTCTCCAGACGACACATCCGACTTCCTGGATGCTGACTTCAACGCAAATCTCCAATCCCTCCTTGCTCACAACCAGGAGGTATTTGAAGGCATGGGGACACTGCCATACACATACAAAATTCGCCTCAAACCGGACGCCATCCCGATCGTTCACGCACCTCGCAGGGTTCCTGCGCCACTTAAAGACCGCCTCAAGTTGCAGCTGCAGGAACTCCAGGACCAAGGGGTCCTATCCTGGGTCACGGAGCCCATGCCATGGGTCAACTCCATGGTGTGTGTCAAGAAGCCTTCTGGCGAGCTCCGCATCTGTATAGACCCTAAAGACCTAAATAATAACATTATGCGGGAACACTATTCCATACCTAAACGAGAGGAAATCACCAGTGAGATGGCCCAAGCCAAAATATTCACCAAACTGGATGCTTCTAAAGGATTTTGGCAGATCCAACTGGACCCGTCCAGCCGAAAGCTATGTACTTTTAACACCCCTTTCGGCAGATTCTGCTACAACCGGATGCCATTTGGCATCATCTCGGCATCCGAGGTCTTCCACAGAATAATGGAGCAGATGATGGAAGGCATCGAAGGGGTACGCGTATATGTGGACGATATCATCATCTGGTCCACCACTCCGCAGGAGCACATACATCGTCTCCAACGCGTTTTCGCCCGCATACGAAACAATGGCCTGCGTCTCAACCGCGCCAAGTGTGCCTTTGGCCAGACCGAATTGAAGTTCCTGGGGGACCACATCTCCCAATCAGGGGTCCGTCCTGATGCGGACAAGGTAAGCGCCATCACAGCCATGCCGCGGCCGGCCGACAAGAAAGCTGTACTACGATTCCTGGGCATGGTCAACTTCCTCGGGAAATTCACAACATACACACCAGCTGGAATGGGAGAAGCTCAAACACAAACTTGCCACGGCACCAGTGTTGACGTTCTTCGACACGTCTCGTCCCACTAAAATCTCAACTGATGCCAGCCAACCTGGTATTGGAGCAGTGCTCCTGCAGAAAGATAACACATCGTCATGGGCCTCAGTTGCCTATGCATCACGGGCCATGACCCCTACGGAACAGCGCTACGCGCAAATTGAAAAAGAATGCCTGGGCTTGCTAACTGGTTTGGACAAGTTCCACGATTATGTATATGGTCTTCCACGATTCACGGTCGAAACTGACCACCGCCCCCTGGTCAACATAATAAACAAGGACCTGAACGACATGACCCCTCGCCTCCAGCGCATCTTACTAAACTCAGGAGGTATGATTTCCAACTGATCTACACTCCAGGGAAGGACCTCATCGTGGCGGATACCCTATCCCGAGCAGTGAGTACACCACCAGATGCGGAGGGGTTCGTATGTCAAGTTGAGGCACACGTGGCTTTGACAGCGGCAAATCTGCCGGCTAACGACCCCAGTCTGGCCCGCATACGCGCAGAGACAGCGGCCGACCCCCTTCTACAGCGAGTGATGCACCACATGACGGAAGGTTGGCTCAAAGGGCAGTGCCCGCAGTTCTATAATGTGCGAGATGACCTAACCACCATTGATGGGCTCCTTCTGAAGCTGGACAGGATCGTCATTCCGCACAGTATGCGCCAGATGATTCTCAATCAAATACACAAAGGCCACTTGGGAGTCGAGAAGTGCAGACGGAGGGCCCGAGAGGCGGTATATTGGCCGGGCATTAATGATGATATTGCCAACATGGTACTCAATTGCACAACCTGCCAGAGGTTTCAGCCGGCGCAACCTCCTGAGACGCTTCTGCCCCATGAACTGGTGACATCCCCCTGGGCGAAGGTGGGTGTCGACCTATTTCATGCGCTTGGCATGGACTATATTATCATCATAGACTACTTCTCCAATTGCCCAGAAGTCATACCCCTACACGATCTGACGTCGTCTGCAGTCATCAGGGCCTGCAAAGACACCTTTGCTCGCCACGGCATTCCGATGACTGTCATGTCGGACAATGGGCCCTGTTTTGCCAGCCATGAATGGTCGTCCTTTGCTGCTTCGTATGGCTTTACACGTGACGTCCAGCCCTCTGCATCCCCAGTCCAATGGAAAGGCAGAGAAGGGCATTCACATTGCCAAGCGGCTCCTCTGCAAGGCTGCTGCTGCCGGATCGGACTTTCACCTCGCCCTGCTGGCCTATCGATCGGCCCCGCTAGCCACGGGTCTCTCGCCAGCACAGCTACTGATGGGTCGCTCCCTCAGGACCACTGTGCCTTCCATCCTGACACCAACAACGGACCATGCTAAGGTACTGCACAAGATGCAACTGCAGCGTGATCGCCAGAAGAGTCTGTACGATACAAGGGCGACTGATCTTCCCCCCCTGTCCTCCGGGGATAAAGTCCGCATTCATCTGCCAAATGGTGGCTGGTCAGCACCTGCCAAAGTTCTCCGACGTGTGGCTCCCCGCTCGTTCCTGGTACGCATGCTGGATGGCTCCTGGACAACCCTCTGGAAACCCTTGAAGATCCAACACTGTTTTATTCAACTAGATGAACTGCTGTATATATTCAGCTGTGGGTCGACAGTATACTGATCTGACTAGTGACCTTGTAGTAGCCTGACCAGACTTACTAGCTACCGCATGGTGTTTGTGCTTGCTAGCTCGTGGACTCTGACTGTCTCAGTAGCTGGGTCCCGAGAGAGCGGGAAACCTAGTGCCCTCTGGCTTTATAGTGGGAGTGTCCTGTCTGGTGATTGGCTGTGCTGTGTTGTATGCTTACTGATCATCCTATGTGTCAATCACTGCCTGTCTGCATCTCATTATATACATGAGTGGATATTATGACAGAACTCACCAGTTAGATGTGTCACATGGATTCTGGCAAATCCAGCTGGTGAGTCCAGCAGGAGGCTCTGCACCTTCAACACACCGTTTGGCAGGTACTGCTATAACCGTATGCCGTTCGGCATCGTCTCGGCATCGGAGATATTTCATTGCATCATGGAGCAGATGATGGAGGGCATTGAAGGGGTTCATGTGTACGTGGACGACGTCATCATATGGTCCACAAGCCCTGAGGAGCATGTTTCCCATCTCCAGCAGGAATTCCGCCGTGTCCACGCCAATAGCCTGAAGCTGAACAGGGCCAAATGTTGCTTTGGCATGTCGACACTCAAGTTCCTAGGAGACCAGATCTCTCAGCAGGGCGTGTACCCCGACACAGACAAGGTCAAGGCCATCGCAGCCATGAAGGTCCCAGAAGACAAGAAGGCGGTATTGCTCTTCCTGTGCATGGTCAACTTTCTGGGCAAGTTCATCCCAAACATGGCCTCACACACCACGGCCCCACAAAACCTAGTGAAGAAGTCCACTGCCTTCGAATGGAAGGCGGCCCATCAGGCAGAGAGCTGGAGCTGAAAGCCAAGCTCACCACTGCACCCGTATTGGCATTTTTCGACCCAGACAGGGAAACGGAAATCTCGACAGATGCGAGCCAGGATGGCATCAGTGCGGTCCTGCTGCAACGCAATGATACTTCATCCTGGGCACCGGTTGACTATGCATCGCGGGCAATGATGCCCACCGAACAAAGGTATGCACAAATTGAGAAGGAATGCCTGGGCCTTCTCACTGGCATTCTCAAGTTTCACGACTATGTCTACAGCCTGCTGACATTCACAGTCGAGACGGATCACAGGCCCCTGGTCCACATTATCCACAAGGACCTTAATGACATGATGCCTCGGTTGCAGCGCATCCTCCTCAAATTCAGAAGGTACGACTTTGACCTGGTCTATACGCCTGGCAAGGAGCTCATCATTGCCGATACACTTTCCTGCTCCATCACCTAGTGAACCACTGAACGTCACCCAGCAAATTGAGTCACAGGTTGAGTCACAGGTGCAGCTGTGTGCTAGCACCCTCCCGGCATCTGATGAGAAGGTGATTCGTATCCGTGAGGAGACAGCCAAAGATCCCCTCTTGCAGCGTGTTATGCAACACCTCGCCAATGGCTGGCAAAAAGGGCAGTGCCCTCAATTTTTCAATGTAAAGGACGACCTGACGGTGGTTGATGGCATCCCCCTCAAACTGGACCGGATTGTAATTCCACACAGTCTCCAGAGCTTGGTGCTCCGTCAAATCCATGAGGGCCACCTGCGTGAGGAAAAGTGCAGACGCAGAGCCAGGCAGGCTGTCTACTGGCCCGGGATCAGCCAGGACATCGCGAACATGGTCCTTAACTGTGTGACCTGTCAACGCTTCCAGCCAGCGCAGAGTAAGGAGACACTTCAGCAGCATGAAATCAAAACCTCTCCGTGGTCCAAAGTTGGCATCGACCTCTTTCATGCAAATGGTCGTGATTACGTGTTAATCATTGATTACTTTTCCAATTACCCTGAAGTCGTGAAGCTCTCAGACCTCACATCTCGGACCGTCATCAAGGCCTGTAAGGAGACGTTCTCCAGGCATGGTATCCCACTCACTGTCATGAGTGACAATGGCCCGCGCTTCAGCAGCCATGAATGGTCTCTGTTTGCCCAGTCGTATCAGCTCAAACCCGTCACTTCCAGCCCACACTATCCACAGTCAAACGGAAAAGTTGAGAAAGGGGTGCACATAGTGAAGCAGCTCATCTGCAAGGCCGCGGAGTCTGCGTCTGACATTCACTTTGCGCTGCTTGCGTACAGGGCGGCCCCACTGTCCACTGGCATGTCGCCGACTCAACTCCTGATGAACAGGGACCTGTGAACGACACTTCCAGCCATACACGTGCCCAACCTGGATCACCTCCCGGTGCTGCAGACGGTGCAGCAACTCCGAGACCGGCAAAAACAGGGCTATGATGCTCATGTCACCGATTTGCCCGTGTTATCCCCGTTCGAGTCAAGATCCCTGATGGAGGCTGGTCAGCTCCAGCTGTCGTTGTTCGACAGGCTGCCCCCCCGCTCGTATGTTGTGCGTCTGGCTGATGGTTCTGTTGTGCGACGAAACAGACGGGCACTGCGCAAAGTTGCCTGCCCGCAACCACTTTCTTCTGTTGTTTTGCCACCTCCTGATACTTCGACTCACGAGGCCACCAGTCAGGCTTCAATCCCGCCCACCAAGGCGCTGTCGTCCCCACCACCACCTCTCCGGCGGTCGACCAGGATCAGACGCAAGCCACAGAGACTGGACTTATGAACATTTGTTCTGTTTGCCGTGTTCTGTGTTCTCGCATTAGACAGCTGTTTTCACATGTACATATGTTCACATCCACTGCATGTATATATGTTAATATTGGCCTATTCTTGTACAAACGTTCACATATGTCATCCAAACATAAAAAGAAATGGAGATGTCATGATATGCGGACAGACACATAATGATATACAGACAAGCAGCTAATGGACACAGAGAACAGGACATGACCAATAAGCAGGCAGGACACTCAGGGGTGGGATCTGACTATAAAAGACACGAGGCACTCACACTCCGCCTCTTTCCACTGATGAGTCTGCAGAGTCAGTCAAGGGTGTTGTTACAATCTCACATCCCCACCATGTGGCTAAGAGCTAGTCTGGTTCAGTCAGACAGAGTAACCACACTTAAGTTAGCCGAGAGTCAAACTCACAGAGAACTGTGCTATCAGTTCAATAAACCTGATTGAACTAACTTCAAGATCTGGAGTATCTTTTTGATCTGTGCTGCATCCAGTTGCAGCCAGTGTTATACCAGTGTACCTAACACGACAATGGGCAGTTGGGTCCTCAGAGTGTGGGGTGGGCCTCTGCACATGAACTGCCGCCTCAAGCCTCTGCCGACACTGCTGCCACCGACTTCTTTGGCATCTGGCCGCCTGGACTGTCACCCCCACCGTGAGGCTAGCTGCTGCACGATATTATATTATTTCTGATGTCCGAATAAAGCTCGTAGTCTTCCAGTTGAAGCAGATGCTTTATTGAGTAAGTTCATTCTCTCTCCAGAGCTTATACTAGATGTTACATGAGAGCTGTCTGTCTGTGTCTTGCTCACTAGCTGCCGTTCCTGTGAAGAGTGAGATCCTGGCTATCGTCAGTCTATTTTATACTTCTCCAGTGCTCCCTCTAGTGATTACTTAGTTGTAGTGTATTTACATTAACCCCTTGTGTATATACAGATGTGCAGATCACTACAGATATCATCCATAATGTGATATCCGTAAGGAATTGGAGAATTTGAAAGATCGACGATCAGTTATGGCTTCCATCCCGGGACCCTCAAATTCCCCAAGTCTGCCCCACTCTTACGTTCTGTGCCTTCTCTCAGGGTGAAATCCAATGAGCCGGTTGTGCTGGGGGACCCCAAACTGCGCATGCACCCCCGGCCACAGACGTGAACTCCAGACCCCCGCCGGGAACAGCACTGGGACCGGGCTCAAGGCCCCCCCCCTCCAAATCAGCACACCCAACCTCTGGTCACAGGGGTATCCTCAGTGCTGCGGCCCAGCTCTTGGGTGTTTGATTGCTGCTGCCCCTGCGGTTTTGAAGCCACCAGTGTCCAGGCCTCACAGTCTGATTGGGATGCTAGGCAGTAATACCCGCCTGCGACATGGCATGTCTACCCACGGGAATCCACCTGAGAGCTGTAAAATGCTCACAATACTAACATTTCCAATTTCCTATTAGCAATAGCCTTCAGCCGTGTGGCCAGAGGCCGCCACGGTCAGTGAGAGTTAAAGTGACCGTCACCATATTACCTGTCCTCGAGGTGTTAGGAGCAAGGACAGGCAGAAGCTGAACTTGCCTCTCGTATGGGTATACACAGGGGTAGCATGTTGGATCTGCGGAGACCCTCGCCCGCACAGTCCAGGGACGACCCCCTTAGGGTCCAGGGATGTGCTGGTTAGGATATGGGGTTACGGGTATAAGGCCTAGTGGATCGATGCAGACGTAATGGGCTAGCTGCTGGTGTCACTGGTGAGGCCTCTGCCCTGAGAAGAGCAGTTTGCCAGATGGTGTCAAAGGCCACTGTGCATGTGTCCTTTGTTTGGGGGGAGTTCTGCTCTTCCCCTGCTTCCCCTGCAGTGGGGCTACACTTCTGAGGAGTGCCAACAGCTGGTGAGCCAGTGATTGAGCTCGGCCATGCCCATCCTGTTGATGATTCAGCTGGGTGAGGGTTTCTAGAGGGGCGGCCTAGGGAGTCCCCAGATGACAGAGGCTCCTGAACATTTACAGGACACAGTGAGCAGATAGCAGTGTGAGCAGCCAGGGGCTTGTAAGTAGCACCAAAGGGGTGAGTTAAAACCACATACTGCAGCAATGGTGGTCTGAGCCAGGCCATCCCAATCCTGAGGGAGACACCCTGGGTCCACGGACTTGGTACCAAGTCGCTCCCAGCTGCACCCCCCAGCCCAGGCAGCACCCCACCCCCCCCAGCAAGCCCGACAATTTTGCAGAGTTTTAAAAAGTTTTCTTATCTTTTCGCTCCCCCTCAAGTGGGAGGAAGGGTTGGGAGAGGGTATGGAGGAGGGGTTCTGATGTGAGGTGCTCCAGAGAGTGAACGCCTCCAGCTCGTGTGCGAGGTTGGGGCTGATACAGCTGATGGTGGCATATAGAGCGCACCTCACGAGGGCGAGGATGAGCCGGTTCTTTGAAAGGGTAGGAGATGTGTGTGAACGTTGCCGGGGCGCCAGGGTGGGGGGGGGGGGGGGGGGGGCTAATCACGTTCATATGTTTTGGTCCTGTCCAAAGCTGGAGGATTACTGGAAGGAGGTTTTTAGGGTAATCTCTAAAGTGGTGCACGTGAAACTGGACCCGGGCCCTCAGGAGGCCATATACGGGGTGTCGGACCAGCCAGGGTTGGAAACGGGTGCGGAGGCAGATGTTGTAGCCTTCGCCTCGTTGATCATCCGAAGGCAGATCCTGTTGGGATGGAGAGCAGCCTCTCCACCCTGTGCCCTTGTGTGGCGGGGGGACCTGTTGGAATTCTTGACTCTTGAGATGGTTAAGTTTGAACTGAGGGGAAGGATGGAGGGGTTCTACAATGCATGGGCGTTATTCATTATGCACTTTCAAGAACTGGATAACTTCGAACATTAGTGGGGGGGAGGGGTTGGGTACTGTTTGTGTTCATGGTGACTATGGTTGATTCCTGATTCATTTTTGTTATTTGTTTATGTTAACATGCGGGCAATGTTTGGGGGGATGGTGGGAGGATGGGATTGTTGTTGTTGATATGGGGATTGACATTATATTTGTCATTGCTTATTGTTTATTGTTGGTGGGTGTAAATGTGGGAGAAAATGTGAAAAAGGAGAATAAAAATATTTTAAAAAAAGATATTTTCGCTCCCCCTTAACCGCCATGGCGTTCAAGCCCCGCTTGTAAATACTTGAACCAACGCGCACCCACGTAATTTCCATCTAAAAAGGGCAGAGCATCATGGAAGGGAGCATACTGTGTCAAACCCGCTAATGATATTAAAATCCATGCAAATGATGATTTTGCATTGAGCCGCCAGCACGGGCACAAACATTCGATATCGCCGCCAGCGAGGGACTGCACAATGCTGTCAGAATCAGCGCTGGACGCAAACCTTGATTTTTGAATTTTGTGTGTGTCATGATATGCACTCATGCACATAATGAGATACAGATAGGCAGTGCCAGACACCCAGTACAGCCAATCAACACACAGGACAGAACACAACCAATCACCGGGCAGAACACTAGAGGGGGGGTTCCCACTATAAAACACACGAGGCATCAGCACTCTGCCTCTTTCCACTGGTGACAACTGAAGTGACAGTCAGGGTGTATATATCAGTTAGCACCTTCTACACGTGGCTCAGAGCTAGTCTGGTTTCGTTAGTTATAGTTAGCACGCTTAGATTAGTAGAGTGTCAAACCCACAGCGAACTGTGTGCATGTTCCAGAAGTTCAATAAAACGTATTGAACTAACGTCTAAGTTTGGTGTTTACTTTACAGTACAACTGCGTCCAGTTGCAGTCCGTGTTACCCCAGGGTGAATGACACGACAGTGTGATTCACCGCCGGTTCGCAATTTGTGCTTCTGACATCGCAAAGCTGAGAATTCAGCCCAATATGTGTAATGGGGCTGTGCTTCTGTGGTACAAAGCCATGGTCCAAAAAATTTGTAGCAACAGGCTAGTTGAACGGGCTATTTGACTGCAGCATATATTGCAGCCAAGAACCCGGGTCCAATGTTCCCCATCCTTCACCAGGAATGCTGAAAAGGTCCCAAGGCCAAATATGAAGTACGAGGTTTTAAAAACATTTCGAAGGATGTCCTTTGAGGAGCAGAGACAGTTATGCAGACAAATGCGACAATGTACACTGCAAACAATCCTGAGATGAGCTCCTCTCTAGAGTAAACACGGCAGATTACACAACAAATGAAACCAACAGATATGCAACCTTTCCCATTTTAAACATACAAACTCACCAGTCGACTCAAGGCCATTTGCTTACACAAGCTGCAGCAGCACTTTAGCAAATTTATTCTGACAGATTCAAGTACACAAGTCCTTACTTTAGGTATTAGTCCCTTCCCGGTTGGATGGGTTGGTTAGTTCATTTGGCTGGTTCATGATGTGGAGCGATGCCAACAGCGTGGGCTCAATACCAGCTGAGGTTATTCGTGAAGGCCCTCCCTTCTCAACCTTGCCCCTCGCTTGAGATGTGGTGGCCCTCAGGTTAAATCACCACCAGTCAGCTCTCACTGGGAAGAGCAGCCCATAGTCCTCTGGGACTGTGGCGACATTACAGTTACAATTCCTTCCCAAAGACAGGGAAAGGAGCTTGAAATGCTGCCGGAACTGTTTGCAAATGCTCAGGGAGGGGGCCACCACTGGATTGGGGGAAAATCTAATAGGGGAAAAAGGCAACGGTGCAGTAATCATTTCAAGAAGTGTAGATGTAGTGCAGGAACGAGCTTCCATTTTTCCCCAAATGTACCCTGGATTGCTAAACCACAACAATATTTTTGAATGTTAGCTGACCATTAATAAAACAATAAATTACAAGGAGGGCGGAGGCACAGTGGAGGAAGGCACAGGGGTTGAGATATGAATATGGGGAAAAGGCGAGTCGCCTGTTGGCCCATCAGCTGCGAAAGAGGACAGCGGCGAGGGAGATAGGGGGAATTAGGGATGAAATGGGAGCTACGGTGCGGAGAGCAGGGAAGGTAAACGAGGTGTTTAAGACCTTTTATGAGAGACTATATAGGTCCCAACCCCCGGAGGGAAAAGAGGAGATGCGGCAGTTTTTGGACCAATTAAGCTTCCCGAGGGTGGTGGAGCAGGAGGTGGAAGGCCTGGGGGCGCCGATTGGGGTGGACGAGGTTACCAAGGGGCTGGGGAACATGCAGGCAGGGAAGGCCCCGGGACCAGATGGGTTCCCGGTGGAATTCTGTAGAAAATATGTGGACTTGTTGGCCCCGCTGCTGGTAAGGACCTTTAACGAGGCCAGAGAAGGGGGGACCCCACCCCCGACAATGTCGGAGGCGACGATATCGCTAATCTTGAAGCGGGATAAAGATCCGCTGCAGTGCGGGTCCTATAGGCCTATCTCACTGCTAAATGTGGATGCCAAGTTGCTAGCAAAGGTGCTGGCAACGCGGATAGAGGATTGTGTCCCGGGGGTGGTGCACGAAGACCAGACAGGGTTCGTAAAGGGGAGACAACTAAATGTCAACGTGCGACGGCTATTAGGGGTGATAATGATGCCCCCAGCAGAGGGGGAGGCAGAGATAGTGGCGGCAATGGATGCAGAGAAAGCATTTGATAGGGTGGAGTGGGAGTATCTATGGGAGGTGCTGAGGAGGTTCGGGTTCGGGGACGGGTTTGTCAGCTGGGTTAAACTCCTCTATGGGGCCCCAATGGCAAGTGTGGTCACAGGTCGGCAAAGGTCGGAGTATTTTCGACTACACAGGGGAACAAGACAGGGACGCCCGTTGTCCCCATTACTGTTCGCGTTGGCAATTGAACCACTGGCCATAGCGCTGAGAGACTCCAGAAAATGGAGAGGGGTGATTAGAGGGGGAGAGGAACACCGAGTGTCACTCTACGCGGATGGCCTACTGCTGTATGTGATGGACCCAGTGGGGGGGATGACAGAGGTCATGCAGATATTGAGGGAGTTTGGAGATTTCTCGGGATATAGACTTAACATGGGAAAGAGTGAGCTTTTCGTGATACACCCTGGGGACCAGAGTAGAGGGATAGATGGCCTACCGCTAAGGAGAGTGGAAAGAAACTTCCGATACCTGGGGATTCAGATAGCCAGGAGCTGGGGAACCTTACACAGACTCAATCTGACACGGCTGGTGGAACAAATGGAAGAGGATTTCAAAAGGTGGGACATGCAGCCGCTGTCACTGGCGGGCAGAGTGCAGGCAATAAAGATGATGGTCCTCCCGAGGTTCCTATTTGTGATCCAATGTTTCCCTATACTGATCACTAAGGCCTTCTTTAAAAAAATAGAAAGGAGCATCACGAGCTTCGTGTGGGCAGGGAAGGCCCCGAGGGTAAGGAGGGGGTTCCTACAACGTAGCAGAGACAGAGGGGGACTGGCGTTGCCGAATTTGGGCGACTACTACTGGGCCGCCAACGTGGCGATGATTCATAAATGGATGATAGAGGGAGAGGGAGCGGCGTGGAAAAGGTTGGAGATGAAGTCCTGCAAAGGGACGAGTTTAAAAGCGCTGGTGACGGCGCCACTACCGCTCTCCCCAAAAAAATTTACCACAAACCCAGTGGTGGCGGCAACATTAAGTATCTGGGGGCAATGGAGGTGACAGAGGGGTGTGCTGGGAGCCTCAGTGTGGTCCCCGATCAGGAACAACCATAGGTTTGCCCCAGGGAGGCTGGACGGAGGATTCCAGAGCTGGCACCGGGTAGGAATCGGGAGAGTGGGAGATTTATTTATAGACGGGACGTTTGCGAGCTTGGGAGCGCTTGAGGAAAAGTATGAGCTGCCCCGGGGAAATTTCTTTAGATATATGCAGGTGAGAGCATTCACGAAACAACTGGTGAGGGAATTTCCGCTGCTCCCGACACAAGGGATCCAGGACAGGGTACTTTCGGGGGTGTGGGTCGGGGAGGGCAAAGTGTCAGAGATATACCGGGAGATGAGAGAAGAGGGGGAGGAGTTGGTGGGCGAACTGAAGGGAAAATGGGAAGAAGAGCTCGGGGAGGAGATTGAGGAGGGTTTGTGGGCTGATGCCCTAAGCAGGGTAAATTCCTATTCCTCGTGTGCCAGGCTTAGCCTGATCCAATTTAAGGTGCTGCATAGAGCACACATAACGGGAGCAAGGTTGAGCAGGTTCTTCGGAGTGGAGGACAAGTGTGGGAGGTGCGGGGGAAGCCCGGCGAACCACACACATATGTTTTGGTCGTGTCCGGCACTGGAGGGTTATTGGAGGGGAGTGACGGGAGTGATCTCGAAGGTGGTGAAGGTCCGGGTCAAGCCAGGCTGGGGTTAGCTATATTTGGAGTAGCGGATGAGCCAGGAGTGCAGGAGGCGAAAGAGGCCGATGTCGTGGCCTTTGCGTCCCTAGTAGCCCGGCGTAGGATTTTACTCATGTGGAAGGAAGCGAAACCCCCCCGGACTGGAGGCCTGGATAAACGATATGGCGGGGTTCATAAAACTAGAGCAGATGAAGTTTGCGCTGAGAGGATCGGCTCAAGGGTTCACCAGACGGTGGCAACCGTTCCTCGACTACCTAGCGGAACGTTAGAGGCAAGATAGATGGCCAGCAGCAGCAACCCAGGGGGAGGGGCGGGGGAGGGGGGGGGGGGGGGTAAATTGTTTGGGTTTTTGGAGGGGGAGAGGGGGCGGGGGGGGCAGTATTACTTCGTGTTATTTGGTTAGTTTACCATGTTAGTTAAACAATGTTATATTGCAGTTATCATGTTATCTTTATTTATTATTTTTTATTTTTTGATTTGTAAGGGAAAAAATTGTGTTTGAAAACTTTAATAAAATATATATTTTTGAAAAATTAAAAAAAAACAATAAATTGGGGAGAGCCAAGCCCCTCGACTGTCTGTCCCTTTGGAGCAGAACACCACAAATTCTAGAAGTCCTACCCGCCCAAATAAAAGAGGATATCAGTTTGTCGACCTTGATAAAAAAGGATTGGAGGAGAAAAATGGGAAGAGCCTGAAAGAAAAAGAAAAACCTCGGGAGCATGCTCATTTGAATAGTTTGGTAGTACCAGGTATTGCGGTACCTAAGAGGCTGATGACCATTGGTTAGACCCAGGAGTCTACCATTGGCTGTTGTTACGTAGCTCCGCCCTGACAGGCGGAGTATAAGAGATGGTGCCATCCCAGCAGCCTTCACTTTCTGTACCGAAGCTGCTGGGGAACAAGTTCTAGTAGATTAAAGCCTTCAGTTATGAAATCACTTCGTCTTGAGTGTAATTGATCGCGCATCAATTTAATCTACTAGATTTTAGCTGGAAGGATGGATCTCCGAATCAAACCGGAGTGCCTTCAACTCAGCCCCCACGCGGAGAACTCGGCGGCAATATTTAAATACTGGCTGGCGTGCTTTAAAGGCTACCTGGAGACGGCCAGAGGCACCCTCTCAGAAGGACAGAAAATGCATCTCCTGCGCTCAAGGGTCAGCCCTGGGATCTACACCCTTATCGAGGAGGCAGAGAACTATGATGCCGCGATTGAACTGTTGGAAGGACATTATATCCGCCCTGTAAATCAGGTCTACGCACGTCACCTGCTTGCTACAAGACGGCAAAGCCCCAGGGAATGGTTGGAAGATTTCTACCGGGCGCTACTGGTGCTGGGCCGAAACTGTGGTTGCCCGCAAGTTTCGGGGAGTGAGCACACGGAACTTTTAATCAGGGATGCTTTCGTAGCAGGTATGAGCTCCTCAGATATCCACCAAAGACTCCTAGAAAGGGACACCCTGGGACTTAGAGAGGCACGGGCCCTGGCAGGGTCCATGGATGTTGACTACAAAAACGCGCAGTCCTATGCGCCCGACCGCGCGGCGGCCCCCTGGGCTGCATGGCACCCCGCAGCGGCAGCCCCACAGACTTTCCCCCTGACCCCGCAAGCCTGTGCTACGAGATGGCCCGCTAACACCGACGGGCCCCACTGTTTCTTCTGCGGGCAGGCGAATCATCCCCGCCCGTGCTGCCCAGCCCGCACCGCCACCTGCAAAGAGTGCGGCAAGAAGGGCCACTTTTTGGGGGTCTGCCAGGCCCGGCCGTGGCCGCGGTCTCCAGCAACTCTGGACCGCCGCGACAACCCCCCCTTCAGGCCCCGACCGGCCAGCGCTCACCGCCAACCCCTATCCTAGGTCCACGTGCGACCCACGGGTGCGGCCATCTTACCCCCCGGACACCACGCTGGACAGGTGGGCGCCGCCGTTTTGTCCATCCCCGTCGCTATCTTGTTCATCCCCGGACACCATGTGCGACCCATGGGTGACGCCATCTTGGATGGGGCCCCAGGCCCCCAGCTCGGTCGACTACACGCTGCCTGATCAGAACTCGCATCTGCTTCATCTGGCCTCGGTGACACTGGACCAAAGTCGACCCCGGACACTCGCAACGGCTACAACGACGTCTTCATCAACGGCCATGAGACGTCTTGCCTGGTTGACTCTGGGAGCACGGAAAGCTTTGTTCACCCCGACATGGTAATGCGCTGTTCACTTGTAACCCACCCTGTAAACCAAAGGATCTCCCTGGCCTCCGTGTCACACTCGGAGGAGTTAAAGGGGTTCTGCCTAGCGAACCTCACTGTCCAGGGCAGGAAATTCGACAATGTCCTGCCGCACATCTGCACGGCTACCCTCCTGGGGCTGGACTTCCAATGCCACTTGCAAAGCCTGACCTTTAAATTTGGCGGCCCTATACCTCCCCTTCCTGTCTGCGGCCTCGCGACCCTTAAGGTCGACCTGCCTTCCCTGTTTGCGAACCTCATCCCGGATTGCAAACCCGTCGCCACCAGGAGCAGGCGGTACAGTGCCCAGGACCGGACCTTCATCAGGTCAGAGGTCCAAAGACTGCTGGGGGAAGGGGTCATCGAAGCGAGCAACAGTCCCTGGAGAGCTCAAGTAGTGGTGGTAAAGACCGGGGAGAAGCATAGGATGGTCATTGACTACAGCCAGACCATCAACAGGTTTACGCAGCTGGACGCGTACCCTCTCCCCTGTATAGCCGACCTGTTAAACAGGATCGCACAATACAAGGTCTTCTCCACGGTGGATCTCAAGTCCGCCTACCCCTCCGTAATGGTGACCGTCAGTACACTGCCTTCGAAGCAGATGGGCGGCTCTATCAATTTTTAAGGGTTCCCTTTGGTGTCACTAATGGGGTCTCGGTCTTCCAGCGAGAGATGGAACGAAAGGTTGACCGGTACGGCTTACGCGCAACGTTCCCGTATCTGGATAACGTCACCATCTGCGGCCATGACCAGCAGGATCACGACACCAACCTCCGCAAATTCCTCCAGAACGCGAAAATCCTTAAACTGACATACAATAAGGATAAATGCGTGTTCAGCACCGACCGTCTAGCCATTCTAGGCTACGTAGTGCGAAATGGAGTTATAGGCCCCGACCCCGAACGCATGTGCCCCCTTATGGAGTTCCCCCTCCCTCACTGCCCCACGGCCCTGAAGCGCTGCCTCTGGTTTTTCAGCTATTATGCGCAGTGGGTCCCCAACTACGCAGACAAAGCCCGACCCCTAATCCAGTCCACAACCTTCCCCCTGTCGACGGAGGCCCGCCAGGCCTTCAGCCGCATCAAAGCAGACATTGCAAAGGCCACGATGCGTGCCATCGACGAGTCCCTCCCCTTCCAGGTCGAGAGTGATGCGTCCGACGTGGGTCTGGTGGCCACCCTCAACCAAGCGAGCAGACCCGTGGCCTTCTTCTCCCGTACCCTCCATGCTTCCGAAATTTGCCACTCCTCGGTCGAAAAAGAGGCACAAGCCATAGTAGAAGCTGTGCGACACTGGAGACATTACCTGGCCGTCAGGAGATTCACTCTCCTCCCGGACCAACGGTCGGTTGCCTTCATGTTCGATAATACACAGCGGGGCAAGATTAAAAACGACAAGATCTTGCGGTGGAGGATCGAACTCTCCACCTTCAACTACGAGATCTTGTACCGTCCGGGGAAGCTAAACGAGCCTCCTGATGCCCTGTCCCGCGGCACTTGTGCCACTGCACAAGTGGACCGCCTCCGAGCCCTCCACGAGGACCTCTGCCACCTGGGGGTCACTCATTTCTTCCACTTCATCAAGACCCGCAACCTACCCTACTCCATCGAGGAGGTCAGGACAGTCACCAAGGACTGCCGAATCTGCATGGAGTGCAAACCACACTTCTACCGGCCAGAGAGTGTGCACCTGATAAAGGCTTCCCATCCCTTTGAGCGCCTCAGCATGGATTTCAAAGGCCCCCGCCCCTCCACCGACCGCAACACGTATTTCCTGAACATGATTGACGAGTACTCCCGGTTCCCATTCGCCATCCCCTGCCCAGACATGACCACAACCACCGTCATCAAGGTCCTCCAGGGTATCTTTACACTGTTCAGTTTCCCCACGTACATACACAGTGATAGGGGGTCCTCCTTTATGAGCGATGAACTCTGTCAATTCCTGCTCAGCAAGGGCATCGCCTCGAGCAGGACGACCAGTTACAGCCCCCGGGGAAACGGACAGGTGGAGAGGGAGAACAGAACGGCCTAGAAGTCTGTTCTACTGGCCCTACGGTCTAGGAATCGCCCAGTCTCCCGCTGGCAAGAAGTCCTCACGATGACCCTCCACGCCATCCGGTCACTGCTCTGTACAACCACAAATCAGACACCTCATGAACGTCTCCTTGTTTTCCCCAGGAAGTCCTCCTCGGGACCTTGCTCCCAATCTGGCTAGCGACACCCGGACCCATCCTGCTTCGGAAACATGTGAGGGCACACAAGTCAGACCCGTTGGTCGAGAGGGTCCACCTGCTGCACGCTAACCCCCAGTACGACTGTGACTTTAACTGTTGTAAATATCCTCGACTGCACGGTACCTCCATACCTGCTCATACCATGTTAAAGGCGACTGTTACCACTGCCCACCACCCTCGCCGGACTCTTTTTTAACAGGGGGTGAATGTGGTAGTACCAGGTATTGCGGCACCTAAGAGGCTGATGACCATTGGTTAGACCCAGAAGTCTACCATTGGCTGTTGTTACGTAGCTCCGCCCTGACAGGCGGAGTATAAGAGATGGTGCCATCCCAGCAGCCTTCACTTTCTGTACCGAAGCTGCTGGGGAACAAGTTCTAGTAGATTAAAGCATTCAGTCATGAAATCACTTCGTCTTGAGTGTAATTGATCGCGCATCAAATAGTTTGAACCCTCCCCGCCAAGGATAGGGGGAGGTTGTTCCACCTCTGCAACTCTGCTTTGATACTGTTAATCAGACTGGTGTAATTTAACTCATGAAGTGAGGCCCAGTTGTGGGCCAACCAGACTCCCAGACAGCGGAAGCTTGTTTTAGCAAGGTAAAAAGGCAACATCCTCAGTTGGGTTCGCCTCCTGGGGGGGGCTAACCGGGAAACATTCACTCTTACCCAAGTTCAATTTGTACCCAGAGAAGGGACCAAAGCTGCTAAACAACTTCATTATGTCATCTATGGAGGGGGCTAGATCCATAATATAAAGAAGTAGGTCGCCCGGGTAAAAGGACACCTGATGCTCCACCTCACCCCGACTAATCCCCCTCCACTTACTAGAGGACATCTGTGCTATAGTGAACAGTTCTATTCCAACAGGAGTGGGGACAGTGGACAGCCTGCCTCGTGCCCCTGTTCAAAGGAAAATAATCAGAGTTCAGGCGTTCCTACGAACACCGGCAGGGGAGGCCTTATACAACAGACGAATCCAAGAAATAAGGGCGAGATTCTCCGATATTGAGGCCAAGTGTTCGCGCCGTTGTGAACGCCGTTGCGTTTCACGACGGCGCGAACAGGGCCCGGGCATGACCTATTCAGCATGGCACTGGAGCTGTTCATGCCGCTCCAGCATTCTTACGCGGCACCAAATGTGTGCGGCGCCAACCCGCACACGCACAGTTGGGGCAGCTCAATCCTGCGCATGCGCAGTGGGCTGCGCCATCCTGCGCATGCACGGGGAGCTTCTTACGCGTGCCAGCCCCGACCGAACATGGGGTCGGTGCTCAGGGGCCGGCCACACCAGGAAGTAGGCGCGGGGGGGGGGGGGGGGGGGGGAGGGGGGTTAGAGGCCGGTCCGCCGATCGGTGGGCCCCGATCGCGGGCCAGACCCCATCGGAGGCCCCCCCGCGGTGAAGGTGCCCCCCTGCCCCCCCCCCCCACAGGCCCACCCCCCCCCCCCCCCCCCCCCCAGCGTTCCCACAGAGTTCCCGCCGGCAGCGACCAGGCAGGTTCGGGCATTGAGGAGGGGAAAAGAACAACATTTAACAGGTGACGTATCTTCAACGAAGCCTGTTTGATCGTCCGAGATCATAATTGGGAGGCAAGGCTCCCTTGACCAGCACCTTGACGAGCTTGGCTACACGTCCACGTTCAGAAGCGAAATACACTTTGTCGGATCTTTGTCCCTCTTAAGAAACAGAAAGATAGAGGCTTGAATGAGGGTCGGGGGCAGCGACCCCCGGGATAGGGAATCATTGAACATGTCCAGAATTAAAGGCACAAGGTGCTTCTTTGCCCATCGCAAAACCCTTTCCTTTTCTTTTTTAAAAAACATCTTGAGTACCTAATTAATTTTTTCCAATTAAGGGGCAATTTCACATGGCCAATCCACCTACCCTGCACATCTTTTGGGTGGTGGGGACGAAACCCCCGTAAACACGGGGAGAATGTGCAAACATCGCACGGACAGTGACCCAGAGCAGGGATCGAACCTGGAACCTCGGCGCCGTGAGGCAGCGGTGTTAACCATTACGCCACCGAGCTGCCCCCCCTTTCCTTTTCTTTAAAGCTCGTGAGGCCTCGCCCAAAGTGTGCAATGGCTTGGTCTAATTCAGGAGGGGATGGGAATCCACCCTCACCTACATGCCCAAGACATACTCTGTGGATTGCAAGATGATGGGTGAGGGTGGATTAACGTCTCCTCCTGAATTGGACCAAGCCCATTGCACACTTTGATCGTGATTTGTTGAACCATCCGTGGAATTGCAAATGGCCTTTGAAAGAGAACACTGGGCTTTCACACACATTTCCAATGATGAGTTAAGTTTCCCTAAATGTGACATACTCACTTTGATAAGGTTCACTTTTCCATTCAGGTGATCTGGATTCGGTGAAGCTCTCGAGGCGATACTGAAGTGGAAGAGAAAGTTAGATGAACCATCAAATTATTCCGTTGTCCTTGTAAACCTTGAGGCAATTCACAAGGTGCTACAGATCATATAGTGATAAGTGACACAGTGCCAATGTGGTTTAGCCTGCAAATTCCATTCGTATGTTATTCCGGGATTCCAGGTTTTCAGCAATTCTCTCACCGTGCAGATAGAAGTTCAGAATTCGGGAACTCCAGGTCATGGGTCAAAAGTTAAATGGACTATTGGGAAATCAATTGAAGAGCTGTTGCCTCCACAAACCAGACAGGTAACAGGCAGCATCTTCAAGAGATAAGGGAAAAAAATTACCAAATAGTAAAAACAGAACAAAACAAAAACTCTGGGGGACTTCCGGTTGTGGCATGTAGGTGAAGGTCGCATGTTTGATGTATCTGCCAGAGCTGTCTTTTATAGCCTTTTCAGCCCAGCTTTCGGTGAAGATCTGGTCCAGAGGGGTTATTGGGAGTCTGAGGGCACTTGTAGAATGGCAAAAGCCGGCAAGAAGAATCTTGGGAATAAATCAGTGAGCGAAGTTCTGCCACAGACTACGTTGAGGTATGCAACAGGAGGAAAGATGGCGGGAGAGAGTCCATCGGGTGGGGCCGTGCCAATTGCAGTGGAGAAGATGATGGAGGTGATGGCTGGGAAGTTCAAATGGCTGTTGTTGAAGCATTTTGAAAAGCATCAGATGGGGATGATGGCCTCGTTGAAGCGTGGATGGGAGAGACCCTTGCCCCGGTGAGAGAGGAGTTGGTGAGAACATCGATGACGGTGCGGGAGCAGGGGGAGAAAATGAAAGGGATGGGTGAGGCCTTGTCATGGCATAGTGACCATTTCACCTCGGTGGATGAGGAGCTACGGAGGGTGGCGGAGATCAACAGAGGGCTGAGAGCCAAGGTTGAGGACCCGGAGAATAGGTCACAAAGGCATAGCCTGAGGATCGTAGGTGTGCCCGAAGGGGTGGAGGGCCAGAGGCCTACAGAATATTTCACTTGTATGATGGCAAAGCTGATGGGGGAGGGGGAGGAGCTCTCCCAGTACGAGTTGGACTTGGCCCACTGGTTGCTCTGGCCCAAATCGAGCATGAATGAGCCACGGTGATCGTCTGCTTCCATAATTTCCAGGTGAAGGAGAGAGTGCTGAGTTGGGCGAAATAGAGGCGTGAGATGGAGTGGGAAGGCAAGGATATATGTTTATACCAGGATTTGATGACGGAGCTGCAAGGAGGCAAGCGGCCTTTGGACGGGCTAAGGCGGAATTGTATAAACGGAACGTTCGATTTGGTGAGGTCCATCTGGTGAAGCTGAGGATCATGTTCAATGGCAGGAACTATTATTTTGAGACAGCGGCGGAGGCGGAGGCAGAGGCGTTTGTAAAGGCAGAAGGCTTGGGATCGGACTGAATTTGGACTTTTGACGGATTTTGGCTGAGTTTTTGTTTTTGTTTTTGTATTTCTCTTCTCTTTTTTTCTCTTTGTTTTTTCTGAGCTGTTTTTTCTTCTTCTATGGGTGTCACAAATAACTTTGTTTTTTGAGGGGGGGTTGGATGTTATGGGGTTGGAGGGGTGAGGGGGCATAAGGGTTGATGTGGTTTTGTTTTTGTTATGGGGAGGAGGCTGTGGCAGGGGCCATCACACTAGCAAATGCTATGTTTGCTAGTGAACGGGAGTGAGGGGAGGGGCCGTGGCTGTTGGAACCTGTACGGGCAGGTTTTGATGGGCCTGGGAGGTGTGAATGGTGGGAGGATGAGATCGATGCTGGGTGAGGTATTTTCAAGAGGAAGTGACGGAAGGGTTCTTGAGAGGGTGTGTTGGTGGAGGTAGGGGGGTAGAGGGTGGCTGTGACTAGGGCCAGGGTGGGGTGGGCCTGGAAGGATGTTCGTGGCAGGCAGAAAGGGTGGGGAGAGGTGAGAGACCCACAGTCAGAGTGGTGACATGGAACGTATGAAGGCTGGGGGACCGGTGAAGAGAACGCGAGTTTTCTCACATTTGAAGGGATTGAAGGCAGACATGGTGTTGTTAAAGGAGACCCAGTTGAGGGTAAATGACCAGATGAGGCTGACGAAGGGTTGGATGGGCCAAGTGTTGCATTCTGGCTTTAATAGCAGGGCACGGTGGGTGGCTACACTGGTGGGTAAACGGGTGAGTTTCTAAATGGAGAACATGGTGGCGGACCAGTTATGTGATAGTAACAGGTGTGCTGGAGGGGAGGTTGGTGGTGTTGGTCTGCGTGTATGCCCCGAACTCCGTATGGAGTTTACACATTCTCCCCGTGTTGTGTGGGTCTCACTCCCACAACCCAAAGATGTGAAGACTAGGTGCATTGGCCACGCTAAATTTCCCCTTAATTGGAAAAAAAAGAAAATTGGGTCCTCTGAATTTATTTTTAAAAGGTGTATGCCCCGAACCGGCACGACGCTGAGTTTGTGTAGAATGCCAGCAGCCATACTGGACCTGGATACCCACCAGCTGATAATGGGTCGGGATTGGAATATGGTGCTGGAGCTGAGGATGGATCGGTCTAGGCCGTGCTCGATGGCCCCCCTCGGGTGGAGGCTGGGGCGATGTATTCGGGGATTTATGAAGGAGATGGTAGGGGTGGATCCGTGGAGGTTTTTGCACCCACGGGACAGGGAGTATTTGTTTTTCTACTTGGTGCACAAGATGTGTTAGAGGAGCTACTTTTTGGTGCTAGGGAAGGCGTTGCTAGCTGGGGAAAAGAAGGGGAAAAGCTGGGGAATACTCGCTGATTGTGATTTTGGATCACGCGCCGCACTGGGTGGATGTGGTCCTGGAGAAGGGGCTGGCCCTCTAGCTGACATGGAGGTTGGATGTGGGCTTGTTGGCGGACCCAAACATTTGCAATAAGGTGGGGAGGGTGTTGGAGGAGTTTAACCGAAATGGGGAGGTCTCATCATCCGGGGTTTGGGAGGCTTTAAAGGTGGTAGTGAGGGGGGGGGGGGGGGGGGTCATCGCATTTAAGGCGAAGGTGGATAGGGAGATGCGAGAGGAGCAGCAGCTGAGAGAGGAGATTTTGGAGGCGGGTGGAAGATATGCGGGAGATCCAGTGCCGGGGATGTTGGTGAGGAGGAAGGAGTTGCAGGTAAAGTTGACGTTCTGTCTATGGACAGGGCAGTTCGGCAGTTGAGGTGAGCATGGGGGGTTGTGTATGAGTATGGTAAGAAGGCCAGTCGATTGTTGGTGGGCCAGCTCCGTCGGCAGGCAGCAGTGAGGGAGATGGTGCGGATTAGGGATGGGACAGGAGCGGTGGTGGTGGCTCTGGAGCAGATGACCAGGGTGTTTGAGGACTTTTATAAGGGGCTATATAAATTGGAGCTGCCAGAGGCTGTGTCGTGGATAAGGGAGTTTTTGTAGCGGCTGGAGTTGCCGGAGGTGGGAGAGGTGGAAAGGGACGGATTTGAGGAGCCATTAGGTCTGGAGGAAGTGAAGGTAGCGATGGGGAAGCTGCAGTCAGGCAAGGTGCCGGGGCCGGATAGGTTCCCAGGGGAGTTCTATAAAAAGTTTAAGGACAAGTTGGTGCCACTGATGTTGGAAATTTTTGAGGATGCAATGGTGTGGGGAAGCGGGGGGGGGACTTGGAAATATATCGTTATCCCTTCATAACATTCTCATCCTCTTTAGATATGGAGGGTGTGCTAGGGGCCTGGAGATTTGAAGATTTTACACCCTTTTCCAAAAATCGTTGCATGGAAAAACCCAGCAACTATAGCACTGGCGGTATGGTGGCATAATGGTTAGCACAACTGCCTCACAGCGCCAGATATCCGGGTTTAATTCTGGCCTTGGATGACTGTGTGGAGGTTGCACATTCTCCCTCTGTCATTGTGCTCCTGTTTCCTCTCACAGTCCAAAGATGTGCAGGTTAGGTTAACGGGTTATTGGGATAGGACAGAGACGTGGGCTTGGGCGGAGTGCTCTTTCAGAGGGTTGATGCAGACTCAATGGGCTGAATGGCCTCCTTCTGCACTGTAGGGATTCTCTGATTCTACAGTCAGTTTAATCTCGGTGGTGGGGCAAATGTTAGAAACGGCAATCAAGGTAGGACAGAGTTAACATTGACTTGAACAAGAGCGGATCAATTAATGGACGTCAACAGAGATTTATTAAAGGCAAATCGTGTTTGAACTTGGTTTCAGCTAAAAGATGGGGAGGAGGAGGGACATTTAGAAATCTAAAATGTCTCAGCAACTGAGCTGTATAGCGATTTGTGTAAAGGTAAGCAGAATGCAACAGTTTAGTTTAACTTGGCAGGCAGGAAACCCATTCAATTGGGAAGACATTTTACAATCTTACACTGCATTAGCTTAATCGGATAGGTGTAAAATTAGTAAATGGGTATAAAAGATAGATAGTGCATGGTGTTAATGTCACTTGACTACTAATCCAGAGGCCCAGGCTCTTACATAGAATTTACAATGCAGAAGGAGGCCATTTGGCCCATCGAGTCTGCACCAGCCCTTGGAAAGAACACCCTACTTCAGCCCACGCCTCCACACCATCCCCGTAACCCAGTCACCCCACCTAACCTTTTTGGACACTGAGGGGCAATTTAGTATGACCCATCCACCTAACCTGCACATCTTTGGACTGTGGGAGGAAACCAGAGCACTCAGAGGAAACCCACGCAGACACGGGGAGATAGTGCAATCTCCACACAGGCAGTGACCCAAGCCGGGAATCGAACCTGGTGCCCTGGAGCTGTGAAGCAACAATACTAACCGCTGTACTACCGTGCCGCCCATTGTTCGTGTTCTGGGAACACAGGTTCAAATCCCACCACAGGGGCTAATAAAATCTGGCATTGAATTGGAACAGTAATGCTGACCATTAAACGATCATTGATTGTTGTAAATCTCATTTGATTCACAATACCCTTCAGGGGCAGAAATCTGCCATCCTTACCTGTCTGGCCCACATGTGACTCCAGACCCACAGAAATATGGTTGACTCTTAACTACCCTCTGAAATGTTCCAACAGGCCACTCAGTTTAATGGTAATTAGTTAAAGGCAATACCCACATCCCATAAAAGAATAAATTGTAAAATAAAAACAATCTCGTCAGTTTTCTGAATGGATTAGGTTAAAATTACCCCACGACTCCCAAACGAACCGCAGTGAGGAATTGTAGGCAAATGTTGAGGATCCTAGACATTGTTTCAGGCCTGTTGTCTCTCAACAAAGACTTCCATAGATTGACATCAAAGTCTCATGTTGGTTCTGAATTCTTTCATTCCACCATCTCTCCCTTTGGCTCTTTCTCTTCCGATGTGCTCTGTCCAGCTCCCTAACCTTAACGCGCCCATAAACCGGGATTTTAAACATCTGCTCAGGTACTTAGAGATGGTATCCATTCCCAAAATTGTGAGGAATGGTCCACTGAATAGCAGGACCTACTTCCCTCTACGGGTCAGTGGGATTTGTGAGGGTCTGATTTGATCCACTAAATCCAGGAAAATCCATCAAGACGTATGAGAGTAGCTGGTGCATGGGAGCACCATCACCTCCAGGTTCCCCTCCAAGCCACACACTATCCTGACTTGGAAATATATCGTTACCATTGTCGCTGGCTAAAAATCCTGGAACTCCCTCCCTAATAGTACAGTGGGTGTACCTACCCCTCATGGACTGCCGTGGTTCAAGAAGGCAGCTCACCACCACCTTCTAAGGGAAATTAGGGATGGGCCACAAATGCTGCCCAGCCAGCAATGCCCACATCACCAGAATTAATCAAAAATAAGGGAATTTAACGGTCCTACCTGTTTATTTCCTTATTTCTCCTTTCCTTTATTTTACCGTTATCATTTTTGATCCATGGATGATTAATGGACATGTATCTTTAAGTCAAGCAGCAGGGAGGAGTGAGGAATTCAGAAGTTGCAAGAGAGAACATTAGTTTTGAACAGGGGATCTCAGACATTTTGGCACCAGAGAGAGATGGGATGAGACTCGGTTCGATTGATTGGCTGGTGGCCAATGAATTGGCGAAAAAGCTGTATGCTGCCTGGTAACAGGTGGTGATTAGATCCTAGCCCAGTGGGATGATTCTCAGAGAACTCAAGGAGCAGTTGAGTCAGTTGACAAGGATCTGCTCACTCTCTGTTTTTCCCCAGGAAAGCTGCATAACAGCTGTATTTCCGAAGCTGCATAGAACCTGAATGAATTAATCCACATGGAAGACTATTACAGGCAGCAAACAAAGACAAAGACCTGCTCTCTCTCTCCAGAAAGACTGTGAGTGTAGTATTACTGAAACTACAGTTACCTGAATGAATCTACAGTAAAAACCTGAAAGCAACGTTTGAAGAGGAGTAAGGTGCTAGAAACAACCATCTGAAACATAGACCCTTCTTCCTTTTGATTCCTATGATTTTTACTCCTCCCCTATGTGTCTGTCTGTCTTGTGTGTGTGCAAAGGGTGTGAGCAAGTTAAAATGGGGAATGAGGTAATAGTTAACCAGCTGTTTTTGTTGCATATTTCATTTTAGTTCTGATTATAAATAAACAGTAATTGGGTTTGCATTTACAAACCTGGTGACTGTAATTATTGGGCCGTCAAGGGTCTCGAGTTTGGGTATTTTCGAAGAATAATTGGTTAATTCACTTATGTTGCAACTGTGGGTCAAGTGGGGCTGGAATTAGCCGTGCCCTAGCCCAGGACGTCGTAACAGGAGTGAATATTCTATTCCAGGTAGACAAGGAATAAAGAACAGAACTCTAGCCTAATCTTTACTCAGTCACAAAGACAAACGCACACCTCCCAACAGTTTCAGTTTGTTCTTAGTAATACCTCTTTTGTAGCACCTGTAACCAATTAAGTGTTCCATTTGAAAGGGGCACGATAAGCCATTGTAATGAAAACAAAGCAAACTTTAAAAGAAACTCAATAACTTAAATTAAAATGTCATTGCCAGGGTTGCTGTTCCACTCCAGCCCATCATGCCCAGTGGTGCAGAAAAGCCTCCAAGTGTAACAGCAAACACTGCATTCTTGAAGGAAGTCAATCAGCCAATCAGTCAGGTAGGCAATCAGTCAGGCAGGCAATCAGTCAGTCAATCAGTCAGTCAGGCAGGCAATCAGTCAGTCAGGCAGGCAATCAGTCAGTCAATCAGTCAGTCAGGCAAACAAACAATCTGTCAGGCAATCAGTCTGTCAGTCAGTCAGTCAATCAGTCAGCCAGGCAGGCAATCAGTCAGTCAGGCAAGCAAACAATGTCAGGCAGACAGTCAGTCAGGCAATCAGTTGGCAATCACGCAGGCAGGCAATTAATCAGTCAGGCAATCAGTCAGTCAGGTAGGCAATCAGTCAGTCAGTCAGGCAATCAGTTGGCAATCACGCAGGCAGGCAATTAATTAGTCAGGCAATCAGTCAGTCAGGTAGGCAATCAGTCAGTCAGGTAGGCAATCAGTCAGTCAGTCAGGCAATCAGTTGGCAATCACGCAGGCAGGCAATTAATTAGTCAGGCAATCAGTCAGTCAGGTAGGCAATCAGTCAGTCAGGTAGGCAAGCAGTCAGGCAGGCAGGTAGGCTATCAGGCAGGCAGGCACTCAGTCAGGCAGGTATGCAATCAATCAGGCAGGTAGGCAATCAGTCAGGCAGGCAGGCAGGTAGGCAATCAGTCAGTCAGGTAGGTAGACAGTCAGTCAGGCAGGCAATCGGTCAGGGAGGCAATTGGTCAGCCAGGTAGACAAGCAGTCAGTCAGTCAGGTAGGTAGGTAGGCAATCGGTCAGGCAGGCAGGTAGGCGGAACAAACCCTTCTTGCCTGGTTCTGTTCATGACCACCTGCAAAGAGAAGCTCTCCTGACCTGCTCATTGCTGCTTATTTATACCCTTTGGTAATGACCTGGAACTCACTGCCCAAGAGGGTGGTGGAAATTGAAACAATCTGTTTCAGCTGGTTTAGCTCACTGGGCTAAATCACTGGCTTTGAAAGCAGACCAAGGCAGGCCAGCAGCACGGTTCAATTCCCGTACCAGCTTCCCTGAACAGGCGCCGGAATGTGGCGACTAGGGGCTTTTCACAGTAACTTCATTTGAAGCCTACTTGTGACAATAAGTGATTTTCATTTCAATCAATGATTTTGAAAGAAAATTGGAAGGACACTTGAAAGAAATAAACCTGTCAGGCTATGGGGATCAAACAGGGCTATGGGACTGAGTTAATTGCTCCACTGAGAACTGACGTGGATTCAATTAACTGAATTTTCTTTGTTCTTTAAATGCAGAAGATTTTAGTTTAGTCGGGCAGCATGGTTGGCACAGACTTGGAGGGCCGAAGGGCCTGTTCCTGTGCTGTTCATTTCTTTGTTCTTTCTTTGCAGCAGAAGTTAAAACAATGAAGCAATAAACAAATTAACTAATGACCAACCCCTTAAAGTGGAAACTGTAACTCAAAACAAAATCTTTAATGGAAAATTAACAAATTAAGTTAAAATATAATTTCCGAGGCTCATGACGTATGATGGGGATGAGGATTATTTTTTCCCTCTCAGGTGCTTGTGAGTCTTTGGAACTCTTTTCTTCAAATGGCGGTGGAAACAGATTCTTTGAATATTTTTAAGGCTGAGCTAAATAGATTCTTGATCACCAAAGGGGTGAAAGGTTATCAGGGGTAGGTGGGAATGTGGGGTTGAGGTTACAATCAGACCAGCCATGATTTTATTGAATGGTGGAGCAGGTTCGAGGGGCCGAGTGGTCTACTCCTGCTCCTAATTTGTATGTTCCTATGATGCACTTCAGCCCCTGTGGAATATACCAGCCATGGAGGGCCTCAGACATACTAGACACTATATATCCCCTCTCCAAGGATACCGGGCGTGAACATCGCTGCAGAAGAGGGGTAGACAGTCATGCTAGACGACCCCTTCAAACGCCCACTTCCTGGACCTGTTAATGGCCGCCTCTCCGAAGAGGTCTCCTGATCTGCCTGCTCCTGCTCTTATTTATGGAAGCACAAGTTAGCACACCACCTCCTGCCCCCCAACTCCCCACCCCCGTTCATGCCCATTACTTGAATATAATTCACCACTTTTGAAGGGGACAACTTGGAACATAAACAAATAGATGAAAGAGAATTCAATAGCACAGCAACAGCTGAGCAATCACGTACCCTGTACATGTTATATGGTTTAAACTCTTTCAAGACCATTTCTTCAGCAGGGCGACTACTGTAGGTGACATGATCAGACGCATACTTGATCAATGCTTGTCTAGCTGTATCCTCATTGATGGGGATTATGCTGTAGGAGAAATGGTACAAAAGATGTTGTGACTGTCTTTTTGTCAAAGTCCCTTTTTATACATTTGCCAATGTTCTGTTCATCCGCGAAAATAATCATTTCCAAAATTGAATGTTTTGTTGATAAAAGACAATATATATCAGGATTTAAAGGTAAAATCTTTGACGAGCAATGGTCATAATGAATGTGTAAAATAAACCATATGTGTTCAATTTGGTAATACAAAAAAGAACATGGCATACTAAGTTGTGGTATATAAAGTTATATTCTTAAATCTTTCATATAACTATGTTAAGAATTGGAGAAAATTAAGATGAAGAGAAAAGAAATTGGGATAAAATGAAACAGCGAGTTGATAAGGGCAACTGAAGAAATTTTGAAATGCGAATTAGCAGATCAGTGAGAAAAGTAAGTGCTTACCTTTGTGAGCAGAGGAAAACAATGGGGGATAAAAGAGTAGCCAGGTCCACAGAGTGGATAATCTCAAGGGGAAACAATAACATATCTGCAGCACAATGACTGGGGAAAGGAGACACAGCCATCACAGCCACACACAGCTGCAGATATATATTTTAATTCTGCCAGTAACTCGTTGCCTGGGTTCCCATATAATACATGAACACACAGACACAAATCTACAAGAGTAAAGGGGGCACATAGGGCCAAAGAAGATTACAAAGATGGGGTGAGGCTTTGGAAGGGTTTGAAAATGGTCATTTTAAATTTACACTTGGGGAAGGGAAGGAAAACACGGTTGTTGAGAATGAGAGTACAAGTGTATGAGGTGCTGAATAGTGCAGCACAGCAGCAGTAGAGCATCAGTTAATATGGCATGAAATGCAGATAAATGGTGGGAAAAGGTTGGAGAAACCAGCCCTTAAACAAGAAAGGAAGGGATGAAAATAGTGGTGGAGATGAATTCGGGATACAAACAGAATTTATTATGGAGATAAATGTAAGCATTTTGGTGATGGGCGGCAGGGAATTGAGGATGCACAGGAGGTCAGACTTGGAGGGATTTAGAACCCGTGGAGGAATATACCCCTGGGAGAGTTTACAGAAATAAGGAGAGATGAGGTACAACATTGCAAGTAAGTTTGAGTGTTGAATACAAACTATTGAATTCCACATCTGTGTATCTTTGTGTTTCAATATTGTAAGGATTTTCACTATTGTCACAGACAGCGGGCTAAGATCTCTGCCCCTCGATGCCAGAAACATGAACCGCGATCGGGCGGAGAATCGGGCATCTGACCAAAATCAAGGTTCATGTCCGACACTGAATCAAACGCCATGCTTCAGCTGCCAGCTGGTGGCGATAACGAGGTTTGCACCCTGTGCCAGCAGCGGCATGTAAAACCAGCATTTAAATTAATTTGCATCTCATTAGCGGATTGGACCCTGTATGCTCTGGGCCTCTGCAATTTTCTGCCCCTCTCAGGCAGAGGTCACGCGGGCGCGATTTGCTCCAGGTATTTACAAGCGGGGACTGAGTGCCATTGCTACTGAGGGAGGGAGAAGGTAAGCAAAGTTTTAAAAACTGTTAAAAATTGTACCGCTTGCTCACTGCATCCTGTAAATGTTCACAGAGCCTCTGGTCATCTGGGAAACCCCCAGGCCACCCCTCTGCAAATCCTCTGACCTGGGGATGGGCGTGGCCAAACTCAATCAGTGTCACACCAAGTGCTGCCACTCCTGAGTGCACTAATCAGAAGCGCAGCCCCATTACAGGGGAAGTCGGGGAAAGCTGAGCTCACCCCAAACAAAGCACACATGCACCGTGGCCTTTGACATCCTTCCCAGCAAACTGCTCCTCTCAGGGCAGAGGACTCACTAGTCACATTATCAGTTAGCCCACTCCTCAGGGCCACCAGCTGTCTCCAAGCCCTGCCTGCCCACCGCACTCCTGCACCCATCCATCCTGCCCACGGTCAGGTTGTCACAACCAATGCGTAACACCCAGGACCCATATCACACTACAGCTACGCTCCCGGCAGACACACACTATCCAGCGTCACTCTGTAGGACTTGCCCACACTCAAGCCTCTAAGCATGGTGGCACACGGTGACCCTCTCCACCGTACAACCAGGTGGCATCCTGCTGTCGGGAGAACACACGAACCACCCAATGAGGCCACTCACAGTAGACCACACTGGGGAAACAGAACAGGGGCTGCAGAGGCCATCGTGGCCACTGGTTGCAACAGCCACTGGTACTGCTGTTGCCAGGCATGGGTGGTGAAGATTGAGCCTCCCCACATCACAAGCCCGCTGCCACTCACTGATGGGGACAGGGGTGCAGTGTGGAATGCAACATATTGGGGGGGAACGGCTGAGGGGCTGGGCTGCGTTTGGGGGAGCTTGTGGAGGGTGTAGCTGAAGTGCAGCTGAAGGTCACCATTTAACCTGTTGGATCTCGAAGGACAAGGGGATACTCATCTTGCTAACATGGCTTCTCTTCCCCCCCCCCCTCGCAGAAGATGGATATCTGAGTACAGCCAGGAATGCTTGTCATTTACCTGGCCACAGCTGTGGTCACGGATGCACAGAGGCTGGAGGCCCAGGGCCTGCTCGGGGAGGACCTAACCCAGAGGGGCAGGGGTCAGCAGTTGAGCTGGAGAGGTGGCCATCCAACAGGCCGAGGAATAGAAGGTGAAATGGAGGAGCCACATCAGGGCATGTGTACACGTTCCGCGCCTGTCATTCAAGGACCCGTTGGACTGCATGTGCTGCCAGAGACTCAGGCTAACCAGGGAGACCGTGCGCCTCCTGTGCCAGGTGATGGCGTACCTGGCACCGCGGAGGCATTGAGGAGGACACCTGCTCCCGGTACCCGTCGAGATCATGGTCACCCTGAACGTCTATGTCTCTGGGTCATTCCAGGCGCCGATCGGGTACCTATCCTGAATGTCTCAGACGTCCATTCACAAGTGCATACACGCAGTCACGGATGCGCCATTTGCTCGGGCAGCGGACTATATCAACTCGGTCTGGACCAAACTCACCAGGATGCCCGGGCAGCAGGATTCACCACCATCGCTGGCATGCCAGAGACTCAGGCTAACCAGGAAGACCGAGCGCTGCCTGTGCCAGATGGTGGCGTACCTGGCACCGTGGAGAAAATGTCGCTGGTCTGATTAGTAAGTTCGCAGACGACACAAAAATTGGTGGAGTTGCAGTTAGTGAAGAGGATTGTCAGAGGATACAGCAGCTTGGAGTCTTGGGCAGTGAAATGGAAGATTGAGTTTCATCCGGACAAGTGTGAGGTAATACATTTGGAAGGTCCAATGCATGTAGGAATTGCACAATAAATGATAGAACTCTTGCGAGTACTGACAGGCAGAGAGATCTGGGCGTGCATGTCCACCGATCACTGAAAGTGGCAACGCATGTGGATAAGGTAGTCAAGAAGGCATATGGCATGCTGGCTTTCATTGGTTGGGGCATTGAGTATAAAAATTGGTTAATAAGTTATGTTGCAGCTGTACAGGACCTTAGTTCGGCCTCATTTGGAATATTGTGTTCAATTATGGTCGCCACACTACCAGAAGGATGTGGATGCTTTGGAGAGGGTACAGAAGTGGTTTACTAGGATGTTGCCTGGTATGGAGGGCATTAGCTATGAGGAGAGGTTAGATAAACTATGTCTGTTCTCACTGGAACGACGGAGGTTGAGAGGTGAACTGATAGAGATCTATAGAATTATGAGTGGCATGGATAGAGTGGATAGTCAGATGCTCTTTCCTAGCGTAGGAGTGTCAAGTACCTGGGAAAAAGTTTAGACCAGATGCGCGAGGCATGTTTTTTTACACAGAGGGTGGTAAATATATGGAACGCGCTGCCTGGGGAGGTGGTGGGAGCAGGTACGAAAGCGGCATTTAAGGGGCATCTGGACAAATATATGAATAGGGTGGGAATGGAAGGATACGGACTCCGTAAGTGCATATGGTTTTAGTTTAGGCAGGTACCATGGTTGGTGCAGGCTTGGAGGGCAGAAGGGCTGTTCCTGTGCTGTATTGTCCTTTGTTCTTTGTTCTCTTTGCTCTTTGTCCCAGGACCAGGGGGTGATAGATGGGACATATTGTCCCCGTGAGCACTGGCGTAGCAAAGGGGGGCATATTGGATGATGAGGAAGAACGCCAGGCCTCTTCTGACGAGGTGGATGAGGGGGGTGTCTAGGGAGATCCGGGTACGGAGCCTGAGCTGGCATGGCAGACGCCCAATGTGTGCTCCAGGACTGCCACAGGCGAAAAGCATAATCACCTCCCGATTTTCACCGGCAGCTCCGCCATTCAGTCCCACCTCTCCACATTCTCCCCAACATCCCCCCCAACCCCAACCCCCTTCCAAGTGTTTCCCACCTCCTCATAGCCACTCACATCCTCCCCTGTCCCCTTCACTTCCCCACTGCCCCTCCGAGGATCTACCAGCATCACAGGGTGTTGGCCCTTGGCAGGCCGTATCAGCGGGTCTTGCCCATGGGACGGAGAATGATGATGACGCTGTGAGTTGAGCTCTGGTGCTCCTCATCATTTGACAAAGTCTGACTTGCCTTTAAGACCACAGTACACTGTCTGCCTGGATAATTCCTGCATGTGTGCTGGCCAATCTGTCTCACAGGCCCATATATCCTCTGGGGCATGTGGGGAGGAGGGGGTGGGGTGGGCGTTTATGGAGATGGTGAACGATGATGGGTTACTCACCAGATAGGCTTTCCTACAAGGCGCCTTATACTTCTGGCCCCACCCCCTGGTGCCTCTGAGGATCATTCCAGGTGGACTGTCCAATTGTCCTGGAGGCCCTGCCCCGTGCAAACCTCCAGCGCCCCCCACCACCAACCTCCCACACACCCCACCCTCTACACCCAGCCTAGCTCATCACTTACACCCTTGAGACAGAGGATTGAGGCAGGTAGTAGTTTTGGTGCAAAGGTGTTGAATCGTGCCTTTTTCCAATAATGTGCCCTGACCCCTATCTCTAACCTGCGAGCTGCACCTGTGCCAACTTAACTGGTGTCTAAATTCCCTATCGTACATGACCAACTGCTCTTTCCAGGTGTGACCCCAGGCAGTACAGCAGACATGGAGGCGGCCTGCTGAGTATCTCACCCTCTGACCCAAGGTGCCTTTGGTGGCCGTCTTCTGGAGAGCCTGGACCGGGATGGGCCCGGACGATTTTCGGGTGTCACAGGTGACGAGGTGCCATCCAGTTCTGCCCGCTGACCATCAAATGCTCCAGTGTCAGGTGGGAGGCATTCAGAAGCACTTAGGTATTCCAGTATTCTACCCTGCGGGAGGCACTGGCACGGCCCCATCGGCTCCTCCTCCCTCGGGGTGCTCAATTGCCCCAGGCTACTCCATGGGTGGAGGTGAGGCCAGAGTGAGCTGTGCAGTCTCAGCCGTCACCTGGCACAGCCAGACCTGGAGGCCCGCTCTTGTCTGAACCAGGGTCTTGATGCCCTCAACCATAAAGCACAGATACTGGGACATGTCCTTCAGCAAGTGAGACAGGTCTCTCACAGCCTTGGTCATGTCCCTCTGGCACTGTGCCACGCCCCACTGGGACTGTCCCAGGTACCTCTGTGCCTGGCCCAGGCCTGTCAGCACCTGGCCAATGGTCTCGACACCTTCAGCCATGACCCTTTGTGACTAGGCCAAGTTCTGGAGCTCCGCAGCAACGTGGGCCCAGTACAAGTCTGCCTGTGACGGGGCTCCCCTTTCTTGAGCCTCAAACATTGACTGCACAGCATGCCCCAAGTCTTGTACACCTTGACCCGTGGCTATGACTTTTTGACCCAATACTTCCACCGCGGTCACCACCCATTCAGTGTTGGCCTGGGTACCATGCATTGCCAGCAACACCTCCTGTGCCTGGAGGCGGTTGGACTCTGATTAGCCTCAAGGAAGGGGGGGGGAGTGGTGAGGAGTGAGGGATGGAATGATGCCAGAGCCACGTCTGCCCAGTCCCGTATGACATGGCGGGCAGCAGCCTTCTCCCCACTACCCTGGGGAAGTGGTAGTCCCACCTCTCCTCCACTACGTCCAGCACTCTGTCCAGCTCACCCTCCATGAACCTCAGGCAGCTCTTTGTGGAGCCATCTTCTTGGCTGGAATGAGAGTGTGTGGAGAGTGGAGTGCTTATAAGCAGCTCCAGCTCATCAAGCTCACCAGCGCCAATTCCGACCCCAGCGAATCCGAAGCCGCTGGGAATGAGAATTGCTCTAGTTTTGCATGGCCAGAGTGCTGGCCCATTAGCATGTCCTAAAATGCTTCGGAACTAGCACCCCAAAGGAAAGGTGCACCCCCATGCAATTCAATCCTGCTGTCAACATTTTGTCTCCCAAACTGAGAAGTCTGCCCAGAGTTTATTTGTTTTATTATTATCTTCCCAACTCTTACCAACTTTTACAGATGCACCATAGAAAGCTTCCTATCTGGATGCATCACAGCCTGGTATGGCAACTGCTCAGCCCAGGACCGCAAGAAACTTCAGAGAGGTGTGAACACAGCCCAGTCCATCACACGAACCTGCCTCCCATCCATTGACTCCATCTACACCTCCCGCTGCCTGGGGAAAGCGGGCAGCATAATCAAAGACCCCTCCCACCCAGCTTACTCACTCTTCCAACTTTCTTCCATCGGGCAGGAGATACAGAAGTCTGAAAACACCACGAGCAGACTCAAAAGCAGCTTCTTTCCCACTGTTACCAGACTCCTAAATGACCCTATTATGGACTGTCGTCATTTAAAAAAATATATATATTTTTATTCAAATTTTGATCAAAACATAATTTTTTGCATTACCATTAACAACACTTAACATAACAAAATAAATGTTAACCATATGTACAGAAAAAGCAACAATACTATGTAACAATCCCCCCCCCCCCCCCCCCCCCCCCCCCGGGATGCTGCTGCTGCTGACCTTTACTGCTCTCCTAGAAAGTCGAGGAACGGCTGCCACCTCCGAGAGGCCCTCTCAAGGCAAGCTTTATTTTCTCGAGACTGAGAAACCCAGCCATGTCACCGATCCAGGTCTCCATGCTCAGGGGCTTCGAGTCCCTCCACATTAAAAGGATCCGTCTCCGGGCTACCAGGGAGGCAAAGGCCAATACGTCGGCCTCTTTCGCTTCCTGCACTCCCGGATCGTCTGACACACCAAAGATCGCTATCTCTGGACTCGGCACCACCCGCATGTCTAAGATCTTGGACATTGCCTTAGCAAATCCCTGCCAGAATCGCTTAAGAGCCGGGCATGCCCAGAACATATGGACATGGTCTGCTGGGCTTCCCGCACACCTCACACATTTATCCTCGACCCCAAAGAGCTTGCTCATCCTGGTTGCCGTCATGTGTGCCCGGTGGACCACCTTAAACTGGATTAAACTAAGCCTGGCACACGATGATGAGGAATTAACCCTGTTTAGGTCATCCGCCCACAGGCCCGCATCCAGCTCCCCGCTTAGCTCCTCCTGCCACTTGCCCTTAAGTTCCCCCACTGGGGCTTTCTCCGCCTCCTGAAGTTCCCGGTAGATGTCCGACACCTTCCCCTCCCCTACCCAGGCGCTGGAGACCACCCCATCCTGTATCCTGCGTGGGGGTAGCAACGGAAATGTCACCACCTGTTTTTTTAGGAAGGCGCTTACCTGAAGGTATCTGAAAGCGTTTCCAGGGGGCAAACTGAATTTCTCCTCAAGCGCTTTCAGGCTGGGAAAGGTCCCGTCCACGTACAGGTCCCCCATCCTTTTAATGCCTGCCCTATGCCAGCTTTGGAACCCTCCGTCGATCTTGCCTGGGACAAACCTGTGATTGTTGCGTATCGGGGACTGGGGTCCAAACTGAGGCTCCCTCCACCCCCCTGTGTCTTCTCCACGGACCCCAACAAAGAACAAAGAAATGTACAGCACAGGAACAGGCCCTTCGGCCCTCCAAGCCCGTGCCGACCATACTGCCCGACTAAACTACAATCTTCTACACTTCCTGGGTCCGTATCCTTCTATTCCCATCCTATTCATATATTTGTCAAGACGCCCCTTAAATGTCCCTATCGTCCCTGCTTCCACTACCTCCTCCGGTAGCGAGTTCTAGGTACCCACTACCCTCTGCGTAAAAAACTTGCCTCGTACATCTACTCTAAACCTTGCCCCTCTCACCTTAAACCTATGCCCCCCTAGTAATTGACCCCTCTACCCTGGGGAAAAGCCTCTGACTATCCACTCTGTCTATGCCCCTCATAATTTTGTATACCTCTATCAGGTCGCCCCTCAACCTCCTTCGTTCCAGTGAGAACAAACCGAGTTTATTCAACCGCTCCTCATAGCTTATGCCCTCCATACCAGGCAACATTCTGGTAAATCTCTTCTGCACCCTCTCTAAAGCCTCCACATCCTTCTGGTAGTGTGGCGACCAGAATTGAACACTATACTCCAAGTGTGGCCTAACTAAGGTTCTATACAGCTGCAACATGACTTGCCAATTCTTATACTCACTGCCCCGGCCAATGAAGGCCAGTATGCCGTATGCCTTCTTGACTACCTTCTCCACCTGTGTTGCCCCTTTCAATGACCTGTGGACCTGTACTCCTAGATCTCTTTGACTTTCAATACTCTTGAGGGTTCTACCATTAACTGTATATTCCCTACCTGCATTAGACCTTCGAAAATGCATTACCTCACATTTGTCCGGATTAAACTCCATCTGCCATCTCTCCGCCCAAGTCTCCAGACAATCTAAATCCTGCTGTATCCTCAGACAGTCCTCATCGCTATCCGCAATTCCACCAACCTTTGTGTCGTCTGCAAACTTACTAATCAGACCAGTTACATTTTCCTCCAAATCATTTATATATACTACAAAGAGCAAAGGTCCCAGCACTGATCCCTGTGGAACACCACTGGTCACAGCCCTCCAATTAGAAAAGCATCCCTCCATTGCTACCCTCTGCCTTCTATGGCCTAGCCAGTTCTGTATCCACCTTGCCAGTTCACCCCTGATCCCGTGTGACTTCACCTTTTGTACTAGTCAACCATGAGGGACCTTGTCAAAGGCCTTACTGAAGTCCATATAGACAACATCTACTGCCCTACCTGCATCAATCATCTTAGTGACCTCCTCGAAAAACTCTATCAAGTTAGTGAGACACGACCTCCCCTTCACAAAACCGTGCTGCCTCTCAGTAATACGTCCATTTGCTTCCAAATGGGAGTAGATCCTGTCGCGAAGAATTCTCTCCAGTAATGTCCCTACCACTGAAGTAAGGCTCACCGGCCTGTAGTTCCCGGGATTATCCTTGCTACCCTTCTTAAACAGAGGAACAACATTGGCTATTCTCCAGTCCTCCGGGACATCCCCTGAAGACAGCGAGGATCCAAAGATTTCTGTCAAGGCCTCAGCAATTTCCTCTCCAGCCTCCTTCAGTATTCTGGGGTAGATCCCATCAGGCCCTGGGGACTTATCTACCTTAATATTTTTTAAGACACCCAACACCTCGTCTTTTTGGATCACAATGTGACCCAGGCTATCTACACCCCCTTCTCCAGACTCAACATCTACCAATTCCTTCTCTTTGGTGAATACTGATGCAAAGTATTCATTTAGTACCTCGCCCATTTCCTCTGGCTCCACACATAGATTCCCTTGCCTATCCTTCAGTGGGCCAACCCTTTCCCTGGCTACCCTCTTGCTTTTTATGTACGTGTAAAAAGCCTTGGGATTTTCCTTAACCCTATTTGCTAATGACTTTTCGTGACCCCTTCTAGCCCTCCTGACTCCTTGCTTAAGTTCCTTCCTACTTTCCTTATATGCCACACAGGCTTCGTCTGTTCCCAGCCTTTTAGCCCTGACAAATGCCTCCTTTTTCTTTTTGACGAGGCCTACAATATCACTCGTCATCCAAGGTTCCCGAAAATTGCCGTATTTATCTTTCTTCCTCACAGGAACATGCCGGTCCTGTATTCCTTTCAACTGACACTTGAAAGCCTCCCACATGTCAGATGTTGATTTGCCCTCAAACATCCGCCCCCAATCTATGTTCTTCAGTTCCCGCCTAATATTGTTATAATTAGCCTTCCCCCAATTTAGCACAGTCATCCTCGGACCACTCTTATCCTTGTCCACCAGTACTTTAAAACTTACTGAATTGTGGTCACTGTTACCGAAATGCTCCCCTACTGAAACATCTACCACCTGGCCGGGCTCATTCCCCAATACCAGGTCCAGTACCGCCCCTTCCCTAGTTGGACTGTTTACATATTGTTTTAAGAAGCCCTCCTGGATGCTCCTTACAAACTCCGCCCCGTCTAAGCCCCTGGCACTAAGTGAGTCCCAGTCAATATTGGGGAAGTTGAAGTCTCCCATCACCACAACCCTGTTGTTTTTACTCTTTTCCAAAATCTGTCTACCTATCTGCTCCTCTATCTCCCGCTGGCTGTTGGGAGGCCTGTAGTATACCCCCAACATTGTGACTGCACCCTTCTTATTCCTGATCTCTACCCATATAGCCTCACTGCCCTCTGAGGTGTCCTCTCGCAGTATAGCTGTGATATTCTCCCGAACAAGTAGCGCAACTCCACCTCCCCTTTTTCATCCCCCTCTATCCCGCCTGAAACATCTAAATCCTGGAACGTTTAGCTGCCAATCCTGCCCTTCCCTCAACCAGGTCTCTGTAATGGCAACAACATCATAGTTCCAAGTAGTAATCCAAGCTCTAAGTTCATCTGCCTTACCCGTAATGCTCCTTGCATTAAAACATATGCACTTCAGGCCACCAGACCCGCTGTGTTCAGCAACTTCTCCCCGTCTGCTCTGCCTCAGAGCCACACTGTCCCTATTCCCTAGTTCTCCCTCAATGCTCTCACCTTCTGACCTATTGCTCCCGTGCCCACCCCCCTGCCATACTAGTTTAAACCCTCCCGTGTGACACTAGCAAACCTCGCGGCCAGGATATTTATGCCTCTCTGGTTTAGATGCAACCCGTCCTTCTTATACAGGTCACACCTGCCCCGGAAGAGCTCCCAGTGGTCCAGATAATGGAAACCCTCCCTCCTACACCAGCTGTTTAGCCACGTGTTTATCTGCTCTATCTTCCTATTTCTAGCCTCACTGGCACGTGGCACAGGGAGTAATCCCGAGATTACAACCCTCGAGGTCCTGCCTTTTAACTTTCTGCCTAGCTCCCTGAACTCCTGCTGCAGGACCTCATGCCCCTTCCTGCCTATGTCGTTAGTACCAATATGTACAACGACCTCTGCCTGTTTGCCCTCCCCCTTGAGGATTCCCTCTACCCGTTCGGAGACATCCTGGACCCTGGCACCAGGGAGGCAACATACCATCCTGGAGTCTCTTTCACATCCACAGAAGTGCCTATCTGTGCCCCTGACTATAGAGTCCCCTATTACTATTACTCTTCTGCGCTTTGACCCTCCCTTCTGAACATCAGAGCCAGCCGTGGTGCCACTGCTCTGGCTGCTGCTGTTTTCCCCTGATAGGCTATCCCCCCCGACAGTATCCAAAGGGGTATATCTGTTCGAGAGGGGGACAACCACAGGGGATTCCTGCACTGACTGCCTGCCCTTTCTGGTGGTCACCCATTTCTCTGCCTGCACCTTGGGTGTGACCACATTTACATAACTGCGATCTATGACGCTTTCCGCCACCTGCATGCTCCTAAGTGCATCCAATTGCTGCTCCAACCGAACCATGCGGTCTGTGAGGAGCTCCAGTTGGGTGCACCTTCTGCAGATGAAGCCATCCGGGACGCTGGAAGCCTCCCGGACCTGCCACATCTCACAGTCAGAGCACAGCACCCCTCTAACTGACATTGCGTCAATTAATTAAAATTTGTCTTTTTTTTTAAATACTTTTTTTTTAAATTTCAAAGTTACTGTCAACTATCTGTTTCCTAGCACTAGATTTCTAATAGAAATGCGATAGCTAACTATAATACTCTCCGATCTCTGGCTTAGATATCCTCTAAATTATAATTAAGTTATTATGTTTAATTAGTTCCCAAATACTCAAATTTTTTTAAAATTTAGGTTAGAATCCCAACCAGCCACTCTGGCCACAGCTTTTCTGTGATATCACTTTAGTTTCCCCCCGACACACACAATTTGAAAAAAGGTATAAAAGTAAAAATCACTTACTTACCTTCTTAGTGTCTGAGATGTTCTCAGGTTCTCTCGCTGACAGAGACTGCTCCTCCACCTCCGATCCTTGACCTGCACAATGCTAATAATATAATAATATAATATGGCACTTACCTTACACCAATGGGTCTTATTATTAGGTTAGAGGAGGAGGGCGGGTGGGAGACACTACACGTGTAGTGTCTCGGGTTTCCTCTCCACCAGAATTTATTGGTTGGGGGGGAGGGACTTGCCAGAGGTCCGCTGGTCGAACTTCCGGTTCCCGCCTTATATAAAAACAAATAAAACAGAAAAGAAGAACAGACACGGGACCAGGCAAGGCTTTTAAATACACTACTCACCTCCCAGAAGGCCCCTGCGCACCGCTGCCGCCGAAATCCGAAGGGCTGCTCCTGTAAAGGTAAGGCTTTTTAAAGTAAGTACTCACCTCCCAGAAGGCCCCTGCGCACCGCTGCCGCCGAAATCCGAAGGGCTGCTCCTGTAAAGGTAAGGCTTTTTAAAGTAAGTACTCACCTCCAAGAAGGCCCCTGCGCACCGCTGCCGCCGAAATCCGAAGGAAATCCGAAGATCTTTAATGCCGCCACCACCACCGGACTGGAGGAGCAGCGGGCCGGCGAGAACGGCAGAGATGCCGTTACAAGTGTCCCTAGGCTGGTGCCTTTGCATGAGGCCGCCTCTAACCACTCCCACGTCGACCCCTCCCCCAATACCCATTTCCTAATCGTGGCTATGTTAGCCGCCCAATAGTAGCTGCAAAAGCTTAGGAGCGCCAACAAGCCCCCCCCCGACTGCGCTCTAGATACAGTCTCTTTACTCGCGGGGTCTTATTTGCCCATACAAATCCCGAGATGATCTTGTTCACCCGCTTAAAGAAGGACTTAGGGATGAAGATGAGAAGGCACTGGAAGACGAACGGAAATCTGGGGAGGACCGTCATCTTAACGGTCTGCACCCTCCCGCTAGAGAAAGCGGGAGCATGTCCCACCTTTTAAAGTCCCCCTCCATCTGCTCTACCAGCCAAGATAAATTAAGCTTGTGGAGGGCATCCCACTTTCGAGCCACCTGTATACCCAGGTACCGAAAGCCCTTCTCGACCATCCTAAGCGGAAGCTCTCCCAGTCTCTTTTCCTGCCGCTTAGCTTGGAACACGAACATCTCGCTTTTCTTCTCGTTTAATTTGTACCCCGTGAAATTGCCGAAGTCCCTCAGAATCTGCATGACCTCCCCCATCTCCTCTCGTGGGTCCGAAATGTACAGGAGCAGATCATCCGCATAGAGCGAGACCCGATGCTCCTGCCCCCCCCCCGAACCAACCCCTGCCAGTTCTTTGAAGCCCGCAGTGCTATGGCCAACGGCTCTATCGCAAGGGCGAATAATAGCGGGGAGAGAATAATCGCAATAATAGCCTCGTCCCCCGGTGGAGCCTAAAGTATTCCGACCTCATCCTGTTCGTGCACACATTTGCCACGGGGCCTGGTAGAGTAGCTGGACCCAACCTATGAACCCCTCACCGAATCCAACCCTACTTAGCGCTTATCACAGGTACTCCCATTCCACCTGGTCAAAGGCTTTCTCTGCGTCCATCGCCGCCACCACTCCTGCCTCCCCTCCCTCTGAGGGCATCATGATGATGTTTAGGAGCCTCCGTACATTGGAGTTCAATTGCCTGCCCTTGACGAAGCCTGTCTGATCCTCCCCTATCACCCCAGGGACACAGTCCTCAATTCTAGCAGCCAAGATCTTGGCCAGCAGTTTGGTGTCTAAGTTCAGGAGCGATATCGGTCTATAAGACCTACACTGTAGCGGATCTTTCTCTCGTTTGAGGATGAGTGAAATCGAAGCCTGTGACATTGTTGGGGGGAGGGTCCCTCTCTCTTTGGCCTCGTTAAAGGTCCTTAGCAGGAGTGGGCTCAGCAGCTCCGAAAATGTCTTGTAGAATTCTACAGGATAGCCGTCCGGCCCCGGGGACTTGCCCGACTGCATGTTCCCTAGACCCTTTACAATCTCCTCCAGCTCTATCAGGGCCCCCAGTCCCTCCACCAGATCCTCTTCCACCTTTGGAAACCTCAATTGGTCCATGAATTGCTTCATCCCTTCCCCTCCCGGCGGGGCTCTGACTCATACAATTTACCGTAAAACGCCCTAAAGACTTTGTTCACTCCCTCTGGGTCCATGACCACGTTGCCCTCTGTTGTACCCTCAATAACGTCGCTTAGAGAGTAAAACGGTAAAGAAGGCTTTAATAAGCTAAGAACTAGCCTGGTGCCGAGATGGGTGCTAACTGGGTGCCACCCACAAGGCGGCCCCTTATATACGGCTCCCAGGTGGGCGGAGCCGGAGGCAGAGTCCCCCAGGGTTCCAAGCCCGGTCTTAAAGGGGACATCACCTTACATGATGACAAGGGTACAGTAGTACAATAACCGTGCATCACACCCTCCTTATCCCGCACTTCCCCAATTTCCCTGGCCGCCTCCCTCTTGCGAAGTTGGTGCCCCAGCATTCTACTCGCTTTCTCCCCGTATTCGTAGACAGCCCCTTTGGCCTTCCTCAGCTGTGCTACCGCTTTCCCTGTGGTCATCAGGTCGAATTCCACCTGCAGCCTCCGGCGCTCTTTCAGTAGCTCCGTTTCGGGCTTCTCCGCGTAACTCCTGTCTACTCTGAGTATCTCCCCGACTAGCCTTTCTCTCTCCGCTCTTTCTTTCTTCCCTCTATGGGATCTGATAGAGATTAACTCCCCTCTGATAACTACCTTCAGGGCCTCCCACACTGTGGACGCCGGTACCTCCCCCGTATCATTAGTTTCCAAGTAATTTTTAATGTTCCTCCTTATCTGCCCACAAACCTCGTCATCTGCTAGCAGCCCCACATCCAGCCTCCATAGTGGGTGCTGACCTCTCTCCTCCCCAAGACGCAAATCCACCCAGTGCGGAGCATAGTCGGAGACTGCAATGGCCGAGTATTCTGTCCCCTCCAGCCTAGGGATTAATGCCCTGCTCACAACAAAGAAATCTATACAGGAATAAACTTTGTGGACATGGGAAAAAAAAGAGAACTCCTTCGCCCTCGGCCGGGCGAACCTGTTCCATGAATCTCCTCAGTTCTTTAGCCGCCGCTGGCCACTTTCCCGACCTGGGCTTTGACCGATTCAATACAGGGTCTATGACTGTGTTAAAGTCACACCCCATAATCAGGTTGTGTGAGTCTAAGTCCGGAATTTTACCCAGCATGCGTCTCATGTATTCCACGTCATCCCAGTTCAGGACGTAAACGTTCACGCGCACCACCCGAGTCCCCTGCAGCTTCCCGCTAATCATTATTCATCTGACCCCTTTGTCAGCCACAATACTCCCTGCCTCAAAAGCCACCTGTTTGCTGACCAGGATTGCTACCCCTCTGGTCTTTGAATCCAGCCCCGAATGGAACACCTGGCCCACCCACCCTTTTCTCAATCTTGTTTAGTCCGCATGTTTTAGGTGCGTCTCCTGTAGCATAGCTACGTCTGCCTTTAACCCCTTTAGGTGCGAGAACACGCGAGCCCTCTTGACCGGCCCATTCAGACCCCTCACACTCCATGTGATCAGCCTGGATTGGGGTTAACCCCCCCTCCCCTCCCCTGCCGACTAGCCATCTCCCTTTTTCGGCCAGCCACGAGCCCGCGTCCCCCACTTACCCGAGCCCTCCCATTGGAGGCCCCCCCCCCGACTCTCCCTCTGTTCCCCCATGTTGGCTCCTTTTCTGTCAGCAAAGCAGCACCCCTCCCGCCACCCCCCCCCCCCCCAGCAGCCCCATGATCCCAAACCCCCAAGTCAAGCACCCGCTTGACACTGGCTCTCCCCCATTACGCTTCCAGGAGTCAGCTGACCCATGCTGACCCCTGCCGCTCCCACCTCTGTCTCCGATTATTCAGATGCCTCATTTTCCGGGCCTCTCCCTCCCTGTGTAAAGCCCAACTTAACTGCTTTAACAGCCTCCAAAGAACATTTTCCGCCCCCCCCCCCCCCCCCCCCCCAACGAAACGAACAACAAACCCCGGGCGCAAACCCGGCCCCACAAAAAGAAACGGCTCCAGCTGCCAGAAGAGCAGCCCTACGTGTAGGGCCCCTCTCCTCCCTCTGCGGCCGAGCTCCACAAAAGCCAAAAACAGGGCCAAAGAAACAGGGAACAAACAAAAATAAGAGGGAACAACATAATGTCGCTCCCTCCGGCTATCCGGCAATTAACAGCCCCACCAGAGTAACGTCCCAGTGTGGCTGTCCTTTAGGTCGAGTCAAACTTTTCTTGCTTGATAAAAGTCCACACCTCGTCCGTTGTTGGACTGACCTCATTAACACTACACCCTGTATGCTTCATCCGATGCCAGTGCTTATGTAGTTACATTGTATATCTTGTGTTTCCCTATTATGTATTTTCTTTTATTCCCTTTTCTTCCCATGTACTTAATGATCTGTTGAGCTGCTCGCAGAAAAATACTTTTCACTGTACCTCGGTACACGTGACAATAAACAAATCCAATCCAATCTATTTTTTAAATATAAATTTGGCGGCAGCAGTGGTTTTTATTGTTATCAATGATCAATGTATTTTATGTGTGAGGTTAGTGTAATTTCATACCCTGAAAGTGATTTGTCATAATTTAAATCATTATCCGTCAGCAAGCTATGATTATTTATGTGGTTATTTATTGGCACACACTTGCCATGAAGATTTAAATGCAGCGTCTTACACACACTCTTGCAGACTCAAAAAGACTGCTTCTTTGTTCTGATCTCAGCCTCTTTAAAAAAAAACCTGATGTTAGAAACAATACCTGCTCAATAGATGAAGCACTTGAGACTTAATGGACCGTGAAGGCTATAAAACGAAGAAAGCTAATACTCCCAGTGAAATAGCCTGGACGTGTCAATCAAGTGTCTTGCAAAAGGTAATGGACCTTGAAATTGGATTTAGACAATGCAGTTCAATGCTTTTAGGCTTTTCAGCATGTCCAGAGGTTTGAAAAAGCCAAAGGAGAATGTAATTGACTGTGAAAGAAGCCACTTCAAAGATTTCCAACACATCAGAGGGAAGACTTCCACCTTCATCTGACAGATATTTGATGTTGACATGCTGGGGGAGACATAAAAGTGTTCCAGCATATCAGAGGGAAAACCTTTAACCTGCAACACGGTAGCACAGTAGTTAGCAATGTTGCTTCACAACGCCAGGTACCCAGGTTGAATTCCCGCTTGGGTAACTGTCTGTGCGGAGGCTGCATGTTCTCCCCGTGTCTGCGTAGGTTCCTCCAGGTGCTCCGGTTTCCTCCCACAAGTCCCGAAAGACGTGCTGTTAGGTGAATTGGACATTCTGAATTCTCCCTCTGTGTACCCGAACAGGCACCGTAGTGTGGCGACTCGGGACTTTACACAGTAACTTCATTGCAGTGTTACTGTAAGCCTACTTATTATTAACTACAACATGACATGCTGAAAGAGAGTTGAATGATTTCCAAAATTGCAGAGGGACGACCTGCCACACGACCCCTATCCCAGAAAAGACACACGATCTGAGACCCTCCAGCCCAGTCTGAGCGCCCTCAAACTTAGCAGCGTCCTTTGAAGGACCCCCCCTTGGCACCCTGGACGGAAGTGTAGAGAGGGTATTCAACCCCTTCCTCCCCCTCGGTGTCCGTGGCAGTGCTGTAATGCTATGCAATCTATCCCGTTAAGTCACAGCATCTACAGTAGGGCCAACTTAGGGACCAGTTGTGATTTGCTCCCAGGTGAGTTCCAGCTGGCGGTGCAGGGGGGGAAGCATCCTTGGGGGGGGGGGCATTCTGCTTCAAACCTGCTAATTACATTGAAATGAATGGCAATTAGTTTGAATCAGCTTCTTGCCCACTCTGGATGGGGGCCTGATCTTGTTGGTGGAGCAGGCTGGGAGACTCGCAATGGGTTTGAGGTCTGGTGATAATCCCGATTTGGCCCGTCAACCCCCGATCCAACGGGCCATCGGGAATCCCGCCTGGGTCTATCAGCCCCGGAATATCACTCCCAAGTTATGAGAGTGAAAGGAATATGCTGATAGTTCGATGAAAAGGGATGGGAGGAGCGGTCTGGCCCTATCAGCTGCTTCTGTGCTGTAATGCTGTGCAATCTATCACTTTAAGTCACAGCATCTACAGTAGGGTCAACTCCAGATTATACCATTAAGATTAGAAACTCACCTCCATTGTTGAACAGGCTGTGATTGTCCACCCACCGCACTGGGTCCTGGATAAACTGGGGGAGGCAGATATCTTTCCTCTGTGGGACATAGAGACATAAGGCTCTATACACAATATCATAATCATGGCAACATTACATCTAGTACACACTGTTGATTTTATATTTATTACTATCTTGGGCTATAGGGAGTTACGTATAAGATGTTCAGTGGTTTGGTCCTGTCAATAAAAGTGCATTTGAATCTGAAGCAAACCCGAGATGGAGGAGCATGAGGTACAATTAACGACCTCCCAATATGATCTAGCCACAAATACACCTGTCACATGGCCGGCACCATCCTTTGTAAAATACATTGCCAAAGCCAGGAATAACCAAGGAAGCAGTTAAGAAAAGTATTGGCAAAAGTATAAAAAAGGAGACAAACCCACCGATGTCAAGTAATACCCATGACAAATGCAACAAAGAGGGCAACAACCCAAGGCAGGGAATTTCTCCAGAAGCTGCTGGCACTCCTCTCTGCATAAGTTGGATTTACATCGCACAGCCAACACATTTATGACAGTAGAGTGTGGAACGGCTTAGTTGAAATTCTTGACCAAAATCTTTCCTGCAGGAAAGATTTCCTCTTAAGTGATGACCTACAACAGGCGACAGTCTTGATCCCCGCTTTGTAAAAACACAGCTTGCCCACTGTGGGTGAGCTTCAATAGAATTATGGAATAATTTGGTAAAGGTCACTCTGAGCCTTTCATTTTATTTATCCTTTGATGGGATGTGAGTAGCGCAGGCAAGGGCAGCATTTGTTACCTATCCTTATTTGGCGATGAGCTGAATGACTTGCTAGGCCATTTCAGAGGGCATTGCTGTGGGACTGGAGTCACATGTAGGCCAGACCAGGTAAGGGTGGCAGATTTCCTTCCCTAAAGGGCATTAGCAAACTAGATGGGTATTTACAGCAATCGTTTCATGGTTACCATTATTGAGTCTAACTTTTTAATTCCAGATTTTAAAGAAAGAATGAGTTTAAATTCCACCAGCAGCATAGGTGAGATTTGATTCCTCATCCTGGAGCATTAATCTGAGCCTTTAGATTATTAGTAGTGACATTACCACTGTGCCACTATCTCCCCCTCACTATACATATGTAAATTAGGTCAACAATTTGTAGTCAAAGACATTTATTTAGTCTGTTGGTTTTACTTTGATGTGAGAAAAATGGGGATTCATTTTTTTAGACCACTATGCGCAGGGCTTCAAGGTTGGATTCTGGGCAAAGAAATATTGATTACACTGATATAATGAAGGCAATAATTCCTTGCTGGGTACAGTTCGATGATTGTGAATGTTCTCAGAGACTCATCACAGTGGTAATTAGTTACATATGAAGTTTTGACAGTGATTGATGGCTAATCTTCAGGGAATGATCTTCAGGGGATGTCCAGGAGGACTGGAGAATAGCCAATGTTGTTCCTCTGTTTAAGAAGGGTAGCAAGGATAATCCCGGGAACTACAGGCCGGTGAGCCTTACTTCAGTGGTAGGGAAATTACTGGAGAGAATTCTTCGCGACAGGATCTACTCCCATTTGGAAGCAAATGGACGTATTAGTGAGAGGCAGCATGGTTTTGTGAAGGGAAGGTCGTGTCTCACTAACTTGATAGAGTTTTTCGAGGAGGTCACTAAGATGATTGATGCAGGTAGGGCAGTGGATGTTGTCTATATGGACTTCAGTAAGACCTTTGACAAGGTCCCTCATGGTAGACTAGTACAAAAGGTGAAGTCACACGGGATCAGGGGTGAGCTGGCAAGGTGGATACAGAACTGGCTAGGTCATAGAAGGCAGAGAGTAGCAATGGAAGGATGCTTTTCTAATTGGAGGGCTGTGACCAGTGGTGTTCCACAGGGATCAGTGCTGGGACCTTTTCTCTTTGTAGTATATATAAATGATTTGGAGGAAAATGTAACTGGTCAGATTAGTAAGTTTGCAGACAACACAAAGGTTGGTGGAATTGCGGATAGCGATGAGGACTGTCAGAGGATACAGCAGGATTTAGATTGTTTGGAGACTTGGGCGGAGAGATGGCAGATGGAGTTTAATCCGGACAAATGTGAGGTAATGCATTTTGGAAGGTCTAATGCAGGTAGGGAATATACAGTTAATGGTAGAACCCTCAAGAGTATTGAAAGTCAAAGAGATCTAGGAGTACAGGTCCACAGGTCATTGAAAGGGGCAACACAGGTGGAGAAGGTAGTCAAGAAGGCATACAGCATGCTTGCCTTCATTGGCCGGGGCATTGAGTATAAGAATTGGCAAGTCATGTTGCAGCTGTATAGAATCTTAGTTAGGCCACACTTGGAGTATAGTGTTCAATTCTGGTCGCCACACTACCAGAAGGATGTGGAGGCTTTAGAGAGGGTGCAGAAGAGATTTACCAGAATGTTGCCTGGTATGGAGGGCATTAGCTATGAGGAGCGGTTGAATAAACTCGGTTTGTTCTCACTGGAACGAAGGAGGTTGAGGGGAGACCTGATAGAGGTCTACAAAACTATGAGGGGCATAGACAGAGTGGATAGTCAGAGGCTTTTCCCTAGGGTAGGGGGGTCAATTACTAGGGGGCATAGGTTTAAGGTGAGAGGGGCAAGGTTTAGAGTAGATGTACGAGGCAAATCTTTTACGCAGAGGGTAGTGGGTGCCTGGAACTCGATACCGGAGGAGGTGGTGGAAGCAGGGACGATAGTGACATTTAAGGGGCATCTTGACAAATACATGAATAGGATGGGAATAGAGGGATACGGACCCAGGAAGTGTAGAAGATTGTAGTTTAGTCGGGCAGCATGGTCGGCACGGGCTTGGAGGGCCGAAGGGCCTGTTCCTGTGCTGTACATTTCTTTGTTCTTTGTTTGTTAACTGCACTCTATTCTATCCTGACCAATTTATCCACATGTGCACTTTCACGTAGGTTCACAGGAAAATGTCATGGAGCGGGAATCCTGATCAGTTTGTGGACCCAATGCTACACCTCCCCATCACGGTATGCTGAGGTCAGATGAAGGGCCCTATTGTTGTTCTTGTTGAGACCGGCTGCCTAGAACAAACTGGAAGTCAAATATTTTACTTTCCTACTCTTTGGTTATCTCGTCCTACAAGCATCCAGCAGCGATGAAGACCATTCAGCCCATTGTGGATGTGCTAGCTCTTTGAAGAAGCTCCAATTTGTCTCAACTTCCTGCTCTTTCCACGTTTCTCTGCAATTCTTTCCTTTTCAAGTACTATCCAATTCTCGACCGAACATTACTGTTGAATCTGCCTTCGAGACAAGGTGTTCCCTAACAACGCGCTGTATAAAAATATCTTCCTCTGGTTCTTTCACTGATTACCTTAAGTCTCTGTCCTCTGGTTACCAATCACTGGTAATAGCCTTTTCTTATTTGCTCCATCAAAACCCTCTATAATTTTGAACAACTCTATTATAAATCTCCCTGTGATCATCTTGGCTCGAAGGAGAGCACTGTCAGCTTCTTTACTCTCTGCATAACTGAAGTCCCTCATCCCTGATATAATTCTGATAAATCTCCTCTGAACCCTCTCCAAGACCTTCACAAAAGTAATATCTGTTATTCTAAATGTAAACTATCTCAATGAAATCGGATTAGATATATTAACATTAATTTGGGTTGGTACAGTGGATCAGATTTGCATGACACCATGTGATTAAACTGCATCAATCCTTCAACTGCAATGCTTCACTTACCACCGCCCGTGGGTATTGATTCATAGCCAGCCACTTTATCCAGCATGCTCGCCGGTGGAGCAGATGGGCCCAGAGTTGCCATCGGAGGATTTCCGTGTGCTGACCCTGTGTGAAATAGAACATTTGGCTTAGATTCAGGCATGTTCTCTGTTGTACAAGGGTATCTGACAAAGCAAGGGCTAAAGTGGAACTGGGAATCACTGCCATCCACAGTATGAGGTAAAGAGACACATGACCTGAGACTAGAGCCAGTTGTGAGCTGGACAGAGACCTGTGTAGAAACAAGCATGGAGTTAGCTCATAGCTTGGACTACACCTTGCATCTATATATAGTTATGTGTTATCAATAAACAATTAATGTTCAGCCATAAAAATCACAAAACCTCTTTGTGAGAAATAGTGAGCATACAACATTCTCATCTCGTTTAAGGCCAGGGTGGACAAAGAAGAGAGGTTGGAGTGGCAGAGGGTAATAGACGAGATGTTGGAGGTACATAAGAGTTATGCAGAAGATGGGGACCCGGCGAAGTTCGAAAAGAGGAAGGAACTACAGGCGAGCTTTGACCGCCTATCTACTAGGAAGGCGGTGCGCCAACTGAGACGAACCAGGGATGCAGTTTACGAGCATGGAGATAAGTATGTTAGCAGGTCAGCTCCGGAGGGAGGCAGCAGTAAGGGAAATTGTTCAGGTGAGGGATGTGGTAGTCACCACTAGCTGTATTATATGTATTACGGTAAGACACATATACTAGAGGTACATGGATAAATCCCTGCCTGCTGGCTCTGCCCAGTAGGCGGCGTATAAATGAAAATGAAAAATGAAATGAAAATCGCTTATTGTCACAAGTAGGCTTCAAATGAAGTTATTGTGAAAAGCCCCTAGTCGCCACATTCCGGCGCCTGTTCGGGGAGGCTGTTACGGGAATGAGTGTGCTCGCCGGTGCTGCAGCCATTTTGGTAGCAGCTACAGGAGGCACAACATCTTTGCTCAATAAAGCCTCGATTATTCCACTACTCGTCTTTGTGGTAATTATTAGTGCATCAATTTATTGAGCAAAGATTTTTAAAACGATGGATCTTCGCATCAAGCCTGATCACTTGCAGCTGAGTCCTCAAGCAGCCAATGCTACGTCCGCTTTTGACCACTGGCTAGCCTGCTTCGAAAGCTACCTCCGAACATCCGCTGAGGAACCCTCGGACGTGCAGAAGCTCCAAATAATTTATTCATGGGTGAGCCCTGACATTTTTCCTCTCATCCAGGATGCGCCCACTTACTCCGAAGCAATGGAGCTCCTGAAAGGACATTACATTCGACCAGTCAACCAACTATACGCCAGGCACCTCCTTTCCACGAGACAGCAACTCCCCGGTGAGTCTCTGGACGATTTCCGGCATGCCCTGCACATCCTGGGGAGGAACTGTGACTGCCAGGCAGTTTCGGCAGTCCAGCACACAGAACTTTTAATCCGAGACGCCTTCGTTACGGGCATGAGGTCAGCATGCGTCCGCCAGTGCCTACTGGAAGCGGGTACGCTTGATCTTGTGGGAACCAGGCAGCTCACGAACTCGTTAACAGTGGCCTCCCGTAATGTCCAGTCGTACGCACCCGATCGCACGGCACCCTCATGGGCATTGTGGGCCCCACCAGCTGCCGACTCCAGCTCACCGCAAGCCTGCGCGGCGCAGCAGTCAGCCAACCCCGGGGGCCCAAATGCTCTTTGTGCGGGCAAAATAAACACCCCCGGCAGCGCTGACCGGCGCAGAGCGCAACCTGCAATGGATGCGGAAAGAAGGGACACTTTGTTTCTGTGTGCCAGGCCCGGTCAGTCACCGCTGTCTCTAGGCCCAGCGTCCCTACACCCCCCCACGTGCGACCCAGGGGCACCACGGGTTTCCTCCTCGCAAGCCACATGCGGCCCATGGGCGCCGCCATCTTTAACGCCAGCTGCCACGTCCGCCCCATGGGCGTCGCCATCTTCGGCACCATTTTGGACGGCGCCTCAGGACCCCTGCTCGTCCGGAAGCTCGTCTGGCCGTTCATCGTGTGCCGCTACCTCCACCACCGCTTACCAGCCCGGGGCTTCCCAGCATCTGCCGCAGATCGCCTCGATCACCCTGGACCAGTCCCGGCCCCGCAACCTTGCGTTCGCAACAACAACGGTGAAAATCGATGGGCACAAAACGTCCTGCCTTTTTGACTGCATGAGCACAGAGAGCTTCATCCACCCCACGACGTTAAGGCGCTGCTCCCTCGCGGTACACCCCATTACCCAGAAAATCTCCCTGGCCTCTGGATCTCATTCCATGGAAATCCAGGGGTACTGCATCGCGACCCTCACCGTCCAAGGCGTAGAGTTTAGCAACTTCCGGCTCTATATCCTCCCCCACCTCTGTGCTGCCCTGGTAATCGGCCTGGACTTCCAGTGCCACCTCCAAAGCGTAACCTTAAAATTCGGCGGATCCCTCACCATATGCGGCCTCACGACCCTTAAGGTTGATCCACCTTCCTTGTTTGCGAACCTCATCCCGGATTGCAAACACTTCGCCACCAGGAGCAGACGGTACAGTGCCCAGGACAGGACCTTCATCAGGTCGGAGGTCCAACGGCTTCTGCGGGATGGCATCATTGAGGCCAGCAACAGCCCCTGGAGAGCCCAAGTGGTAGTAGTAAAGACTGGGGAGAAGCATAGGATGGTCATTGACTACAGTCAGACCATCAATCGGTACACGCAGCTCGACGCGTACCCCCTCCCACGCATTTCAGCGGGAGCGGTGCGCAAGTGATTTCTGGGAGGTAAGTTTATCCTTGAAAAACACTTACCTTCACAGGAACAGGCCAGTCGATTTCAGCGGGAGCGGTGTGCAAGTGATTTCTGGGAGGTAAGTTTATCCTTTAAAAACACTTACCTTCACAGGAACAGGCCAGTCGACTTCAGCGGGAGCGGTGCGCAAGTGATTTCTGGGAGGTAAGTTTATCCTTTTAAAAAAACACTTCTTTTCTGTTTTTTCTTTTTTTTTTCGACCCGCGGACTTCTGGGAAGACCCCCCCCAACCAATAAATTCTGGTGGAGAGGAAACCCGAGACACTACACGTGTAGTGTCTCCCACCCGCCTTCCTCCTCTAACCTAATAATAAGACCCATTGGTGTGAGGTAAGTGCCATATTATATTATTATTATAATTATATTATTAGCATTGTGCAGGTCAAGGTTCGGAGGTGGAGGAGCAGTCTCTGTCAGGGAGAGAACCTGAGAACATCTAAGACACTCAGAAGGTAAGAAGGTAAGTAAGTGATTTTTACTCATTTTTACTTTTATACCTTTTTCAAATTGTGTGTGTCGGGGGGGAAACTGAAGTGACATCACAGAAAAGCTGTGGCCTGAGTGCCTGGTTGGGAATCTACACTAAATTAAAAAAATTAAGCATTGGGAACTAATTAAACATAATTACTTAATTATAATTTAGAGGGGTATCTAAGCCAGAGATCGGAGAGTACTATATTTAGCGTTCGCATTTCTATTAGAAATCTAGTGCTAGGAAACAGATAGTTAACAGTAACTTTGAAATTTAAAAAAATATATATTAAAAAAAATTTTTTTTAATTTTTAAAAATTTTTTAATTAATTGACGCAATGTCAGTTAGAGGGGTGCAGTGCTCTGACTGTGAGATGTGGCAAGTCCGGGAGGCTTCCAGCGTCCCGGATGGCTTCATCTGCTGAAAGTGCACCCAACTGGAGCGCCTCACAGACCGCATGGTTCGGTTGGAGCAGCAATTGAATGCACTTAGGAGCATGCAGGTGGCGGAAAGCATCATAGATCGCAGTTATGTAAATGTGGTCACACCCAAGGTGCAGGCAGAGAAATGGGTGACCACCAGAAAGGGCAGGCAGTCAGTGCAGGAATCCCCTGTGGTTGTCCCCCTCTCGAACAGGTATACCCCTTTGGATACTGTCGGGGGGGATAGCCTATCAGGGGAAAACAGCAGCAGCCAGAGCAGTGGCACCATGGCTGGCTCTGATGTTCAGAAGGGAGGGTCAAAGCGCAGAAGAGCAATAGTAATAGGGGACTCTATAGTCAGGGACACAGATAGGCGCTTCTGTGGACGTGAAAGAGACTCCAGGATGGTATGTTGCCTCCCTGGTGCCAAGGTCCAGGATGTCTCCGAACGGGTAGAGGGCATCCTGAAGGGGGAGGGCAAACAGGCAGAGGTCGTTGTACATATTGGTACTAACAACATAGGCAGGAAGGGGCATGAGGTCCTGCAGCAGGAGTTCAGGGAGCTAGGCAGAAAGTTAAAAGACAGGACCTCTAGGGTTGTAATCTCGGGATTACTCCCTGTGCCACATGCCAGTGAGGCTAGAAATAGGAAGATAGAGCAGCTAAACACGTGGCTAAACAGCTGGTGTAGGAGGGAGGGTTTCCGTTATCTGGACCACTGGGAGCTCTTCCGGGGCAGGTGTGACCTATAGAAGGACGGGTTGCATCTAAACCGGAGAGGCATAAATATCCTGGCCGCGAGGTTTTCTAGTGTCACACGGGAGGGTTTAAACTAGTATGGCAGGGGGGTGGGCACGGGAGCAGTAGGTCAGAAGGTGAGAGCATTGAGGGAGAACTAGGGAATAGGGACAGTGGGGCTCTGAGGCAGAGCAGACAGGGAGAAGTTGCTGAACATAGCGGGTCTGGTGGCCTGAAGTGCATATGTTTTAATGCAAGAAGTATTACGGGTAAGGCAGATGAACTTAGAGCTTGGATTAGTACTTGGAACTATGATGTTGTTGCCATTACAGAGACCTGGTTGAGGGAAGGGCAGGATTGGCAGCTAAACATTCCAGGATTTAGATGTTTCAGGCGGGATAGAGGGGGATGTAAAAGGGGAGGCGGAGTTGCGCTACTGGTTCGGGAGAATATCACAGCTGTACTGCGGGAGGACACCTCAGAGGGCAGTGAGGTCGTGTCTCACTAACTTGATAGAGTTTTTCGAGGAGGTCACTAAGGTGGTTGATGCAGGTAGGGCAGTGGATGTTGTCTATATGGACTTCAGTAAGGCCTTTGACAAGGTCCCTCATGGTAGACTAGTACAAAAGGTGAAGTCACACGGGATCAGGGGTGAGCTGGCAAGGTGGATACAGAACTGGCTAGTTCATAGAAGGCAGAGAGTAGCAATGGAAGGATGCTTTTCTAATTGGAGGGCTGTGACCAGTGGTGTTCCACAGGGATCAGTGCTGGGACCTTTGCTCTTTGTAGTATATATAAATGATTTGGAGGAAAATGTAACTGGTCTGATTAGTAAGTTTGCAGACAACACAAAGGTTGGTGGAATTGCGGATAGCGATGAGGACTGTCAGAGGATACAGCAGGATTTAGATTGTTTGGAGACTTGGGTGGAGAGATGGCAGATGGAGTTTAATCCGGACAAATGTGAGGTAATGCATTTTGGAAGGTCTAATGCAGGTAGGGAATATACAGTGAATGGTAGAACCCTCAAGAGTATTGAAAGTCAAAGAGATCTATGAGTACAGGTCCACAGGTCATTGAAAGGGGCAACACAGGTGGAGAGGGTAGTCAAGAAGGCATACGGCATGCTTGCCTTCGTTGGCCGGGGCATTGAGTATAAGAATTGGCAAGTCATGTTGCAGCTGTATAGAATCTTAGTTAGGCCACACTTGGAGTATAGTGTTCAATTCTGGTTGCCACACTACCAGAAGGATGTGGCGGCTTTAGAGAGGGTGCAGAAGAGATTTACCAGAATGTTGCCTGGTATGGAGGGCATTAGCTATGAGGAGCGGTTGAATAAACTCGGTTTGTTCTCACTGGAACGAAGGAGGTTGAGGGGAGACCTGATAGAGGTCTACAAAATTATGAGGGGCATAGACAGAGTGGATAGTCAGAGGCTTTTCCCCAGGGTAGAGGGGTCAATTACTAGGGGGCAAGGTTTAGAGTAGATGTACGAGGCAAGTTTTTTATGCAGAGGGTAGTGGGTGCCTGGAACTCGCTACCGGAGGAGGTGGTGGAAGCAGGGACGATAGTGACATTTAAGGGGCATCTTGACAAATACATGAATAGGATGGGAATAGAGGGATACGGACCCAGGAAGTGTAGCAGATTGTAGTTTAGTCGGGCAGCATGGTCGGCACGGGCTTGGAGGGCCGAAGGGCCTGTTCCTGTGCTGTACATTTCTTTGTTCTTTGTTCTTTGTATGTTTGTTGTTGATACAATTCACACCTCTTTAACCTGGGGTTACCCAATCTCTGGATCTGTAAAGATTTAATCACCTGCTAATGGTCGCATTCGAAGCATTGTTTGGCATCTTTGAATTTGTCTGTATATGTGTTTCTGGAACATACCTCTTCATTCACCTGAGGAAGGAGCAGCACTCCGAAAGCTAGTGACATTGAAACAAACCAGTTGGACTTTAACCTGGTGTTGAAAGACTTCGTACTGTGCTCACCCCAGTCCAACGCCGGCATCTCCACATCATGTTTACACAGAGACACACTCTCAGTGTGTGTTTACACAGAGAGCCACTCTCTGTGTGTGTTTACACAGAGAGCCCCACTCAGTGTGCATTTACACCGAGCCCCACTCTGAGTGTGTGTTCACACAGAGAGACCCACTCTCAGTGTGTGTTTACACAGAGAGACCCACTCTCAGTGTGTGTTTACACAGAGAGACCCACTCTCAGTGTGTGTTTACACAGACAGACCCACTCTCAGTGTGCATTTACACCGAGCCCCACTCTCAGTGTGTGTTTTCACAGAGAGCCCCACTCGCTGTGTGTGTTTACACAGAGAGTCCCACTCTCAGTATGTGTTTACACAGAGACCCACTCTCAGTGTGTGTTTACACAGAGGGACCCACCGTATCAAGGCAGACATCGCCAAGGCCACGGTGCATGTGGTCGACGAGTCCCTCCCCTTGCAGGTCAAGAGCGATACATCGGACGTAGCTCTGGCCACCACCCTCAACCAGGCGGGCAGGCCCGTGGCCTTCTTTTCCCGCACCCTCCATGCCTCCGAAATTCGGCACTCCTCTGTCAAAAAGGAGGCCCAAGCCACTGTGGAAGCTGTGCGGCATTGGAGGCATTACTTGGCCGGCAGGAGATTCACTCTCCTCACTGACCAATGGTCGGTTGCATTCATGTTCAATAATACAGAGCGGGGCAAGATCAAAACCGATAAGATCTTGAGGTGGAGAATTACGAGATTTCGTATCGCCCCAGGAAGCTCAACGAGCCCCCTGACGCCCTATCCCCCGGTACATGTGCCAGCGCACAAGTGGACCGACTCCGGGCTCTCCACTATGGCCTCTGCCACCCGGGGGTCACCCGATTCTTTCATTTCATCAAGGCCCGCAACCTGCCCTATTCCGTTGAGGAGGTCAGGACTGTCACCAGAGACTGCCAGGTCTGCACAGAGTGCAAGCCGCACTTCTACCGGCCAGATCGAACGCACCTGGTGAAGGCCTCCCGCCCCTTTGAGCGCATCAGCATGGACTTAAAAGGGCCCCTCCCCTCCACCGACTACAACACGTACTTTCTGAACGTGGAAATGAGTACTCCCCGTTCCCTTTCTCTATCCCATGCCCCGATATGGCTTCTGCCACGGTAATTGAAGCCCTCCACAGTATCTTCACTCTGTTCGGTTTCCCCACCTACATCCACAGCGATCGGGGATCCTCCTTTATGAGTGATGAGCTGCGTCAGTTCCTGCTCAGCAAGGGCATTGCCTCGAGCAGGACGACAAGCTACAACCCCCCGGGAAACGGGCAGGTGGAGAGGGAGAATGGGACGGTCTGGAAGGCCGTCCTGCTGGCACTACAGTCTAAAAATCTCCTAGTCTCCCGCTGGCAGGAGGTCCTCCCCGACGCGCTCCACTCCATCCGATCGCTCCTCTGCACTGCAACTAACGAAACACCCCATGAACGTCTCTTTGCCTTCCCCAGGAGGTCCACCTCTGGGGTCTCGCTCCCAACATGGCTGACAGTTCCTGGACCCGTCCTCCTTCGCTAACATGTGCGGACCCATAAGTTGGATCCTTTGCTCGAAAGGGTCCCCCTCCTACATGCAAACCCACAGTGCGCCTACGTGGCGCACCCTGACGGGCGCCAGGACACAGTCTCCCTCCGGGATCCCCAACCCACGGCCCACGACCCAACATCCCCCCACCCCCCCCCCCCTCCGGTTGCCTCATTCACCCCTGCGCCACTCACCCCCCCCCCCCCCCCCCCAGCGAACCTCACCGCAGCCCCCACCCCAGGAGGATCCGTCTTAGCTATGAGGAGCGGTTGAATAAACTCGGTTTGTTCTCACTGGAACGACGGAGGTTGAGGGGAGACCTGATAGAGGTCTACAAAATTATGAGGGGCATAGACAGAGTGGATAGTCAGAGGCTTTTCCCCAGGATAGAGCGGTCAATTACCAGGGGGCATAGGTTTAAGGTGCGAGGGGCAAGGTTTAGAGTAGATGTACGAGGCAAGTTTTTTATGCAGAGGGTAGTGGGTGCCTGGAACCCGCTACCGGAGGAGGTGGTGGAAGCAGGGACGATAGTGACATTTAAGGGGCATCTTGACAAATACATGAATAGGATGGGAATAGAGGGATACGGACCCAGGAAGTGTAGAAGATTGTAGTTTAGTCGGGCAGCATTGGCACGGGCTTGGAGGGCCGAAGGGCCTGTTCCTGTGCTGTACTTTTCTTTGTTCTTTGTTCTTTGTCCTCCCACTGGTTCCACTCAGGGGTGACGAGAACAATACGCTCCCGGAGTCACAGGTGACCAAGTCAGCGCCCACATCACCACCAGGACTGAGGCAATCACAGAGGAGGATCAAGGCCCCCGACAGACTGAATTTGTAATTTTTTGTTCCACCACCCCCGCCGGACTCTTTTTTAACAGGGGGTGAATGTGGTAGTCACCACTAGCTGTATTATATGTATTACGGTAAGACACATATACTAGAGGTACATGGGTAAATTCCTGCCTGCTGGGTCCGCCCAGTAGGCGGTGTATAAATGTGTGCGCTCGCCGGTGCTGCAGCCATTCTGGTGGCAGCTACAGGAGGCACAACGTCTTTGCTCAATAAAGCCTCCATTATTCCACTACTCTCGTCTTTGTGGTAATTGATAGTGCATCAAGGGACAGGGCAGGGAAGTGCTGGTGGCTCCGGATCTGATTAACAAGGTCTTTGAGGAACTTTATGAGAGGTTGTACAGGTCAGAGCCACCTGGGGAGACTGGGAGATGCAGGAATTTCTGGATGGATTGGAGTACCCGAGGTTAGGAGAGGGGAACAGGGCTGCACTAGAAGGAGCGAGAGTGGAGCAGGAGATAAAGGATGCGACTGGGAGGATGCAGTCGGGGAAGGTGGCAGGGCCGGATGGGTTTCCGGTGGAATATTATAAAAAATTCAAGGATAAGCTGGCACCCCTGATGGTGGGGATGTTTGAAGAGGCGATAGGGAAGGGGATGTTGCCACAAACTTTGGTGCAGGCATCGATTTCCCTGTTGCTAAAAAAAGATAAGGATTCGACGGAGTGTGGGTCGTATAGGCCCATATCACTTCTGAATGTGGACGTAAAAGTATTGGCGAAGGTACTGGCGGGTAGGCTGGAGGAGTGCCTCCCAAAGGTGATAGGTGAGGATCAGACGGGGTTTGTGAGAGGCAGGCGGCTCTTTTCAAACGTTAGAAGGGTATTGAACGTCGTGATGGCACCGGCAGAGGGGAAGGAAACAGAGGTGGTTGTGGCATTGGACGCTGAGAAGGCGTTTGACCGGGTAGAATGGGGGTACTTGATGGCAGTTCTGGAGCGGTTTGGGATTGGACCAATATTTGTGAACTGTGTAAAGCTACTATATAAGGAGCCGAGGGCGAGAGTCCGCACAAACAACATCAGCTCGAGATACTTTTCTCTCCACCGTGGGACGAGGCAGGGATGTCCTATGTCCCCCCTGCTGTTTGCACTCGCGATCGAGCCGTTGGCCATCGCATTAAGAAGTTCAGGGGTATGGAAAGGAATAGTGGGGGGATGGGGTGGGGGGGGGGGGCGCGGGATAGAGCATAGGGTGTCCTTATATGCGGATGACTTGCTGTTATACGTGCTGGAACCGAGTGTGTCGATAGGGGGAATATTGGAGCTACTTCGAGTGTTACGGTTTTTCTCGGGGTACAAGCTGAAACTAGACAAGAGTGAATATTTTGTGGTGTCTTGGCCGGGGGGTGGGGGGGGGGCTGCCGTTCCGTAGGGCAGGGACTCACTTTAGGTACCTGGGGGTGCAGGTTGCCTGGGAGTGGGGGGGCTCCGCAGCTGCAACATTTCTAGTTTGGTGGGGCGAGTGAAAGCTGATCTGGCAAGGTGGGATGGTCTCCCTCTGTCACTGGCGGGTCGGGTACAGGCGGTTAAAATGAACGTGTTGCCGCGATTTCGGTTTATTTTTCAATGCCTTTCAATTTTCCTGCCAAAGGCTTTTTTCAGAGAGATTGAGGGAAGGATTACTTCGTTCATATGGGGAGGGAAGGTGGCCAGAGTTAGAAAGGTGCTGCTACAGAGGGGAAGGTAGGCAGGGGGTTTGGGTCTTCCGAACCTGATGTATTGCTACTGGGTGGCGAATGTGGAGAAGTTGCGGAGCTGGGTCAGAGGGGTCGATTCCCAGTGGGTCAGAATGGAGGAGAGTTTGTACAGGGGGTCGGGATTGAAGGCGCTAGCGACAGCGCCACTCCCGATGGCCCCGGGGAAATACTCAGGGAGTCCGGTAATAATAGCTTCATTGAAAATTTGATTTGATTTGATTTGATTTATTATTGTCACATGTATTAGTACACAGTGAAAAGTATTGTTTCTTGCATGCTGTACAAACAATGCATACCGTACATAGGGAAAGAAGGAGAGACTGCAGAATATAATGTTACAGTTATAGCAAGGTGTAGAGAAAAGATCAACTTAATACGAGGTAGGTCCATTCAAAAGTCTGATGGCAGTAGGGAAGAAGCTGTTCTTGAGTCGGTTGGTGCGAGACGTCAAACTTTGGTATCTTTTTCCTGATGGAAGAAGGTGGAAGAGAGTATGTCCGGGGTGCGTGGGGTCCTTAATTATGCTGGCTGCCTTTCTGAGGCAGCGGGAATTATAGATAGAGTGAATGGATGGGAGGCTGGTTTGCGTGATGGACTGGGCTACGTTCACAACCTTTTGTAGTTTCCTGCGGTCTTGGGCAGAGCAGGCTCCATACCAAGCTGTGATACAACCAGAAAGAATGCTTTCTATGGTGCATCTGTAGAAGTTGGTGAGGGTCGTAGCTGATATGCCAAATTTCCTTAGTCTTCTGAGAAAGTAGAGTCGTAGGTGGGCTTTCTTAACTATATTATCAGCATGGGGGAACCAGGACAGGTTGTTGGTGATCTGTACACCTAAAAACTTGAAGCTCTCGACCCTTTCTACTTCGTTCCCATTGATATAGACAGGGGAATGTTCTCCACTACGCTTCCTGAAGTCGATGACAATCTCCTTCGTTTGTTGACATTGAGGGAGAGATTATTGTCGTCGCACCAGTTCACCAGATTCTCTGTCTCATTCCTGTACTCTGTCTCGTCATTGTTTGAAATCCGACCCACTACGGTGGTGTCATCAGCAAATTTGAAAATCGAGTTGGAGGGGAATTTGGCCACACAGTCATAGGTGTATAAGGAGTATAGTAGTGGGCTGAGGACACAGCCTTGTGGGGCACCGGTGTTGAGGATGATCGTGGAGGTGTTGTTGCCTATCCTTACTGATTGTGGCCTGTGGGTTAGAAAGTTCAGGATCCAGTCGCAGAGGGAGGAGCCAAGGCCAAGGCCACGGAGTTTGGAGATGAGTTTTGTCGGAATGATGGTGTTGAAGGTTGAGCTGTAGTTGATAAATAGGAGTCTGACATAGGTGTCTTTGTTATCTAGGTGTTCCAGAGTAGAGTGCAGGGCCTGTTGCAGCGGTAGGCGGACTGTAGTGGATCAAGGCAATCCGCGAGGCTGGAGTTGATTCATGCCGTGACTAACCTTTCGAAGCACTTCATGATGATGGATGTCAGAGCGACTGGCCGATAGTCATTAAGGCATGCTGCTTGACCTTTTTTTGGTACAGGGATGATGGTCGTCTTCTTGAAGCAGATAGGGACCTCAGATTGTTGTAAAGAGAGGTTGAAGATGTCTGCGATGACCTCCGCCAGCTGATCCGCGCAAGACCCGAGTGCTCGTCCGGGTACCCTATCCGGGCCAGTGGCTTTCCGTGGGTTGACCTTCGAGAAGGCTGCTCTGACACAAGATCATCCGAGGCTTTTGGGGTGGAGGGCGTGCTCTCCCTGACCTCTTTCTCAAAGCGGGCATAGAATGCGTTGAGCTCATCAGGGAGTGGTGTGTTGGAGCCGGTGATTTTACATGCCTTCATCTTGTAGCCCATTATGTCTTGCAGACCTTGCCATAGACGGCGGGGGTCCGTGTGGCTAGCCTGGGACTCGAGCTTGGTCCGGTGCTGTCTTTTGGCATCTTTGATGGATTTCTTTAGATCATATCTGGCTTTCTTGTAGAGGTCAGGGTCGCCTGACTTGAACGCCTCAGACTTAGACTTCAGCAAGCAGTGGATCCCCCTGTTCATCCAGGTTTTCCGGTTGGGAAACACGCGGATTTGCTTCTTTGACACACAGTCTTCTACACACTTACTAATGAAGTCAGTTACTGTAGTGGCGTACTCGTTCAGGCTGGTCACAGAGTTTTTAAATATTGACCAGTCCACTGACTCTAAGCAGTTCCGTAGGAGATCATCCAATTCCTCAGACCTAATTTCCTAATTTGGAGGCAGTTTCGCCAACACTTCGCGTTGGGGGCAGGGTCAAGGGAAATGCCGATTCGGGGGAACCACAGATTTGAGCCAGGGAGGTGAGATGGAAATTTTCGGAAATGGGAGAAGGGGATTAAGACACTGAAAGATTTGTTTCTTAGGGGTCGGTTTGCAGGATTGAAGGAGCTGGAAACGAAGTATGGGCTGGAGCAGGGGGAAATGTTTAGATACATGCAGGTTCGAGATTTTGCCAGAAAGGAGACACAGAGCTTCCCGGTGGAGCCGGCCTCCACATTGCTGGAGGATGTGCTGACGACAGGAGGACTGGAGAAGGGGGTAGTGTCGGCGGTTTACGGAGCTATTTTGGAAGAGGAGAAGGCACCACTAGAAGGGATCAAAGCAAAGTGGGAGGAAGAGTTGGGAGAGGATATGGAGGAGGGGTTCTGGTGTGAGGTGCTCCGGAGAGTGAATGCCTCCACCTCGTGCGCGGGTTTGGGGCTGATACAGCGGAAGGTGGGATACAGAGCACACGTCACAAGGGCGAGGATGAGCCGATTCTTTGAAGGAGTAGAGGATGTGTGTGAGCGTTGCGGGGGGGGGGGGGGGGGGGGGCCCGCTAATCACGTTCATATGTTGTGGTCCTGTCCAAAGCTAGAGGATTACTGGAAGGAGGTTTTTAGGGTAATTTCTAAAGTGGTGCACGTGAAACTGGACCCGGGCCCCCGGGAGGTCATATTCGGGGTGTTGGACCAGCCACGGTTGGAAACGGGTGCGGAGGAAGATGTTGTAGCCTTCATCTCGTTGATCACCCGAAGGCTAATCCTGATAGGTTGGAGAGGAACCTCTCTACCCTGTGCCCTGGCTAGACGGGGGGCCTGTTGGAATTCTTGACTCTTGAGTAGGTTAAGTTTGAACTGAGGGGAAGGATGGAGGGGTTCTACAATTCATGGGCATTATTCATTATGCACTTTCAAGAACTGGATAACAGAGACAATTAGTTGGGGCGGGGGGATGGGAGTGTTGTGGGGAGGGGGGCTGTGTGTGTTAATAGTGAGTATGGGTGATCCCTGATTCCTTTTTGTCATTTGTTTATGTGAACATGTGGGCTGATGTTTGGGGTTTGGTGGGAGGATGGGATCGTTGTTATTGATATGGGGATTGACATATTTGTTACTGATTATTGTTTATTGTTGGTGGGTGTAAATTTGGGAGAAAATTTGAAAAATGAGGAGAATAAAAAATATTTTTTAAAAAAAGAACGTACAACATTCTCTTACAAATTAAATTTGAGGTGTCAAATGGCAAAATGGATAATCCATCAAGAGAATTTCACCTTCAGGATTTCATCTGCAACTCAACTGTCACAAAGAAACAAGAGTCATTGAAGATTCTACTGCTGCTGTCCACAGAGGTTAGCTTTGCAGTTGCAAGAAAGGAGAAGCAGGCTTTGGCTATAGTTAACAGTCTTTGCCACCAGCTTGTACCAACCCAGTTCTGCATGGTAATTGCTGGTGCCCTAGCAGGTGATGGCACAGTCAATATCCAGCACACACTGTCAAGGTTAGTTCCCCATGTTCATTCCCAGGTACAGTAGATGTCACAATGCCTGCTCTTTTGGTTAGCTTTATCTGGTGGGCATAGTTAGTCAGGACACACTGGTTCTTAATTTCACTGCCATGTAATTTAAAATATGATAGACTGTGATTGGGGTGCTTCCAAGGAACCATTCGGCAGTTTGGCTAGTTTAATATTCACATTACCTATTTGCCATCCAGTCTGATGAATAGTAATAATAATCATCTTTATTATTGTCACAAGTAGGCTTACATTAATACTGCAATGAAGTTACTGTGAAAAGCCCCTAGTCACCACACTCTGGCGCCTGTTCAGGTACACTGAGGGAGAATTCAGAATGTCCAATTCACCTCACAGTACGTCTTTCAGGACTGGTGGGAGGAAACCGGAGGAAACCCACCCAGACATGGGGAGAACATGCAGACTCTGCACAGACAGTGACCCAAGTCGGGAATCAAACATGGGTTCCTGGCGTGTGAAGCAACAGTGCTAACCACTGCGCTCCCATGATGACCTAGGTTCCTTTGGGAACAGGAGCTTCTGCAAGTGCTAATCATAACCCAAAGTGGGGCCTCTGCACTGTTTTATCTGCACTGCTCACCTGAGGAAGGAGCAGCGCTCTGAAAGCTAGTGACATCGAAACAAACCTGTTGGACTTTAACCTGGTGTTGTAAGACTTCTTACTCTAATGAATGTAATACATGTTACTCAATACTGCTGTTGATGAGGTTTTCTGAATCTTGATGAGAAAGACTCGAAGTCGTCCAGAAATAACAAAAGATTTATTGAGTAACTAAAGCAATAATTTTGTGAGTTCTTTACTTTAATATTAATACTAGCAATAAGGTTAACAGGATCTAAATACAGTAACTATGTTTAAGTACACTCACACTCTGAGCTAATCTACACTCCTGCTCTCTCGTCACAGTACACCCAAAAGAGAGAGGAGCAGAATGAGGTTGCTTTTATATCCCTGTTGGTACTGCCCTCTAGTGATCATCTGATTCTACTGATTACACATTAACCCCTTATGTACATGCACATACAGAGATCACTACATGCATGATCACTGGCAATGCTGGTGTCATGGTACCCACAAGAGGGCACAGGGAAAAGCTGGTACAGCCTGCCTTGCATTGAACTCCTCGGTTTGTAAAGAGCAGACAAATTATATACTGCTTTTCATGACCACTAGGGCTGGAATTTTAAGCCAACCCCAATGCATGGATTTTTTTTTCTGTAGTGGAAGCAGCTTGCCATCGGCGGGATCTTCTGGTCTTGCCGAAGGCAATGGGCACTTGCGTTGTTCTCTGACCGCGCCGCTGGTGAACCCACAGCAGGGACGTCATCTTCGGCGTGACCAGAAGATCCTGCTGGGGTGAAGGGCCAGAAAATCCTGCCCAGATGCCTCAAGGCACTTTACAGCAAATGAAGTACTTTTTGAAGCACAGTTATTATTGTACTGTAAGAAATATGGCTGTTCATTTGTGCGCAGCAAGCTTTCCAAAAGATTTACCTCCAACAGTGCTGCACCCCCTCAGTACTGTACTAGAGTGTCAGCTAGATATTTGCACCTAAGGCCTAGAGCAGAAATTGAATTTGGAACCCTGTGACACACAGGGGAGAATGTTATCAACTGGACCAAGGCTGACACAATCAAGCTCCCCTTCATCCAAAATGATCAGAAAAAGCCATTTTTTAAAAGTTGCTTCTATATTAAACTCAATAGTCCTTAAACACAGACACAGACAGGTGTACTCCTGCTGAAAGTTGCTGCTAATGTCTAAATGTTGTTACTTTTTGCTCCTTTCAGTGTATTATTATTAAGCTGATGCCTATTTAGGACAAGGGCTTGCTCCCAGCCCCATCAGAAAGTCAAAGAGCACGCAAATAAAACAGTGACAAATCACAACATCAATCTGTATTGATATAGAACCTTAAAAATTACTTTTAACAATTCCAAGTTGCTTCACAGAAGTGTTACAACACCAGCACTGAACCACAAAGGGCGACATTACAGTAGACGGCCAAAGTTTGGTCAAAAAGGTAGGTTTTAAAGAGCGTCTTAAAGGAGAAAAGAAAGGTAGTGAACCTGACTGAAGGTTTTGGAGTGGGGATGCGGAGTGAAATTCCACAGCTGAGGGCACAGTTACTATGGCAGAGTTATTAAAATCAGTGATGCTCAAGTGGCCGGAATTAGCTGAGCAGATATCTTTCAAAGGGTTGTCAGATTGGAGACTATTACAGAGATTACAGATTATAGGGTCTATTGAGGGATTTGAAAACAGGATGAGAATTTTATAATTGAGGAGTTGCTTAACCGAGCATCATTGTAGGCCAATGAGGGCAGACAGGACTTGGTGAGAGTCAGGACACCACTACAGGTGTTCCTCGGGGTAGTGTCCTAGGCCCAATATCTTCAGCTGCTTCATCAATGACCTTCCCTCCATCATAAGGTCAGAAGTGAAGATGTTCTCTGATGACTGCACCATGTTCATCGCTATTCGCGACTCCTCAGATAATGAAGCAGTCCATGTCCAAACGCAACAAGACCTGGGCAATATCCAGGCTTGGGCTGACAAGTGGCAAGTTACATTCGCGCCATACAAGTGCCAGGCAATGACCATCTCCAAGACAGAATCTAACCAGCACCTCTTGACATTCAATGGCATTACCATAGCTGAATCTCCCACAATCAGCATGCAGGGGGTTACCATTGACCAGAAATTGAACTGGACTAGCCATCGAAATACTATTTCTGCAAAAGCAGGTTAGAGTCTAGGAATCCTGAAATGAGTCACTTCCACACTCCCCAAAACTTGTCCACCACCTCCAAGGTATAAGTCAGGAGTATGATGGAATACTCCTCATTTGCCTAGATGAGTGCAGCTCGAATAACACTGAGAAACTTGAGACCATATTGAAAAAGCAGCCCACTTGATTGACACCCCGGCACACAAACATTTACTCCCTCCACCGCCGATGCACAGTAGCAGTTGTGTTACCATCTACAAGATGCACTGCAGGAACTCACCAAAGTTCCTTTGGCAGCACCTTCCAAACCCACGACCACGACCATCTAGAAGGACAAGGGCATCAGATACCTGGGAACACCACCACCTGTGCGACCCCCTCCAAATCACTCACCACCCCGACTTGGAAATATATCGCCGTTCCTTCACTGTTACTGGGAAAAAGTCCTGGAACGCCCCCCCTAACAGCATTGTGGGTGTATCTATACCTCAGGAACTGCAGCGGTTAAAGAAGGCAGCTCACAACCACCTTCTCAAGGGCAATTAGGGATGGGAAATTAATGCCAGCTTAACCAGCAATATGAATGATTTGTAAAAAATATTGAAATTAAATCATTAGAAAGCTTGGGGAAGTAAAAAACTTGAAAACACTCTTTCATGACCATCGCCACAAAATGTCCAGTCCTTTTCTTAAGTGGATATTTATCCACTCCGCTTTAATTTAAATTGATGCCGCAATAGTATATCCATTACCTTATTCTTCTGGTCTCTGGTTGTGCTTGGAGTTTTAGTTTTATACCCATAATCCAAAGTAAGTAACGCTCTTTGCCAAATTGGCCAACAATATGGGAGTGATTCTGGCTGTTTTTGGTATCATGATTAAAGCAGAAACACATTTGGATTTCTCAGCTGAAGCAGATCTGTTTCTTGACCAATCATGTTAGAAAGATTTGGATGGAGGCCAAGTGAAGTTAAAGTTCAATGGTAAGCTATGGGTGGAATGTGTAGAGGATAATTGAAACATCCTGCAAGGCAACAATGCACAATATAATTGAATTTTTAAAAATATTTGACTGCTGAAGTTTCCAGAATTTCATTATATTAACATCACTTTACAGAATCGCACAATCAGAACTCCTTTACAGAGGGAGTTCCACAGTCTGTGTCCCTTACAGAGGAGGTCCCACTATCAGTGTTCCTTTACCGAGGGAATCTCACAGTCAGTGTCCCTTTACAGGGGAGGTCCCACTATCAGTGTTCCTTTACAGAGGGAGTACCACAGTCCGTGTCCCTTACAGAGGAGGTCCCACTATCAGTGTTCCTTTACAGAGGGAATCTCACAGTCAGTGTCCCTTTACAGAGGAGGTCCCACTATCAGTGTTCCTTTAGAGTAGGAATCTGACAGTCCGTGTCCCTTTACAGGGTAGGTCCCACTATCAGTGTTCCTTTAGAGTGGGAATCTGACAGTCCCTGTCCCTTTACAGGGGAGGTCCCACTATCAGTGTTCCTTTAGAGTGAGAATCTGACAGTCAGTGTCCCTTTACAGGGGAGGTCCCACTATCAGTGTTCCTTTACAGAGGGAATTTCACAGTCAGTGTCCCTTTACAGAGGAGGTCCCACTATCAGTGTTCCTTTACAGAGAGAGTTCCACAGTCCATGTCCCTTACAGAGGAGGTCCCACTATCAGTGTTCCTTTACAGAGGGAATTTCACAGTCAGTGTCCCTTTACAGAGGAGGTCCCACTATCAGTGTTCCTTTACAGAGGGAATTTCACAGTCAGTGTCCCTTTACAGAGGAGGTCCCACTATCAGTGTTCCTTTACAGAGAGAGTTCCACAGTCCATGTCCCTTACAGAGGGGGTCCCACTATCAGTGTTCCTTTACAGAGGGAATTTCACAGTCAGTGTCCCTTTACAGAGGAGGTCCCACTATCAGTGTTCCTTTACAGAGGGAGTTCCACAGTCCATGTCCTTTACCAAAGAGGCCCACTATCAGTGTTCCTTTACAGTGGGAATCTGACAGTCCGTGTCCCTTTACAGGGGAGGTCCCACTATCAGTGTTCCTTTAGAGTGGGAATCTGACAGTCAGTGTCCCTTTACAGGGGAGGTCCCACTATCAGTGTTCCTTTAGAGTGGGAATCTGACAGTCAGTGTCCCTTTACAGGGGAGGTCCCACTATCAGTGTTCCTTTAGAGTGGGAATCTCACAGTCAGTGTCCCTTTGCAGAGGAGGCCCACTATCAGTGTTCCTTTCCAGAGGGAATCTCACAGTCAGTGTCCCTTTACAGAGGAGGCCCACTATCAGTGTTCCTTTCCAGAGGGAATCTCACAGTCAGTGTCCCTTTACAGAGGAGGCCCATGATATGCCATCAATGAACACACGACGAGTGGTGAACGTAACTGAGGCTTTAATAAACTAAACAGAAAGCCTCCTGGCCTCGGAAACCGAACTGAGGCAGCGACGGAGACTAGCCACCTTTATACCGAGCCCGAGGGAGGCGGAGCCAGCAGACAGTAGTTTACCACATTACATATAATACAGTGGCTGTTTACCACAATACACATATATGCTACAGTGGTTCGGAGCCAGCAGGGACAAGCCCAGGCATGTGAAATGAAAATCTCTTATTGTCACAAGTAGGCTTCAAATGAAGTTACTGTGAAAAGCCCCTAGTCGCCACATTCTGGCACCTGTTCGGGGAGGCTGGTACGGGAATTGAACTGTGCTGCTGGCCTGCCTTGGTCTGCTTTCAAAGCCAGCGATTTAGCCCTGTGCTAAACAGCCTGACAGTACAACACAGTACAACAATGTAACAGTACAACAATACAATACAGTACAGTGGTTTACCACATTCACCCCCTGTTAAAAAAAAAGAGTCCAGCGGAGGTGAAGTGGACTTAAAGATCAAGTCGGCGGCCTTGACCTTCCGCTGTGATCGCCTCAGTCCCGGCTGTGGTGTGGGCACCGGTGTCGAGACCTGCGCGTCCGGGAGCTTGTCGTCCTCTTCTTCACCCAGTAATTGAGTCGGTGGAGGGGGGGCAGTGTGTGGGCGGGGGTGGTGGTGATGGCCGCTGGGGGGCCTGCGGGTGCCAGACCTTGAAGTAGCTGCGTAGTGGTGGAGGGTGACAGTGTAGGGTCGGGGTGGTGGTGATGGTCGCTGGGGAACCTGCAGGCACCAAATCCCAGAGGGAGACTGTGTCCTGTCACCCATCATGATGTGCCACGTAGGCATATTGTGGATCGGCATGGAGGAGCAGGACCTTCTCGACGAGGGGGGTCTGATTTATAACTCCTTGCATGCTTCCGGAGGAGGACGGGCCTTGGGACTGTCAGCCAGGACGGGAGCGAGACTCCGGAGGTGGACTTCCTGGGGAAGGCAAACATACGCTCGTGAGGGGTCTCGTTGGTGGCAGTGCACAGGAGCGACCGGATGGAGTGGAGCGCATTGGAGAGGACCTCCTGTCAGCGGGAGACTGGGAGACTTCTACACCATAGGGTCAGGTGGACGGCCTTCCAGACCGTCCCGTTCTCCCTCTCCACCTGTCCGTTGCCTCGGGGGTTGTAGCTGGTAGTCCTGCTGGAGGCGATGTCCTTGCTGAGCAGGAACTGACGCAACTCGTCGCTCATGAAGCAGGAAGCCCGATCGCTATGGATGTAGGTGGGGAACCCGAACATGGTGAAAAGACTGTTCAGGGCCTTGATGACGGTGGCAGAGGTCATGTCAGGGCATGGGATGGCAAAGGGGAATCTTGAGTATTCGTCAACAATGTTGAGGAAGTACACATTACGGTCAGTGGAGGGGCCCTTTGAAATCGATGCTGAGGCGCTCAAAGGGGCGAGAGGCCTTTACCAGGTGCGCCCTGTCTGGCCGGTAAGTGCGGTTTGCACTCCGCGCCGACCTGGCAGTCCCTGGTCACGGTCCTGACCTCCTCGATGGAGTACGGCAGGTTGAGAGCCTTGATAAAGTGAAAAAGGCGGGTGACCCCCGGGTGACAGAGGTCATTGTGGGGGCCCGAAGTCGGTCTACTTGTGCTCTGGCACTTGTACCGCGGGATAGGGCATCTGGGGGCTCATTGAGCTTCCCAGGTCGATACAAGATATCGTAGTTGTAGGTGGAGAGCTCGATCCTCCACCTCAGAATCTTGTCGTTCTTGATTTTGCTCCGCTGTGTATTGTTAAACATGAAGGCAATCGACCGTTGGTCAGTGAGGAGAGTGAATCGCCTGCCGGCCAGGTAATGCCTCCAATGTCGCACAGCTTCTACAATGGCTTGGGCTTCCTTTTCGACGGAGCAGTGTCGAATTTCAGAGGCATGGAGGGTACGGGAGAAGAAAGCCACGGGCCTGCCCGCCTGGTTGAGGGTAGCGGCCAGAGCAAAGTCCGACACATCGCTCTCCACCTGGAACAGAATGGACTCGTCCACAGCGTGCATCGAGGCTTTGGCAATATCTGCCTTGATGCGGTTGAAGACCTGGGGGGGCCTCAGCCATCAGGGGAAAAATGTTGGATTTAATAAGTGGACGGGCCTTGTCCGCATAATTGGGGATCCAATGGGCATAATAGGGAAAGAACCCCAGGCATCTCTTCAGGGCCTTGGGGCAGTGGGGGAGGGGGAGTTCCAGGAGGGGGTACATGTGGTCGGGCCGGGCCGTAGGACTCCGTTTTCCACAACGTAGCCAAAGATGGCGAGGTAGGATGTGCGGAAAGCGCATTTTTCCTTATTATAGATGAGGTTGAGGAGTTTAGCGGTGTGGAAGAAGTGCCGGAGGTTTTCGTCATGGTCCTGCTGGTCATGGCCGCAGATGGTGACATTTTCCAGATACGGGAACGTGGTCCGCAGCCCGTACTGGTCAACCATTCGGTCCATTTCTCGTTGGAAGACCGAGACCCCGTTGCTGACGCTGAAGGGAACCCTGAGGAAGTGATAGAGGCGGCCATCTGCTTCGAAGGCAGTGTATTGGAGGTCCTCTGGGCGGATAGGGAGCTGGTGGTATGCGGACTTCAAGTGAACTGTGGAGAAGACTCGGCAATCTGATTGACCATGTCAGATATGTGGAGGAGGGGGTGCACATTGAGCTGCGTGTACCAGTTGATGGTCTGACTGTAGTTGATGATCATCTGGTGCTTCTCCCCAGTGTTGACGACCACCACTTGGGCTCTCCAGGGACTGGTACTAGCCTCAATGATCCCCTCTCGTAGGAGTCGCTGGACCTCCGACCTGATAAAGGCCCTGTCCCGGGCACTGTATCTTCTGCTCCTAGTAGCGACGGGCTTACAGTCGGGGGTGAGGTTAGCGAAGAGCGAGGCTGGGGCGACCTTAAGGGTCGCGAGGCTACAGACGGTGAGGGGGGGGCAGGGGTCCACCGAACTTTAAAGTAAGGCTTTAGAGGTGGCACTGGAAGTCAAGCCCCAGTAATAGGGCAACGCAGAGATGGGGAAGGACGTAGAGTTTAAAGTTAGCGTACTCTACACCTTGTACGGTAAGGGTCGCGACACAGTACCCCCGGATTGCTACTGAATGTGATCCGGACGCCAGGGAGATCTTCTGGGTCGTGTGTAAGATTGGGAGGGAGCAGCGCCTTACCGTATCTGGATGTATGAAGCTGTCTGCTCCCGGAGTCGAAAAGGCAGGCCGTCTCGTGCCCGTTGATCCGGACGGTCATCGTAGATTTTGTGAGGTGATGAGGCCGGGACTGGTCAAGCGTGATGGAGGCGAGCTTCGGAAGGTGATGGGTAGGCCCGTCAGAGGTAGCGGAGGCCAGCGTACGATCGGGTGAGCAGGGCTCCCGGGAGGCTGCGGAGTGGTCCCAAGATCCCCCATGGGTCGTGCATGGTGGGTGGCATCGGAGATGGCGACAAAGATGGCGGCCCCCATGGGTCGCGAGTGGCGGGTGGAGTACAAAATGGCGTTAAAGATGGCGGCCTCCATGGGTCGCACGTGGCAGCCGAAATCGCAGATGGCGGCGAAGATAGCAGCGCCCACGGGTCACACATGGCGGGTGGCGCAGCAGATGGGAGCGGCCCCGACAGGCAGCAGGCAGCGCTGCTGGGCCTAGGAGTTTTAGGGAGAGATCGGGCCTGACAGGCTTTCGCAAAGTGGCCCTTCCTCGCACACCTGTTGCAAGTCGCGTTCCATGCTGGGCAGCGTTGTCTGGGATGCTTACCCTGGCCGCAAAAGTAGCACCTCGGGCTTCCGGCGTTGGCGGGCTACTGTGCGGCACAGGCTTGTGGTCCATGAGGGTGCCGCGCGGTCGGAGGTGTAGGCCTCCATGTTCTGGAAGGCCACCTCCAGTGAGTTTGAGAGCTGCACTGTCTCTGGGAGGCCGAGTGTACCCCCTTCTAGCAATTGCTGGCGGATGTAGTTTGATTTCATGCCTGCGACATAAGCGTCCCTGACCAACAGCTCCGCGTGTTGGGTAGCCGATACCGCTGGCAGTCACAGTTCCGGCAAATTACCCGCAAGGCACGCAGGAATTCTGCTAGTGAATCCCCTAGGGCATTGTTGTCTTGTGGCAAGAAGGTATCCAGCATGCAGTTCGTTTACCGACTTTACAAAGTGTCCCTTCAGCAGCATTATCGCCTCCGTATACGAGGGGGCGTCCCTGATGAGAAGAAAGACTTGCAGGCTCACCCATGCATGGAGGATCTGCTTCTTTTGGAGGTCGGTGAAGTCTTCGGTGGAGGATCCGAGGTACGCTTTGAAGCAGCTTAGCCAGTGCTCGAATGTTGCAGTGGCGTCGGCTGCCTGTGGATCCAGCTCCAGGCGATCAGGCTTGAGTGATGAATTCATCTTAGATGTTTAGTTTATTAAATTGATACACCATCAATGAACACATGACGAGTGGTGAACGTAACTGAGGGTTTAATAAACTAAACGGAAAGCCTCCTGGCCTTGGATCCAGAACCGCGGCAGCGGCGGAGACTGGCCATGATTATACCGACCCGAGGGAGGCGGAGCCAACAGGCAGTAGTTTACTACATTACATATAATACAGTGGCAGTTTACCACAATACACATATTATATACTACAGTGGTTCGGACCCAACAGGGACAAGCCCAGGCATGTAACAGTACAATAATACAATACAATACAGTGGTTACCACAGCCCACTATCAGTGTTCCTTTACAGAGGGAATCTCACAGTCAATGTCCCTTTACAGAGGAGGGCAACTATCAGTGTTCCTTTACAGAGGGAATCTCACAGTCAGTGTCCCTTTACAGAGGAGGTCCCACTATCAATGTTCCTTTAGAGAAGGAATCTCATAGTCAGTGTCCCTTTACAGAGGAGGCCCACTATCAGTGTTCCTTTAGAGTGGGAATCTGACAGTCAGTGTCCCTTTACAGGGGAGGTCCCACTATCAGTGTTCCTTTAGAGTGGGAATCTGACAGTCAGTGTCCCTTTACAGGGGAGGTCCCACTATCAGTGTTCCTTTAGAGTGGGAATCTCACAGTCAGTGTCCCTTTACAGAGGAGGCCCACGATCAGTGTTCCTTTAGAGTGGGAATCTCACAGTCAGTGTCCCTTTACAGAGGAGGCCCACTATCAGTGTTCCTTTAGAGTGGGAATCTCACAGTCAGTGTCCCTTTACAGGGGAGGTCCCACTATCAGTGTTCCTTTACAGAGGGAATCTCACAGTCAGTGTCCTTTACAGAGGAGGTCCCACTATCAGTGTTCCTTTACAGAGGGAATCTCACAGTCAGTGTCCTTTACAGAGGAGGTCCCACTATCAGTGTTCCTTTACAGAGGGAATCTCACAGTCAGTGTCCCTTTACAGAGGAGGTCCCACTATCAATGTTCCTTTACAGAGGGAATCTCACAGTCAGTGTCCCTTTACAGGGGAGGTCCCACTATCAGTGTTCCTTTACAGAGGGAATCTCATAGTCAGTGTCCCTTTACAGAGGAGGCCCACTATCAGTGTTCCTTTAGAGTGGGAATCTGACAGTCCGTGTCCCTTTACAGGGGAGGTCCCACTATCAGTGTTCCTTTACAGTGGGAATCTCACAGTCAGTGTCCCTTTACAGGGGAGGTCTCACTATCAGTGTTCCTTTACAGAGGGAATCTGACAGTCAGTGTCCCTTTACAGAGGAGGCCCACTATCAGTGTTCCTTTAGAGTGGTAATCTCACAGTCAGTGTCCCTTTACAGGGGAGGTCTCACTATCAGTGTTCCTTTAGAGTGGGAATCTCACAGTCAGTGTCCCTTTACAGAGGAGGCCCACGATCAGTGTTCCTTTAGAGTGGGAATCTGACAGTCAGTGTCCCTTTATAGGGGAGGTCTCACTATCAGTGTTCCTTTACAGAGGGAATTTCACAGTCAGTGTCCCTTTACAGGGGAGGTCCCACTATCAGTGTTCCTTTAGAGTGGGAATCTCACAGTCAGTGTCCCTTTACAGAGGAGGTCCCACTATCAGTGTTCGTTTACAGAGGGAATCTCACAGTCAGTGTCCCTTTACAGAGGAGGTCCCACTATCAGTGTTCCTTTAGAGTGGGAATCTGACAGTCAGTGTCCCTTTACAGGGGAGGTCCCACTATCAATGTTCCTTTAGAGTGGGAATCTCACAGTCAGTGTCCCTTTACAGGGGAGGCCCACTATCAGTGTTCCTTTACCGAGGGAATCTCACAGTCAGTGTCCCTTTACAGAGGAGGTCCCACTATCAGTGTTCCTTTACAGAGGGAATCTCACAGTCAGTGTCCCTTTACAGAGGAGGTCCCATTATCAGTGTTCCTTTAGAGTGGGAATCTGACAGCCAGTGTCCCTTTACAGGGGAGGTCCCACTATCAGTGTTCCTTTAGAGTGGGAATCTCACAGTCAGTGTCCCTTAACAGAGGAGGCCCACTATCAGTGTCCCTTAACAGAGGAGGCCCACTATCAGTGTCCCTTAACAGAGGAGGCCCACTATCAGTGTCCCTTAACAGAGGAGGCCCACTATCAGTGTCCCTTAACAGAGGAGGCCCACTATCAGTGTCCCTTAACAGAGGAGGCCCACTATCAGTGTCCCTTTACAGAGGAGGCGCACTATCAGTGTCCCTTTACAGAGGAGTCCCACTATCAGTGTCCCTTTACAGAGGAGGCCCACTATCAATGTCCCTTTACAGAGGAGGCGCACTATCAGTCTCCCTTAACAGAGGAGGCCCACTATCAGTGTCCCTTTACAGAGGAGGCCCACTATCAGTGTCCCTTTACAGAGGAGGCCCCCTATCAGTGTCCCTTTACAGAGGAGGCCCCCTATCAGTGTCCCTTTACAGTGGAGGTCCCACGATCAGTGTTCCTTTACAGAGGGAATCCCATAGTCAGTGTCCCTTTACAGAGGAGGCCCACGATCAGTGTTCCTTTACAGAGGAGGCCCACTATCAGTGTCCCTTACAGAGGAGGTCCCTGAGGTGTTGGGTGATCTGAGGTACAGACGAACCAACACGGTTGCGATTGGTACAACGCAGTTTTTTTCCAACTAACTATTTACACATCTGACTTGGTACTCAGCACGTTGTGACTGTGTGAGTGTCTTGCTAATGAGGTCCTGGCCCTGTGCTGTCTCCAGATGGACTGGCCAGGAAGTGTTGTGTTTCTTGTCTTATACTGTGTCTGCTCTTGTCTGTGATTGGCTGTTGTGTTATGTGTGCTAATTGGTCTGTTGGTCTGTCTATCATTATGTATGTGTTATGATGTATGTTTGAATATCATGACATCCCCCCTTTTTTTACAAGATTATGTGCCCACGTGGTTATAAATATAAATGTGTCCTGAGTGCAGCTAAAGGCGTGTGTGCGTAATATTTACATCATGTACATGGGGCTTAACTATATACAAGGGGCGATGTCAGGTGTGACATGCTAACGAGGTTGTACCATAACAAAAGAAGAACAACGTTGAAATTTGGACCGATCAAACGAGGCCTGGAACGATAAAACAGTGACATGTTACAAAACAGTAGTTGCTAAAGTTTGACGTGTGAACAGTCTCATAAGTCCAGTCTAGTAGGTGGGCGATGAATTCGGGTTGACCGCCTCAAGGGTGGGTCAAGAACCACCGGCTGAGGTGCGAGCCTGGCCACGGGCGGCGACAGAAGGGACATGGTATATGGCAGCTCCACGAAGTCACTATCAGGAACTAGTGGAGGACACGGCCTCTGTGTAGGGTCCCGTTGCGAGTGTGGAAGTAAGCGAAGGGCTCGGCGATTGCGCCTACGCACGGATCTATCCAGCATGCGAACCAGGAACGAGCGGGGAGCCACGCGTCGGAGAACTTCGGCAGGTGCTGACCAGCCACCGTCTGGTAGGTGGATGCAGACATTGTCTCCAGGGGCCAGGGAGGGAAGATCAATTGCCCGTATGTCGTACGATCTCTTCTGGCGATCGCGCTGCAGTTGCATTCTATGCAATACCGGAGCATGGTCTATTGTTGATGCCAGGATGGAAGGCACAGTGGTTCTGAGGGCGCGACCCATCAGCAGCTGTGCTGGTGAGAGACCAGTGGCTAGTGGGGCCGAGCGAAAGGCCAGCAGGGCGAGGTAGAAGTCCGACCCGGCAGCAGCAGCCTTGCAGAGGAGCCGCTTGGCAATGTGAATGCCCTTCTCCGCCTTTCCATTGGACTGGGGATGCAGAGGGCTGGACGTCACGTGTAAAGCCATACGAAGCAGCAAAGGACGACCATTCATGGCTGGCAAAACAGGGCCCATTGTCCGACATGACAGTCATCGGAATGCCGTGGCGAGCAAAGGTGTCTTTGCAGGCCCTGATGACAGCAGACGACGTCAAATCGTGCAGGCGTATGACTTCTGGGTAGTTGGAGAAGTAGTCAACTATGATGACATAGTCCATGCCAAGCGCATGAAATAGGTCGACACCCACCTTCGCCCAGGGGGACGTCACCAGCTCATGGGGCAGAAGCGTCTCAGGAGGTTGCGCCGGCTGAAACCTTTGGCAGGTTGTACAGTTGAGCACCATGTTGGCAATATCGTCACTGATGCCCGGCCAGTATACCACCTCTCGGGCCCTCCGTCTGCACTTCGCGACCCCCAAGTGGCCTTCGTGTAGTTGATCGAGAACCAGCTGGCGCATGCTGTGCGGAATCACAATCCGGTCCAGCTTCAGAAGGACACCATCAATGATGGCTAGGTCGTCTCGTACATTGTAGAACTGCGGGCACTGCCCTTTGAGCCATCCTCCCGTCATGTGGCGCATCACTCGCTGCAGAAGGGGGTCGGCCGCAGTCTCTCGGCGGATACGGGCCAGACTGGAGTCGTCAGCCGGCAGATTTGCCGCTGTAAAAGCCACCTGTGCCTCGACCTGACATACGAACCCCTCCGCATCTGGCGGCGTGCTCACTGCTCTGGATAGGGCATCCGCCACGATGAGGTCCTTCCCTGGAGTGTAGACCAGTTGGAAGTCGTACCTCCTGAGTTTAAGTAGGATGCACTGGAGGCGAGGGGTCATCTCGTTCAGGTCCTTGTTTATTATGCTGACCAGGGGGCGGTGGTCAGTTTCGACCGTGAACCGTGGAAGACCATAGACGTAATCGTGGAACTTGTCTAAACCGGTTAGCAAGCCCAGGCATTCTTTTTCGATTTGCGCGTAGCGCTGCTCTGTGGGGGTCATGGCCCGCGATGCATAGGCCACTGGGGCCCATGATGCCGTGTCATCCCTCTGCAGGAGCACTGCTCCAATGCCGGATTGGCTGGCATCAGTTGAGATTTTGGTGGCACGAGACGTGTCAAAAAACGCCAACACTGGTGCCGTAGTGAGTTTGCGTTTGAGCTCCTCCCATTCCAGCTGGTGTGTGTGTTGCCACTGGAACTCTGTGGATTTTCTGACGAGGTGGCGCAGAGTCGTCGTGTGGGAGGCAAGGTTGGGAATGAACTTCCCCAGGAAGTTGACCATGCCAAGGAAGCGTAGGACAGCCTCCTTGTCGGCTGGCTGCGGCATGGCTGTGATGGCGCTCACCTTGTCTGCATCCGGACGGACCCCTGACCGGGAGATATGGTCCCCCAGGAACTTCAACTCGGTCTGGCCAAAGGAGCACTTGGCTCGGTTGAGGCGCAGGCCGTTTTCCCGTAGCGGGCAAAAACGCGTTGGAGACGATGTATGTGCTCCTGCGGTGTGGTGGACCAGATGATGACATCGTCCACATATACGCGCACCCCTTCGATGCCTTCCATCATCTGCTCCATGATTCTATGGAAGACCTGGGATGCCGAGATGATGCCAAATGGCATCCGGTTGTAGTAGAATCTGCCGAAAGGGGTGTTGAAGGTACATAGCTTTCGGCTGGACGGGTCCAGTTGGATCTGCCAAAATCCTTTAGAAGCATCCAGTTTCGTGAATATCTTCGCCTGGGCCATTTCACTGGTGATCTCCTCCTGTTTGGGTATGGGATAATGTTCCCTCATAATATTATTATTGAGGTCTTTGGGGTCTATACAGATGCGGAGCTCGCCAGAGGGCTTCTTGACACACACCATGGAGCTGACCCATGGCGTGGGCTCCGTGACCCTGGATAGGACCTCTTGGTCCTGGAGATCCTGCAGCTGCTGCTTGAGGCGGTCTTTAAGTGGCGCAGGAACCCTGCGAGGTGCGTGAACGACCGGGATGGCGTCCGGTTTGAGGCAAATTCGGTAGGTGTATGGCAGTGTTCCCATGCCCTCGAATGCCTCCTGGTTGTGGGCGAGGAGCGGTTGCAGCTGTGCGTAGAACTCTGCATCTGGGAAGTCAGACGTGCCGTCTGGAAAGAGAGAATTTGTTGCACAAGGTGGAGAGCCTTACATGCCTGTGCGCCCAGCAGGGAGTCCTTCGATGAGCCAACTATCTCGAACGAGAGTGTGGCCGTGTGTGTTTTGTGTGTCACCTGGAGCTGGCAGGATCCCAAGGCCGGGATAACGTTCCCGTTGTAGTCGACCATCTTGCACCGGGATGGCTGGATTGGTGGTCTGACCTTCATGGCATAGAATGCTGACCATGCTATGAGGTTGTCGGAGGCGCCAGTGTCCAGGCGGAAAGTGATCAGCGATCGGTTGACCATTAGGGTGGCACACCATTCATCGCCCGGATTGATGGTGTTGACTCGGTTCGCATCAATGACCGCAACCCGGAAGGTCATCTGTGTCGTCGGTTTGGATGTCGTGATGTGGAGGCTGATTGGTCCGCACGTTCCTGCGAGGTTGTCGGAGATGTGGAAGATCAACAGGTTGAGCTGCTTGACAGCAGGCAGCGTAGTGGCCCATCTTGCCACAGCGTAGGCATTGTCGGGTTTTTGCAGGACATTGCCCTTTTAAATGTGCAGCTCCACAGTTGCCACACGTCATGATGTCATGGCATTCGTTACGCCACTGCGCATGCGCAGTTCGGTCTTGCATCGGGTGCGCCTGCACATCACGTCCCTCAGTGTTGCCGTAGGTTTTGGCGCGCACAAACGCAGGAGGCTTCAAAAAGCGCGCGAAACGGCCGCCCTCGTCCGGGCCACGGGCCAGGAGAAACTCGATTGCCTGGATGCATTCGGCCTCGTGGGCGGCCTGGCTTGCCAATTCGATCGCGTGGGACCCCCTCCGTGCCAATTCGGTCGCCTGAAATTGGGCATAGCGGCTGGGCGCATTTTCATGCAGGACACAGGCTTCAACTGCAGATGCTAAGGACAGGCCTTTAATTTTTAGAAGCTGCTGGCGTAGGCCACTGGAGGCAACGCCAAAAACGATCTGGTCCCGGATCATGGACTCTGAGGTGGTGTCGTAACCGCAGGACTGCGCGAGTATGCGGAGGTGCGTCAGGAAGGACTGAAAGAGCTCATCCTTACCTTGCAGGCGCTGCTGAAAGACATACCTCTCAAAGCTTTCATTGACCTCAATGTTGAAGTGCTTGTCGAGCTTGAGGAGGACCGTGTCATACTTAGCTTTGTTCTCACCTTCCGCGAACACCAAGGGGTTGTATACATCGACGGCGTGCTGAGCTGCGGTAGTGAGGAGCATGGCAATCTTTGTTCCGTCCGAGGCGCCCTGTTTTTCATTGGCTTGCATGAATAGTTCGAATCGCTGCTTGAAGAGCTTCCAATTTGTGCCCAGGTTCCCAGCGACTTGCAACGTCTGCGGTTTGTTGCGGGTGTCCATGGCTCAGGATGGCAGATTTGCCGGTAGGTATCAATTCACTCACTGGTACCATGAGGTGTTGGGTGCTCTGAGGTACAGACGAACCAACACGGTTGCGATTGGTACAAAGCAGTTTTATTCCAACTAACTATTTACACATCTGATTTGGTACTCAGCACGTGGTGACTGTGTGAGTGTCTTGCTAATGAGGTCCTGGCCCTGTGCTGTCTCCAGATGGACTGGCCAGAAAGTGTCGTGTTTCTTGTCTTATACTGTGTCTGCTCTTGTCTGTGATTGGCCGTTGTGTTATGTGTGCTAATTGGTCTGTTGGTCTGTCTATCATTATGTATGTGTTATGATGTATGTTTGAATATCATGACAGTCCCACTATCAGTGTTCCTTTAGAGTGGGAATCTGACAGTCAGTGTCCCTTTACAGAGGAGGTCTCACTATCAGTGTTCCTTTACCGAGTGAATCTCACAGTCAGTGTCCCTTTACAGAGGAGGCCCACTATCAGTGTTCCTTTACAGAGGGAATCTGATAGTCAGTGTCCCTGACAGAGGAGGTCCCACTATCAGTGTTCCTTTAGAGTGGGAATCCGACAGTCAGTGTCCCTTTACTGGGGAGGTCCCACTATCAGTGTTCCTTTACCGAGGGAATCTCACAGTCAGTGTCCCTTTACAGAGGAGGTCCCACTATCAGTGTTCCTTTACCAAGGGAATCTCACAGTCAGTGTCCCTTTACAGAGGAGGCCCACTATCAGTGTCCCTTTACAGAGGGAATCTCACAGTCAGTGTCCCTTTACAGAGGAGGTCTCACTATCAGTGTTCCTTTACCGAGGGAGTTATACAGTCCGTGTCCCTTACAGAGGAGGCCCACTATCCGTGTTCCTTTACCGAGGGAACCTCACTGTCAGTGTCCCTTTACAGAGGAGGTCCCACTATCAGTGTTCCTTTAGAGTGGGAATCTCACAGTCCGTGTCCCTTTACAGAGGAGGTCCCACTATCAGTGCTCCTTTAGAGTGGGAATCTCACAGTCCGTGTCCCTTTAAAGAGGAGGCCCACTATCAGTGTTCCTTTAGAGTGGAAATCTCAGTCAGTGTCCCTTTACCGGAGGTCTTCCAAGAAGGTTTGGGGGAAATTATAGGCGCCAAAGCAACTTTGCATGTGGACCCAGAAGCCCTTCCGAAATTTTGTAAGGCCAGGCCGGTACCTTTTGCATTAAGGAAGAAAGTTGATGTCGAAATAGAAAGGTTACAGCGCGACGGCATTATCAGACCAGTACAGTTCTCGGAATGGGCAGCGCCGGTGGTACCAATTTTGAAGCCAGACGGCTCGATAAGTCTCTGTGGAGATTTCAAACAGACGGTAAACAAATACGCACTGCTGGACAAATACCCGATCCCGAAAATAGACGACCTATATGCCAAATTGGCAGGTGGGCTTTTGTTCACGAAACTGGACATGAGCCACGCCTACCTGCAGTTAAAACTGGACAAGGACTCCCAGAAGTTCACTACAATCAACACCCTGAAGGGACTTTTTTGTTATACTAGGCTACCCTTCGGCGTGTCATCAGCCTGCGCTATATTCCAGTGTACGATGGAAAATATTCTGCAGGGACTACCGCAGGTGGCGATTTATTTGGACGATGTCTTAATCACGGGTAGGACAAACAAGGAACACTTAAGGAACCTGGAGGAAGTGCTCAGGCGTTTCGCAAAGGCAGGCGTACGGCTGAAAAGAGGAAAATGTGTTTTTCTGGCCCCACAAGTGACGTACCTCGGATATAAAGTAGACGAGTTGGGCTTACGCCCATTGGAAGACCGAGTAAGGGCAATAAAAGGATCCCCAGCTCCCACCACGGTCCAGGAACTACGATCATTTCTAGGATTGGTAACATATTATGGCAAATTTATTGAAAATAGGGCGTCCATCCTAGAACCCCTCTACCAGCTACTAAAAAAGGGACAAGAATGGAAATGGTCCACCCGCCAAAACCGAGCACTTAGGGACATTAAGTAACAGCTGTCATCCGAAAATGTCCTAGAGCATTATGACCCGAGGAAGGAGTTGGTGGTCACGTGTGACGCATCACCTTACGGGGTAGGGGCTGTCTTAGCCCACAGAGGAAGGAATGGGGAAGAACGGCCGATAGCCTATGCTTCGAGGACCTTGGCGATGGCTGAGAGAAAGTATGCCCAAATCGAGAAGGAAGGACTGGCGGTGATATTTGCAAATTTCACCGGTATCTGTACGGGCGGAAATTCACCATAGTGACGGACCATAAGCCGTTATAAGGGTTATTAAAAGAAGACAAGTCAATACCCCCGATTGCATCAGCTAGAATCCAATGCTGGGAATTGCTACTGGCGGCGTATAGATACGTTCTGGAGCACAGACCGGGAACACGAGTAGCAAATGCAGATGCTTTGAGCAGACTTCCCCTCCCAGATACCCCGCCGCTAATACCGAAAGTAGAGGAGACAGTAATGACTCTAAATTTTTTGGACACCCTACCAGTGGACACACAACATATTCGGCTGTGGAGGCAAAAAGACTCAGTTTTGCTAAGATGAAGCATTTACTGCTAACAGGGGAACTGGAGAGACCAGTGGAGCCCCAGATGCACCCATACTGTAGCAGAAGGGACCAAATAACAGTAGAAGACGGTATCCTATTATGGGGAGCCCGGGTAATATTCCCAGCTCAGGGCCGTCGGGCAATCTTAACCAAGTTACATCACGGACACCCAGGGGTGTCTAAAATGAAGATGCTAGCTCAAAGCTACGTTTGGTGGCCAGGATTGGACACAGACATAGCAGCCTTGGTACGTCGGTGCCAGGAGTGCCAACAGGGGCAAAGAGTGCCACCAGCTGCGCCATTGCACCCGTGGGAATGGCCAGGCAGACCGTGGACCCGCCTGCATATTGACCACGCCGGCCCTTTCATGGGCTCAATGTTTTTCGTGATAGTGGACGCCCACTCCAAATGGTTGGACGTCCACCGGGTAAACGCGGCAAGCACAGCATCGACAATTGAAAAGCTCAGGGCCTCGTTTGCAACACATGGACTTCCGGAGGTATTGGTGTTGGACAACGGAACGGCATTCACAAGTGGGGAAGTTGGAAAATTCCTAAAGGGAAACGGAGTCCGCCACATCAAAACGGCCCCTTACCATCCAGCGTCCAACGGCCTGGCAGAGAGAGCGGTCCAGACACTAAAAGCGGGACTCGAGAAGCAGCCGGCAGCGTCTCCCGCTGGCTGTTTGATTACAGGACCACACCGCATTCCAAAACGGGCATACCGCCAGCTGAAGTCTTAATGGGAGGGCGGCTGCGAACGAGGCTGAGTCTCCTTTTCCCAACTTTAACGGGGAAAGTGGAGAAATAACAGGAGGTCCAACGCAGGGGTCATGATAATAGTCGGCAGCAGAGACATTTCCAGGTGGGGGCACCGGTTTGGGTCAAGTATTATGGGAATGGACCAACGTGGGTCAAAGGCACAGTAGAGTCCCAAACAGGGCCCATATCACATGGAGTTTCGATAGGAGGTAAGGTGCTGAAGAAACACCTAGACCAAATAAGGGCAGCGGAACCACACCTGGAGGCAGTCGAAGCAGGACCGCCTCAAGCTGGGATAGCTCAGACGGGAAAGATACCCACACCCCAGCCCCGAGCAATTTCTCCAGACCCCGTCATCCAGTCGTCAGAATTGGAGATGGACACGTTCGACGAAGCCGCCGCGACACCTCTCCCCAAGGAGGAGGAAGTACAACGTCCAAGGAGGTCGTCAAGGAAAAGACGGGCACCTATAAGGTACACCCCACCCACGTTGGAGAACGACCCGGCGGACGACACAGAGGTGACAGACCCGGACAGGAGGAGCAGGAAGAAGCTCAGAGGAATGCCAGCTGGCAGGAATTCCTCGGACCTTGGGGGGGAGGGGTGTAATGACCTCCAATTGGCATTATTGGTTGGTCAATTGGAGTATGAACTCCCTCAATGATAGCTCATTGAGGGGGCCCATATAAGCACCTGTGTAGGCTTTGTGAGCCAGTCTTAAGTTGACTGGGATGTTAGCAGCATTGTTTGGAGCTGCTCTTGTATATAAGTTATTGCAAATAAATACTGGTGTGGTGACGGAACCCCTGCCTCCTGTGCATTATTACACCCACTCTCAGTGTGCATTTACACCGAGCCCCGCTCTCAGTGTGTGTTTACAGCGAACCCAAGCAGACTATCAATGAACCGGAACAGCAGACCGAGAGATCTGCGGTGCGGCAAGCGAAGAGTAAAGAGTCGAATTGGACCCCTCCGGAAGGCCGCTGCCTTAGACTCGACATGTATGCTCAAGCCGTCAGGAGTCGCGTCAATGCCAGATTCATCAGTCGCATTCACAAGACAGCCCCGAACGTCACCCAAGCACAACGCAATGCCATCCGCGCTCTCAAGACCAACCGCAGCATCGTCATCAAACCAGCAGACAAAGGAGGGGCCATTGTCGTACTGAACAGAACGGACTACTGCAAAGAAGTATACCGACAACTGAACAACCATGAACACTACAGACAGTTACCCGCAGATCCGACCAAGGAACACATCCGCCAACTTAACAGGCTGATCAAGACCTTGGATCCAGATCTTCAGAGCACCCTACGTGCTCTCATCCCACGTACTCCCCGCATTGGAGATCTCTACTGCCTCCCGAAAATACATAAGGCCAACACACAAGGCCGCCCTATCGTTTCAGGCAATGGGACCTTGTGTGAGAACCTCTCTGGCTACATCGAGGGCATCTTGAAACCCATCGTACAAGGTACGCCCAGCTTCTGTCGCGACACGACGGACTTCCTACAGAAACTCAGCACCCATGGAGTTGAACCAGGTGCCTTCAGCAGTCAAGGGCATTCAGCCTCTGATCTCCGGGTAAGCGTTCTCCAAGGCGGCCTTCAGGACCCGCGACAACGCAGAATCGCCGAGCAGAAACTTATAGCCAAGTTCCGCACACATGAGTGCGGCCTCAACCGGGACCTGGGATTCATGTCGCATTACATTCATCCCCCACCATCTGGCCTGCGAAATCCTACCAACTGTCCTGGCTTGGTACAATTCACACCTCTTTAACCTGGGGTTACCCCATCTCTGGATCTGTAAAGATTTAATCACCTGCTAATGCTCGCATTCCAAGCATTGTTTGGCATCTTTGAATTTGTCTATATATGTGTTTCTGGAACAGACCTCTTCATTCACCTGAGGAAGGAGCAGCGCTCCGAAAGCTAGTGACATCGAAACAAGCCTGTTGGACTTTAACCTGGTGTTGTAAGACTTTGTACTGTGCTCACCCCAGTCCAACGCCGGCATCTCCACATCATGTTTACACAGAGACACACTCTCAGTGTGCATTTACACCGAGCCCCACTCTCAGTGTGTATTTACACAGAGACACACTCTCAGTGTGTGTTTACACAGAGAACCCCACTCTCAGTGTGTTTACACAGAGAGACCCACTCTCAGTGTGTGTTTACACAGATAGACCCACTCTCAGTGTGTGTTTACACAGAGAGACCCACTCTCAGTGTGTGTTTACACAGAGAGACCCACTCTCAGTGTGTGTTTGCACAGAGACCCATCTCTGTGTGCATTTACACCGAGCCCCACTCTCAGTGTGTGTTTACACAGAGACACACTCTCAGTGTGTGTTTACACAGAGAGACCCACTCTCAGTGTGCATTTACACCGAGCCCCACTCTCAGTGTGTGTTTTCACAGAGAGCCCCACTCTCAGTGGGTGTTTACACAGAGAGACCCACTCTCAGTGTGTGTTTACACAGAGAGACCCACTCTCAGTGTGCATTTACACCGAGCCCCACTCTCAGTGTGTGTTTACACAGAGAGACCCACTCTCAGTGTGCATTTACACCGAGCCCCACTCTCAGTGTGTGTTTACACAGAGAGACCCACTCTCAGTGTGTGTTTACACAGAGAGGCCCACTCTCAGTGTGTGTTTGCACAGAGACCAACTCTGTGTGTGTGTTTACACAGAGAGACCCACTCTCTGTGTGTGTTTACACAGAGAGACCCACTCTCTGTGTGTGTTTACACAGAGAGTCCCACTCTCAGTGTGTGTTTACACAGAGAGACCCACTCCCAGTGTGTGTTTACACAGACAGCACACTCTCAGTGTGTGTTTATACAGAGAGACCCACTCTCAGTGTGCGTTTACACAGAGAGGCCCACTCCCAGTGTGTGTTTACACAGACAGACCCACTCTCAGTGTGCATTTACACAGAGAGACCCACTCTCTGTGCGTTTACACAGAGAGCCCCACTCTCAGTGTGTGTTTACACAGAGAGACCCACTCTCAGTGTGTGTTTACACAGAGAGACCCAATCTCTGTGCGTTTACACAGAGATACCCACTCTCAGTCTGTGTTTACACCGAGCCCCACTCTCAGTGTGTGTTTACACAGAGACCCACTCAGTGTGCATTTACACAGAGTGTCCCACTCTCAGTGTGTGTTTACACACAGAGACCCACTCTCAGTGTGTGTTTACACAGAGACCCACTCTCAGTGTGTGTTTACACAGAGAGACCCACTCTCAGTGTGTGTTTACACAGAGAGACCCACTCTCAGTGTGCATTTACAGTGTCCCACTCTCAGTGTGTTTACACAGAGAGACCCAATCTCAGTGTGTGTTTACACAGAGAGACCCACTCTCAGTGTGTGTTTACATAGAGAGACCCACTCTCAGTGTGTGTTTACACAGAGAGACCCACTCAGTGTGTGTTTACACAGAGAGACCCACTCTCACTGTGCGCTTACGCAGAGAGACCTGTCATGATATTCAGATAAACATCATGGTGCAAACATACATACACACTGATGGACAGATCAACAGACCAGTCAACACACACACAACATCACAGCCAATCACAGGCAAGAGCATACACACTATAAAACGGGAAACACGACACTTCCTGCTCATTCCAGCAGGAGACAGCTCAGGGCACAGAGCTCACAGCAAGCCACTCAGATGTTCACCATGTGCTGAGTGCTTCTCCAAGATAGTGTTAGGGCTGGGTCCACAGGTTAGAGGGTAATGAACGAACCACAGTAACCAGTTTACAGATGTTGTTATTGTTTGTAATAAAACTGAGTTGTACCATCCGCAACCGTGTTGGTTAGTCTGTGTAGCAGAGCACCCAACACGACATAGTACCAGGATTGGAACCCAGTAACTGTGAGACCTACATACGCATCCTCAGGAATCCGCCATCCTGCGCGATGGACACCATCAGCCCGCCGCAGCCGCTCCAAATCGCTGGAAACCTCGGCGTCAACTGGAAGTTGTTCAAACAGCGCTTCCAGTTCTTCCTAGAAGCCACAGAAAGGGAGAATGCTTCGGACACCAGGAAAATCGCCCTCCTCCTCTCCACGGCAGGGCAACACGCCATCCACATCTACAACTCCCTGGTGTTCGCGGAAGGTGAGGACAAGACGAAGTACAAGACGGTCCTTCTCAAACTCGAGCAACACTTCAGCGTCGAGGTAAATGAGAGTTTCGAGAGGTACCTCTTCCAGCAGCGCCTGCAGGGTAAGGATGAGCCCTTTCAATCTTTCCTAACACACCTCCGTATCCTCGCGCAGTCCTGCGGCTATGAGGCCACCTCCGATTCCATGATTCGGGACCAGATTGTTTTTGGGATCACCTCGGGCACCCTACGCCAGAAGCTCCTCAAAATTAAAAGCCTCACCCAGCCACCGCCATCGAAGCCTGCGTCCTCCATGAAAACGCGACCAGCCGCTACTCCCAATTCCAGGCGGCCGAATTGGCACGGCAGGGGTCCTACGCGGCCGAATCGGCAAGGCAGGGGTCCTACCAGGCCGAGTGGGTCCAGGCGATCGAGTTCCTCCAGGCCCGCGGCCCAGACGAGGGCGGCCATTTCACGCACTTTCCGCGGCCTCCCGCGCCTGTACGCGCCAAAAGAGACGTCGACGCAGAGGGACGTGACGCGCAGGTGTGCTCTACGCAGGACCGAACTGCGCATGCGCGGTGGTGCAACGAACGGCATGACGTCACGATATGCGGCAACTGTGGATCCGCGCATTTAAAGCGGCAATGTCCGGCAAAGAATCGACAATGCCTCCGCTGTGGCAAGATGGGCCACTACGCTGCCTGCTGTCGAGCAGCTCAACCTGCCAACGCTCCCCAATTCCGACAGCCTCGCAGGGACGTGCGGACAATTCAGCCTCCGTACTCCGAGTCATACCCGGACGATATACAGACCGGTGATACAGACGACCGGGAAGCCATCCGTGTTGCGGTCATTGACAGAAACCGGATGTCTCCAAGCAGGACCCACCAGCCGATGCCAGTGAACAGTGTCAATCCAGGTGATGAATGATGTGCCACCCTAACGGTCAAGCGATCACCAATCACATTCCGTTTGGACACTGGTGCCTCCGCCAACCTAACAGCGTGGTCGGCCTTCTACGCCTTGAAGGTCAGACCACCAATTCGGCCATCCCGTTGTAAGATGGTCGACTACAACGGAAACGTTATCCCGGCCATGGGATCCTGCCAGCTCCAGGTGACACACAATACATACACAGCCACACTGTCCTTTGAGATAGCTGGATCATCGAAGGACTCCCTGCTAGGCGCACAGGGATGCAAGGTTCTCCACATCGTTCAGCGGGTACACGCTCTGTCTCCAGGAGGCACATCAGACTTCCCGGATGCAGAATTTAGGGCACAGCTCCACTCGCTCCTTGCCCACAACCAAGAGGCATTCGAGGGCATGGGCACACTGCCCTATATCTACAGAATACGGCTCAAACCGGATGCCACCCCGGTCATTCACGCACCTCGCAGAGTCCCAGCACCATTCAAAGACCGCCTCAAGCAGCAGCTGCATGATCTCCAGGACCAAGGGGTGCTATCCCGGGTCATGGAGCCCACGCCATGGGTCAGCTCCATGGTGTGCGTTAAGAAGCCCTCTGGCGAACTCCGGATCTGCATTGACCCGAAAGACCTGAACAACAACATCATGAGGGAACACTACCCCATACCCAAACGGGAAGAGATAACGAGCGAAATGGCCCGGGCTAAAATTTTCACAAAGCTTGATGCCTCGAAGGGTTTTTGGCAGATCCAACTGGATCAGTCCAGCAGGAAGTTGTGCACCTACAACATTCCTTTCGGCAGGTTCTGCTGTAACAGAATGCCGTTTGGCATCATCTCGGCATCCGAGGTATTTCACAGAATCATGGAACAGATGATGGAGGGCATCGAAGGGGTGCGCGTCTATGTTGACGACGTCATCATCTGGTCCACCACACCACAGGAGTACATCAGTCATCCCCAGCGCGTCTTTGCGCGGATACGAGAACACGGCCTGCGCCTCAACCGAGCCAAGTGTTCTTTCGGCCAAACTGAGCTAAAGTTTCTGGAGGACCACATATCCCGGTCAGGAGTGCGTCCGGATGCAGACAAGGTGAGCGCCATTACAGCCATGCCGCAGCCGGCAGACAAGAAAGCAGTGGTACGCTTCCTAGGCATGGTCAACTTCCTGGGGAAGTTCATTCCCAACCTTGCCTCCCACACAACGGCTCTTCGCCACCTAGTCAAGAAATCCACAGAGTTCCAGTGGCTGCCCGCACACCAGAAGGAATGGGAGGAGCTCAAAATTAAGCTCACCACAGCCCCGGTATTGGCGTTCTTCGACACCTCTCGTGATACGAAGATCTCGACTGATGCCAGCCAGTCTGGCATTGGGGCGGTACTCCTGCAACGGGATGACACTGCATCATGGGCCCCGGTCGCCTAGGCCTCGCGGGCCATGACCCCCACAGAACAGCGCTATGCGCAGATCGAGAAGGAGTCCCTGGGTTTGTTAACCGGCATAAACAAGTTCCACGACTAAGTGTATGCTCTCCCCCAGTTCACCGTGGAAACCAACCATCGCCCCCTGGTCAGCATCATACACAAGGACCTGAATGAGATGACCCCCTCGCCTCCAGCGCATCCTGCTCAAGCTCCAGAGGTACGACGTCCAACTGGTCTACACCCTGGGAAAGGACCTCATCATTGCGGATGCCCTATCCAGAGCAGTGAGCACCCCGCCCGATTCGGAGGGGTTCGTCTGTCAGGTCGAAGCGCAGGTGGCCTTCACATCGGCCAATCTGCCAGCTGATGATTCAAGTCTGGCTCGTATTCGCCGGGAGACTGCGGCTGATCCCCTTCTTCAACGTGTGATGCGCCACATGACGGGAGGGTGGCTCAAAGGACAGTGCCCACAATTCTACAATGTCCGAGACGCCTTGGCCGTCATTGACGGTGTCCTCCTAAAGCTGGACCGGATTGTGATTCCACACAGCATGCACAAGCTGGTCCTCGACCAACTACATGAAGGCCACCTGGGGGTTGAGAAGTGCAGATGGGGGGCCCGAGAAGCTGTATACTGGCCGGGCATCAGTGTTGACATCGCCAACATGGTGCTCAACTGCCCCCCCTGCCAAAGGTTTCAGCTGGTGCAACCCCCTGAGACGCTTCAGCCCCATGAGTTGGTGACGTCCCCCTGGGCGAAGGTGGGTGTGGACCTTTTTCATGCGCTTGGCAGGGACTACGTCATCATCATGGATTACTTTTCGAATTTTCCAGAGGTCATACACCTACATGATTTGACATCGTCCGCTGTCATCAGGGCATGCAAAGACACCTTCGCTCGCCATGGTATTCTGCTTACTGTCATGTCGGACAATGGGCCCTGTTTTGCAAGCCAAGAATGATCTTCTTTTGCTGCTTCGTATGGCTTCACACATGTGATGTCCAGCCCTCTGCATCCCCAGTCCAATGGCAAGGCGGAAAAGGGCTTCCACATCGTCAAGCGGCTCTCTGCAAGGCTGATGATGTCGGATCGGATTTCTGCTTCGCCCTGCTGGCCTATCGCTCGGCCCCACTAGCCACTGGCCTCTCACCAGCCCAGCTGTTGATGGGTCGTGCCCTCAGGACCACTGTGCCATCCATTCTGGTCCCTACACCCAACTATGCTCCAGTACTGCAAAGGATGCGACAGCAGCGTGCTCAGCAGAAGGTAGCACATGACACTCGGGCAACTGATCTTCCTGCCCTGGCGCCTGGAGACAACGTCCGCATCCACCTACCAGAGGGTAGCTGGTCGGCAAATGCCGAAGTTCTCCGACGCGTGGCTCCCCGCTCGTTCCTGGTTCGCATGCCTGATGGCTCCATTCGCAGGCGTAATCGCCGGGCTCTTCGCCTGCTTCCGCGCTCGCTCCGTGATCATACACCGGTGCCACGCCCTCCTGTTGTTCCTGATGTCGACTTCGTGGAGCTTCCTGCCACCATGCCCATTCCTCTGTCGCCTGTGGCCAGGCCCATTCCTCAGCCGGTGGATCGTGACCCACCCTTGAGGCGGTCAACCCGAATTCGTCGCCCACCTACTACGCTGGACTTATGAGCCTGTTTGAACATTGAACTCACTGACGTATTATGCCACAATGTTAATATGTTTCTCTTTTTGTCGTTACAGGAGTTTGTTTTGATGCTTGATGTTTACACTTGTTTTGTTATGGTACAACCTCATTGCTATGCTGCACCTGACACCTTCCTATGTATATAGTTTAGCCTCATGTACATGTTGTAAATATTGCACACACACATTCAGCTGCACTCAGTACACATGTATATTTATTACCACATAGGCACATATTCTTGTAATAAAGGTGGGATGTCATGATATTCAGATGAATATATCATGATGCAAACATACATACACACTGATGGACAGATCAACGGACCAATCAACACACACAACATCACAGCCAATCACAGGCAAGAGCATACACACGATAAAACGGGGAACACGACACTTCCCGCTCATTCCAGCAGGAGACAGCTCAGGGCACAGAGCTCAGTGTGTGTTTACACAGAGAGACCCACTCTCAGTGTGTACAGAGAGACCCACTCTCAGTGTGTGTTTACACAGAGAGACCCACTCTCAGTGTGTGTTTACACAGAGAGACCCACTCTCAGTGTGTGTTTACACAGAGAGACCCACTCTCAGTGTGCGTTTGCACAGAGAGACCCACTCTCAGTGTGCGTTTACACAGAGAGACTCACTCTCAGTGTGCGTTTACGCAGAGAGACCCACTCTCAGTGTGTGTTTGCACAGAGAGACCCACTCTCAGTGTGTGTTTACACAGAGAGACCCACTCTCAGTGTGCGTTTGCACAGAGAGACCCACTCTCAGTGTGCGTTTACACAGAGAGACTCACTCTCAGTGTGTGTTTACACAGAGAGACCCACTCTCAGTGTGCGTTTGCACAGAGAGACCCACTCTCAGTGTGCGTTTACGCAGAGAGACCTGTCATGATATTCAGATAAACATCATGGTGCAAACATACATACACACTGATGGACAGATCAACAGACCAATCAACACACACACATCACAGCCAATCACAGGCAAGAGCGTACACACTATAAAACGGAGAACACGACACTTCCGGCTGATTCCAGCAGGAGACAGCTCAGGGCACAGAGCTCACAGCGTGCCACTCAGACATTCACCATGTGCTGAGTGCTTCTCCAAGATAGTGTTAGGGCTAGGTCCACAGGTTAGAGGGTAATCAACGAACCACAGTAACCAGTTTACAGATGTTGTTATTGTTAGTAATAAAACTGAGTTGTACCATCCGCAACCGTGTTGGTTCGTCTATGTAGCAGAGCACCCAACACGACAAGACCCACTCTCAGTGTGCATTTACACAGAGTCCCACTCTCAGTGTGCATTTACACAGACAGTCCCACTCTCAGTGTGCGTTTACACAGAGAGATGCACTCTCACTGTGCATTTACACAGAGTCCCACTCTCAGTGTGCGTTTACACAGAGAGTCCCACTCGCAGTGTGCATTTACACAGAGTCCCACTCTCACTGTGCGTTTACGCAGAGAGATGCACTCTCACTGTGCATTTACACAGAGAGGCCCACTCTCAGTGTGCATTTACACAGAGAGATGCACTCTCACTGTGCGTTTACACAGAGACCCACTCTCAGTGTGCATTTACACAGAGAGTCCCACTCTCAGTGTGCGTTTACACAGAGAGATGCACTCTCACTGTGCGTTTACACAGAGACCCACTCTCAGTGTGCATTTACACAGAGAGTCCCACTCAGTGTGCATTTACACAGAGTCCCACTCTCAGTGTGCATTTACACAGACAGTCCCACTCTCAGTGTGCGTTTACACAGAGAGATGCACTCTCAGTGTGCGCTTACACAGAGACCCACTCTCAGTGTGCGTTTACACAGAGAGACCCACTCTGAGTGTGCGTTTACACAGAGAGATGCACTCTCACTGTGCGTTTACACAGAGACCCACTCTCAGTGTGCATTTACACAGAGTCCCACTCTCAGTGTGTGTTTACACAGAGAGTCCCACTCGCAGTGTGCATTTACACAGAGTCCCACTCTCAGTGTGCGTTTACGCAGAGAGATGCACTCTCACTGTGCGTTTACACAGAGAGGCCCACTCTCAGTGCGCGTTTACGCAGAGAGATGCACTCTCACTGTGCGTTTACACAGAGAGGCCCACTCTCAGTGTGCATTTACACCGAGCCCCACTCTCAGTGTGTGTTTACACAGAGAGTCCCACTCTCAGTGTGTGTTTACACAGAGAGACCCACTCTCAGTGTGTGTTTACACAGAGACCCACTCTCAGTGTGCATTTACAGAGTCCCTTTACAGCGAGGGTTCTACCATTCTGTGTCCCTTTACAGACAGACTTCCACTTTCAGCATCCCTTCACGGAGAAGGCTCTACTATGGGTGTCCCACTATCACTGCGCCTTCGTTCCTGTATAAGAATATCTTCATCAGACAAGTGGAAGCTTGATTTTCAGCTGTTGACGATTTTGATGCTGTAAAGTCCATTATCACTTTTTATACTTAAAAATTTCTCTCAATTTCATCCACGAGGCAAGTACTTACTGGGTCACATTTCTGCAGGATCTGATGATCCCGGACACCGTGCCCACGTGTCCTTGTTTATCTTTGAGCTTAGGCCAGATGTTATTTGACCATGAAGTAACATCACAACCGAATTCTGATTGGGCCTCCTTTGTTGCATATTTTCTGTTGTGGTGGTGATCAGGAAAGGGTGGATCAGTGGGTGATTTTGTTTTTTCCTCACATGCTCAGACGTAGATCATCATAACCGTTACTTTCTCAGTTGCCTCGCTGTATGATTTCCTGTTCATCTGGGGCCCAATAGGGAATCTCCTTATGCTACTGTTAAAAGGATATTTGTCTCGGATATTGCTGGAGGCTGCTGAGCTGGAATGTGCGAGGAACAGTTAGTTCCAGCCATTGAGTCGGGATACAGCAGTAACCCTGGGTGGGATTCTCCGTCCCGCCAGCCCCGTTTTCCGGCGCGCCCCTGCTGGCAGCGGGATCCTCCGTTCCGCCGGCCAGCCAATGGGGTTCCCGCCTCACGCCATCAGGAAACCTGCGGGCGTGGGTGTGCTGCCAGCAAAGCGGAAGATTCCATCGATGGAGAATCCCGCAGCCTGTTGCTTGCAATAAAATCTTAAAGTACAAGAACAAAATCAACAGACCTGGCAGAGAGAGAAACAGTGTTAATGGGGCGATTCTGTCTCAGTGCGAATGGCGACACAGGTACAGAATCTCACAAGGTTCAGGAATCGAGGTTCTCGCGGGCGAGGTCTCCTTTTCCAATGGTCTCTGACCCTCACTGGTGATGGTGAATATATTTAAATATATTTGGATTTACAGATCATTAAAGGGCCAGCACTTCACATGATTACTGAATATTCAAACATCTCTGACTTTCACAAAAGCTTTAGGAAGATGGAAGACAGACGGGGGATAGTGGCGTGTTTGTGCACCTCCCTGGTTGGCAGCTGCCTGGCAGTGCAAATCTGGCAGTGCCAGCTTGTGCCACCCTGTGCCAGACATGGGCCCTCTAAGGATTCCAATTAGGGGTGGGGATTTCCCAACATGTGTGGTGGGGGGCGAGGGGGACGTGGAGAGCACCAAAACATTTGTGGGTGGGGACTTGACAGTGACAGGGGAACGGCCATTAAGGGGGGGAGCTTGCTGTGACAGGGGCAGAGGGCATAGAGGTGGGGTGGGAGTGGCAGCAATACTGCCACAGTGGTTGTGCCGGGGGGAGAGCTCCCAATAATTGTACGCTGGGGTGGATGGAGAGCCCCCAGTAAATGTGCGAGGGGAGGGGGGGGGTGGGGAGAGCCCCTGATAATTATGCAGTGTGGGGGTGGGGAGAGCCCCCAATAATATAGCAGTAGTGGGGGAGATACGCGATACCTTTGTGGTGTGCGCTGGGGGCGGGGATGGGGATGGAGTGGTGGATTTCAGGGCGAAATTCTCCGGAAATGGCGCGATGTCCGCCGACTGGCGCCCAAAACGGCGCCAATCAGACGGGCATCGCGCCGCCCCAAAGGTGCGGAATGCTCCGAATCTTTGGGGGCCGAGCCCCAACATTGAGGGGCTAGGCCGACGCCGGAGGAATTTCTGCCCCGCCAGCTGGCGGAAACGGCCTTTGTTGCCCCGCCAGCTGGCGCAGAAATGACATCTCCAGGCGGCGCATGCGCGGGAGCGTCAGCGGCCGCTGACAGTTTCCCACGCATGCGCAGTGGAGGGAGTCTCTTCCACCTCCGCCATGGTGGAGACCGTGGCGGAGGCGGAAGGGAAAGAGTGCCCCCACGGCACAGGCCCGCCTGCGGATCGGTGGGCCCCGATAGCGGGCCAGGCCACCGTGGGGGCACCCCGCGGGGTCAGATCGCCCCGCGACCTCCCCAGGACCCCGGAGCCCGCCCACGCCGCCTTGTCCCGCCGGTAAGGTAGGTGATTTAATTTACGCCGGCGGGACAGGCAATTTATCGGCGGGACTTCGGCCCATCCGGGCCGGAGAATCGAGCGGAGGGGCCCGCCAACCGGCGCGGCGCGATTCCCGCCCCCGCCGAATATCCGGTGCCGGAGACTTTGGCAACCGGCGGGGGCGGGATTCACGCCAGCCCCCGGCGATTCTCCGACCCGGCGGGGGGGGTCGGAGAATGTCGCCCCTGATCTTTCATGAGAAGTAGGAAAAGTTAGAGATACAATTGGTTTTGAGCAAGAGGCGGGTGGAAGACAGGGGAGATTGAATGACAGAATAGTTAGCCCTGCAAGGCCAAACAAAACCAAGATGGGGCAAGAAAAAGAAACAAAAGATGTGCCCACAGAGAAGCGGACTGAAAGAACAAAAACAAAAACAAAAAACGGGGACAAAATCACAGAATCACACATTGCAGAAGAGGCCCTCTGGCCCATCGAATCTGCACCACCACGTGACAAATACCTGACCTACCTAATCCCATTTGCCAGCACTTGGATGTTATGGTTTGCCAAGTGCTCATCAAGGTACTTTATAAAGAATGTGAGGCAGTGCATTACAGACCGTCACCACCCTCTGGGTAAAGAAAGTGTTTCCTCACACCCCCCCTTAATCTCCTGCCCCTCAACTTGAACTTGTGTCCCCTCGTAACTGACCCTGCAACTAAGGCAAACAGCTGCTCTCTATCCACCCTATCCATCTCCCTCACAATCTTGTACACCTCGATCAGGTCACCCCTCAGTCTTCTCTGCTCCAGAGAAAACAACCCACGCCTCGCTTGGAGAACGTGAGGAGAACGACAGACTTTGCGGGTCTGAAATTGTTGAACTCAATGTAGAGTATGGAACGCTATAAAGTGCCTGATCAAAAAATGGGGCACTCTCTTACTGAAGCTTTTACATTGAGCCTCACAGGAATAGTGCTGTAGGCCAAGGACTGAATTGGCAGCGTGAGAGCAAGGTGTCGAATTGAAATGACGAGCTACCGGAAGCGCAATTCCGATTGCCGACAGAACGGAGGTGTTCCACAAACATTTGGTTTTCCAAATGCAGAGGGGACCACATTGCGTCAACTTGTGTCAGGTTCACTCAGTCCTCTAAGGAACCCAGACGATGGCCTTGGACTTTCCAGCCGCAAACCCATGGCGGATGCTATGAGCCATTGGCCGCAGACTCAATCTTCCCGGCCTGCCAGTGCCTATGGGCTTTTCCATGGTTTGCCCGCTCTGCCGAGAGTGGTTGACCTCAGTGCAACCAGAAGATCACAAACCCTTTGAGTGAAGAAATTTCTCCTGATGTGAGTCGTAATATCGCACTCAATGATTCTTTTGGGGGCTGAAGCAACAGCTGACTGGGCTAAACAGTTCCCATTAGTAAGGATATTTATTGTCAAGAGAAAAGTCAAATAGATTGCAAGCCAGTTTAAACAGGTAGAGAAGCTTCCCACTCTGCCACATGTCAGCATGTTAATATGCTGGGGTAGATTTTTCACTTTGCATCCCCTGAAATGTCCCCAACTTCATTCATTGACACTTTGATCAATAATAACAACATTTACAACAACGCAGCAGGGTGAGCTGGCTAATTTGTGCTGGATGTGGGGAGCCCTCCCCCAACATGAAATCCACGTCAATTATTCCTACTCGCTGTTTCCTGTCCATTATCGAATCCTCAATCCATAAGAATACATTGGGCTGGATTCTCCGTTCTGGAGACTAGGTGCTGACGCCAGCTAGAATGTGTTGACTTTCATGACAGGAAATTCGGTGCCGACCTGTCACTGATTCCGGTACCGGTGACTGAAACACCCGCCGCCCATGTCAAAAGTGGCCTGAGAATGGCCGGGTCCCAGCCCGCGCATGCGCACGGCTGACGACCTGCACCGGTTGCACCGTACAACATGGCGCCGGCCGTGTACTAAACCTAACCTGCCGACCGCGACCCCACAGCCCACACCCTGGCCAACCCCTGGCCACCCTCCACTAGGCCCCAGCCCTGACAGGTGCCCCCCGGCTAGTGGCTGAGAATGGCGGCGCTGGAAACAGTCCGCAGCCAGCACGCTGGCACAGACCACACATGTCCCGCGGCGTCAGGAACGCGGTCCATCGGGGGTAGAACATCGCGAGTGGGCCAGCCGATCAGGCGCCAACGGCATTGCGACTGCGCGCGGCGCTCGCCATGATGCCGCCTGTTTGGAGGGGGCAGAGAATCGGAAACCGGCGTCAAACCGGCACCGGCCCTGACTCCGGGGTCGGAATCGATTCTCCGACTGAACATTTATTACGATTTTGGCATCGGGCAACGGAGAATCCCATTGTCTCACATCCCATACAGTCAAACCTGTGGCACCTTAATGAATCCCTTTCAAACATCCAAATACACCAAATTCACTTAATTTCATCTACTGCTTGAAATTAGAGATATGCATGATATTGTGAAGCAGATAATTGATGATCATATAAGGGCTTGGAAGAGGCGGCACTTTATGTTTTACTGGGGATTGCTTTCGTTTCATTTCATTGATAGTGAAACTTAAGCAATTCATTGGAAACAAAACCAGTGCAAGAAGGCGCCATGGTGAATCATGGTTCAACAGTACCTCTCTCCCTCACACTGAATCTCTCTCACTCACACTCTACCTCGCTCCCTCACTCTCTACCTATCTCCCTCACACTGAATCTCTCTCACTCACACTCTACCTCGCTCCCTCACACTGAATCTCTCTCACTCACACTCTACCTCGCTCCCTCACTCTCTACCTATCTCCCTCACACTGTGCCTCTCTCTCTTACACTGTGCCTCTCTCCCTTACACTGCACCTCTCTCCCTCACACTTCACCCCTCTCCCTCACACTCTGCCTCTCTCCCTCACACTGCACCTCTCTCCCTCACACTGAATCTCTCTCACTCACTCTCTACCTCGCTCCCTCACTCTCTACCTATCTCCCTCACACTGTGCCGCTCTCCCTCACACTGCACCTCTCTCCCTCACACTGAATCTCTCTCACTCACACTCTACCTCTCTCCCTCACACTCTACCTCTCTCCCTCACACTCTACCTCTCTCCCTCACACTCTGCCTCTCTCCCTCACACTGCACCTCTCTCCCTCACACTGAATCTCTCTCACTCACACTCTACCTCTCTCCCTCACACTCTACCTCTCTCCCTCACACTCTACCTCTCTCCCTCACACCGTACTTCCCTCCCTCACACTCTACCTCTCTCCCTCACACCGTACTTCTCTTCCTCACACTCTACCTCTCTCCCTCACACTCTACCTCTCTCACTCACACTCTGCCTCTCTCCCTCACACTCTCTCCCTCACACTGCACCTCTCTCCCTCACACTTCACCCCTCTCCCTCACACTCTGCCTCTCTCCCTCACGCTCTACCTCTCTCCCTCACACTCTACCTCTCTCCCTCGCACTGCACCTCTCTCCCTCACACTGCACCTCTCTCCCTCACACTGCACCTCTCTCCCTCACACTCTACCTCTCTCCCTCACACCGTACTTCTCTCCCTCACACTGTGCCTCTCTCCCTCACACTGTGCCCCCTCCCTCACACTTCACCCCTCTCCCTCACACTCTACCTCTCTCCCTCACACTGAATCTCTCTCCCTCACACTCTACCTCTCTCCCTCACACTGTACTTCTCTCCCTCACATTCTGCCTCTCTCCCTCACACTCTGCCTCTCTCCCTCACACTCTACCTCTCTCCCTCACACTCTACCTCTCTCCCTCACACTCAACCTCTCTCCCTCACACTCTACCTCTCTCCCTCACACTCTTCCTCTCATCCTCACACTCTACCTCTCTCCCTCACACTCTACCTCTCTCCCTCACACTCTACCTCTCTCCCTCACACCGTATTTCTCTCCCTTACACTCTACCTCTCTCCCTCACACTCTACCTCTCTCCCTCACACTCTCCCTCTCTCCCTCATACTCTACCTCTCTCCCTCACACCGTACTTCTCTCCTCACACCGTACCTCTCTCCCTCACACTCTACCTCTCTCCCTCACATTCTACCTCTCTCCCTCACACTCTACCTCTCTCCCTCACACTGCACCTCTCTCCCTCACACTCTACCTCTCTCCCTCACACTCTACCTCTCTCCCTCACACTCTCCCTCTCTCCCTCACACTCTCCCTCTCTCCCTCACACCGTACTTCTCTCCCTCACACCGTACTTCTCTCCCTCACACCGTACTTCTCTTCCTCACACTCTACCTCTCTACCTCACACTCTACCTCTCTCCCTCACACTCTACCTCTCTCCCTCACACTGCACCTCTCTCCCTCACACTCTACCTCTCTCCCTCACACTCTCCCTCTCTCCCTCACACTCTACCTCTCTCCCTCACACCGTACTTCTCTCCCTCACACCGTACTTCTCTCCCTCACACCGTACTTCTCTTCCTCACACTCTACCTCTCTCCCTCACACTCTACCTCTCTCCCTCACACTCTACCTCTCTCCCTCACACCATACTTCTCTCCCTCACACCGTACTTCTCTCCCTCACACCGTACTTCTCTTCCTCACACTCTACCTCTCTACCTCACACTCTACCTCTCTCCCTCACACTCTACCTCTCTCCCTCACACTCTACCTCTCTCCCTCACACCATACTTCTCTCCCTCACACTCTATCTCTCTCCCTCACACTCTACCTCTCTCCCTCACACTATTGGCTGGATTCTTCCGCCCCACCCACCGTAAGATTGTCACAGGCGAGACGCAGGCAATTGAAAAGTCCATTGACCGCGGACAGCCATAGAATCCCGCCCTGCATCTCCCTCCTTCGGTCTCTCCCTTAATCCTCGCTTAACGCAATTAACATAAGGAACAGCAAAAGGCCATTCAGCTCGTCAGGCCTGCTCTTCCACTCAATTCAGTTTTGACCTATCTGCTCCAAGTACCCACCTTTGTTTCATATCTGCTAATACCCTAATCTAACCACAAATCTGTCAATACCAGTTCTGGAAATTTCAACTGACATATTGTCCATTGGCCATGGGGGCAGCTTTGTGGGTGTTTCAGATTTTTACGACGCTGGTGTGAAAAAGTGCTTCTTGATTTCATTTGTATATAGACAGCTCTCATTTCAAGACCACGCTTTCTTGTTCTGAATTTGATTGAGTCATTAACATGGCCTAAATCTTCCTGCATTTGATGAGGGTGAGAGCAGAGCTAAGAATTGACGCTGTGAATCAAGGTTATTCTGCTTTAGGCCCCTGGTAGCTCAGGCCTTGGCATAAAATCTTCATTTCAACTCAAATGCACTTGCAAAATAAAGAATGTACCAAACAATACAAACATGAGAGTGTTGCCTTCCAAATTAGGGTGAGTTGAAAGGTCAGCCTGTTGTCGCCAATGAGGGACAGTGGTGTAGTGGTAATGTTCCCAGGCAAATAATCCAGAGGCCCAGGCTAATTTCTGGGGACTAGGGTGCAAATCCCGCCATGGCATGGTGGGATTAGAATTCAATTAATAAATCTAGAATTGGGGAAGAAAACAAAATTGCCAATCTCAGTGATAGTGACCAAGAATTGACTGTAGTAAAAACTCATCTGGTTCAAGAATGCCGTTAAGGGAAGGAAATTGGCTGTCCTTACCCGGTCTGGCTACATGTGACTCCAGACCCACAGCTTCTCTCTGAAATGGCCTAGCAAGCCACTCAGTTCAAGGGCAATTAGGGATGGGCAACACATGTTGGCCCAGCCACTGATGCCTACAACCCATGAACAAATGAAAAAAGGTAATATTTTCAAAGGGACACCTTTATGAAAAGGCATGATAGCCAAAGGACGAAACAAAACATTTGGTAAACTATTTACTGTGTGGGAAGGAAAAAGCAGAATGGTGGCAAATGTGACCATCTTCCCCTTTCTTTGTGTCAACAAATCTCGTAAACCTTACTTTATTCCCTGACTCAATAACAGTGGCTGTCAACTTTTCTATGCATAAGACTGACAAAGTGTTGACAGGGTCCTTGTGAATCCCCAACCTCCAAAGATTACGAAAGTAAGTGGAAGTCGGATGAGCTCCACCAGGCTTGTTGAAGACAGAAATTTAAAACATGGAACGAGTTGCAGCACAGAAGTAGCCCATTCGGCCCATTTACCCCAGTGCCAGTTGTGCAAACGGAAACAGAGATGTTAACACAAAATCATTTCTAAAGAACTATAATACAGTAGCCTAGATGATTTTAATTGATTCAGAAAATGCAGAAAGCTGAATGCAGCGGCTCCAAAGACATCCTCGCCTCTGAGTCACAAGGTTTAGGTTGAAGTCTCACGCTGGGGCTCAAAGATCAAGGCCATCTCCAGTGCAGTACTGAAGGAGTGCTGCACTGTCAGAGGTGCTGTCTTTGGATGAGACATTAAACCAAGGTCCCAACTACCTGCTCGGGTGGAAAAGATCCAATGACATAATTTCAAGGAGGAGAGAGGGAGTTTTCCCCAGTATCCTGGCCAGATCCAGGGTCCCGGATTCAATTCCAGCCTCGGGTGACTATGTGGAGTTTGCACTTTCTCCCGGTGTCTGCGTAGGTTTCCTCCGGGTGCTCCGGTTTCCTCCCACAGTCCAAAGATGTGCAGGTTAGGTGGATTGGCCATGCTAAATTGCCCCTTAGGTGTCCAAAAGGATGGGTGGGTTTACTGGGTTATGGGGATAGGGTGGAGGCATGGACTCAAGTCGGGTGCTCATTCCAAGGGCCGGTGCAGACTAGATGGGCCGAATGGCCTCCTTCTGCTCTGTAAATTCTATGATTCTATAATACTTATCCCTTAATCAACATGACAAAAGAACAGATTATCTAATTATTATCAATTGTTGTTAGTTGGCCACTGTATTTTCTACATTTGCATCAATGGCTACATTTCAAAAGTACTTCATTGTCTGTAAAGTGCTTTGAGACAAATGCTGGAATATCTCAGTAGGTTTGACACCATCTGTGGGGAGAAACAGCTTGTTTTGAGTCTGGGTGACTCTTCATCAGAGCTCCTTTGTGGAGCCACTGGGGTTCCAGGATCCGAGTTTGAAAACCTTTGCCAATTCTAAGCCACCCTTTCAGGCAGCAAGCTGCAAATGAGACCCAGAAATTAAAATCTTTCCAACACCTACCAGGGCATTCAAGTCCACATTGATAAACCAGAACTGGGAATTCAAAACACAGTTCGTTGTTTTGCAACAGCTGCTTACTGGGATCTGAGGCAGTCCTTCGAAAACAAAAGATGTGCTTCAAACCCAAGGGAGTTATGTTAATTCTAACCAGACCGATTTCAGGAACATCTCTCCGTGTGTGGGGGGCATATTAAGAAACTTGTTCTTTGAAAATATTTGCTGTATCCATGCAGTAATCTGACCACTCATCCTGAGAAGCCTGTTGTGTGGCCTGACAGCCCTGATACTGGGGGCTGCGTGGGATTTATACAAGTGAAAGTACATCACACAGAACTAACTATAACACATGCTTTTCCACTGCAAAAAAAGTGATCACAAGTATAAACTGCAGTTAACTTACATTGTTGAGGATCCATAAATCACCAGCTCAAAGATTAATGTCGTAAACAATGATCGTCGCCTAAAGGAACTATCGGGAACTCAAAGTAAGCTGATGCGGCTCAACTGAGTAGTGACTCAGCAACTCCCTCTTCAGCAGAAGAGAAAATATAGTAAAGAGGCGGGGCTTCATCAAAAGCACCCACTTGTATTTATATAAAACATGAAGATAAAGGTCTGAATGTTTGTTTCCGAGTCAAAAGCGCAGTCAGGGGAATCCCTGGCTCCTCAAATCTGATTCAGGAGACAGTCCCCCAAACAGTTTGACTTTCATTCCGGGGGCCGGGTGTTAACATGAGTTGGGTCCGCTGCCCCCAGTAAGAGTGCAGAGATTGCCGCAGGTGCTGCCCTGTGCAGAGGCAGACTGAAAGTTCCACCTCACTGACCCAGCTTTTAAACAAAATCGATAAAACAAAATACGGCTCTCACCCCATTTATAGCCTCCTATGACAACCGATGAGTTTCCATTCATCCCCCATGGTCGTTTATAGCCCCCAAAACCAGCTTAATGTCAACCCCCGTCCCTCACCGACCATCCCATGCCCTTACACCCTCTATGGCAACTCACCCAGTATTCACCATGAACCTCAGGACCTGTGCTGATAAAATAAAAAAAGGTTCTAAGTATCTATGAGCACAGATATTTTGGGGGGTTGGAGGATTGGCAGAAATTACAGAGGTGAGGTGGAGTGAGACCACAGAGGGTTTTGAAATGATGAGAATTTTGAAATTGAGGCGTGGCTTAACCAGGAACCAAGCAGCGACCACAAGGGTAATAGGTGTAGCGCAACAATTACTCACTCAAGTCGAGAAGAGATTAAATCAATCGAGGCTTTATTAACCAAGACTTGTTCCCCAGCAGCTCAGTTACAGAATGCGGCTGCTGGGAGAACTCGAGCTCTTATACTCCGCCTTCAGGGCGGAGCCAGCAGGCGGCAGATCCAACCAGGACCCGGGACCTGTCAGCCAATAGCCTCTCGGCTTCACAGGTACCATACTACCCCTAATACATTCAACCCTTGTTAAAAAAGAACCCAGCGGGGTGGTGGTTCGCATGGTGGTAGGGGTTTACAAGGCTGGTCCTAGAACTGATTTTGTACAGTGGCTATGCATTTAGCCCAACAGTTAACTACGTACAGGTTGTCAGAATTATTTACAAGTTCGTTTTCCTTTTCTTGTGTCAGCGGATTCCACGAGTCGAGCGGGTGCCCTGGTCGTCCTTGTCGATCGCCTCAGCCCCGGTGGTGGTGCAGGTGCTGGCTCGGGCACTGTCGTCTCTGGGAGCGGTGCGCTGTTCGTCCCTGTTTCTTTACTCCTGGGTGGGCACGGGAGGAGGGCCGCTTCACCCGGGAAGGGAGCGGTCGTGGGGTGCCGTGCCCTGTCGGCCGTCGGGGTATGCCACGTAGGCGTACTGAGGGTTTGCGTGGAGAAGGTGAACCCTCTCGACCAACGGGTCCGATTTGTGCGCCCGCACATGTTTTCGGAGCAAGATGGATCCTGGGGCTGCCAGCCAGGTCGGCAGCGACGATCCGGAGGAGGACTTCCTAGGGAAGACAAGGAGGCGCTCGTGGGGAGTTTGGTTAGTGGTGGTACACAGCAGCGACCGGATGGAGTGGAGGGCATTCCTGAAGTCCGGGACGACTTCCTGCCACCGGGAAACTGGGAGATTTCTGGACCGTAGGGCCAGTAGGACGGTCTTCCAGACCGTACCGTTCTCCCTCTCTACCTGACCGTTCCCCCGGGGGTTGTAGCTGGTCGTCCTGCTCGAGGCAATGCCCTTGCTGAGCAGGAACTGGCGCAGCTCGCCACTCATGATGGAGGACCCCCTGTCGCTATGGATTTATGCGGGGAAACCGAACAGTGTAAAGATGGTGCCAAGGGCTTTAATGACTGTGGTCGTTGTCATGTCGGGGCAGGGGATGGCGAAGGGGAAACGGGAGTATTCATCCATCACATTCAGGAAGTATGCGTTGCGGTCAGTGGAGGGGAGGGGGCCTTTGAAATCCAAACTGAGGCGTTCAAAGGGACTCGGAACCTTTATCAGGTGCGCTCTATCTGGCCTGAAAATGTGCAGTTTGCACTCTGCGCAGATTTGGCAGTTCCTGGTGGCTGTATGGACCTCCTCAACAGAGTAGGGGAGTGTAGCGGCGTCAATATGACGCGAGGCAGGTAGAGGTAATGTCAATTGAAGGCTTTATTAAGCAGAACTTTATCCCCAGCAGCGTGGTTACAGAATGCAGCAGCTGAGGGAAATGGAGGGAAAAGCTGGGTTCTTATACCGGCATTTCTGGGTGGAGTCCAGTAGGTGGCAGATCCTATCAGGACCTGGCATCCCTCCACCAATAGCCTGTCGACACGTGGTGTACCGTATTACCCCTAATACATACCACCACAGGGAGGTTGCGAGACTTCACAAAATGGTAGAATCGAGTGACCCCCGAGTGGCAGAGGTCCTTGTGGAGGGCTTGGAGGCGGTCTACTTGTGCGTTGGCACATGTGTCGTGGGATAGGGCATCGGACGGCTCGTTCAGATTTCCGGGACGGTACAAGATCTCATAGTTGTAGGCGGAGAGCTCAATCCTCCACCTCAAGATCTTGTCATTCTTGATTTTGCCCCGCTGTGCATTATCGAACATAAAGGCTACCGATCGTTGGTCAGTGAGGAACGTGAATCTCCTGCCGCCCAGGTAATGCCTCCAATGTCGCACAGCTTCCACTATGGCTTGGGCTTCCTTTTCCACTGAGGAGTGGCGGATTTCTGAAGCGTGGAGGGTCCGGGAAAAAAAGGCCACGGGTCTGCCCGCTTGGTTGAGAGTGGCCGCCAGAGCTACATCGGAGGCGTCGCTCTCGACCTGGAAGGGGAGGGACTCGTCGATTGCGTGCATCGTGGCCTTTGCGATATCCGCTTTGATGCGGCTGAAGGCGTGGCGAGCCTCTGTCGACAGGGGGAAGGTAGTGGACTGTATTAACGGGCGGGCCTTGTCTGCGTACTGGGGAACCCACTGGGCGTAATACGAAATGAAGCCCAGGCAGCGTTTCAGGGCGTTGGAGCAGTGGGGGAGGGGAAATTCCATAAGAGGGCGCATGCGTTCGGGGTCGGGGCCTATCACTCCATTGCGCACTACGTATCCCAGGATGGCCAGACGGTTGGTGCTAAAAACACATTTTTCCTTATTATAGGCGAGGTTCAGGGCGTTAGCTGTCTGGAGGAATTTGCGGAGGTTGGAGTCGTGGTCCTGCTTGTCATGGCCGCAGATGGTTACATTGTCGAGATACGGGAACGTGGCCCGCAACCGGTGCTGATCAACCATTCGGTCCATCTCCCGTTGGAAGACCGAGACCCTGTTCGTGGCGCCGAATGGGACCCTTAAGAAGTGGTAGAGCCGCCGGTCTGCCTCGAAGGCTGTATACTTGCGGTCACTCGGGCGGATGGGGAGCTGGTGGTATGCGGACTTGAGGTCCACGGTGGAAAAGACCTTGTACTGTGCAATCCGATTGACCATGTCGGATATGCGGGGGAGAGGGTACGCATCGAGCTGCGTGTACCTATTGATGGTTTGACTATAGTCTACGACCATCCTCTGCTTCTCCCCGGTCTTCACAACTACCACCTGGGCTCTCCAGGGACTATTGCTGGCCTGGATTATGCCTTCCTTCAGCAGCCGCTGGACTTCAGACCGGATAAGTGTTCGGTCCTGGGCGCTGTACTGTCTGCTCCTAGTGGCGACGGGTTTGCAATCCGGGGTGAGGTTCGCAAACAAGGAAGGCGGTTCAACCTTGAGGGTCGCGAGGCTGCAGATAGTGAGTGGGGGTATTGGGCCGCCGAATTGGAACGTAAGGCTCTGGAGGTTACACTGGAAATCTAACCCCAAGAGAGTGGGAGCGCAGAGTTGGGGAAGGACATAAAGCCTATAATTCTTAAACTCCCTCCCTTGCACCGTTAGGTTCGCGATGCAGAACCCTTTGATCTCTACGGAATGGGATCCCGCAGCCAGGAAAATCTTTTGGGTACTCGGACGAATAGAGAGAAAACAGCGTCTTACCGTGTCCGGGTGGATAAAACTTTCTGTGCTCCCAGAGCTGATTAGGCATGGCGTCTCGTACCCATTGACCAGCACCATTGCTGTTGCCGTTTGGAGCGTCCGGGGCCACGATTGGTCCAGGGTCACCGAAGCCAGTCTTCTTTGCTGCACTGTGGTGCTTTCTTCCGAACCCGCGGAGCCGTCTATGCTGGGGTCCTTGGCTATCAGCCAAGATGGCGTCGTCAATGGATCGCACGTGGTCGGGGGTGGACAAAATGGCCGTCCCCATGGATCGCACGTGGCCGGGGAGTCACAAGATGGCGGCGCCCATCCTCCCCGCGTGGTGTCCGGGGCCCAAAATGGCGGCGCCCGCAGGCCGCACATGGAGCGCTGGGGGGGTTGAGTCTGCTGTCCCCATTCTCCCCCGGAGATTGCGGCGACCCCCCGGGACTGGCACACCGCTGCATAATGCCGCTTTTTGCCGCAGCTTTTACAAATAGCTGAGCGGGCCGGGCAGCGGGGGTGCTTCGCCTGCCCGCAAAAATAGCAGCGGGGCCCACCGGGATGGTCTGGTGCTCTAGCTGCGCAGGCTTGCGGGGGGGGGGGGGGGTGGGGGGGGGTTGCCGGGGAGTCGGTCGCAACGGGGGTCCATGGAGCCCAAGGGGCTGCCGCGCGGTCGGGGCCGTAGGCGTGGGCATTTTGTGAGGACACATCGAGGGAGGCCGCAAGTGCCCGTGCCTCTGTGAGTCCTAATGAGTCTCTTTCTACAGTCTTTGGCGAGTTTGAGGAGAAGTCATACCTGCCACAAAAGCATCCTTGATTAGGAGCTCCGTGTGCTCGTTTGCGCTCACCGATGGGCAGTTGCAGTTCCTTCCCAGAATCAAGAGCGCGCTGTAGAACTCGTCGGGCGATTCTCCGGGGATTTGCCATCTCGTCGCGAGTTGGTGGTGTGCATAGACCTGGTTTATGGGCCGAATGTAGACAGCTTTCAGCATGGGAAATCTTCCGCGTCTTCGATGAGCGTGTAGATCTCCGGGCTCACCCTGGAATGCAGGACCTGCATTTTCTGATCTTCCGTGGTCCGGCCGGGGGCCGTTCGAAGTTAACCTTCGAAGCATGCTGGCCAGTGTTAAACACGGCCGCCGAGTTTGCTGCATGGGGGCTGATTCGCAGACACTCCGGGGCGATCTGGAGCTCCATAGTCTTTTAAGCTTACTTAATAAATTGTAGCGCAACAATTACTCACTCAAGTCATGATGTGGAGATGCCGGCAGAAGAGATTAAATCAATCGAGGCTTTATTAAGCAAGACTTGTTCCCCAGCAGCTCAGTTGCAGAATGCGGCTGCTGGGAGAACTCGAGCTCTTATACTCTGCCTTCAGGGCGGAGCCAGCAGGCGGCAGATCCAACCAGGACCCCGGGACCTGTCAGCCAATAGCCTCTCGGCTTCACAGGTACCATACTACCCCTAATACATACCACCACAATAGGTAATTGGAACTTGGTGTGAGTAGGACATTGGGCAGCAAAAGCTTGGATAACCTCAAATTCACAGAGGCTACAATGTGGGAGACCGGCCAAGCCAGATAATTAAGCCTAGAGTTAACAAAAATATTGATGAGGGTTTTAGCAGCAGATAAGCTGAGGGAGGGTTGAAGTCAGAAGATGTTATGGAGGTAGAAATTGTGATGGTGCAGTTATGAAGCTGGAAGCTTATCATGGGGTTAAATATGACAGTCAGCCAATACATAAATGCCACCAAACCCCAACAGCCTTGGGCACACCCATACCCACTATTACAGCCTCGGAGGTAAGAGCTGCCTTCTTGAAAGTAAACCCGCGGAAAGCGACAGGCCCCGACAGAATCCCTGGGCGAGCACTCAGAGCCTGCGTTGACCGGCTGGCGAGTGTATTCTCAGATATCTTCAACATCTCACTTCTCCACTCCGAGGTCCCTACCTGCTTCATGAAGACTACCATAATACCAGTACCAAAGAAGAACAAGGTAGCGTGTCTCAACGACTACCAACCATTGGCCCTGATGTCTCTTATCATGAAATTCTTTGAGCGGCTAGTCATGAGACGGATCAACGCCAGCCTCCCAGATGGTCTCGATCCATTGCAGTTCTCCTACCGCGGCAACCAGTCCACAGTGTGACCATCTGGGATGGCCACGTCCCGATTACAAAATGGACACTTGCAAAGAATGCAGGGAAAATTGGACAAAACTGAAAAAGCAAGCAGGTGCTAGGTCTGTCTGTTGATTAGAGCTGTAGCTCTCAGACAGGACCGGTACTGCAGAACCATCTACATACTAATGAGCCATCCCCGGGAACAAAAGGCAACAGTTAGGTAAACAATGCTAAGACAGACACCCCGGCGCCAGAGGAGACTAAAACAAAGCAAACCAATGGCCACCTAGGACACGCCCAGCAACCAGGGAACCCATCCCTCTATTGGAGGAAAATCGATAGGAACGATTGGGAAACGGCCCAATTAATTGGGGCCAAGTTCAAGTCCCGCCCAAAAGCACGCAAAGCCCTTTTGGGTACAACAAGGATTCCCCAAGAGAGAATAGCTCTCTTGGCCTTGGCTCTCAGCGAGGAGAGATCTGCCAGCAGCTACACCAGACCAAGTAAGTTCCAAGTCAACGCACACTACGAGATAAACGCTCCTAGTTGCTATCCTGTAAACAGCTCAACCCAGCAGCCTCAGAACCGAGCAACGGCCATTGTTCCTCTGACTGACTGGGCACCCGAAGCTAAGTATAGGCTTTTAGCAGTAGTTTGTAGAGTTTATGCATGAGTAGATTTGACTGTGTGTAAATAAATGAGCATTAAGTTTGAACTTACTAACTGGTGTACCGAGTCTTTGATCAGTATTCGGTTTTGAACCTTGTGGCGGTATCGAAAGATACCTGCCGACTCTTGAGCAAACGTAATTAAACAGAGCCAAATTAAGAGAAAACAGCAAGTTAGCAACAACAGCAGACGCTATCTCTCTGGCCTACAATCAACTCCCGAACATCTCGAGAACAAGGGCAACTACATTAGACTGCTGTTCACACACTACAGCTCTGCCTTCAACACCATTATCCCAACAAGACTAATAACCAAACTCTGCAACCTTGGACTTGACCCCGCCCCCCCCCCCCCCCGTGCAGCTGTATCCTTGACTTCCTCACCAACAGACCGCAATTTGTCAGGATAGGTAACAACACCTCCTCCACAATAGTCCTCACCACCGAGGCCCCGCAATGATGTGTGCTCAGTCCTCTACTGTACTCCCTATACACACAGGACTGCAAGGTTCAACTCCAATTCAATCTGAAAGTTTGCAGATGATACGACTCTGGTGGGTCGTATCTCAAACAACAATGAATCAGCCGACAGAAGGGAAATAGATCGCTTGGTTGCATGGTGTACTTAAAACAACTTCTCTCTAAATGTTGGAAGGACCAAGGAACTGATCATTGACTTCAGGAAGCGTAGCTTGAAACACACCCCCCTGTACACATCAATGACTCCGAAGTAGAGATAGTCGATAGCTTTAAGTTCCTGGGGGTCACCATCACCAACAGTCTGTACTGGTCCACTCACGTTGTTGCAACACTCAAGAAAGCCCAATAACGTCTCTACTTCCTTCCTACGGAAGCTAAAGAAATTCAGCATGTCTGTATCGACTCTCACAAACGTCTCCAGATGTGCCATAGAGAGCATCCTATCTGGCTGCATTACAGCTTAGTGTGGCAACTGCTCGTCCCAAGATCGCAAGAAACTGCAGAGTGTGGTGAACTCAGCCCAACGTATCACACAAGCTTGCCATCCTCCCATTGATCCTGTATACACCTCCCGCTGCCGCAGAAAGGCAGACAGCATTATCAGAGACCCCTCACACCCAGGCTTTGCCCTCTTCCAGACCCTCCCATCAGGCAGAAGATGCAGAAGTCTGAAGACCTGCACATCCAGACAGAGGAACAGCTTCTTCCTACAGCTACTAGACTCCTTAACGACTCCCCCTCAGACTGATCTGTTCCCTGTAAGAACACTATTCACGGCGCCCTACACTGCTCTTGTTTGGCTTTGTTCCGCAATGTAACTAATCACTATTTGTTGATGTACCATTGTCAATGTACTCTCGATTATTCTTTTGTCTACTATGTATGTACTGTGTATGTTCCCTTAGCTGCAGAAAAATATTTTTCACTGTACTTTGGTACATGTGACAATAAATATCAATCAATCATTAAAGTTGCGAACCGGTTTAATGTCAGACAGTTGCCAGGGAGAGCGATTGAGTTGGTAGATAAGGAACAGGGGCAGTCATCAGCCTTCCCAGCATTTAATTGGAGGAAAATTCTGCTCATCCATAAAACATGACCAAACATTTTGGCTGGGATTTTCCCATCCCGCCTCAGCGGGTCCCACCTCAGGGGATGTGGCAGGCCTGCTAAATGTCCACTGACTTTCAGTGGGACCAGAAAATCCCACCCTTTGTTTTGAGCAGACACAATGCAATGAGGGAGCTGCATGATCACTTCAAATGATTCCAACATAATGGAGGTCGCTCATGCACCACAATAATAAGACAAGGGGTGCCCAACTCAGATTCAAACAGAACCACAATCATAACATTCAGCAAAGTTGTCAATGTTGTGCCATGTTTGAGAGATGTTTGTTTCGCTTGTAATATGTAAGTTGAATTTAAGCAATTGCAATGTTCAGGCAAACAATTCAACCAAACAAACTGGATGCGCATTTACGCAAAATAAGAATTATTGTCAACACTGGCAAATTCATATTCTTGTCCTTAATACGAAATTAAAGAATGGCTGCTTGGGAACAAGTCTTTGCTAAGCCTGTTTTAATAATAAAATAATATTTATTGTCACAAGTAGGCTTTCATTAACACTGTCATGAAGTTACTGTGGAAAGCCCTTAGTCGCCAAACTACGACGCCTGTTCAGGTATACAGAGGGAGAATTCAGAATGTTCAGAATTCAGCACGTCTTTCAGGACTTGTGGGAGGAAACCGGAGCACCCGGAGGAAACCCACGCAGACACGGGGAGAACGTGCAGACTCCGCACAGACAGTGACCCAAAATCGGGAATCGAATCTGGGATCCTGGCACTGTGCTATCCACTGTGCTACCGTGCTAGTTCTCATTCAGGCATTAAAATGTAAATCAAAAAATCAACGAAAGTAGTGAAGGAAATCATGTAAAAATGTATGATTAATGCCTTTAATCTACTTAAAAAGCATGGCAGACTCTTGATGCCTTTAGACTATTTCTCATGCATGTTTGGCTTTTTGGCATGTTGGGCAGCACGGTAGCATTGTGGATAGCACAAATGCTTCACAGCTCTAGGGTCCCAGGTTCGATTCTGGCTTGGGTCACTGTCTGTGCGGAGTCTGCACATCCTCCCCGTGTGTGCGTGGGTTTCCTCCGGGTGCTCCGGTTTCCTCCCACAGTCCAAAGATGTGCGGGTTAGGTGGATTGGCCATGTTAAATTGCCCATAGTGTCCAAAATTGCCCTTAGTGTTGGGTGGGGTTACTGGGTTATGGGGATAGGGTGTGGACCTTGGGTAGGGTGCTCTTTCCAAGAGCCGGTGCAGACTCGATGGGCCGAATGGCCTCCTTCTGCACTGTTGATTCTATGATTCTATGATTTATTTCAGAAAGCATTTGGTTGACAGGAGTGAATGGGAAGTGTTCTACTTCCTTAATCGCAACATTCTGTAATGCCGTTTTATTCGTTCAGGGGCCAGCGTTTATTGCCCTTTCCTAATTACCCTTGGATTGAGTGGTTTGCTAGGCTATTTTCAGAGGATGTTGAAGACTCAACCAGTGGCTTCCTTCCCTAAGTGAACCAAATTGGTTTTACAACAGTGGTTTCATGGTCATTATTAGACTTTTAATTCCAAATTTTTTTAAAATTCAAGTTTGACCACGTGCTGTGGTGGGATTTGAACCCAGGTCTCCAGAGCATTTAATTGGAGCATTGCCCTGGGTCTCTGGATTACTAGTCCAGTGACAATACCACTACACCACCACCTCCCCATAAATTGAACACTCATTTAAGAGGACATGAATCCCATGTGAAAGAGGGAGGTCAGGTCCTCCGGATGTAAGAATAAATCTATGTCAGCAAAGGAGGCTATCTGAAATATGATAGCTCTTCAACTGAAACAAAGGGTTGAATTTTGCCACAAACATCAAAATCCCAACATTGGAACCACTTCCAGATCCCAACTTGGTTTGTTTCAGTAGCACACCCAGCTTAAGGTTATGTACGATGGCCAATTGTTAGGCTCCTTCCACGTTTGTCACCCAATGTCACTGTCAGGCGGTGTGGAAGGCTGCGAGGTGGGAGAGACAGGCAGCCAGCAGCTCCGATGCGAAGGCTGCGTGCTCCTGATCTGAATGGAGCAGGACACAACAGCACAAGATGGCAGCATGATAACGATGATGCGACTGACAGCCAATCCTTCCCGCCCAGCATTATCCGCCGGATTTGTCTGCATTTGAGGCGTCTCCATTTGCTAATCTTTGCAGGTAGGTGGCATGAGGATTGCCAGCTTCGCTGTTCAAAATTAAATCTTCTGACCTCAGGCTCTGCTCTCACCTCCTGGAGTAGACGAGCTGCAGATAAAGTAGGGGTTCCCGCCCCTTTGCCAAAATTGGAATCCAGTTGAGAAATGCCCGCTAACTACATCACTATTTTCCTTAACTATCTGTCTATTACTGCTGGGCACGTGAAGTACCCTCAATAATAATGCTTAGAGATTAAACTGTAAAGAAGGCTTTATTAGACTAATAACTATACTACAGCTAGAGACGAGAGCTGACTGCTACACAGACCATGAGGCAGGCCTTTATGTATGACTCCCAGATGGGCGGAGCCAGAGGCGGAGTCCCCAGGGTTCCAAGCCCGGTCTTAAAGGGGACATCACCTTACATGATGATAAGGCAGTAACCGTTCATCACATTCACCCCCTGTTTAAAAAGGAGTCCGGCGGGGGTGAAGTGCCATCATAGGTCCATCCATCTCGGTGGCTGGATCGTCCTCCTCGACCTCCTCAATTCGGGCAGTGGTGCGGCGGGCACGGACGTCCCAGTTGAGGGCACATCCGGGAGCACAGCGGTCGGAGCTTCGGTCCGGGTCGTGGCAGAGGAACTAGGCAGGGCCGGGGGTAGCGGAGCCGGCGCCGGCGGGGTGTGTAAAGCGGGGGGCGCAAACATCAAAATCCCAACATTGGAACCACTTCCAATTGGGCGCACGGTAGGAGCTCACCAATGAGTGGTAGGGCCGGAAGGGGGTGTGTTGTAGGGGGCGACAGGTCCTGCAGGGGCGCGGCGCGGGAGGGGGCATCTGTGGTGGAGGATCCAGAGGGTGCCAGATCCCGGAGGGGAACCATATCTTGCCTGCCGGCGGAGTACTCCACGTAGGCGTAACTGGGGTTGGCGTGGAGCAGTCGGACCTTTTCAACTAGGGGGTCCGTTTTATGGCTCCTCGCGTGCCTCCGGAGAAGAATAGGTCCCGGAGCCATCAGCCAAGGTGTAAGCGAGACCCCGGAGGTAGACTTCCTGGGGAAGAGAAACAATCGGTCGTGAGGGGTCTCATTCGTGGCCGTGCAGAGGAGTGACCTAATGGAGTGTAGGGCATCGGGTAGGACCTCCTGCCAGCGGGTGGTTGGGAGATTTCTCGACCGCAGGGCCAGAAGGACAGCCTTCCACACGGTCGCGTCCTCCCTCTCCATAATGGTTGGTGGATGGGAGGGGCCCCTTGAAGTCCACGCTCAGTCACTCAAAGGGGCCCGAGGCCTTCACGAGCCGAACCTTGTCTGGCCGATAGAAGTGCGGTTTGCACTCCGCACAGACTTGGCAGGTCCTGACCATGGCCTTGACCTCCTTGGTTGAGTAAGGTAGGTTGCGGGACTTGATGAAATGGACAAGCCGGGTAACCCCCGGGTGGCAGAGGTCATTGTGGATGGCTTGCAGGCGGTCCTCCTGCACGTTGGCGCATGTGCCGTGGGATAGGGCATCTGGGGGCTCGTTGAGCTCCCCTGGACGATACTTGATATCGTACGAGTAGGTGGAGAGTTCGATCCTCCACCTCAAAATTTTATCGTTTTTTATTTTGCCCCGTTGCGTGTTATCGAACATATAGGCGACCGACCGTCGGTCGGTGACGAGGGTAAACCTCCTACCGGCAAGGTAGTGTCTCCAGCACCGCACAGCCTCCACAATGGCTTGTGCCTCCTTTTCAACTGCAGAGTGTCGAACCTCGGAGGCGGTGAGGGTTCGGGAGAAGAGCGCTACTGGTCTGCCTCCTTGATTGAGGGTAGCAGCCAGGGCGATGTCTGATGCATCGCTCTCTACCTGGAAAGGGATGGTTTCGTCCACCGCGTGCATGGCGGCCTTGATGATGTCAGCCTTGATGTGGTTGAAGGCCAATTGAGCCTCAGCCGAGAGGGGAAAAGTGCTGGTCTTTAGGAGTGGGCGGGCTTTGTCCGCATACTTGGGGACCCACTGGGCGTAATAGGAGAAAAGCCCCAAGCACCGTTTGAGGGCCTTGAGGCTGCGGGGGAGAGGGAGTTCCTTAAGGGGGCGCATGCGGTCGGGGTCGGGACCTAGGACCCCGTCTTCCACGACATAGCCGAGGATGGCCAGCCAGGTGGTGTGGAAAACGCATTTGCCCTCGTTATAGGTCAGGTTAAGGGCTCGGGCGGTCTGTAGGAACTTTTTGAGGTTAGCGTCATGGTCCTGCTGATCATGGCCGCAGATGGTGACATTGTCCAAGTACGGGTATGTAGCCCGCAAACCGTACTGGTCCACCATTTGGTCCATCGCCCTTTGAAAGACGGAGACTCCATTTGTGACACCAAAGGGGACCCTGAGGAAGTGGAAGAGCCGGCCAGCTGCTTCGAAGGCAGTATAGGGGCGGTCTTTTGTTCGGATGGGGAGCTGGTGGCAGGCAGATTTGAGGTCGACCATGGAAAAGACTCGGTATTGGGCGATCCGATTTACCATTTCTGCGATGCGAGGAAGGGGGTACGCATCAAGCTGCGTGAATCGGTTTATGGTCTGGCTATAATCCACGACCATCTGTTTCTTCTCCCCGGACCGGACTACCACCACTTGCGCTCTCCAAGGGCTGTTGCTAGCCTCGATGACCCCCTCTCCCAGTAAACGCTGGACCTCTGACTTGATAAAAGCCATATATTGGGCACTGTAGCGCCGGCTCCTGGTGGCGACGGGCTTACAGTCAGGAGTGAGGTTAGCGAATAGCGAGGGGAGTGCGACTTTCAGTGTCGCAAGGCAGCACACCGTGAGGGGGGGCAAGGGTCCGCCGAACTTCAGTGTCAGGCTTCGGAGGCTGGAAATCCAGTCCGAGCAGCAGGGGGGCACAGAGGTGAGGGAGGATATAAAATTTGAAACGGGTGTATTTGGCACCCTGGATCGAGAGATCCGCAATACAGTACCCCGTGATTTGTACCGAGTGGGACCCAGATGCGAGGGCTATGGTTTGGGATGCGGGATGGGTGCGTAGGGAGCAGCGCCTTACCGTTTCAGGGTGGATAAAGCTCTCCGTGCTCCCGGAGTCGAAGAGGCATGCAGTGTCGTGCCCGTTGACCTGGACCTGCATCATGGAGTTCTGCAGGTGTTTTGGCCGAGTTTGATCGAGGGTGATCGCACCCAGTCGCGGGTAGTCGGAGTCGTCAGCCGAGACGGACTCGTAAAATGGCCGCTGCCGTCGGTCGCATGTGTCGGGTCGAGAAGATGGCCGCCGACCAGATGGCCGCTCCCATGATTCGCACGAGGCTGATGACGCGTCAGAAGAGGGCGTGTCGGGTCGGTGTGCAGCAGCATTGCGAGGCCTACGGGCCTGAGAGCCTGATTTTCGGGCCGGCTGTTCTTTGATTTTCTGGCCCCTGGGTCTGGCCAGGCAGACCCTCGCAAAGTGCCCTTTCTTCCCGCAGTCGCTGCAGATCGCAGAGCGGGCTGGGCGACGTGGGCGTGGGTGCTGGCCCTGCCCGCAGAAGTAGCATGGTGTGCCCCCATGGTGAGCAGGTCGCCGCGTGGCGCAGGCTTGTGATACGGTTGAGTCTGAGGAAGTCTGGGGGGGGCTGGCAGAGTCCGCGGGGTACGTATCCAGGTTATGTCGGGCCACCTCCAGCGAGGAGGCGAGCGTTAGCGTCTCCTGGAGGTCTTTTGCCCCGTTTTCGAGCAGCCGCTGCCGGATGTAGGTTGAGCGGATGCCGGACACGAAAGCATCTCTGATATGCAGGTTCATATGGACTTCCTCTGTCACATCCTGATGGTCACAGTCCCTGGCAAGCGCGGTGAGTTTTTCAACAAACTTGTCGAGCGATTCCCCCGAGCGCTGCCGGCAGGTAGAGAGCAGATGCCGGGCGTGCACCTCATTGACGGGTTTGACAAACCGCTTGCGGAGCAACTCAATCACTTCCTCATAAGTCGTCGCCTTTTCGAGCGTGGCGGAGATTCTGTGACTCACCCGGGCGTGGAGTAGACGCAGCTTGCGTGGCCCCAGGATGGGAATCTCTGCGGAGTCCAGGTAGGCCTCGAAGCACCGCAGCCAGTATTTAAAAATTTCCTTTGCCTCCGGCGTTCGTGCTTCCAGATTGAGCTGCTCTGGTTTCAGGCCTGCGTCCATCCTGAATCTAGTTTTGTCTAATAAATTGAGGTACCCTCAATAATGATGTTTAGAGATTAAACTGTAAAGAAGGCTTTATTAGACTAATAACTATACTATAGCTAGAGACGAGAGCTGACTGTTACACAGACCATGAGGCAGGCCTTTATGTATGGCTCCCAGATGGGCGGAGCCAGAGGCAGAGTCCCCAGGGTTCCAAGCCCGGTCTTAAAGGGGACATCACCTTACATGATGATAAGGCAGTAACCGTTCATCACAGCACGTATCCATACTCACACTGTCCCTGCTTCCGGGAACCACACGAGGAAGGGGAAACACTATTGGGGAGCAGTCCTGATGCCTTTTTCTTCTAAATCTCCTGGCCCCGCTGCCTCCACATGACTGAGAAAAACCTGCCCTGCAATCCCTCTTTCCTATTTTCCACATCCTCCTTTTTCTTAGCATAACTTCCTTTTAAATGGTATAGTTTCTATTTAGACACTTGTGGAAAACATCCATGTTTAATAATCCCCTGTGTGATTTGGTTTTTAATTTCCCCTTTTATTCTTCTCGAGGTGCTCTTCGGCCTGTGACCCCTTGTTACAAATTCCCCAATCAGCTTTTCATCTCAGAACCTATTCATAGAATCATAGAAGTTTACAGCATGGAAACAGGCCCTTCGGCCCAACCAGTCCATGCCGCCCTGTTTTTACCATTAAGCTAGTCCCAGTTGCCCGCACTTGGCCCATAACCCTCTATACCCATCTTACCCATGTAACTATCTAAATGCTTTTTGAAAGACACAATTGTACCCGCCTCTACTACTACCTCTGGCAGCCCATTCCAGACACTCACTACCCTCTGAGTGAAGAAATTGCCCCTCTGGGCCCTTCTGAATCTCTCCCCTCTCACCTTAAACCTATGCCCTGTAGTTTTAGACTCCCCTACCTTTGGGAAAAGATGTTGACTATCTACCTTATCTATGCCCCTCATTATTTTATAGACCTCTATAAGGTCACCCCTAAGCCTCCTACGCTCCAGGGAAAAAAGTCCCAGTCTATCCAGCCTCTCCTTATAACTCAAACCATCAAGTCCCGGCAACATCCTAGTAAATTGAAAAGTTTATTAGAATTCTCCAGCTTTCTGTTTTCCAGTGGGTGTGCCCCAGTGAATTAAACAGTGTATCAATGGCTTGAATATCCTTCTTTCAATGGAGAAATACAGCTAATGTCTTACACATCATGCAACACCATTTAAGTGAAATGAAAGTGATAATACACTGCCTGCTGTTACTAAGTCAGACAGAAACCCTGTTACAACCTGCCTGCTTCCTATTGGCTGGGGACTAATGACAATCCCACAATCCTGTGGGAGTATGAGCTTCCCCAATGAGGGGGGCGGAGAAACCATTAGTAAACTCAAAGTATAAATAAAGCTGGCCAGTTTGGAAACAGCAGGAAGGAGTGTGCAGCAAGGGAAGTTGCTGTTGCTGCTGCTGCTGTTATATATATATATATATATATATATATATATGTATGTTATTGTAAGTTATTGTAAATAAATGTCATTACTTTGTATCCTTAAAACTTGTGCTGGATTCTTCGTGGCCCTCACAAAACTGGCGACGAGGGTTAAAGTGAATAGCTGTCTATACTGCTGAAGCCACCTCCCTGGATTTTTGTTGGATACAGGTTGGAAGTTGTTTTCTATTATACCATGCCTCTGTACGGACGTTTGGATGTTTTGATGCTGCACTGGAAAGCTGGAACCAGTACGCACAACGGGTGCAATACTATTTCCGGGCAAACAATATAACTAAAAACGAGTGCCAGGTGGTCATATTGCTCACCGCCTGCGGCCCGCATACGTTTGGGGTGAATAGGAGCCTTACGTACCCAGCTGCGCCGGACACCAAAACGTTTGACGAACTTGTGAATATAGTGGGGCAACATTTTAACCCAACCCCATCCACGATAGTCCAGCGTTACCGGTTTAATACTGCTGAGAGGACCCCTGGAGAATCCCTTGCCGACTTTCTATCCAGGCTACGCAGGATTGCGGAGTACTGTGACTGTGGTGAGACCTTGTCAGAAATGTTACGCGACCGTTTGGTTTGCGGTATTAACAATGCGGCCACCCAGAGAAAGTTGTTAGCTCAGCCAACATTGACTTTTCAACAGGCCATTCAAATAGTATTGTCTCGAGAGAGCGCCGAACGAGGAGTGCAGGAGCTACAGGGAATGGAGGTGCATGCCTTGGGGCGCAACCCCTTCCATCCGAAAACGTCCCCCCGCACTCCTGCGGTACCTTGGGCGAGGCGACGTCCGGACCGACGCCAGTGGCCGTCGGACATTCCTCCCTGACGGGAGCCTTCTCCAGAACCAATGGATGAGGAGCCATGTCCGTGTCAGACTTGTAGGCGCCGACCCCGTCGCAGACGCCGGTCCTGGGGGTGCCAGAGGCACCGTCGTTCCGACCTAAACTGGGACCAGCCCAGGGGCCGTACCTTCCATGTGGATGAACCTGCGGCGACTACTCCTGAGGACGTGGAGATGGAGGACGACTGCCTGCAGCTGCATTGTGTGGCAGCTCCCTGTGTGGCCCCCATTAAGGTGACAGTATGGGTTAATGGTCACCCGCTTGAGATGGAGTTGGGCACTGGTGCAGCGGTCTCCGTGATCGCCCAGAGGACATTCGACCGCATCAAGCAGGGTATACAGACCCTTACATTAACCGACTCACAGGCCAGGTTGGCCACCTACAAGGGGGAACCACTGGACATTGCAGGAACTACAATGACCCCTGTTGTTTATGGACGCCAGGAGGGGCGTTTCCCACTTATTGTGGTGCGCGGCCATGGGCCCAGCCTGTTGGGTCGGGACTGGTTGCGCCATTTGTGGTTGCAATGGCAGCACATCCTCCAAACAGTTTCTGGAGGGTTGACTGAGGTGCTAGGACGATACCCAGATGTATTCCAGCCTGGTTTGGGGAAAATAAAAGGGGCCATAGCCCGTATCCAAGTCGAACCAGGAGACACGCCGTGCTATTTCCGGGAATGCCCAGTGCCTTATGCCTTGCTCGAGAAGGTAGAAGGGAAGCTCACTCGTTTGGAGAGTTTGGGTATTATCAGGCCCGTACGTTTTGCTGACTGGGCAGCACCAATTGTACCTGTAATGAAGCCAGATGCCACAGTTCGCTTGTGTGGCGACTATAAACATACAGTGAATACGGCTTCCCGACTCGACCGATATCCAATGCCTTGCATAGAGGATCTCTACGCGAAGCTTGAAGGCAGACTCTCGTTCACAAAATTAGATATGAGTCACGCCTACCTACAGTTGGAGCTGGACCTTGCCTCCCGACCTTATGTAACGATTAATACACACCGGGGCCTGCATGAATATACACGGCTGCCCTTTGGAGTATCCTCTGCCTGCGCAATTTTTCAATGTGTTATGGAGGGCATTTTGAGAGGTTTACCACGTGTCGCTGTCTACTTAGATGACGTTTTGATTACAGGGACGTCGGAGCAGGAACATTTGGAAAATCTGGAGGCTGTCCTTAGACGCTTTTCAGAGGCTGGAGTCCGTTTTCGTCGCACAAAGTGCGTATTTCAGGCAAAGGAAGTAGTCTACCTAGGTTATCGGGTGGACCGCGAAGGTTTGCACCCCGACGCAGAGAAGGTGCGTGCGATTCAACATGCCCCCGCCCCGACTGACACTTCGCATCTTCGTTCTTTTCTCGGTCTCGTAAATTATTACGGCAAGTTCCTCCCCAATCTGGCAACTACGCTGGCCCCGTTGCACCTTCTGCTAAAGAAAAATCACACCTGGGTTTGGGGTCAGCCGCAAGAAACCGCTTTCCGGCGGGTAAAGCAACAATTGTCGTCGTCTGGGTTACTAACCCAGTATGATCCTGGAAAGCATTCGCTCGTCACATGTGATGCATCCCCGTATGGTATTGGGGCCGTCCTGTCCCACAAGATGGAGAACGGGGTCGAGCGACCGATAGCTTTCGCCTCCCGCACATTGACTACAGCGGAGAAAAAGTACGCGCAGATCGAGAAGGAGGGCCTGGCAGTAGTTTTTGCGGTGAAACGCTTCCACCAGTACGTGTATGGCCGCATTTCACTATCGTGACTGATCATAAGCCTCTGTTGGGACTTTTCAGAGAGGATAAGCCAATACCGCCCATTGCTTCCGCACGGATCCAGCGCTGGGCTTTGTTGCTTGCTGCATACGTGTATTCTCTGGAGCACAAACCAGGAACCCAGATAGCGAATGCCAATGCACTGAGCCGATTGCCTTTATCGACCGGCCCCATGTCGACCCCCATGACCGGTGAGGTGGTTGCAACACTAAATTTTATGGACACCTTGCCTGTCACGGCATCACAGATCCATGAGTGGACCCAGACGGAGCCAGTCCTGTCAAAGGTTCGGCACATAGTCCTGTATGGTGGGCAGCATAGACAGCTCCCAGGCGGGCATTTTCCTCCAAGCTGTCAGAATTCAGCGTGTAAGACGGCATCCTCCTGTGGGGGATGCGTGTTATTGTCCCGGAAAAAGGCCAGGAGCTGATACTAAGAGACTTGCACAATGGGCATCCAGGTGTGACCAAAATGAAAATGTTGGCCCGGAGTTATGTCTGGTGGCCAGGCCTCGACACCGACATTGAGAAGGTGGCCCAAAACTGCTCCATTTGCCAGGAGCATCAGAAGCTTCCGCCGGCCGCGCCCCTACATCACTGGGAATGGCCAGGGCGGCCTTGGGCACTCTTGCATGCAGATTTCGCAGGCCCTTTTCAAGGATCCATGTTCCTTCTATTAATCGACGCCTAGTCTAAATGGCTAGAGGTGCATAAGATGCAGGGGACAACGTCCTGCGCAACAATTGAAAAGATGCGTTTGTCTTTTAGTACGCATGGCCTCCCCGAGGTGCTGGTCACGGATAACGGCACTCCATTCACGAGTGAGGAGTTTGCGAGGTTCATAAAGATGAACGGCATACGCCATATCCGCACTGCCTCTTACCACCCGGCTTCAAATGGGTTGGCAGAGCGCGCAGTGCAGACATTCAAAAGAGGCTGAAAGAAGCAGTCTTCCAGATCAATGGACACGAGACTGGCTCGCTTTTTGTTTACGTAAAGGACCACCCCCCATGCGGTGACTGGGGTAGCTCCCGCAGAACTCCTAATGGGCCGGAGACTTCGCACCCGCCTTAGTATGGTTTTCCCGGACATTGGCGCAAAAGTACGCCGCACACAAGAACGGCAGGGACAGGGATTTTCTCGGCATTGGCCGATTTGGCAGTTTGCGCCCGGTGACCCAGTGTTCGTTCGGAATTTTGCTGGTGGTGCCCAGTGGGTTCCTGGCATAATCTTTCGCCAAACGGGCCCTATATCTTACCAGGTGCAAGCCCAGGGTCGTCTCCAGCGCAAACATGTAGACCACGTTCGGTCCAGAAGGCTATCCCCTCCAGAAATTCCCCGCTCCCGGAGCTCATTTCTACAGCCGCAGAGACCAGAGACAATGGAAGGTAGTACTCACAATCTTCCTCTGGTGCCTCACTCAAAGCCTGCGCAGGTCGTTGCAGAACCGAATGGAGATAGAGACGCTGACATGACAGAGGCAGCAGACTCTGACTCCGAGATGGAGACACAGGACGCATCAGAGGGGGAATCCTCGGGTCCACGGGCCGTGGATGTACAACCGTTGTGCCGTTCATCACGGAAGCGCCGATCTCCGTCTCGTTACACGCCGCCTGATCCAGCGCCGCATGCAAATGGTGTCCGGCCTGCAGCAAAATGAGTCCGACGCCCTCCTTCGCCAGGTTCTTCGGTGGATTCCTTGGACTTTGGGGGGGGGAGGGATGTTATAACCTGCCTGCTTACCATTGGCTGGGGATTAATGACAATCCCACAATCCTGTGGGAGTATGAGCTTCCCCAATGAGGGGGGCGGAGAAACCATTAGTAAACTCCATGTATAAATAAAGCTGGCCAGTTTGGAACCAGCAGGAAGGAATGTGCAGCAAGGGAAGTTGCTGCTGCTGTTATATATGTATGTTATTGCAAATAAATGTTATTACTTTGTATCCTTAAAACTTGTGCTGGATTCTTCGTGGCCCTCACAAAAAACTTGTATTTCCAGTTGCTGGTCCAAAATGAGTTATCTAATCTGCCTAAAGGATGGACAAATTTGGCTTGTGTTCCCATATGGTTAGACTGTTGAAGAGTCTAAGCTGATAAAAAGGATTCAGTGGGTGCTGTGTTGTATGGCTCCCCTGATCATGAAGGCACACATAGAACATGAAGGTGTGGTTGTTAGAAGTATTTATTCTTGACACACAGGTCCATCCAGGCCCGGTCGCCCCAGAAGACACCTGCCAAATGGGACCCAGGTCGCAGGGCAGGAATCACCGCAGGCTGCCTCCACTCCTGATGCACCATGTGGGGATCCACCTAGATGTAAGGCTGGAAAGGTAGACAGTAGTTAAGTTGGCATGGGTGCAGGGCACAGTCTAATGATAGGGGCTAGGGCACAAATCTGTAAATATGTTTTTACATTAAACACCTGTGCACAATGTTGCAACCTGCCTTGGTGCTCTGTCCGATGGATGTGAGAGATGGCCTGGTCTGGGCTGGCCGCAGAGGCCGCACCACATGAATGGTGGTTGGGGGAGGGGGGGCATGGGCGGACGTTGGGGTGTGGGCTTTGCTCAGGGACCAAAGTTCAGCCAACGCTTACCGCTCTAGCCCCCACCCCCACCATCCCCACCCCGCCGCTCCTAGATTTGATGGGACCATGTGATGGATTGGCCAGCTCACATGCAAAGATCACCCTGGTAGATGGTGGACAGTGCTACTGTGGGCAGGAGTCAGACGTTGTTGAACAATGCGGAGCATCAGAGCTCATCGCAGAGCGGGTTGTCATGATCCTCCATCCCATGGACCAGACCCGCAAGTACTGCCAACCCTGGGCCCTCACCCATAGCGCGGCAGGTATGTATTACGGAGGGATTGCAGAGTGGGTGGTGGTGGTGTGGGGGTGGGATGCGGTGGCCAGACCCGCCCTCCCCCTCCCTGTTGGTGAACCTGGAGGCGATCAAAGTGCCCCGTGTGTGTTGGCCCTGGCGCACACATTGTGAACATAGAATAGAATCCCTATATGGCAGAAGGAGGTCATTCGGTCTATCAAGTCGATACTGACCCTCTGAACTAGCACCCAACCAAGGCCCACTCCTCCACCCTATCCCTGTAACCCCATAACCTTACCTAATCTTTTGGACATTATGGGCAATTTGCATGACTAATCCATGTAACCTGCACATCTTTGGACTGTGGGAGGAAACCGGAGCACCCGGAGGAAACCCTCGCAGACACGGGGAGTATGTTATTCTCTAATTCTGAATAACGACTGTAGACTCACAGTTAACACAAACACTTTATTCAAAGGGTTTGTTCTGTTTCCAGAGCTCAACTAGATGTAAAACAGTCAAGAGGTATCACCAGTGACACTAAGGTAAACTGCCTACGCTAAGCTATCCCTGTGTGCTGCTGCTCACTGGCTCTGTGCTTCTAAAAGTGGCGGATCCTGCCTTGGGCTCGACCCTTTATACCCGTCTCTGATGCTCCCTCTAGTGATGCTGTGGCTGTCACATCTGTCCTGCAGTCCGTGGTGTATGTGAAGATGTATGTACAGATGTACAGATCACTACATCCCCCCCCTTTTGACTACAGGCGCCGGAATGTGACGACTAGGGGCTTTTAACAGTAACTTCATTTGAAGCCTACTTGTGATAATAAGCGATTTTCATTTCATTCATTTCCTATGTTTTCTAGACTGGCCTCAAGAAAACTGTACATAACAAGTGGTGAGAATATACAAATCTGCACACTGCGAAAATGATAAAGTAATACAGAAACAATTAACAGTGTTATGAGTCCATCGTGAGAAATGTTCATATTTGTCTTGTGGGCGTGTTGAAGTGTCATTGCAAATCTAGCTGGTCGGGTGCCTTACGGCTTCTGCTGGAGCGTCTTAATGGTGGTGGTGGGGATGACGGTTTGATGTCATCAAGAGTACTGTCTGGCGTTGTGTGGTGAGGAACGTCCTGTGGACTAATGGACTCGGTCAAGTCCAGTGTGGGAAACACCGGCATTGTAGGCCGAAGCATTAACAGATCCCGGCGGTTACGGCGAAAGAGTACTCCCACCGCCGACTTGACAATGTAGGACCGCGGTGCCTCCTGCCTGATCACCGTGGCTGGCTCAGACCATCCGCCTTCTGGGTCCCTGATCCTGACGATGCCGCCCATGTTCAGTGGCTTGAGTGGGATCACCTATTGATCGTAGTGTTGTTTTTGTTTGGACCATACTACCCGCATTTTGTCGAGTACCAGAACGTTATCGGGGTCTCGGAATTGAATCGCCAGGAGGGTTGTCCGGATGTCCCTGCCGAAGAGCATCTGTGTTGGCGACAGTCCTGAGCTCAATGGGGTTGCTCGGTAGGACAACAGCGCTAGGTTGATGTCCGAGCATGAATCTGTTGCCTTGCTAATAAGTTGTTTAACAACGTGGACACCCTTTTCCACTTTCCCACTTGACTGTGGGTAGCGCGGACTGGACGTTACACGCCGAAAGCTGTAGCGGACTGAGAACTCTTTCCATTCCCAGCTCGCGAAGCAGGGACCATTATCTGACATCACCACACGCGGGATTCCATGTCGCGCGAATGTGTCCTGGCACGCCTTGATGACAGATGAAGACGTGAGATCATGGAGTTTCAGTACCTCCGGATAGTTTGAGTAATAGTCCATGATCAAGCCGTAATCATGCCCTGTGGCATGAAATAGGTAAATGCCCACTTTTGTCCACGGCACCTTTGTGAGTTTGTGTTGCTGCAGTGGTTCGTTACACTGTGCGGGTTGATGTCTTTGACAGGTGTCACATGTCATGACCATGTCCGCTATGTCTTGATTCATGCCGGGCCAGTACACAGCCTGTCGTGCTCGCCTTTTGCATTTCTCAATTCCTAGGTGGCCTTCATGAATCTTACGTAGCATCTCGGCGGAGTGTGGCCGGAATCCCAATCTGCGCATTGCGTAGCAGCAGGCCGTCAACTTCAATCAGTTCTGATTTGACATTCTGAAATTGTGGACATTGTCCCCTCGTCCAACCGTGCTGGAGTAGGTGCAGCACCCTCCGTAAGGTTGCACCTCCTGTCGGATTAGGCAAAGCTTCTCATCCGAAGCAGGCAAATTCTCCATGCATAACTGTGTTTGGGCCTCGATTTCTCTGATAGGGGCTGATGGTGCGTTGTCAGTGCCAATTGATTGGGACAGTGCACCGGCAATGGCAAGATCTCTTCTCGGAGTGTATACTAGGGTGAAATCATACCTTCGCAGCTTCATCATGATGCGCTGCAGACGAGGTGTCATGTCATTTAGATCCTTGACTATGATATGGACCAACGGTCTGTGGTCGGTTTCCACTATGAACATGGGTAGGCCATACACATAGTCATGGAACATCAGAATCCCAGTGAGGAGTCCGAGACATTCTTTTTCGATTTGTGCATATCTGCACTCAGTTGCGGTCATGGCCCTGGACGCGTATGCCACCAGGACCCAGTCAGACTGGTCGGCCATTGGGGAACGGCGCCAATCCCATCCTGGCTGGCATCAGTGGAGATCTTGGTGGGTCTGGTTGCGTCAAAGAAAGCAAGGGTCGGTGCCCTCGTTAGTTGCTGTTTGAGATCCACCCATTCATTTTGGTGACGTTGTGTCCACTCAAACGCAGTGGTCATTCGTAGGAGATTGCGGAAAGCTGCCGTCCGTGCGGACAGGTTTGGGATGAACCTGCCGAGGAAGTTGACGAAGCCCAGAAATCGTAGCACCGCCTTCTTGTCGTGTGGCGTCTTCATGGTCCATATTGCAGCGATTTTCGCCTCATCAGGGCTGACACCCTGCGATGATATGGTGTCACCCAAAAAGGTTACAGACTCCTTCGCAAATGTGCATTTTGCCTGGTTCAGTTTCAAACCGTATTTGTGAATCCTCTGAAACACCTTCTTCAGATAACAGAGGTGTTCTTCTTCAGTGGTGGACCATACGATGATGTCATCCACATAGACTCTGACACCCTCGATGCCCTCGATCATTTGCTCCATTATCCTGTGGAAGATCTCTGACGCAGAGATAATGCCAAAGGGCATGCGATTGAAGCAGAAATGTCCGAATGGCGTGTTGAACGTACACAGTAATCTGCTCGAGTCATCGAGCTGTATCTGCCAAAATCCCTGCGAGGCGTCGAGTTTGGTGAAGATACGAGCATTCGCCATCTCAGATGTGATCTCTTCACACTTGGGGATGGGGTAGTGTTCCCGGCGAATGTTCTGGTTCAGGTCCTTTGGGTCTATGCATATGCGAAGATCCCAGAAGGTTTCTTAACACAGACAATGGAGCTGACCCAGTCAGTCGGCTGTGTGACTCACGATATTACACCTTGTGACTGCAGTCTGTTGAGTTCCGCATTCAACTTCTCCCGCAGTGGAGTTGGAACCCTCCTGGGTGGCTGAATGACGGGTTTGGAGTCTGTCTTCAGCATGATTTTGTATTGGCAGGGTAGGGTGCCCATGCCTTTGAATACGCCGGGGTATTTTTGTAGCATGCTGTGGATTTTAGCTTCCAGGCTTGATGGATCCTGTGTGTGCATGTAAATGCATTGCACCAGCCGCAAGTCTTTGCAGGCCTGATCGCCTAACAGTGATGATTTAGTGTCGTCTACAATCTCGAATTGTAGCTGCTTGCGTATCGTCTTATTGTCCACCCGGAGATGGCACAATCCCTTTGAGGCGATCTGATTGCCGTTGTAGTCCTTCAGCCGACATGCAGCGGGTATTATTTCATGGTCTCCTGGAATCGAATGGAGATCCTTACTAGTGAGGAGGTTAGCTGAGGCCCCAGTGTCAAGCTTGAAGACTAATGGAAAGTCATTGACTTGCACAGTCGCAGCCCACTCACTGCTGGAATCAATGCTGTTGACCGGGTGAGGCGTGGCGATTGTTGCGTCATGTTCCTCAATTGTCTCGATCGTGTCCACGTCAAACGAATTGTCGCAAGCGAGGTTGTCCTCATCCGAGGAATACTCATCGTTGGTTTTTTTGTGCTCCGTTGAGTCTATGCTTTTTACGTTGAAGTTCATGTGTTTCTGCCTTGTTGTCTTCATTTGCAGTGCAGCTCTGCACTGTGAGGCAAAGTGGTTGTATTTGCCACACTTTAAACATTGTTTTAAGTGGGCGTGTCTGCAGCGGGGACACGTCATGACGCTGTTCCTCCACTCTCGCGCATGAGCAGTAGGCCTTTCTTCCGTTTCAAATCTTCGGGAGAACTGCGCATGCTTGTGGCCTGCATCCAGGTTCGCGCACGCGGGATTGCCGTTCAAGGAGCGCCTTCTGGAAGCCTGGGCCACCATTTTGACGGGCTCGACCTCGTGGTGATGGCCTTGGTCCCGGTAAGAAAACTCTTCATATTCTTCTTTACTTTTTTCATAAGTAGAGCATCTTTGCATGGCTGTTTCTAGGGTTAGGTCTTTTCGTTTTAATAAGGATTTTCTAAGTCCCTCATCAGATATACCATTGACTATCTGGTCTCTGATGAGGGAGTCACGGAGGTTTTCAAAGTTGCAGGATTGAGCTAGTAATTTTAAATCAGTCACAAAACTGCTGCAAGCTTCTCCCGGTTTTTGTAAACGCCGGTGAACTTGAATATCTCTGACTTCAGATTGACAGTGGGTTTCAGATTTTTTGATCATTATTTCCAGCTTGCCCTTGTCCTCCCCTTCCAGGTAGGTAAAGGAATTATATATTTCTAATGCCTGCGGACCTGCCAGGGATAAGAGCAAGGCATCAGACGCTGAGGTTAGATCCTTAGCTTCTAGATATATTTTGAACTGTTGTATGAAACGTTTCCAATTGGATGCATATTACCAGTGGTCTTGAGCAGGCGTGGAGGTTGGATTGGGTCCATCGTGTCGATTGGTATCTGAAGGGTCTGAATGCTGCGAGGCCTTCCTTGGTCGAATGTCTGGTTTAAGTTCTCTTCTCTTGCTGGTGTCTAGCTGGCTTACTGAAACCACTCCTGGTGCTATATGTTATTTTCTAATTCTGAATACCGACTGTAGACTTACAGTTAACACAAACACTTTATTCAAAGGGTTTGTTCTGCTTCCAGAGCTCAACTAGATGTAAAACAGTCAAGAGGTATCACCAGTGACACTAAGGTAAACTGCCTACGCTAAGCTATCCCTGTGTGCTGCTGCTCACTAGCTCTGTGCTTCTAAAAGAGGCGGATCCTGCCTTGGGCTCGACCCTTTATACACGTCTCTGATGCTTCCTCTAGTGATGCTGTGGCTGTCACATCTGTGCTGCAGTCCCTGGTGTATGTGCAGATGTATGTACAGATGTACAGATCACTACAGGGAGAACGTGCAGACGCAAGCTGGGGATCAAACCTGGGTCCCTCGCGCAGTGAAGCAACAGTGCTAACCACCGTGCTACCGTGCCGCCTCCAATATGCTACTGTACTGCCTTGGCCCCATTTCCTGCCCATCGTCCCCCTCCCCCACATCCTCCTCATCGGACAAGGCCTGGTGTTCATCCAACTCCTCCAGCATGTCGCCCCTTTGCTGCACGATGTTATGGAGGACACAGCAAGCCGCCACTATGCGGGCGACCCTACCAGCATCATGCTGGAGGGCCCCTCCAGAGCAGTCCAGACACCAGGATGCTGAAGCACCACTCAATTATGTTCCTGGTCGCTGCATGGATATCGTTTTAGCGGGCGTCCACGTCGGTCTGTGGCCTCTGGATTGGCGTTATCAGCCACGACCACAGTGGATAACCCACCACCCAGGAGCCAACTCCCCAGCTGGGGGTGCGCCTCGAAGAGGCCAGGAACCATCAAGTGTGCCAGGATGAAGGTGTCGTGCACACTGCGTGGGTATCGGGCACAGACGTGCATGAAGTGGATCTGATGGTCGCACACCAGATGTACGTTCATCGAGTGGAACCCCTTGTGAAGAGCGGCCCATCAACTGCAGGTGTCCGTAGGGTGACATGCCTCCCGTCAATCATCCCCTGGACCCAGGGCATCTCGACAGTAGCAGCGAACCCCGCTGCCTGGGCATCCTGATGGCTTGGTCCACATTGAAATGGATGTATTGGGCCGACCGGGCATATAGGGCCTCTGTTACTGCGCGGATGCACCTGTGCACCGAGGTCTGTGAGATCCCAGACAGGTCCCCACTCGGTGCCTAGAAGAACCCCGTGGCTTAGAAGTTCAGGGCCACCATCACCTTGATGGCCCCAGGAGCGAGTGTCCTCCCCTATTCCCCCCCGCGGTGCCAGGTGCACCATGATCTGGCAAATATGTCGCACTGACTCCCTGCTCAGCTGGAGTCTACGACAGCATTAAGGGTCCGGCAGGTCCATGAATGACAGGAGTTGCCGGTACACACAAGGCCTCATGCGGCGCCTCCTTTGCACCTCCTCCTCCTCCTCGGCCTGGTGGGCGGCCGGCTCTCTATCCTCACCGGCTGCCTCCTATTCCTCTGGGGCACGCTCTGCTGCTGCAGGGTACTCCTCCTCGAGCAGCTCCAGCTCATACAACCGCAGGGCATCCCCCAGGACTGCGTCTGGAGGAAGGCCACCATTGCTGGTTGAATTCCAATATCCATTGTCTGCAGGGGGTGAAAGGCCGACATGTTAGCATGGTGCATATCCCGTGACCAACCAGCAGCCGCCATGATTTCGGCATCAAAATCGATTCTTCCCCCATCGCGTTTCCTGATTCCGGCATTGACTGACAGAAATCGGGCCTGTGGTGTCCAGGGTTAGACTCAATATTCCATTTGAGGCCTTACCAACATGATATAAATGTTTACCAAAACTTCATTGCTTTTGTACAGTATTCCTTTTTTCATAAAATCAAAGATCCCATGGGTAGGATTTTAATGATGGCGAGCTATTGGCACTCGCCATCCTGGGTGTCCACCACTCATGATGCTGACCTCATACTGCAGTTTCTCCAGTGCGGTTGCCACCCCAGCAATGTTGGCCTCGGTGCCACGCATTGTCAGCACCATCACCTGCGCCTGTAGCCTTTGGGACTCCTCCAATGGACCACAGACTCACTGGGGTGTTGCTGACATCCCCTCCTGAATCTCACGGCCACACCCTAACGTCTGCAATATCTCTGGGAAAACCTGCTCCAAAGACTCAACATCTGGTTGGGACACAGTTGCATCCTGGGATCCAGCATACCTCCAACTGCTATCTCCCCGGATGTTCCTGCCTCCATCTGATGTGCATCGGCATATGTGTGATGCTCACTAGATTGTGCCACAGAAGCCTGTCCACTACTTTCGCCCACTGAGGTGTGTATCTCTACACTGGTGAATGGTGGGATGATAGTGGTGATACATTGATGGTGGCATCCTCGGTGCTTTCCTCCGTGGTGTTGTCTTGGAAGACAGAGAGAATGCCCCCCCCAGATGACCTTCGATGGAGAACCAGCGGGAAAATGGACATGTGGTCAGTGTGAGGGTGAGATCATTTTGTCTGACATGTACAACTCACTTGCAACAGGTCATCTGGGTGGGGGACGGTGAACCCACCCGTCTGTGGCACAGGCCAACTCACTGTCAGTGACCACTCTGCCCTCATTCACCCCTGCGATCTCCAGGGCCCATTCCCCATAGGGGTTGTGACTCGGCACCCTGCCGCCCATCTCGGTCCTATCCTGCCTGTTATGGGCTAACTTTTTCTGCGGGTACAAAGAGAGGGCATTGTGAGCTGCATTTCTGCATCGGGGGGAGGGGCCTATGGCGGGGGACAGACATGGGCACCGCTGCTGGGCATGGGTGGGTTATGCTGGTGGATGCCAGAGTGTGCTGGGGCACAGGTACAGTGTTGTGCAGGAGGGGTAGGGTGGGGGGGTGGGGTTCGGTGCCTGCCGCCGACTCGATGGGATGGAGAGGTGGGGTGGCACGCATGACCGGTGGCAGGGGGCCGATGGCAACTTACTTTTGCAGCCCAGTGGAGATTGTTGAGCTTCTTATGGCACTGGACTGAGGTTCTCCTTGTAAGGCTCCCTAGTCAGCACTGGCTGACTTGTGGCTGACCCACCGACCCCCTCGGGGGAACTGGGTGTCCCGACACGACTGCACCATTGGGCCAGGTTGGCATCTCCGAAATGTGGAACAAGACTGGTGCTGTCTGCGGTTTGCTTGAGGGAACGGTTTATGTGTTGCTCCCTCTCGTTAGCGGGGAGCTGCTGGGCGGTGCTGGCGAATTGGCTGGCTGAACAGCCATTGCCACCGTGAAGTGGGGGATCATTACCCGCCCTAATTGACATTAGATACAGTCGCGGTCTCGCCTGGTCGGCCGTGAGGAAGCACTGGGCAAGTCGCACTCGCTACCGCACTTAGTGCTTCTCCTGTTAGATCGCACCTTGAGACTTTTTTCGGGTGAATTGTGCCCCTCCTCTCATCACATTAGTTGTTACCACTTGAAAAGCTACTGTCACCAGTGAGGCTCTTTCCACCCCCTTGCCCGCCTCCGAAACCAATCACACTTGGGGAGAGAACGCATGTTCTAGCTTCCCACTATCCACAGCATCACCTAATCTTCTAGCTCCCCAGCATGCTCAGCATTCACCTTTGATCCCACCTGTCTGCATTACTGTTTATTCACATGTCAACACTGTAACGATATATATAGTGTATGGGAGATAAAGAGTTAACAATTTAATGTTAATACTTCTTACCACCTAAATGTGCAATTAAAGTGAGTAAACTCGACACTCTCCAGGATGATTACAACTTGGGAGATACTTTCTTTGTCGGCATTGTTGAAAAAATAAATACAACTCCAAAGGCAATTTCCGCTACGGAAAATGTAAAACCAAGATCGATTGTCAATAACAAAGATGGCTGGACAATTCCATTGAAGATTAATGGAACGGACCTTTAATTCAAATTGGATACGGGTGCTCATGCAAATTTAATTAATCAATTGGACTGAGCAAAATTGAACCAAAAGCTTCAAATACATTACAATGATTGTCAGTTGCAAGACTATAGTGGCAATGTCATTAGTACGATGGGAACATGGGGCCTTCGGGGGCTAGGCCGGGGTTGGAGGGGTTGGCGCCACGCCAACCGGCGCCGAAGGGCCTCCACTGGCCGGCGCGGGTTGGTGCATGCGCGGGAGCGCCAGTGTATTCTGGCGCATATTGTATTGCAGATAAAGAGTTAATAATTTAATGTTAATACTTCTGACCACCAGATGGTGATCAAGAGCAGTCACATATATATATCCTGTGACGTCCCTTGAGTGGGAGAAGATGTTTAGGCGTGAGATAGATCAGTTCTGTATTTGAGAGTTCTGCAGTTAGAGATAGCATAGTTTAATTTAGTAACCTTATACTTTTGGAATACGTTTGAATCTTATTTAAGTAGTGTTAGCTTTGCTAATTTACTTAGCTTGATGTTCTTTGTTCAACACCATGCATTCAAGACATCCAGACAAACAAAACAGAGAACATCATGAACACTGGCTTGGCAAAAGTCCAAGATCTCTGCTTTCTGTTCCGAGGTTGTTGCAGAGGCAAACGTGTGGCTCGCTCAACTGTGGAATTATGAAAATAAAGTTAACAGTTCTGCGCTGTGCTGCATTCATTTCCACTCTTATGTGGGTAGAGCAATTCACAAACAGGAACTGAGTAACAGCCGCAACAAACTTTAAAACATAAAGACATTGCAAAAAGTGAAGGCAAAATAGGGTCATTAGTCTTAATAATACAACAAAATTGTGCTCCTTATTTTGGGTAATCCGGTTTCAATGTAGTTATTTTCTCCTTGTAGTTGGTAATTTTACTAACATAAGTAAAAATCAGCAATTTGATGAAAACTGCCTTGAAGAAATGTTGGAATTTCAGTCAGTTCAGTGGTATTGAGTCATACAGTTCATGAACCTGCTGTTATACTCGGAATCAGCTTTTGGTGCGCAAAGGTCAAACTGAATTGTGGCTAGTAACTCATACTTTAACCCTTGCAGGATTATTAATTTTTGGAATAAAGATCCGACTGGAAAATAATCGTAAAACATTGCCAAAGGTAAACATTTCCAAAAAGATAGGGCAGAATTCGAATTTCCTGTCCCAGGAAATAAACCTGGGATTGACTGTCCAACCACAGCAGGGTGTAAATCTGTTAGTAGTTGCCTGGTCGTGCAGAACATGAGTACTGCTTAAAAAGAAGAGTATTTTTGTTGAAGCTTTTCATCTTGAACTCACCAGGTCAATGCACAAGAGTACCAAATGTAAAGGGAACAACAATTTATACCGTACGAGAGGTAGATGCAGGTTCATTGTTCAAATTTCAAATAATGCTTGGCAGCTAACTGTCAGTCACAATCAACTGGTGCATTCTCCTTGGCAAGACATGAACCAATCAGAGTCCACTTGCCAACCAATCAGCCCTTGCTTTTCACACAGTATAAACAGAAAATGCCTCTTTTTTTCAGCAAACTCAAATCTGCCAGTGTCCAATCAGATGTAGATCTACATCCCATCTGATTCATCTTTACATCAGTAGCAATGAAACGCAGCCAGCCAATCAGATGGTGTCAAATCTCACACACCCGCTCTGAGGTTGAAATTCCTGCCGCTCATGTCTTCATTGCTAAGGACCCCCTGCAGAAGTTTCCAGTTGCACCACTGTGGCAACATGGCCCCTTTAAGGGGGTGGGCTACACAGACCACGTGACTGGCTTGGGGCCAATCGCATTGGAGTGCCCGAACCCCGGCCAATAGTGAGTTTACGCAGGGCCCTGGGAGCAGGACCCCGGGTAGTTTGGACCAGGGAACAGTGTTAAGAGGTGTTGCATAGTGTTCTTTGCCTGTTACTTAACTGAATTTCATCAATAAACGCCTGTGTTAACGACGAGAAACCTCTAGTGTATGTCTCGAGGCACCACACTGACGACAAAGTAAAAGTTTTCGATTGTAGCTGACAGACGTCGTGAAATGAGGCGGGAAGGAAGGAACAGATGAGAAAGTAGAGAAGCTCCAGCAAAAGTGGAAATGCCTATCATTGGTAAACTAGACCTGTCTGACCAAGGGGCTGAGGATTGGAGTCATTACATCAACTGCTCTGCTACTTTTTACCGCGAACAAGATCACTGGCAAGGGAGGTCTTGTGGCGTTGTGGTAGCGTCCCTGTCTTTGAGCCAGAAGCTCCAGATTCAAGTACTGATGTGTTGGGCGCTCGGGACCCGTGGAACACATACAGGCCACCAACACTTAAAATAGTGCAACACTATTTTATTAAGTTAGAAACTGTTGAACATACTTTCACTGTGGGTTAACATAAGAACATAATAAGAACAGAAGAACTAGGAGCAGGAGTAGGCCATCTGGCCCCTCCAGCCTGCTCCACCATTCAATGAGATCATGGCTGATCTTTTGTGGACTCAGCTCCACTTTCCGGCCCGAACACCATAACCCTTAATCCCTTTATTCTTCAAAAAACTATCTATCATTATCTTAAAAACATTTAATGAAGGAGCCTCTACTGCTTCACTGGGCAAGGAATTCCATAGATTCACAACCCTTTGGGTGAAGAAGTTCCTCCTAAACTCAGTCCTAAATCTACTTCCCCTTATTTTGAGGCTATGCCCCCTAGTTCTGCTTTCACCCACCAGTGGAAACAACCTGCCCGCATCTATCCTATCTATTCCTTTCATAATCTTATATGTTTCTATAAAATCCCCCCCCTCATGCTTCTAAATTCCAATGAGTACAGTCCCAGTCTACTCAACCTCTCCTCGTAATCCAACCCCTTCAGCTCTGGGATTAACCTAGTGAATCCCCTCTGCACACCCTCCAGTGCCAGTATGTCCTTTCTCAAGTAAGGAGACCAAAACTGAACACAATACTCCAGGTGTGGCCTCACTAACACCTTATACAATTGCAGCCGAACCTCCCTAGTCTTAAACTCCATCCCTCTAGCAATGAAGGACAAAACTCCATTTGCCTTCTTAATCACCTGTTGCACCTGAAAACCAACTTTTTGCGACTCATGCACTAGCACACCCAGGTCTCTCTGCACAGCAGCATGTTTTAATATTTTATCATTAAAATAATAATCCCTTTTGCTGTTATTCCTACCAAAATGGATAACCTCACATTTGTCAACATTGTATTCCATCTGCCAGACCCTAGCCTATTCACTTAGCCTATCCAAATCCCTCTGCAGACTTCCAGTATCCTCTGCACTTTTTGCTTTACCACTCATCTTAGTGTCGTCTGCAAACTTGGACACATTGCCCTTGGTCCCCAACTCCAAATCATCTATGTAAATTGTGAACAGTTGTGGGCCCAACACTGATCCCTGAGGGACACCACTAGCTATTGATTGCCAACCAGAGAAACACCCATTAATCCCCACTCTTTGCTTTCTATTAATTAACCAAACCTCTATCCATGCTACTACTTTCCCCTTAATGCCATGCATCTTTATCTTATGCAACAACCTTTTGTGTGGCACCTTGTCAAAGGCTTTCTGGAAATCCAGATATACCACATCCATTGGCTCCCCGTTATCTACCCACTGGTAATGTCCTCAAAAAATTCCACTAAATTAGTTAGGCACGACCTGCCCTTTATGAACCCGTGCTGCGTCTGTCCAATGGGACAATTTCCAGCGAACAAGTAACACGATGTTAGATTAAACTAAAGACCTATGCCTGTCCGAACCAGTCTATGCACTCAGCACATGGTGAGGATCTGTGCTGTAAGCTTTGTCCTTGTAGGAGGCTGCATCCCGAATGAGCGGAAACTCTGATGCCCCCTGTCTTTATAGTGCGTGTGCTCTAACTGATGATTGGCTGCGGTGTTGTGTGTGTTGATTGGTCCCGCTGTGTGTCCATCAGTGTGTGTGTATCTGCACCATTATATACTGGTGTATATTATGACAAGTACCATCTCAGCACTTGATTTCCAAGGAGGATGCATTCATAATATGGTAAAACAGGTTGAGTGCCAACCGACAAGTTCTACCAACACGTCAATGGCTGATGGTAAGAGTGGGAGACATGCCTGGTCAGCCATGCTTGATGTGAAGTGGCACCTCACAAATTATAAGCCCCTGGTGACAGACTTGGGACTGGTTTAGCTCAGGGCTAAAGAGCTGGCTTTTAAAGCAGACCAAGGCAGGCCAGCAGCAGGGTTCAATTCCTGTACCAGCCTCCCCGAACAGGCGCTGGAATGTGGCGACTAGGGGCTTTTCACAGTAACTTAATTGAAGTCTATTTGTGACAATAAGCAATTTTCATTTCATAGTGACCTGTTCTGGACATTACTAGCTATGGAACAGACAAGTGCCTGCCTTAGTATACCACTGGGGAAGAGAACTGGAATTGGAAATAATGAAGAAAGACAGTGTCTGGATTAGAGCATAATCTCTCTTTAAATATATTTTTTTTATAAGCACGGTAGCACAGTGGTTGGCACAGTTGCTTCACAGCTCCAGGGTCCCAGGTTTGATTCCTGGCTTGGGTTGCTGACTGTGCGGGGTCTGCACGTTCTCCCCGAGCCTGCGTGGGTTTCCTCCCACAGTCCACCTAACCTGCACATTCTAAATGTATAACCTGAAGATGTCCCAAAGTGCTTTATAGTCAATAAAACACTCTCTGATGTATGATCACTGTTTAATGTATGAAATGGAGCAATGAATGTGTACACTGCAAGGTCCCACAAAGAGCAACGACCTGATAATCTGGTTGAGTGATGTTTCGTTGAAGGGTAAATGGCCAGAACTCCCCTTTTCTCTCCTTCAAAAGGATGCCATGGGAGCTTTCACATCCATTTGTGAAGGCTGACAGAACTCAGGTTAATGTACCATCTGAAAGGTGACATCCCCGTGGGTGCACTTGTCCCTCAGTACAGGCACTGGACTGCCAACCTGGTTTATGGAGTGGGGCTCGAACTAACAAACTTCTTGACCTGGAGATGAGAGTGCTACCAACACAGCAGGCACAGCTGGCACCATTCAGTACAGGGCAGTTCATTGCCGCCATAAATATGTCCTTGCCAGTGTTGCTCACATCCCAAAACTTGTTTGAACAGCCTGCTGCCAACTTAAGGCTCACAGGCAGAGACCCATTTGACAGTACTGGTGGCTGAAAATGAGTTAACTTCCTGTGCCGTTGTTCACAGAGGGTCACAGAGTAAATTTTCCTCATACTGCATTAGAATTCTACAGTTACATGTATGATGCTCCATCTGCTGGCCGAAACATGGAAAGATTTACAGCAAAGAAGGAGGCCATTCAGTCCATCATAGCTGGCCAAAGTGAGTGATCCAGCCGAATACCACTTTCCAGCTCTTGGTCTTCCCAGCCCTGTTGGTCACAGCACCTCAAGTGCATATTTTTAAATTTGATGAGGGTTTCTGCCTCTACCACTCTTCCAGGCAGTGAGTTCCAGAGCCCTACCACACTCTCGGTGCAAAAAATGCCCCTGAAGCCCCTTCAATACTTTCACCAATTACTTCAAATTTACGCCTGCTGGTCACTGACCTCTCCGCTAAGGGAATTTGATCTGTCCCATCGACTCTTTCTAGGCCCTTCATAATTTTACGCCCCACCATTAAAATTTCCCTCAGATTATTCTGTTCCAAAGAAAACAATCAAAGTTGATTGAATCTTTGCCCCTTGCTGAATTTCTCCCTTCCTGGCAGCCTCCTCATCAATCTCTTCTGTACCCTCTCTAGTGCGATCATAATAATAATCTTTATTATCACAAGTAGGCTTACATCAACACTGCAATGAAGTTACTGTGAAAAGCCCCTAGTCGCCACATTCCGGCGCTTGTTCGGGTACGCTGAGGGAGAATGCAGAATGTCCAAATTGCCTAACAACTCGTCTTTCAGGACTTGTGGGAGGAAAACGGAGCACCCGGAGGAAACCCAGGCAGACACAGGGAGAACATGCAGACACCGCACAGACAGTGACCCAAGCCGGGAATCGAACCTGGTGTAGTGTTACCTGCGTGGTCGATAACACGTGTTACTCAATCCTTGGCTGATAGTGAGGTCCTCTGAATCTTGTTGAAGAAGACTCAAACTCGTCCAGTAACAACAAAGGTTTATTGAGTAACTATAACTATTAATGCGTGAGTTCTTTACCTTAACATGGGAACTAGGAATTGGAGAACAAGATTTAACAATTGTAACTAAATGTAACTCCACTAACTATCTATGTGATTCTGATGTTTCCCTGTTCACAGCACACCCGAGAGAGAGAGAGACAGAGACCCCATGTGGCTGCCGTTTATACCCCTGTTAGTCCAGCCCTCTGGTGATCATGTGGTGCTGCTATCTAACCCCTTTTGTGCGTGCACCTACAGAGATCACCACATCTCCCCCTTTTTAATGTGCTACAGGTTTTCTGTATGGTGTAACGAAAACTAAACAAACATAATGAATTAAGTCAACTGGGAACAGATAAAACAAGTAATGCTGTGTACAGAATGGGATGGTATTAATGACTGTACAAAGTCAATCAACGTTTAAAAAATCCAATTCTAACGAAAAACTTTGTGAGTCCAGACTGTATGCGATCAGGTGGGTTGATCCTTTCGCCTGTCGTTGAGCTGGCAGTGTTGATGTCGCCATGTCGTTGTGACCGTCAGAGTTTATGTGTGTCCGTGAGGACATCATGAGACATCGGAATGGTCGAAGTAAGTTGATGTTAGTAGCGGACTTTCTTTTGTGCTTGCAGTGTTGATCCCGTATGTCATCTTTTTTGCAAGCTGGGTTGGGTGATTGCTGCGGCGCAGACACAAAATCACGAGATCTGTTGTTGTTGTTGTGGTTTTGTTCACTGCTTTGATCAACAGTGGGTAGACATTTAATGTCTGCTGCTGGCTGCTCATACAAGGCAGATAGACCATCATAGTCTCCCTCGTTCACGGCTGTCGCTCCGGAGTCATCGCTTGTGGCAATTCTGGAGCCTGTCAACGAGCTCGCTATGGAGGCCGGTATCACTCCCTCAGTGGAGTCAATCTGTGCTCTCTGCGTGACGTCGCCTTCTGCTAGGATATATGACATGTGGTTGTCATCCATTTTGGCGACGAGCTGCCATGTCGTCATGGTACTGGATTCTCCCACCATGAGACTCGTATGGGACTTGGCACCATGTTGCTGCTGCAATGACCATCAGATCCGGAGAACTGATCCATGGCTGAGTGGCATTCGTCAGCGAGCAAATCATCGCTTCTTGTCGAGGGTGTGTCATGGTGCTCTATTTGTCCAATGAGGAACTCATCCCCTGAGTAATCATCGTCAATGAACAAATCTTTTGCTGTGGATTTGTCATTGTGCTCCTCTCTTTGGGTGTTGCAAACGGTATGTTTCAGCGTGCTGCGGCAGTGATCTTTAACTGTAAGTGGAGGCTCGAGCTTCATTCTGTCGCTGGGGAAAATAATTTTTTGTTTTGAGACTTTAAACCTCTTATTGTTCACTTTCGGGCATTTTGGATGAGGCGTGGTGATGTAAGGTTCCTCCGCGACTGTGACCGTGACCACACCGTAAGAGTCATCATAGGCAAGGTCATTGTTTTCGGACAGGTAATCACTGAATATTGGTTGGCGGTCCATAGATGCCACGTTCCGAACGTCGCAGGGTCTTAGTTGTTGTCCCGTGGAAGTCATCTGTAGCACAGCTCGACATTTGAAGGCATAGCGGTTGTACTTTCCACACCTCAGGCACTGTTTGCCAATTGCCCTTTTAAGTGGGCGTGTCCGCAGTTATGACATGTCATGACGCCATCCTGCCACGTTCGCGCATGCGCAGTAGCGTTCTCAGCTGGTTCCTGTCTCCGTGCGAATTGCGCATGTGTGTGGGCCACTTGCAGATTCGTGCAAGTCTGGCCCACCATTTTGACTGCTCCAACCTCGTGGTGGAGGCCTTGGTCCCGGTAAGTAAACTGTTGATATTGTGCTTCAGTGATTTCATGAGCAGAACATAGTTGTGTAGCCATTTCAAGATCAAGATTTTTGTGCTTAAGGAGAGATTTTCTGAGTCCCTCATCAGAGACCAGATTGTCAGTGGCATCTCTGATGAGGGACTCAGAAAATCTCTCCTTAAGCTGACCCAATCCTGTAATTATGAGACCCTACGTGACTCCCTCATCAGAGACCAGATTGTCAGTGGCATCTCTGATGAGGGAGTCACATAGGGTCTCATAATTACAGGATTGGGTCAGCAGCTTTAAGTCAGTGAGAAAGCTGCTGAATGATTCCCCTGGTCTTTGTATACGCCTGGTGAACTTGAAGCGTTCAAATGTTTCATTCACCTCCGATTGCAGTGGGTATCGAATTTTTTTATAATTGTGTCCCACTTATTTTTGTCCTTCCCTTCGGCATAGGTAAATGAGTTATATATCTCCATGGCCGGTTTCCCTGCCGCAGCTAAGAGGTATGCTATTTTTTTAAATCTGGCGCAGCGGTCATGGCCTTAATTTCCAGAAACAAATTAAATTGTTGCAAGAAAATCTTCCAATTATACTGGAGATTACCAGAGGTTCTGAGGTGTTCTGGAAGTGATTCCATCTTACCGGTTTGTGCCCGAGAGATCCGAGTGTAGCGATGCCTACCTTGGCAGAATATCTTATCCGAGTTTTTTTCTTTTTTTTGTTTTCTCTTGTCTGTCGAACCTAAGCTAGCTAGTTTCTATTTTTGTTGTTAAGGCCAACACATTCCGTGGTACCATGTAGTGTTACCTGCGTGGTCAATAACACGTGTTACTCAATCCTTGGCTGACGGTGAGGTCCTCTAAATCTTGTTGAAGAAGACTCGAACTCGTCCAGTAACAACAAAGGTTTATTGAGTAACTATAACTATTAATGCGTGAGTTCTTTACCTTAACATGTGAACTAGGAATTGGAGAACAAGATTTAACAATTGTAACTAAATGTAACTCCACTAACTATCTATGTGATTCTAATGTTTCCCTGTTCACAGCACACCCGAGAGAGAGAGAGAGAGACCCCATGTGGCTGCCGTTTATACCCCTGTTAGTCCAGCCCTCTGGTGATCATGTGGTGCTGCTATCTACCCATTAACCCCTTGTGTGCATGCACCTACAGAGATCACCACACCTGGGACCCTGGCGCTGTGAAGCAACAGTGCTAACCACTGTGCCACCATGCCGCCCAATAATGGAGAAATTAAAATCAGAGGTGTTCGAGAGGGTCAGAGTTCCAAGGAGGATGCATTCAGAATATGTTAAACAGGTTGAGTGACAACCTACAAGTTCTACCAACACGTCAATGGCTGACGGTAAGGGTGGGAGGGATTCCTGGTCAGCCATGCTTGGTGTGAAGTGGCACCTCAGAAATTATAAGCCCCTGGTGGCAGATTAGTGGCCAGTTCTGGACATTACTAGCTATGGAACAGACATACGCCTGCCTTAGTACACCATTAGGAAGAGCAGGAAGAGAGCTGGAATTGGAAATAATGAAGAAAGACAGTAAGCGGAATTCTCCGGAATCGACGCGATGGCCCGACGCTGACGTCAAAAACAGCGTGAACCCCTCCGGCGACTGGCCGACCGGAAGTAGCGGAATCCTCCGCACTTCCGGGGGCTGGGTGGAGGCTGGAGGGTTTGGCGCCACGCTAGCCGGCGCCGAAGGGACTGCGCGAGTCCGCGCATGCGCCAAAGGGCCGGCGTGATCCCGTGCATGCACGGAACCGCCGGCATATTCTGCTGCATGCGCAGGGGGCTGTCTTCTCAGCGTCGGCCATGGCGGAGCACTATAGGGGCCGGCGCGGAAGGAAGGAGTGCCCCCATGGCATAGGCCCGCCCGCAGGTCAGTGGGCCACACCATCCCGGGGGCCCCCCCCGGGATCGGAACACCTTGCGCACCCCCAAGGACTGTCCCAGACGACTTACCTGCCAGGTCCTGCCGTGTGGGACCATGTCTAATCCACGCCGGCGGGACTGGCCAAAAACCGACGGCCGCTCGGCCCATCGGGGCCCAGAAAATTGCCGGTGTGGCCGCTGCCAACGGCCCCCACCGACGGCCGCTCGGCCCATCGGGGCCCAGAAAATTGCCGGTGTGGCCGCTGCCAACGGCCCCCGACCAGTGTGGCATGAACCCCGCCCCACCCGAAAGCCGGCGCCGGAGAATACGGCAGCCGGTGTCGGGGCTGCGGGGCGGGATTTGTGCCGCCCCCCCGGGGATTCTCCGACCCGGCGGGGGGTCGGAGAATCCCGCCCAGTGTGTGGATTAGAGTATAATCTCTCTTTAAATAAATATAAAGTTACTTGCATGAACAGTCAAGTGAAGTTTTGCTTTTCAAAAGGCTGTGGAACGTTTATTTGAAAAAATGGCTGATTCCTGAACAATCTGAAGTGGACCATTTTCTAACACTTGCAAGATCCTACTGATCTTTAAACAGTCACCCATACCCAAGTACCCACATCAACATTTTTGTGGCCACCACTGGATTACCTGGTCCTGCCATATCATCAGAACACTTCAAGAACAAAGGGATCTCTCTGACAAATGTCTTCTCCAAACCCCTCAAAGCTTGTCCAAAATCTACAGGGCCCACTAAGTCAGGGATGTGATGGTGCTCATCAATGACCAAAAATGGAAAGACATGCATCTAAATGTGCTTTATAGTCAATAAAACACCCTCTGACGTATGATCATAGTTTAATGTATGAAATGTAGCAATGAATGTGTACACTGCAAGGTCCCACAAAGAGCAACAACCTGATAATCTGTTTGAGTGATGTTTCGTTGAAGGGTAAATGGCCAGAACTCCCCTTTTCTCTCCATACTTTGACGAGAGCAGTGTGAGCACTTTAGTTGTAGGATCCAGCAATTATTGTGTACAATTCTAGCAGAACCGCCCTGCTTTATACCCTATGCCTCGTCCAAAGAAAGTATCCCGTATGCCTTCTTGACGATTTTCCCTATCAGTCCTGCTACTTCTGGGATCTGTGGATATCCAAAGAACAAAGAAAAGTACAGCGCAGAAATAGGCCCTTCGAGACCCTCCAGAGCATATCCCGGTCACTGGAGAAGGTGTCCCAATCTCAGGTGGGCATTGCCGAGACCCTAAAGAGCATGTCCCGGTCGCTGGGGCAGGTGTCCCAATCTCAGGTGGACATTGCTGAGACCTTCCAGAGCATGTCCCGGTCGCTGGGGCAGGTGTCCCAGTCTCAGGTGGGCACTGCCGAGACCCTCCAGAACATGTCCCGGTCACTGGAGCAGGTGTCCCAGTCTCAAGTGGGCATTGTCAAGTCCCTCCAGAAGATGTCCTGGTCACTGAAGCAGGTGTCCCAGTCTCAGGTGGGCATTGCCGAGACCTTCCAGAGCATGTCCCGGTCACTGGGGCAGGTGTCCCAGTCTCTGGTGGGCACTGCCGAGACCCTCCAGAACATGTCACGGTCACTGGAGCAGGTGTCCCAGTCTCAGGTGGGCATTGTCAAGACCCTCCAGAGCATGTCCTGGTCATTGGGGCAGGTGTCCCAGTCTCAGGTGGGCATTGTCGAGACTCTCCAGAGCATGTCCTGCTCATTGGGGCAGGTGGGCATTGTCAAGACCCTCCAGAGCATGTCCTGGTCATTGGGGCAGGTGTCCCAGTCTCAGGTGGGCATTGTCAAGACCCTCCAGAGCATGTCCTGGTCACAGGAGCAGGTGTCCCAGTCTCAGGTGGGAATTGTCGAGACCCTCCAGAGCATGTCCCAGTCACTGGGGCAGGTGTCCCAGTCTCAGCTGGGCATTGCCAAGACCCTCCAGAGCATATACCGGTCACTGGGGCAGGTGTCCCAGTCTCAGGTGGGCAGTGGGCATTGCCGAGACACTCCAGAGCATGTCCCGGTTACTGGGGCAGGTGTCCCAGTCTCAGGTGGGCATTGCCGAGACACTCCAGAGCATGTCCCGGTTACTGGGGCAGGTGTCCCAGTCTCAGGTGGGCATTGTCGGGACCCTCCAGAGCATATCCCGGTCACTGGGGCAGGTGTCCCAGCCTCAGGTGGGCATTGTCAAGACTTTCCAAGCATGTCCCGGTCATTGGGGCAGGTGTCCCAGTCTCAGCTGGGTGTTGCCAAGACCCTCCAGAGCATATACCGGTCACTGGGGCAGGTGACCCAGTCTCAGGTGGGCATTGCCGAGTCCTTCCAGAGCATGTCCCGGTTACTGGGGCAGGTGTCCCAGTCTCAGGTGGGCATTGCGGAGACCCTCCAGAGCATGTCCCGGTCACTGGAGCAGGTGTCCCAGTCTCAGGTGGGCATTGCCGAGACCCTCCAGAGCATATCCCAGTCACTGCGGAGCATCGCCAATGGCGTCGGCAGCATGTTGCCGACATTGTCGAGCCGCTTGGCCTGGCAGAGCCACATGAGGCAGGAGCAGCCGGGGCTCAATCCAGCTGCCCCTCCCTCCCGACGTGAACCCCAGGAACCTATGGGCATCAACCGGGAGGAGGGAGTGTTGGGTGTCAACCCGGAGCCACTGTACAGACTGGTAACGATGGCCACCAGCTTCCCCGAGACGCACCCCCCTGACAATGGGGCGTCTTGGAGTTAGCAACCGGCGGGGCATGTGTTGCCGGCAAATGCACCGGGGCCCGCCAGCTCCAGGGCCCCCAGAGGACACCCGCCAGGGCGACTGAAGGCCACTGAACTCAATAGGCAGCAGGCTGTCTCCACCTCTCGGGCGACATTCTCCGACCCCCCGCCGGGTCGGAGAATCGCCAGGGGCTGGCGTGAATCCCGCCCCCGCCGGTTGCCGAAGTCTCCGGCCCCCCCGCTCGATTCTCCGGCCCGGATGGGCCGAAGTCCCGCCGACAAATTGCCTGTCCCGCCAGCGTAAATTAAATCACCTACGTTACCGGCGGGACAAGGCGGCGTGGGCGGGCTCCGGGGTCTTGGGGGGGGGGCGCGGGGCGATCTGACCCCGGGGGGTGCCCCAATGTGGCCTGGCCCGCGATCGGGGCCCGCCGATCCGCGGGCGGGCCTGTGCCGTGGGGGCACTCTTTCCCTTCCGCCTCCGCCACGGTCTCCACCATGGCGGAGGTGGAAGAGACTCCCTCCACTGCGCATGCCTGGGAAACTGTCAGCGGCCGCTGATGCTCCCGCGCATGCGCCGCCCGGAGATGTCATTTCCGCGCAAGCTGGCGTGGCAACAAAGGCCGTTTCCGCCAGCTGGCGGGGCGGAAATTCCTCCGGTGTCGGCCTCGCCCCTCAATGTTGGGGCTCGGCCCCCAAAGATGCGGATCATTCCGCACCTTTAGGGCGGCGCGATGCCCGTCTGATTGGCGCCGTTTTGGGCGCCAATCGGCGGACATCGCGCCGTTTAGGGAGAATTCCACCCCTGATGTGCATCCTGGGACGCAAAAGTACATAGGCGCAGTGGCAGAGCTCGGAAGGCAGGTCGAGGTTCACTGAGAGGGCACTGGGGGGAAAAGGCGCTGGGTGGATGGGTTGGGAGTGTGGGGAAAGTAGGGTGGCACCTTCTGGGGCCAGGGGCAGTTGGAAGACACATATGTGCAGCATTAAAAAAGCTGTAGTTGAGAAATATGATCCTCTCGCACTTTCTTCCACAATGCGGTCCGACCACCAAACCCCTGCCCCAGTCCCTCGGGCATGGAGGTCCTGTATGCCCACCCCCGGCCTGCCTACCCAGGCACACCATGCAGATAATGCACTCAACAGACAAGCAGGAGTCAGACTATGGCATAGATTGAGGAGCACCAATTCTCAGCGACCTATCGTCCTCCTGCCCTTGAAAATGACCCGCTGACAGTGCGACACAGTCCCATCACCCTGGAGTGATGTCACACAGATCAGGGGAGGGGGGAATAGGAGGAGGGGAGGGGGAAGGGAGAGGGATGGGGGAGAGGAAAGGGGTAGAGTGGAGGGAGGGGAGGGTGAGGGGGTGGAATGACGGACGAGGCCATGTCCTATGAGAAGCGGGTGAGAATGAGGGCCTCTCTGGCCCTCCGGGCTTGCCTGACCATTGCCGATGCCACCTATCCTCTATCCTCCGACTGGTCCTGCAAGTCTGCCTCGGGCCCCTTCTCATCTTCCTCCTCGGAGATGGGCACATATTCCTCCCCCTCCACCGCTGCTGCTGTGGAGGACACAGCAGACCACCACAGAGTGGGCAACCCTCTGGGACGTGTACTGCAGTGTACCACCAGAGTGGTCGAGGCATTGAAACCTGGTGGCAACATGGGTCTCATTGTATCGGGTCTCTGCATCGGTCTCCATGCTCCGTACTAGCGTCAGTGGGTACCCCTTATCCCCACGAGCCAACCGGCAATCCTGGGATGGTCCTCGAAGAGGCTGGGGATGTCCAACTGCCCCAAGTTGTAGCTATTGTACAGACTTCCTGGGAAGCGTTCACACATGTGCATGATCTTCAAGTGGTGGTCGCACATGAGCTGGATCTTCAGAGATTGAATCCCTTCCTGTTGATGTAGGGCACTGCCTGATGGCTCGTTGAGCATAAGACTACATGCGTGCCATCTATTACCCACTGGCCTGGGGCATCCCGGCGATGGTGGAGAATTCTGCTGCCTGAGCATCTTGTTGAGCCTGATCCAGGTCAAAGTTTATATAGGTCGCTGCCCAAGCAAACAGACCTCACGGGTGTACTTGTGGGCTGCAGCTTATTAAATACCACACAAGTCCCCGCTCGAGGCCTGGAATGATCCTGAGATGTAAAGGTTCAGGGCTGCGGTGACCTTGACGGCCATTGGGTATCCTCCTGCCCCACATGGTGCCAAGTCTCTGAGGACATGGCACGAGTGCCCCACCGTTCCCTTGTTGAGGTGGAGCCTCCTGAGGTTCATGCTGCCCGTCATCAGTTCGAAAGACCAGCGACGCCTGCACATTTTGGGCCATCACCGGCCTCCCCACCCCTGATCCCTCCCTGGCCTGCTGGGTGCTCTGGTCCTCAGGGTGTGGGGCGGTGCCCTGCACATTGGCTGGCGCCTCGAAGCTCTGTCGACACTGCTGCCGCCACCTTCCCTGGCATTGGGCTGCCGGCAGCACAGCGAGGGTCCAAGATATCATCCATCCCGTGTAATCCACTCCGGGACCCTTCATTCCCCCATTGCTCTGCTCACCGGACCCCACACCCTGTACCCCAGACACCTGCACGTAATGTTACCTGTACTGGGTGCTGGTCCCCTCGCCGGTGCACACACCCACCTCTTGGTCGCTGAAATGTCTCCAGTGTTGGTGTTCGGATGTTGGTCGCTGTGTCCGTCAATGCTCAGCAGTGTCCAGGCATCAAGGTCTGATTAGGAGCTAGGCAATAACCCCCACATGCTACATAGCACGTCCACCATCCCCTGGGAGCTGTGAAATGCTCATCTAATTACGGTTGCCAATTCCCTATTATCAATAGCCTTCAGCCACATAGCCAGAGGCCTCCACAGTCACGGGTGGTCGGTGGGGCAGGCAGGCAGGGGCTGGGGTTGCCCCCGTGAATGGGTACACACCATCAGGGGGTGGCATGACGGACCCAGGGGAGCTGAAACACTAAATCCCCCCCCCCCAAGTCAATGGACGACCCCCCCTCCACTTCTAGATGATGGCGGCCCACCCCAACTGGAGCTGACCGCTGAGGGCACCCCCACCTACCACCTGACCTCCTAAGTACTGGAACAGCAACCCCAGTGCCTCTGGGTTCATTGCCTGGGAGCGAAGATGCTATTCATCTCCGTCGGTCCCCGCAGCAGTCATTCCATAGAATAGAACCATAGAATCCCTACAGTGCAGAAGGTGGCCATTTGGCCCATCAAATCTGCACTGACCCTTTGAAAGAAGTGTTCCTTCTTCCTCAGCCGTGATTTCCCACCCACAGTTGTGGACAGGGCCCTCAACAGTGTGCGGTCCATCTCCCGCACCACTGCCCTCACCCAGTCCACTCCCTCCCAGAACATTGATAGAGTCCTCGTTCTCACATTTCATCCCACCAGCCTCCGTGGTGCAAAGCATAATCCTCCACCATTTTCGCCAACTCCAGCGTGATGCCACCACCAAACAAATCACTCCCTTGGTCAACATTCCGCAGAGACCGCTCCCTCCGAGATAATCTAGTCCGCTCCTCCACCATACCCAGTACCTCTCCCATCACCCACCTTCCTATGCAATCGCAGAAGGTGTAACATCTGCCCCTTTACCTCTTCCATGCTTAACATCCCAGGCCCAAAACACTCATTCCAGGTTAAGCAGCGTTTCACTTGCATCTCTTCCAATTTGGCCTACTGCATTCGCTGCTCCCAATGTGGTCTCCTCTATATCGGAGAGACTAAACGCAGTGATCGCTTTGCTGAGCATCTTCGGTCTGTGCGCATTCAGGACCCTGACCTTCCTGTTGCTTGCCATTTTAACAAAAGACCCTGCTCCCATGCCCACATGTCTGTTCTTGGCCTGCTGCAATGTTCCAGTGAAGCGCAACGCAAACTGGAGGAACAACATCTCATCTTCCGGTTAGGCACCCTACAGCCTTCCGGCCTGAACATCGAATTCAACAACTTCAGATGATCAGCTCTACCCCACCTCGACCCATTTGTTTTCATTTCATTTTAACTGTCTTTTACCATTTCTTTCTTTCTTTCTTAATATACATTTAATTCCCCCCCCCCCAATCGTATCCACCTTTCTCCTCTTTGTTCCCCCCCCCCCCCCCCCCATCTACAGTTCATCCTCTGATATTAGTTTCCCTGCTGTTTGACCTTACACATCTTTTGTCCTCTCTGGGGACTGCCATTAGCACTCTTTCCCCTTGGTTTCTGTGGCCATCAGCAGCCCTGGGTTTCCCTGGGTTTCTGTGGTTGTGACTCATCTTTCATTCACACTCCACAGTATAAATATTTCCCAATTTCTCTGTCTGTTAGCTTTGACAAAGAGTCATCTGGCTTGAAACGTTAGCTCTTTTCTCTCCTTACCGATGCTGCCAGACTTGCTGAGATTTGCCAGCATTTTCTCTTTCGTTTCAGATTCCAGCATCTGCAGTAATTTGCTTTTATCTTTGAAAGATCACCCTACCTAGGCCTGCTCCCCTGTCCTATTCCAGTAACCCCACCCATCCCTGGACACTAAATTGGCAATTTTAGCATGACAAATATACCTAACCTGCACACCTTTGGACTGTGGAAGGAAACCGGAGCACCCGGACGCAGCCAATACAGACACGGGGAGGAATAGCAAACTCCACATGGACAGTCACCCGAGGCAGGAATTGAGGCAGGGGGTCCCTGATACTGTGATGCAGCAGTGCTAACCACTGTGCCACCATGCCACCCCTTCCGCCAGCTTCACATTTTTAAAAGATGTACTAATTGGTGCCTGCTTGACCACTTGCTGGGGAGACGGTTAGATCGCGGGAGGCTGTGAGAGGGGGGCCCTCCCATTAATTATATGGAGATTGGTCTTAATTGGTGATTATTAGTTTCTTGCCACGCTAAGGCGGGATCCTGATTTCACCTACAGAAGTGGGCCAGTTAGATCGTCAACCGATGTGCGCCCGGCGCCTTTTGCACTTTTGGCCTCTCCTGCGATCTAACGCCCGCATTGCGCTCTTGCTCAAGCTACAACGTGGCCATTAAATTGCGCCCGTAGTCATTTGGGGGAGAATTCCACCTACAGTATTTTATTGAAACTGGAGGTATGAAAAAATGAATGAGTAGACAGAGCAGCATGGTCTGAAATTGTTTTAATAAAGTGACATTGATCCCTTTCACCAAATATTCCAATACATAAAATTTGACAATCACAGAATCAAGATTCATTGCAATTAAAATGTGAGACATTATAAAAAGGTTCATTCTCAGCATGGTATTTGAAGTATGTTTATAAAAAGCTCAGTGTATGTACAGTTTAGGTATGAAAATGTGTAACCAATTCACTCCATTCACACTGCCTTTTCTCAGCCTTATAATTACAGCAATTACAATTTGCAGTGTTAGTATTAGGCTTATTGTGGTATTGTTCTCAAATAGCTATTTGGAAAAGTGGGCTTTAGCTAATGCTTCCAAACACCTTCATGCCTAAAGCCACTTCAGTGCAGCACAATCCAGAACACTCTTTCCCGAGAACAACAGTTGTTTGGAAAGGCTCATCTCCAAATGTATTGTGATAAAAGCAGAAAATACTGTCAGTACTCAGCCGGTCTGTGGAGAAAGAAACTGAGTCAATGGGCGGGATTCTCCGATCGCCAACGCCGAAATCGCGTTCGGCGATCGGCCGCCGAATCCATTTTTATGGTGAAATCGGGGAGTGGCGCCGTTTTTCCGATGCTCCGCCTCCTCAAAACCAGCATACGCGAGGAGTACGCCGCACGCCGTTGGGACGGCCTCAGGCCCTCCCCCGATACTCCGCCCCTGATGGGCCGACTTCCCGAAGGCGTCGGTCGTGTGTCCTCTCAACTTGTGTAAATCTAGCGTGACGGCTGTGGACTGTGTCAAGGGCGGGATTCTCAGAAAATGGGGCTGTGTCCCATGCCGGCGGGAAAACCGGTGTCAACGACCCCCAAGGTGAGGAATTTTCACCTTTCTACAGGGCTGGGTTGCCGCCAGAGTCGAAAGGGCCGGCACATTTCGAGCATGCGCAGGGGTTCTCTTCTCCGCGTGTCCCCGGGAAATATGGCAGAGCCCTACAGGGGCCCGACGTGGAGGAAAGAGATCCCCCCAGGGAACAACCCCACCTGCAGATCGGTGGGCCCTGATCGCGGGCCAGGCCACCGTGGGGGGCCCCCCCTGGGGTCGGATCACCCCGTGCCCCCCCCACCCGAGGACCACCCCGGCATACTCACCTGCCAGGTCCCGCCGTGCGTCAGGTGAGTAATTCAAGCTGGTGGGACTGGCCAAAAATGGACGGCCGCTCGGCCCATCGGGACCCGGAGAATCACCGGGGGGGGGGGGGCCGCTGTCGATGGCCCCCGACTGGCGTGGCGGGAATCCCGCCCCCGCCCAAAAAACAGTGCCGGAGCATGGGGCAGCTGGCGTCGAGGTGGGATTCGCGTCTCCCCCCGGGGGATGGGTCGGAGAATCCCGGCCAAGGTTTTTGTTGCATAGTCTCAATAGTTTGGAATTAGTGTTTAGCATGACAGAGATTCCACATGCAAGTGGATATGGAGCTTTATCCAAATAGTCTTCTTCTGTAGGTGAATAGTTACTGGTGAGATTCTTCTCCACCCTCATCCAGAAACAGTGTCTGGGATTTTCCAGTCCTGCAGGTCAATAGACCTTTGTCTGCCCCGTCACATTTTCCACTTGGAAAATCCCGGACAGTGATTCACAAAGGGACACAGATCCATAGATGCTTCCAGTCTTCCACCACCTTGGATACAGCCAAGCCTGCCTCCACTTCACCAAACAGCGACACACTCCCAGCAGAAGTCATTGAACCATTGCAGGAGCCTTAACTATCTTTTAAAATTCTCCTTCAGCAACTGCGGTGCCCATTCCATGACCAGGGCCGAGACCAGCAAAGATCACTGATTAAACAAGGAGTCATCCCGGACTAGAACTCACCGGCCGGGGCATTCAAAGATTGATCCGTTGTCTTGATTGATTATTGATGGGAATAATCGACGTGCTTTTGGCAGAATTAACTCACCAACAAAATGCTGAGGTTTAGGCATGTAGGTAGGGAGATTATGCATTTTAGCTGTTGTGTGGACAGTACTTCAGAGAGGAGCAGCAATTTCTGATTGGTATGATTACAGGATGCTGCAGCAGCAGCACTTTGCAGGGTAATCTGGGGAATACACTCTATTCTCAGTACCACATGTAAAGTAACTGTATTCCTTTTCCTTCCACTCATAGTGCACTTGAGTGATGGGAATGAACTCGATCGTCTGACGCTGCCAAGAAGAAAGAAAGGTGCAATTTAGTCAAATTTCCTGAGTTTCCCGATTGCATCCTGAGATTAGTTATTCCAGACATGACCAGAGGTTAAATTTCCTGCGTGCAACTCAAAAATAGTAGACATTGCAATGATTTCAATATTTACACAGGAAATCAAAGTGGCTTCAAGTTAACGGTTTACATTTAAATCGTGCTTTTCGCAAAGTACAACATCCAAAGTGCTTCAGAGGCGTTATCAAACAAAATTTAACATACGAGGAGATTTTAGGGCAAATGACCCAAAGCTCGGTCAAATAGTTTGGTTTAAAGGGATGTTTTATGAGGAGGGAAAAGAGGTAGAGAGGTTTAGGAAAGGAATTAGCCACTAATTGTGGAGTGCTTCAAATCGAGATGCTCAGGAATTTGATGAATACAGATATTTCAGGGGGGGCGTAGGCCTGGAGGAGACGATAGAAATAGAACATAGAGAACATAGAACATTACAGCGCAGTACAGGCCCTTCAGCCCTCGATGTTGCGCCGACCTGTGAAACCACTCTAAAGCCCCTTATCGTTCATATGTCTATCCAATGACCATTTGAATACCCTTAGTGTTGGCGAGTCCACTACTGTTGCAGGCAGGGCATTCCACACCCTTACTACTCTCTGAGTAAAGAACCTACCTCTGACATCTGTCCTATATCTATCTCCCCTCAATTTAAAGCTATGTCCCCTCGTGCTAGACATCACCATCCGAGGAAAAAGGCTCTCACTGTCCACCCTATCCAATCCTCTGATCAGCTTGTATGCCTCAATTAAGTTACCTCTTAACCTTCTTCTCTCTAACGAAAACAGCCTCAAGTCCCTCAGCCTTTCCTCGTAAGATCTTCCCCCCATACCAGGCAACATTCTGGTAAATCTCCTCTGCACCCTTTCCAAAGCTTCCACATCCTTCCTATAATGCGGTGACCAGAATTGCACGCAATACTCTAAATGCGGCCGCACCAGAGTTTTGTACAGCTGCAACATGACCTCATGGCTCCGAAACGCAATCCCTCTACCAATAAAAGCTAACACACCGTACGCCTTCTTAACAACCCTCTCAACCCGAGTGGCAACTTTCAGGGATCTATGTACATGGACACCGAGATCTCTCTGCTCATCCGCACTGCCAAGAATCTTACCATTAGCCCAGTACTCTGTCTTCCTGTTATTCCTTCCAAAATGAATCACCTCACACTTTTCTGCATTAAACTCCATTTGCCACCTCTCAGCCCAGCACTGCAGCTTATCTATGTACCTCTGTAACTTGTAACATCCTTCCGCACTGTCCACAACTCCACCGACTTTAGCGTCATCTGCAAATTTACTCACCCATCCTTCTACGCCCTCCTCCAGGTCATTTATAAAAATGACAAACAGCAGTGGCTCCAAAACAGATCCTTGTGGTACACCACTAGTAACTGGACTCCAGTCTGAACACTTCCCATCAACCACCACCTTTTGTCTTCTTCCAGCTAGCCAATTTCTGATCCAAACTGCTAAATCTCCCTGAATCCCATGCTTCCATATTTTCTGCAGTAGCCTACCGTGGGGAACCTTATCAAACGCTTTACTGAAATCCATATACACCACATCAACTGCTTTACCCTCATCCACCTGTTTGGTCACCTTCTCAAAGAACTCAATAAGGTTTGTGAGGCACGACCTACCCTTCACAAAACTGTGTTGACTATGTCTAATCAATAGGGAGGAGTGGTGCATGGAGGGATTTGAAAACAAGGATGAGAATTTTAATATTAAGGCTCAGCTGGAAGCTAATGTGGATCAGTGAGCACAGGGGTGAGGCAGGGAGGGATGAGACTTGGTGTGAGATTTGGGCAGCAGAGCTTCTTCAATAGGTTGAAGTTTAGTGAGGGTAGCATGTGAAGATGAAAGACCATCCATGACGTTGGCATAGTCAAGTTTAGAGGTGACAAAGGGTGGATGAGGATTTCAGCCGCAGATGCAGGGCAAAGTCACGAAGCTGGATGTAGCGATGGTGCAGAAAAGTGGTCAGAATCTCACCTTGGGGTCAAACAGGACACCAAGGTTGTGAACTGTCTGGTTCAGTCTCAGTTACCAGGGAGACAGGAATGGAGTCAGTGGCTTTGGCCTTTCTAATAGGGCAGCACGGTAGCATTGTGGATAGCACAATTGCTTCACAGCTCCAGGGTCCCAGGTTCGATTCCGGCTTGGGTCACTGTCTGTGGGGAGTCTGCATGTCCTCCCCGTGTGTGCGTGGATTTTCTCCGGGTGCTCCGGTTTCCTCCCACAGTCCAAAGATGTGCAGGTTAGGTGGATTGGCCGTGATAAATTGCCCTTAGTGTCCAAAATTGCCCTTAGTGTTGGGTGGGGTTGCTGGGTTGTGGGGATAGGGTGCTCTTTCCAAGAGCCGGTGCAGACTCGATGGGCCGAATGGCCTCCTTCTGCACTGTAAATTCTATGAATATTTAGCTGCAGGCATTTTCTGCTCATCCAGTACTGGATGTCAGCCAAGCAGTCTGGCAGTTTAGGGACAGTGGAAGGGATTAGGGTGATCGTAATGGGGGAGAGCTAGGTGCAGTCAGCATACATTAAAAAAAATTTTTTTTAGAGTACTCAATTCATTTTTCCAATTAAGGGTCAATTTAGTGTGGCTAATCGACCTACCCTGCACATCTTTGGGTTGTGGGGGCGAAACACACGCAAACACGGGGAGAATGTGCAAACTCCACACGGACAGTGACCCAGAGCCGGGATCGAACCTGGGACCTTGGCGCCGTGAGGCAGCAGGGCTAACCCACTGCGCCACCATGCTGCCCTCGCAGTCAGCATACATGTGGAAACTGATGCTGTGTTTTCAGATGATGTCGCTGAACGGCAGTTTGTATTGTGAGAAACAGGTAGCACGGTGGTTAGCACTGTTGCTTCACAGTGCCAAGGTCCCCGGTTCGATCCCTGATTTGGGTCACTGTTTGTGCGGAGTCTGCACGCTCTCCCAGTATCTGCGTGGGCTTCCTCCGGATGCTCCGGTTCCCTCCTACAAGTCCCGAAAGACGTGCTGTTAGGTGAATTGGACATTCTGAATTCTCCCTCCGTGTTCCCAAACAGGTGCCGGAATGTGGTGACGAGGGACTTTTCACAGTAACTTCATTGCAGTGTTAATGTGAGCCTACTTGTGACAATAAAGATTATTCATATTATTATGCCAATGCCAGATTCTTGGGGAGCTCGAGGGGCAGCGTTGCAGGAATGGGAAGAGAAGTTTCAGATCAATCTGTGCAAATTGGATGATACTATTTACTAGTCAACTCTTCCTGTGGTGTGGCGCAGAAAAGGCTTTTGATCGGGTGGAATGGGAATATCTGTGGGAGGTACTGGGACGGTTTGGATTTGGGCGGGCTTTACTGACTGGGTTAGGTTGTTGTATCAGGCTCCTGTTGCGAGCGTACGGACAAACAGGTCAACATCGGATTATTTCAGGCTGCATCGGGGGACGTGAGACAGGGATGCCCCCTCTCCCCACTGCTGTTCGCGTTAGCCATAGAGCTGCTGGCAATTGCGCTGAGGGATGGGAACGGCTACACAAGTTAAATTTGGCCCGATTAGTAGACCAAATGAAGGACGATTTTTGAAGGTGGGACGTGCTTCCGTTGTCACTAGCTGGGAGGGTGCAGACGGTGAAAATGACGGTTCTCCCGAGATTCCTGGGGCCGGATTCTCTGACCCCTCGCAATTCTCTGGGCCCCGATGGGCCGAGCAGCTGCGCGTTCCTGGCCAGTCCCACCGGCGTGAAATGGACATGGTCCATCCCGGCGGGACCTTGCTTGGAGGGCGGCTAGCGGAGTCCTCGGGGGGGGGATCCGACCCTGGGGGAGGGGGGTCCACGGTGGCCTGGCCTGCGATCAGGACCCACTGATCAGCGGGCGGGCCTGTGCCGTGGGGCACTCTTTCCCTCTGTGCCGGCCTCTGTAGGGCTCCGCCATGGCCGGCGCGGAGAAGAACCCCCCTGCGTCCTTCTTTAAACGGGTCAATAAGGTGATCACTGGCTTTGTATGGGCGGGTAAGACCCAGTGAGTAAAAAAGGGGATGCTGGAGAGGAGCTGGGGGGAGGGTGGGCTGGCGCTGCCGAACTTGTGTAATTATTATTGGGCGGCGAATATAGCCATGATCAGGAAGTGGGTGGTGGGGGGAGGGTCGGTCTGGGAGCGAGAAGAGGCTGCATCGTGCAAGGGCACTAGTTTGGGGGCATTGGTAACGGCGCCTCCGCTGTTCCCTCCAGCAAGGTACTCCACCAGCCCCATGCTGGTCGCGGCCCTGAGAGTCAGGGGGCAATGGAGGAAACATGTGGGAGCGGAGGGAGCTTCGGTGTGGTCTCCAATCTGTAATAATCATCGGTTTGCCCCGGGAAGGCTGGGTGGAAGGTTCCGGAGATGGCAGAGAAAGCAGGGATTGAGAGGATGGGGGATATGTTTAGGGAGGGGAGCTTTTCTAGCCTGAGGGAGCTGGAGGAGAAATTTATAGTGGTTAGGAGAAATGAATTTAGGTACCTGAAGGTGCAGGACTTCCTACGCAGGCAGGTCTCAACCTTCCTGCTCCTACCACCAAGGGGGATACAGGACAGGGTAGTTTCTAGAGTGTGGGTGGGAGAAGGGAGGGTTTCTGCCATTTACAAGGAACTCATGGGATCAGAGGAGACGCAGATCGAGGAGGTGAAACGCCAGTGGGAAGAGGAGTTAGGAGGAGAGATAGAGGGTGGTCTCTGGGCGGACGCGTTGATTAAAGTCAACTTGTCGACAACATGTGCCAGGCTCAGCCTGATAAAATGTATGGTTGTTCACTGAGCCCACATGACAGTGGCCCGGATGAGCAGGTTCTTTGGGGTAGAAGATAGGTGCGCAAGGTGTGCGGGAGGGCCAGCGAACCATGTCCATATGTTCTGGGCATGCCCGAAGCTTAGGGGATTCTGGCAGGGGTTTGCGGATGTCATGTCCAAGGTGTTAAAAACAAGGGTGGCACCGAGTCCAGAAGTGGCGATTTTCAGGGTGTCGGAAGACCCGGGAACCCAGGAGGAGAAAGAGGCAGACGTTCTGGCTTTTGCTTCCTTGGTAGCACGGAGACGGATATTATTAGCTTGGAGGAGTCAAAGCCCCCGAAGTCGGAGACTTGGCTATCTGACATGGCTAGCTTTCTCTATTTGGAGAAAATCAAGTTCGCCCTGAGAGGGTCAGTGTTAGGGTTCGCCCGGAGGTGGCAGCCATTCGTCGACTTCTCCGCGGAAAATTAACCGTCAGCAGAAGGGGGGGGGGGGGGGGGGGGGGTTGGGGGTTAGCTCAGTTTAGAGTAGGGGGTTAGTAAAGGTGGGACCTGTAAGGGGGAAGACGGCTTTTGCACTATGTTTATAATTTCATGTACATTGTTTATTTTGTTGTTATTGTAAAACCATAAATACCTCAATAAAATGTTTATAAAAAAAAAAAAACTCTTCCTGTGGTGTTGGAAACAGGATATAAAAGGAACATGTGCAGCTTGTAGGTGAAGTGAGTTAAAAGGTAGTTGATAATTGTACCAGTATGCACAGATGTTATCCACTCCATTTTCAAAGTCATATTATACATTTTTTAGTCGAATTGTTTGATATTATTACTGCGGGAAATGTGGGGAGCACAAAGCAGGGCAGGTTACAGCTTATTCATTTCTATGTCGGCAGACTGAAAAGATGGGAAGTCCAAAACTGAGGCACTAGAGTGCCACCATTGCCCAGTGGGTATAATCACGTAGACAATTCCCATTGTGAACACGAGGAGTTCCTACATGGAAAAGGTTCACATGAAACCTGACAAAAATGGGAGGCTTTACCAACAGAAAATGAATCCTGACACAAAGGCCTCAATTTTCAATTGCACATGGGGGCAAGCTCAGAAAATGACGCAATTGGATGACTTGTCAATCCTCCGGCACCTTCATGATGTGCTAGAATTTTTAACAGGGGTGTGGGAGAGGGACGTGGGTAAGCTGGCAACCCATGTGTCTCCATTGAACTTGCTGTTTGGCTCATTGAAAAGTTTGTTAACAGGCTGGGAAGGGTTAGGATCACATTTTCAAATAACGGCTTGTGCAGAGCGGCTTAATTACCTGATTAATGAGCATTTGGGCACTTCAGTGGACTGGTAGACTGATGGCCCTCAACCGTCCTGCTTGCTCCATATCCCCAGGCATCGGCACGCCCAGCAATGGCTGCACTTTGCCTTTTAGAATTTCCCTCCAGGACTACTTGCAACCTCCTCCATGCGGCTAGCGTGGCTAATTGGGTGCCATAAATCACTCCCAGGACCTTTAAAGGCCTCCCCTTTAACAGTCAATGACGTGGTGCACACTCAGGACCCAAAAATGATCCGGCTGTCAGGTTCCTGCCACCACGTTGATATACAGCCCAAGAGCTTTAGTCTAAAGTAACAAAATACAGTGATTTCCGCCATCAGTTATTGAGCTACTATTTGGTCAGATTACACATGATTGCACACAAAATGCCTGAATATTGTGTGAGAATTCCACCAAACACAAACATCTTCACACCTGCAAGTGCAGGGATTCACAATGGATTACGGCAGGTTCTGTGCACAGTTTGTAACTCACCTGTTGGATTATGGGGGAGGTTCGAGCCAACTGGGCCGCATGCTCTTGGATGGCCGTCTGGGAGGCCCGATTGATCTGACTGTCTGGAAATGAAACTATAGGATTGACCTAGGATGACAAACGCAAAGACCACTTCAATCCAGAGCGCTAAACCCATTGTTCAGAACCAGAACGCACAATTCACTACCTGTACTAGTTAATTGATGTTCGCAGTTATTTGCAGCACGTTTGACAATGTCGTTTATTAAACCATATTTATTTGCCCAGCAGAGGATGTTGGTAAAAGGCTGGTAAAGAACAAAGGCAGGAAAAAACTTGCATTTGCATAGCACCTTTTTCTGCGTTAAGAACATTCCAAAGTTCACCCCACAATCAATGAAGTATAGCCACTTTTGTAATTGAGGGAAATGCAACAGCCAATCAATGCACACATATCTAAGTCCCACAACCAGCAATGAGGTAAATGACCAGGTAATCTGTTGAGTGACGTAGATTGCGAGGTAAATGCTGGCCAGCAGGACACCAGGTGAGATACCCTTTTCTTCATGAAACTTCATGGAATAGTACAGAAGGAGATTCCGTTTGAAGTCTCCCCTTCAGTAAGCGATGGTAGTATAGTGGTGAGCATAGCTGCCTTCCAGGCAGTTGACCCGGTTTTGATTCCCGGTCATTGCAATAATTATTTGATTGGAAATCTGTGCGCCACTTCGCGAGTTTCAAACTGAGGAAGAGAAACAGCTTCCAATTCAGACTTTATGTGCAATTAGGGTGGGTGTGCAATAAGTAACGTTCTCATCATTCTTTTGGGCAGCATGGTAGCACAGTAGTTAGCACAGTTGTTTCACAGCTCCAGAGTCCCAGGTTCGATTCCCGGCTTGGGTCACTGTCTGGGCGGAGTTTGCACGTTCTCCCCGTGCCTGCGTGGGTTTCCTCCGGGTGCTCCGGTTTCCTCCCACAGTCCAAAGATGTGCAGGTTAGGTGGATTGGCCATGATAAATTGCCCTTAGTGTCCAAAAATGTTAGGTGGGGTTACAGGGTTACGGTGATAGGGTGGAGGCCTGGGCTTAGGTAGGGTGCTCTTTCCAAGGGCCAACGCAGACTCGATGGGCCGAATGGCCTCCTTCTGCTCTGTAAATTCTATGATCTATGTACAGTAAACGTTGTTGGCATATCATTAGCGGGCCTGCACATGCCACTGACTGCCCACTGTGAACGCAGGACCACTGGTCGTACGGGTGTCTCCACAGGCCACCCCCCCAGGTACCCTCTGGCCTCAGCCGACCCATCTTCAGGATGGGCCCACTCCAGTGCAACCAGTGCCATCTTGTTGGCTAGGATGAGTGTTCGTGTGGAGTGGAGTACTAACATGCAGCTGCAGCTTGTTAGCCCCTCGAATTGCTCCAGGAGCAGCGGCAATCTTGCTGTCGTAGAAGCCCACAGATTCTGTCCCGCCGTCAGCACTTAGTCTCTGAAACGGACAATCCTGCGCCATACCCCTCTTTGGCATGCAAGGTATCCTTTCCTCACAGTCTTACAAAATTAAACTAAAATATTGGGGTTTCTTTTTGTTTTTAATTTTAGAACACCCAATTCATTTTTTCCAATTAAGGGGCAATTTAGCGTGGCCAATTGACCTCCCCTGCACATTTTTGGGTTGTGGGGGTGAAACCCATGCAGACACGGGGCGAATGTACAAACTCCACACGGACAGTGATCCAGAGACGGTATCGAACCTGGAACCTCAGCGCCGTGAGGCAGCAATGCTAACCACTGCGCCACCGTGCTACCACCAAATATTGGGGTTTCTGTCCAGTATCCAAGCCACTGTTGGGGTCTGGTCTGGGATCGCAATACCTCTCAGAGTAAAAGCCTCACCTGGGACACTATCAGTTGACCCATCCCTGAGGATCACGAGATGTCTCCAAGCCCTGCCAATCCACGGCGCTCCTGATCCCATCCATCCTGCCCCCGCCCAGGAAAGCTGACCAGCCGGGTGTCAGTCACTGATGGGGACAGAGGTGCAGTGCGGACCACTTCCCGGCTGGGGAAGGGGCCTGGGAGGGGTCGGCATTACTTATTGAGGGTGGCGCTCATTCCCTCTCACTTAGTCCCTCACTTCACATTCCCCCAGATCTTCACTTCTTCCCACTACCACAGCTCATCCTCCCCGCCACCCACCCCCCCTCCTCCAGGGTCATACCAGCATCACCATAGGGTGTTGGCCCGGAGTTGGCAGTATCAGCGGGTCTTGTCCACGGGACTGATGAGGATGATGACGACTCGCTCTGAGATGAGCTCTGCTGCTCCTCATTGTCTGACAAAGTTTGACTCCTGTCTCTAAGGTAACATACCGATGTCCGACCGGTTGATCCATTCATGTTTTTTGGCCTCCGGCTTCTTTTAGGTATCCCCAGACAGCACATCAGAATTGGAGGCAGCCTGCTGCGTGTCCCACCCTCTGCCCTGTGATGCCCTTGCCGTTGGTCCTCTGAAGGGCATGGACCTGGATGGGCACAGCCGATCTTTGGGTGTCATAAGTAACTACACGTCAGCTTGTTCTGCCCATTGCCCCGCAGATGCGCCAGTGTCAGGTGGAGGGGAATCAGAGGGGCAGAGCTGTCTCAGCAGCCCCCTTGTGGGAGGCACGATATAGACCCCATCACTTCCACCTCACTCGGGATGCTTGCTGGCTCCTGGGCTGCTCCATGGGATGGAGGGGAGGCCGGAGGCGCCGTGTCACCTGATGCTACTTGTCCTGGAGGCCCACCCTCGTTTGAACCATGGTTTCAGTGCCCTCAGCCATGACCCTCTGTGAATGGGCCAAGCTCTGGACGCCGCAGCAATACCCATCTGCACATCGGACATGTCCGCCTGTGACTGGGTCCTCCTGTCCTGCGCCTCAACCATGGACAGCACAGTGTCCCCCAAGCCTTGGACGTCCTGACACTTGGCTCTGAAGCCTTGCCCCAGGCCTTCCACCGCAGCCGCCACCCTTTCAGTGTTCACCTGGGTGCCATGCATTGTCGGCACCATGCCCTGCGATTGAAGGCAATTGGATTCCTCCAGTTGTACTTGCAGGTGCTGGAATTTAACCAACACCCCCTCCTATTATGTATTTTCTTTTATTTCCATGTACTTAATGATCTGTTGAGCTGCTGGTAGAAAAATACTTTTCACTGTACCTCGGTACACGTGACAATAAACAAAATCCATCCATCCTCTAAATTCTGGCTCTATATCTACGTCCGCACCAACAAAATACTTTTAATATGTGAGAAACCTGTGTTGATGTTCAGAAAGACCTGTGTGTGCATTACAAATTAGCTTGCAGGTGCAGCAAACAATGGGGAAGGCAAATGGCAGGTTGATCTTAATTGCAAGGGAACTGGAGTCCAAGAATTAGGAAGCCTTGCTACAATTGTACAGAACTTTGGTGAACCCACACCTGGAGTACTGTACTGGTCTCCATATTTAAGGAAGGATATACTTACATTGGAAGCAGTGAATTCACTAGATTGGTCCCTGGGACGAGAGAATTTCCCAATGATGAGAGGCCGACTAAATTGGGCCTATACTCTCTGGTGTTTAGAAGAGTTGTGATTCTAGTAGTAGGGTCTGGTATATACAGGGTTAATGTGGGACTGAGTGCAGTGCCACCCACACAGTGATGTAAGAAGGCACATGACCCAGAGCCAGCTTTAGTCTAGAGATGGACAAAATGTGTAATGACCCAGGATGGAGTCATCTCCATATTTGTACCCTCTACTGTAGGTATGTATAAAGTTAGGAGCTGTGAATAAAGGCTTGTTGTTAATATATTCAAGACTATGGTGCCTACTTCATGGCTTCTGTAGCAGGATTCTTCAGTGACCTCACTGTAGCATACAAGATTCAGAAGGAGTTTTGACAGTAGACACTGAAAGGTTGTTTTCCTTAAATATTCACTCCCTCCACCACCGACACACAGTGTCAGCTGTGTGTACTATATACAAGATGCACTGCAGCGACTCACCAATGCTCCCTCGATAGCACCTTTCAAACCCGTGACCACTACCACCTGGAAAAATAAGGGTCGCCAACACATGGGGACAGCACCACCGGAATTCTCTTCCCAGCCACTCACCACCCTGATTTGGAAATATATCGCCGCCCCTTCACTGTCACTGGGGCAAACTCCTGGAACACCCTCCTCAACAGCACAGTGTGTGCCTACACCACATGGACTGCAGTGATTCAAAAAGGCAGCTCACCACCACCTTCTCAGGGGCATTAAATGCTGGCCTAGCCAGCAATGCACACATTGGGCTGGATTCTCCGCAGCCCCGCGCCGAAATCGCGTTTGGCACGGGAGCGGAGAATCAACTTTCCCGACGGAATCGGGCCCGGCGCCGCCCTGGCGATTCTCCGGGCCGCGAATTATGCCGCGCGGCTGGGAGGCCATTGCCAGATTGCAATGCGATTGAGCCACAATAATCAGGGGTGCTGCTAACCTCCCCATTCAGGCACAAAAATTGACACATGCGAACTATCCCAAACATCAAAGCTCCTACATGAACTTTGTAGTTAACAAGGACGGGCAGCTCAGTGTTAGTCACCCAATTCCATAATCAAGCACTCCCAGATCAGGTTTAGTGCAGTCGGATACAATCTCAGAAGTACAGTACTCCAGCAGTGTCCCTTCCCCATCGCCCATACCAAACCATCTTTCTAAAGCTAATTTGGTAACCTCACTCAGCAACATTGGCCCAAAATCAGCAACTGAATTAAAATTGTGTGATGATCCTTTAATTATGTGGAGCTTTAATTCTATTTCTTACCCTGGATTGTTGTTCAGTGAAGATGTTCTGGCCATTAATTTTGCTGTACAATCCCAAGGGAAGTCCACTTTCTCGATCAGCAATTCCTTCAAAAATGTTATTTTTCCTAATTGAGGAAGTAAAGATAAGTAAAGTTAGATTTAGCCACCCCCCTTGAAATGGAGCTCACTTCACTCTGTTCTGTAAGCCACCAGTAGAATATCCTTTCTTTAATTGAGCAATACTGTAAACATTGATATTGCACACCATCGACAGCAGACACCGAGGGGTGTCAAGCTGTTTCTGGGCCTCTGTTAATGCAGCTTTGCCTTGACGTTTTCACTCTCCCGTGTGTAAACAGATGGTATTCCATTGTGTGTGGATACTGGCTTGGAACAAAACTGAACACAAACAACTCCTAACACAAGATCACTCCATTTATCTTCATTCCTATTTAGTTCACTACCTTAACAACCATGGATTAAGTAATGATTTAATGAGGTCAAAGCATGATTGCTGTTGACCATTAGAAGCCCAAGGACTATCCAGCATCCCATTCGCATTGAGCATATGGTATTATGAGGTATTCTCAGCACTTCAAGCCTATACGCATGTTCAACGTTTTCCAGGGGAGGGGGTGGGTGGTGGACGGCTCGCCTCACACGTACCCCAACCCACCCCACAGACCCAGAAGCAAAGCTTGCGTGGAACCAACTCACACCACCCCAGTCCGTCCTGCATGCTGTGGGTGGGCTAAATAGGTTGCCAATAAGACCTCCACCCCTCAATGGGAGAAAGTCCCGCCCTCAGGAGCTGCCAGCCAAACAGTGCATTAATGGCCACTGCCAGGACTGCAAGCAGGCTCAAGGAGAAGACCCATAGATCCTGGCCAGGGTAAGCGGGGTGTTGGGAGGGGAGGGGACAGGGTGGTGGATTTTACAAAGTAAGCAGGTAGGAAAAAAGTGGAGTAATATCTTATGGGGGGGAGGTTTGCACTCCCTGATCCTCCTTCCTTCCTGACTTTTTAAAAATATAATATATTTTTTTAAACAGCCTGCCCACTCCTGTCCGATTCTCCACGCATACCACATTATGGCGCTGGGAAGCGCATTACTGGCTCAATTAACGTGATCCTTGACTATTTATTTATATATGGTGGGCAGGTTGTTCATTTCAGCACTGTATGATGGGGTGGGCAAGAAGGTGGTGGTGAGCGTCCCTTTAAGGGCAACACAGCAGAGTAAGGGTCACCTGGCTTGGGGTCTAATTGAGACTCAGAGTGGGGGTGGAGCTCCCTCTTAGGCAGGAGACATGTAGGGAGCTAGGTGCACCCATGAGGTTTCTATTTTCTTACTAATAAATCCTTTTGTGTTCACAAATGAAGTCTGTAAAGGTGCACCAATACATCTTGCGACAGGGATAAAATGATCATGACACAGCCTCTGGCCTAACACCTGTGAGTATTCTGTTTTAATCAAAGTCTTGAAAAAAAGTACTCACCCTGTCTTTGGGCAAACTTGAGATATTGCCAGACCCTGGGTAATATCGAATTAGAAAAGATGGACAACGTCAAGCTGCATGGGCAATGCAGAGGACACGGCAGGACCCCTGGTCAGAATCCACAAGGAGGGTGAATGAAATGCTGCAACGTACCTCCATTTACATTGTAGACTAGGGGGTTCAGTGCATTGGAGAGGCTGTGAGGCAGATGCAGAATAATCCTGAATTGACCGGCATGTCAAAAGTTCAGAAAGAAACATACAGAGAAAGAAACAAGAGAAATTAACCCTGCGAAGGAAGAGTTGTGGCTTTAAGTTTTTAAAAAAAGGAACTTAAAGCAAAAATAAGTTGCTGCAGAGATTTTTAAAAAAGAGGAAACAGAAAATGCTTTAAGTAAAAAAAAAATGCCCCAAGTGAACTGCGAGGCATTATGTAGCATGGACAAAATCACAGAGCCGAACCTGACAAGCTCCCAATCTGCAGGGTCAGGGGGGAGCGAGCCTGAGGGGGGTCCTGGAAGCAATCGCTGCACTGATCACCTTCAATCAAACAGAGAAGTTCTGAAGTTAAAAAAAAAGTTAACAAGTTTTTAAGAACGGCGGGCCCATGGACCTGCATGGGGTCTCAGAGTGAAATGGTCAAAAAAACGGCACTTCAAAAAGAAAATTAACAAGAAAAGAAGGAATGGACTCTCTGAACGGCCAGAAGAAAGAAAACCCCCAGTGATCGCTGAAAGTGCTTTCCTTTACTAAAAAGAGAAGTTTTAAAAGTTCAAAACGGAGCAGTCAGGTTTGCGACAAAACTCCAAAATGCGGGAAAAACACAGAGAAAGCCTACTGCTGCTGACAGCCGAGTGAATAAAGAGACAGTCTTAAAGCGGCAATGCATTGAAAGGGGTAATACACTTAAAGCAACAACTGCGAGAAGAAAGAAACGATTATGAACAGGAAAATTGGAGAAGACCCCAGATAGAAGGCAACTCTCGAAAAAGACCAATGAACAGAAAAAATCTCAAAGAAGAGGCAATGGAAGACCACAGAGGAGGCAATGAAGAACTCGAGGAAGAGGCAATGGAAGACTTCTGAAAGGTGGCAATAGATTAGCCCAGAAAGAGGGCAATGAAAGATCCTAAAAGGAGTCCAATGAAAGCTCCCAAAAAGAAGTCCTATGAAAGGCCCCAGAAGGAGGGCAACCAAAGATCCCACAAGAAGGGCAGCAAGAGAATTGCAGAATGGAAACAAGTTAACACTTGGTTGGAGGAAGACTTGACCAAAACTGAAGCCAGAGATGTTTGGCTGAAGTTAAGATAAGTAGAAATGAAGGTTCCATTTATGAAGTGTATGTGTCCAGTAAGAATATGATAGATTCCCCTTAGAAGAAATGCAGAAATTAAAGACTTCGAAACTGAGAACTATTCAACATAAAGAGGAATAAGCAAAAACAATTAAAGCTCTAGAGAAGACATGAAAACAAAAAGGTGAAATGACTCACAGCACACTTAATAAACGTTGCAATAAATGATTAATTTAAGAAGAAGGAGAAATGAATGAGACAATGTAGAATAAGCTGAACTCCATGAAAAAGCAACTAGAAAATAATAAGTCCAGGGAAGAATTGAATCGGGAGAGTAAGAACTTGAAGAAGGAAAACTCGGCAATGAGAAATTAACTGAAGTGGTAAAGACATCAAAATTAATGCAAAATCAGCAACTCAGGCAAAGAAAGAAACTGAGATTGCGTACTGGAACAAGATTGCTGAAATGGTCACTCAAATGGAAAAACACAAGAACCAATATGGCCGAGGAAAATGATGCTGAATTGAAATGCTGGAAAGAAAGGAAACTTTATCACACCACCTAAGTACCAGAAACAGAGTACCATGACCACTCCTTCACACGTAACAGACTGAGATTGTGAAAGAACTGTCAAGACATCAGACTTTGTTGTATTGTGATATGTGTCTGCATAACGTGTGACTGGCGATTGGCACCGCCCACAAAGTGTCACATGGTCAAAGAACAGTCTTGAACCAAACTCAGCAAGCTACAAGCTTGTATGGAATAACTCCATGCAAGACCATATTTGGAACACACTGTTAAAGCCTACCAATAGAAGTGTTTATGTTTAAACACACAAGCCTCAAGAGCTTATCAATGAGCCATCATTACTTCAAGAATAAAAAACCCAAATTAAGTACATAATTTGGACCTTCGGTAGTAGATTAAGTTAGATCCCTGGAATTATTGTCTCTGAGACTGGGACCCTTTCATGCCAAGTGGACATGGATGGGTGGATCATTCGTAAACACGTGGACCACTTGAGGAGTAGAGAGATGCTTCAGGAGTCAGTGTTGCCATCAAGAAATGTTTTCGAACCTGGAAGCAGCGAATTTAAGAACACGTTGGGCGTTTCAGTTCCTGAGTTCAATACTGAGTTGAACTGTTTGGGCAGCACGGTAGTACAGTGCTTAACACAGTTGCTTCACAGCTCCAGGGTCCCAGGTTCGATTCCGGCTTGGGTCACTGTCTGTGTGGAGTCTGCACGTTCTCCCTGTGTCTGCGTGGGTTTCCTCCGGGTGCTCCGGCTTCCTCCCACAGTCCAAAGATGTGCAGGTTAGGCGGATTGGCCATGATAAATTGCCTTTAGAGTCCAAAATTGCCCTTAGTTGGGTGGGGTTACTGGGTTATGGGGATAGGGTGGGGGTGTTGACCTTGGGTAGGGTGCTCTTTCCAAGAGCCAGTGCAGACTTGACGGGCCGAATGGCCTCCTTCTGTACTGTAAATTCTATGATTCTATGAACTGATGTCTCCATGGAAGCAAGTAGTAATGTGCTAGTCCCTGTTAATTGCAGTCCCTGTTAATCTTGATCCTGTGGAAGCAACTCAGGTGACAGAATTACACCGCTCTACAGGAAACAGAAAAACCCCTCAAAGACCTCTGATTGATAATTGCCCAACCCATGTATATAATGTTTAGTTTAAATTTATGGCTGAATAAATTAGTTATTGAAGATTGTATAAAGGAGTTAAAGGGGAAGGATGTGGTGATTGTCCCTTGAAGGACAACACAGCAGAGTAAGGGTCATCTGGCTTGGGAGGCCAATTGAGACGCAGAGTCGGGAATCACCCCAGGTTAGCTAGCTGTAGCCATGAGGCTGTTTTCTCAATAAATCCGAGGTGGACACCCATCCTATTTTACTTCTCCCCTCCCCCTGCTGAAAACACACCAGGTGGTGCCTGTAAAATGCCACCCATTATATTCAAAGCTCCTAAACTCCACAGATTATCTGACCATTTGGATAAAACCCCGTAATGTGACCTGAAGAGTGCAGCAGACACTAGCATTCCTTTTTTTATGGGCATATGAGGGGTGGGCTTTTGAAAAATGCTATCCTGTATCGTTGGGTGGACTTCTCCTTCAAACAGGGCCACACTTTGTTGCAAGACCTCCTCCAGCAGGCCTTTGACCCCTCAGCAGTAAAAGTGGCCACCTTCTTCCAACCATTTCTTTACCAAAAGGCCCAGCTTTATCGGCAGCCCAGAGCCCTTCCATCCCCACCGCACCTCACAAGGCGTATATAAGGTGCACACGAAAACCAATGATCCCATCTCATATTACTTTATTTCCTTTAGAATTCAAATATCCCTGTCCACATCCGATCTCGCTATTACCAACCCACCCCTGAAGGAAAACTATTCCCAGCTCCCTAATCCAAAGATTACTCTACTTGACCCTCCATTGGTATTCCAGCTCCGTCAACCCATTGAACAACCTCTTTGCTTCTGCAGAGAGAGAACTCAGCTAATGTTTCGAGTCTGGATGAGTCTTCGTCAGAACTGATGAAGAGTCATCCAGACTCGAAACGTTAGTTCTGTTCTCTCTCTGCAGATGCTGTCAGACCTGCTGAGGTTTTTCAGAATTTTCTGTTTTTGTTTCAGATTCCAGCATCCGCAGTAATTTGCTTTTATCCTTGCTCCTGCTTTCACTGGTCTTTACGTCCCATCTTTCATCAGAGCTTTGCACCAAGCAATTATTTCTGCAATGGCTTTCTACATGTTGCAGAGCTGCATACGTATGGTACGGGTCTGTCCATTGTTAAATTTGACTTGGACGTCTCAAACAAAATCTCCTCTCTACTCAAATGTTCTTTCCACTCCAGAAACTTTTTCCGTGAATGGGAAACTCACATGCCTTCTACGTTAGAATATTCCTGCTGTAATGTTCCTCCTCCTACCTTCAAATGATGAGTTCATGCAAGCTTATTGTTTTCTCGGGGCCGTTTCGCGCCGCCGTGAACCTCGACGGCGTTCACGACGGCGCGGCCACTTCGGCGCGGGGGTGGAAAATCCCGCCCCCTGTGTTTGGCACGGGGAATTGCCAGAAAAATAAAATAGCCTAAGTTATGAGTATGGCAAAGCATTTCTGCACCAAATGGAGATTGGCTCCAATTTCAGGAGTGCTATGAGTGTAATTGTCTTATTTATTTCATCAGCCACCCTTGAGATTGATCAGAGTGGGATCTGCCAATTAAAGTTCATAGGTGTATATTATGGATACATTCTCATGGAACCTGCATTGAGATTGCCATCTTACATAATGGGCAGAATAGGCAGCATATTTCCAAAGTCTCGATGTGCTCCTTTTAACTGAATGGGATCTGAACAATGGGCGGGACTCTCCGCGAGCCGGGCCACTCCGGCGCCAAGGAGTGGCGTGAACCACTCCGGCGTCGGGCCGCCCCGAACGTGTGGAATCCTCTGCACCTTCAGGGGCTAGGCCGGTGCCGGAGTGTTTGGCACCGCGCCAGATGGCCCGGAAGGGGCTTGGCGCCACGCAAACCGGCGCCAAAGGGCCTGTGCATGCGCAGGAGCGCCAGCGTGTGCTGGCGTCATCCCAGCGCATGAGCAGGGGGGGGTTGACAGCGGCTAGTGCGGAGGGAATGAGTGCCCCCACGGCGCAGGCCCGCCCGCAGATCGGTGGGCCCCTATCGCGGGCCAGGCCATCGTGGGGGCACCCCCCCGGGGCCAGATCCCCCTGCGCCCTCCCGAGGACTCTGCAGGCCACCCGTAGTGTCAGGTCCCGCCGGTAAGTACCTGGTCTAATTTGCGCTGGCGGGATCCACTGAGAACGAGCGGCCGCTCGGCCCATCACGGGCCGGAGAATCGCCGGGGCGGAAGCGTGCGCTGCCAGCGGCCGTCAACCGGCGGGATTCACGCCGCCCCCCCCCCCGGCGATTCTCCGACCCGGCGCCGGCGGAGAGAAAACAGTGCTCCAGGGCAGCATTCTTATATAAAATTCCCACACCCCTCAACATTGCTGTTCAATAGCATTCCAACATACTATAAATGCGTTACACTTACCACTTGACTGTAAGCTGGATGAATAACATTAGTTGTCCGCTTCCTCTGCACGTTTGACAAGCTCTTGTGCCATGGCCGGAACAGTTATCACAGCTGAGGACCAACAAGAAACCGAAGTCAGATATACATCATTATTTTTTCTATCCAACCAACTCTACTCGTATGCTTGTTGCTCACCTCAATATAGGTGCTGCATGTTGCACAATCTCAGTTTAAGATTCCAACCCATGGTAGCCTTGATTCGCTGAAGATAGTTAAAAAAATTAAATCCAGGATATTTTGCATCCTAGATTTAATGTTCTGTCAATCATATGACTGATTCCACTTTAGCACATTGTCTGAGTGACAAGACACACGGCCGTATGGTGCTGCTCCACAATACTCAGGAAACTCATTGACACTCATTCTTTCTGCAGTAAGGTGCAAAAGGCACCAGCGGCCCACTGATATTGCATGCAGGTGGCTTTATTGGCGTGTGAACCTAAACTGTTAGTGCTGGTAGTTTTCCCTCATGGTGGTGGGCACCACAGTATAACTTCATTCTGTCCCTGTCCTGAATCAATAGGTTGTGCACTTTACAGCCAAATCACAGGATAATGATCTGGAGCTGGGGAATAGGCCAACATGCCCCTCCACTGGCCGAATGCTGTCCATTGGAATCCCATCCGGCCTTTCAATCTGGCTTCCTGCCAGCGGGAATTTACGTCGGCATCAAATCAGATTGCAAATAAGCAGCCTGCACAAGATGTCCTCAGTTAGCCAGAGACATTAGGGTGAGTGCAACAACGTTCTGCCATAGTTCTGCGCTGCTCTTGATGTGCTGTTCACTACTCTGCCAGGGCAGATCGGTTCCTGCCCTTCATATCCATGCTGGGCTGGTCTTCACGGACAGCACCGTGCTGTTGGACCCATGGACTTTCCGGTGTCCCTGAGTGGGATCAGTACCGCTCCTGGCATTAGGTAGTACACGGTCTCCTTCCCCTTGGTGCCACATAGCAGTGTCTGCCTGGGCAACACCATGCCCATGAAGCCATCACAATCATGCAGCACCCGCAACAAAGGCCCGAAGTCCACCCGGGGGGGGGGGGGGCCCGAAGTCCACCCGGGGGGGGGGGGGGGGGGGGGGGGTTTGAGGCGGGTGTGGCCTAATGAAGACCGGGGGCAACGTGAAAGGAAGGCTGTGTAAGTTGGGGCGAAGTGTGAGGACTCAGATTGTATACTGGAAGGGGATGTACAAAGACTCGAGACGCGGTGAGTAAAGGTCCATGTGGGACATGGACACCTCCCAGGTAATAGGCACATGGGGGAAGGTGGTTGAAAGACGTCCCCTTGAGGCTGTTAGCCTTTTCCCTCTGGGTTGCTGACATCCTGCATGGTCTGGTGAAGACAGGTGTGCTGGAGAGAAGATAAGAGTGTGCTGGACTGGTATTTAAATATGGCGCCGGGACCTACGAACCCATCAGCTGAGGCCAGGAGACCAGAGAGGAACTCCCTTGGGCACAATTAACGAGTTTCCAAACGCCGAATCTGGCATGGGATTTCATGAGGCAGGTGGCATCGGAGCTACCCACCACTGCGCTTAGTCTCAAAATGGCAGAATTACACCCGTAGTATTTAAAAGATCATCGCTGATGATCAAAAGTATTTATGTTTGTTTCTTTTGTGCTTTGGGAGATGGAAGAAAGCTTGGAAGAAAGGTCTAATTTGGCTACTGAGGAGGTAAGATGTGAGAGCTTGAAGCTGAATCACAACCAGGAATCCCATTAAGTTTTTATCAAGAACGCTGGGCTAGATTCTCTGCTGTCGCAATTCTCTATTGCACCGGCAGCGCACTCGCGCCTGGGAATTTCCCGATGGCGCGGGGCTGCCAACAATGGGAAATCCCATTGGCCGGCTGGCGTGATGGAGAATCCCGCCGGCGGCGGGGGCGTGCCACACCAGAAAACTGGTGTGATGGGATGGACACTCATTCCCATTATTTGTGTAGTCATAAAATCTTACCACTCAAGTGGAGGACAGCCTGCCCTGGAGTCCTGTGCTAGCCCTTTGAAAGAGCTTTAATTACTCTCGCTCCCCTGATCTTTCCCCACTATCCTCACAAATTCCTATTTTTCAATTATGAATTCAATTCTCCTTTGGGAGTTACTGTTACCTCTTTCCATCACCCCTTGAAGCAGTACATTCCAGATTATAAATGTAATTATTTTGCCGATTATCTTAAATCTGTGTCCACTGGTTACTGACACATCTACAGGTGGAAACAGTTTCTACTTTTTAGGGTTTTGTAATGTATAAAATGGACTGTTTGTGTTAGGTTATCATAAATTAGAACATCCTGGGCTTGATTCCTGGCCTGTGTTCTGTTTGTTAACATAACCAGGCAACAGTTAGGATGCTACAACTGGCCTTGCCGCATTCATGAGATGCAAATGGCCTTTGGACCACCTATCAAATGGAAGAGCGGTGCGCCATTAACCCACCATTGAGAGACTGATTTTAAATTGGTGGGCCCCAATCGTCGGCCAGACCCCATCGGAGGCCCCCCCCACCGGTGAAGGAGCGCTTTTCCCCGCCCCACAGGCCGCCCCCCCCGACCGTACGCGCAGAGTTCCCGCCGGCTGCGAGCAGGTTTGAACGGCGCTGGCAGGACTCTGCCTTTCCGCGCGGCCCATCAAGGCCGGAGAATCGGCGGCACGGCCGCAGACAGCGGCCCGCGACCGGCGGCGCCGCCAAACGCAGCAGCGCAAATGGCGGCGATTCTCCGCTCCTCGGAGAATCTCCTGCCGGTGTCAGACCGGCGCCGCGGGAAAAAATGGCACGAACGGCAATTCTCCCATATGGCGCGGCATGGGAGAATCCGCCCAATATTCCTTAAGCTCGTATTAGCAGCTTTCAGCATTTACTTGTTTTTCACACTTCTTGGGTAGAAGAAAGATACACGCCTATTACAGAGAACTCACTATTTGGTGTACAATTGAATTAAAAAAGGTCCTAGCATCCACGCACACAGCCCAGCTCCAAACACACATTCTACTCATACTGGGGTGCCAGACCTTAATGGGGCTCATGGATTTGGCATAGTATCTTGATCATGTTTTCTTACCGCTGAAGCCCAGTGCCATTACAGTGGGTGCATCGATTGTCGTTAAACTGGTATCCTCGACCTTTACACACCCAGCATTTCACCTGTGTTTACAAAACAGCAATGTTACTTTATATGTATACACATATATATCTCATGGGTGGCAACCATTGGCTGATGAAGGATAATCCAATGCTTGATATACAATGAATTGGAAGGTGTACAGAAGATATGTGATTCAGATCGTGAATCTTACAGGTAAAGAATAAGGGAACTTGCATTCATATTTAAGTAGCTTGAGGTCAAGCATTATGCTGCTGGTTAAAGGGTTTGGTTTATTTTAAATCCTCAAAATTGGGAACTCAGTTGACTTAATATGCCATATTCAGGAGTCAATCACACATTCTACATCAGGCATTGTCAAACTCGGGGGCGCGACCCGCAATTGGGTGTTGGGTGGGTTACGGTGCCATCCGGCGCGGCGCTCCCAATCGCGCAAATCTGCGCGCAATAGCCGCAGCAGCCGGCTGTTAATAACGCCGGCTGCAAGCGGCCTTCAAAATGGCCGCAAACATGTAAAAAAAATGCGGCCGCACTGCGCATGCGTTCCCGATCATCGGTGCGCATGTGCTAAACTATGCGCATGCTTGCCGATGATCAGGCACGCATGCGCAGTGCTACCTCCCTTTTTTTAAATGGGCGCAGCTTTTTTTTTACAAGTTCGGGGGGGGGGGGGGTTTATTCATTTTATTGTATTCATTTATTTTATTCTTTTTATTTTTATTAGGGTTATTTGATAAAGTTTTACAGGAAAAAAATGCAGAACTTTGGACAGATGGAGACTCCATACTTTCCGACACCGGAAGGCTTCACCGTCATCCAACAATTTCCATTGGAGGAGCGGGTATGAGGGCCAAAGGGACCCAAAACGATTTCCTCCATTTTTGTCAGCAGCAAACAAGGCAAGAGAAAATGGTGGGTCACGAAGGTCGGCCGGCGTCATTCCCGAAGGTTGGCCGGTTGGTAAAAAATGGGTCCCCGGAAAAAAAGTTTGGAAAACACTGTTCTACAGCACTTTAAAAAAAAGAACTAAACCTAATCCAGGTATATGGTCAATATTCCAGCTTGCTCCAAAGGGAACAATGCTGTTCAAGCTGGCAAGTAGAGTATAGGTCGCTGACCACTGTGAAGTAGTCACTGTCATGGATCTGCCTAGTAACAGCAGTAACAGTAGTTTAACCAGACTTGATAGGATGCGATCTGCCCAGCAACACATACAAATCTGCCAAGAGTCTGCAGAAGCAGCATTCAAAAGACAGGATGTGATGCAACTTTCCCAGTAATGAAATTAACAGACATCTAGATAGAGTCAGATATAAATTGCCTATTAGTAGAATAGTTTATCTAGATAATGGAGAGATCAGTGGAGGTATACACATGCTAATTTCTAGAGTCAATGAATTTGAGACAGTCAAATGCACAGAATGCAGAAACAAAGGGTAGAAATTGTATAATTGCTAGCACCCTCAGAAGCAGATAGGTCTGTTTACATCTAACAGCCTGGACGGCCAGTTTAAATCTCACAGCCTGTGAGGCAGTCCACAACTGTTCAAGCCAAGGCCATGCAATAACCTTCGTAAAGGCAGTTTAAATATCTTTGGTGGACCAGGAAAAGATATTTCCCAGACTTTATTGTCAGCCCTGAATTGTGTGGTAACTACAAGCTTATAGATTGATTTTCTTTGATGTTGTTTGAGGAAAGGGGAAAGTCTTAAGGAGTTCAGGGATTGCAGATATATTTTGGAACTTGGGGTATGTCCTGGGTACATAAACCAATGTGTGTTTAGTGATTCGTATAGTTAATTGCCTTATCTCATGTATGTAGGAAAATTTTATATAGATTGTATTATATATATAATATATATCTGTTGTAGTAATGTTATTAAAAGCCTGGGTTAAGGTTTCGATATATTTTGCAGTAATATTCTTTTAAAATCCTGGTTTAACATACAGGCAGGCAGTGTGTCTGCAACAGGTGCAATTATAATGCCATAAAAGTGAGATAATCATTCAGTCCAACCATGTGCTTATTTACAAAGAAATGCCCAATGGAACTTTTTTATGACTGTTGGAGATACCCTGGAGAGTAGATAATTTGAGACAATGTGTTTAGACTTCGGATCTGAGTGGGATAAATATGATGTAATTACTGGGAGGAGCTAGGTCTGTCTGTAGTTTTGCAGTTTTGTATAGGATTGGCAGTCTGCTAGGAGTTAAGTTGAGCAGCAGTTTTGCAAAATGCTGTCAGGCTAAACAGGAGTCTGACAAAGACTGAAGGATATGCAGCCTGTCCCTGAAAGGGTCTCTCTCTCTCCAAAATGTCTTGCCAATAAATCTCTATACAAGTGTGCAGCTGTGTTTTCTAACTTTATTTACTAGTGGCTTTTGACCTGTAATGGGCTTTGCTTAATTGGAGATTGAGAAGGTATAAGGTAGTAGTTAACCTGTTTCCCTGTTTTTTTTTTGAACTGTTAAACTGTTAATTGTAGAGCTATTTTTCTGTGATATCAATATGGTAAATCCTGTGTTAATAATATTGTTTGTTTTCATATAAAAGATCCTTATTTGTCAGTGGAAACACTCCTGGGGTGAAGTATCATTTTCTTACAGTTTACAAGTAGAACATTGTTGGGGTTTCTCCTCTGGTTCCCTAATATAGATGGGCATCTGGTCAAGGTACCAGAACACCTAGGGTAGTGTAGTCCTGTTTGTGTGTATTTGCCTTTTCATTAATTTAATTTTATAGTCTTTAATAATTGTTACATGATGACTGGGCTGCTTATTCACACTAGGGTTCTGGGTGATTCCTCACACCATTCTAAAAACAAAACTACCCCCCACCCCCCAATAACCAGTGTCTCAAGTTGGAATACCTTCGCAAATACTATCTGAGTGGTTCGTGAGTCACCAAAATCTAATTTTCATGCATTACCCAGATGGGGATTGATCATTCATATCAGTTGGAGTCATCGTCTGCTCTATAAATGCAGAGTCATTAATTGGTTGCCTCCACAGACTTCAAACAAGGGTCAGAAAGGTGTGGAGTCAAGTCTCCAGAGAGTTACGCACAGAATCTCGTTTGGCACTCCAATGCAGTACTGAGAGGGTCAGAGGTACTGGGCGGGATTCTCAGTTTGCCAACACCAAAATCGTGAAACCCGATTGGGCGGAGAATAGGTTCCATCGCCGAAAACGCAGCGGCACCAATTTGACGCCAAATCCCGATTTTCCGTCACCTCGACAGCAGTGTCAATGTGTACCGGAATGCACATATAGTAAACACTGTTTACATATCATTAGCAGGCCTGATCCGGGGCCTCCGCGATTCTCCTCCTCTGATGGGCCGAGTTCCCGATGGCGCGGTTCACTTGTGCTTTCAAAAATTGTGAAACCAGCGTGGTAGCTGCTGAGGGAATGAGAGAGGAAGTAGGTCATTGAGAGGAGCGACTACAGCTTGCCGGGCAGGACACTGGCCTGGCTGGCTGGAGTGGAGGTGGGGCCCTGCCAGGGCTGGGGGAGGGTGGGGAACAGGCTGAGTGCCTGGATGGCCAACCATGGGACTGGAGCGGTACCCAGGCTTGGACCGCCATTACCGCGGCCATCTTGCTGCGCACCCACCTTGGACCCTGGTTCTGCACAGTGACACAACCACAACCCCTCTGCCAGACTCTCCCCACCTGGCTGCCCATCCAGGGCGACATTCACAGTAGGCCCTACAGGGACCACGGTGCATACCCCTGGTGAGGGCAGTGCCAGCCAATGGTACCCCTGGCATCAGGGATGGACAGCAGGACCAGAGGCCCCCAATGGTGCCGGCCACCGATGGAGGCAGGAGTATGGAGATGGCGTAGGTGGGGGGGGGGGCAGAGTCCGCGGTGCCAACTGAGGCCACTGTGTAGCACGTTGGACCTGGTTGGGCACAGGGGTACGCACAATACTAACATGTCGGCCTTTCACCCCTGCAAACAATGGATATTGGAATTCAACCAGCAATGGTGGCCTTCCTCTAGTCACCGCAGCCCTGGAGATGCCCTGTGGCTGTACAGCTGGAGCTGCTCGAGGAGGAGGAGGAAGCTGCAGCAGCAGAGCAGGCAGCAGAGGGACAGGTGGCAGCCACCCAGGTTGGCGAGCAGGCTGGCTAACACACCGAGGAGGAGGTGCCGCATGAGGCCTCGTGTGTACCGCCTGTCATTCAAGGACCTGCCGGACTGGGCATACCATCGAAGACTCCGGCTGAGCAGAGAGACAGTGTGAAATATCTGCCAAATGATAGCACACCTGGCACCGCAGGGGTATGGGGGAGGACACCTGCTCCCGGTGACTGTCAAGGTGATGGCCGCCCTGACCTTTTACACCACGGGGTCCTTCCAGGCTCCGAGTTGGGACCTGTCTGGGATCTCACAGACTCGGTGCACAGGTGCATCCGCGCAGTAACGGAGGCCCTTTCTATGCAGGCAGCTCAATACATCCATTTCAATGTGGACTGAGCCCACCAGGCTGCCCGGGCAGCAGGCCTCGCCGCCATCCTCAGGATGCCCCGGCTAATCGATGGGATGCCTGTCCCCCTGCGAGTGCCTGTAGATGACAGGCTGCTCAATACCAACTGAAAGGGGTTCCACTCGATGAACGAGCAGCTGGTACGTGACCATCAGCTGCGCATCATACATGTCTGCGCTCAATACCCGGGCAGTGTGCAGGACACCTTCACCTTGGCACACTCGATGATACCTGACATGTTGGGGACGACCCCCCCTCGGCTGGGGGTTGGCTCCTGGGCTATCCACTGCGGTCTTGGCTGATGACATCTATCCGAAGGCCACAGACCGACGTGGAGACGCACTACAACCAAGCCCATGCAGCGACCAGGAGTGTGATTGAGCGGTGCTTCGACCTCCTGAAGTTGCATTTCAGGTGCCTGGACCGCTCCAGTGTGAAGCTGAGAGGGTCACCGCATCGTGGCGGCCTGCTGCGTCCTCAACAATATCACAAAGTAGAGGGACGATGTGCTGGAGGAGGAACGCCAGGCCTCGCCTGATGAGGAGGATGCGGAGATGGGCGAGGATAGGTAGGACATGGGGTCCAGGCAGGCTGGACAAAGTGTGCAGCACGAGTGAAAATAGCTTCCTGTGTAGTGGGCGGAATTCTGATCAGTTGCTGAAGATAGAAAAAGTGGAACAGGATTTCTCTGTAATTCAGAGGAGTTTGAAGACCTATCAGCAGAAAGTTTGCTTTCGGTCATGGGGGTTATAGTTGTTCATCTTGAGCTGCAGCACAACAGGAAGATGGCAGACAGGGGGAAGTCGCCACCACCCTCTTCATAAACTCTACATCATCCCAATTTTGAGCATATCCCCCATTAACCAAAACTACCGATCTGCCCTCCATCACCCCCCGATACCATCACACATCTGCCCCCTGATCCGCCAATACTGTACACAGTACTCCAGATGTGGTCTCACTAATGCCCTTGTACAACTGAAGCACAACCTCCGTAATTTTGTATTGAATTCCCTCACAATAAATTATAACATCCTATTAGCTTTCCGAATTACTTGCTGCACCCGTATGCTAGCCTTTTGTGACTCGTGCACGTGGACACCCAGTTCCCTCTGCACCTCAGAGCTCTGCAATCTCTTGCCATGGAGATAATAAGCTTCTTTTTTATTCTTCCAGCCAAAATGGGCAATTTCACATTATACTCCATATGCCAGATCTTTGCCCACTCATTTTACCCAACTACATCCTCTTCACAATTTACTTTCCTATCTATCTTTAGGTGGTCAGCAAATTTAGCAACCATACCTTCAATCTCCTCATCAAAGTCATTTATATAAATTGTAACAAGTTGAAGCCCCAGCACTGATCCCTGTGGAACACCACTTCACATCTTGCCAACCTGTAACAGCCAACTCTGTTTCCTGTTAGCTATCCATTCTTCAATCCATGCCAATATGTCACCCTCTATCCCATGAGCTATTATTTTCTTCAGTTTAATGTGGCACCTTATGAAATGTTTCCCAGAAATCTAAATACAGTACATCCACTGGTCCCCCTTTATTCACAGTACATATGACTCCTTCAAAGAACACCAATAAGTTGGTTATACATGATATCCCTTCACAAAATGTGGAGAGGGTGGAGAAGCTGGAGCTGTTCTTTTTAGAACTAAGTTGGCTAAGAGGAGATTTGGTTGGCGTGTTCAAAATTATGAACAGTTTTATTGAAGGAAATACGGAGAAACTGTTTCCAGTGGTGGAAGATAGGGAACCAGAGGCCGGAGATTTAACATGATTGGCAAAAGAACCAGAGGCAGAATGAGAAAGCATTTTTTAATTTATAAATTTAGAGTACCCAATTCATTTTTTCCAATTAAGGGGCAATTTAGCGTGGCCAATCCACCTACCTGCACATCTCTGGGTTGTGGGGGCAAAACCCACGCAAACACGGGGAGAATGTGCAAACTCCACACAGACAGTGACCAGAAAGATTTTTTTAAAGAAACACAGCAAGTTACTATGATCTGGAATGCACGGCCTGAAAGGTTGGTGGAAGCTGATTCTGTAGTTACCTTGAAAAGGGAATTAGATAAATACTTGTCGTGAAAACATTTACATGGCTTTGGAGAAAGAGTAGGTGAATGAGATTAATTGAATAGTTTTATCAAAGAGCTGATCAAGCACGATGGGTCTAATATGATACCATTTTAAAGGGTCCTATGATGTGAAAAACCCTGATGAAAGAGAGACGCATTTGTATAAATTCAGCGAGGCTGTGACCCCAGCACAGAACATTGCTCAACGGGAGTATGTGTCACAGATAGGCTTTTAATACCTCAGGTCAATCTGCAATCTGCATTTCTACTGAATGAGGCTCCACACTTGGGAGAATAACCTTGCTAAATGTATCCTTTGGTCTTCAGAAGTAACCTCCAGATAAAACTACTGCAAAACCAAATATGAAGCTGTCAAGCTCACTACTTACCATTCCAGTTGCAGTGCATTTTGTACATGCTATTTTGCCCAATGTCATGCATGAGTGACAACCCTGAGAGAGAAAAACACAATTACACGAGAGTAAGATCTAGACAGAGCGACCAAAGGAAGCAATGCTGAAAGTTAACAATGGTTTTAATCCACAATATACATCTCTACTCCTTGAAGGGTCTCCCACCTTGACCCAAATCTGGGTCCTGGTTTTTATGTCCGGTTGACTTCCCTTGATAAGGGAAAGTCCCGGCCCCTAAAGGGAAAGCTCGTATTCTTCCAAGGTCAAGGGGAACCTGACAGTCCACAGCCCGTGAATCTTGTAAGGGTTACAAAACGAGGTTAACTTTGACCAGGAGAAGTGAATTTATTCAGAGATCTGCACAGAAATCCTACAGAGCTGGATGTCAACTTCATGTTGCAATGTTTCTCAATCTAACTTAATAAACTCTTGCGGGGACACCCTGTGTGAAATTCTTATTATGCATGGTATAATTGTGAGAAAAACATCTGGCTAAGTAAAAATGTGCTCCAGAAAGCACTCTGTCGTGCAGACAACACTCTTTAAGGATACATAACAATACGAGGTCGGCAATACTGTAAATGCTGACTTCTTTCTTGTTTTGCATTCCAAAATTTGGGCAAAGTGTTTTTTAAAACCAATAGGAAGAATGACCTTTAAAGAGGCTGTGTACTTTAAGCAGAATTTGGCAGATTTTAAAAATTGTAACTTTAAGCAATTCCGTTCAAAGATCATGGACCTTCCGAAGTCCGGAGGTGATCATGATTTTGATGAACATGTTCAATGTCGACTGACAAAGAATCATCAGCAAAGTTTATTGTGGAGATGGTTTTATTCCTGCATCTTCAGAAACACGCTGTAACATTTTAAAACACATTTGACACAAGCAGAGGCAAGTTCACTTAATTGTTCCAATTTCCCTTGTTGAAAGCCATCAAAAATTTACACAAAAGGAGATGGGGTATAATTATCATGTGGAGTTCAGCATATATACACAGACACACATATATTCTGACAATCTATTTGGTGTAAATGATGGACAACTTTAATGACCATCGCTGTGGTAGGTTGGACCTTCTGGACACTATGAGGAATTTAATCCCATAAATTAAATTTTTAACTTTACTATTTGCCATTTACACATTTGATACTGCTTCCAAAACTAGCTCAATTTTGTCAGCGAGTGCAGCAATAACCGTAATGTATTCTTTACCAAGACAGCATGTAATTTCCCCACAAATGGCACAGAGCATACGTTCCATCAGGTGAAGACTAACCTTTGTGGATGAGGTGTGTGGCACTGGGACTTTACTGACATTGTCCTGAAACATTGGAGGCATCGGCACTATTATATTCCAGGGGAGGGGAGCCATTCCGTATGCACTGCTATCAACAAATTGACCTAAAAGTGCAATAGACCATTACAAACTTCAGAAACCATAGACAGATACTAAAATCAGAAAAAACAAAATCTTTCCCAAACAGGCAAAAAATGGGATACGACTGAGTTCTGGGGACAATATCACATTCCATGCTATTAGGAGTGCTGTAATACTTGTCACTAAACTCAGATAAATGCATCATTAGATCTCCCAACCAAACCCAAACCAGCCGTGAGGGGCAAGAATGTGAAAGATGGATGTGAGTTAATCACAGAGAAGGGCTTCCGGTGGTGTCCATGGTGTGATCGACTGCACACAAGGTGGTTCCTGCTGAAAGGCGTTGGTTTTGGAGCTTTTTATCCGATTTTTGGGGACTTTGGTGGAAATTAGTGCGGAGAGTGTAACGTGATCAGTTATCTCCCAGACTGGGATGTCGATGGGATTTCAGACCCGTGTAAAGACGACGAGAGCTCTGCCCAAGTGTTGGAGGGGACATGTGGCGCAGCACAAGCTGAGAAGATGGCTAAGGGGGAAGGGCCGTCATCGATGGCGTAACTGCCAATGGATCAGTTGATGAGTTTGATCAAGGGGGAATTTCAGCAGCAAAGGAAGGAGATGAATGGGGACTGGTCGAAGGTGATTGAGGGGGCAGTTCCACCCTTGGAAGCGCAACAATCCAAGAGGTGGAGAAGGTAGTGTCTGACCAGAGCGACCGAAATGTATCGCTGGAAGCTGAGATGGTGAACAGGAAAGGAATGAAGGGTTATGGTGAGCGGGCGGATAAGTGAAGCGGAGTCCACCAAAAGATCAGCCATGATCTTATTGAATGGCGGAGAAAGCTCGAGGGGCCAGATGGCCTACTCCTGCTCCTAGGTCTTATGTGATCCTGGGAGACGTTTGCAACGTGCTGTGGGCGAGGGTGGAGCAGCAAGAGAATCGATCCCGCCAGCACAACTTGAGAATTGTGGGCTTACTGGAGGGAGTTGACGGAATGTGCACCACGAGTTATGTCGCAAAGATGTTCGCGAAGTTGATGGAGAAGTAGGTTCCCGACAAGGCCCAGGAGGGGGACTGGACTCATAGGCCATTGAGGCAGAAGCTGAGAGCGGGGGAGCTGCCACAAGCTGTGATTGTGCGAATGCACAAGTTCCTGGAGAAAGATTCCGAGGTGGGGCGGGAGCCGGAAATGATTGTGTCCATGGACGCGGAGAAGGCCCTTGACCAAGTAGAGTGGCAATACCTGTTCGAAATCCTTGAGAGATTTGGTTTGGGCTGAAATTCTTGACGTGGGTGCGGCTATTGCACGCGTCCCCCATGGCTAGCGCGAGGACAAATGAGATGAATTTGGGATATTTTGGGACGGGTCATGGGTGCCCACTTTCGTCACTGCTGTTTGCGCTGGCGACTGACCCCCTGCCGATAGCTTTGCCTCCAGAGTGGCAGGGGATTATGTGCGACGACAGGTAGCACAGGGTGTCATTGTATGTCGATGACTTATTGTTGTTGTGGCAAACCCATTGGAGAGTATGGGGAGGATCATGGACATGTTAGGGAAATTTGGGGTCTTTCAGGATACAAACTGAACGTTGGGAAAAGTGAAGTCTATCTGGTAAATGTTTGTTGGTGAGGAGGGCGAACTTGGGGGCCTTGCCGTTTAAAGTGGCGGGGGTCAGATTCCAGTATTTGGGAATTCAGGTGGCGCATGACTGGGCCACAATGCACAAATGGAACCTGACAGGCTTGGTAGAGGAGGTTGGAAGGGACTTTAAAAGGTGGGATACGCTGCACTTACACTCTGGCAGGGAGGGTGCAAGTGCTAAAACTGAATGTACTGCCAAGATTTTTGTTTATTTTCCAGTTCCTCTCAATATTTCTCCCGAAGGCCTTTATTTGGAGAGTGTTCGAGTTGATATTGGAGATTGTTTGGGTGGGCAGGATGCCGAGGATTAGTAGGACCCTGTTGCAAAGACGACGACGGGATGAGGAGCTAGCGCTCCCGAATCAGTTGCATTATTATTGGGTGGCAAAAGATGCGATGTATGGGGGGGGGGGGGGGGGGGGGGGGGTCAGATTGGGTCTGGTTTGAGGAGATCTCGTGCAAGGGGATGAGTCTGAGGGCCCTGGTCATAGCCCTGTGTAGCCATCTGGGATGGCCACGTCCCGATTACAAAATGGATACTTGCAAAGAATGCAGGGAAAATTGGACAATGCTAAGAAACAAGCAGGTGCAAGCTCGGTCTCTGGATTAGAACCTTAAATGCTCAGACAGGACAGAAACTACCAAACGATTTACTAATGAGCCATCTCCGGGGACAAAATGGAAACATTTAGGTACACAATGTTAGGACAGATTCCCCGGTGCCAGAAGAAGCTAAGACAAAGCAGACTGACAGTCACCAGGACACGCCCAGTGATCAGGGAACCACCCCTCTATTGGAGGAAAATCGATACCGATGATTGGGAAAAACCCAATTAGTTGAGGCCAAGTTCAAGGCCCGCCCAAAAGCGCGCAAAGCCCTTTGCAGTATAAGAGGTATCACCCAAGGGAGAATCTTCCTCCTTTGGCTCTCAGCGAAGAGAGAGACCAGCCTAGCAGCTACAGCAGACCAAGTAAGTTCCAAGTCAATGCACGCTACGAGATATACGCTCCTAGTTGCTACCCTGTAAACAGCTCAACCCAGCAGCCTCAGAACCGAGCAACGGCCATTGTTCCTCTGACTGAGTGGGCGCCCAAAGCTAAGTATAGGCCTTAGTAATAGTGGTAGTTTAGATTGTAGAATTTATGCATGAGTAGATTTGACTGTGTGTAAATAAATGAGCATTGCTTTTGAACTTACTAACTGGTGTATCGAATCATTGATCAGTATTCGGTTCTGAACCTTGTGGCAGTGTCGAAAGATACTTGGCGACTCTTGAGCAAACGTGATTAAATAGAGCCAAATTAAGAACCAACCAAAAGTTAGCAACACCTGTTGCCATTCTTCCCGGGGAAGTATACAAGTAGCCCAGTGGTGGCGACATCAATTTAGAATTTGGAACCAGCTGAGGAGGTACTTAAACGAGGGCACATGTCGGTGTTGGCCCCGTTCTGTGGGAATCATAGCTTTGTGCAGGGGGGCTGGTTGGAGTACAGAAAGTGTCAGGAGGAAGGGATAGTGTGGGCTAGGGAGAGGTTTGTGGAGGGCAAGTTTACGGATTTGGAGGAGTTGCGGGAGAGATTTAAGCTACCAAGAGGGAGTGAGTTTAGGTATTGGCAGGTGCGGGACTTTGCACGGAAGGAACTGCCCTAATTTCCCAGGTGCCGGAGTACACGCTGCTGAAGAAGTATTGCTCCCAGATGTGTGGGGAGAATGGAAGGATTGGGGATATATATGGGTGGTTGGGGGAGAAGTGAATGACATTAATGAAAGGGATTATGTGGAAGTGGGAGGAGGAGTTGGGGGATGGAGATGGGGTGGGAGGTTTGGAGTGACTCAACCTCCTCCTGCGCAAGAGGTGAGCCTTATACAGTTCATGGTGGTGCATAGGGCCCAAATGACTCGGGCCCGAATGAGTTGCTTCTTCCCGGGAGTGGTGAATTTTTGCGAGAGGTGTCAGAAGGGGGTCGGCGAACCATTCCCACATGTTTTGGGGGTGTACGAAATTGGACAGCTTTTGGGAGGCGGTGTTCAAGAGTCTGTTGGGGACTGTGGGGGTGAAGCTGATGCCAGACCCGATGGTAGTGTTTTTTGGGTTGAACAAACTGTATGTATTATGTTTGGTTTGTGCTATGTGGATTTTCTTTGAGGATGTTTGGATTAAATACATATTTTCAAAAATCAGAGAAGATCATTATAAGAGAGTTATGGATGGTGCTAGACAGTAAGGAAGCAGCAGTTTTTCCAAGTGCTTCCCCTCTCCCACACCAGGGGCTGGATCTACTGGTTGCATTGTGCCCAAAAAGCAGCACAGCATGGCACAACCCGATCGGTAGATGCTGTGCGATCCCACCCGGGATCTACCTGGCTAGCCAATCCTCGGGAGATCTAACGCGATCTCGCGAGATGTGATGTGAATCCCGCCCATTATGGGCAGGATCACATTCTGGCAAATCTTCATACTAGAGTGAGATAGCTGGTCTCACTCTAATATGCGTTCCTAAGATCTAACCACAGCTTGGGATCTAACTTCCTGGTCTCCACAAATGGGACCAGGAGGAACGGCACTCATGGGGGTTCCCTTGGGGATTGGATGCAAAGATACAACTGTGGGGATGCCAAGGGTTAAATGGTAAAAATATCGGCAATAGTGTGCCTTCAAAGTGTATCTGTTATCCAATCCCTGTGAAGTACTTCAGATTTAGGTTGTTCTGCGTGTTACATGCTCACCTTTAAAAGGTACCATCTTCCACTCGGTTGATCTGGATTCAGTGAAGCTTTCTAGGCGATACTGAAGTGAAATTAATCTTGTTTAGCAATGCTGCAGGATCCATAAATGCATTACATTCATAACATTTTATTAGAAGTTACATTTCTAGCATAAGACTCCGCAATATAGGGCAGAGTTCATGCCCCCACTCATCGGAAGCTGGCTGGGTGGCAGTGGGGCCATTTAATTGAGAGGGAACGTATTGGTTGGATAACCTTCCCGACTCGTCCCCGATTAAGTCAGAGGTAGGGAAGGTTCAGGTTACCCTTTTTTCTCCTGGGTCAATTGAAGCACTTAAATGGCCCTTAAGGGTCTCAACCTAATAACACTCAAAATCTATCAGCGGCAGAGAGGCGCATGCCATGCCAACAGGCCCCTGAGTAAACGTTGGCAGCTCCGTTACGGGCTGGATTGGGGGGTGGGGGTGCCTGCCAGTAGCAACAGCCATCCCTTGAAGAATACCCAGCCCCCAAGCCTCCACCTCTCCGCTTTGCACAAGGAACCCCCTCCCTCTCTCCCACCCCATAACCTGCCTAACCGACCCAGCGAAGCTGCCCCACTTAGCTCTCGTCCAGGGCTTTGATTGCTTCTCCTGCCTCCAGTCTACAGCAATCCCAACAATAACCATCACCCCTGGTGGCATTGCTGGGTCTAACTACCAGCCTCTGCGGAACACTGATGGCAGGCAGGTAAGTGCATGATTGGGATTTAATCCCATTAGAGCTCCCAACAATAGCCAGAGTGGGTGGTGGTGGACGTTTTCACAGTCATTAAATCTAGCCCATAGAGCTCAGTTTGCTTTCACCAGCACCGGGTTATTGGCTCAATGGAGGCACAGATCTGATTTGCTGCCCCATCCACGCCAAGCCCCAGTCTATTCATTTTGAGCTGCTGCTTTTGAAACTCCTGCAAGATCTCACTCCAGTCTATCTGGCTCCCCTTTCCCAACTTCTACCATACATTGCACTGAAGCTGACTTACCGTACCTGCTTCACTCCCTCCACCACGCAGACAATTGCTCAGTTACTGTATTTGCTTTTTGTAGCGAGAGTATTCACTTTGCTACCCTTTCTCCTCTCCCTCAAAGCTCTCTTTAAAAAAAGCTGCATTGTCAATTTTATTCTTAAACCTCTCTCTGCTCCACTTCAGAGGGTCCTGTGTAGCAATGCAATTGAGTGACCTGAGGATTTCTTTGACTTGGGAACCATTCTTTGATGCCACATTCAAAAGCGAAGCATCAAAAACAGTGATGCTCTTCTGCCTTGACTGTACCACAGAAAGTGATGATGGTAATATAAATCCAGCATTAGAATCCCATTTCTCCATTGAATAGGAGTTCCATTTGGCAGAGGATACTTGCCTTTATGAAAATTGGACTCAAGTTCGCACATTGTTATATTTATCTATTTGACAGAAGACCTATATGTAGTATAAGGGTCTGGCACACATAGGGCTAATGTGGGACTGATTCCCGCCCACACACTAATGTGGAGAATTCATCACCATACCTATGGGTCAGTGTAATGCTGGACAGGTCCATGTGCACCAGCCAGCATGGAGACAGCTCCTAGCTTGAACCGTTGACTGTATATATGCACAAGGAGACAGCTCACCACCAATCTCTGGAGAGCAATTAGGAATGGGCAAGAAATGCTGGTCTAGCCAGTGATGCCCCTATCCCTTGAATGAATTTGTTAAAATTGCAGTTAATAAATGCATACAGTTAATCTACCTAAGACTGCAAAGATTTAATTAAGACCTACCAGAGGATATTCAACATCCTACAACATTATGCAACGTAAATCCCATAGAGAACATCCCAAACAGTCAATTATGGCCAAAGTTCGAATTGGGACTATTAAACGCAACGGTTTAATTCCGACCACATTGCCTACCAGAAAGTGGAGTGCTCTTTGCACAACAGGCAGACGGTCCTGGTTAAATCGATTCCCACAATCATTTCATAGAATCCCTAGAGTGCAGAAGGAGTCCATTTGGCTCATCGAATCTGCACTGACCCTTTGAAAGATCCCCCACCCTACCTAGGCCCAAACCCCCACCCTTTTCCTGCAACCCCACGCTACAGGGCAATTTAGCATGGCCAAATTACCTAACCTAAACAACTTTGGACTGTGGGAGGAAACCGGAGCATCCGGAGGAAACCCACGCAGACATGGGGAGAACGTGCAAACTCCACACAGACAGTAACCCGAGGTGGGAATTGAACCTGGGACCCTGGTGCTGTGAGCCAGCAGTGCTAACCACTGTGCCACCGTGCCATCCCATTTGTAAACTTTTTGATGAAAGAATGATCCTGGGGCTATTCGCGTCCACATAATTAGGCACCAACCTTCCCAGACAGGGGCAAATCGAGCACCAGCCATCCAATAAACTATTGTGAAAAACACTTGGAGAGATTTTGGAGCCCCTCCTACTGGCGGAATCTTCCAGACCCGCCAAAGTGAATGGACCTTTGAATGTGAAGTAAATGGCATAGGGGGAGTTCAAAGAGGTCATAAGAAAGACGTTTATTCAGCATAACAGTAGTATTTACACAGGACCCAGTTACACATCTCAGGGTCCTCACTCCTTTCTGTCAGCTGTTATACTAGTGCTGGTTAACTCAGCCCAATCCTCACCAGGGAACAAAGATCCCCATCTGGATGAGTCCAATGCAAGGTTATAATAGAATGGTTTACCACATTTTCCAATCCCACCCCTGCCACAACGGGGCCGGAAAACTCCACCCTTGGCCAGTGGAATTGAAGAAAGACAGCAAGGCTTTGGTTGTCCAGTCATGATGCAGGCGTGGATGCTCCATCACCTGACGTGGGTTTCGGGATTCCTGGTCTGGAATGGAGTGTTGAGGGAAAAGTGGGTTTGGGGCCGCGTAGCTCCGTGCCTCGCCAGTGGCCCCAGCACGCTATCCATCATATGCCAGTAGAAGGATACAAATCGGTGATATACATCCATTTCTATTTGATTCATGGGTTGGAGGCCTGATTCATCCCTCACCCCAACTTATCATTCTGCACCGACCCCGATAACAGGAAATCCACCAGGTGGCCTTTGGTGCAGATTTTCCCAAGCGTGGCCCTGACATGCCAGACCCCGGGGTGGCTCAAGGAAGTCAGTGTATAACTGAGGAGTCCATCAGAATGCTCCCCCCCCAGAATGCAAATCCTGCCCCCCCCCATCCCCCCCTCACTGACCAGTAGGGGCACCCTCTCCCCTCACCACAGGAATCACATGTCCCACTCCACAGCATGCACGCATGAGGGAGACCCGACTCCCCCATCAGACACCCCCATCAGAAATCGCCATCAGGCACCCCTGGCTTAAAGCTGAAGAGTAGTCCAGGCAGTACAATGGAAAATCACTGCATTATCACTTACTCCTCCCCAACATCTGCTGCCTCAGCCAAAAGTGTTTAAAGCAGCAGCTGTTGCAAGTGGCAGTTCACTTCCTCTTTTTCACAGCAGGAAAGTACTGAGCTACTTTTGATGTGGTGGGGAGCTGTCAATAATAGCAAGAGTGATTATAAACATAGTGGTTAGCATCAAAGTCGGGTACTTGAGATACATTCAAGCGCGTAGGGAAAGATAGATAAACAATCCACCAAGTACCTGTCATTGGAGAAATAAAATTGTCGATCACTGGCTAATGCAATGTATTGCTCTTTGAAATTGATTGGAACGTTTGCTTTCCAAAAGCTATCAAGAAATTTGAAGCCCTTTGAAGTGTTCTTGGCTTTTGAGGAAGCCTCTGACACTTGTACTGCTTTGAACACTTTTGTCTGAGGCAGCATATGTTAGACAATCTAAGTGAAAATGCAGTGATTTTTCACTCTGCTGCCTGGACTGCTCTTCTGTTTTCAGGCAGGGGTGACCGATGGGGATCTCCAACCGGGCTCTCGGGGTTCTGATGGGGTCTCTGATGAAGGCTCTGATTGGGGGGGGGGGGGGGCTGTTCTCTGATGGGGGTCACTGATTGGGGGTCGTGTCACTCTCATGTGTACATGCTGTGGAGGCTGACCTGTTATTCCTATGGTGGGGTAAGGATGCCCCTACTTGTTAATGTGGGGTCGGGGGCAGGATTTGCATTATGTGGGAAAGGGGGACTCGCTGCCAGACCTCGCCATCGGGCTGCCATTCCGATGGAATCTGACGAGCTTTCCCCCATGCATAAATTAGCATGGTCTAGGAGAGAGGGCCCCACTCCCAGCACCAGTAGGGACCAGTAGCGATTCTCCCTTGGTGCAAGCAACTTAGGCACCAGAACAGAGAATCCAGGCCAGATTTGAATGAGTTGATTACAATCAGCAAATCAAAGGCCTGTGTCATAAGCGATGATGAATTATGCACCATTTTTCATCAGCACAAAGAACAAAGTGAGATCGAACAAAAAATGTGTATTTATATTCATAGCACTTTTCCCAATTCCGATTGGATGAGTGAGTCATATGATCCTTCAGACGATTGCCCCTTAAAAGGAGCCAGCCACTATATCCATCACACCAAAGTATCCCTTGAATTCCCCCACCACAACCATCCCTTGAGAGTTGCTCACCCTGTATGGGGCTTCATTTTTAACATCTCATCCAAAACCTGGCACCTTTTGACAGTGCAGCATTCCCTCAGTACTGTATTGGAGTAGGAGCTTTGATTCTAGCACTCAAGTCCTGGAGAGGGACTTGAACCTAGAGACACAAAGGTAAGAATGGTGCCAGCTGAACCATAGCTGATGCAGAACGGCTACAGGAAAACTTCAAAAATAATTCAAAGCACCGAGATGTTTCTTGGAGGTGTGACAAGATGAGAAAGTTTTTCCTTTCTTTTAAAAAGGGTGCTACTTACTCTATAGGTGTTAAATGCTTGTAAATCTCGAAAGACCATCTCTTTAGCAGGCCTGCTGCTGTAGCAACATTTGCTGGATGCAAACTGAATGAATGCTTCTCTAGCCATATCTTCAGTGATGGTTGGAACACTGGGGAGGAGGGAACAAGAAAGGGGAGGCAAGAAAAGCACAAAGATGTTACCATTGTTCCACAAGTTTCATAACATATATTGAGTTCAAGTCACTCCAATGTGCACACACTGATCCAAACATGGTGATATCAGTGTAATGGTGATGGCACTAGACTAACTCAAAGGTTAAGAGTTCAAATCCCACCATGGAACCTTTATGAAACAGAATTTGATCAGCTTATTAATTTGTGTGTTTACACAGGAAGGTCTGTCAGATTGATATTCAAACAAAACGGCCTCACCAAATGGCCTTCACACAAAGGAACTTACCACGACAACACACGATTGTAGAACATACGAGATGGCTGACTCTTAATGCCAACAGATGTGATTCTGCAAGCCACTCAGTTATAAGATAAAAATGGTTGTTTTTTAAAAAATATATATTTTATTCAAATTTTTCGGCCAAACAAAACAGTACAAAAGGTTTTCCCTTTTTACAACAATAAAACAATATAAATAACAGTGACCGTTTTTAACAAATAAATAAATAATGTATAAACTAAATGGCAACTGCCATAACAAAAATAATAGCTCTCCCAAATAATTAAATCAAGCAATCCAATATACATAACCAAGTACAAATATCTATACAAAAACACCCCCGAGGACCCACCCGAGCCCCCCCCCCCCCTCCCCCCTGGGTTGCTGCTGTTACCTTCCCATTTCCTTTATCGTTCTGCGAGGTAGTTAATGAACGGTCGCCACCGCCTGGTGAACCCTTGAGCCGAACCCCTTAGTGCAAACTTTATCCGTTCTAGTTTTATAAACCCTGCCATGTCGTTTATCCAGCTCTCCACGCCCGGGGGTTTGGCTTCCTTCCACATAAGCAATATCCTTCGCCGGGCTACTAGAGACGCAAAGGCCAAAGCATCAGCCTCTCTCGCCTCCTGCACTCCCGGCTCTTCTGCAACCCCAAATATAGCCAACCCCCAGCTTGGCTCGACCCGGACCCCCACCACCTTCAAAAGCACATTCGCCACCCCCACCCAGAACCCCTGCAATGCCGGGCCTGACCAAAACATGTGGGTGTGGTTTGCTGGGCTCCTCGAGCATCTCCCACACCTATCCTTTACCCCGAAAAATTTACTGAGCCTTGCTCCGGTCATGTGCGCCCTGTGCAAAACCTTGAATTGTATCAGGCTAAGCCTGGCGCATGAGGACGAAGAGTTTACCCTACGCAGGGCATCTGCCCACAGCCCCTCTTCGATCTCTTCCCCCAGCTCTTCCCATTTTCCCTTCAGCTCATCCACCATGATCTCCCCCTCGTCTCTCATTTCCCTGTATATATCCGACACCCTACCATCCCCCACCCATGTCCCTGAGATCACTCTATCCTGAATCTCCTGCGTCGGGAGCTGCGGGAATTCCCTGCCCTGTTGCCTCGCAAAAGCCCTCAGTTGCATGTACCGAAATGCATTCCCTTGGGGCAACCCATATTTTTCCGTCAGCGCTCCCAGACTCGCAAACGTCCCGTCTAAGAACAGATCCCTCAGTTGCACAATCCCAGCTCTCTGCCATGCTCTAAATCCCCCATCTATTCTCCCCGGGACAAACCTACGATTATTTCTTATCGGGGACCGCACCGAGGCTCCCGTCATTCCCCTATGCCGTCTCCACTGCCCCCAAATTTTCAGTGTTGCCACCACCACTGGACTTGTGGTGTATTTCTTCGGGGAGAACGGCAAAGGCGCCGTCGCCAGTGCTTGTAGGCTGGTTCCTTTACAGGACGCCATCTCCAATCTCTTCCACGCCGCTCCCTCCCCTTCTCCCATCCACTTACACACCATTGAGATATTGGCGGCCCAATAGTACTCACTTAAGCTTGGTAGTGCTAGTCCCCCCCTATCCCTGCTATGCTGCAAAAAACCCCTCCTGACTCTCGGGGTCTTCCCAGCCCACACAAAACTCATGACACTTTTCTCGATTTTCTTGAAAAAAGCCTTCGTGACCATCACCGGGAGGCACTGAAACACAAAAAGGAATCTCGGGAGGACTACCATTTTGACCGCCTGCACCCTACCCACCAGTGACAGGGGCACCATGTCCCATCTCTTAAAATCCTCCTCCATCTGTTCCACCAATCGTGTTAGATTTAGCCTATGTAAGGTTCCCCAACTCCTGGCTATCTGAATCCCTAAGTACCGGAAATCTCTTGTTACCTTCCTCAGCGGTAAATCATCTATTCCCCTACTCTACTCCCCCGGATGCACCACAAACTCACTCTTCCCCATATTCAATTTGTACCCCGAGAATTCCCCAAACTCCCTGAGTGTCTGCATTATCTCAGGCATCCCCTCCACTGGGTCCGCAACATACAGCAATAAATCATCTGCATACAATAATACCCGGTGTTCTTCTCCTCCCCCGAGTACTCCCCTCCACTTCCTGGAGCCCCTCAATGCTACGGCCATGGGCTCAATTGCCAATGCAAACAGTAACGGAGACAGGGGGCACCCCTGCCTCGTCCCTCTATAAAGACGGAAGTAGTCAGACTTCTGCCTGTTCGTGATCACACTTGCCACCGGGACCCTATAGAGCAGCTGTACCCATCCAATAAACCCTTCTCCAAAACCAAATCTCCTCAATACTTCCCACAGGTATTCCCACTCCACTCTGTCGAATGCTTTCTCGGCGTCCATCGCCACCACTATCTCCGCCTCCCCCTCTGGTGGGGGCATCATCATCACCCCTAGCAGCCTCCGTATGTTCGTGTTCAGCTGTCTCCCCTTAACGAACCCAGTTTGATCCTCGTGGACCACCCCTGGGACACAATCTTCTATCCTCGTCGCCATCACCTTGGCCAGGAGCTTAGCATCTACGTTCAAAAGGGAAATGGGCCTGTAGGACCCACACTGCAGCGGGTCTTTTTCCTTCTTCAAAAGTAACGATATCGTCGCCTCCGACATGGTCGGGGGCAGCTTCCCCCTTTCCCTGGCCTCATTAAAGGTTCTCGTCAAAAGCGGGGCCAGTAGGTCCATATATTTCCTATAAAATTCCACCGGGAACCCATCCGGTCCTGGAGCCTTCCCCGCCTGCATGCTCCCGATCCCCTTTATCACCTCCTCCACCTCAATCTGTGCTCCCAGTCCCGCCCTTTCCTGCTCCTCCACCTTCGGGAATTCCAGCTGATCCAGGAAATGCATCATTCCCTCCTTCCCTTCCGGGGGCTGAGCCTTATACAACCTCTCATAGAATGCCTTGAACACCCCGTTCACTCTCTCCGCTCCCCGTTCCATCTCTCCCTCCTCATCTCTCACCCCACCTATCTCCCTCGCCGCTCCCCTCTTCCTCAATTGTTGGGCCAGTAGCCGGCTCGCCTTCTCTCCATACTCATACTGTACACCTGGTGCCCTCCTCCACTGTGCCTCTGCCTTACCCGTGGTCAGCAGGTCAAATTCCACATGTAACCTTTGTCTTTCCCTGTACAGTCCCTCCTCCGGTGCCTCTACATATTGCTTGTCCATCCTCAGAAGTTCTCTCAACAGTCGCTCCCTTTCTTTACTCTCTTGCTTCCCTTTATGCGCCCTTATGAATATCAGTTCCCCTCTGACCACCGCCTTCAACGCCTCCCAGACCACTCCCACCTGAACCTCTCCGTTGTCAATAAGCTCCAAGTACCTTTCGATACACCCCCTCACCCTTAGACATACCCCCTCATCCGCCAATAAGCCCATATCCATTCTCCAGAGTGGGTGCTGTTCTTTTTCCTCTCCTACCTCCAGATCTACCCAATGTGGAGCGTGGTCCGAGATGGCTATGGCCGTATACTCCGTCCCTGTCACCTTCGGGATCAGTGCCCTTCCCAGGACAAAAAAGTCTATCCGTGAATATACCTTGTGTACATGGGAGAAAAATGAGAACTCCTTACTCCTAGGCCTAATAAATCTCCAGGGGTCTACTCCTCCCATCTGCTCCATGAAGTCCTTAAGCACCTTGGCCGCTGCCAGCCTCCTCCCGGTCCTGGACCTCGACCGGTCCAGCCCTGGATCAAGCACCGTATTGAAGTCTCCCCCATTACCAACTTTCCCACCTCCAGGTCCGGGATACGCCCCAACATACGCCTCATGAAGTTTGCATCATCCCAGTTCGGGGCGTATACGTTCACCAGAACCACCGCCTCCCCTTGCAATCTGCCATTCACCATCACGTATCTACCCCCACTGTCCGCCGCTATGGTCTTTGCCTCAAACAGTACCCGTTTCCCCACTAAAATAGCCACCCCGCTATGCTTCGCATCTAAACCTGAAACACCTGTCCCACCCATCCTTTACGTAGTCTAACCTGGTCTGTCCGTTTCAGGTGCGTCTCCTGCAACATAACCACATCTGCCTTTAATTTCTTTAGGTGTGCGAGTACCCGTGCCCTTTTAATCGGCCCATTCAGCCCCCCCTTGTCGACTAGCCATCCCCTTTTTTAACCCAGCTCTTTACCCGGTTCCCACGTACCCGTATATCCCACCGACGGTGCCCTCCCGTCTCGACCACCCCGCCCCATAACAGCTCTCCCTTCCCCTTAGCAGCAGCAACCCAGCTAACTCCCTCCCCCCCCCACTCCGCTAGATCCCCCTCTAGCGTAATTACACCCCCCATGTTGCTCCCAGAAGTCAGCGAACTCTGGCTGACCTCGGCCTCCCCGTTTGCCCTCGGCCCCTCACTGTGCAAGGCCCACTCCTTCCTACGTCCCTGTTCCCGCCATAATTACCATAGCGCGGGAGCAACTCCCGCGTTTCCCACTCGGCCCCGCCCCTAATGACGCAATTCCCTTCTACTTCCCCTTTCCTTCCCACCGGCGCCCACAGTTCCTCATACTCCCCCCCTCAACGAGGGGAAGAGAGAAAAGTTACAGGATTGAAAAATTAACAAATTGAAAAATCATCCCCCCCCCTTCCTCACCCCACATAATCACCCCACCACTTTATCCCAGAAGCTCTTTCTCTCGCCAGACTATTCCAGCTTCTCGTCCACAATGAATATCCACGCCTCTTCTGCCGTCTCAAAGTAGTGGTGCTTCCCTTGGTGTGTGACCCACAATCTCGCCGGTTGTAACATTCCAAATGTAACCTTCTTTTTGTGAAGCACTGCCTTAGCCCGATTGAAACCTGCCCTCCTTCTCGCCACCTCCGCACTCCAATCCTGGTATACGTGGATCACCGCGTTCTCCCACCTACAGCTCCGAGTTTTCTTCGCCCATCTTAGGACCATCTCTCTGTCGTTGTAGTGGTGGAACCTCACCACTATGGCTCGAGGTATTTCTCCAGCCTTTGGTCTTCGTGCCAGAACTCGATAAGCTCCCTCCACCTCCAAAGGACACGTCGGGGCCTCCGATCCCATTAGCGAGTGAAGCAGCGTGCTCACATATGCCCCGACGTCCGCCCCCTCTGCGCCTTCGGGAAGACCCAGGACTCTTAAATTCTTCCTCCTCGAATTATTCTCCAGGGCTTCCAACCTCTCCACATACCGTTTGTGCTGTGCCTCGTGCGTCTCTGTCTTCACCACGAGGCCCTGTATTTCATCTTCATTTTCAGCAGCCTTTGCCTTCACGACCCGAAGCTCCAGCTCCTGGGTCCTCTGCGCCTCCTTTAGCCCTTCAATCGCCTGTAGCATCGGGGCTAACACCTCCTTCTTCAGCTCTTCCACACAGCGCCGCAGGAACTCTTGTTGCTCCGGGCCCCATACCAAACGGCCACCTTCCGACGCCATCTTGCTTCGAGCTTCCCTTCCTTGCCGCAGCTCCAAAGGAACCACTGCAATCCGGCCGCTATCCTCTCCTTTTTCCATATATATCCGGGGGGATTCCCTTCTATGGGAGACTTTAACTTTCCAAATATTGACTGGAAAATATATAGTTCGAGTACAACAGATGGGTCGTTTTTTGTACAGTGTGTGCAGGAGGGTTTCCTGAAACAATATGTTGACAGGCCAACAAGAGGCGAGGCCACGTTGGATTTGGTTTTGGGTAATGAACCAGGCCAGGTGTTGGATTTGGAGGTAGGAGAGCACTTTGGGGACAGTGACCACAATTCGGTGACGTTTACGTTAATGATGGAAAGGGATAAGTATACACCGCAGGGCAAGAGTTATAGCTGGGGGAAGGGCAATTATGATGCCATTAGACGTGACTTGGGGGGGATAAGGTGGAGAAGTAGGCTGCAAGTGTTGGGCACACTGGATAAGTGGGGCTTGTTCAAGGATCAGCTACTGCGTGTTCTTGATAAGTATGTACCGGTCAGACAGGGAGGAAGGCGTCGAGCGAGGGAACCGTGGTTTACCAAGGAAGTGGAATCTCTTGTTAAGAGGAAGAAGAAGGCCTATGTGAAGATGAAGTGTGAAGTTTCGGTTGGGTCGATGGATAGTTACAAGGTAGCGAGGAAGGATCTAAAGAGAGAGCTAAGACGAGCAAGGAGGGGACATGAGAAGTATTTGGCAGGAAGGATCAAGGAAAACCCAAAAGCTTTCTATAGGTATGTCAGGAATAAGCGAATGACTAGGGAAAGAGTAGGACCAGTCAAGGACAGGGATGGGAAATTGTGTGTGGAGTCTGAAGAGATAGGCGAGATACTAAATGAATATTTTTCGTCAGTATTCACTCAGGAAAAAGATAATGTTGTGGAGGAGAATGCTGAGCCCCAGGCTAATAGAATAGATGGCATTGAGGTACGTAGGGAAGAGGTGTTGGCAATTCTGGACAGGCTGAAAATAGATAAGTCCCCGGGACCTGATGGGATTTATCCTAGGATTCTATGGGAGGCCAGGGAAGAGATTGCTGGACCTTTGGCTTTGATTTTTATGTCATCATTGGCTACAGGAATAGTGCCAGAGGACTGGAGGACAGCAAATGTGGTCCCTTTGTTCAAAAAGGGGAGCAGAGACAACCCCGGCAACTATAGACCGGTGAGCCTCACGTCTGTAGTGGGTAAAGTCTTGGAGGGGATTATAAGGGACAAGATTTATAATCATCTAGATAGGAATAATATGATCAGGGATAGTCAGCATGGCTTTGTGAAGGGTAGGTCATGCCTCACAAACCTTATTGAGTTCTTTGAGAAGGTGACTGAACAGGTAGACGAGGGTGGAGCAGTTGATGTGGTGTATATGGATTTCAGCAAAGCGTTTGATAAGGTTCCCCACGGTAGGCTATTGCAAAAAATACGGAGGCTGGGGATTGAGGGTGATTTAGAGATGTGGATCAGAAATTAGCTAGCTGAAAGAAGACAGAGGGTGGTGGTTGATGGGAAATGTTCAGAATGGAGTACAGTCACAAGTGGAGTACCACAAGGATCTGTTCTGGGGCCGTTGCTGTTTGTCATTTTTATCAATGACCTAGAGGAAGGCGCAGAAGGGTGGGTGAGTAAATTTGCAGACGATACTAAAGTCGGTGGTGTTGTCGATAGTGTGGAAGGATGTAGCAGGTTACAGAGGGATATAGATAAGCTGCAGAGCTGGGCTGAGAGGTGGCAAATGGAGTTTAATGTAGAGAAGTGTGAGGTGATTCACTTTGGAAGGAATAACAGGAATGCGGAATATTTGGCTAATGGTAAAGTTCTTGAAAGTGTGGCTGAGCAGAGGGATCTAGGTGTCCATGTACATAGATCCCTGAAAGTTGCCACCCAGGTTGATAGGGTTGTGAAGAAGGCCTATGGAGTGTTGGCCTTTATTGGTAGAGGGATTGAGTTCCGGAGTCGGGAGGTCATGTTGCAGCTGTACAGAACTCTGGTCCGGCCGCATTTGGAGTATTGCGTACAGTTCTGGTCACCGCATTATAGGAAGGACGTGGAGGCTTTGGAGCGGGTGCAGAGGAGATTTACCAGGATGTTGCCTGGTATGGAGGGAAAATCTTATGAGGAAAGGCTGACGGACTTGAGGTTGTTTTCATTGGAGAGAAGAAGGTTAAGAGGAGACTTAATAGAGGCATACAAAATGATCAGGGGGTTGGATAGGGTGGACAGTGAGAGCCTTCTCCCGCGGATGGATATGGCTGGCACGAGGGGACATAACTTTAAACTGAGGGGTAATAGATATAGGACAGAGGTCAGAGGTAGGTTCTTTACGCAAAGAGTAGTGAGGCCGTGGAATGCCCTACCTGCTACAGTAGTGAACTCGCCAACATTGAGGGCATTTAAAAGTTTATTGGATAAACATATGGATGATAATGGCATAGTGTAGGTTAGATGGCTTTTGTTTCGGTGCAACATCGTGGGCCGAAGGGCCTGTACTGTGCTGTATTGTTCTATGTTCTATGTTCTATTTCACCGCACAGTGATTTTGGCCGTTAAAAATTGCCGTTGGGGCTCCTAATAAGAGCCCAAAAGTCCGTTCCAACGGGAGGTGCCGAAACGTGCGACTCAGCTGGTCATCGCCGCGCCCGGAAGTCGATAAAAATGGTTGTTAATGTTCACCAACTTCTTCAGGCAATAAATACAGCTTTGGTCACATCCCAAAAGCAGACTAAAAGGCAAGGGTTGAAATTTTCCGGTTCCGCCCTGGGGGACACGGCAGGCTAGCCATACGATTTTGAAGGGAATTTTCCGGCCATTCATGCCAGTGGGATCGTCCAGTCCAGGTGACGGCAAACCTTCACCGTGGTTTTCCCGGTGCGGGGGTTCCATACAACGGGAAAACCCGTTGACAACGGCAGGGTCAGAAGATCCCGCCGCCGGCCAATGGCGGGCTGGCACTGCAAAACACGCTATGGGGAGCGTGGAAAGTAACACCAATTGGGTGGGTCTGGAAAATCCCAGCCAGGCTTTTCTTTCAATATGCCACAATCTGTTGTTCTCAGTTCTCTGCGAAAGACATTGAGGTACTTCTTTAAAAATATATATCTTATGGGCTGTGGGCATCAGTGGCACTTGTTGTCCATCTCTAATTATCTTTGAACCAGGTGGCTTCATAGGCCATTTCAGAGGGCTGTTAGGAGTCAACCACAGTGCTTCGAGTCACATGTAGGCCAGACTGGGTAACGATGGCAAGTTTCCTTCCCTAAAAGAAAAGAAAAAGATGACTTTTTGCAACAATTGATGATCGTTGTCTTGGTCGCCATTCGTGGGACTATCTTTCAATTCCAGATTTGTTAATTGAATTCAAATTCCACCAGCTGCTGTGGTGAAATTTGAACCCATGTCCCCAGAGAATCAGCCAGTGCCTCTGTATTACTATTCCAGTGACTTTACCCCCATACCATCCTTGTGCAGGACTAAACCCATTTTTGGAAATTGAAAATACATGGAACCGATGACTCATTTCTTAAGGAACCCAGTGGAAAGGTTACCTCACAGCTCTACAGTTGCCAACTGCCCAAGTAGCTGTTCCATCTGTGTAAGACTAGACACGGAATGCAATCGGAGGTGTGTCTTAGCTCTGCCCAATCCTGTCAGATGCACACACAGACACATGATTAGAAGTGGAAATCCGAGGGGCGGCACGGTGGTGCACTGGTTAGCACTACTGCCTCACGGCACTGAAGTCCCAGGTTCAGTCCCTGCCCCGAATCACTGTTCGTGTGGAGTTTGCACATTCTCCCAGTGTTTGTGTGTGTCTCACCCCCACCGCCCAAAGATGTGCAGGGTAGGTGGATTGGCCACACTAAATTGACCCTTAATTGGAAAAAAAAATTGGGCACTTTAAATTTACTAAAAAAAAGAAGTGGAAATCATGGCCTACCTCCTGTGCAGAGGTCAAGTATTGCCTCCCAGCTACTGCTAACTTAGCCGTGGGTAACTAACTCAAAACAGACTGGGCTCCTGCTATTGGATGTGTTGTCCTTAACAATGCAGACAATGGAGCCTTCATATGTTGGAAGTCACACCATTAACTATGCGAGTCGGTCGATCAAATCGAAGTACATGCAGAACGTACAAAAAGATAATGAGAAAAACCTATCACTCGAGGACTCAATTTCGTCCATTATTGTATCCAAAAACAGAGTTGACAATGTAGATAAGGAGAAACATTTTCCCTCTTGCCTGGGAACTGAGCACCAATTTGGTACAGCAAAATTTAAAGCGAACCCATTCAAAGGCGATGTCAGAAAGCACTTCTACACCAAAAAAAGCTCATGGAAATTTGCACTTCGTCCCACCTGGTGAGCTGGTTTAGCACAGGACTAAAGAGCTGGCTTTTAAAGCAGACCAAGGCAGGCCAGCAGCACGGTTCAATTCCCGTACCAGCCTCCCCGAACAGGCGCCGGAATGTGGCTTTTCACAGTAACTTCATTTGAAGCCTACTTGCAACAATAAGTGATTTTCCTGGGGCTGGTTTAGCACAGGGCTAGATAGTTGGCTTTTAAAGCAGACTAAGGCAGGCCAGCAGCACAGTTCAATTCCCGTACCAGCTTCCCCGAACAGGCGCCGGAATGTGGCGACTAGGGGCTTTTCACAGTAACTTAATTTGAAGCCCACTTGCAACAATAAGTGATTTTCCTGGGGCTGGTTTAGCACAGGGCTAGATAGTTGGCTTTTAAAGCAGACTAAGGCAGGCCAGCAGCACAGTTCAATTCCCGTACCAGCTTCCCCGAACAGGCGCCGGAATGTGGCGACTAGGGGCTTTTCACAGTAACTTAATTTGAAGCCCACTTGTGACAATAAGCTATTTTGGTCTGCTTTCAAAGCCAGTGATTTAGCCCTGTGCTAAACAGCCTCTGGCTGAATGTGCTGAATGATACTGCAATGCTGAATCATCTGCACAAACCTACTGCCCAAAAAGCACTGATTGGTAGGCAAGTCCCCACTTGCTCCCCAATGTACGACATAACCTCTCAGCAGACAAACCAGAAGAGTTGGTCTGGTCACAGTTCTCTTTATTTTGAAATGCTGAATTGTCACTTTGTACTCTTCCTGCTCCTTCCGATCAGAACCTACAGCTCATTGTAGAGTTGGCGCTGAGCCCAGTCACGGCATTTTGGACCAAATCCGAAAGCCAATGTTGCACCAAAAAGATTGAGGTGAATTACTGGGATAGGAAAGTATGTCGCCAATGTTCAAACAACTGCGTAACCTCAAACAAACCATTGTTTGCAGCAAACTACCCAGTCTTCAGAACAGTGACCACGACACCACACAACCCTGCCATGACAATCTCTGCAAGACGTGCCAGATCATCGACATGGATACCACCATTACACGTGAGAACACCACCCACCAGGTACGCGGTACATACTCGTGCGACTCGGCCAACGTGGTCTACCTCATACGCTGCAGGAAAGGATGTCCCGAAGCGTGGTACATTGGCGAGACCATGCAGACGCTGCGACAACGAATGAACGGACATCGTGCGACAATCACCAGGCAGGAATGTTCCCTTCCAGTCGGGGAACACTTCAGCAGTCAAGGGCATTCAGCCTCTGATCTCCGGGTAAGCGTTCTCCAAGGCGGCCTTCAGGACGCGCGACAACGCAGAATCGCCGAGCAGAAGCTTATAGCCAAGTTCCGCACACATGAGTGCGGCCTCAACCGGGACCTGGGATTCATGTTGCATTACATTCATCCCCCACCATCTGGCCTGCGAAATCCTACCAACTGTCCTGGCTTGACGCAATTCACACCTCTTTAACCTGGGGTTACCCCATCTCTGGATCTGTAAAGATTTAATCACCTGCTAATGCTCGCATTCCAAGCATTGTCTGGCATCTTTGAATCTGTCTATATATATGTTTCTGGAACATACCTCTTAATTCACCTGAGGAAGGAGCAGCGCTCCGAAAGCTAGTGACATCGAAACAAACTTGTTGGACTTTAACCTGGTGTTGTAAAACTTCTTACTGTGCTCACCCCAGTCCAACATCGGCATCTCCACATCATGGCCAATGTCAAAGTCAGCAAGTTTGATCATGCGCCTTAGTATTTCTGCTTTGGAATGAGGCCATTGTGGATTCAAACTCGGTTGCAGAAGCAAGCAATCTAAGTTGGCAGTCTAGAGCAGTACTTGATGGAGTGCTGCATTGTCGGAGGTTTTGTATTTCAAATGCATTGTTAAACCGAGGCCCGTCTGTCCTCTGAAGTGCGGATGGAAGATCCCACATTGCTGCTCTCCCGGGTGTTCGGACTCTCAATCAACACCAAAAATCAGATATCTGGTCACTTCTTTCATTACTGATGGGGGACCTTGATGTGTGCAGATTGGTTGTTGCGTTTCTCTATATTACAACTGTGCTTATATTTTAAAGGTGCTTCCACTGACTATAAAGTGTTTTGGAGCATCCTGAGTTCATGAAAGGTGCTATATGAACATAGGGGGCTGGATTCTCTGCAGCCCCGCCCCAAAATTACATTTGACGTGGGAGCGGAAAATCGAAGTTCCTGACCGAATCGGGCCCGGCGCTGCTCCGGCGATTCTCCGGGCCCTGTAGAATCGCGCGTCCGCGAATTATGCCGCGTGGCTGGGTGGGGGGGGGGGGGGGGGGGCATTGCCAGAGGCCCACCCAGCGATACTTTGCTCCCGACCGGCCAAGTTCCCGACGGCGTGGAACTAAAGTGGTATGGCTGGCCGGGACTCTTGCGCGGCTGCTCTGGTGGGGGGGCGGGGGAATCGAGCACTGGGGGGGGGGGGGCGCCTAGATTGTTAGTGTTGGACCGCGGCCAGAGTCCGCCATGTCGCTCGGCGCAATTGCTGGAGGCCGTCGCCGTGAGCATGTTCGGACTCGGAACCGGAGGTGCAGGGGCCCATATCCGCAGCCAAAGCAGCGTGAAGCTCCCCGGGTCCTTGCTAGCCCCAGAAGGTAAGTGAATCGCCTTTTATTTTTTGCAGGAATCTGGGGAGGCAACGCCAGCGTTTTTACGCCAGCATGGGGACATAGCCCCATTTTGGGAGAATCCAGTCAGGTTCTTCCTTTCCAATTCAGAGGCATGCTGGGTTCAGTCCTTTAATGCTCCTGAAACCTCATGCTTAAGAGCTCAAACCTGAGAATTCTTGAAATATGCAAACTCCGAGCTCAGTGAAGGCCAATTGCTATAGCTCATGGAGGTTCGTCTGTCTCTGGTTCTCCCAGGAGGAGAGACCGACCACGAAACTTGACTGTTTTTCCCTTTCCTCTGCTTATTCAGGTGGTTTAATTGTAATTCGTTTCTGTTTTACGACTGGGACATCTGCGCCAATCGGATGCAAGTGTGACACACACTTGCAAATTTGGCCCTTCCAAGGGCGATTGACGTGTTCAACATATATTCTAGATTTGAATAGAGACAGCTTGCAAAATATAAATAATCATGATATAAATATAGCCATATCAAAATTCCAAATCTTCTGGTCCTGCCAATGGTGAGCCCCCCCCCCCCAACTCCCTGGAAAATCCCGCTGCGAGCCAGTGGCAGGCTGCCTCCATCACCGCAAAACGCACCTCGGCGTTTGGTGGTGGGGGGGGGGGGGGGGGTGGGATGGGGAGCAGAAATCCCACCCAAAGATTAAAAACAGGTTTGAGGGACAAATTAACTGAAAATGTTTTAATTGCAGATCTCTAAAAACTGCTTGTGACTCTGGTGTCAGTGGTAGCACTGTTGCCTCAAATCAGAAGATGGAAGTCCCACCCCAGGGACTGGGCCAAAGAATCTAGGCTCACATTCCAGTGTCTTACTGAAGGAGTACTACTCTGCCGAAGATGCCGCCTTTCAGAAAAGGTCTTAAATCGAGGCCCCAACTGCCCTCTCAGGTGGAAGTGAAAGAAAAATCCTCGTCAGCTACCTGAAGAAGAGCAGATCCCGCTGATCTGGTCAACATCTATCCTTTAGCCAATGTGACTACGAACCGAGTATCAGGTCAATTCCTCTTTCTGGGAGTTTGCTGTGCAAAAACTGATGGCTGTGCTTGCTTACACAATACCAGTGACTACACTTCAAAGGCAATTCAGCAGCTGTACCCAAGGACGTGAACGTTGCTGCTGGTAAAGACAGTTTTCATGCAGCAATGCAGGGCACCTTTTCCGTTCTCCTCCTGCTATCAGAAGGTAACAAAAGCAATTCATGCTGACGTTTACTAACAAGCCTACAAGCTCGCCATTGAAAGCCCAGTGAGTATGGAGAACCATGGACTGTTCCCGTGCCCTCATTCACTAACTCATCCACTTGGTGAACCAGACAGCGGTTTGAGTCCCTTTGACTTGCTGGTAAATGCCCAGAGAGTTCTCAGGTTGTTTACTGAACTTTGCAGCTGTTTTGTTTCACCTGTTACCCCAGGAGCTGCCATTCAGGCTTCAGGAAACCTGCAAGGCCTCAAAGTGCAGGGCCAAAAATGGGATTCAAGTGCAGCAGGGCTAACTGCAACTTGCCAGATTTAGGATCTCACCTCCACTCTCTCTGCGGACGAGGCTCATCCCTCCGTGTTCCTTCCGTTATAGAAATAGGTGGGAGAACAAAGTTTCCCTCTGTGAATAAATGCAGGCTATTAGTCTGTCAGTTGTGGAACCCAGACATTAATCTGAAAGCCCCCGCCGCCTCCCCACCAACCCATTGCTGTCAACCCCACCCCAATTACTGCTAGTTTAACCAACTGAAGCAGTGAGGGCTGAGCCACACACATTGGGAAAATCTTATGTTGGAATGCTACTCTACGCTCACCTCAGTTGGGGCATTAAAATTTGATTCAGATGGATGTAACAAGTTAAAGTGAATGGCACATTGCTGCCCCAATTTCACTGTATATGTAGCCATAGATCACTGTATATATAGCCATAGACTATCAGCTTGGCTCATCCGATAGTCTGAGTCAGATGCTGCACTCTTAAAGTGGCCACACAACCGCATTCCAGTACAGTGCTAAGGGAGTGCTGCATTGCCAGAGATGCCGTTCAACAGATGCAACACAAAGTAGAGGTTCTACCTGTTTATTCCATTGCCTCAGGTGGCGGTAGAATAATCTCAATGCACTACTCGGAGAGGAGCAGTGAGTTCTTGTAGTGTCCTGGTCAACAAACAGCTTTCAATCTAACAGCAGCACATACAAGTTTTTCATTCCTCCCATTGCTGGGTGTAGTGTCTTGAGGAGTGCAAAATAACTTGTACTTCTTGTAAAAGAAAGGGAAAAAACAGGTGTCACGGTGGCACAGTGGTTAGCACTGCTGCCTCACGGCACCAAGGACACGGGTTCAATTCCAGCCTTAGGTGACTGTGTGGGTTTGTGTTTTCTCCCCTTGTCTACGTGGGTTTCCCCTGGGTGCTCCGGTTTCCTCCCACAGTCCAAAAATGTGCAGGTTAGGTGGGGTTACGGGCGAGGGAGTGGACCTAGATAGGGTGCTCTTTCAGAGGGTTGCTGCAGACTCGATGGGCTGAATGGCCTCCTTCTGCACTGTAGGAATTCTAAGCCACGCTGTAGAAAAGTAAGTCTTTCTTTCTTCCCTGCTCAATGCAATAGGCAGGAGTAGTGGCAATCCCGCGACTGGCTCTACTGCTGCCTCAACTGCTGTCAGTACAGTTTCTGGGTCCATTTAACCCACAACTAGTGAATTCCAACTGGCACTAATCGGAACGTTGCTATGCAAATAGGGGGCAGGATTTACCGACCAACCCACCGCCTGTTTTTCGGCAGCAGAGGCAGCCCGCCAGGGGATTTACCGAACCCACCGTTGTCAACGGGATTTCCCGGTGACTGCACCCCACGTCGCTGCAAAACCCATGCACCGACGTGGGACCAAATATCCGCCGGCGTGAAAAGCCGGTAGATCACACCTAGGGATTACAGCATCCGCAGTAATTTGCCTTTACCCCGGGAGCTGGGGTTCTACCCTACCACTTGAGTGAAGCCTCTTTGATTAGCGAGGGTGATATTTGCATATGGCACCTAAGCTGCTGTACTTAGCTAACAAACCCTCTGAACCGATGCCTCTTACCGCCACCTGCTATGGTTCCTTCATACCCAGCCACGTCATCCAGCATCTCAGCTGGTGGTGCTGATGCCCATTCCTCATCCTGCGGCACTTCAGGGAAAGCTGCAAAGAAGAAGGTGGCATTCGCTTTCATTAATCACTTGATTGAACTGCTCACACTGTGGCAACATTTTTTCTGGAAAACATTTCATTGGGGCCATTTTCAAATATATACACAACAAATAAGAAAAGAAAAACACAAACAAAAAACAACCGTGGCAACTGCAAACAGCCAAAACATCCTTACCCACCCCCACAACTCTACCCACTCCCCGCACCCCCTCCCCGACACATACCCCTCCTACCACCTTTTTAAACTTTTAACCCAGCCCGAACAGAAAAAGTATCCCCCCCACTGATGACTAAATACCCCCACCAGTACAACAAAATCCATCTCGGGCTACCAGGGAGGCAAAGGCTAATCATAGAATTTACAGTGCCGAAGGAGACCATTCGGCCCATCGAGTCTGCACCGGCCCTTGGAAAGAGCACCCACTTAAGCTCACATCTCCACCCTGTCCCCATACCTAACGTTTTTGGACACTAAGGGCAATTTATCATGACCCTCATTTAACCTGAATATCTCTGAACTGTGGGGCGGAAACCGGAGCACCCAGAGGAAACCCACGCGCACACTGGGAGAACATGCAGACTCCCAGAGACAGTGACCCAAGCCGGGAATCGAACCTGGGACCCAGGAGCTGTGAAGCAACTGTGCTAACCACTGTGCCAATACATCGGCCTCTTCCCACCAGCAGTCCCAGATCCTCCAACACGCCAAATATTGCCACCTCCTGACTCAAAGAGCTACCATTACCCCCAAAATCTTCGACATTATATGTGCAAATCCCATCCAAAACACCTCAACCTCAGACATGCCCAAAACATATGGACATGGTTCACACTGCGCACACCTATCCTCCACCGCTGGAAAGAATCGGCTCATTCTGGACACCGTCATGTAGGCCCTGTGTATCACTTTAAACTGGGTGAGTCTTCGTCTTGCACACGACGAGGACACATTAACCCTCCGTAAAGCCTCACTCCATACTCCAGCCCCCAGCTCCTCCTTCCACTTTGCCGAACCTCCTCCACAGGGCACTCTCTCTCTTCAGCAGCTCCCCATCTATCTCCAGGACCCTGCCCTCTCCTATTTCCTCCTCGCACAGGAGTTTGTCCTGCAGCACTTGGGGTGGCAGCATCAGAGGCGAAGGCACCTCCTTCCTCACAAAGTCCCGAACCTGCAGATACCTGAACCCATTCCCCTTTGGCAACTGATATGTTCCCTTCAGCTCCTCCAGGTCTGCAAACTTCCCTATAAGAAATAAATCCTAAAGTATGTCTGTGTGGGTTTCCTCCGGGTGCTCCGGTTTCCTCCCACAGTCCAAAGACATGCAGGTTAGGTGGATTGGCCATGATAAATTGCCCTTAGTGTCCAAAACGGTTAGGAGGGGTTACGTGCCTTCTGTACTGTATGTTGTATGTTCTATTCTACCCCCATGAGCCACTACCCCCAGAATCTCGCATCCAACCCCGCTGGGGCAACCCGCTGATTGTTGCAAATTGACGCCCACTGGGACATGCCTTCCATTCTAAAATGCTGCTGGCACTGAACATAGAACATACAGTGCAGGAGGCCATTCGGCCCATCGAGTCTGCACCGACCCACTTAAGCCCTCACTTCCACCCTATCCCCGTAACCCAATAACCCCCCCTAACCTTTTTGGTCACTAAAGGCAATTTAGCATGGTGAATCCACCTAACCTTCACGCCTCTGGACTGTGGGAGGAAACCGGAACACGCGGAGGAAACCCACACAGCCACGGGGAGAACGTGCAGACTCCGCACAGACAGTGACCTAGCAGGGAATCGAGCCTGGGACCCTGGCGCTGTGAAGTCACAGTGCTATCCACTTGTGCTACCGTGCTGTCCACTGGTTCCACACCCTCAACGCTGATACCACCACCGGCCTCGTGGAGTACCTGACTGGCGAGAAGAGAAAGGGCACCAGAAATCAGGAGCTGGGGATCACGACCGGTCCGAAATATACAGCAGGGGATCATCCACATACAGAGAAACTCGCTGTTCCTCAAACCCCCCTCCCCACTCAATACCCCTCCAGCCCCTCGCCACTCAAACTGGTTCCTTTATACAAGGTCGGCTCCATCCGCCCCACACCAACCACTCCTCCACCGCCCATTTCCTAATCATTGCCATGTTTGCTGCCCAGTAATAGTTTTGCAAGTTCGGCAACACTAAACCTTCCTGGTGATGCCTCTCCAGGAACACCCCCTAGCCCGTGGAGCCTTACCCACCCACACAAACCTTAAAATCATCCCATTAACCTTCCTAAAAAAGGACTTGGGCACAAAGATCAGGAGGTTCTGAAACACAAACAAAACTTTGGCAACACCTTCATCTTTACCCTCTGGACACGACCAGCAAATGACAATGCAGCACATCCCACCTCTTAAAGTATGACTTCATTCCCTCCACCAACTGCGCCAAATTCAATTTATGCAACTTGGCGCAACCTCGCGCCACCTGTATCCAAGGTAATGAAAACTCGCCCCTACCAACTGAGGCAGCAGCCTGCCCAAACTCCTTCCCTGTCCCTAGGCATTAATTGAGAATATCTCACTTTTCCCCAAGTTGAGCTTCTACCCCAAAAAGAGGCCAAACTCCCCCAAAATCCCCATGATCCTGTTAAAACACCCGACTGGGTCCGAAATATACAGCAGATCATCCACATACAACGAAATTCAGCGCTACACTGTTGCGAATCCCCCCCCCTCCACCCCTCTTCCCCCACTCAATACCCCTCCACCCCCTTGAGCCCCTATGTGCTATTGTCAAGGGTTCAATCGCGTGGGCAAAGAGCTCCAGGGAAAGCGGACACCTTTGCCTTGTCCCCCGGTGCAACCCAAAGTACTCCGAGCTGACCTTGTTAGTCTGAACACTCTCCTTAGATGTCTTATACAACAGCCGAACCCAGTCCACAAATCCTTGCCTAAACACAAACCGCCCCAACACCTTGAATAAGTCCGCCCACCCCATCCGATCAAAAGCTTTCTCTGCATCCATCACCACAAGCACTTCTACTTGTCGGTTCTTGGCCGGCATCATAATGATATTCAATAACCTCCGGACATTCGTCGATATCAGCCGCCCCTTCACAAATCTTGTCTGGTCCTCAACTATCTCCCAAGCACACAATCCTCTATCCGCATCGCCATTACCTTTGCTAATAGCTTTGCATCTACATTCAATCGCGAAATTGGGCGATACGACCCACCTTGCTCCAGGTCTTTGTCCTTCTTTAAAATGAGCGATAACGAAGCCTGAGACAATGTGGTGGTGGGGGGGGGGGGGGGGGGGGGGGGGCGCTCTCCCTTCCACATCGACTCATTATGCATCTCAACTAACAGGGGCGTACCCCCGACCCAAACTTCTTGTAGAACTCGGTTGGGAATCCATCCGGACCAGGGGCCTTCGCTGTCTGGATCGACCCCACACATTCCATTACCTCCTTCAGCCCGATCATGCCCCCAATTCCTGCACCTTTGCCTCTGCCACCCTCGGACTCCAGCCCATCTGAAAACCACCTCATACCCTCATCCCCCCCTGGAGGCTCAGAGCTGTATAATTTCCAGTGAAACGCCTCAAACGCCCCATTCACCTCCTCCGGCTCCATTACCACCCTTCCCCCACCATTTCTCATCCTCCCAATTTCCTTTGCCACCACCTGCCTCCTCAACTGATGCACAAGCATCCTGCTGGCTTCCTCCTCCTATTCATATACTACCCCCCTGGCCATGTGCAATTGCCCCACTACCTATCCCATGGACACAAGCCTAAACTCCATCTGGAGCTTCTGTCTCTCCCTCAACAGCGCCTCCTCAGGAGCCGGCAAGTACCTCCGGTCAACCCTCAGAATGGCAACAACCAATCTCAACCTCTGGGCCTGTCGACCCTCTCCTTGTGTGCCCGATATCAAGATACACTCTCCTCTTACCACCACCTTCAGTGCCTCCCACAACTTGGAGGCAGAAACCTCCCCCGTCTTATCCTGCTCCACATAGTTCTGGATAGCCACCCCTATCTTTTCACAAACCTCCCTATCTGCCAACAACCCCGCATCCAACCTCCTCTCCGGCCATTGGGGACTTGACACCCGCAAACCAACCAATGCAGCGTGTGGTCAGATACCACGATCGCCGAATACTCCAATCCACCCACCCCCGCCAACAGCGCGTTGTCCAGGACAAAGAAGCCAATCCAGGAGTACACCCGGTGGACATGCAAGAAGTATGAAAATTCCTTCGCCGTCGGCCTCTCAAGCAGCCATGGTCTCTCTTCCCACGCTTTCCATAAACTTCAACAACTTCTTTGCCATGGTCGACACTTTCAGGGACTTGGGGCATGACCATCCAGCATCATATTAAAATCCCCCCCAATAATCAGGCGGTGCATGTTCAGGTCCAGAATCTTTGCCAACACCCACCTCAAAAACTCCACGTCATCCCAATTTGGGGCATACACATTCACCAGCACCACAGACACCCGCTCTAACCTCCCACTTATCTTCACAATTCTACCCCCAAAGTCCGTCACTATATTTCCCACCTCAAAAGCCACCCTCTTATTGATCAACACTGCCACCCCCCCTCATCTTCATATCTAACCCCGAATGGAAAACATGTCCCACCCAGCCCTTCCTCACCCTCGTCTGGTCCTCCACCTTCAAATGAGACTCCTGAAGAAACACTACGTCTGCCTTAAAACTTCTTAAATGCGCGAGACCTTTTGATCGGCACATTCAACCCTCGAACGTTCCATGTAATCAACTGGACCCCCCCCATCCCGACTTTAATCAGCTCCCCCAGGTCCACACCTCGCTCATCTTCTGGGCCTCCCAAGATGTCTGCCGCCATCTCCCCTTAACCAACTGCACCACACCAACTCCGCCCACGTCAGCGAATCGCCAGATCCACCACCTTCTCCCTCAGTCACTTCTGGCCTTCCACCACAAGCACTATATCTGCCTTCAACAGGGCCACCCGGTCCTCATGATCGACCGCCGACTCCTCAACATTCTGAGTGCTGAACTCTGCAACTCCAGCCTTTGCTGCACTCTCTCAATAACCATCCTGATTGACTCCACCACTTTAGTCAGGTTGTCCAAGGCCTCTTGCCGCTGTTGCTGGAACTTGGTTTTCAAAATATCCACCCTTTGCTCGGTCGATCACTGGGCAGTCAATGATGCCCCAGAGCCCTCCACCATCTTTCCCTCTGTCGCACTTCGAAAGACCTCCCGACCAGACTGCTGCCCCTTGCTTATTACACTCCTTGTTCGATAAGCCACAAACCGGCCCTTCCGGAGGAGAATTCCCCTCTCTCACTGTTCATGCGCTTTGCACTAGCAAACACCCCCTATATCAGGTGAAATGGACCAGACAATTCCACCTTGAGGGGGAACCATCAAATGTGCAATCGTCAACTCCATGACCATCACCGCAAGTCCAGCAACTGCCTTCATGAAGCAAACTTGACCAGTCATTAAAGAGAACCGTAGACCCTTAGAAATTCACTCTCGTCTTTTATCATCACTGTACGCCTCATATAATTCACAGAAGTAGGTCTTTGGTTCCAACTTGCCCATATTAGTCTTTATACTCCACATGTACCTCATCTCAACCCCCTTCAACTAATTCTAGCAGCATATCCGTTTCTCCCTTGTGCTTCCTTTGGTTAATCAGATAAACTAAACCAGAAACTATAGGCTAAATTAAAATGCAGCTCCTCAATGTGATACTGCATCAAAGAAAAAACAGAATCTCAAAGGTTGAAGGGGCCGATAACACACCTCAGTCCACGCGGTGCCCACCAGGCATGTTTCACCTTGGGCTGGATTCTCCGCTCCCCAACGCCGAAATAGTGTTCGGCGACGGGGTGGAGAATCCGTTTTGGCGGCGAAATCAGGATCGGCACCGTTTTTTAAATTCTCCGCCCCCCGAAAATGGGCGTACTGCGCTGAGTATCCACGGCCTCGGGCCATCGCCTGAGGCCCGCCCCACGGTGCTCCGACCCGACCGGCCGAATTCCCGACTGCGTGGCTTACCTGTGCTCACACCGTCCGGGATCCTCGCGTGGCGGCTGCGGACTCAGTCCGGGGCTGCCACAGTCGGGGGAGGGCCGATCGGCGGGCAATGTGGGCAGGTGGTCCGGGGTGCACGAGCGGCTGATGCGGGGCACTACATTGCCGGTCCAGGTCTGCAGGCCGACTCCGCCATGGGGCATGGTGCGGCCGCTGACGTGGCCTCTGACCCGGATGTTCTGGGGGCCGTATCGACACCTAGAGATGTGAGCTCTACAACGGCTTCCTGCTAACCCCCAGCAAAACGGGGAATCTGTGGCCTTTTGACACCAGTTTTCGTGGGGACTTGGTCCCAAAAAAGGAGAATCCAGCCCTTCTGTGTATGATCCTCTTGTAGAGTTACTGGCAGACCTTGTGGCATCAATGCTGTGCTTTTAAGCTGCTTAAAAATAACCAAGGGGCTTTTTTTGTTTCAACTTTCCCTACACTTGCTGAATGGGTGGGTGCAGTGGTGCGTGGAAATTCAGAACACATGGTTGCAATGCTAACCTTGATTGATATATTTGATCTTTCATCACCTTAAGTTTTAAGGAGTTGGGTGAGGAATGGATATGGGAATTATAATTTGCTCACATCGTGTTCTGTGTAAACATAAATATTGCCTCTATCCTATTGAAACCTAAGACAGAGCTGAAGCAAGGTAGACTTGCAAATTTATCTCCTTACGATGTCCTAGTCCTTCACAGTAAAGCTAATGACAGTAATGTGTTCCCTCCCTGCTATTTTCCCACAGCAGAGTTCCCAGCAGCAATGAGGGCACTTCCTTTAATATCATGGAAATGTATCTTAAAATGCTGAGGAAATTGCAAGGGATGATTCCTCACCACATAAGCGCTCAGCAGCTGTCTGCACCACACAAAGGGAAGCTCTTCTTTCTGCTCATTCTCTCGACGCCCAGAGAGAGTTGTTCCTCCTGCATCTTTGTTCTCCTTTAACTACCTTTGTTTACAGGCTGGGCTTAAGCCACCAATGTACTGGAAGTCCCAGAATGTAGCTGGGATTAGGTTCCCCCAACCACTTCACTTGCTGATCTGAGCATTTGTCTTGATAAGTAGCAGCACGGTAGCACAGTGGTTATCACAGTTGCTTCACAGCTCCAGGTTCTCAGGTTCATTTCCCGGCTTGGGTCACTGTCTGTGTGGAGTCTGCACGTTCTCCCAGTGTGTGCGTGGGTTTCCTACGGGTGTTCCGGTTTCCTCCCACAGTCCAAAGATGTGCAGTTTAGGTGGATTGGCCACGATAAATTGCCCTTAGTGACCAAAAAAGTTAGGTGGGGTTATTGGGTTACGGGGATAGGGTGGAGGCGTGGGCTTAAGTAGAGTGCTCTTTCCAAGGGCCAGTGCAGACTCGATGGGCCGAATTGTCTCCTTCTGCAATGTAAATTCTATGATAAATATTCAGCCTCCTCATTCCCACCTTTAACAACAAAAAGAACTCACTCCATGTCCTAGCAATTGCTCTCTGTTTTTTGTAAACTCCAGCCAAAAAAGTACCTGACAAAGCAAGCAGTCATCCTCTCAGACAAAGCATGTAACGTGTTTGCAACATTTGAGGTTGTTTTGAAGCAAGGCGCTGTGGTTTAGCCACAGATTTTGAATATGCTGCTGTAGTTTTATTCTGTGCAAAATATGTGTACCACAGGTCAATAGTGTTAGAAAATCACCACCTCGTTTGCATTGCCACTGCCAATTCCTGTCTTTAGCTTTACTGTGAAGGACTCAGGCCAGTATGGAGATAAATTTGCTTCAGTTCCGTCCCCATTGCCGTCATTCTCACTTAGGTTTCAATCAGATGGAGATGATGTTTACTTTTACAGAGGACACAATGTGACCAAACTAGAATTCCCATTTCCTTCCCCCAGCCAACTCCTTAAAACTTAAGGTGATGAAAGATCAAATATATCAAAAAAGGTTGCCACGCTGCACCTCTTTCCTCTTGCAGAAGAATGAGGGGTGCACTAATAGAAGTGTTTAAATTATGAAAGGTTCTGACAGCGTGGGATATGGAGAGATTGGATGGAATTGCGGCCCTGTAGCAATGAGGCCGGGGCTGTTAACTCAGAAGTCCATTGATTTCGGCAGGACCGGAAAATTCCGGCCAATGTTTTCTCTTGTGGGGAAGAGCATAGCCAGAGGCCATCAAAATGAAAGATGTGCAGGTTAGGTGGACTGGCCATGCTAAATTGCACCTTAGTGTTTAAAGATGTGCAGGTTCATGGAATCCCTACAGCACAGAAGGTGGTCATTCGGCCCATCGAGTTTGCACTGACCCTCTGAAAGAGCACCCAAACCTAGGCTCACTCTCCCACTCACCCAGCCCTATCCCCTGTAACCTAAACTGCACATCACTGGACACTAAGGGTCAATTTAGCATGGCCAATCCATCTAGCCTGCATATCTTTGGACTGTGGGAGGAAATCGGAGCATCCGGAAGAAACCCACGCAGACATGGGGAGAGCGTGCAAACCCCACACAGTCACCCAAGGCCCAAATTGAATCCAGATCCCTGGCTATGTGAAGCAGCAGTGCTAACCACTGTGCCACTCTGCTGCCCCATACAGGTTAGGTGAACCTAGGTAAATACATAGAAGACAAAGGATGAGAAAGATCTATTAATGGGGCTGGGTGAAGAACAGTGGGAGGAGGTTCAGCTCGAGCATAAAAACTAACATGGACCAGTGGAGCCAAATGACCTGTTTCTGTGTTGTAAATACTTTGCAGTCCATGTGGTGTAGGCACACCCTCAGTGCTGTTAGGAAGGGAGTTCCAGGATTTTGATCTTGTGACAGTGAAGGAATGATGAAGAAGTCACCAAGTAATCCAATAGGGAATTCAGAAGGAATTTCTTCACCCAGAGAACGATAAGAATCTGAAACCTGCTGCCACAGGGAGTGGTTGAACCATTAGATGCGTTTAAGGGACGCTAGACATATGAGAGAGAAGGGAATGGAAGGTCACAATGGACTTGGATGAGGAAAGATGAAGGAGACTTTGTGTGGAGCATAAACACCGACATGGAATGGTTGGACCCAATAACCTATTTCTGTGCCGCCTTTCCTAAGAACGTACAGCTAAAAACGTTGGTGAAACTGATGAAGGCCGGCTGCTTGTAGGGTACCACTTCCATAACTCAGAACTGTGTATTGGTGTATTTCTGAACTTGAAGAGACAGCCAGGTTAATCACACTCCTGTCTCCGAGTCAGCTGCTCACTTGCATTCCTCTCCTCTCTACCTGACAGGGTTCAACCACACCAGTGACTCAGCAGTAAATCTCCTAGGCAACCATTAATTTGTGCATTGGACAGACGGTCAGGCAACCACGAAGGAGGGGAAAGGTCTGATGTTACCACAGTGGAGCTTGATCCAGGCATCATCCGACATACACTGGTTCGCCATCAGGAGAGCAAGGCCTGCCAGTTGCCCCCACTGCCCTCCCACACCTGCTAATCTTTCTTCCATTTGCATATAGAGGACGGCTCTTCTCTCACACCAACTGAAGCAACTCTCCCCAAACATTATGTGCCACCTCTTGCACGTCCTCAATTTCCTTACCAAACACCACCCCCATGCCCCCACCGTTGGTGGTTGTACCTTCAGGGGTCTATGCTCTGGAATTCCCTCACTAAAACTTGTTGTCTCGCTAACTCTCTCTCCTTCTTAAACCTATCTCTTTGGCAAATGTTTGGTCATCTGTTATAATATCTCGTTATGTGACTTAGTGTCAAATTGTGTTTCAATACGCTCCTGTGAAGTGCCTTGGGATGTTGAACAACATTAAAGCAGCTATACAAATCCAAGTTGTTGTTGGGCTAGGTTAGGCACTAGGTAAAGCTCCCTCTGCATTGCCCCAGTATATCTTAATTCACTCGAGAAGACAGCATTTTCATTTGTCACAGCGCTGTGACCATCCCTTGAAGCTGATGCTCCTCCAGAATGGGTTTACAATTGTTCAGGTTCCACACTAAAATGGTTAAAAATAATGTGGAAATATTTCACTGAAACTTTCCAATGGATTTCCTTGTAGCTCGTCCCAAGGAGCATTTTGAAGAGGTAACAGCGGGATCAGGGATTCTCAACAGAGACTGGCAGTCACAGAACATTACCCGCTACGTGCCCACAATCACCTCAGACATGCTTCGCACCACCTGGCAGGGGTCACAACATTTAATACCTTTATTTAATTTAGACTAGGCTTTACCTGCAACTGAGGATGCTGGGATAGGTGCAGGGTTGATAGAGTCATCGTAACCTGGAGATCCAGTGGCACTGAATCAAAAATACAAGAATCGATTAGTGTGAATTGAAGATTATTGCACTGTCAACGTCACATGTATAATCAGCTCCATTTGGACATACTGAGGACAGCCAATTCAAACCATGCCTTTTTATGCTAGGTATCATTTACCATCTATCAAAACTGAATTCTCACAGGGATCTTAAAAGAGCGAAAAGGTAATTTTATTTATGTAGTGTCTTTTATGAGCACAGGATGTCCCAAAAGCACTTTACTCTTGTGCAGCAGCAAATCTTTACACAGCGATGAGATGAAATTGCTGATCTAGATAATATGTTTAGGGAAACAAATTACTGTGGATGCTGGAATATTGAACAAAAACATACTGGACGATATCAGCAGGTCTGACAGCATCTGTAGAGAGAGAAGGGAGCTAAAGTTTTGAGTCTGGATGACTCTTTGTCAAAGTTGATAATATGTTTAAGTGGTTTTGTGGTTGAAGGATTAATATTGCGTTAGACACTGGGGTGACCCGCTCTGTTCTTCTTCAAATATTGCAATTAAGGGGAAGCTAGGTTAATACATAGAGGAGAAAGGAAGAGAAAGATCTATAACTGGGGCTAGACAAAGAACAGGAAGTTTGGGTCCAGCATAAACACTGACATGGATCTGTGGAGCCAAATGAGCTGTTCCTGTGTTGTAAATACTTTGCAGCCCATGTGGTGTAGGAACACCCACAGTGCTGTTAGGAAGGGAGTTCCAGGATTTTGATCTAGCGGCAGTGAAGAAACAGCGATAATAATAATAATTGTTTATTGTCACAAGTAGGCTTCAATGAAGTTACGGCGAAAAGCCCCAAGTCAGGACGGTGAGTGCAACGGGAGGTTGAGAAAGAATACAAGACGGGCAAAGAGGGATCAGCTGTAAACCAGCAGAGAACTGAAAAACAAAAAATATTGGACAATCTTAGCAGATCTGACAGAATCTGTGGAGAGAAAAGGGAGCTGACGTTTTGAGTCTGGATGACTATTTGCTAAAGCTGGAAAGAACTGGAAATAGGGTCAGATTTATACGGTGGAAGGGGGGGGGGGAGGGTAGAGCAGTGGGGCTGGATAGGGGCCAGGGATATGGTTAAAAATAATGTGGAAATATTTCACTGAAACTTTCCAATGGATTTCCTTGTAGCTCGTCTGTGGAAACAAAGAAGTAGAGGACAGAAAGACAAAAGTAATGTAAATGGAGGTGATTAAGGCTAAGAAGGGTGCTGATAGTGGCACATAAAGAGATAAGAATGTGTCAATGGCAGAACAAAGGTAAGAAGCGCATCAAAGGGTAACTCAGAATAAGGAACAGATGGCACAAGTGGTGTGGGGGAAGATATGTGGGGAGGGGAGGGGGGGCGGAAATGGTGAGGGAAAGACAGATCAATGGTATAAATGAAAATAAGTTGATAGAAATAAAAATGAAAATGAAATGAAAATCGCTTATTGTCACAAGTAGGCTTCAATGAAGTTACTGTGAAAAGCCCCTAGTCGCCACATTCCGGCGCCTGTTCGGGGAGGCTGGTACGGGAATCGAACTGTGCTGCTGGCCTGCCTTGGTCTGCTTTAAAAGCCAGCAATTTAGCCGAGTGTGGGTGATGGTGATGGAGTGAATTCAATAACATCAGATTGTGAATTCTATGTTAAATCCAGAAGGCTGTAACATGCCGAATTGGAAGATGAGGTGCTGTTCCTCCAGTTTGTGCTGGGCTTCACTGGAACATTGCAGCAGGCCAAGGATGGACATGAAAGCAGGACGCGAGTTGAAATGGCAGCAACAAGCGGATGGTCAGGGTCCTGCTTGCAGACGGACCGAAGGTGTTCTGCAAAGGGGTCACCCAGTCTGTGTTTAATCTCTCTGATATAGTGTAGACCTCATTGAGAGCAGCAAATGCAGTAGACCAGATTGATGGAGGTGCACGTGAAGCGCTGCCTCACTTGAAAAGGTTGTTCAGACCCTTGGATGGTGAGCAGGGCAGAGGTAAAGGTGATGATGCGGAGATGCCGACGTTGGACTGGGGTGAGCACAGTAAGAAGTCTTACAACACCAAGTTAAAGTCCAACAGGTTTGTTTCAAATAACTAGCTTTCGGAGCGCTGCTCCTTCCTCAGGTGAATGGAGGTAAAGGTGCAGCTGTTACACCATCTGCGATTGCATGAGAAGGTGGCATGGGAGGAGGGCGAGTGTTGGGGGTGATGGAGGAGTGGACCAGGGTATCGCGGAGGGAATTATCCCTACGGAATGCTGACAGGGGGGTGAGGGGGGGGGGGGGGATGTGATGGTGGTGGCATCATGCTGGAGTTGGCAGAATGGGCAAAGGATGATTCTTTGAATGCGGAGGCTGGTGAGGTGAAAAATGAGGACAAGGGGGATCCTATCCTGGTTCTGGGAGGGAGGGGGTGGGGTGAGAGCAGAGGTGTGGGAGATGGGTGATGATTATCCAGTATTTTCTGTTTTTGTTTCAGATTCCAGCATCCACAGTAATTTGCGTTTATCTTCGAGAGAACTCAAAAATCTTTTTATGGACAAAAAAAAGAAATCCTCTGTGGGGACTGAGGGCATGACTGCAGGACTGAATAGGTGCTTTGCATTCTGGAGTAAGCATCTGGAGTAAGCAGTGTAAGAACTTCCAGATGTTCTGGTTTTTCGGGACCGTTTCGGCGGCGGGGCCATCGGTCACAGCCCTTGTTACAGGGAGAGGGCGGTGGAAGCTGTGTGGATCGGGGGGCAGAATTATAGGAGGCTATATGTATTCACATGTGGAGCGATCTGCCAGGACTGTAAGTAGAACAATACTGTTCACTGTACCTCGGTACACGTGACAATAAATAAATCAAATCAATCCTGGTTGGAGGTGTTCCCAGTGGATTTAATACAGGCCTCAAGTCTCCAACTGCCCACCCTCACTCTCCCATAGTTGACCACTGGGCATCATCCATCTTCAGCAGTACCCCACCGTCCCATAACCAATAGGAAAGCGGAGAGAAACTCTATTTTCCAATTGGATGATCATTGACTGTTAAGCAAACAATCAATCTCATGTGTTCAATAGCCAATAAACATGGGGTTTAAAGAAAACCGAGAGAAAGAAAAACACCACCATGTTTTCATGCCCCTCTGAATTTCCCCACTGATTGGCTTTGAGTTGCAGCAGATTCCCCCAGTGGCTCAGCTCGGGATACACCAAGGTCTCAGACCCTGTAACAAAGTGAAGCCTGGAAGACGGTCACTGCACCGAGGTTACCTGTTGCATGAGGCTCTGTGCAGGGCCCATTGAAGGCAATTAAATAAAGAACTGCGGTGGAGGAACCGCCCCACCTGGGAACCCGGGAATCGCAACCTGGCAATAGCGACAAAAACATTTGCAAGAAGTCTCTTTTACTGTACGATTGTAATCGCGGTTCTAGTCAACACCGGGGGGGTGGGGGGGTGTTGAAGCTGCACCCTGAAAGTTTCTGACGATTGGTGTTCTTACCTGAGCAGCGCTTGTTTTTCCATAGTTTTTGGGGGGGATAGACAGGTCAGTGTCTGTATCCAGCGATGTCCCCAAGTCTCCCGGCTGGATCACTTTCACTCTCCGTGGCCTCTCAGGCTCAGTCAGTTTCGTTTCCTGCTTTCACCAACACTTTTTCCACGCCTTTGTTTTGACCCCTCCTTCCTTTCTGTGAGGCAGCCTCTCAGAATGGGAATCACACACTCTTTCATTGCAGTGCCTCTGGTCAGAGCCGTACCAGAACAGGGCCCCTGACTATTTATCAGTAAACCCACATGACCGACTCTGATATTCAAATCTTTAGTTTCTTAAATATTGAACAGTTCAAGCCCAGCCTTCCCACCGTGTTACCCCCACTGTGGAACACAGAACAGATGTTGGCTCCCTTGGATACCACACCAGAGCTCCCCACCTGGGCAGTTTTGGCAAGGTAGTTGTGGCATTGCACCTACAGCCTGACCCAACCCTTGGCAGATAACTGCACGTGGGCAGAGATTTTGATAGGAATGGGAGGTAGCACAGTGGTTAGCACTTCTGCCTCACGGCACCAGGGACCCGGGTTCAATTCCGGCCTCGGGTGACTGTGTGGAGTTTTTACGTTCTCCCTGTGACTGCGTGGGTTTCCTCCGGGTCCACTGGTTACCTCCCACTGTCCCAAAGAGGTGTAGGTCAGGTGGGGTTATGGGGTTAGAGGGAGGGAGGGTGCTGTTGGTGGGGTCGGTGCAGACTCGATGGGACAAATGGCCTCCTGCGCTAGGGATTCGATGGATTCTAAGAGACCATCTTGCTCCTGGAGCCTGTACCATCATTCAGTGAGATATTGATGAACCTGAGGAGGACCCCCCCCCCCCCCCCCCCCCAACCCGCCGCATGCTCTCACTTTGCACGGTGTACCGAAAATGGTGAGTAATGACTTCCCAGCCAGTTCCTGTGGTTTCCATGCCAGTGCTACTCATCCACTGGGCACAGAGAGTGCTGGCCTGAGTCAGGAGAGAGACCCCTTTCAAAAGTCAGCTGGAGTTTTATGTCTTATGTTTACCATTTTATGACACCAGTGTGCACAGAATTGGTTCTGCACATTCCTCCCATTATAAGCTGAAGCTGGTTTCGCACAGTGGGATAAATAGCTGGCTTGTAATGATAAACAAAGCCAGCAGCACAGGTTCAATTCCCGTACCGCCTCCCCGAACAGGGCGCCGGAATGTGGCGACTAGGGGCTTTTCACAGTAACTTCATTGAAGCCTACTTGTGCCAATAAGCTATTATTATTATATTATAAGAGGAGCTATCAGGTAAGTAAGCCTGTCTCTGGCCCCCCTGGAACCAGCCTGGGCTCTTGACAATAAAGGTCTCCCACATCTTTCTTGAGATCTAACCCTTCACCCAACCAACAGGCCTCCCTTGTTGCAGCCTGGGGGTGGTGGTGCAATATCAGGACAATATCGAGGCTGGCAGTCTGAAGGCAGTGGACTGTCCTGGGTCGCTCGCCTTCCTGACAGCAGACCAGATATTAATGAAACTCAGCCATATCTGGATGGGCTTCCTCTGGGTGCTCCAGTTTGGTCCCACAATCCAAAGATGTGGATTGGCCAGGCTAAATTGCCCCTAAGTGTCCAAAGGTTAGGTGGGGATGAGTCTATGTAGGGTGGTCTTTCAAATGGTCTGTGCAGACTCGATGGGTTGAATAGCCTCCTCTGTACTGTAGGGATTCTATGAAGCTCAGTGGGCTAGACTCCCCTTGGCAGAGAAAATCATTGGTGAAATGAAAATCGCTTATTGTCACAAGTCGGCTTCAAATGAAGTTACTGTGAAAAGCCCCTCGTCGCCACATTCCAGCGCCTGTACGGGGAGGCTGGTACGGGAGTGTGGGGTGGGGTGGGTGGGGAGGGGGTGTTTGAGGTGACTTTTTGAGTAGGGAGAAATTTGCATCACACATGAAGCAGGAGTCAAAAAATGGCAATCAGAAGCGAGAATTAGTAAGACCGCCTATTTCCACCTCCAGAACATCGCTTGACTTCACCCCTATTCCATAGCTGAAACCCTCATCCAGGCCTTTGCTACCTCTGGACTTGACTATCCTAACACACTGCTGGCTGCTCTTCCACATTCCACGCTCGGTGAACCTGAGGCCATCCAAAACTCTCCTATTCTTGACTTAACTCGCAACGAGTTCTCCCCTTTCATCCCTGTGCCCGCTGGCTGATCTCGATTTTAACATTGTAATCCTTGTTTTTAAATCTCTCCATAGCTTTGCCCCTTCCTAATTTGATAATTTCCTCCAGCCCAGGTAATCACACTCCTTTCATTCTGGCCTCTTGTGCATTCCTTGTTATAACTGCTCCACCATTCAGTTGGCTGGACTTCAGAGATCTGGAAATTCCATCCTACTCCTCTCTAACTTGCTTTCCTCCTTTTACAACAGTTCTGAAAGTAAACCTCTGACCAAGATTTTGATCATCTTGGTGTCGTACTTTGTTTTGTGATGCTCCTGTGAAGCATCCTGGGACATTTCATTGTGTGAAAGACACTGGGGGCTGGATTCTCCGCCCCGCCACATTTCTGCCCCGACACGCCGGCAGGATTCTCTGTTACGCCGGCTGGTCAATGGGATTTCCCATTGTCGGGCAGTCCCAGGCCGTCGGGAAACCCCCGGGTGCTGGCAAAACGGAGAATCCCACCGGCGGAGAATCCCGCCCTGGGTGTTGAGTGAGGCGAGAAACCCGGCTTGCAGCTCACAGACTGCACAGTCAGCTTTTCTTGCCAGATAATCCAGCACTCTGTGCAGACAAAATCTGCAGACATGGTCCATGCCATCACACTGCCAGGGTAGGGCCAGCAAAAGGTGGCAGCCAGCAGCCAGGAACCCCGAGACAGGAGGAAAGACATGAATCCGTCCTCCCACCATGCACAACGTGACTGCCCCCCCCCCCCCCCCCCAGGGATGGGGAGCCCCACACAAGGACATGGGGAAGCCCGCCCCCCCCCCCCCCCCCCCCACACACACACAAGGGAACACCCCATCCCCCTCCGCCCCCCCAAGTGATAATGAAGCTCAGCCATGACTCCACACCCCGCTCCTCCGGGGAGAGGGGGGGTGGGGGGTGGGGGGGGGGGGGGGGGGGGCTATACCTACCAGTGTGCTCGAGCCATCTGGTTCCTGTTTTTAAAAACTTTTTGGAGTTGGAGCTCCTGGTTTGAAAGAAAGAACTTGCCCTTATTTAGCACCTTGCGCAACCACAGGAAATTCAAAAGCTTTTGAAGCAAGTCATAGTGCTGTCAGGGTGGCATGGTGGCTCAGTGGCATTGCTACGTCACAGTGCCATGGAGTCGGGTTCACCTCCGGCCTCAGGTGACTGTGGAGAGTTTGCACGTTCTCCCCGTGTCTGCGTGGGTTTCCTCCGGGTGCTACAGTTTCCTCCCACAGTCCAAAGATGTGCAGGTTAGGTAGTTTGGCCGTGTTAAATTGCCCCTTAGTATCCAAAGGTGAGGTGGGGTTACGGGGATAGGACGGGGGAGTGACCCTAGGTTAAGATGGTCTTTCAAAAGATTGGTGAGACTCGATGGGCTGAATGGCCTCCTTCTGCACTGTCGGGATTCTATGATTCTGTTCTGATATAGAAATGTGTCAGGTATGTTCCACACAGCAAACTGCTACACACAGCAATAAGGAAAATGACCAGTTAAGCTGTTCCTTTTAGGTATTGATTGAAGGAAAAATATTGACGAAGAAACCAGGGAGAATTCACTTGCTCTTCTTCAAAGTGGTGTTGTGGGATCTTTTGCAACCACCTGATAGAGCACTTAGGGTCCCAGTTTAACATCTAAGTTTAAGGCGCTGTTACTTGCTGGATAAATTGACCGAGCTGCTGATGTGACTCATTTATTTCTTAATTTTACGGGATGTCTGTTCAACAGGAAAGAGAAGCATGTGTGACAATCAATGATGCAATGGGGAGGCGCGGGGAAAAATGCGGAGTGTTTTTTTTGCCAGCAATAAATCTACTTCTTTCATAAGAAGGCAAAAAAAAAACGCACGCAGAACCAAAGAAGGTTTTTGCCATTTTGGGCGTTAAATTGCGACCCCATCAATTTTATGTTGAAGTGCAGAATCTTCAGGGTTAAATACTTCTGTATCAAGAGCAGAGAGTCAAGATGAATGGTTGATATTCAGTCTGGGGGTGGACAGTGATATCCCCCAGGGTTGGTGTTGTGTCCACTCTCTGTTTGAAATATAGTAACGACCTGGATTACAGGCATAACTCCAAGGTTTGCTAATGATGCCAAGCTGGCAAATGTAAGAAAGAGTGAGGATAGTAACAGGGCATGAAACGGAATGAGAAATGTCGTTTAATGCAGGGAATTCTCTTGCATTTTGGGGGAAAAAAAGTCAAGATATACCACTGTGGTAATACCAGGTATTGCAGTACCTGAGAGGTGGATGACCATTGGCTAGACCTAGGAGTCTACCATTGGCTAATGTACATAGCTCTGCCCTGAGAGGCGGGGTATAAGAACCAATGCCGCCCCAGCAGCCTTCACTTTCTGTATCGAAGCTGCTGGGTACAGTTCTAGCTGATTAAAGCCTATTAGTTATGACTCACCTTGTCTCTCGAGTAATTGATTGTGCATTAATTTAACCAGCTTTACTTCTGAAAGGATGGATCTCCGCATCAAGCCGGAGTGCCTTCAGCTCAGCCCCCACGCAGACAACTCCGCTGCTATCTTCAAGCATTGGCTGGCGTGTTTTAAGAGCTTCGTCGACACGGCCGCCGACACCCCCACGGAAAGGCAGAAAATGCACCTTCTACGCTCCTGGGTCAGCCCTGCAATTTACCCTCTGATCGAGGAGGCGGAGAATTATGCTACAGCTATCGAACTGTTGGAAGGACACTATATCTGACCTGTAAACCAGGTCTACGCCCGTCACCTGCTGGCAACTAGAAGGCAAAGCCCTGAAGAAACACTGGAAAACTTCTATCGGGCACTGCTAGTGCTGGGCCGGAACTGTGGATGCCACCAGTTTTGGGGAACGAGCACACGGAACTTTTGATTAGGGTTGCTTTTGTGGCAGTTATGACTTCTCCCGATATCCGCCAAAGGTTCCTAGAAATGGACACACTAGGACTTACTGAGGCATGGGCCCTGGCGGGGTCTATGGACGTTGCGTATAAAAACGCGCTGGCCTTTGCCCCCGGACGCGCGGCGCCCCCCTGGGCTGCGTGGCAACCCATAACGGCAGCCCCCCAGACCTATCCCCTAACCCCGCAAACCTGCGCGATGAGATAACCCACTATTGCTACCGGCCAATGCTGCTTTTTCTGCGGGCAGGCGAATCATCCCGGCCCGCGCTGCCCGGCCCGCACCGCCACCTGCAAAGGGTGTGGCAAGAAGGGCGACTATGTCGGGGTCTGCCAGGCCCGCGCCGTGGCCGCAGTCTCCAGCGACTATCGGCAGCCTTTAGTTCAGGTCCCGGCCGTCCAAAGCCCACCGCCGCCCTCCTATCCCCTGGCCGCGTGCGATCCACGGGCGTGGCCATATTGCCCCCCCCGGCCACCACGCTGGATGGGCGGGTGCCGCCATTTTGTCCCTCGCCGCCGCCATCTTCGGCATCCCCAGACTCCATGTGCGACCCGTGGCTGATGCCATCTTGGATGGGGCCTCAAGCCCCCAGCACAGCCGACTCCACGCTGCCTGACCAGAACTCCCCCTTGCTGCAGCTGGCCTCCGTTACCCTGGACCAGAATCGGCCCCGGACGCGAGCGAAAGCCACCACAACGTTCGCCATCAACGGCCACGTGACGTCGTGCCTGATCGACTCCGGGAGCACGGAAAGCTTTGTCCACCCCGACACGGTAAGGCGCTGTTCTCTTGTCACCATCCCGTAAATCAGCGGATCTCCCCGGCCTCCGGGTCACACGCAGTGGAGATAAAGGGGTTCTGCCTAGCGAACCTCACTGTCCAAGGCAGGGAATTCCGCAATTTCCGCCTGTACGTTCTGCCGCACCTCTGCACAGCCACCCTTCTTGGGCTGGATTTCCAGTGCCACCTACAAAGCCTGACCTTTAAATTTGGCGGCCCTATACCCCCCTTTACTGTCTGCGGCCTCGCGACCCTTAAGGTCGACCCGCCTTCCCTGTTTGCGAACCTCACCCCAGATTGCAAACCCGTCACCACCAGGAGCAGATGGTACAGTGCCCAGGACCGGACCTTCATCAGGTCCGAGGTCCAAAGGCTGCTGAAGGAAGGGGTCATTGAAGCAAGCAACAGCCCCTGGAGGGCTCAAGTAGTGGTGGTATAGACCGGGGAGAAACATAGGATGGTCATCGACTATAGCCAGACCATCAACAGGTTTACGCAACTGGACGCGTACCCTCTCCCCCGTATAGCCGACCTGGTGAACAGGATCGCGCAATACAAGGTTTTCTCCACGGTGGATCTCAAGTCTGCCTACCACCAGCTGCCCCGCCGTCATGGTGACCGCCAGTACACTGCCTTCGAAGCAGATGGGCAGCTCTATCACTTTTTAAGGGTTCCCTTCGGTGTCACGAACCGGGTCTCGGTCTTCCAACGTGAGATGGACCGAATGGTTGACCGGTACGGCTAACGCGCAACGTTCCCGTATCTTGATAACGTCACCATCTGCGACCATGACCAGCAGGACCACGACACCAACCTCCAAATATGTCTCCAGACCGCGAATATTATTAATCTGACCTACAATAAGGATAAATGCGTGTTTAGCACCGACCGTCTAGCCATCCTAGGCTACGTAGTGCAAAATGGAGTCATAGGCCCCGACCCTGAACACATGCGCCCCCTCATGGAGTTCCCCCTCCCTCACTGCCCCAAGGCCCTAAAGCGCTGCCTCGGCTTCTTTAGCTATTATGCACAATGGGTCCCTAATTACGCAGACAAGGCTCGACCCCTGATCCAGTCCACAACCTTTCCCCTGTCGACGGAGGCCCGCCAGGCCTTCTACCGCATCAAAGCGGACATTGCAAAAGCCACGATGCACGCCATCGACGAGTCCCTCCCCTTCCAGGTCGAGAGCGACGCGCCCGACGTAGCTCTGGCCGCCACCCTCAACCAAGCGGGCAGGCCCGTGGCTTTCTTCTCCCACACTCTCCATGCCTCCGAGATTCGCCACTCATCGGTCGAAAAGGAGGCCCAGGCCATAGTAGAAGCTGTGCGACACTGGAGGCATTACCTGGCCGGCAGGAGATTCACTCTCCTCATGGACCAACGGTCGGTGGCCTTCATGTTCGATAATGCGCAGCGGGGCAAGATGAAAAATGACAAGATCCTGCGGTGGAGGATCGAACTCTCCACCTACAATTACGAGATCTTGTACCGTCCCGGGAAGCTGAACGAGCCTCCTGATGCCCTGTCCCGCGGCACTTGTGCCACCGCTCAAGTGGACCGCCTCCGAGCCCTCCACGAGGACCTCTGCCACCCGGGGGTCACTCGTTTCTTTCATTTCATTAAGACCCGCAACCTGCCCTACTCCATCGAGGAGGTCAGGACAGTCACCAGGGACTGCCGAATCTGCGCGGAGTGCAAACCGTACGTCTACCGGCCAGAGAGAGCGCATCTGATAAAGGCTTTCCGTCCCTTTGAACGCCTCAGCATGGATTTCAAGGGTCCCCTCCCCTCCACCAACCGCAACACGTACTTCCTGAGCGTGATTGACGAATACTCCTGGTTCCCATTCGCCATCCCCTGCCCGGACATGACCACGACCACCGTCATCAAGGCCCTCCAGGGTATTTTTACACTGTTCGGTTTCCCCGCATACATTCACAGTGATAGGGGGTCCTCCTTTATGAGTGACGAACTGCGTCAATTCCTGCTCAGCAAAGGCATTGCCTCCAGCAGGACGACCAGTTACAACCCCCGGGGAAACGGGCAGGTAGAAAGGGAGAATGGAACGGTCTGGAAGACCGTCCTACTGGCCCTACGGTCCAGGAATCTCCCAGTCTCCCGCTGGCAAGAAGTCCTCCCAGTGGCCCTTCACTCCATCCGGTCGCTGCTTTGTACTACCACAAACCAGACACCTCATGAACATCTCCTTGTTTTCCCCAGGAAGTCCTCCTCCGGGACCTTGCTCCCAACCTGGCTAGCGACACCCGGACCCGCCCTACTGCGGAAACATGTGAGGGCGCACAAGTCGGACCCATTGGTCGAGAGGGTCCACCTGCTGCATGCCAACCCCCAGTACGCCTACGTAGCGTTCCCCGACGGCCGCCAAGACACGGTCTCCCTTCGGGACCTGGCGCCCGCCGGAGCCCCACGCGCACCCGCACCATTGCCCCCACCCCCACCCTCCCCGCAGCACCTGACCGGAGGGTCAGTACTGCTGCCGCCCCTACCCAGCGCCGAACAGGCACCGACGCCCCCTACAGGCGCCCCTCCCCTCTGCCCACTTTTCACCCCAACAGCGCCACCTAGGGGTGACAAAGCTGCTTGGGAGGAAGACACCACGTTCCCCGAGCCACAACCGCCGGGGGCCCCCAACAGGATCATCGCCGAAGCCCAAATGCGCCAGAAGGACGACCAGGCCACCCGATCGTCTGATTGCTGCACCATAAAACAAACAAAAAAAACTTTTTCTGTTACCCTCGACGTCACGGTACCTCCATACCTGGTCCTACCATACAAAAAAGCGACAGTAACGCTGGCCAGCACCCCGCTGGGTTCTTTTTTTAACAGGGGGTGAATGTGGTAATACCAGGTATTGCAGTACCTGAGAGGTGGATGACCATTGGCTAGACCTAGGAGTCTACCATTGGCTAACGTACATAGCTCCGCCCTGAGAGGCGGGGTATAAGAACCAATGCCGTCCCAGCAGCCTTCACTTTCTGTATTGAGGCTGCTGGGTACAGTTCTAGCTGATTAAAGCCTATTAGTTATGACTCACCTTGCCTCTCGAGTAATTGATTGTGCATCAACCACATAACTTTAAATGGGCCAATTTAAACGGTAAACAGGACCAGAGAGCTGGAGTGGGCGTTCACTTGCATAGATCATGAAGTTGGCAGAGCAAGTTGGAAAAGCATATGGGATACTTTTTAAATCGAAGCGTAGAGTCAAAGGCAACAAAGGTATTGGTCATCATTTATGAAACAATGGTTAGGCCTCAGTTTGAGTGTTATGTCCAATTCTGGGCACCAAACGTCAAGAAGGATGTTAATGTCTCAGAAAAGATGCTGAAGAAATTTTTTAGAGTTTAATTTATTTATGGGATGGTCGTTGCCCATCCCTAATTGCCCTTGAGAAGGTGGTGGTGAGCTGCCTCCTTGAACCTCCGCAATCCCTATGGTGCCGGTACTCCCCCAGTGCTGTTAAGGGAGGGAGTTCCAGGATTTTGACCCAGCAATAGTGAAGGAACGGTGAAGACTGGTACCAGGGATGAGGAACCTCAGGTATGTGCAGAGACTGGAGGAGCTGAAATGGCTTTCCTCAGAACTGAGAAGGGTATGAGGAGATTGATCAAGGTGTTTAAAAGTAGGGTGGACTGACAGAATAGACAAGGAGAAACTTTACACTGGAAGAAATATTGATAAACAGAGGAACACACTTTAAAAAAAAAGTTTAGAGTGCCCAATTCATTTTTTCCAATTAAGGGGTAATTTAGCCTGGCCAACCCACCTTCCGGTTGTAGGGGTGAAACCCACGCAAACACGGGGAGAATGTGCTGGGGATCATTAGCGGGACCTTTAAACGTAGCTCCCAAACTCGGATCGGGAGTTCCTGATATTCCTGGGCTGGGACATTTGTTTTGTGTCCCATGATAGCGGATTTATTTTCAGTTTACAATAAACCAGTTTGGCCTTTCATAATAATCTTTATTGTCACAAGTAGGCTCACATTCACATTGCAATGAAGTTACTGTGAAAATCCCCTAGTCGCCACACTCCGGCACCTGTTCGGGTACACGGAGGGAGAATTCAGAATGTCCAATTAACCGAACAGCATGTTTTTCGGGACTTGTGGGAGAAAACCGGAGCGCCCGGAGGAAACCCACGCAGACAAGGGGAGAACGTGCAGACTCCGCACAGGCAGAGACCCAAGCCGGGAATCGAACCCGGGTCCCTGGTGCTGTGAAGTCACAGTGCTAATTGTGCATCCTGTGTCTCCTGGAATGATTACATTGGCAATGAGGAGCAAGCATAGGATTCTGAGCAGTCTTTTTGAAACTCCCCAACGGCTACTCTGGGAAGAAAAAAAGCAAAACGAGAAACCTGGAAGTGCCGTTGTTTGGGAAACTCGAGCCTCATGACGTGGCGGACTGGGCCCAGTATGCCAAACACATTCACTACATCTCCGCCAGCAACTTTGAAGGGAATGAAAGACATAAAGTAATCTTCATGACGGCATGAAGGTTCCCGATGTTCAGCATTATTAAGGGTTTAACTTATCCTGCAGCCCCTGACACTAAAACGTTCAACGAGCTTGTGGATCTAGTAAAAAAACCATTATGACCCAAAGCCATCTGTAATCTTCCGGCATTAACTATTCAACATGGCTGCGAGGACTCCTGGGAAACCCATGACAGAATTCCTGGCTAAGGTAAGGAAGCTGGCCTAACACTCCAAGCTTGGTCCATCCCTGACTGAGATGCTACACTAGTGGTTAGTGTGTGGCATCCATAATGTCACGATACAAAAAACATCATTGGCAGAGCCCACCCTAGACCTCCAAAAGGTTATAGAATTATCTCTATCCTTGGAGAACCCCGGGAAAGGGGCTCAAGAACTCCAAGGGATGATGGACAATAGTGTTCTCAGACTGGGAGAGGGGAGGACCCTCATACAGAAAAGCCAGCATTCCCAGAGAAAGCTCCCACATGCCTCACCCACCACCAATTCAACATTCAGCCAGGGCATTCTGGCATCTCAAAAGACAGCGGATAATCCTAGAAGTACTAGGGAAGCCTCCCGGAGGACTGCAAGTGTCAGGAGCACCGAGGGGCAGCACGGGAGCATAGTGGTTAGCACAGTTGCTTCACAGCTCCAGGGTCCCAGGTTCGATTCCCGGCTGGGTCACTGTCTCTGCGGAATCTGCACATTCTCCCCGTGTCTGCGTGGGTTTCCTCCGGGTGCTCCAGTTTCCTCCCACAGTCCAAAGATGTGTGGGTTAGGTGGATTGGCCATGCTAAATTGCCCTTCGTGCCCAAAAAATGTTAAGTGGGGGTTACTGGGGTACGGGGATAGGGTAGATATGTGGACTTCAGTAGGGTGCTCTTTGTAAGATCCGGTGCAGACTCGATGGGCCGAATGGCCTCCTTCTGCACTGTAAATTCTATTAATCTATGAATCACTGCTTTTGTAAGTGTGGCCAAAAGACACGACCCAGGCAAGGCTGCCAGAATTAGCAGTACACGTGCTGCCCAGCCCGGAAGCCAAAGCCACTTCAGGCCTGGGTGTTGCAAGTCTATCAGCCTGTAGGGGACGAAACGATGCAACAAAACTGCATTATCACCCCCAAGGTTGCCCTGTTAAGGATACGCTTTTGGTCAATGGCCATTCCCTAGAAATGGAGGTGTATACGGGATCTGCCATCTCCATCGCCAGGGAACAGGCTATGAGGCATCTCCAGATGGGTATCTTGCCCTTTGGCCTGTGAGACACCAAAGCCAGGTTGGTCAGATAGCCAGGGAGACCGTTGAAGATTTTGGGGACTGCTATGGCCCTGGTTATCTATGGGCAGCAGATGGCCTGGCACCTCATAGTTGTATGAGAATCAGGACCCAGCCTCTTGATTAAAAACTGGGCAGCGGCGGACTGTACAAGGTCATTGGCAAATACCTCAAGGTATTCCAAGAAAGCCTTGGTAGAATAACGGGAGCAAAAGCAAAGATTCATGTATACCCTGACGCCCTACCCAAATATTTTGGGGCACGGCCAATCCCATACGCTTTACTTACCAAAATAGAGACTGAACTCTAGTGGCTAGAGAGCTTCGGGACAATATGACTCGTACAGTTCGCAGGGTGGACTGCACCAGTAGTCCCTGTCTTCAAGCCTGACACAAGTCTGCCTTTGCAGGACTATAACCTAACGGTTAGTAAAACCTCACGTTTTGTTTGGTACTCTGTGCCACGCATAGAAGATTTATATCTCAAATCTGACCACTTCATTGTTACCCCGGCACACTGTGAAAAAAACACCAGAAGTGTTCGTGGCAGGTGCCACAGGATGAAGCCTTTGTGAGGGTGAAGCAGCAGATACTATCATCAAACATCATTGCGACCCCGAGAGAGAACTGGTGTTATCATGTGATGCCTATAACGTATGTATCCAGGACTTTGGCACACACGGAAAGACACTATTCTCAGATTCAAAAGGAAGGATTGGTTGTTAATTTTGGGGTGAATAAATTCTGCCCAGATGTCTGCAGCCGACATTTCATAATTGTGACAGACCATAAACCCCTGCTGGGCCTTTTCAAAGAGGATTCAGCGATTGCCCCCATCACGGCCTACGAATGCTCCCTCAAGCACCGCCAAGGAACACACATTGCCAACATTGATGCCCAGAGTCCCTCCTGCTGCCCACAAGCTTGGTCCCCTTTGCGGGCACTGGAAGAATTTATTATGATCCAGAACTTTCTGGATACCTTGCCAGTGTGCGCGAATAGGATTCAAGCATAGGCCTAGAGGGACCCCACATTGGTAAAATTGCACCATATGATCATCTGTGGACACCCCACAGATGACGTGTAGTCCTTTCTCACTAAATGACCAGGTCTGGGTGTCGAAAGTGACATCATCCTGTGGGGAGCCCGAGTAGTCATCGCCACCCAGGTCAGTGCCCAATCCTGACAGAATTACACAGTGGACACCCCGGGGAATCCAAGATGAAAATGTCTTCAAGGAGCTCCGTGTGGTGGCCTGGCTTGATATAGACATTGAGAATCTGATGAAGCAGTGCCCCTTGTCCCAGGAGAACCGGAAACTCCCACCTTCGACCTCCTTGCACCCATAGGAATGGCCAGGAAGACCATGGGTATGGGTGCACGTGAACTTTGCTAGCTCGTTCCTGGGATCAATGTTCCTTATTATGGTCGGCACCCACTGGAATGGTTAAAAGTACATTGTATGTCCTCCACGACTTCTCATGCAACAATAGAAAAAACTCCGGAAAAGCTTCTGCACCCATGGCATACCAAAGGTCCTCGTGTCTGATAACGGCACCCCCTTTACCAGTGGAGACTTTCAGGTATTCACAAAGTCAAACGGCATTGAACACACCTGAACGGTGCTGTACCATCCATTGTCTAATGGCCTGGCCAAACGGGCGGTTCAAACATTCAAAACCGGAACAAGAAGCAGCCTGCTGGCTCCCTGGATATGAAATTAGCCCAGCTGCTCTTTGATTATACAACCATGCTGCACACGACGACATGAGTCGCACCAGTGGAATTGTCAATGAGACGATGACTGTGCACCAGACTCTGCCTGCTGTTTACCAACTTGGAAAAGTAGGAGCCCACACAAGGAACTAGGACACCAGAAGACCTGAAAGGACCTTCAGAAAAGGAGATGCTGTCTATATGTGGAACTTTGGAGATGGCTCCAATGGATCCCAGGCCTTGTGCTGGATAAGACTCATCTGGTTTCTTACAAAGGCAAAGTTCAAGGGAAGGCGATGAAAGAACACCTGGACCACCTGAGAAGCAGGGAACCCACTCCAGCAGAGACACTTTCAGTAGAGATGACGTCCTTGAGGCCCATTGGGCTACCTCCGGCAAGGGGACTCAGCCTATGGGCGACCAGCAAGGGGACTCAGCCTATGGAGGACCGGCAAGGGGACTCGGCCTATGGAAGACCCGAGAGTCATTCTTCCTGATGATGAAGATTCAGAGTCTTAAATGGAGACTGGGGAGATTGATTCTCCACCGGATGTCAGCACTAAAGATGAGCCTCCGTCAGTGGCCCTTCGGCACTCAACAAAGAAAAAATGATTCCCAATCTGCCTCACTTCCCGATTCGGCTTAACCTGCAACCGACTCGAGGCCCTGTGCCAAGCGGCGAAAGAATCCTCATCGCTGCAAGAGTGAGGGGGATGATATGGATTTGAGGGTGGAGGAATATGATAATCCTCAAGAGGACCATGGAGGATCGCTGATTGATCTCTGATTTGCTTTGTAGAATACAAGTTCCCATGCTGAGTGGGAGGAGGCCCCTCCCTAGCTAGGGCTCGTTAGCGGGACCTTTAAATACAGCTCCCAGACCTGGACCGGGAGTTCCCGATAGTCCTGGGCAGGGAAGCCAGTTTTGTGTGTCACAGCAGCTGCTTTATTTTCAGTTTAAAATAAGCTAGTTTGGCCTCTCGCTCCATCCCTCCTGGAATTAATACACCTGGGAATGAAGTAGAGGATTTGGATGGTTTACATGCACAATAATGGACCTCCATGTGTGAGCTAACAGGTTGGAATCTAAAGTAAAGTTTGTTACAACAAACAACTCAGCTCTTGGGAAGTGAATAGATAAAATGACACTACTATTCCTGGCCAACATGGATATGATTCCATAACTTCTCCATCAATAATGCCTGGAGACCACACTGTTGTGAGACTGGGATTGATTTTAACATGGAAGTTGTATTCTTTAACTACCCTCAAGCCACTGCATTTTGCTGGGTAAGTCAGTCTCCTCACTGTTAATTTGGTCATGAGCTCTGTTTCCTCTAGAAGGTATTTTGACAACCCAACTCCAATTCATTGGATGACGCTCTCTATTGCGGGTGGGTATAGATTTTCACATTAAGACTCATCAATACGCACAGCAAAAAGGTGTGACTCTTACTCATGTTTACCATGCAATAAAGAGGATGTGGCGCACATATTTCCAGCCGATTGGCGTGGACAGGGGAGCTGTACACCAATCCCCAGACACCCGATCAGGGTTGTGAAGTGAGACTGGCTCCACCACTTCCATCTCACCATCAGTAACATCAACCCATCCACCTCAATGGCTGCTCTTGCCTGTTGAATTAGACCACAAGTCGATATGGCTGTGGTCTACATGTAAAATCCTCAAGATCCTGTGGAAAAAAAGGAGATGGTGGTTGCCCCCTAGAGGACAGCTAACATCATTTGGCAGTCATTACCAAACAAGCATCAAGATAAAGCTTGGCTGGTGGTGAGAGGGGCCCTCCAGCCCCGTCAGATCCTTCATGTACATCCAATGACTCTGCGCCACTGCATGCTGTCCTTCGGGTGACTGTAGTGGGGGGGGGGGGGGGGGGGGGGAGACTGTCATCTATCTCCTTCTGGAGTGTGTGCTTGCAAAGCAGGTCTAAAAAACATTACAATGCTTTTTGTCAAAGTATATTCTGGGCAGTCCTGTAACCCAGGATTCTATACTCTAACTCTGTCACATTCCAAAATCCAGGATTACGCACTAAAGGCTGCACTGAAACTTCGGGAAACTCTGAAAAAGCTCTGGCGGGAGAGGCCACGGCCTATAACCCTGCCACTATAATAAAGTCTGGATCCTGTGTGAAACCCCTTGGACTTTATGTGTCAAGAAATGTTTGATGCAATGTGAATATAAAAGTAGTCTGCATTGTAAGTGCAACAAGGCACCCCGGAGGCCATATGCTGCAATCAGCTAAATTGGTCAGTATTGCATCATGTGAACTGCCATATTTCAACTGGTTTTAATATTTCTTTTCAGATTTTGTCAATAAAGTACACTTTCTGAATAAAAATTTGTGTGTGTACTTCTGAACACTCCCAGGGCAGGTGCAGCATGGGGTTAGATACAGAGTAAAGCTGTTTCTACACTGACCCCATCAAACACTCCCAGGACAGGTACAGTACGGGGTTAGATACAGAGTAAAGCTCCCTCTACACTATCCCCATCAAACACTCCCAGGACAGGTACAGTACGGGGTTAGATACAGAGTAAAGCTCCCTCTACACTATCCCCATCAAACACTCCCAGGACAGGTACAGTACGGGGTTAGATACAGAGTAAAACTCTCTCTACACTATTCCCATCAAACATTCCCAGGACAGATACAGCACGGGGATAGATACAGAGTAAAGCCCCCTCTACACTACCCCATCAAACATTTCCAGGACAGGTACAGCACGGGGTTAGATACAGAGTAAAACTCTCTCTACACTATCCCCATCAAACATTCCCAGGACAGGTACAGCATGGGGCTAGATACAGAGTAAAGCTCCCTCTACACTATTCCCATCAAACACTCCCAGGACAGGTACAGTACGGGGTTAGATACAGAGTAAAGCTCCCTCTACACTGTCCCCATCAAACACTCCCAGGACAGGTACAGCACGGGGTTAGATACAGAGTAAAGCTCCCTCTACACTGTCCCCATCAAACACTCCCAGGACAGGTACAGCACGGGGTTAGATACAGAGTAAAGCTCCCTCTACACTGTCCCCATCAAACACTCCCAGGACAGGTACAGCATGGGGTTAGATACAGAGTAAAGCTCCCTCTACACTGTCCCCATCAAACACTCCCAGGACAGGTACAGCACGGGGTTAGATACAGAGTAAAGCTCCCTCTACACTGTCCCCATCAAACACTCCCAGGACAGGTACAGCACGGGGTTAGATACAGAGTAAAGCTCCCTCTACACTGTCCCCATCAAACACTCCCAGGACAGGTACAGCACGGGGTTAGATACAGAGTAAAGCTCCCTCTACACTGTCCCCATCAAACACTCCCAGGACAGGTACAGCATGGGGTTAGATACAGAGTAAAGCTCCCTCTACACTGTCCCCATCAAACACTCCCAGGACAGGTACAGCACGGGGTTAGATACAGAGTAAAGCTCCCTCTACACTGTCCCCATCAAACACTCCCAGGACAGGTACAGCACGGGGTTAGATACAGAGTAAAGCTCCCTCTACACTGTCCCCATCAAACACTCCCAGGACAGGTACAGCACGGGGTTAGATACAGAGTAAAGCTCCCTCTACACTGTCCCCATCAAACACTCCCAGGACAGGTACAGCACGGGGTTAGATACAGAGTAAAGCTCCCTCTACACTGTCCCCATCAAACACTCCCAGGACAGGTACAGCATGGGGTTAGATACAGAGTAAAGCTCCCTCTACACTGTCCCCATCAAACACTCCCAGGACAGGTACAGCATGGGGTTAGATACAGAGTAAAGCTCCCTCTACACTGTCCCCATCAAACACTCCCAGGACAGGTACAGCACGGGGTTAGATACAGAGTAAAGTTCCCTATACACTGTCCCCATCAAACACTCCCAGGACAGGTACAGTACGGGGTTAGATACAGAGTAAAGCTCCCTCTACACTATCCCCATCAAACTCTCCCCGGGCAGGTACAGTACGGGGTTAGAGACACAGGGTGTGACCTAACTAAATTCGTTCTAAGTGTGTTAGTGAGTGGAAAATGACGGGTGTTTCCTGAAAGCCAACCCCGTGAGGCCATCACCAGTAGGTAACATTAATTGGTGCACTTAACGTGGCCCGAAGGGCTTCATATTACAAATGACTATCCTGCCGGCTGATTTGCAAGGACTGTGCCCGGCAGCTCCCTGATAACGACGGGGATCAGCACCTAAACCGATCCCGTGGAGCAAACCCCACACAGCCACGCCACCGCGCAGACCAGCCCCACGATTCGGAGATGCCGACCTGGCAGGACTGCTGGACGCAGTGGAGTCCAGATGGGATACCCTGTTCCCCTGAGGGGCTTGGAGAGTCAGCCACAGGGCAACCAATGCCGCCTGGGAGGAAGTGACTGCAGCCGTCAGCGCAGGGAGTGTGGACCGGCTCCAGTGCTGTACGAAAGCTGAATGATTTCCACCAGGCTGCCTGGGTAAGTTGGCACCGGCCTGCCTTGAACCGTCCCCGCCCAGCACCATACCGTGCCCCAGCCCACCCATGCCCAGCAATGGTGCCCACACCTGTTCCTCCCGCCACCCACCCACGGTTCCTCCTCTTCCTCCCTTGATGCATGATTTGTGCGGCTTACGATGCCCAGTCTAAGTCCCTGCAGGAGATGTTGGCCCACAACACACTGGAGAGGGCCCAGACGGGTGGCGGGGTCCTCACCCCGCATGAGGAACGGGGCCTGGAGGTCATGGGAGTGGCCGAGGACAGATTGGTCACAGACGTTGAGATTGGCCTATGCCACAGAGGCCCCCACCCAGATGTTCTGTCGCACATACGTTGTTCATGCCAGCATGTTGATCCTTCCCTCCCACTGACCACACGTCCATTCTCCCACAGAATCTCCATCCGATGGTGCCGGCCCATCCGGGATGGTCCTCCCTCCTGCTTCCCATGAGAACATCTTGGAGGAGAGCTCTGAGGATGCCACCATCATCGTGTCATTCCCACCCTCCACTAGCGCAGAGACAGACCTCGTTGGATAGGCTTCTGGAGCACAATCTGGTGAGCACCACACAGTTGCTGAATAATAATAATAATATTTAGTGTCACAAGTAGGCTGACATTAACACTGCAATGACATTACTGTGAATATCCCCGAGTCGCCACATTCCGGCACCTGTTCGGGTACAAACAGAGGGAGAATTCAGAATGTCGCAATTACCTAACAGCACGTCTTTCGGGGCTTGTGGGAGGAAACCAGAGCACCCGGAGGAAACCCACGCAGACACGGGGAGAACGTGTAGACTCCGCACCGACAGTGACCCAAGTCGGGAAGCGAACCTGGGACCATGGCGCCCTGAAGTATCAGTGCTAACCACTTGCTACTGTGTCGCAGCACACCAGGTGGAGGCAGGAACACCCAGGTGAGACAGCAGCCGGGGTCTGCTGGAGCACAGGGCCCAGCTGGGTCCCAGTCAGATGCTGAGCCTCTGGACCAGGTTTACCCGGAGCTGATGCAGTCGATATGGTGCGGTCGAGAGATTCAGAGGGGATGCCAGCGACACTCCAGCAGGTCCACAGCTGATTGGAGGAATCCCAAAGGCTGCGGGTGCTGGAGGTGGCACCAGCAATATGTGGCAGCGAGGTCAATACTGATAGGGTGGTGCCCGCAGTGGAGAGCCTGCAGAACAATGTCAGCACCATGAGTGGGGGTGTCCAAGGCATTGCTCAGTCACTAACTGCCATGACTGAGAGCCTCGGCAGCAAGTCCCAGTCGCTGGGTGACTTGTCACAGTCTCAGATGGACCTTGCCGGAAAGCTGCGGAGCATATCCCAGTCTCAGCTGGGCATTGCTGAGGCGCTCCAGAGCTGTCCCGGTCACCAAGGACTGTGTCCCAGATGGAGTTGGACATTGACGAGACGCTGCAGAGCATGGCCCACTCACAGAGGGGCATCGCTGAGGCCATCAACACCATGGTGCAGACATTGGGGAGCCACCAGGGCTGGCAAAGACAGCTGATGCAGGGGGACCAAGAGCTTAATCCAGTTGCCCCTCTGTCCCAAGGAGACCCCCAGGGCCGTACGGGCACTGGTTGGGAGGAGGGCACATTGGAGCTGCCCTATGGTTTGCTGATGGCGGCCACCAGCTCCCCTGAGTCCCTCCCTTGACAACTGCGTGGCTTGGAGTCAGCATCCGGAACATGATGGCATGGCAGGCCATGTGCCGCCAGCAAGTGGGCTAGGGCCCTCTGGCCCCAGGGCCCCCAGAGGACACCCACCATTGGCATCAAAGGCCAGGAGACGTGGTAAGCAGCAGGCTGCCTCCACTGCTGATATGCATCCTGCGGACACATCAATCGTAATGGCGGAGCATCGAGGGGATCACTGAGCGGGCACTGTGGTGGAGAAGGCGCGATGGAGGGCGGTGGAGGTTAAGGGGAGCGGAGAAGGGGGTGGAGGGGTGGGGAGGTGAGGCAGCACCATCAGAGTATAAGGGCAGTTGGGGTCACATTTGTACAACAATAAATCATAGTAATAAGAATAATCTTGATTGTCACAAGTAGGCTTACATTAACACTGCAATAAAGTTACAGTGAAAAAACTGTTTATCCAGCAAGCTGGGAGAGAAAACCGACAACAAATTACTGAGGATTCTAGAGGGGCATTTCTCACCACAACCTTGCCTAATTGCAGAAAGGTTGGGAAGAAGGTGAAAGCATCTTACAATTTGTGGCGACCTTAAGAAAGTTAGAAAAATACCGTGAATTTGGTGCAACACGAGACAACACTCTTCATGATAGGCTGGTATGTGGACTCTCCAATTAAGCTATTGTAAGTGACTTAACTCTCAAATTGTTGAAATTGTCACGTTGATGGAGCTAGCAACTAGCAGATAGGAGCTGGAGTGAAGATCCATTAGACGGAGACCACCAAAAACATGACTACAAGGGTACAACCGTGTCATCGCTGTAAACAAGTGGAACACTCAGCGGGGGAATGCTGGAGTAGAGAAAATAAGTGCAAGAACTTGGCAAAATTGCCAAAGCATGCTGGGTTTGGCAAAACCTCACCAACACCCAAGATGTGCAGGAAAATAAAACACAACCAAGCACATTAGTCAAGTCGATTGTTTTTAGTTCATGGAATGTGGACGTCACTGGCCATCCCTGGGGTTATTTAAGAGTCAACCACATAGCTGTGGGTCTGGAGTCGCATGTTGGCCAGACCAGGTAAGGGTGGTAGATTTCCCTATAGGACATTAGTGAACCAGATGGGGTTTTATGACAATCGACTCATGGTCACCATTAGAATTATAATTCCAGATTTTTATTGTATTCAGATTTCACCATCTGCATTGGTGGGATTCGAACCCAGGTCTCCAGAGCATGACTCTGCGTATTTGGATTACTCGTCCAGCAACAATACCACTATGCCACTATGATAAGCTAACAGACATAGTTCAAGATCCCTCAGGAGACGATGTACCCGAACAACTTCAAAAGCTAAAACGTGACGTCTTGTCAGTACAGGGCGATCAACAAAGTTTCTGGTATTCCCAAAACTTGTTGGTAACCAAGTCAAAATGGAAGTGGATACGGGTGGAACTGTATCATTAATACCTGAAACAAATTTTAGTCAAAAGTTGAAGCATCTACCGTTAAAACCATCAAATGTGATCCTAAGGATGTACACAGAAGAGGCTGTACCATTAAAAGGCTACATCATGGTAAAAGAAGAAGTAAATGGACAAACAGCGGAGTTGTCTCTCCACTTCGTCCATGGAGATTTTCCTGCTTTATTTGGTAAAACATGGCAGGAAGAAAAATCTAAATCAACTGAGGAGTGGTAAATCAACTGACAGATTAAAAGAGTGACCTACAACAGCTATTGGAAAAGTATTAAAAACTATTTGAAGACTCATTGGGATCAATGGCAGGAGAAGTCCAACCCCAAATACATTATGCCTAACAGTGTGCTGAAATGTCTCAAAGCTAGAACAGAACCATTTGGGATGACATCTGATCCTGTTCTTTTTCATAGGTCCATGGATCAGATTTTGAGTGGGTTAAATGAGATGCAATGTTATCTGGATGATAGCCTCCTCACTGGTGCAAGTGAACGAGAGCAGTTGAAGAACTTGGAAGCTACACTGGAACATCTACAAAACCATAATCTCAGTATTAAAACGGAAATGTTTGCCTTTTTCAAGACATCCATAAACAACCTGGATCACATCATTGATAAAGATTATTTACTTATGGAGCCGGAAAAGAAAGGGGCCGGGATTCTCCGAGCCTCCGCATCGCAATCGCGCCCAGCGCGGGGGTGGAGAATAGAGTGTCAGACCCGCGATCGGGTCCGACGCCTTCCATAATTCTCCGGACACCAGGGGTCGGGGGCCATTTGAAGAGGCTCCCGTGGCAATTCTCTGCTAGCAACTGGCCGAGTTCCCACCGTCGTGATTCAATCATGGTTCCACCCATGGTGGGCACTTGGCGTGGTGGCTGCGGACACAGTCCACGGCTGCCCTGGTTGGGGGGGTCGCGGGGGGATCTGTCACCGGGGGGGGCCTCCAGGACGGGCAGGCTCACGATTGGGGGCAACGGTGGGCCTATATTGTGGCAGTGAGCCCGCTGTGTAGGTCCGCCATGTTGCGCGGGGCCACCGCCACAGGCGCTGTTGCTAATTGTGTTTTTCTTAATTTGGCTTTGAAGATGGCGGCCAATATGGTCCCCTTCCTTAATTCTAATTACGTTTGCTCTAGAGTTGCCAGGTATCTCTTGATACCGCCACAAGGTTCAAAACCGAATATTGATCAAAGACTCGATACACCAGTTAGTAAGTTCAAACTCAATGCTCATTTATTTACACAGTCAAATATACTCATGCATAAAATTCTACAAACTAAACTATCACTACTGCTAAAAGCCTATACTTAGCTTTGGGCGCCCACTCAGTCAGAGGAACAATGGCCGTTGTTCGGTTCTGAGGCTGCTGGGGTCGAATTGGTACGGAATAACAGCTAGGAGCATCTGTCTCGTAGCGTGCATTGAGCTTGGACTTACTTGTTGTGATGTTGCTGTTGGGCAGGTCTCTCCTTGGTGAGAGCCGGGGCCGCAAGAGAGCGATTCTCTCTTGGGGGATTCTTCTTATACCCAAAAGGGGCTTTGTGCGCTTTTGGGCGGGCCTTGAACTTGGCCCCAATTAATTGGGCCGTTTCCCAATTGCTCCTATCGATTTCCTCCAATAGAGGGGTGGGTGCCCTAATTGCTGGGCGTGTCCTAGGTGGCCGATGGCCTGCTTTGTTCTGGTCTCCTCTGGCGCCGGGGTATCTGTCTTGATATTGTTTACTTAAATGTTATCTTTTTGTCCCTGGGGATGACTCATTAGTATGGAAATGATTTGCAGTATCGGTTTTGTCTGGGAGCTACGGCTCCAATCAACAGACAAACCCTGCACCTGCTTGCTTTCTTAGTATCGTCCATTTCCCCTGCAATCTTTGCAAAGTGTCCATTTTGTAATCGGGAAGTGGCCATCCCAGATGGCTACAGCGCGGACTCGCGGCCGCAAATGAAGGGCCTCGTATCAGCAGCCAGAGCTGCGTGGACTACTCCGGGGCCTTGCTAGCCCCCTTCAAAACGGAGAATCACTCTGGACTTTCTAGAAAAAAATCCAGAGTGATTTGCACCCATTTTCTTGCGGGCATGGGGACATAGCCCCATTATCAGAGAATTCCATCCAGGATCTTAGAGCAACACGTCCTCAAAATGTGACACAGCTGAGGTTGTTTCTGGGATTCATCAATTATTACAATACATTCATCCCAAATTTAGCAACGCAACTGAAGCTTTTACGCACTTTGTTATGTGCGGGACAGAAGAATGTGAAAGTGCGGATAAAAAGGTAAAAGAAGACTTAAAGATATCAGAGCTGTTGGTTCATTATTTTTTTAAAATTAATTTAGAGTATCCAATTCTTTCTTTTCAAATTAAGGGACAATTTAGCGTGGCCAATCCAACTAACCTGCACATCTTTGGGTTGTGGGGGTGAGACCCATGCAGACAGGGGGAGAATGTGCAAACTCCACACGGACGGTGACCCAGAGCCTGGATTCGAACCCGGGTCCTCATCGCCGTGAGGCAGCAATGCTAACCACTGCGCAACGGTGCTGCCCTGTTGTTGGTTTATTATAATCCCGAGATGAAGTTGCAACTTGTATGTGATGCTTCACTCTATGGGGTTGGTGCGGTTACCTCACACATTCTGCCTTTAGTAGAGGAACGCCTGATAACATTTGCATCACAAATTCTCACTGGCACAGAAACAAATTAGGCTAAACTGTAAAAAGAAGCTTGAGCATTAGATTTGGAGGAAGAAGGTTTCATCATTACCTTTATGGACATCATATTCGTTGCTTGACGGATCGCCGAACCTTGACGACAATCTTTGGGCCGTATAAAGCTTTTCCTTCTTCAGCAGCTGGTAGGTTACAGAGATGGTGTTTCATACTATCATCTCACACCTAGAATATTAAATCTCGCAAATCGGAGCACCGTGCGAACGCTGATGCTTTGTCAAGATAGCCGTTATAAATCAAACAGCATTCGGAAGAATATTTTGTAAACATCATCAGCGGGATGCTCCATTCCTGAGACTAAATGTTGACGCCAGGGCAGAATTCATGGACTGCCACGACGGTAAAACTGGCTCCAAACTTGGACTGATTCAGCGACTGTGGAGGGACGTGGAACACAATTGATTCTAATGAGAAACGGTGCGGGATTCGCCGGGTCTGTGATTGACACTTGGGAGCCTGACCAGCTGCAGCCGCATGTACACATTACACGCCCCACACATATTCATCCCAGCCAACAAGGTGGCATTGGTTACGCTGGAGTACACCCATCCCGCTGATGGGTCGGCTGGGACCAGGACCAAGGGGCACCCGGGGTGTTGTGGGGGGGGGGGGGGCCCTGGGGAGACACCTATATGATCTGTGTCCTTACATTCACAGTGGGCAGTCAGCAGCGTGTGCAGCTGCATGGCTGCCTTGCCGGCTGTGGCAATGGTGTTGCGTGCCGGTCCACCCCAACCCCACAGCCCACCTTTGTCACCCCCCCCCCCCCCCCACCCCCCCCCGCTACTTCCTCTCGGCCTTGTAGATACTTGGGTATGTATAGAAGGGGCTGATGGGTAATGGAAAGACCACTAGGGGGAGCACTGGCGTGTATAAAAAGGGGGAGCAAGCAGCCCTCTGGGATGTTGGGTGGATTAGACCGTGAGGAAAACAGAGGCAGAGATTTAGCTCAGGGCTGCTAGTGTGGTCAGGCCTAGTTGGAGTGTATAGAAAAGTTGTAACCTTTCTACTAGTACAGTTCTTAAAGTACGAACTCACGCAGTTATTTAAGTTGTGTTGCTCAATAAACCTTCTGTAAAACTTCTGGACGACTTTGAGCCTTCTTCCAGAGCGTCTACTGTAACTGAGTTGAGTAGCACAGATTATCTGCCTTACAGGTAACAAAACAGGCCCTGGCTGAAGCCCCCCTGGCCAACGGCACACCTGTCAGCAAGCTCTGGTGATGTTGTACACTTTCCGTACCCCCTCCCTCTCCCTCAGCAGCCACAGCGCCTGCTTCATGAATTTTAAAAGCACAAGTGAACCTCGCCGTGGGGAATTCGCCCCAGTGGAGGTGGAGAGTCGCGGAGGCCCGCTAATGATATGCAAATGGTGTTTACCGTACACACGTTCTGGACCGTATTGATGCTGCTGTTGAGGCACCGGAGAATTGCGTTTTGGCGTGAAACCGGCGTCTACCACAATTTCGGTGTCAAAACCGATTCTCCGCCCAATCGCGTTTCCCGATTCCGGCGTCAGGTGACGGAGAATCCTGCCTCCTATATTTCTCACACGTGAATAATGTACCTGTGAATTCTCCTCAAGTACACATATAAAATAAACAATCCAGGGATGGAGAAGGCTATGGACGTGGTCCAAAAAGGAACAATGACTGAAATACATGGTAAAAATCCAGACCTCAAGCCCTACATCACAAGAAGACTTGAGTTGAGAGTCCAGGGCGGCACGGTAGCACAGTGGTTAGCACTGTTGTTTCACAGTTCCAGGGTCCCAGGTTCGATTCCCGGATTGGGTCACTGTCTGTGCGGAGACTGCACGTTCTCCCCGTGTCTGCGTGGGTTTCTTCCGGGTGCTCCGGTTTCCTCCCACAAGTCCCGAAAGATGTGCTTGTTAGGTGAATTGGACATTCTGAATTCTCCCTCTGTGTACCCGAACAGGCGCAGGACTGTGACGACTAGGAGATTTTCACAGTAACTTGATTGCAGTGTTAATGTAAGCCTACTTGTGACACTGATGAAAGATTATGATAGAATGGAGTTTTATTGTGGCGAATCCGAGTGATTATTCCTCCGTGCTTGCTTAATAAAATCCTTGATCAACTGCATGAGGGACCTCCTGGTGTGGTGAGGATGAAGGATTTTGAACACAGTTACTTTTGGTGGCCAGGATTAGATGCTCAAATTGCAGAGCAAGTGGGTCAATGTCAGTCCTGTGCAAAACTAAGAGACCACTCCACAACCGTGGGAATGGCCAACATAGCCATGTGTTACGAATCCCTGGTCAGATCCCAATAGTGGCTAAGATATTGGACTAGAACCGCAATGTGTTTTTAATTTTTAAGGGTGGAAGGAAACAAACAGATTTCTTCTAAAATAGAGTAAGTTTATGTTAGTGGAATGACTAATTTTGGTACAAGTGTGTTTTTGAAACGGCCTGGGCTAAATTATAATTGTTTAGTGATATTAAGTGCTCTGCCACTGGTGAGTGTGGAGGAACATTTACAGATAGAAATAAAAATAGAAAAGTGCAGGAAATTCGCAGCATCTGTGGAGGGAGCAAAACAGAGTTAACGTTTTGAGTTGAACATGGTGTTTCCTCAGAACAGGCTTTGAGAGAATGTTTTGATTTTGATTTCCAGCATCTGCAGAATTTTGCTTCTGTTCTCGTGTAAATCCTCTGGGACGTTTGATATTTACCCCCAAACACGAAGTGAGGCAAGGATTGAGATCTGCGGAGTGGAGTAGCATGAAGAGGATTGCCTAGATTGGCAGTATGTTGATGTGGAACAAATATTTAAAAAAGAAAGATGTCAAGTTTTCACCCTTTCTGCCCTGTCCAGATTGCTCGTGCCTTTGAGCACCTCCTCGAATCTCCTTTGAATCTTCTCTTCTCCAAGGACAACTGGGATATGGTACGAATTAAGTAATGGCATGATGGGAAAACTGGTCAATGGGAAGACTGGTCAAAAGGTGTGATACAATGTAAGAAAGACTGAAACTACTCATTCCAGCTCCCCAGGCCCAGGTAAAGAATGCTGCCTTAACTATTTTCAGACTAGTATGGCCATAGGCCAACTCTGCATAACTTGAAGTCTGAAAAGATCAGCGAAGGTCGCGCCATTCCAAAACACCGGACCTCGGCAACTCCTGATAAAACTAACTCGTCATAACCCAGGGCCGTAGGAATTAAAACAAGATAAGCTTAGGAAGAAACAAGTCTATTCCGACCTTTCAATGTTCCCTCCAAGGACTAAATAATGGTATGAGTGATCTGACCAAACATGGTCTGGTCTATGCTTCCGTTTGTATTTCCGATCAAACTCCTGACTATACTGTTGTCACACAATCTTGATAATGATGATGTCTAAATATTGAGCTAATTCTGTGCGAAAGCGCGGAAAATGTGAAAGACTCAGCAGTTTTGTTGAATACTCTCTGACTTCAAGTTTCAGCCATTACTGCATGCAATTGTTTCGAAAATAAAACGTTGTTATTCTGTCTTAACGAGTGTGTTGAATCTTTCTACTACAGAAGTGGGAAAATATTGACTTTGACACAACAGCCCCGGTTTCTCCAATCTTACCAGTTTCTGGGATCTTGCTGTGCAGCAATTAGCTGCTATAGTTCCGACATTACAGCAGTGACGATACTCCAAAAGTATTTAATCAGCTTTGGAAGGTCATGCTAAATAAATGCAAGTTCTGTTTCGTTTTTTTCATACTCAGCCTGTTAATGCTTTGTTTACCAGCAGGTGGCACCATTAGACTGTTCCTGATTTCAAGGGGAACTCAGACAGCAAGTTTAAAATTGTACCCATTTCTGAATCTGTGCTCCCCAGACTTCTAGTCCAGGCTGAGGATATGCCCCAGACATTTTTTGAACCTCATATTTAAAAGACTGTGTTCTGGATAACACTCTGAGACCTTTTTTATTCTAAAAAATGTATTATTTTGTGGGATGTGGGTGTCACTGTCTTGGCCAGCATTTATTGCCCATCCCTAGTTGTCCTGCATTATTGCCCATCCACAGTTGTCCTGTGGTGGTGAGCTGCCTTCTTGAACTTTGTGGTGTAGGTATAGCTAAAGTACTGTTAGGAACCAGTACCAGACTTTTGACCCAGTGTTATAACCTGCCAACTTACCATTGACTGGGGACTAATGACAATCCCACAATCCTGTGGGAGTATGAGCTTCCCCAATGAGGGGGGCAGAGAAACCATTAGCAAACTCCTCGTATAAATAAAGCTGGCCAGTTTAGGAACCAGCAGGAAGGAGTGTGCAGCAAGGGAAGTTGCTGCTTCTGTTATATATATGTTATTGTAAATAAATGTTATTACTTTGTTTCCTTAAAACTCATGCTGGATTCTTCGTGGCCCTCACAAAACTGGCGACGAAGGTTGAAGTGAATAGCTGTCTACACTGCTGAAGCCACCTCCCTGGATTTTTGTTGGATACAGGTTGGAAGTTGTTTTCTATGATACCATGCCTCTGTACGGACGTTTGGATGTTTTTGATGCTGCGCTGGAAAGCTGGAACCAGTACACACAACGGATGCGTTACTATTTCCGGGCAAACAATATTACCAAAAACGAGCGCCAGGTGGTCATATTGCTCACCGCCTGCGGCCCGCATATGTTTGGGGTGATTAGGAGCCTTACGTACCCAGCTGCATCGGACACCAAAACGTTTGATGAACATGTGAATATAGTGGGGCAACATTTTAACCCAACCCCGTCCACGATAGTCCAGCGTTACCTGTTTAATACCGCTGAGAGGACCCCTGGAGAATCCCTTGCCAATTTTCTATCCAGGCTACGCAGGATTGCGGAGTTCTGTGACTATGGTGAGACCTTGTCAGAAATGTTACGCGACCGTTTGGTTTGTAGTATTAACAATGCGGCCACCCAGAGAAAGTTGTTAGCGGAGCCAACATTGACTTTTCAACAGGCCATTCAAATAGTATTGTCCCGAGAGAGCGCAGAACGAGGAGTGCAGGAGCTACAGGGATTGGAAGTGCATGCCTTGGGGCGCAACCCCTTCCGTCCGAAAACGTCCCCCCGCACTCCTGCGGTACCTTGGGCGAGGCAACGTCCGGACCGACGCCAGTGGCCGTCGGACATTCCTCCCCGAAGGGAGCCTTCTCCAGAACCAATGGATGAGGAGCCATGTCCGTGTCAGACTTGTAGGCGCCAACCCCGTCGCGGACGGCGGTCCTGGGGGCGGCCGTCGTTCCGACCGAAACTGGGACCAGCCCAGGGGCCGTAACTGGGACCAGCCCAGGGGCCGTACCTTCCATGTGGATGAACCTGCGGCGGCTACTCCTGAGGACGTGGAGACGGAGGACGACTGCCTGCAGTTGCATTGTGTGGCAGCTCCCCGTGTGGCCCCCATTAAGGTGACAGTACGGGTCAATGGCCACCCGCTTGAGATGGAGTTGGACACTGGCGCAGCGGTTTCCGTGATCGCCCAGAGGACATTCGACCGCATCAAGCAGGGTATACAGACCCTTACATTAACCGACTCACAGGCCAGGTTGGCCACCTACACGGGGGAACCACTGGACATTGCAGGAACTACAATGACCCCTGTTGTTTATGGACGCCAGGAGGGGCGTTTCCCACTTATCGTGGTGCGCGGCCATGGGCCCAGCCTGTTGGGTCGGGACTGGTTGCGCCATTTGCGGTTGCAATGGCAGCATATCCTCCAAACAGTTTCTGAAGGGTAGACTGAGGTGCTAGGACGATACCCAGATGTATTCCAGCCTGGTTTGGGAAAAATAAAAGGGGCCGCAGCCCGTATCCAAGTCGAACCAGGAGCCACGCTGCGCTATTTCCGGGCACGCCCGGTGCCTTACGCCTTGCTCGAGAAAGTAGAAGGGGAGCTCACTCGTTTGGAGAGTTTGGGTATTATCAGGCCCGTCCGTTTTGTTGACTGGGCAGCACCAATTGTATCTGTAATGAAGCCAGATGCCACAGTTCGCTTGTGTGGCAACTATAAACTTCTTCACGACTCGACCGATATCCAATGCCTCGCAGAGAGGATCTCTACGCGAAGCTTGCAGGTGGACTCTCGTTCACAAAATTAGATATGAGTCACGCCTACCTGCAGTTGGAGCTGGACCCTGCCTCCCGACCATATGTAACGATTAATACACACCGGGCCTGTATGAATATACACGGTTGCCCTTTGGAGTATCCTCTGCCTGCGCAATTTTTCAACGTTTCATGGAGGGCATTTTGAGAGGTTTACCACGTGTTGCTGTCTACTTAGATGACGTTTTGATTACAGGGACGTCGGAGCAGGAACATTTGGAAAATCTGGAGGCTGTCCTTCGACGCCTTTCGGAGGCAGGAGTCCGTTTACGTCGCACAAAGTGCGTATTTCAGGCAAAGGAAGTAGTCTACCTAGGTTATCGGGTGGACCGCGAAGGTTTGCACCCCGTCGCAGAGAAGGTGCGTGCGATTCAACATGCCCCCGACCCGACTGACACTTCGCATCTTCGTTCTTTTCTCGGTCTCGTAAACTATTACAGGAAGTTCCTCCCCAATCTGGCAACTACGCTGGCCCCTTTGCACCTTCTGCTAAAGAAAAATCACACCTGGCTTTGGGGTCAGCCGCAAGAAACCGCTTTCCGGCGGGTAAAGCAACAATTGTCGCCGTCTGGGTTACTAACCCACTATGATCCTGGAAAGCCTTTGCTCGTCACATGTGATGCATCCCCGTATGGTATTGGGGCCGTCCTGTCCCACAAGATGGCGAACGGGGCCGAGCGACCGATAGCTTTTGCCTCCCGCACATTGACTGCAGCGGAGAAAAAGTACACGCAGATCGAGAAGGAGGGCCTGGCAGTGGTTTTTGCGGTGAAACGCTTCCACCAGTACGTGTATGGTCGCCATTTCACTATCGTGACTGATCATAAGCCTCTGCTGGGACTTTTCAGAGAGGATAAGCCAATACCGCCCATTGCTTCCGCACGGATCCAGCGCTGGGCTTTGTTGCTTGCTGCATATGAGTATTCTCTGGAGTACAAACCAGGTACGCAGATAGCAAATGCCGACGCACTGAGCCGATTGCCTTTATCGACCGGCCCCATGTCGACCCCCACGACCGGTGAGGTGGTTGCAACCCTAAATTTTATGGACACCTTGCCTGTCACGGCATCACAGATCCGTGAGTGGACCCAGACGGAGCCAGTCCTGTCAAAGGTTCGGCACATAGTCCTGTATGGTGGGCAGCATAGACAGCTCCCAGGCGAGTTGCGGGCATTTTCCTCCAAGCTGTCAGAATTCAGCGTGGAAGATGGCATCCTCTTGTGGGGGACGCGTGTGATTGTCCCGGAAAAAGGCCAGGAGCTGATACTAACAGACTTGCACAATGGGCATCCAGGAGTGACCAAAATGAAAATGGTGGCCCGGAGTTATGTCTGGTGGCCAGGCCTCGACACCGACATTGAGAAGGTGGCCCAAAACTGCTCCATTCGCCAGGAGCATCAGAAGCTTCCGCCGGCCGCGCCCCTACATCACTGGGAATGGCCAGGGCAGCCTTGGGCATGCTTGCATGCAGATTTCACAGGCCCTTTACAAGGATCCATGTTCCTTCTATTAATTGACGCCCAGTCTAAATGGCTAGAGGTGCATTAGATGCAGGGGACAACGTCCCGCGCAACAATTGGAAAGATGCGTTTGTCGTTTAGTACGCATGGCCTTCCCGAGGTGCTGGTCACGGATAATGGCACTCCATTCACGAGTGAGGAGTTTGCGAGGTTCACGAAGATGAACAGCATACGCCATATCCGCACTGCCCCTTACCACCCGGCTTCAAATAAGTTGGCAGAGCGCGCAGTGCAGACATTCAAACGGGGCCTAAAGAAGCAGTCTTCCGGATCAATGGACACGAGACTGGCTCGCTGTTTGTTTACGTATAGGACCACCCCCCATGAGGTGACTGGGGTAGCTCCCGCAGAACTCCTAATGGGCCGGAGACTTCGCACCCGCCTAAGTATGGTTTTCCCGGACATTGGCGCAAATGTACGCCGCACACAAGAACGGCAGGGACAGGGATTATCTCGGCATCGGCCGATTTGGCAGTTTGCGCCCGGTGACCCAGTGTTCGTTCGGAATTTTGCTGGTGGTGCCCAGTGGGTTCCTGGTGTAATCTTTCGCCAAACGGGCCCTTTCTCTTACCAGGTGCAAGCCCAGGGTCGTCTCCAGCGCAAACATGTAGACCACGTTCGGTCCAGAAGACTATCCCCTCAAAAGATTCCCTGCCCCCGGAGCTCATTTCATAGAACCATAAAATTCCTACAGTGCAGAAGGAAGCCATTCGGTCCATTGAGTCTGCACTGACACTTTGGAAACGCACTTTACCTGGGCCCACTCTCCCGCAACTTCATAACTCCACCTAACCCTCACGTCTTTGGACTGTGGGAGGAAACCAGAGCACCCGGAGAAACGCACGCAGACACTGGGAGAACGTGCAAACTCCACACAGACAGTCACCCAAGGCCGGAATGGAACCCGGGTGCCTGGTGCTGTGAGGCATCCGTGCTAACCATTGTGCCACTGTGTCACCCTTGATGGTGTGCCCTGTGCATTTTCTGCCCTTGTCCTTCTAAGTGGTAGAGGTTGTGGGTTTGGTTGTGGCTTTCCAAGGGAGCCTTGGAAAGATGCTGCAGTGAATCATGTATCTCGTACACACTGCTGCCATTATACGTCGGTGGTGTCGGGAGTGAGTGCTGAAGGTGGTGGAGGGGGTGCCAATCAAGCGGGCTGCTTTGTCCTGGATGGCATTGAGCTTCTTGAGTGTTGTTGGAGCTGCACTCATCCAGGTAAGTCAAACGTATTCCATCACACTCCTGATTTGTGCCTTGTAGATGGTGGACAGGCTTTGGGGAGTCAGGAGGTGAGCTACCCACTGCAGAATTCCCAGCCGCTGATCTATTCTGATAGCCACAGTATTTATATGGTTAGTCCAGTTCAGTTTCTGATCAATGGTAACCCCCAGGATGTTGACAATGAGGAATTCAGCGATGGTAATGACATTGAATTTCAAGGGGTGAAGATTCAATCCTTCTTATTAGAGATGGTCATTGCCTGCCATTTGTGTGGCACAAATGTTACTTGCCACTTGTCAGCCTGGATATTGTCCAGGTCTTGCTGCATTTAGACATGAAATTTCTACAGTGCAGAAGGAGGTCCTTCGGCCCATCGAGTCTGCACCGACCCTCAGAAAGAACACCCTACCTAGACCCCTCCCCTGCCCTATCGCCATAACACCATCTAACCTGCACATCTTTGGACACTGCGGGGCAATTTAGCATGGCCAATCCACCTAACCTGCACATCCTTGGAATGTGGGAGGGAACTGGAGCACCCGGAGGAAACCCACGCAGACACGGGGAGAACTCCACACAAACAGTCACCTGAGACCGGATTTAAACCCAGGTCCCTGGCGCTGTGAGGCAGCAGTGCTAATCACGGTGCCACCGCCCCATGGACTGCTTCAGTATCTGAGAATTCACAAATGGTGCTGACCATTGTGCAGAGCGAATGCTCTGGCCTTTGCCTGGCTGATAGCCCAAAGGCAAGTTCTGCTTGAGTGGAGTACTCCAGTTCCGCCCAGTGCTTCGTCATGGTTGAGTGACCTTGTGACGTTCTTGCACTTAGTAAAGGTCAAGTATAGCATGAGGGGGTGGGCAGAAGGGTTCTATTCGAGGTGGCAACCGTTCATTTCCTATTGCAGGAAGCTGGTCACTGTCAGATGATGGGGAGGGGGGTGTTCGCGATTGGTTTTGGGTTGTTGTCTTGGTTGTTTTTCTTTGTGGGGGTTGAGTCTAGAATTGGATTCGTACTTGTGAAATATGTTTTTTTACGGTGTTAGATGGAAAATATTTTCTTAATTTTGTTAAATAAATATTTTTATTAGCTTTTTCAAATTGTTTAACATCATTTACACATGTTTAACAATCCCCCCCTCAATCTGAAAACAATTAATCAACTAACTAACCCCCTTTTAGCAACTGACTGAGGCTAATTCCTTAAAGTGAGATATGAACGGACACCATCTCTTGTGAAACCTTCCTCATTCCCTCTTAAGCTAAATCTAACCTTCTCTAGGCTCAAAAACTCCATTAGGTCTCCCAGTCATATTGAAGCACAGGGTGGAACCACTGACTTCCAACCCAATAGAATCCACCTCCTTGCCACCAGCAAGGCAAAGGCTGAGAAATTTACCCCGCTCCTGTCTGGAGCTCCGGCAAGTCAGATACCCCAAATATGCCCCCCAGGGGACTGGGTCCAACTGTAACATTGTCGAGATGGTGCTAAAGAAGGTGTGCCAGAACCTCCTCAATTTTAGGCATGACCAAAACATGTGCACATGATTGGCCGGCCCTCTCCCATATCTTTCACAAATGTCCTCAACCTCTTCGAACAGGTGCCTCATTCTCGACTTTGTCAAATGTGTTCTGTGAACTGCCTTCAATCGTATTAGACCTCGCACACAAGGTCGATGCATTTAACTCCTGTAAAATTTCACACTACTGCTCTTCCTTCAACGTCTCCCCCAATTCCTCCTCCCATTTGGTCTTCACCCCATTCAGGGATTCTGATCCTGCTTCCATAATTTTTCCATAAATGACCAAGGTAACTCCCCCATCTCATCCCAACACTATCAACACCTCTCCCAGCAAAGAAGGGGGGGTAACAATGGGAAGGTAGGGAAGATCTTCTTTGCGAAAGCACGTACCTGCATATGTCTAAAGGCCTCCCTCCTCAGGAGCTCGTATTTCTCCCTCAATTCTTCAAATGTTGCAAAATGTCCTTCCAGGAAGAAGTCTTTCAATGTGATCACACCTTTTTCCTCCCGGTCTTGTAACCCAGTATCTATTTTTGCCCGTTCCAACAGATGGTTTTCTTGGACTGGCATCAGTTTTGAGCTTGTCCCTAATTTAAAATGTTTCCATATCTTCAGTGTTGCCACCACAACCAGGCTCTTCGAGTATTTCTACGGCACTAACTGGAGTGGCGCTATAGCCAACATTCATAGCCCCGACCCCTCATCTGCCCTTTCCTCCATCCGCACCCACACCATATCCAGTTCCCTATCCCAGCACTGAACCTTCTCGGCATTCACCGTCCAGTAATAGTGTATAAGATTCGGCAGGGCTCAAGCGCTCAATTGTCACCCCCTCTGAAGCAACGATTTATGAATCTTAGGGACATTCCCAGCCCATATAGACAAAGAGCTCAATCGTTCCATCTTGCAAAAAACTCTTTCGATAAAAAGACCGAGAGACACTGAAATAAAAACAAAAACCATGGTCGAATGTTCATTTTTACCACTTGCACTCGGCCCGCAAGCGATAGGGGCAGACGATCCCATCTTTGTAAAGCTTCCTTAACCCGTGCTGTCAGGCTTGTAAAATGTAATTTATGTATCTGAGACCAGTCTTGAGCCAACTGCACCCCAAGGATCTAACGTGGTTGGTTGCTGCCAGAAACGGCATCTCTCCCATGTTTGTCATTCCCTCGCTGTTGAGATTGAAATTTTTTCAAAATTTAACAATAGCCCGAGAAGCCTCCGAACCTTTTTAGTAGCCCCTTAATGTCTCCACTCATAGGTGTCGGGTCAGATATATATATATATAGAAGTAAATTGTTGGCCTATAATGACTCCCTGTGTTCCACCCCCCTCATTACCCCCTTCCATTTATTCGAGCTCCTCAACGCAAGGGCCAGGGGCTCTATTGCTAAAGAAAACAGTAGAGGGGACATGGGGCACCCTTGTCATGTTCCCCTCTGCAGGCGAAAGTACTCCGAGCTCACTTGCTTCATCTGCACACTCGCCCTCGGATCTGTGTACAATGATTTGATCCATGCTACAAATTTAGGCCCAATTACAAACTGTTCCAACACCGCAAACAAATACTCTATAGAACGCCTTCTCTGCATCTAATGCCAGTATTACCTCCTGCTCCTTCCCCTCAAAACCATGTTTAACAGGCGTTGTACATTCAAAGCTAAGCGTCTCCCCTTTCCAAATCTTGTCTGATCTTCCCCCACTATCCGCGGCAGGTATTTGTCTAAACTAAGATCCAATACTTTTGTCAATATTTTAACGTCTACACTTAATAATGATATCGGCAGATATGGGCGGCACGGTGGCACAGTGGTCAGCACTGCTCCAGGGTCCCAGGTTCAATTCTGGCCGCGGGTCACTGTCTGTGTGGAGTTTGCACTTTCTCCCCGTGTCTGTGTGGGTTTCCTCCGGGCGCTCCGGTTTCCTCACACTGTCCAAAGATGTGCAGGTCAGGTGGATTGGCCATGCTAAATTGCTCCTTAGTGTCCAAAAAGTTTAGGTGGTGCTACTGGGTTACGGGGATAGGGTGGAGGTGTGGGCTTAAGTACGGTGCTCTTTCCAAGGGCCAATGCATACATGATGGGCCGAATGGCCTTCTTCTGCACTGTAAATTCTATGATTCAATGACCCACACTCCATCAGATCTTTATCTTTCTTCAACAATAGCAAAATTGAAGCTTCCCCTGTCATCTCTGGGAGCACCCCCCTTTTCACTGCATCTTTAAACATCATTACCAGCAGTGGAGCCAGCTTATCCATAAATTTCTTGTAGAACTCCACCAGGAATCCATTTAGCCCTATTGCCTTCCCTGTCTGCAGTCTGTAATTCCTCCACCTCAATGGGCCCCTCCAGTTAGACCTTATCTTCATCTAGCATTGGAAATTGAAATTCCTTGAAGAACTTTTGCATGTTCCACTCATCGCCCAGAGGCTCTGATCTATGTGAATTCCTTAAAACTCCTTGAACACCTTATTCACTTGTTCCGGTGATGAACCTCCCCATTTCATCCTAGACCTGTATAATCTCCCTCGAGGCCGCCTGACGCCTAAGCTGGCTCACCAAAATCTGACGAGCCTTATCACCATATTTATACACCTCCCCTCTAGCCTGTCTTAACTGACATATTGCTTTCCTAGTTGGTAGTGAATCAAACTTCATTTGAAGCTCCTTCCTGCTGATCAATAACTCCAGGGTGGGCTTCTCTGCATATTTCCCATTCACCTCCACAGTTCCGTTGGTGTTCCTCCCTTACTTCCCTATCCATCTGTGCCTTGTATCAGATCATTCCCCCCCCCCCACCGCACTACTGCCTTTAGAGTTTCCCAAACCATTGAGGAGGGCGGGACCTCCCCTTTATTATTATTCATCGGTAACTTCACTCATCCTTCAGCAAAAGCTCAAATCCGCCAAATATCCCCACCGCCACGCCGGTCTTTGAATCGACCCCTTCACCAACACTACTTGGTCTGAACATAGAAAATAGGTGCAGGAGCAGGCCATTCGGCCCTCCGAGTCTGCACCACCATTCAATATGATCATGGCTGATCATGCAAATTCAGTATCCCGCTCCTGCTTTCTCTCCATACCCCTTGATCCTTTTAGCCGTAAGGACCACATCCAATTCCTTCTTGAATATATCGAATGACCTGGTCCCAACAACTTTCTGTGGTAGAGAATGCCACAAGCTTACAACTCTCTGAGAGGAGGGGTTCTTCCTCATCACAGTCCTGAATGGTTTTCCCCTTATTCTTAGGCTGTGACCCCTATCTTTTGTTACCTTACTGTAGTGTGTTTGCTAGCACTACCGTATGTAACATGCGTTACCCAAACCGGTTGCGGCAGAGGCTTTCTCCACCTTGATGAAGAAGGCTCGAAGTCGTCCAGAGGTATTGAAAGGTTTATTGAGTAACAGAATTTAACAACTGCATGAGTTCTTACTTTAAGATCAATACCAGTAGAAAGGTTACAACGTTTATATACAGGCGCTGTGTCTGACCACACTAGTAGCCCTGAGCTAGATCTATACTCCTGCTCTCGTCACAGTCTAATCACCCAGAGAGGCAGAGAGCCGCTTGCGTCTGGCTTTTATACCCGCAAGTGCTGCCCCTTAAATTTCCCATTAACCCCTTATGTACATACTCATGTAAAGATCACTACACCTAGTTCTAGATGTCTCCAACACGGGAACATTCTTCTTGTATCTAACCTGCCCAGTCCCATCAGGATTTTATATGTTTCTATGAGATCTCCTCTCATTCTTCTAAACTCCAGTGAGTACAAGCCCAGTCGATCCTGTCTTTCTTCATATGCCAGTCCTGCCGTCCCGGGAATTAGTCTGGTGAACCTTAGCTGAACACCCTCAGTAGCAAGAGTGTCCTTCCTCAAACTAGGAGATAAAACTGCACACAATCCCCAAGGTGTGGCCTCACCAAAGTCCTGTATAACTGCAGCAAGACATCCCTACTCCTATACACAAATCCTCTCACTATGAAGGCCAGCATACCATTACCGTTCTTCACAGCCGTCTATACCTGCATGCCAACCTTCAGCGACTGTTCTACCATGACACCAGGTCTCGTTGCACTTCCCCTTTTCCTAAACTGCCATCATTCAGATAATAATCGGCCTTCCTGTTTTTGCCACCAAAGTGGATAACCTCCCATTTACCCCCATTATATTGCATTTGCCAAGTATTTGCCCACTCAGCCAGTCTGTCTAAGTCACCCTGCAGCCTCTTTGCCTCTTCCTCACAGCACACACTGCCACCCAGCTTAGTGTCATCTCCAAATCTGGAGATATTGCAATTCCTTCGTCCAAATCATTAATGTATATTGTGAACAGCTGGGGTCCCAGCACTGAACCGTGCGGTACCCCACTAGTCACTGCCTGCCACTCTGAAAAGGACCCGTTTTTCCCACTCTCTGCTTCCTGTCTGCCAACCAGGGGCGTCATTCTCCGACCCCCCGCCGGGTCGGAGAATGGCCGTTGGCCGCCGTGAATCCCGCCCCCGCCGAAGTCTCCGCTCCCGGAGATTGGGCGGGAGCGGGAATCCGGCCGCGCCGGTTGGCGGGACCCCCCGCTGGATTCTCCGGCCCGGATGGGCCGAAGTCCCGCCCAGGAATTGCCTGTCCCGCCGACGTAAATCAAACCTGGTATTTACCGGCAGGACCAGGCGGCGTGGGCGGGCTCCGGGGTCCTGGGGGGGGGGGGCGCGGGGCGATCTGACCCCGGGGGGTGCCCCCACGGTGGCCTAGCCCGTGATTGGGGCCCACCGATCCGCGGGCGAGCCTGTGCCGTGGGGGGCACTCTTTCCCTTCCGCCTCCGCTACGGCCTCCACCATGGCGGAGGCGGAAGAGACTCTCCCCACTGCGCATGCGCGGGAAACTGACAGCGGCCGCTGACGCTCCCGCGCATGCACTGGGAAACTGACAGCGGCCGCCGACGCTCCCGCGCATGCGCCGCATTTCCGCGCCAGCTGGCGGGGCAACAAACGCCATTTCCGCCAGCTGGCGGGGCGGAAATCCCTCCGGCGTCGGCCTAGCCACTCAATGTTGGGGCTAGGCCGCCAAAGATGCGGAGACTTCCGCACCTTTGGGCCGGCGCGATGCCCGTCTGATTGGCGCCGGCTTTGGCGCCAGTCGGCGGGCATCCCGCCGTTGGGGGAGAATTTCGCCCCAGTTCTCTATCCATGTCAAACACTACCCCCAATACCATGAGCTTTAATTTGCTCACTAATCTCTTGTGTGGGACCTTGTCAAAAGCCTTTTGAAAATCCAGATACACAACATCCACTGGTTCACCCTTGTCCACTCTACTGGCCACATCCTCAAAATATTCCAGACGATTTGTCAAGCATGACCAATCCTGTCCCCACTTTCCTCCAAATACTCAGTTATTTCATCCTAAATAATTGACTCCAGCATTTTCCCCACCACCGATGCCAGGCTAACTGGTCTATAATTCCCCATTTTCTCTCTCCCTCCTTTTTAAAAAAACGGAGTGACATTAGCTACCCTCCAATCCATTGGAGCTCTTCCAGAGTCTATAGAATCCTGAAAAATTATCACCAATGCGTCCACCATTTCTAGGGCCACTTCCTTAATTACTCTGGGATGCAGAGAATCAGGCCTTGGGGTTTTAATCCCATCAATTTTCCCAATACAATTTCCTGACTAATAAAGATTTCCTTAGTTCCTCATTCATGCTAGACCCTTTGTCCCCTAGTATTTCCAGGAGGTTATTTATGTCCTTCGTGAAGACAAATCCAAAGTATTTGTTCAACTGGTCTGCCATCCCTTTGTTGCCCATTATGAATTCACCTGATTCTAACTGTAAAGGACCTACATTTGCCTTCACCAGTCTTTTTCTCTTCATACATCTATAGAAGCTTTTGCAGTCAGTTCTTATGTTTTCTGAAGCTTACTCTCGTATTCTATTTTCCCATTCTGAATTAAACCCTTTGTCCTCCTCTGCTGAATTTTAAATTTCTCCCAGTCCTCAGGCTTGCTGCTTTTTCTGGCCAATCTATATGCCTCCTCATTGGATTTAGCACTATCCCTGATTTTCTTGTTAGCCGTGGTTGAGCCACCTTCCCAGTCTTACTCTTGCACCAGACAGGGATGTACAATTGTTGAAGTTCATCCATGTATTCTTTAAAGGTCTGCCGTTGCCTATCCACTGTCAACCCCTTAAGTATCCTTTGCCAGCTTATCCTAACCAATGCACATCTCATACCATTAAAGTTAGCTTTCTTTACGTTCAGGACCATAGTCTCAGACTTAACTGTGTCATTTTCCATCTTAAAGAAGAATTCTACCATATTATGGTCACTCTTCCCTAAGGAGCTCGCACCACAGCATTGCTAATTAATTCGCTCTCATTGCATAATACCCAGTCTAGGATGCCCTGCTCTCTAATTGGCTCCTCGACATATTGGTCGAGAAAACCATCCCTTATGCATTCCAGGAAATCCTCCTCCATGGCTTTGCTACCAGTTTGATTGGCCCAATCAATATGCAGATTGAAGTCACCCATAATAACTGCTGTACCTTTACTACACGCATCTCTAATTTCCTGTTTGATGCCATCCCCAACCTCACAACTACTGTTTGGTGGTCAGTACACAACTCCCACTAATGTTTTTTGTCCTTTAGTGTTCCGCAGCTCCACCCATACAGATTCCACATCGTCCAGGCTAATGTCCATCATTACTATTGCATTAATCTCCTCTTTAATCAGCGACGCTACCTCCCTCCTTTTCCTTTCCTTCTATCTTTCCTGAATATTGAATACCCCTGGATGTTGAGTTCCCATCCTTGGTCACCCTGGAGCCAGGTCTCCGTGATCCCAATTATATCATACCCGTTAATGATTGTCAGCACAGTTAATTCATTAACCTTGTGACAAATGCTTCTCAAATTGAGACACAGAGCCTTCAGGCTTGTTTTTTTGACATTTATTGCCCTTTTAGAATTATGATGTAATGTGGCCTTTTTTGATTTTTGTCTTTCATTTCTCCGCCTTCCACTTTTCCCTTTAGTGCTTTTTCTGTCCTCACCTTACTTCCCTCTGACTTCCTGCATCAGTTCCCATATTAGTTTAAACCTTCCCCAACAGTACTAGTAAACCCCCCCCCCCCCCCCCCAGGACATTTGTTCCGGTCCTGCCCAGGTGCAGACTGTCCGCTTTGTACTGGCCCCACCTCCCCCAAAACTGGTTCCAATGTCCCAGGAATTTGAATCCCTCCCTCTTGCACCAGCCCACAAGCCACATATTCATTTTAGCTGTCCTGCCGTTCCTACTCTGAGTAACACATCACAGTCCTGAGATTACTAATTTTGAGGTTAGTTTAACTCCTAACTCCCTAAATTCAGCTTGTAGGACGTCATCCCATCCTTTACCTATATCGTTGGTGCATATCTTGTACTGGCTGTTCACCTTCCCCCTCCAGAATGCCCTGCAGCTGCGCTGAGACATCCTTGATCCTTGCACCAGGGGGCAGCATACCATCCTGGAGTCAAGTTTGCAGCTGCAGAAATGCTTATCTATTCCCCTTACCATTGAGTCCCCTATCACTATAGCTCTGCCACTCTTTCTCCTGTCCTCCTGTGTAGCAGGCGCAGCCAGGGTGTCTTGAACCTGGCTGCTGCCGCTTTCCCCTGATGAGCCATCTCCCCCAACTGTATCCAAAATGGTATATCTGTTTTGGAGGGAGATGACCGATGAAATAAGAATGGCAGAATAATTTGCTTTCCTGACCCCCAGTAGTAGCGCCCTCACTATGATGAAAAAAACCAATCCTTGAATGTACATTGGGTACCTGAGAGAAGAAGGAGTATTCTCTTTCCTCCCAGTGTAAAAACTGCCATGGGTCTGTTATATTACCACTTGTGCTAATATGTATTGTTCTTTGTCTTTTCTTCCAGAATAATCCGATGTGTTGTTGACAAAGAATCCACCAATCAAAAGATTGAAACAAAACTAATTAATTTAGTATTATTAATTAAATGAAGTTCGCACACTCTACTGAGCTACAGATAATAATTAAGTAATATTGAATCTGTCCAGTAGTACTCAATAATCTAAATAGTCACTTAACTACACTATGATCTAACCTCGTGTTAACTCTGTCTAATCTAATCTTCTTCTTATGCTTTCAACATGTTTTCTCCTTATGCTACTCCCAGAATTCCCTTAGGGTCTGATTTAAATATAGAGACGTAGTGACACCCTCCAGTGTTTGATTTATGCAGAGATGTAATTATTAACCCTTCACTAACCTGACTATATACATATACAGGGTCTACTTCATAAATGCTGCCAACACTTTCACCCCACCTGAAGGAATAAATGTGCGCAACTTCGAACTATCTAACTTTAGGTTCAGTACAGTGTTTAAATCCCCACGTAGTGCCTACTGATGTCTATCTAGACTTGGAATGGCTGCCACCAGCCTTTTCATAAATCCTACATCGCCCCATTTTAGGGCATATGCACTGACCAGTACCACTGATCTACCCCCCAATGTACCTTTGACGATGACGTACATGCCCCCTTGATCTACTATTACTTGCTCCATCTGGAACCTAACTCTTTTGCTTACCAATAGTGCCCCCCCTCCCCCGCTCGGGCCCGACTATTAAAACCGGACTGGAACACCTGACTCACTCATCCCTTTTGGAGCCGCAACTGATCTTTACCCTCAAATGAGTCTCCTGTAGCAGCACCACATCGGCTTTCAAACTCTTCAGATGTGAGAGGACTCTTGTCCTCTTTACCAGACCAGCCAGTCCCCTTACATACCAACTGGACCGGGATTCTCTGTCGCTCCCTCCCCTCCACCCCCCGACCCTGCACCCATTCAACCATCACCCTTCCAAGGGACATGTCTGCTGATCCAACCATATTTCATATTCCTCAACTCACTTTTATAACCTTTGGCCTTAGCCGTCGGGTAGGCCCAATCCTTATCCCTTACCTCTGTCAGCCGGCTTGCCCAAACCCCCACCCTATCCCACAAATCACTCAGATACTTACTCTTGAAAGTACTTTCCTCATCCTTTCCCCTATTCCCCATTTATTTACACTTCCTAGGCTGGCCGAAACCTGGCAGATTTAATCCAGATGCAGGACTTCAGCCCTTACAAACATCTCTGCCGTCTCTGCAGAATCAAATCAATGGTCCTGGGAGTTGTATGTCACTGTAACCTCACCAGGTAGATCATTCCGAATCGTATATCCCTCTTGTCGAGTGCTGCTTTCGCCTTATTGAAAGCAGTACATCTTTATCGCCAGCTCCGTTTCACATCTTGATAGATGCAAATGGCGTTGTCTTCCCATCTCACCTCCCATTTCAGCTTCGCCCATTGCAACACTCGTTCCTTAGCCTGATACCTGCTGAAGCAAATGATCACTGCCCTTGGTGGTTGGTTCACCTGTAGTTCCAGGCGAAGTGATCGGTGGGCTCTGTCTAGCTCGAAAGGGGTAACCTCCTCTTCTTCACCCAACAGCTTTGTAAACATTCTGCCAAAGTATTCTGTTGGCCACTGGCCTTCTAGACCCTCCAACAACCCCACAATCCGAAGATTGTTCCATCTCGACTGGTCCTCCGGGTCTTCCATCTTTGACTTTATTTATGGTATGAATCCTTGCTACTATTATTTCTAGTGATTTGAGGTGGTCGCTATGTCTTGACAGCACTTGCCCATGTTCCCGCACTGTCGCTGATGTCTTGCTCAAAGCCTTCTTTTCTTGGGGTCAATATGTGCTCCACTGACAGCTTTAGGGTGTTCATCATCTCTTTACCTTGTCTTTCAAAGTGTTTGGTGAATTGCTTTTCAAAGCAGCCTTAACGTCTACTGTGCCAAATGTAGCAGCACCACCCGACGGTTTTATATCCGCCATTTTGATTGTACAATCCGATGGTATTACTTCTGTTATTTTGCTTCTATCTGGCTTCGACCTTTATTTGCGATTATTATGATAAGCGCAGCAACAACAGCAGCAGCATCCAACGGCTTAACTCCCACCATTTTGGCCGCACTATCTGGCGGCATTATCTTCTCCACCCTGCCTTCCTCGGAGCTCAGGCATTAATTTGCCACCATCGATGGAGAAACGTTTAATACTGGGCGGGATTCTCCGACCCCACGCCGGGTCGGAAAATCACCGGGTCTGGCGTGAATCCCGCCCCCACCGTGTCCCGAAGTCTACGCCACCAGAGATTCGGCGGGGGCGGGAATCGCGCCGCCACGAACGGCGGGCCCACCCCCGCCGATTCTCCGGCCCGCGATGGGCCGAAGTCCTGCTGCTGGAATGCCTGTCCTGCCAGTGTGGATTAAACCACCTTTTGAACGGCGGGACAAGGCGGCGCGGGCGGGCTCCAGGATCCTGGGGGGGGGGGGGGGGGGGGGGGGGGGGGCGCGGGGCGATCTGGCCACGGGGGGTGCCCCAACGGTAGCCTGGCCCGCGATCGGGGCCCATCGATCCGCGGGCGGGCCTGTGCCGTGGGGGCACTCTTTTACTTCCGCCTTCGCCATGGTCTTCACTGTGGCAGAGGCGGAAGAGACCCCCTCCACTGCGCATGTGCGGGGATGATGTCAGCAGCCGCTGACGCTCCCGCGCATGCGCCGACCCGCGTCGCCCGGTGAAGACCTTTTGGCCCTGGTTGGCGTGGCGCCAAAGGCCTTTCCCGCCGGCCGGTGGAGCGCAAACCACTCCGGCGCGAGCCTAGCCCCTTAAGGTGAGGGCTTGGCCCCTAAAGGTGCGGAGATTTCCACACCTTTGGGGCGGCCCGACGCCGGAGTGGTTCCCGCCACTCCATTACGCCGGGACACCCCGCCCCGCCGGGTAGGGGAGAATCCCGCCCACTGTCTTTTTTCTGGACAATTTCCACTGGGCTTGATGCATCCTCAATCATCAAACTTACCAGGTTCAATTTTTGGCAAGTTTTTATCTAAAACGTGGGAAGAACAGCTGGAATCGAAGACATCACCAAGCCTGCAGCCACCTCTTACAAATCGGCAACCGGATGAAACAACATTTTAAAAAATAAAAATACATATTTTATAAAAAATAATTTTTAATTTGTGAATATTTATCAGGCAAGAGTTTAAAAAACGATGATGAGGTAACCAGAATTTCAGAATCAAAATCAACAGTAATTTGTATTTATGCAGTAAAAGGCCTCCAGGTTCTTCACTTCAGTCTAATTCAGCACGGTGTGCCTCTTTTATGAAGAATCCAGGACGAATTTGTAGAACAGAAAGAAAACTTTATTTACAATAACATATATATATATATACAACAGCAGCAGTAACTCCCTTGCTGCTCACTCCTCTGGCTGGTTCCATACTGGCCAGCTCCATTTATGCAGGGACCTGCTAATGATTTCTCCGCCCCCCTCATTGGGGAAGCTCATACTCCCTAAGGATCGTGGGATTGCCATTAGTCCCCAGCCAGTGGTAAACAGGCAGGTTATAACATCGCTCCCCCTCAAAGTCCAAGGAATCCACCGATGACCCTGGCGAAGGAGGGCGTTGGACTCATTTTGCCACAGGCCGGACACCATTTGCACGAGGCACTAGATTGGGTGGCGTGTAACGAGACGGAGAACAACGCTTCCGTGATGAACGGCGTAACAGTTGTACATCCATGGCCTGTGGGACCGAGGACTCCCCTTCTGAGGCGTCCTGTGTCTCCATCCCTGAGTCAGAGTCCAAAGCCTCTGTCATCTCAGCGTCCCTATCTCCACGCGGTTCTGCCACTACCTGCGCAGGCTTTGAGTGCGCCGCCAGAGGAAGATTGTGAGGAACACCCTCCACTGTGTCTGGTCTCTGCGGCTGTAGAAGTGAGCTCCGGGGGCAGGGAATCTTTGGAAGAGGCAGCCTTCTGGACCGAACGTGGTCTACATGCTTGCGTTGGAGACGATCCTGGGCTTGCACCTGGTAAGAGATAGGGCCCGTTCGGCGAAAGATAACGCCAGGGACCCACTGGGCACCACCAGCAAAATTTTGAATGAACACCGGGTCACCGGGCGCAAACTGCTGAATCGGCCGATGCTGAAAAAGGCCATGTCCCTGCCGTTCTTGAGTGCGGCGTACTTTTGTGCCAATATCCGGGAAAACCATGCTAAGGTGGGTGCGAAGTCTCTGGTCCATTAGGAGTTCCACGGGAGCTACCCCAGTCACCGCATGTGGAGTGGTCCTATATAAAAACAAAAAACGAGCCAGTCTCGTACTCCAAAGACCCTGAAGACTGCTTCTTTAGGTCCCGTTTGAATGTCTGCACTGTGCGCTCCGCCAACCCATTGGAAGCAGGGTGGTATGGAGCAGTGCGGATGTGACGTACGCCGTTTATCTTCATGAACCTCGCAAACTCCTCACTTTTGAATGGAGTGCCGTTATCCGTGACGAGCACCTCGGGGAGGCCATGCGTACTGAAAGACAAACGCATCTTCTTGAGCGTTGTGCAGGACGTTGTGCCTACCATCTTATGCACCTCTAGCCATTTATACTGGGCATCGATTAATAGAAGGAACATGGATCCCTGAAAAGGGCCGGCGAAATCCGCATGCAAGCGCGCCGAAGGCCGCCCTGTCCATTCCCAGTGATGTAGGGGCACGGCCAACGGAAGCTTCTGATGCTCTTGGCAAATGGAGCAGTTTTGGGCCACCTTCTCAATGTCGGTGTCGAGGCCTGGCCACCAGACATAACTCCGGGCCAACATTTTCATTTTGGTCACATCCGGATGCCCATTGTGCAAGTTCTGTGGTATCAGGTCCTGTCCTTTTTCCGGGACAATTACACGCATCCGCCACAAGAGGATACCGTCTTCCACGCTAAATTCTGACAGCTTGGAGGAAAATCATAGATTATCATAGAATTTACAGTGCAGAAGGACGCCATTCGGCCCATCGAGTCTGCACCGGCTCTTGGAAAGAGCACCCTACCCAATTTCAACACCTCCACCCTATCCCCATAACCCAGTAACCCCACCCAACACTAAGGGCAATTTTGGACACTAAGGGCAATTTATCATGGCCAATCCACCTAACCTGCACATCTTTGGCCTGCGGGAGGAAACCGGAGCACCCGGAGGAAACCCACGCAGACACGGGGAGGATGTGCAGACTCTGCACAGACAGTGACCCAAGCCAGAATCGAACCTGGGACCCTGGAGCTGTGAAGCAATTGTGCTATCCACAATGCTACCGTGCTGCCCTAAAATGTCCACAACTCGCCTGGGAGCTGTCTATGTTGCCCACCATACAGGACAATGTGCCGAACCTTTGACAGGACTGGCTCCGTCCGTGATGCCGTGACAGGCAAGGAGTCCATAAAATTAAGGGTTGCAACCACCTCAACGGTCGTGGGGTCGACATGGGGCCAGTCGATAAAGGCAATCAGCTCAGTGCGTCGGCATTCGCTATCTGGGTCCCTGGTTTATGCTCCAGTGAATACTCGTATGCAGCGAGCAACAAAGCCCAGCGCTGGATCCGTGCGGAAGCAATGGGCGGTATTGGCTTATCCTCTCTGAAAAGTCCCAGCAGAGGCTTATGATCAGTCACGATAGTGAAATGGCGGCCATACACGTACTGGTGGAAGCGTTTCACCGCAAAAACCACTGCCAGGCCCTCCTTCTCGATCTGCGCGTATTTCTTTTCCGCTGCGGTCAATGTGCGGGAGGCGAAAGCTATCAGCCGCTCGGTCCCGTTCTCCATCTTGTGGGACAGGACGGCCCCAATACCATATGGGGATGCATCACCCATGATGAGTAAACGCTTTCCAGGATCGTAGTGGGTTAGTAACTCCGACAATGGCGACGACAATTGCTGTTTTACGTGCCGGAAAGCGGTTTCTTGCGGCTGACCCCAAACCCAGATGTGATTCTTCTTTAGCAGAAGTTGCAACGGGGCCAGTGTAGTTGCCAGATTGGGGAGGAACTTCCCGTAATAATTTACGAGGCCGAGAAAACAATGATGATGCGAAGAGTCAGTCGGGGCGGGGGCCTGTTGAATCGCACGCGCCTTCTCTGTGACAGGGTGCAAACCTTCGCGGTCCACCCGATAACCCAGATAGACCATTTCCTTCGCCTGAAAGACGCACTTTGTATGATGTAAATGGACTCCAGCCTCTGAGAAGCATCGAAGGACAGCCTCCAAATTTTCCAAATGTTCCTGCTCCAACGTCCCTGTAATCAAAACGTTGTCTAAGTAGACAGCGACACGTGGTAAACCTCTCAAGATGCCCTCCATGACGCATGAAAGATAGCGCAGGCAGAGGATACCCCAAAGGACAACCGTGTATATTCATACAGGCCCCGGTGTGTATTAATAGTTCCATATGGGCGGGAGGCAGGGTCCAGCTCCAACTGTAGGTAGTCGTGACTCATATCTAATTTTGTGAACGAGAGTCCGCCTGCAAGCTTCGCGTAGAGATCTTCTATGCGGGGCATTGGATATCGGTCGAGTCGGGAAGCCGTATTCACTGTAAGTTTATAGTCGCCGCACAAGCGAACTGTGGCATCTGGCTTCATTACAGGTACAATTGGCGCTGCCCAGTCAGTGAAACAGACGGGCCTGATAATACCCAAGGACTCCAAACGAGTGAGCTCCCCTTCTACCTTCTCGAGCAAGGCGTAAGGCACTGGGCGCGCCGGTAAATAGGTCGGCATGGCTCCTGGTTCGACCTGGATATGGGCTCTGGCCCCTTTTATCTTCCCCAAACCGGGCTGGAATACATCTGGGTACCGTCTTAGTCCCTCCGTCAACCCTCCAGAACCAGTTTGAAGGATGTGCTGCCACTGCAGCCGCAAATGGCACAACCAGTTCCGACCCAACAGGCTGGGCCCGTGGCCGTGCATCACGATAAGTGGGAAACACCCCTCCTGGCGACCATAAACAACAGGAGTCATCGTAGTTCTAGCGATGTCCAATGGTTCCCCCGTGTAGGTGGCCTACCTGGCCTGTGTATCGGTTAATGTAAGGGTCTGAGTACCCTGCTTGAAGCGGTCGAATATCCTCTGGGCGATCACGGAGACCGCTGCGCCAGTGTCCAACTCCATCTCAAGCGGGTGACCATTGACCCGTACTGTCACCTTAATGGGGGCCACACGGGGAGCTGCCACACAATGCAGCTGCAGGCAGTCATCCTTCATCTCTATGTCCTCGGGAGTAGACCCCGCAGGTTCATCCAAATGGAAGGTATGGACCACCAGTTTCTGTCGGAACGGCAGCGCCTCTGGCGCCCCCAGGACCGGCGTCCACGACTGGGTCGGTGTCCACAAGTCCGACACTGACATGGCTCCTCATCCATCTGTTCTGGAGAAGACTCCCTTCGGGGAGGAACGTTCGGTGGCCACTGGCGTCGATCCGGACACCGCCCCGCCCAAGGTACAGCAGGGGTGCGGGGAGGTGTTTTTGGACGGAAGGGGTTGCGCCCCAAGGCTTGCAGCTCCATTCCCTGTAGCTCCTGCACTCCCCGTTCTGCGCTCTCTCGGGACATTACTATCTGAATGGCCTGTTGATAAGTCAATGTTGGCTCAGCTAACATCTTTCTCTGGGTGGCCGCATTGTTAATACCACAAACCAAACGGTCGCGTAACATTTCTGACAATGTCTCACCATAGTCACAGTACTCCGCAATCCTACGTTGCATGGATAGAAACTCTCAGTGGTATTAACCCGGTAATGCTGGACTATCGTGGACGGGGTTGGGTTAAAATGTTGCCCCACTAAGGTCACAAGTTCATCAAACGTCTTGGTGTCCGGCACAGCTGGGTATGTAAGGCTCCTTATCACTCCAAACATGTGCGGGCTGCAGGCAGTGAGCAAAATGACCACCTGGCGCTCGTTTTCGGTGATGTTGTTTGCCCGGAAATAGTAACGCATCCGTTGTGTGTACTGGTTCTAACTTTCCAGCGCAGCATCAAATGTCCATAAAGAGGCATGGTGTAACAGAAAAAAACTTCCAACCTGTATCCCAAAAAAATCCAGGGAGGTGGCTTCAGCAGCGTAGACAGCTGTCCACTTTAACCCTCGTCGCCAGTTTTGTGAGGGCCACGAAGAATCCAGCACGAGTTTATGGAACAGAAAGAAAACTTTATTTACAATAAATATATATATACAACAGCAGCAGTAACTCCCTTGCTGCTCACTCCTCTCTCGCTGGTTCCATACTGGCCGGCTTTATTTATGCAGGGGCCTGCAAATGATTTCTCCGCCCCCCTCATTGGGGAAGCTCATACTCCCTAAGGGGATTGCCATTAGTCCCCAGCCAGTGGTAAGCAGGCAGGTTATAACAGCCTCAGGTGATAGGATGCTGTGCCTCCATCTTGTAAATTTGGTATTCATCGCTCCCAGTGATGTACTGGTGTACTGTGCAAGTGATATAGAACATAGAACATACAGTGCAGAAGGAGGCCATTCGGCCCATCGAGTCTGCACCAACCCACTTAAGCCCCCACTTCCACCTCATCCTCGTAACCGAATAACACCTCCTAATCTTTTTGGACACTAAGGACAATTTATCATGGCTAATCCACCTAACCTGCACGTCTTTGGACTGTGAGAGGAAACCGGAGCACCCGGAGGAAACCCACGCAGACACGGGGAGAACGTGCAGACTCCGCACAGACAGTGACCCAGCAGGGAATCGAACCTGGGACCTTGGCGCTGTGAAGTCACAGTGCTATCCACTTGTGCTACCGTGCTGCCCTGCCCTGATGTCGTGCTTGTTACTCCTGGTGTTGTAGGAGTTGTGCTTGATGCTACTAACGTTGTGTCACTGTTTGTTGGTGATGTGGTTGATGTCTTGCTGCTTAGCGATGTTGATGTCGAGGATCGTTTCTGCTTTTCTAGTTCAGGTGTAGGCCGAATATGGACTCTGCTCCTTCTCATTTGCTCTCCGCTTTCCGCCTCAATGATTTGTGACCTTGGAGTCTCAACCTCACCAACAACGTTTGATGGATTCCAGGTTTTTATCATCTTGTTATCTGGAGGGAGTATCTTGCTTGGCAGAGTTGTCTTGTCATTTCTTCCATTTGGGATTTCATGCCAGCCTCGAGAGGTGTAGATCAGAGTGACAATAATTCAAGGTTTGGGTCTTTTATTGTCACTCAGCATTTTGTGAGGGTTCTTTTGGCCACCTGGAAACATCTTTTTCTAAACCTGTATCCCCTTGGGTAACTTGGTGATGAGGCGATGATGTTGAACCCACACTGTTCAGCAAATTGCTGAAAATTCTCTGGAGGCGATTTGGATTTCATTGTCACATATATTTCTTTCACAAATGCTTGGCTCAGTGAGAAGAACTCATACTGTTGAGGTGATTATTGTAGCTCTCAAATCTTTCACCTTTTAGATAGAAGGGAACTTTGAGTAGTAGTCTACAACTGCAAGATACCTTTCCTGATTTTGTGCGAATAAATAGGTTCCCATAGTGTGCCATATTTTCATGGAATCCCTACAGTGCAGAAGGAGGCCATTCAGCTCACCGAGCGCACATCGACCCTCTGAAAGAGCGCCCACTCCCCCACCCTATCACCGTAACCCCAGCGAACCTGCACATCTTTGGACTGTGGGAGGAAACCGGAGAACCCGGAGGAAACCCACATAGACACGGGAAGAACGTGCAAACTCCAATTGTCACCCAAGGCCGAAATTGAACCCGGTACATGGTGCTGTGAGGCAGCAGTGCTAACCAATAATTCACCATGTCGCCATAGTCTGCAGTACTTCAGTAGCTATCATCTCCTCTTTCTCCCGTATATTTCTGTACTTCTGACATGTATTGGATGCAGACACCATTCTTTCAGTGTCTTTCTGATACCTACCCAGATCTTTATACCTAGATCGGGCAGCACGGTAGCATTGTGGATAGCACAATTGCTTCACAGCTCCAGGGTCCCAGGTTCGATTCCGGCTTGGGTCACTGTCTGTGCGGAGTCTGCAAATCCTCCCCGTGTGTGCGTGGGTTTCCTCCGGGTGCTCCGGTTTCCTCCCACAGTCCAAAGATGTGCAGGTTAGGTGGATTGGCCATGATAAATTGCCCTTAGTGTCCAAAATTGCCCTTAGTGTTGGGTGGGGTTACTGGGTTATGGGGATAGGGTGAAGGTGTTGACCTTGGGTAGGGTGCTCTTTCCAAGAGCCGGTGCAGACTCGATGGGCCGAATGGCCTCCTTCTGCACTGTAAATTCTATGATCTATGATCTCTTGTATTTCTCCTATGGAGTCAGTATCTGCTAACACCATCATAATTCTGAAGTCTCAAGAGTAACATCTGAAGCCCCGCTCGAGCTCAATATAGATTTTTCTTGTGCCTACTCCAATGACAATGATCACTCTTGGCTATGCTCTTTCTCCTGTAGAGTTATGTATGAAACTTCTCACATCCATACACGACTGCCAAGTGTTGTCGTATCTGGTGTTAGAGCTGTTGTTGAAGTTTTGGATGGGAATGCTATCGTGCTTTCGTAGAAGCATCTACTTGCGGTTTCCTTCTGTCGTTGAAAGACAGATTTGTCGCATTGCGTATCACATCTTTGACTTTGTTGAAACTCCTCTTGTGTGACTCTGATCACTGGTACCCAGCATCTTCGTCCATCAGTTCTCGCAGGTTTGCTGTGCGCTCTAACATGTGAGGTATGAGAAAGTTCATGAACCGTATCAGGCCAAGGATATATCTCAACTCTTTCCTGTCCCTTGGAGATTCCATCTCAGAGATAGCTGTGACGTTTCCCGGATTCAGCTTGACAACGTCAGATTTGTTCACTATTCTGATGAATAAGCATTTGTCTGCCTTTAGCTTGATCCTAACTTTCCTGATTCTTTCCATAACCTTCACATAAATGGAGGTTGTGATCTTTTACATCAACACCATAGACCTGGATATCAATGGCTATGCTGACTGCTCCTTTACACCCTGGGTACGTCTCATCTCCTTCCTGCTGAAACGCAGCACCACGAGAAACAAGTTCAAGTTCAACGCTCGCTACCAGACGGATGAGCCCAGCTGAGCAGCAGTTACACCTCCAGACCCAGTAGATCCAGATTCGAACAAAGGCCACTGTTCCCCTGACCTAAGCCGGGTGCCTGAAGTTAAGTACAGGTTGTCATAGTTGTTAGGTGTTGTTTAACTAGTAGTGTTTATGTTGCATGATTAATCTAAAGAAAGAAGGGCAACCTTATTGATTGCCATATTTATAGCAGGTAAAAAAGGCAACATTTATTGGCGACGGGACTCGACCCAGGAGTGACGAGAGAACCCACAAAACGGTTGAATTAGAAATCCAATTGGAAAAGTAAAAGAAACCACAAGCGTGAGACCAGTATCGATCAAACCTCCACGGTTCGGAAGTGTGTAATTTGCATGCGTACTAACAAGGGATACAAGGTAACCTCGATAGATTTTGTTGCGTGAAACTTTCGGGACTTGTGTAAACCGGAAAATAGCTTAAGCCATACCCGCTGTTTGCACCACGGCTTTATTCCCCCCGTCCCAAATTCCCGGTAGAGATACAAAGATAATCGTAGAGATGGCAATGAAGGCAATGGAATGCCTTATGCACCCACAAGAACCCGAGGTTGCAGCGACCAACAGAGCAGAACAGTGTCCCACATGGGAAGAGGAAATTAGGAAGTACCTAAAGGGGAAAGTTGGTCTGAGTTTTGTGTGAATGAGGAAACAGGTCCTGGTAGTAGAGGACAAACTTGGTGGGATAACCTGACCGAGATCCACAAGAAGAATTTGAGTAGAGTTCGTAAGCCGATGGCAATCGTATCCTGCTTGGCACAATTGCGAGGCACAGAGGAGGTCGTGAGGATGCTCTGTAGACAGTTTGAGGAGAAGGAGAAGAGTAGAGAGGGAAATGTTAGCGAGTGTGAGAGAGTAAATGAGCAACTCCGAGAGCAGCTAGCGGCGAAGGACAAGGGGATGGCTGATGTCAAATGGGCACACCAATTTGTCTCGTTCACCTAAGTAGCTTTCAGATCCAATATGATAAGGCCTACCAGGACACGCAACGGCGGTTTTGGTAAGCAGGGAAACAGAACACCAAGCAGAACAATTCAGAAAACAATGCGAGGACTTAAAGGCAGCCCGATGAGCACTCCACAGTTCCACCATGGAACAGAGGCAGAGTTCGGTAGACCATGCCAAGTGCAGGCAGCAAATTGCAAGATTGCAATCCCTGCTATCCGTTCAGAACGGGTTCAGAGATACCTTTGGCCCACAGTTAGATCAGGAAGATGGCCCCGATTGGCAGGAACTTCATGAAACGGCCCAACGATATGTGAACGAAACAGAAAGTCAGAATAGAGCCCCCCAGGCCCCGAAAAAGAAAGCACCCGCACCACCGACTGCACAGGCAGCACCCAACCCTATGAATCCCGTCACCACGCAGCGTAGAGTAACAACAGAAGACCAACCCAATTCTGTGTACACCACCCCACTAACCATCGCCCAGTTAAGAGATGCCCGCGATAAAACAGAAACCTTTCACCCCACATCAGACCCACACCACTTTTTTGAATGAGTTAGGCAACAGGCCATCATGTACGGTCTGGACGAGCAGGAAGAAGTAAAGCTCATAGTAATGAGCCTTGACCCGTCTGTTAGTTCAGCCTTTCCTGACCCACAAAATGTAGGAGGAGGTAGCATCCAAGATATGAAAACAGTCACCTTAGATGTCATTGGCTATAATAGAGGAGATCCAGTAGAAGGACTGAACCGGTGCAGACAGAAAAAGGGAGAGCATCCAACAGCATTTGCTGGACGCTTCTGGATCCACTTCAGTGCAGTATTTGGTGATGTAACACGCGCCCATTTATCTGCAGACAATATGGCCAAATGGACCCGTATTTTAGTCTCCCACATCACGGAGGTAGGACAAAAGGCATGGGCGAATTACGACCCCTCAGACCTGGCACACAATGATGTGTGGGTACTGAAGTGACTATCTAGAGCTTGGGAACAATCCCTACAGAAAAAGACAGAGCAGGAGAGAGTAGACGCCAACAAGAATCCAGTAAGGGCACACCAAGACCTCGTATGGGTAAATGAAGGTAGAAGTAACACGCAGCACCCGAAAGTGCAGGAATGCTACAATTGTGGACATGAGGGACATTACGCCCAAGAATGCAATTCCCCCCCCGAAACAGCAACGGAATCAGCCCACAAATGCCCCACCTAGGAACAATGCCAGGCCTATCCACAGCGTTAGCGCTCGTGCAGACAATTTGGCCATAAATGGCACCGATTGACGCTGTTCGGACTCCCCAACTTGGGTCTGCAACACACTTTGGGACAAGTCCGAAAGACCGGTCGTTGCAGGCACAGTCCGGGGACACCCAGTAGAGTTCCTTTGGGACACAGGAGAGTCCCGAACTACGTTAAACTCCTCCACGATGTACCAGCGAGATATATGGCCTACTACAGACACCATCACTCTTAGTGGCTTTACAGGTCACCTCCAGCAGGGACACATTACGGCCCCTGTGGCTATCCAGATCGGTAACATTAAAATCAAGCACTCAGTCGTTTTGGTAGATTTACCCCAGACAGCAGAGCACATCTTTGGGATAGATTTTATGAGCTCACACAACCTTTCTTTCGACCTCGTAAATAAATGTGTGTGGAAAATGGCTACAGCAGCACAAGCCCCCGCCATGCTCACAGTAGGAGACTACGCACACAGGATTAGCTCAGTGGGAGAGTACTGCTTTGATCCACAAACCATCACCACAGACAAAACAGTTAGAGAAGTCTTGAAGAGACATAAAGCATCGTTTGCCCAGCACAAGCACGATTGCGGTAAAATTCCAGGAATGGTCAACATTACAGGTCCCGATCCTAAGCCCCAGAAACAATACGGTTTTCCACAGCAAGCCGAGGGAGAGATAGCTGAAGTAATCCAGAGTATATTGGACCAAGGAGTAATTCGGCCCGTAGCCTCAATGAACAATGCTCCGATTTGGCCCGTAAGAAAACCAGGTGGTTCATGGCGACTGACTATCGATTATAGAGAATTAAACAATGTAACTCCGTTAGCAGCCCCACCGTTGCCACAAGTCCCGAGACCATGTTAAAGCAGGGACTTCAGTCAAAATGTTTCAATGTTTTGGACATTAGCAATGGCTTTTGGTCCATTCCATTGGACAAAACGTGCCAGTACAAATTTGCGTTCACCTTCCAGGGACAGCGGTACATGTGGACATGCCTTCCACAACTCCCCCTCCATTTTTCACAGACAATTGGCGAACGGATTAGCAAAATTTTCCCGACCCGAATGCCTCGTTCTGTATGTGGACGAGTTGCTCCTACAGACTGACACCAAGAAAGAGCACATTTCGCTTCTTTCGGAACTATTAGGACTCCTGAAAGAAATTGGATGTAAAATCAACCCCCAAAAAGCCCAAATTCTCCAAGAGAATCTGCCTCACGAGTTTTAGATCCGGTGGAGCAAGGATTTTCAGCCTGCAAAAGACACCTGCTCGCAGGTTTTTGGGCTGCCCAATACTTCTCATACATAACAGGACTCAACCCCATAACCATTTTGACCGAGCACACCCGGACATAGCTACTATTAGACGGTAGACTAAAAGACGGCACAGTAAGCCAAATTCGCACAGCGCGCTGGACCCTACTCCTACAAGGACGCAACATTACGGTAAAAAGTACAAAGACGCACACGTTTCTGGCCGACAATTTACACTATGCAGGAACCCCACGAGTGCGAGATCATTGCACCCAAGCACAACACAGGCCCCTTTGTTCCCAAATCGGTGCCGAACAAGACAGGCATCCGACCACAGATGACCCAGCCCACAGACAAAGCTCTAAAAATTTATGTAGAGGACGCGCAGGGACGTGCTTTAGAGGAAATCTCGTTAAAGTTGCCTGGACAAGGGCAGCACGGTGGCGCAGTGGGTTAGCCCTGCAGTCTCACAGCGCTGAGGTCCCAGGTTCGATCCCGGCTCTGGGTCACTGTCCGTGTGGAATTTGCACATTCTCCCCGTGTTTGCGTGGGTTTCGCCCCCACAACCCAAAAATGTACCGGTTAGGTGGATTGAACACGCTAAATTGTGCCTTAATTGGAAAAAATGAATTGGGTACTCTAAAGTTAAAAAAAAAGTGGCCAACATTTAGGTTTGCAGGCAGCCAAGTTAGCAGCCATTGCATACATTGTGCAGCACCCAGATTCGTTCCCAACCCCAGCAGACATATTCAGACAGTTTATATGTGTGCAACAGCTTGACAGAATTCCTGCCCCTGTGGGAATCTAGAGGATTTATATCTGCCGACGGAAAACCCCTACCCTCAGCGCCATTACTAAAACACATTCTCCAGACAGCGAAAGGTCGAAAATATGGAATCATAAAAGTTAGAAGCCACCATCGTTCATCCCCACGCGGTGACGTGAAAGCAGACGCCCTAGCGAAAGCAGGCTCACGACATGGTCACTTTTGGCAACTCCCCGAGAGTGCCCCAGTACACGCAGTCCAGGTCTCACCGACCAATATTCAAGATTTGGCACAGGCACAGAAGGAAGATGACACGCTAAAGGAAATGTTAAAAGGCGACTTCCCAGCTCCCTATGATAGGTTTAGAGACACTTTAACAATACACGAGGGAATCATATTAAAGGATGGTATTTATGTCGTCCCCACCCAGGACAGGAACCAGATTATTTGTCAATTCCATGACGGACACGGACACCAAGGGATAGAACCCACCCTTGCCACCTCAAACCTCTCTGTTGGTGGCCCGATTTAAAAACTGATGTAACCCATTACATTGAGAATTGTTTGATTTGCGCCCAGAACAACCCTGACAGATATGCAAAGAAAGGTCAGCTAAAACACACCCGCCCTGTTAATGGCCCATGGACGAACTTGCAGTTAGACTATATTGGTCCCCTCCTCCCCCTGCAGAAATGGATTTAAATGTGCGTTGGTCGTCATCGACACCTTCACAAAATGGGTAGAAGCATTCCCTTCAAGAACAAACACGGCCAAAGCAACAGCGAAAATTCTGATGAGCACATTTTTACTGGATGGGGACTCCCCCGTAGTATTGAGTCGGACCAAGGTTCGCACTTCACAGGCAGAGTAATGAAAAACGTCTTGACGATTTTCGGAATAAAACAGAAGTTTCACATTGCCTATCACCCACAGTTCAGCAGCATTGTGGAATGCATGAACCGAACCCTAAAGGCAACACTTAGGAAGATGGTACAACAGCACAATATGACATGGGACACAGTGCTCCCATTTGCACTGATGTTTATGAGAAACACGGTGTTGAGTTCGACAGGATACACTCCCCATACCCTCATGACCGGACGACCCATGAAGGGTACCGAGTATTTATTTGGACTTGATTTGATGAGCCCCACAGTCACCGCCCTTACCCATGAAAAAGCGGTCCAAAACATAATGGAAAATATTAAAGTAGCACAGCTCGCTGCAGCTGTTCGACTAGGCGCTAGAAAAAAGCAGAATAAGACCTGCTTTGATAAGACAGTACACCCGATAGAGTATACAGTCGGACAGCAAGTCATGATCTCCCTATACAATCCTAGTTCATTCCTCTCCCCCAAATTTGCAGGACCCTACTCAATTTCTGATAAAGTAAGCCCCTCAGTTTGTAAGATTACTTATCCAAATGGAAAATCAGGATGGTTCCATACAAACCAGCTTAAGGTTTATGGAATGCAGTGCAGCCACTCACACCACATTTCACTGGCACTGGCAGACAACGAAGACCCGCCCACTGGCAACCCAATCCAGCCCTCCCCCAGCCAGGACAGCACGTCCACAGACACGACCTTGACTCTGCCCCCAAAGACGAACTTCACCCTCACACTTGATTCGGCTGCTAGCCATTGCGATAGCGACAGCAAAACCACAACGATATTCCTGCCCAATGGAAAAAAGACCAGGCCCCAGTCACTATGGCTCCAGTGACCCCGACCACAATATGTTCAGCCCCTCAGAGACAATTTCTTTGCCGTCACCAGAACCTGACCCACCGCCTGATGATAGCGACACCCCCCTTGCCCCTACCACCCTACAGGATAAGAAACAATGGCACCGCGACAATTATTATCGACTGATAAGAAACAACGAGATGGATCCCACATCGGCCCACGCTGCTTTGGCATAGACACGCCAGTCACGAGTTTGGCAACCGGGAGATGGTGATGACTCAGAGTCTGACTCCCACCATGCTAACCCATTTAGGACCCTTTTTGGACTGGAACCCTGAGGTGTCCAGATGATGAGAGAAAGGAACCGATTGAGATTTATGGCGTCCTATTCTCTGATGGAACCTGCCCGCTTTCTTCTTTAGTTTGTTTTTTTTAGTGTTGAATGTTTCTCTCTTGTACGACTTTGTTTGTCGATCACATTCAAAATTTCTTGATACAGTTATGACTACTCCTTTGATGCCACATGGTAGTTAAAGGCACAAGTTTGTTGAAAGTCCATAAATATTCAAATTCTTACCGTTCGTGTGAGGTCACCCAGGCAGTGGAGTAACGGCACTGATCCCCGTCCTGCCTGAGGACCCCTATGTATTTGGTCAGCCAAGCTTGGGTAGTGGAGTAATGGCACTGATCACCGCCCTACCCGGGGATTCCACCTCTTCCTCCCTGCGGCTCATACGCACCCCATTCGGAAAATTATTTTCGAAACTCTTTTGCTGTTCTTTTAAAAATGTGGTTTAAAGAATGCACCCTGCCACAACTTTTGATTGCTTTCTGGTGCCCTTCGGTTGCTAAACCCCGCCTGCTATTTACATGTTAAAACACTTGGTTGAAATGACTTTGCACTGGACGGAAAAATTATCCGCTCACTCAGCCCATCAAAGACAGGCTGCGAGAGTGCCCGCACTGTGACAGAATTACTTTTCAGATGGCTTATCTCCCAAATGGTTGGTTTTAAAAAAAACAAAATGAGGGAGTCACATATGGTGATGATTGTAAATGGGAAATTGATGTTAAGGAGAAACAGATAGACAAACGAGATATTAAACAACAAGATAATAACAGATATTATGCTTGTACCCCCAGGAAGATACGAATATACGAGGAGACAGAAGAAGACACAGACAAGATGAAGACGGACCTGATGATCTGCATCATGATCGTCGTTGGATCAATACAGTTGCATGCGTTATCCGCCCCTACACCCCTCACTACACAGGCCCTAAACATGACCACCCAACACGACACCCCTAGCCCAGACACTACACCACACATAGACACAGCCACTGATACCCCCACATGGTGTGATAATATCATAAAGTGGTATTCCCTTTCGTACACAGTAGAGGCCCTACTGGTTATAGCTATACTTTGCAGTGTCATCCAGACGATGAGACTTTGGAAATGGCGAAGGAGAGCCTCCCGCCCTCCTGTGTACACACTCAGAGCCCCTTTTCTCGGACTTCAGCAGACCCCACACTCCTTTTGAACCTTTTTCTCCCTAATAAATTCCGCGTTTAAAAAAAAATAAAATTACCTTCTCTGTAAATTGAAATAAGTGTTAAGTAGGAATGTGATGCTGCTATTGTTTTGTACTGTAATATGAGTTCCTTTGATTATTAGATAGCAGCATGAGTGTAGTTTAGTTAAGGACAGTTAGAGGTTCCCCTTTTGTGTAAAGAAACTGAAATGTATGATTGAATGTTGTAGTGCCCCCTTAGAATCTTTATAGATGTGTGTTGTATGAGGGAAAACTTAGGTAAATGTTCTGACCCATAGGACAGAGTAGGATAGAACCCGTTTCCTGATTGAGGGTACCCGGCATTCCAGACAACAGGAGAAGATTCAGTAGTGTGATCCTTCACGCTTCGCGTTTAGGATCAGAGATCTGGGATGGCCACTTACAACAAGAAACATGAAATGAAAAATGAAATGAAAATCGCTTATTGTCACAAGTAGGCTTCAAATGAAGTTACTGTGAAATGGCCCTAGTCGCCACATTCCGGCACCTATTCAGGGAGGCTGATACGGGAATTGAACCGTGCTGCTAGCCTGCCTTGGTCAGCTTTCAAAGCCAGCGATTTAGCTCTGTGCTAAACAGCCCTGGACGTTCGCCAAGCCTAATGGGAAATATGGACAATGTAAGATTCAGGCAGGCTCAGAGCCTGAATGTATATTTGTGAGCAAGGAATCCAGACAGCATCGAAACCCCCAGCCGATTTGCATTTTGATGGCCCATCTCCGTAAGACAAAGAACTGATACTCGAGTAACCGACACAATCCCAGACAGATCGGCACCACTCCCTGTACTCAGGAAGCGTAAACAACAGGGTCAATGACCGCTTAGGACACGCTCAGCCATCAAGGCACCCGCCCCTTTATTGGTTCAGATCGAATACAGTGATTGGGAACTACCCAATTAATGAGGTCCAAACCGAAGGACCGCCCAAAAGAGCGCGAAACTCCCCAAGGATAAAGAGAGACACTGCTATGTGTTCCATCTCTTTTGGACCTGGCACTCCGGCTACGTCCATCTCCAATCGCAGCACCACCAGAAGCAAGTCCAAGTTCAACGCTCGCTACCAGACGGATGAGCCCAGCTGAGCAGCAGTTACTTCTCCAGACCCAGTAGATCCAGATTCGAACAAAGGCCACTGTTCCTCTGACCTAAGCTGGGTGCCTGAAGTTAAGTACAGGTTGTCATAGTTGATAGGTGTAGTTTAATTAGTAGTGTTTATGTTGCATGATTAATCGTGTGTGTAAATAAAGTACCATTGATCTTGAACTAACTAACTGGTGTTTGACTCTTTGATCGATAGCCGGTTGAACCTTGTGGTGGTATCATTTGATACCTGGCGACTCTGAGCAATATAATATCGATATCTAAAGAAAAAAGGGCAGCCTTATTGACTGCTCTATTTATAGTGAGTAAAAAAGGCAACTGGAGCTGGGCAGGCTGTGGGTGCATTCAGGAGTGGGGGGAGACCCCTGAGGGGTTGGGAGGTGGGGGGCTCCCCTGGAGGGTTGGGGGAGTCCTGCGCTGGGTAGTTGGGGGTGGGGTGGGGTGGGGTGGCTGGGGAGTCCCATATGGGGAAGCCCCATGGGGTTTAGGGGTATGGATGAGTCCTGTGAGGGGTTGGTCTGGGTCTGTATAATAGTTACCCAGAAGTTAGATGCAGTTTTAATTCCTTTAACGTTTTCTGGGTAAGTATTGATGCAACCCAGTTGGAACTATCGGAAGTTTGCTATTTAAATCGCATTTTTGGATGGGTCACAGGGTAGGACAATTGTCCAGGCTTGCACTTCTGAGCAATTGCCATTGCAAACCTTACCTGTGAACATCCGAGACGGGGTCCCCAACACTACTTTGGAGTACCACCTCCCCTAATATGACCTCGAGGAACTCCGAAGTCATGGCATTAGTTCCTAACCCTTTGAATAATGATATCATACATTTGACATGGAATCTCATTTTACAGGTTGTGATGTAAAAGCAGCAATGCTGATGCCTCTTCACGATAATGGAAATCAGCTTTTGTCTCCTCAGCCGAGACATAGTGACCCTTTAAACTCAATGCTCCTTTAAAGACAGTGCCCCTTCAACAGTAATAAATAGGGCAAGGGGGCATTAAATAGAATTGGATTGGTGGTGGGGGTGGGAGGGAGAAACTATGGGAAAGCTGGAAGCCGAAGTGTAATATTACAGGACAGCTTAATTGTTGGAATATTGCACTCTGCCATGAAAGTGCTCCTAGTTTCATTAACACTTGAAGGAAAGTGCCTGTATTTAGTGAGAGAAATCTGTCACCTCAGGTTCAAACAATCAATATTTATTCAGCATTAGACTGAAAACTCAAATGTTGGCTGCCATTGGCGCACAGGCGACTGGGGCATTCCTTTCTCTGGTATGTCAGAGGCAGAATGTTCTCTGCTGCTTTCGGGAACAGCTGAGGTCAGTGACAGGCTGATCACATAGCACAGGCTGTCTGAGGCAGCTATAGGTTTACATGGGCTAGATCTGCAGCATCTGCATCTTCCATCAGAACTCTGGCACTACCCCTGCCACTACTGCCGCGTAGCCCTCCCGCCCGACAGCCAAAGCTCCGTGGTCGGATGTGCAAGCATGCACACAGGCGAGCATTTGAACGAAACCAAAATTGACCTTGGCGAGGGGGAAGGGGGAGCGGATCAAAATGTCCCAGTGCCCAAGGGGCAGTCCTCGCCATTGGAAGACCGCGACCCCAAAGGCATCAATGCCCACTTAAAGGTAAGTGACACGTGACCCTGTCATGGCAGCAGCAAGTAAGGTTGCAAGCAAGACTTAAAGTACTTTAAGCAATACAGTCAGTGACCCTTGCAGTAACCTGGAGTGCCGATGTTAACTGTACGCTTACTAAGAAAGCATGTCTGTAACACTCGTCAATGAAGGATACAAAGATATATTTTCAGACACTCCGCCCCCTAGTGTGAAGTCTAGCTTGAAGAGAAGGCAGATAAGAGAATCGAGCACAGAGGTTCCAATAGCTCATCCATGGTGCTCTCCATTCACTGGGCACTACACTTAATATGTACTGTTTCTGACATTATGACAGTTGATCTCTGAGCCTGATTCTCGTGATGTATGAATAAATAATCCCTTCTGAACTTTGGGCAAATATATTTTTGTTAAGAGGGGAGAAGAGGATCTGCAGGAACAACGCATCCCCTGTAACTTGGCGATGTCATCAGGTGACGCTTTTGAGGTTGTATTGTGTGTTTGCAAATATACAATGAAATCCCACTAAACGCAGCTTTGTGTATTTGGCTCGATGCGGCATTTTAAAGTGGTGCAATGTAAACCAAGTCTTTGCCAATGAAGGGGTTCCAGATTTTGTTTATGCAGGACCTATCTGAGTGTGACGTTGTTTACCTTGAACTGCAAATAGAAGCTGTGGCCCGTTGGGTAGTACTCTCACCTTGACCCCCCCGGAAACCACCCCAGCCTGCAAGTCAGAAGGTGCCGGGGTGATGTCCCACTTCTGGATTTGAACACGGGATCAAGGTTAATCCGCTATTGCAGCACTGAGGGAGGTGCTGTCTCACAGATAAGATGTACAAGCAATTTCTGACATGGATGCCATTGATAGGAGGAAGACCCTGGGCACAGATGTTGAAATTGTGTTTTGTATAGCTGGGTTTATCAGTTTTATGTTCTATTAGACTCCGTGCAATTGGAGTAACGTTATAAAATGAACCTGATCAACCCCAGTGGCAATACTTGTTATTTAATCAGCATCAAGTGGGGAAGTAAGATTTAACCATTCCACAATGAGGTGATGACCCGATAATCGGAAATTCTCGCTCTCTAAATCCCTTATCCCGCCAACTTTTATCTTCACCTTGAGAAACCTCAAAAATCTCTCTATTCAACTTAAATCGCCTTCTCCACTCCTTGCACTGCTGTACAGGGCTCATTTCTCACCCGTGAAGCTACTTACTTCAGTAAAGATATCAAATAAAGTCCAATTTAGATAGTAAGGTCTGGTAGTGTATAATTATGTTATTGTGCCAGTCATCTGGAGGACTAATAATCCCGGGAGTTTTAACTTATACCTCAGCATTTAGCTTTTGCAAATGTTGACCACCTTCCACTTCTTGAGAGTCTCCTCTCAGCGAAGGCAACACAATTCATCGTGGTCTCCAATGCTCAGCCTTCGGCTGACTGAGGAAAAGATTTTTGATGGCTTGGAACCCAAATCTGAGACTAAGGTCATGGCTTACAGGGCAACAGCGATCCTCACACTCCTATAAGCTTTGAAGACCTGGGTAACGTACCAGGAACCTCAAAGCACCGGGGAAGTACCCCCAATGGTGCCTTTGCAAGACCCTCCAAGAGGCAAGAAAGGCGGTCCAACAGCAGCATTCTCTCCCTAGCCAACCATCAATGTACCAATCACTCAAAACCAGCTACGCTAGGTGGGACATGTCCTTCGTATACCTGGCATCAAACTCTCGAAGCAACCGCTTTACTTGGAACTCAATCGTGGCAGGAGACTCCCAGGAGGACAGCGAAAACACTTCAGGGAATGTCCTCTAAGCATCCCCAAAGGGGTCAAACATCCCCACAGACCCATGGGAGTCTCTGACTTGTGAACGATCAAAATGGAGATGGTTCACTCCTAACGCCAAGAGATTTCTTTGGGAACACAGAGGCAAAGTCGAGGTGTTGGAGGGAGCACACAAATCTCCAAACGACCCATCTACCCGGCCCTTCAAGCACCACCTGCCCCACTTGCGGCAGAGTCTGCAGATCACACCTCGGACTTATCAGCCAACTTGGATCTCATCAAACCTGAGTGAAGCAAGTCATCCTCGAAGCTGAGGGACTGATGAAGAAGAAAGGCTTTGCAAAATTGCCTGAAATTTAAAGAAAATCTGGGAATAAAAGGTGATGTGAGTACAAGTGACCCTGATGTGAAAATTAAATTGGTTCCCCTGTGTTCTCTAGTGGAGGAAACCTGCCAACTGTACCTACCCTGGCCCATGTATGATAGCAGACCCACACCAATGTGGTCAACTCTGAACCATCCCCTGAAGTGGTCCAACAAGTCACTCACTCAGGACAAGTAAGGAAGGACAAAATATCCTGACCTTGCCAGTAACGTTCACATCATTAGCATGAATGTTAAAAAATTACAAAGCCCCCTCCATCCTTACAACCTTCCGCGATGCCTGTGGTTCCTTCTATTCTGATCTCTAGTGCATCTCCAAATTCCTCCATAATTGGTGGCCATGCCTTCAGAATTCTCTCTGCTGCTCTTTTGCTTTAAGGTGCAGCTTAAAACATACTTCATTGACCGAGCTTTGGTCACGTGTCCCCAAAATCTCCTTGTGACTCAGTGTCAATAATTTTGTCCAATAACACTTCTGTGGAGCACCTGGGGTTTTATTATGTTAATGGTACCATGTAAATGCAAGTTGTTGTTGTATTGAAATAAATTGTCCTTTCATATCATCTGAGGCCCCCAGGAGGATCCATTGTCCCCTCCTCTAGCCCAGCCCATCCCTCCCCCTCTTGTGTCCCGAGCTCACTCCAACACCATCCCCCACTCCTGCTCCATTGTGCAAACGCTTAGCAGAAATTCTTTCTAACTGGAAAATCAAAATATCATCAAGGTTGTGACAGGAGTATAAACACTGATCATAATGCGTCGATCGAGCGAGGCGACACCAGCACATGATCCATAATTCCAACGAGAATATTCAGCCTTTCCGCCGCCAGGAATGATGGAAGCTGAAAACTTCATCTGGAGGCCGGAGTTGGTGAAATTACAGGATGGCTACCTTACTGGCTCACGTGACATTTCTCTGAGTACTATTTTCATGCAGGCCACAAAGCATTTATTTTAAATGGGATAATGCTTCCCACTAAAATAGCAGACACAGGAATGCCATCCAAGCACGCTCACAGCGACTGATAATATATGGATTGTTCATGATAGGTTCCCCCTGTGTAAATGGAAGCTTGCCGTGTCGAGAAATCAGTGCTGCAACTCTCAAAATATAGTTTATGCCTGTCCCCCTTTCATAGGATTACACAGGATTGCAAAGGATACATGACCCAGAAACAGGCCATTCGCCCCAACCTGTCCATGGTGGTGCTCATGCCCACTCAAACCCCTTATCTTTTTCACCTAAATGTACCATTATAACTTGCTACTCTCTTTGTAGAGTCCAATGGAAGAGTCGCAGGAACACATGATGGGATAGGAATGAACAAGGATTTATTACGATGTACACAATAATTACAGAGCACACAACTCCTCTCCCCGAAGGGCCACCCTCCTCAACCTGCACCCAGGTCGGGGTTTTTATGCTGAGAGGTTCCCCCTTGTTAAGGGGAAATCCTACCCTGAATTACTGGGGGAGTTCAATCTTATAGAGCATAGTCCTTGGCCCCCGAGAGGGTCGTAACACCCTTCTCCCTCAAATGCTTGTCTACATTCCCCTTAAATGCTAGTAGCTACAACCAGCCATTGTGTTAATGCATTCCACATTCTCACACTCTTTGGATGAAGACGTTTCTTCTGAATTGGATTTCTCACTGACTGTCTTAGATTGGCGGCGTTTAGTTATGCTCCTCCCCAAAAGAGGAAACATTGTCTCTGTATCCGCTCTCTCAAAATCTTTCCTTATTTTACAGACTTCTATTCAGCTGCCCCCTCACACTTTCTTTTAAGGGAAAAGATATACAATTCTTTCCTGATATGTATTTCTGCGTATTTCTTTGTGAAGCCTCGTAAATCTTCTCCACACCCTCTTCAGTGTCTCTATATCCTTTCTATAAGACAAACACAACAGTTTGCACTCATGTTGCACCTTTACTCCCCAGGGGCTGAGGGTAAAAATGCAAAATGGTTGCTGCCCATGAGGAGATGATCGGAGGGGTGGACTAAACGTTTAGTGAAAGCGATGAAGAGAGAGATGGTGACACAGGGTGGCTTAGGGAAGAAATCATAGGGCAGGAGCCTTTATAAACTGACGCTTTGGCCCCCAATGGTTAGGGCAAATAGAGGGACAGTGAGAACCAGGGAGCAGTGCCAGAGGAAGGAGAGGTTGGACGGGTTGGTGGCAAAGGAAGAGATTAAAGGATAAGGAAAGGGTTTGGTGTTGGAATGATTTAAACACAAGAATTTAAAACGTTAAATTTAAGCTGTTGAGGACCCAGAAGCCAGGTCAGAGAAGACGGTGGTCGGTCAAGAGGATTTGGTGCAAGACAATGAGTGGACAGAAGAGTTTTGGATGAGTTGCAGTTTAATGCAGGTAAAACAATGAGAGAGCAGCCAGGGGTGAATTGTAATTGTTGAACCTGGAGATAACAGAGGCCTGCATGAGAGTTTTAAATGGTAATCGGCTGGGTGGAAATAGGCACTGTTACTGAGGTGGAAACAGGCAGCCTTGGTGATAGGGAGGGTAGCAGATCAGAAGCACAACCCAGGATAAGACAATGAGAGTGAATGAGGGAGGGGAATGGAATCAGTGACCAGTGCATGAATTTCTCCTTTGCATTGAGTAGATTTTCAATGAACCCTGCTTTATATTTGTTTCTTTAAAGGTAAACTTTGAAGATGTGATTGCAGAGCCTGATTCGGTGCACAGTTTTGACAAAGTCTGGATTTGGAGTGATGCATTGTTTGAAGTGTCTAAACTATGGTGCTATAGAATCATCTCACTTATATTTGCTGTTCCAGTATCTTTAATCTCTGGAGTCCTTTTCGCGATTCTAAGTTGTCTGCACATCTGGTGAGTGTAAATAAAATTGAATGTTCTTAACGTGACTTTTTAGAATTTCCTGTCCAACAGCTGGTTGCAGAGGTGGGTATTGATCACTGATTCAACCCTTAAAATGTTTCCTTAAGGACAACTTTCTCCTATTTCCTTCTCCCCTCTTTTGAAGGTGTTAACGTCTGCCAAGGAGTGGCTCCGCGGTAGGCAGTCAGCCCACGGTACATCGGTCGGGCAGCTATTCCTCGCTGCGAGCTTTGGCATTACAGTGTCACTCTGCATTTACGTTGCGCCTCTGGTGCAGCAAGTGATCCCAAGGCTCTGTACAGGATTGTCATCACACACTCATTTCAACAGACATCCGTATGCATCGAGTGGACCCAGGAGAATCCTGGACTGTGAATTGGCGGAGGGGGAAGAGGGATGATTAGGAACATTGTGAACAAGGAGAGGTGGCTTTTCAGCTCCTTGGCCTGCTCACCATTCATAAAATAGAATTACAGAATAGTTGTAGCACAGAAGGAGGCCATTCGGCCCATCACTTTCCTACCAAGAGCAACTCGGCTTGTCCTGTCCCCCCAGTGCTTCCACTGAATCACGGAGTTGGTGCAGTGCAGAAGGCCGTCATTCAGCCCATCCACCTAGCCAGGCAAATTTACTTTCCTTCAGGTCCTTATCCAATTCCGTTTTCAAAGCTCCGATTGAATCTGTGTCCGCCACATTCTCAGGCAGTGCATCCCAGACCATAATTGCTCACTGAAAGATTTTTTTGCTCATTTCACCTTTAGATCTTTTGACAATCACCTTAAATCTGTGCCCTCAGGTTCACAACACTTCTGCCAATAGGAACAGTTTCTCTGTATCTACTCTGTCCAGATGCACCTTGCTTTTGAACACTCCTATCAAATTTGCTTAATTCAATTATACCATCATAGAATCATAGAATCTCTACAGCGCAGAAGGAGGTCATTTGGCCCACTGAGTCTGCACCAACCTTCTGACAGAGCCCCCGACCGAGCCCCAATCCACCGCCCTACCCCCGTAACCCCACCTAACCTTAGGACACTAAGGAGCAATTGATCATGGCCAATCCAACTAACCTGCATATCTTTGGACTGTGGGAGGAAACTGGAACACCTGGAGGAAACCCACAGAGACAAAGGAAAAACGTGCCAACTGCACACAATCACCCAAAGTTCAAATCGAACCCGGGCTCCTGGCGCTGTGAGGCAGCAGTGCTAAGCACTGAGTCATTGCGCAGATCATGGCTAATCTGCACCTCCCATTCACCTGGATTACCTCCACAGCATTTGATACTCTTATTTTTTCTTTTTTAAAAATAAATTTAGAGTAACCAATTATTATTTTTTCCAATTAAGGGGCAATTTAGCGTGGCCAATCCACCTAACCTGCACATCTTTTGGTTTGTGGGGGTGAAACCCACGCAGGCATGGGGAGAATGTGCAAACTCCACACGGACAGTGACCCAGGGCCGGGATTCGAACCTGGGTCCTCAGCGCCGCAGTCCCAGTGCTAACCACTGCGCCACCGTGCTGCCAAAATCCCTCAGTTTTGACATTTCCACTCGCCCCAGCATTCACAGTCTTTTGGGGAAGAATATTCATTTACATAGCAATTTTCAAGCCCCAAATTGTTTCACAACCAATTAAATACTTTTGATGTGTAGTTAATGTAGGAAACACAATGACCCCTTTGTGCACAGCAAGGCCCCACAAAAGGCAACAAAATAAATGATCAGATCATCTCTTTTCAGTAATATTCAGTGAAAGATCAATATTGGCAAAGACACCTTTCCTGCTCTTTTCATGTCAATAGTGACATATTTTACATTACATTTTTTATTCAGGTAACTTTCTCACCTCTTTCTTTTGTCATTCATTACTAACTGAGCCAGCAGCCATAGAGAGCCTGGGACACAAACACACACCCGCACACACATACACATAGACATGCACGCACACCCGCATGCACATTGACATGCACGCACACCCACATGCATACATGCCCACATACACACACTTCACTTACATACACACACACGGACGCACACACGCACATGGATGCACATGCACAAATGAACACATGTACATACTAACATATATGCATACACGTGCACACCCACACAATACATGTGCACACACATATACACATGCACCACACACATAACTGTCATAATATACATCAGTACATTATGGTGCAATTACATACACACACTGATGGACATGCAGTTGGACCAACCAGCATACATAACACCGCAGCCAATCACCAGTGAGAGCACAAGCACTATAAAGACAGGGGACAGGAGAGTTCCCGCTCACTCTAGCAGCAGCCAGCTCAGAGCACAGAGCTCACAGCCTGCATCACAGACATTCACCATGTGCTGAGTGCCTCACCATAGCTAGTGATAGGAAAGGGTCCATAGTTAAGCTGGTATCGCTTATACCCACGTTTACAGTATGTTAGCATAGTTGAACAGTTAATAAAATAGCGTTACACCACTTCCAGCATTGTTGGTTTGTTTGTGAACCAGAACACCCAACACGACAATAACATATATATGCACACACATAAACCTCCCCTACACAAATGTGCAATACACATACACACATGATGTGCACAGACACATGCACACACACATACACATTCATACGCATATGCATGTTAACACATGCACACACACCCGTGCACACACAAATGCAATACATGTGCACACACATGCAAACACATGCATAAACACACAGGCACATGCATACATACTCACTTGCACACATGCAATACATGTGCACACACACATGCTTGTGAACAAACAGACACATGCACACACATGCAACATGCATGTTCACACGCACGCACAAGCACACCAGTGATGCCCGCTTTTCAGGAGAATTGCACCCGCAGTTTCCACTTGTGAGTGAGTCCAAACATAAGTTAGTCACTAATGTATCCATTAGCAAATTCTTGAGAAATGTCTTCACCATGGGGGCCTAGATTTTACGCAACCCTGCTGACCAGTTGGGAGGCGGGGGTAAGTAAACTCCAACGAGTGGGCTTCCCTTCATCTTCTCACCTGACCGCAAACTATCTGAAATTTACAGGGTCAGATCTGTCCTTGGGCCCATTGAGGCTCTTAGGAGGTCATTAATGGTCACTTAAGAGCCTCATCCTGCTGCCAATTATACTTTATCCATAGCGGTCTGAGGTCCATGCCTTGCAGGAAAACCGATAACATTAGCTATATGGGCTGGTGTTGGGCAAGGTGGAGGTTGGGCTGCTGCTATTGGGTACCTCTTTTGGGCCCATCAGAGGCACCCACTCTTCCTCGAAGGTCATCTACTCTTTAACGCTCCTCCATAGCCTCTTAAACCTGGCACACATCTCCACCCACCCCCCTTGTCAAGGCCCCACCTCCATATTTACCTGGGCTCCTCAAGATTGCGGACTGCTTGCAGCTCAAAGACAGCCTCTGCTTTCTCTTTGCCACTACAAACCGTCTTCTCAAACATCTCTCCCAATAACAGGAGCGAGCATCTCATGTCACTAAAATTGAGTCCAACCAGTTAATAACCTCCTCGCCTTCCGTGTTGAAAAGCTACTACTGCCCGATGTTTAACCTTCCTTCCCTCAGCACATGGCGAGGTCAACCTGTTCGGACCAGTGTTTTAATTTATCTTTCCACTTTTTTTCCTTCGGGGTCTTGATATTTGTTGTTTCATCCTCGTTCTTTCCTTGGTCTCCATTTTTGAAACTCTCTCATCATGAGCGGGATTCTCCGACCCCCCCCCCCCCCCGTCGGAGAATTGCTGGTGGGGCGGCGTGAATCCCGCCCCCGCCGGTTGCCAAATTCTCCGACGCCGGGGTTTTGGCAGGAGCGGGAATCGCGCGCGCCGGTCGGCGGCCGCGGGCAGCGGGCCTCCCCGGTGATTCTCCGGCCTGCGATGGGCCGAGTGGCCGCCCATTTACGGCCGGTCCCGCCGGCGTAAATTACAACAGGTACTTACCGGCGGGGGGTACCTCCAGGGTCCTCGGGGGGGGCGCAGGGGGATCTGTCCCCGGGAGGTGCCCCCACGGTGGGCAGGCCCGCGATCGGGGCCCACAGATCCGCAAGCGGGCCTGTGCCATGGGGGTACTCTATTCCTCTGTGTCGGCTACTGTCAGCCTCCGTCATGGCCGACGTGGAGATGAACCCCCCTGTGCATGCACTGGGATAATGCCAGCACACGCTGACGCTCCCGCGCATGCGCCAACTCGCGCCGGCCGGCGTAGGCCCTTTGGAGCCAGTTGGCGTGGCGGCAAGCCCCTTCCGCGCCGGCTGGTGCGGCGCAAACCACTCCGCTGCCAGCCTAGCCCCTGAATGTGCGGAGGATTCCGCACCTTTGGGGCGGCCCGACGCCGGAGTGGTTCACGCCACTCCTTCGCGCCGTGTTACCCGCCCCACCGGTTCACGGAGAATCCCGCTCCACGTTTCCGCATTTTGTAAATACACTTATCAAAGTCGCAAATGACTTAATAATAATGGCAACTTATGTTTATACAGCCGCTTTAATATCATAAAACCTCCAAGGCACATTAGCAAACCAGATCTGACACCGAGACTCATAAGGAAATATATGTGCAGTGGAATACAGGAGCACACACGAGGGATTAGAGTTTGGAATGCCATATTTAGAACTTGTATGTGTACAGATGCTCTGATACTTTCATTTTAAAATGGCCCTGTCTGTCCAAGATGTGATAATTTTCTGTGATTTCAACATCTATCCCAGCGCAAGCCCTCACTCCTTAGTGTTTACTGCCCTCGCATTACCCCTAATCTCTTGGTCAAAGGGGTACATTTTGAGCAGCATTTTAAAGGAGGAACGCAAGATAGTTCTTTCAAATTAGGTAATGGGATGTGGGCCAGACCAGCATTTGTTGCCCATCCCTAATTGCTCTTGAGAAGGTGGAGGTGAGCTGCCTTCTTGAACTGCTACAGGCACTGAGGTGTAGGTGCACCCAAGTGCTGTTAGGGAGGGAGTTACAGGATTTTGACACAGCGACAGTGTAGGAACGGCAATATATTTCCATGTCAGGATGGCGAGTGACTTGGAGGGGAACATCCAGGTGGTGGTGTTCCCAGGTATCTGCTGCATTTGTCCTTCTTGATGGTATGGTCGTGATGTGGAGAGGTTTAAGAAGAGAATTCCGGAGCTTAAGTCCTTGCCAGAGCAATTACATTTGGGGATGCTCAAGAGGCCAGAATTAGAGAACAATCAGAAGGTTGTGGGCTGGAGAAAGTTACAGAACTAGGGAGAGGGCAATGCCATGTTGGGCTTTGAAAGCAAAGATGAGTATCCAATGTGACTGAGACCATGGTAAATTATTCCTCCTCAACCTTCTTGACCTGGCTGCAGCAGTCGAACACACCAGCACCTCTGCGATGACCAGCTACAGTTCTAATCCTATCTATCAGCTCGTCACCAGGGAACCACCTGCAATGATTTGTCTTCCCAATCCCATATCTTTACCCCTGGAGTCTCCGAGTATCTATCTTTGGCTGTCTCTTATGCTGACCCTCAGCGACATCATCCGAAAACATAGGGCACAATTTAACGGAAATGTAACAGAGTCCTGTGTGGAGTGCATTCCCAGTGCTGGCAACGCTGAGACCTCGCTATTAAACAGGACTTTACTTCATTTCAAGGCCTCGGCGACGAACGCCCTGCCGAGGCTGCACTTAGTCCCATTTCCTGCACTAAGGTCCAATCTCCAGACCGTCACCGCCACTGCGGCTTCCGGACCTCCCCAACGTCCCAACTCACAATTTAAAAAAGACATTTAGAGTACCCAATTCATTTTTTTCCAATTAAGGGGCAATTTAACGTGGCCAATTCACCTACCCTGCACATTTTTGGGTTGTGGGGGGTGAAACCCACGCAAACACAGGGAGAATGTGCAAACTCCATACGGACAGTGACCCAGAGCCGGGATCGAACCTGGGACCTCAGCGCCATGAGGCAGCAGGGCTAACCCACTGTGCCACCGTGCTGCCCCCTAACTCACAATTAAGGGGGTAATCGAGCCCCCCGCACCCCACCTCAGAATGGCAGGGCACCTCCGGGTGCATTCCCAGGAAGGGGTATGATGCCACCTGGGCATCTTGGCACTTGCAGCCTAGCACCTTGGCAGTGCCTCTTTCAGCCTGGCAGTGCCACCTGGGCACCCTTGCAGAGCAGGGTGCCAGGATGGCAGTGCCAAGGTGCCTGGGTGGCATTAAGGGTGCCACCCTGCCCAGTGCCTGACCACCCAGGGGCCCCTGATCAACTGGGAGCCCCCCCCAAGTGCCGGTATGCCTGGTCCATGTCTGTGGAAACCAATGCTAAACAGCACCCCCTCGGGGTCTCCAAGGCAAGGCCGTTCGATCCCGGGCGCTGGGTAGATCTGGCATAGACGTATTCAAGAGAGACTAACTACTGACTTGAATATACAAATTTATGTCTTGACCCTAAATGGGATATCAAATCTTGTTTGATAACTCTGCTTTAAAGTGCCTTGAAGTGAGTAACTGCATGAAAGATGCTATATAAATGCAAGTTATTGATTAACACAAAGCTGTTAGTATTCTGACAATCTCTTAATAATGTTTCCACTTATTCAGGTGTGTGATGCCCTGTATCAAGAACTTCTTGATGAACATGCCTTCCATTCAAACCATCTGGGGAAGTATTGTAGACCTGATCATTTCTCCTTGCTGTGAAAGTATGGGGAGATGCTTCAGCAGCATCAACTTGCACATTGCACGAGATTAAAATTCCTCCCCATTGCGAGTGGCCAGATCCAATTGATTTGACAGACTGGATTCCACATCAGCATTCTGACCATGGTGCACCACTGTACAGGACTTACACAAAGCTGTAAATTCAACGCCCCACTCTTTCAACAGGTGCACGATGCACACGCTGTGTCGGCCATTTTAAAGTGCTCGGTTTCCATTGCAGCTTTCGAATTCTTTTGTATTAAATAATTTTTGCAAACGTGTTATTGCAAGCCAAGCTGAAAATTCATCAACCGAAATTAAGGAATGTATGCAGCTCTCCGATAAGTCATTGTACATTCTCAAATAAACTGAAGGTATGCTTGTAAGTTGTGATTTTTATTTTGAGTGGAAATGCTGTAGCAAACTCTCAACCCAGTACTGTTAGCATTCTTTCAACACTGTTATTTTGGCTGAAGTAACTATCTATAACTTTTAAAGTCCTTAAGGTATCGCAGGGAGTAACCTCAAACCCTTTGGTTGCTTTAAATACTGTAACAGAATCCCAGCTGCTGGGTGCCTGGCTGTTTATGGAAGCATCTAGCAACTTTTTCAAATGATCCCTTTCAACTCTACTGCTCTGCTGACAAAGGCGGCCATTTTTCATCCAACACTAGCATCATGGGCCGAATGGCCTCCTGTGCTTTAACATTCTATGATTCTATGTTTTTTAATAAATGATAGTTCTAGTTCATATTACGCTGAACCACATTTTGTTTCCATTGCAGTATCCAACTGTTGATTTATAAGATTCATTGAAATAAAGGGGGAGATGGTGGTTGTGGAGTCCCCTAAATCAGCACACATGGATCAGCCAGGTAGAAAACAAAGATTGTATTTATTCACAATATTATACTCTCCACTCCCTGAAAGGCCTCCTCCCCGACCTGCTCCCAGGCCGGGGTTTTTGTACTAGAGAGCTGAGCCCTCAGTTCAGGCCACCCCCTCGTTACAGGGGGAACTCATATTCAGGGAAGGTCACCTGGAACCTAATTGTCCTGACCTTGTGACGTCCCTGAAGGTTATAACAGTAGTGGAGTGATAATGTCACTGAACTCATAATCCAGAGGCCCAGGTTTATTGCTCTGGGGACAAGGGTTCAAATCCACCCCTACCCAGCATTTGATGGAATTCAATGCAATTAATAAAAATCTGGGGCGTCATTCTCCGACCCCCCGCCGGGTCGGAGAATGGCCGTTGGCCGCCGTGAATCCCGCCCCCGCCCCCGCCGAAGTCTCCGGTACCGGAGATTGGGCGGGGGCGGGAATCGGGCCGCGCCGGTTGGCGGGACCCCCCGCTCAATTCTCCGGCCCGGATGGGCCGAAGTCCCGCCCAGAAATTGCCTGTCCCGCCGGCGTAAAACAAACCTGGTATTTACCGGCGGGACCAGGCGGCGTGGGCGGGCTCCGGGGTCCTGGGGGGGGGGGGGGGCGCGGGGCGATCTGACCCCGGGGGGTGCCCCCACGGTGGCCTGGCCCGCGATCGGGGCCCACCGATCCGCGGGCGGGCCTGTGCCGTGGGGGCACTCTTTCCCTTCCGCCTCCGCCACGGCCTCCACCATGGCGGAGGCGGAAGAGACTCTCCCCACTGTGCATGCGCGGGAAACTGTCGGCGCCCGCTGATGCTCCCGCGCATGCGCCGGGAAACGGTCAGCGGCCGCTGACGCTCCCGCGCATGCGCCGCATTTCCGCGCCAGCTGGCGGGACAACAAACGCCATTTCCGCCAGCTGGCGGGGCGGAAATCCCTCCGGCGTCGGCCTAGCCCCGACATTCAGGGGCTAGGCCGCCAAAGATGGGGAGCATTCCGCACCTTTGGGCCGGCGCGATGCCCGTCTGATTGGCGCCATTTTTGGCGCCAGTCAGCGGACATCGCGCCATTGGGGGAGAATTTTGCCCCTGAAATTTAAAGCTCCTCTTTTGAAGCCATTGTTGACTGCTGTAATACCCTTCAGGGAAGGAAATCTGGCATACATGTGACTCCAGTAATGTGGTTGACTCTTAACTGTCCCTCTGAAATGGTCAAGCAAGCGACTCAGATCAAGGGCAATTAGGGATGGGCAACAAATACTGGCCTTGACAGCGATGCCCACATCCCAAGAAAAGAATAACAAAGTCCTCAATTCAAAGGATAAATGTAGATGGATAAACATCTTGGGACTTTCTGCTTGTCATGCCTATTTCTTATTGTTGTCATGACTTAGTAATAATGGGATTGATAACACCTAGCGGCATTGTGTAATGTGTAAAACTAATGTCTATTCCAGCACCTTAGCTTTGACTTTTCAATACATACCCTGCCTCACAGCACCAGGGACCCATGTTTGATCCTGGTCTTGGGTGGTTGTGTGGAGTTTGCACGTTTTCCCCGTGTCTGTGTGGGTTTCCTCCGGGTGCTTCAGTTTCCTCCCACACTGACCCCATGCCCATTCCCCGCAGGATTTCCATCAGATGGTGCCGGCCCATCTGGGATGGTCCCCCCCCCCTCCCAAGAGAACACCTTGGACGGGTGCACCAAGGAGACCACCATAGACGCGTCATAGATGTCAACCCCACCCTCCATCAGTGGAGAGAACACACCTCGGTGGGTGAAAGTAGTGGACAGGCTTCTAGGGCACAATCTAGTGAACACCACACAGTTGGTGATGCACATCAGGTGGAGGCAGGAACGTCAAGGGGAGACAGCAGTCGGAGGTCTGTTGGATCCCAGGATCCAAATGGGTCACAGTCAGATGCTGAGCCTCTGGATCAGGTTTACCCGGAGCTGATGCAGTCAATAGGGTGCGGTTGTGATAGTCAGAGGAGGATGTCAGCGACATTCCAGCAGGTCCATAGCTGATTGGAGGAGTCCCAAAGGCTACAGGTGCAGGAGATTGTGCCAGCAATGTGTGGCATCGAGGCCAACACTGTTTTTGTGGCGGACGTAATGGAGAGCCTGGTGCATGACATCGGCAGCATGAGTGAAGATGTCGAAGGCATAGCTCAGTCAGTGACGGCCATGGCTGAGGGCCTCGGCAGCATGTTCAAGTCACTGGGGGAAATGTCTCTGTCCCAAGTGGACCTTTCTGAGGGCTGCGGAGTATGTCCCAGTCTCAAGTAGGCATTGCCAAGGTGCTGCTGAGCATATCCTGGTTACTGGGGGACATGTCCTGGTCTCAGGTGGACCTTGCCAAGGTGCTCCAGAGCATGTCCCAGACACTGAGGAGCATCGCTGAGGTGATCAACACCATGGTGCAGACATTGGGGAGCCACCGGGACTGGCAGAGCCGGATGACGCAGGGGTATCCAGAACGCCTCGATCCCAAGATCACCCGTAGGGCCCTACAGACACAGACCGGAAGGAGGGGTTGCTGGGTGCCAATCCGGAGCCTCCCTACTGGGTGGCGACACTGGCGACCAGCTCTCCCGAATTCCACCAGCATCCCGACAACGGTGTGTCTTGGAGTCAGCGTCTGGGGCACGGTGGCACGACGACGTTGGCAAGTGGTCCAGGGCCCTCCATCCCAGTGGCCCCAGAGACCACCCGCCTGGGGCAGCAAAGGCCACAGGACGTGGTAAGCAGCAGGCTGTCTCCACCTCTAATGTGCACCCTGGGGACATACCTAGACCAGCAGAGCACGGAATGCTAAGCAAGTCGAGGATCACTGAGAAGGCATGGGGGGGGGGGGGGGGGGGGGGGGTGCGGGGGCGGTGCAGCACCATCGGAGGCTAGGGTCAGTTGGGGTCACAAACACGTTGCACCCGAGATATATGATGCCTCTGGCACAATGCGTTATTCCACAATGCGTGCTGGCCTCCAAGTCTCTGCCCTAGCACCCCCTAGCATGGTGGTCCTGGATTCTCTCCCTCCCTTCCCACCCAAGGCACACTACATATAGATGATCGGTGTGAGTGAGCACTCAGCAGACAGGCAGGAGTCAGACTATGGCATAAATTGATGAGCACTGGCACTCAGCTCTCTGTAGGTTATCACCCTTCCCTGCCTTCGACAGTGACCTGCGGACAGGGCCGGCACAGTCCCATCACCCTGGAGTGAAGTAACACAGGCCCTGGGATGGTGGAACAGGGAAATTGATGCCGCGGGGGAATGGGTGACGGGGGGTGGTGACATGGGCCGGGTGGGGAATGGGTGTGGTGGGACGGTGGATGGGAAGGGGGGTAGGGGTGAGATAACAGACAATGCCACATCCTATGAAAAGTGGGTGGGATGAGGGCCTCCTTGGTCCTCCGGACATGCCAGACCCTCACCACTGCCGTCTGTCCTCCATCTTCTGGCTGATCCTGTGGGTTCTCCCCGGGCTCATCCTCCAGCCCCCCCTTGGTCTGGCGCCTTCTCGGAGGTGGCCGCATGTTCCTCCACCTCCATCACGTCGCCCCGCTGCTGTGCCAGGCCGTAGAGGGCACAGCAGACCATCACAAAGCGGGCAACCCTTTGGGGGATGGACTGCAGTTCATCACCAGAGTGGTCGAGGTATCGGGACCGAATTGTGAGCAGTCCGATGCACCATTCAATGACAGCCCGGGTGGCCACATGGGTCTTGTTGTATCAAGTCTCCCCATCGGCCACTGGCCTCCATACTAATTGGCCAGGTCCTAAGCGGTACCCCTTATCCCTCAAGAACCAACCAGCCATTCTGCGGTGGTCCTCAAAGAGGCCACGGATGACCGACTGCCCCAGGATGTAGCTGTCATGTGCACTCCCTGGGAAGCGTGCACATACGTGCATGATCCGGAGGTGGTGGTCGCACACAAATTGAACTATCAGGGAGTGGAATCCCTTCCTATTGATGTGGTGCGTACCATCTATTACCCCCTGGACCTGGGGCATCCTGGCGATGGCAGAGAATCCTGCTGCCCAGGCATCTTGTTGGGCCTGGTCCAGGCCAAAGTTTATATTGTTAGCTGCCCAGTCAAATAGGGCATCCATTACTTCACTGATGCACTTGTGGGCTGTTGCTTGTGAAATGCCACTCACGTCCCCGCTCAAGCTCTGGAATGATCCTGAGGCATAAAAGTTCAGGGCTGCGGTGACCTTGATGGCCATGGTATCCCCCTCCACATGATGACAAATCCGAAAGGAGCTCCAATATAGAGCACGTCATGAGAAGTGAATACTGTGTACTAAACTGAAATTCACTGCATCATTTTCTACCTCTGTAAAGATTGGTCCAGCCTGTATCTAACAACTGGACATGACTTGCAGCAAATTGCTTGCCAGAGAATATAGAATCATAGAAAAGTTACAGCTCATAAGGAGGCCATTCGGCCCATCTTGTCCATGCCAGCCTGAGGACACACAGGTGTTCTTTCTAATCCCACCTTCCTGCACCGTCCATAGCCCTGTATCTTACAGCACTTAAGGTGCGGATCCAGGAAATTTTAAAAATAATTTATGGTCTCTCCTCCACCACCAACTCGAGTAATGAATTCCAGATTCCCTCTAGACTCTGTGTAAAAACATTCTTCCTCGTGTCCCCTGTACACCCCATGCCTCTCAGGATTCCCGTACCAGTCTCCCCGAACAGGCGCCGGAATGTGGCGACTAGGGGCTTTTCACAGTAACTTCATTTGAAGCCTACTTGTGACAATAAGCGATTTTCATTTTCATTTTCATGCCACTTATCTTGAGCCTATGTCCCCAGGTTCTAGGATTCTCTACCAAGGGAAACAATTTTGTCCTGTCCACTCTATCTCTTCCCCTCATACTTTTGTGCGCATCAATTAAGCCACCCCTCAGACTTCTTTGTCCCAAGGAAAATAACCCCAATTTATCCAATCTCTCTTCGTAGCTACACTTTTATTGCCCTGGCAACATTCTTGTCAACCTCCTCTGGACGCTCTCCAGAGCAATAACATCCTTCCTGTAATGTGGTGCCAGAATAGCACACAATATTCCAGTTGTGGCCTCAGCAGTGTTTTATACAATTCCAACATTATATCCTTACTTTTTTATTCTATGCCTCTGCCAGTGAAGGAGAGCATTCCATATGCGTACTTTACAACCTTGACTACTTGAACTGCTGCCTTTAGGGACCTGTGTATTTGTACACCAAGATCTCTTACTTCATCTACCCCTATTAGTATATTCCCATTTATTGTATACTCCATATAACTGTTTGACCTCCCTAAATGCATGACCTTTCTTTCACAAATCCATGCTGACTATCTCTGAGTAGTCCATGCCTTTCTATGTGACTATCCTATCTCTCAGGATTGATTCTACTAATTTGCCTACCACTGATGTAAGACTAACTGGCCTATAATTGTTTGGCATTTCCTTCAATCCCTTTTAAACAATGGAACCATGTTTGTATTTCTCCAGTCCTCCGGTACCTCCCTGTGTTTAGTGAGGATTGGAAAATCATCCTCAGAGCATCTGCTAGCTCCTCCATGACCTCCTTCAGTAGCCTTGGAAACAATCCATCTGGGCTGTCAGCATTGACCTCCTGCATCAAATTTACAGTGTGCAGGTTAAACTATGTATTCAGGTTTATTTACAGATAAATTTATCAACAGAAGCAAGGATTTGGCAAAATACCATTCAATATACTGGTTAGTGAAAGAATTAGAATTGCTTCACGGGAGTTAAAATGCCTTTTTATCAGAGTTCTAACAGAATCTTTTGAATGAAATGTATGAGTTTCTTTCTTTTGTCCTTCAGGCTTCAGATTTGACTTTGTGCAGGAAATACATGAAATATTTGTTTGCTGCATCAATGCCAGAATAGAACATGAGCCGTCACCCCTGGGATATATAATCCACAGGCCATTTTAAACATAATATCACATCTTTTGAACAATTGAGAAAAGAAGAAACCTTGGCAGAGGTCTTATGGGTGTTTCGTTGCGTTGATAAGGAGGGTGACCCTCTGCAATCTCAGGGCCTAAGCATTCCTGTGCTCCTCAGCTATGAAATATAGTGAAAATAAATGTTGGCTGACTTATTGAACCAAATTATTTAAAGCTAAAATGGTTAAAGTTTTAAATGTAGATTCTGTTCAGCGGCTGTCAGTGTGTCTGGGAGCGGGTGACATTCCTCATATGTAATTGTCCATATATTCTGAGCAAATTTATTCTTTTTACTTGCAAGATTTCAGCTTTAAGATAATATATTTTATATCATTGTCCATACTAATTAATTGATTGATATGGAAACAATGACAAGTGCTTCACTACAAGTGATGTTACAATTTAGCTTGCCCATGTACCTTCTTTATTTCACTAATGGCGGCAATTCACCTGACTGAATCCCGGCATATAGCTCTCCAGCTGCAATGTGCCGGGGTGGTGCCTGATAGAGCAGGCGAGGCCGGCCCCACAGAGATCGGAGCGCCCTCCGATCAGCACAGGAAAGGAACACCCCCCAGCCCCCTGCCATAGACATAGGGGATGCCCTCTCTCAACCTCCATCAGCACTAGGGCTCTCACCCCCCATCCCAACCACAAGAATCAGCATTGGGGGGCTCCCCCCTACAAACATGACACGAACCCCACCCCCCAATGGGCCCCCTCACCAGAGTTTCTGGCCTGGCACAGGTTGGCACTGACTGCCTGGCAGTGTCAGCCTGTGCCAGGTTTCAGTGCCAGGGCATTTCCTGGGCATGTCCCCCCTCACCCCCCGGGCTATGTTTTAAAACCTGTTGTAGACCCGTTGATGAGGTTTGAATATTCAGAGATGGGGGATCATGTGGGGGGGGGGTTGCAGAGTGGGGGGGCTCGCTATTTGTGTTAAAATGTTTTCAAATGAGGATCTCGTCCTTTCTGGGCATGAACCTTGTTATTTCACCGGTGAGGGATGTGGAAAACCGGGAAACGCGATCGCGTTGGCGAGAATCACGGTTTCCGATTCTCGCAAGGGTTTCCATTCTCACTGACAGCCAATGCGGGTTGAAAATCGTTCCCAACAATTCTAAATGTGGTGCAGGAAAAGAGAGACAAATCATTGGAGTTGGTAGTGCAGTTGAGAAAGTGGTTAAAAAGTCATGTAGGATCCTGCGGTTTTTACATTGAAGCCTGAAGTACCAAAGCAAAGAGGTTTTGACAAACCTTTAGAAACACTGGTTTGGCCTCATCTGGGGCGAGATTCTCCCCTACCCGGTGGGGTGGGGGGTTCCGGCGTAATGGAGTGGCGGGAACCACTCCGGCGTCGGGCCACCTCAAAGGTGCGGAAGTCTCCGCACCGTTAGGGGCCAAGCCCTCACCTTGAGGGGCTAGGCCCGCGCCGGAGTGGTTTCCGCTCTGCCGGCTGGCGGGAAAGGCGTTTGGTGCCACGCCAGCCGGCACCGAAAGGTCTTCGCCAGGCGACGCATGCGCGGGTGTCATCCCCGCGCATGTGCAGGGGAGGGGGTCTCTTCCGCCTCCGCCATAGTGAAAGCCATGGCGAAGGCGGAAGAAAAAGAGTGCCATCACGGCACAGGCCCGCCCACGGATCGGTGGGCCCCGATCGCGGGCCAGGCCACCGTGGGGGCACCCCCCGGGGCTAGATCGCCCCACGCCCCCCCCCCCCCCCCCCCAGGACCCCAGAGCCTGCCCGCGCCGCCTTGTCCCGCCGTTCAAAAGGTGGTTTAATCCACGCCGGCGTGAGCGGGTTGACAGCGGCGGGACTTCGGCCCATTGCAGACCGGAGAATCGCCGGGGGTGGGCCCGCCGACCGGCGCGGCGCGATTCCCACCCCCGCCGACCGGCGCGGCGCGATTCCCACCCCCACCCCCCACACACACACATTGTCCCAACCACTTACCTTTCCCCCCATTCCCAGCAATTAGTTCCAGGCAGTGCCTCTTCTGGCCACTGCAACACGGTTTCTGGGATGACTGGAGATGGGTGTACTGCCTTCTGCCAATCAACGCTCATTGGGCCTGTTGACGTGGGCTGAGTGTGTTGCCCGCCAACTCTTTAATTGGCATGGGCTCAGCCCCCTGCCATCCTTAAAATTCTGGCTGAGGATGGGTGTGAAGGCTTTGGAGAGGATGTTGAAAAGATTTACAAGATTTACAAGAATGGTTTCATTGATGAGGGATTTCAGCTACATGTAAGACTGGAGAAGTTGGGATTACTCTCCTTAGAAAAGAGAAGGTTGGGAGGAGATGTAATCAAGGTACTCAAAATAATGAAGGACCTAGGCAAATTAGTTAATGTGAAACCATGGGCGGGATTCTGCCCTACCCGATGGGACGCGCCGGACCGGCGCTGAGGAGTGGCGTGAACCACTCCGGCGTTGTGCCGCCCGGAAGGTGAGGAATCCTCCGCACCTTCAGGGGCTAGGCCGGCGGCGGCGGGGTTGGCGCCGTGTCAGCTGGCGCGGAAGGGCTTGGCGCCATGGAAGTGCTTGACACCGCACCTACCGGCGGTGAAGGGCCTCCGCCAGCCGGCGCGAGTTGGGAGAGCCAGCGTGTGATGGCGTCATCCGAGCGCATGCGCAGGGGGGTTCTTCTCTGCGCCGGCCATGGCGGAGTTTGACAGCAGCCGGCGCGGAAGGAGAGAGTGCCCCCACGCCACAGGCCCGCCCGTGGATCGGTGGGCCCCAATCGCGGGGCAGGCCACCGTGGGGGCCTCCCCCAGGGACAGATCCCCCCGTACCCCCCCGAGGACTCTGCAGGCCGTCCGTAGAGCCAGGTCCCGCCGGTACGGACCCGGTTTAATTTAAAGCCGATGGGACCGGACGTAAACGGGCGACCGCTCGGCCCATTGTGTGGTGTAGAATCGCCGAGGGGGCCGCTGCCAGCGGCTGGCGACCGGCGCAGCACGATTCCCGCCCCCGCCAAAGGTGTTTGGTAAACAAATTAAAGATGACATGAAGAAAATCTTGTTTTACAGAGTGACGGTCTGGAATGCACTGCCGAAGCATGTGGTGGAAGCAGATTCAATTGGGGCTTTCAAAAGGTAATTAGACAAGTGCACAAAGATAAAACATGTGGATGGCTAAGGGGAAATGGCAGGGCAGTGAGACGAGCTTGAGTTGTTCTGTCAGACAGTCTCCATGAATATGAGCCAAATGCCCTCCTTCTGTCCTGTAACCAATTCATGAATCGATGATCCTAGAAGTATTTTCAAGGTATTGCATGAACAATTTTCCCCTCCTAAAAAAAAGTACCAGAGAAAATTTCACAATCTTGATACCTATGGGCTAACAGTCCCAGATAAACTGAAAGGAACTTTAATGAATAGTTCCTTTTTTAAAAAAACATTTTATTTGAGGTATTTTCAAACATAACAAAGAAGCAAAAAACGCAAAAATCAACGGCAGCAACAACAAACATTAAAACGTCCTTACACCCCCCCCTAACCAGCTCCCCCACTCTACCCGCTGCCACCCCGGTGCTTGCCCTACCCCCTTTTAACTTTATTTTAATAAATTTAGAGTACCCAATTCATTTTTTTCCAATTAAGGGGCAATTTAGCGTGGCCAATCCACCTAGCCTGCACATTTTTGGGTTGTGGGGGCGAAACCCACGCAAACACGGGGAGAATGTGCAAACTCCACATGGACAGTGACTCAGAGCCGGGATCGGACTTGGGACTTGATGCCATGAGGCAGTCATGCTAACCACTGTGCCACCGTGCTGCCCTCTTTTTTAACTTTTAACCCAACCTGAACAGAAAAAGAAACACCCCGCCCTCCCTGCTGAAGTCTCAATAATCCTTAAAGACTTTAATGAACAGCTTTCTCCTCAAGGTGCACTGTTCCTCTATATCCCTGATGGCGAACTTTATGTTCTTAATGTTGTGTTGGGTGATTGTTGTCTAGCAAGGAATCCACAGAACTGCTTGTGACTTGTCCAAACCAGGATCTTTATTAATACACACGTGGTAAGGTAACGATCAGACACAGAGCAAGTTATCATGGATTTCTTTGTACTCCCCTGGAACTACCCCTATGCACAACTGTCCTCATGTACGTCTTACAACCTTCTCCGGATCATTAGGTCTGCCCTGACTTATAGCTGAGTGCCTTGTCATAAGACTACTGTCTCGAGACCGCATGGTCGATCTGAACCGTCACCTTCTGATTGGAGGTCACACCACAAACTACACACAACACCATCCACAGGCATATCGACACATTCTAAGTGCAGAAACTCTGTCAAATCGCTCACCCATACCCCTGCACTCGGCAGCTCCTAGTTCCGCCAGCACAACAAAATCCGCCTCCGGGTTATCAGGGAGGCAAAGGCCAATACATCAACCTTTTTCTATGTTCTCAAATTCGGCCAGTAGTCAGGGGCAGCGGGGTGTGACTGCAAGTGAGGCAGGCAGAGTGATCCTGAATTCAGAAATGGATGAGCTTCAGCTCTTGACCTTGTCCAACAGGTATGAGGTACTTATTCCCTATTTGGATAAGGAAAAGGGCTGTAGAGAGGATGAGCTAGCCGACCACTGCCCTGTGGTGCAGAAGGCCATTCAAGTGGGTGGGGGGGTGGGGGGTTGGGCATAATGACAAGTGGTAGTTGTAGGGGATTCTATAATTAGAGGGATAGATAGCATCCTTTGTAAACAGGAGCGAGAGTCCCTCATGGAATGTTGCCTGCATGGTGCTAGGGTGAGGGGCATCACAGACCGGCTTGAAAGGATATTGGAGTGGGAGGGGGAGGATCCAGTTGTTGTGGTCCACGTTGGGACGCACATAGGCAAGACTAGGAAAGCGGGCCTGTTGGGGAATTAGAAGGCACTAGGAACTAAATTAAAGATCAGATCCTCGAGGGTTATAATCTCTGGATTACTACCCGAGCCACGTGCAAATTGGCATAGGGATGAGAAAATTAGGGAAGTAAACACGTGGCTAAAGGAGTGGTGTCGGAAGGAGGAGTTCCTTTTCATGGGGCATTGGCATCAGTTTTGGGACAGAAGGGATCTGTGCCATTGGATCGGTCTTCACCTGAAACGATCTGGGACCAGTGTTCCAGCAAAAGGAGAAATAGTGTAGTCACAAGGACTTTAAACTAGCAAGTGGGGGGGAAGGGAAGGGTAAAACTACAGGAAGAATAATGGTTAATGGGAAGCAAAGCAGCAGGTTAGCACATGGGGAGGTGGGTTCAACTATATTGAAAGTTATGAAAAATGATAAGGGGAAGAAAACCTCAGGCAATATTATTAATGGAGGTGTTAGGATTCAAAAAGAAGATGTAAAAACTAGCATGAGAGCAGCTGAGCTAGCCAACCACTGCACCATGGTACATGAGGTCATTCAAGTGGGGGAAGCAAAAGACAAGTGGTAGTTGTAGGGGATTCTATAATTAGGAGGATTGATGGCATCCTTTGTAAACAGGATCAAGAGTCCCGCATGGTATGTTACCTACCCGGTGCTTGGGTGAGGGACATTCGAGTTCTTAGCATTCGAAACAAGGTAAATGAGCACAAATCATCGCGAATGAATATGATTTAGTGGCCAGTACAGAGGCATGGTTGCAGGGTGGTCACGACGGGCAGTTAATCATCCAGGGGCATCAGACTATTTGGAAGGGCAGACAGGAAGGTAAAGGAGGTGGTGTAGCTCTAAGATTTAAGGATGACATCAGGGTAGTAATGAGAGATGATATACGTTCTATGGTGAAAAGGGTTGAATCCATTTGTGTGGAAATTGGAAATATTAAGAAGAAAAGGTCACTGATAGATGTAGTCTATAGACCACTAAATAATAACATCACGGTGGGGCGGGCAATAAACAAATGAAATAACTGATGCATGTAAAAATGGTATGGCAGGGGACTTCCGGGTGCGGCTATGCGGAGCTGAGCCGCACGATTCGGCAGCTCCCACTACCACGGACTTTCGGGCTCGCTAGAAGAGCCCCAACTGAAATTTTTTTGATACTAACCCGTGGGGAAGGTAAGAGGGCGGTCCCCCTCCAACTTTTATGAAACGGACTCGAAGCTTAACGGCCACAAACGAGCAACGGGAAAAACCGGGGAAAAAAGACAAAATGGCGGCGGCCAGAGACAAAGTGGAGCTGCAGGAGTTTATCAAGCACTGCTTCGAGGAGCAGCGCGAGGGGATGCGTAAGGAAATGCTGGCGCCTATGCTTTCGGCAATCAAAGGACTAGGGATCACCCACAAGGCCCACGAGGTTCAGATCCAGGAGGTACAAAAAAGAATTGGTCAGAACGATGGTGAGAGTGGAGCAGAACGAGGCGCTACACAGGAGGTGGGCGGGAAGACTCGAAGACCTGGAGAACAGGTCGAGGAGAAAGAATCTGCGGATCCTGGGTCTCCCTGAAGGAGCGGAGGGGGCCGATGCCGGGGCATACGCGAGCACGATGCTCGGGGCGATGATGGGCAAGGAGGCCCCTTCGAGGCCGCTGGAGTTGGACGGGGCACACCGGGTGCTGGCGAGGAGGCCCCGGGCAAATGAGCCATCAAGGGCGATGGTGGTGAGGTTCCACTGGTTCACGGACAGAGAGTGGGTCCTGAAATGGGCCAAGAAGGAGCGGAGCAGTAAGTGGGACAATGCAGAGATCCGAATATACCTGGACTGGAGCACGGAGGTTGCAAAGCGGAGAGCGGGTTTCAACCTGGCCAAAGCGGTGTTGCACCGGAAAGAAGTGAAATTTGGAATGCTGCAGCCAGCGTGACTGTGGGTCACATACAAGGGCCAACATTACTACTTTGAAACGCCTGAAGAGGCGTGGACATTTATACAAACCGAAAAGTTGGACTCTAACTGAGGGTTTGTGAGGGTGGGGGGGACGTTTTGGGGTTTGATGTGTGATGGTTGTTGTATATAGGGGGGCAATCACGCGCAGGAAATGTTACATGGGCTGGGGGAGAGAGACAAAGCCGCGACAGGAGCTGCGCCAGAGGGGGCGGAGCGGGCTTTGGAAAGCGCGGGGTTTCTTGTTTTTCCCACGCGCGGGAAGAAAGGTGGGAGGGGGAACTCCCACACGGGGAGGTCAATGGGATAGCAGGGGTAGCCGGGGTCAGCAGGTGTCAGCTGACTTACGGGAGTGACATGGGGGGAGCAAAAAAGCTAGACAGGGGTCTAGCGGGGGGGGGGGGGGGGGGGGAGGGGAGGGGGGGGGAAGGGGGGGGACAAAGGGTTAATGCTGCACTGGCCGAAAGGGAATGGGACATAGAAGAGGTGGTCGGGACGGGGGTCCCCCGTCTGGGGGACTGGAGGGTGAGGGAGTCGTGGACACGGGACTGGCCCAGAAAAGGAGATGGCTAGTCGGCATGGGGGAGGGGGGGAGAGCCCCTCCAATTCGGCTGACAACGTGGAACGTGAGGGGCCTGAATGGGCCGGTGAAGAGGGCTCGAGTGTTCGCGCACTTAAAGGGACTGAAGGCAGACGTGGTCATGCTCCAAGAGACACACCGGAAGGTGGCGGGCCAGGTCAGGTTAAGAAAGGGATGCGTCGGACAGATATTCCAATCGGGACTGGACGCGAAGAATAGAGGGGTGGCAATATTGGTGGGAAAACGGGTGTTATTTGAGGCCAAGACTATTGTAGTGGACAATGGAGGGCGATATGTAATGGTGAGTGGTAGGTTGCAAGGGACGCGGGTGGTGTTGGTAAACGTATACGCCCTGAACTGGGATGATGCAGGATTCATGAAGCGCATGTTGGGGCACATTCCGGACCTGGAGATAGGAGGCCTGATAATGGGAGGGGACTTCAATACAGTGTTGGATCCAGCACTGGACCGCTCCAAATCAAGGACTGGAAAGAGGCCGGCGGCGGCCAAGGTGCTCAGGGGGTTTATGGATCAGATGGGGGGAGTGGACCCATGGCGGTTTGCAAGGCCGCAGGCCAGGGAACTTTCTTTCTTCTCCCATGTACACAAAGCCTACTCCCGGAAAGATTTTTTTGTTCTGGGCAGGGCGCTCATCCCGAGGGTGGAGGGGACGGAGTATTCGGCCATAGCAGTTTCGGACCATGCCCCGTACTGGGTGGAACTGGCGCTGGGAGAGGAGAGGGACCAACGCCCGCTGTGGCGGTTGGATGTGGGACTGCTGGCGGACGAGGTGGTATGTGGGAAGGTGAGGGGGTGTATCGAAAGGTACTTGGAGGCCAATGACAATGGGGAGGTGCGGGTGGGGGTGGTATGGGAGGCGTTGAAGGCGGTGATCAGGGGAGAGCTAATCTCCATTAGGGCTCATAGGGAGAAGACAGAGGGCATGGAAAGGGAGAGGTTAGTGGGGGAGATTTTGAGAGTGGACAGGAGATACGCAGAGGCCCCGGAGGAAAGATTACTTCGGGAAAGACGACGGCTCCAGACGGAGTTTGACCTGTTGACCACAGGGAAGGCGGAGGCACAGTGGAGGAAAGCGCAGGGGGCGATCTACGAGCATGGGGAAAAGGCTAGTCGGATGCTGGCACACCAGCTCCGTAAGAGGATGGCAGTGAGGGAAATAGGGGGAGTCAAGGATGGAAGGGGAGCCACGGTTCGGAGTGCGACGAACATAAACGAGGTATTTAAGGCCTTCTATGAAGAGCTGTACAGATCCCAGCCACCAGCGGGGGAAGAGGGGATGAGACGATTCCGAGACCAACTGAGATTCCCGAGGGTGGAAGAGCAGGAGGTGGCTAGCTTGGGGGCACCAATTGGGTTGGAGGACCTGAGCAAGGGTTTGGGGAGTATGCAGGCGGGGAAGGCCCTGGGACCGGACGGGTTCCCGGTGGAGTTCTACAGGAAGTATGTAGACCTGTTGGCCCCGTTACTAGTGAGGACCTTTAATGAGGCAAGAGAGGAGGGGACCCTGCGACGACAATGTCGGAAGCGACAATTTCTTTGATCTTAAAGGGGGACAAGGACCCACTGCAATGTGGATCGTACAGGCCGATCTCGCTCCTCAATGTGGATGCAAAGTTGCTGGCAAAAGTGCTGGCCACGAGGATCGAGGACTGTGTCCCAGGGGTGATCCATGAAGACCAGACGGGATTTGTAAAGGGCAGGCAATTAAACACAAACGTGCGGCGGCTTTTAAACGTGATGATGATGCCATCGGAGGAGGGAGAGGTGGAGATAGTGGCAGCTATGGACGCGGAGAAGGCCTTTGACTGAGTAGGGTGGGAGTCCCTCTGGGAGGCGCTGCGTAGGTTTGGGTTCGGGGGTGGGTTTATTAGTTGGGTGAAGCTCCTTTACAGAGCCCCGGTGGCGAGTGTAGTGACGAACCGGCGGAGGTCGGAGTACTTTCGACTGTACCGAGGGACGAGACAGGGGTGCCCCCTGTCCCCCCTGCTGTTCGCATTGGCAATCGAACCATTGTAATGTCATTGAGGGAGTCTAATAAATGGAGGGGGGTGGTCCGAGGGGGAGAAGAGCATCGGGTGTCGCTATATGCGGATGACCTGTTGCCATACGTGGCGGACACAATGAAGGGGATGGCGGAGGTCATGCAGACTCTGAAGGAGTTTGGGGAGTTCTCGGGCTATAAGCTCAATGGAGGGGAGAGTGAGATCTTCGTATTACAGGCAGGGGAACAGGAAAGAGGGATAGGGGACCTACCGCTGAGGAGGGCGGAGGGGAGCTTTCGGTACTTGGGGATCCAGATAGCCAGAAGTTGGGGGGCCCTACATAAACTGAACCTGACGAGATTGGTGGAGCAAATGGAGGGGGACTTCAAAAGATGGGACATGTTACCGCTCTCGCTGGTGGGTAGAGTGCAGTCGGTCAAAATGGTAGTCCGCCTGAGGTTTCTGTTTGTGTTTCAGTGCCTCCCCATCGTAATCACCAAGGCCTTTTTTAAGAGAGTAGGTAGGAGTATTATGGGGTTTGTGTGGGCGAATAAGACCCCAAGGGTAAGGAGAGGGTTCCTGGAACGCAATAGGGACCGAGGAGGGTTGGCGCTGCCAAATCTAGGGAGCTACTACTGGGCAGCAAATGTGGCGATGATCCGCAAGTGGGTTATGGAGGGAGAGGGGGCGGCATGGAAGAGGATGGAGATGGCGTCCTGCAAAGGAACGAGCCTGGGGGCGTTGGTGACGGCACCGCTGCCGCTCTCGCTGACAAAGTATACCACGAGCCCGGTGGTGGCGGCAATGTTAAGGATCTGGGGCCAGTGGAGACGGCACCGGGGCGCAATGGGAGCATCGGTATGATCCCCGATCAGAGGTAACCACCGGTTTGTTCCGGGGAAGATGGACGGGGGGTTCCAGAGCTGGCATCGGGCGGGGATTAGAAGAATGGGGGACCTGTTCATTGACGTGACGTTTGCGAGCTTAGGGGCACTGGAGGAGAAGTTCGAGTTACCCCCGGGAAATGCCTTTAGATATATGCAGATGAGGGCTTTTGTGAGGAGACAGGTGAGGGAATTTCCGTTGCTCCCGGCACATGAAATTCAAGACAGGGTGATCTCGGGTGCATGGGTCGGGGAGGGCAAGGTGTTGGCAATACACCAGGAGATGAAAGAAGAAGGAGAAGCGCTGGTAGAAGAGTTGAAGGGTAAATGGGAGGAGGAGCTGGGGGAGGAGATCGAGGAAGGTCTGTGGGCTGATGCCCTGGGTAGGGTTAATTCCTCCTCCTCGTGTGCCAGGCACAGCCTGATACAATTTAAGGTGGTTCACAGAGCTCACTTGATGGGGGCGAGGTTGAACAGGTTCTTTGGGGTAGAGGACAGATGTGGAAGGTGCTCAGGGAGCCCGGCGAACCATGTCCATATGTTTTGGTCATGCCCGGCACTGGAGGGGTTCTGGAGAGGAGTGGCGGGAGCAATATCTCAGGTGGTGAAAGTCCGGAGCAAGCCAAGCTGGGAGCTAGCAATATTCGGAGTAGTGGACGAACCGGGAGTGCAGGAGGCGAAAGAGGCCGGTATTCTGGCCTTTGCGTCCCTAGTAGCCCGGCGAAGGATCTTGCTAATGTGGCAGGAGGCCTGGATAAAGATATGGCTGGGTTCATAAAGTTGGAGAGGATTAAGTTCGCCTTGAGAGGGTCTGCGCAAGGGTTCTACAGGCGGTGGCAACCGTTCCTAGACTATCTTGCGGAGCGTTAGAGGAAGGTCGGTCAGCAGCAACGGAAACCTGGGGGGGGGGGGGTGTAGTGGGGGGGGGGGGGGGGAAGGGGGAGCTGCCTGGGGGGGTGGATGAGCAAGAGATAACATGAAGAGTCGGGGAAACTGGCACGTACGGGAGAGAGCCAGTGTACAAAGCTATGTAAATATACTATTTTGCCATGTATATATCTTGCTCTGCGCGATTTCTCGTTTCTTTTTTTTGTTACGGGGGGGTGGGGGGGGGGGGGGGGGGGTTATTGTTTGTAAGGGAGAAAAACTGTGTTAAAAACGTTAATAAATATATTTTAAAAAATAAAAAAAATGGTATGGCAATTATCATGAGCGATTTTAATACAAATATCAAGCCAGCTCGATCAAGGTAGCCTTGGGGCGGAGTTCCTAGAATGCATTCGCGATAGTTTCCTCGAACAGCGTGTAATGGAACCCATGAGGGAGCAAGCTATCCTAGATCTGGTCCTGTGTAATGAGGCAGGAAAATTAATGATCTCATAGTTAGGTAGCCTGACGGAAAGAGCGATCACAGTGTGGTTGAGTTTAAAATACAGACGGAGGATAAGAAGGTAAAATCCAATCCCAATGTCTTGTGCTTAAACAAAGGAGACTTCAATGGGATGAGGGAGGAGTTGGCTAGATAGACTTGGAGCAAAGACTTTGTGGTGGGCCAATTGAGGAACAATGGATGACTTTCAAAGGGATTTTTCACAATGCTCAGAAAAAGTATATACCAGTGAAAAGGAAGGAAGGTAGGAAAAGGAATAATTAGGCACGGACATCTAAGGAAATAAAAGATGGTATCAAATTAAAAGAAAATGCATACAAAGTGGCAAAATTAGTGGGAAATTAGACGGGAGTCGGTAGATTCATAACAGCTTTAAAACAAAGAGCGCAGTCCTGTAATGTTTCCTCAGCATCCCATTCAATGCTGCGTGATCAAGTTGTTTTGGGGATAAATGATGAACGTTTGCACGAGAAAATGCTAAGACGACCGGTTTTAACACTTGAAGACGCGATTAATATGTGCAAGGCCAGTGAACAGGCATCGACTGGATATGCAGAGTTCATGAGAAAAGAAAATAGTGTGAAATTGGAAACGTGGCTGATGCCATTAATGTTGTGTCGCAACAAAGATCACTGCGTACAACGGCCAGCGGCCATTTTGAGAGTGATGTCACAGATGTGATGACGTGCACATGCTATGGCCATGCCCACAGTAAAATAAATTGTCCGGCAAAAGGCAAACAATGTTCCAATTGTTGCACGTTGAACCACTTTGCAGCACAGTGTCGTTTCTCTGCAACTTCTCCAGCAACCAATTTTAAAACGTGTTATGGGCCAATGTATCATGGAGTTCACTTGACCCACAACTTTTAATAGATTGTGGTATGGGGAGTACACGGCCCACTCTACAGGTGTGGTCCAGCAGAAATGGACCAGTATTTTTTAAAGCAAAACAATGTTTATTCTATGAACTCAAGTTAACCTTTTTAAAACATACAGTGAACATCTTAGCAACCATTAATTCAAATACAACCCTCAAAGAATCCAACACTAAGTAATCCTTAATAACTTCCCAAACAACATCCAGAAGACAAAAGAAACACCTTTTAACAGAAGCACATTAGGTTTACATTCACTACTGAGAACATTTATAATTCTGCATTCACCAAATGATCAAGAGATGGTCTTTTCATGGCAGAGAGAACAGCAGTACACCTGCTTGGTCTGGTTTCAGCTCCAACACTGGAAACAAAACTAAAACACACCCTGCAGCAACCAACCTAAAATGAAAGTAAAAAGCTGTCAGACGGCCCAGCTCCACACACACTCTGACATCACTGCAATAATAAACACCCATTTCTTGAAGGTACTCTCACTACAGATATTTATATACTCACCCATTTATAAACACCCATTTCTTAAAGGTGTTCTCACATGACAAAAGTCCTCCAGTGGTTTCAGACGCTGTCGAAGAGTAGGAGAATTGTGTTTTGGCGTGAGCCCGGCGTCGGCCATGATTTCCACATCAAGATTAATTCTCCGCCCAATCACCTTTTCCGATTTAGGCGTCAACTGACAGAGAATCCCGCCCCCAGTTTCTGGATAAGTCAAGCAGGTGGAGATATTTATCATTAAAGGTGCATTGTGTGTGGAATAATCAAAGTGGTGGTTGTAAATCTTTTGGGTCCGTTATGATACTTAAGCATAATAAGAGGAGGATTTGGGCGCACTGGGTAGTATCCCTTCCTCTATGATAGAAGCTCTGGGTCCGAATCCAACTTCAGGACCTGCGATCCACTGAAGGTGCAATCATAACGTGGTCAAACGGGTTGATTATCAGACTGTAAATCCTTCCAGTGCGCCTAAGGCAGGAAGTAAGGGTGTGAGAGATTTGGGCTGCACGGTAGCACAAGTGGATAGCACTGTGGCTTCACAGCGCCAGGGTCCCAGGTTCGCTTCCCTGCTGGGTCACTGTCTGTGCGGAGTCTGCACGTTCTCCCCGTGTCTGCGTGGGTTTCCTCCGGATGCTCCGGTTTCTTCCCACAGTCCAAAGATGTGCAGGTTAGGTGGATTGGCCATGATAAATTGCTCTTAGTGACCAAAAAGGGTAAGAGGGGTTATTGGGTTACGGGGATGGGGTGGAAGTGAGGGCTTAAGGGGATCGGTGCAGACTCGATGGGCTGAATGGCCTCCTTCTGCACTGTATGTTCTATGTTCTATGTCAGCCACTCGGCAACAGCAAACCACTGCAGTACTCTGCCAAGCATAACCATGGACCAATCTAATGGAAGTCTATGGTTGCGAAAGCCTCTTTGGGCATGGTACCTGGAGGAGGATAATATGGCAGCATGAGAGATGGCATCCCAGCTGTAATATAAGATAACATAAACACTATATTAATAGTGATGGGTATCCAATGGCAAGGGATGGGATTAATTTGTAATGTCTCCCATGGGACTTATGGGGTGGGAATGATTACCTTCCCCATGGTCCTCACAGAGTACGAACTCCCCCGTTGAGCACTGGGGGAACTCAATTTGGCATTGTATAAAAGGCCGGCCAGTAATTTCATAGCATTTACAATGCACCAACCCGGTAGGGATCTACCTGGAAGTGTATATACCGTTTGTGTAAATAAATCAAAATTCTTTATTTTACTCGGTGTGGACTCCTCGTGTCCTTATCAAATAATTGAACAACTCTTTCAAAGAGCTGGCAGAGAGAAGATGGCCTGAATGGCCTTCTTCTGTGTTGTATGGTCCCATGATTCTACCTTTAAAAAAATTATTTCATAGGATGTGGGTGTCGCTGGCTTGGCCAGCATTTGCTAGGCCATTTCAGAGGTAATTGAGCGCCAACCACATTGCTGTGGGCCTGGAGTCACATGTAGGCCAAACCAGGTAAGGATGCCAGATTTCCTTCCCTAAAGAACATTAGTGAACCAGATGGGTTTTTACAACAATCGATAATGGTTCCATGGTCATCCATATGCTTCACCCAATGCCTATGTCTATGTATTTACATTATGTATTTATTTATGTCCGATGTTTTTTCATGTACGGAACGATCTGTCTGGACTGTACGCAGAACAATACTTTTTAGATTTTTAATTCCAGATTTTTATTGAATTCAATTTCCACTATCTGCCATGGCGGGATTCGAACACGGGTCCCCAGAGTGTTACTCTGGCCTCTGGATTACTAGTCCCGTAACAATACGCCACCATATCTCTTCCCTGTTTGTAACTGCCGATGACAATGAGAGAGGGTGTGTTTGGTGCAGAGGGAGTGACCACTCAGCCAGTAGCAATGGGGTCAGGCAGCAGCATATCCAGTCAGAAGCATGGCTGCAACCCATCTAGAGATGCCTGTCGATCATTGCTGACTCCAGCAAGGTCTCTTTATTGGGTGGCCCTGTGCAGTAGGCCCACATCATGGATCGCTGGGACATTCCAGCCTCTGTTTTTTTCTCTCTCTCTCTTCAGATGCTGCCAGACCTGCTGAGTGTTTCCAGCTCTTTCCGTTTTTATTTCAGATTTCCAATAAAATAATCTTTATTAGTGTCACAAGTAGGCTTACATTAACCCTGCAATGAAGTTACTGTGAAAATCCCCCAGTTGCCACATTCCAGCGCCTGTTCAGGTACACAGAGGGAGAATTCAGAATGTCCAATTCACCACAAGCACGTCTTTCGGGACTTGTGGGAGGAAACCGGAGCACCCGGAGGAAACCCACGCAGACACGGGGAGAACATGCAGACTCCACACAGACAGTGACCCAAGCTGGGAATCGAAAATGGGACCCTGGCGCTCTGAAGCAACAGTGTTAACCGCTGTGCCACCGTGCCGCAGTGTTCTACACTTGAAGACATGGCCAAACTGTACAGAGTGCTGGGCCATTCCACACTTTGAGTGCTGTGTTCAGGGCTGTTTTTCAAGAAATGAGGGAGACATTCTAATCCTGCAGACAGAGTAATGAAGAGTCACAAGGCTAATCCGTAGAGTCAAGAGTCAGAGAAAAGGCTTGAAGAGCCTTTTCAACACAGAAGAGAGGCAGTTTATAAGAGATTTTAGAGAACTACATTGGCATGGGAGAAGCTGATTCAGAAAATTACTTCAAAGTAAAAAGAGATCCCCTTCCTTAATTCTCCCACTCCAGCTGAAGTGATACTTGGCCAGTTTTATTGATTTTTCCCCCCTGCCCATGCAGCACCTTGGAACATTCTCAATTCTCACAAACTGATTTTAATTAGAAGCCCATATCGGGACGATGCGGTAGTGCAGATGGGACTGCATTTCATGTCCAGATATAATATAAACACTTCAACTATGCTGCTCTCCCACACCCTAATCTATTTCTGTTGAATGAATAAGACATACTAAGCATTTTCCACACCCATTCTCCAGTTAATATAGCAAGCTCAGCACATTTCATTTCCATACTCTTTCATAATTATCCACTGGCTCCTTCAAAATTAATCGCACTTTAGCTCTTCTTTAAACATGTGTTACTTTTAAGCTAACAGGCTCCCTTTTTATTTGTTCTCCTGTGGGATTTAGGTAGGCCAGCATTTGTTGACAATCCCTATTTACCCTTGAGCCGAGTGGCTTGATCGGCGATTTCAGAGGGCAGTTAAAGAGCCAGTCACATGTAGGCCAGATCAGGTAATGACGCAGATTTCCTTCCCGAAAGGGGCATTAGTGAACCGTGGGGTAGCACATTGGCCAGGACTGCTGCCTCACAGCGGGTTCAATTCCGCCCTCGGGTGACTGTCAGTGTGGAGTTTGCACATTCTCCCTGTGTCTGAGTGGGTTTCCTTCGGGTGCTCTGGTTTCCTGCCACGGTCCAAACATATGCAGATTAGGTGGGGTTACAGAGATAGGATCAGTACAGAATTGATGGGCCGAATGATCTCCTTCTGCACTGTAGGAATTCTATGTTTCTAACCAGGTGGGTTTTTGCAACTATCGATGACAGTTTCCTGGTGACTTTACTGAGACTAGCTTTATAATTCCAGATTTATTGATTACATTTAAATTCCACCAGTTGCTGTGGTGGGGTTTGAACCCATGTCCTGCAGAGCATTAGTCCGAGTCTCTGAATTACTAGGCTAGTGATATTGTCACTGCGTCACCACACCCACTGGGTTAGCGGATCAGAATAGACAAGTTTGTAAATGCATTTAAAACTATGGGAGGAGGGAGCACGATCTTGCCACGCCGTCTCTAACTGTCTCAGATCCATTCGTTAGGGGCAGGTTGGGCCGCAGGCTGTTGCCTGTGTGGTCCACATGCTGCCTGTTGTTCATATGGGGACATGTAGCTGCATTTCTTCCATGTGTCCAACCATGTGGAAATTAGCACCATCCTGACATCACCAAGCACAGGTAGCTTACATTCTATGCACAGCTAGTCCTTCGTTCGGAACATAGAGGGTTGAATTCATTATTTTGTGATGCCGGCGGTGAGAATTGTGATTGGGCAGAGAATAGCGGCCAATGAAAAAAAATCGCGATTTGTACCCAGTGGCGATTCCATCGTCATGCCACAGTACCTCACTGGCGGCGTTATCGAAGATTGTGCCCTGTGCCGGTGGGCCCATGCAAAGCCGTCATTTGCATGGATACAAATCTCATTAGCGGGTTGGACACTTCATGCTCCACCCATCCGCAATGCTCTGCCCCACTTCAGTGGTGCCACCTCGGGATCGCATGGCCTGGCTCAGGCCGCCATTGCTACAGTATGTGTTTTGAATGCACCCCTTTGGTGCTACTTACAGGTTTCTGGGTTGCCCACACTACTGACTCCTGTAAATGTTCAAAGGCCACCCCTCTGGAAACCCTCATACCACAGCAGACCCATCAACAGGATGGGCGTGGCCAAGCTCAATCAGTGTCACACTAGGTGCTGCCACTCTCAATTCACTCATCAGAAGTTCAGCCCCATTGCAGGGGAAGCAGGGGAATAGCAGAGCTCACCCCAAACAAAGGACACATGCACCGTGGCCTTTGGCACCCTCCCTGGCACACTGTCCCTCTCAGGGCAGAGGCCTTAACAGTCAGACTATCAGCTGGCCCACTCTGCAGGACCACTCGTTGTCTGCAAGCCCTGCCTGCCCACTGCGTCCCTGCTCCCATCCATTAGGAAACCTGATCAGCTCTCTGTCACAACTTGTGTGTTATACCCCAGGATCCACATAACACTGCAGCTAAGGTCCCAGCAGACGCACATGCCCCTCACTCACCCCCATCTGTAGGACCTTCCCACACACAAGCCGCTAAGCATGGAGGCGATTGGTGGCACACAGTGACTTTCTCCAATGCACAACCAGTTGCCACACTGCTGGCAGGATAACACCCAGTGGACCCCACTGGGGCAACATGACAAGGGCCACAGAGCCTATCGCTGACAGGGGTTGCAGCAGTCACTGGTACCCCTGTTGACAGGATGGCTGATGAGGATAGAGGCTCCCCTCATCGCGGGCCCCACTAATGGAGACAGTGGTGCAGTGCAGCCGGGTGTGGGGTGGTTTGGCGGGAACGTGTTGAGGGTGGTGCAGCAGTACAACCAGGGTGACCATGTAACCTGTTGGCTTTGGATGGGAAAGGGAATACTCACATTTTTGTCTCTTTTCCCTCCCTGCAGAGAATGAATATTGGAGCACAGCCAGGAATACCCGCTACCTACCTGGCCGCTGCTGCCTTTGCGGATGCACAGAGGCTGAAGGATCAAGACCAGCTCAGGGAGTTCCCTACACAAGAGGAGTCTGCCCCAGATGAGCAAGGGCCAGCTGGTGAGGCTCAAGTGCTGGCTGTCCAACAGGCCGAGGAGAAGGCGTGAAGGATGTGCTGCATCAGGGCTTGTATATACTGTTGGTGCCTGTCCTTCGAGGAGCTGCCGGACTGCCTGTGCCATTGAAGACTTCGGCTGACCACTGAGACTGTGCGCCACCTGTGCCATTTTGTAGTGCACCTGGCACTGCGGGGTTTGGAGGAGTGGCCGTCAAGGTGATGGTCACCCTGAAGTTTTGTGCCTCTGGGTCTTTCCAGGGGCCAAGCAGGGGCCTGCCTGGGATCTCGCAGACATCGCACACAGGTGCATCCGGGCATCAGACTACATAACCTTCAATCTGGATCAAGCCCACCAGGATGCCCGGGCAGCAGGATTCGCCCCATTGCTGGCTGCCCCAGGTCCCAAGGGTGATCGATGGCATCCATGTCGCCCTCTGAGCACTGGCTCATCGGTGGGAGCCCTTCATCAATAGGAAGGGGTTCCACTCCCTGAATGTGCAATTGGTGTGTGACCACCAGCTCCACATCAAGCACATCTACGCTCAATTCCCAGGTAGAGTGCGCGACGTCTACATTCTGGCGCACTCTGAGGTTCCCGGCATCTTCGAGCACTTACTCGTATGAGGGGTTGGCTCTCGGGTGACAAGGCTAACCCGCTGATGTCATGGTTGATGACATCTGTCCGAATGCCCGAGACCAACGCGGAGATCCGTTATAACAACGCCTATGTACATTGAGCGTCATTGAGTGGTGCATTGCCATCCTCAAGATGTGCTTCGCACTGCCTGGACCGCTCTGGTGGGTGCTCAGTTATAGCCGCAGGAGGGTCTCAAGCAGCGTGCTGGCCTGCTGCATCCTGCACAACATGGCGCAGCAGAGGGGCGGCATGCTGGAGGAGGAGGAAGAACGGCAGATTTCATCTGATGAAGAGGATGAGGAGGGTGCCCAGAAAGAACTGGGCATGGAGCCCGGGCAGGTAGGGCAGGCTGCCCAATGTGAGATCCAGGACCAGCACACATGGGACAACCTCATCACCTCCCGGTTTGCTAACTAAGAGGCGTGGCCACCGGCAGCTCTGTTGCCCTGTCCCACTTCTCCATTCCCACTCCACCCTTCAAAATGGAACTCCTTCACCGCTCACCCCTTCCCTCTCCCTCAGTCTTTCACTCCACCTTCCCTCTTCCGCAGTCCTTCACTCCACCCTCCCTCTTCCTCAGTCCTTCACTCCACCCTCCCTCTTCCTCAGTCCTTCACTCCACCCTCCCTCTTCCTCAGTCATTCACTCCACCCACCCTCTCCTTCAGTCCTTCACTCCACCTTCCTCCCAGCCTTCCGCTCCTTTCCGCTACCAGAGCTCGCCCTCCGCCCTCAGAGAGTCCTACCACATGGTGCCTACCCTGGTTTGGCAGTATCAGCGGGTCTTGTCCACAGGACGGAGGGTGTTGACCTGACTAGCCGTGAGATGAGCTCTGGTGCTCCTCATCATTTGACAAAGTCTGACTTGCCTTTAGATCACATTCCACTGTCTGCCCGGGTGATCCCTGCATGTATTCTGACCAGTCCATCTCACAGGCCCATATATCCTTGGGACCTGTTCCTGGAGGTGGTAAATGGTTAGGGCACACCCACTGGGTAAGCTGTCATACAAGGTGGGCTCACACTTCTGGCCCCATGCCCTATCACTTGCTGAGTGTGACACCATGCTCATTTCACATGGGGCCCTGTCACGCCCAACCCTCCAGTCCTCCACCCAACCACATCCCCATCCGGCACATCCTCTTGCCCTAATACCCACCAGACAGAGGTTAGGGACAGGTCGGACTGTTGATGCAAAAGTGTTTACTAGTGTTTAATGGTGAGTATATACATTGTTGTGCCATAACCCCAAACGATAAGCTATGTGCTACACCCGTGCCAACTCGAGTGTTAACTAACTTTCTTACCTTACCAGCTCTCCTGATCCTTCTAGGTGTAACCCCAGACATCAGAAGTGGAGGCGGCCTACTGCGTGTTTCATCCTTTGACCTGTGATGCCCTGGGCGGCCATCCTCTGGAGAGCCTGGCCCTGGATGAACTGAGCTGACTTTTAGGTGTCACAGGTAGCGAGCGATGTGCCACCAGGTTCTGCCTGCTGCCCATGAGGTGCTCCAGTGTCTGGTGGGTGTGATTCAGAACGGCCAACGTATTCCAGCACCTCCCCTGAGGGAGGCACTGGCATGGTCCCTATCACCTTTTCTTCCTTCGGGGTGCACGATGATCCCAGGCTACTCCCTGGGATGGAGGTGAGGCCAGGTTGAGCTTTGGGGGCCAACTGCCACCTGGTGCTTCCAGTTCTGGAGGCCCACCCTAGTCTGAGCCATGGCCTTGATGCCCTCAGTCATAAGCACTGAGACTGGGGCGTGCCCCTCAGGGAGTGAGTAATGTCCCTCACTGCCTTGGTCATGTCCCGTTGTGATTGTGTCATGTCCCTCTGTGCCTGTGACTTGTCCCTCTGTGACTGGCTAAGATCGGTCAGGACCAGGCCAATGTTCTCGACGCCCTCAGCCATGTCTGTTTGTGAATGGGCCAAGCTCTGGAGCGCCGTGGCAATGTCCATGCAGACCTGGGACATGTCTGCCTGTGACTGGGCTCCCCTGTCCTGAACCTCAGCCATCGACTGCACAGTGTGCCCCAAGCCTTGTAACTCCTCACCCATGGCTCTGCCATGGCGTAGCAAGGAGGCACAGTGGTTAGCCCTGTTGCCTCACAGCATTAGGGTCCCGGGTTTGATTCTGGCCTCGGGTAACTGTGTAGAGTTTGCACATTCTCCCCGTGTCTGCGTGGGTTTCATTCGGGTGCTCAGGTTTCTTCCCATAGTCCAAAGATGTCCAAGTTAGGTAGATTGGTCATTCTAAATTGCCCCTTAGTGTCCAACATGTGCAGGTTAGGCAGGGTTACAAGAATAAGGTGGGAGTGGGCCGAGATAGGGTGCTCTTGGCAGGGTTGGTGCAGACTCTAAGTGCTGAATGGCTTCCTTCTGCACTGTAGGGATTCTATGGAGTCTATGGACTTTTTGCCACAGGCCTTCCACTGCAGACACCACTCGGTCAGTGTTGGCCTGGATACTATGCATTGTCTACACCATCTCCTGTACCTGAAGACAGTTGAAATCCTCCATCTTAACCTGCAGGTGCTGGAAAGTTGTTGAAGCCTTCTCCTGGCCCTGTATCTGCATTTCCACCAGTGTTAGTATCATAGTTTCCAGAAGCGTGATACCTGTCCTGCCACCAGCTGTTTCCTGGGATCGGGCAGCCCTCGACTGCCCGCTCCCTCTGGAGTCCATGCCTCCACCTGCTGTAGCATGTGTGAATTGTGCACCAGAAGGTGACCCAGGAGCCTCTTCACTAAAGTGCCCCACTGAGGTGATAATCTCTGTGATGGTGAAGGGTGCAGGTGACAGCAGTGATGAGAAGTCGGTGCCTTCCCCGGACTGGGTGCTCCAGTGTGTTCTGGGGATCCGCAGCTCAAGATGCCTCCTCCAGTCTTTTGGTGCTCGTGCCTATTATGGGGCCCCTTATCCTCAGGGACACAGAAAGGTGAGACACTGGGAGTCGGGTTCTAGGGGGGTCTGTGGCTGGTGACATGTTGTGCATGGCTCCTGGCCAAAGTGACAATACAGATGTTGGCGTTTGGTGGAGGGTGGAATGTAAGGGAGATGCAGGCAAGTGGGGTATGGTTAGCCTCCAGGTGATTGGGGGCATGATGTGGTGGGGGTTGGAGCTGGAAAAGGGATATGTCGGTTTACAAAGCAAAAGGATATGACAGAATTATGAGACAGCTATTTATGTAATGATATCCACAGTGTGACAGGAAGGGACAGAGTGTATAAACATAATAAGGCTGCAGCAAATAGGATCAAAAAGGGAAAAAAATGGGAACAAGGCAAAATTTATGGCTCTTTGCTTAAATGCATGTAGCATTCAGCACAAAATGAATAAATTAACGGCACAAATTGAGGTTAATGGTTGTGATCTTATAGCCATGGAAGAAATGTGGTTACAAGAAGGTCAAAACTGGGAGCTAAATATTAAGGGATATGTGATTTTCATAAGGACAGACAGGAAGGAAAGGGTGGTGGGGCAGATTTGTTACTGTGAGATGGAATAAGTATGATAGTAAAAATGATCATGGGATGGAAAATGTACAATCTATATGGGTGATAAAATGCACCCATGCACAGAACAGAACACGACCAATCACAGAACAGAACACCAGAGGGGGGCTTCCAACTATAAAACACACGAGGCATCAGCATCCTGCCTCTTTCCACTGGTGACAACTGTAGTGACAGTCGGGGTGTACAAATCATTCAACACCTTCTACATGTGGATCAGAGCTAGCCTGGTCTAGATAGTTAGAGGTAATTTACTTAGAGTAGTAGAGAGTCAACCCACAGGCAGCTGTGTGCTTTGTTACAGAAGTTCAATAAATCATATTGAACCAATGCATACATTTGGTGTATGCTTTAATATTTATCTGCATCGCGTTGCAGTCTGTGTTACCCCAGGATGAATAACATGACACGATACCAGGAGTGGCTACTTCTTCTAAGTAATTTATCTTCAAGAATTCACTGACGACCAGCAAGTGCCTTCCAGCGGCATGGAGAAGATCCAGGCCCCTCCACAGCTCCGGATCTCCGGAAACCTTGGCGCCAACTGGCGGGTCTTCAACAGAAATTCAGCCTATACATTGAGGCCTCGGGCCTCGAAGGTGCGTCCGATGCCAGAAAAATCGCGCTGCGACTATCGACTGCGAGGAACCAGGCCATCCAAATCTTCAATTCGCTCACTTTTGGCGACGGTGAGGACAAGACCAAGTTCCAGATCGTCTTAGCCAAATTCGACAGTCACTGTGAGGTTGAGACGAACGAGAGCTTTGAGCGCTATGTCCTCCAGCAACGCTTTCAGGGTAAGGATGAGCCTTTCCAGTCTTTTCGCACTCATCTTTGCATTCTAGCGCTATCCTGTAACTATGGTGACACCGCTGATTCCCTCATCAGGGATGAGATCATGTTTGGGGTCCACTCCGACGCCCTGCGGGAGCAGCTCCTAAAAATAAAAAATATGACCCTGCCAGTAGCCATCGAGACGTACCAAGTCCATGAACAGGCGAAAAGTCGCTACTCCCGCCTTAAGTCGGCAGAGCAGGACCAACGTGCCTCCCATGAGGCTGAGAGTGTACAGGCCATCGCTCGAATGCGGGGCCTGAGCATCGATGAAGGCGGCCATTTCACGTGCTTTTCTTGGGGTCCCACGCATGCGCACCACGGTTGGGAGAACGAAACGGCCGAAGACCACACTGCGCAGGTGCGAGCGGCGGCTGACCGCACTACGCATGTGCGATGATGCACGGAGCGTCACAACGTCGACGCGATGACGTGCCCGAACTGCGGCACCGCCCATTTAAAGCGGCAATGCCCTGCAAGAGGCAGGCGATGTCTCAACTGCAAGAAGCCTGGCCACTATGCGGCCTTGTGCAGGTCTGCACCTCCGATAGTGGGCCAGCGATCCCAGTTCCAACACAGACCGTTTGAAGTATGCAGCAAGGGCTGCTGGATTTGGAGCCTGATCACGACACGGATCCAGAGGACGACTGCCCGGAGTCCCCATATCGAGTGGGCATCATTACCATGCGTGACAAGGCCTCCTCACATTCAGCAACACACACACACATCCTCAATGTGGATTCTGCGGATGAGTGGCGTGCAATTGTACAAGTCAACCATTGCAGCATCCGGTTCAGGTTGGACAGCGGTACTTCGGCCAATCTCATATCGCTTTGAAAGCAGACCAAGGCAAGCCAGCAGTACGGTTCAATTCCCGTAACAGCCTCCCCGAACAGGCGCCGGATTGTGGCGACGAGGGGCTTTTCACAGTAACTTCATTGAAGCCTACTTGTGACAATAAGCGATTTTCATTCATTTCACAAGCAGATCTTGCTCGTATCCAAAGGCAGCCAACAATTCTTCAGCCGGCCTGCCAGCTGCTTGACTACAATGGCAATCCCATCACTGCATTAGGGTCCTGTCACCTGCATGTCTCGAACAAGGCCATCAAGACCACTTTGCGGTTTGAGATCGTCAAGCCCGAGAAGGCTTCTCTGCTTGGTGCCCATGCATGCAAGCTACTCCATCTCGTCCAGCGCGTACATGCCATGTCCTCTGCCAACAGCACTCTTCAGGCCAATATTGATTAGCCACTATTGTAATACCCGGATGTGTTCAGTGGGATGGGCACGCTGCCCTACCACTACAAAATTTTGCTCAGGCCTGATGTCACGCCTGTGATTCATGCACCACGCCGGGTGCCGGCTCCTCTGAAGGACCGTTTAAAGGTGCAGCTGCAGGAGCTCCGAGATCAGGGTATAATATCTAAGGTGACGGAACCAACTGACTGGGTCAGCTTGATGGTCTGAGTCAAGAAGCTCTCTGGAGAACTGCGCATTTTTATCGATCCCAAGGATCTGAACCGCAACATTATGAGGGAACACTACCCGATCCCGAAGCGGGAGGAGCTGACGAGTGAGATGGCACATGCCAAATTCTTTACAAAGCTGGATGCATCGCGTGGCTTCTGGATACAACTGGACGAGTCCAGCAGGAAGCTCTGCACGTTTAATACACCTTTCAGAAGGTATTGTTACAACCGCATGCCGTTTGATATCGTTTCGGCCTTTGAAATCTTTCATTGAATAATGGAACAAATGCTAGAGGGCATTGACGGTGTGCGGGTTTATGTTGACGACGTCATCATATGGTCCACGACCCTGGAGGAACATATTTCTCGTCTGCAACAAGTCTTCAGACGCATACATGCCAACGGCCTGAAGTTAAACAAAGCCAAATGCTCCTTTGGCATGTCATCAATCAAGTTTCTGGGTGGTCAGATATCCCAGCAGGGCGTGCAACCGGATTCGGACAAAGTCAAGGCCATCAACACAATGAAGACCCCAGAGGACACGAAGGCGGTCCTCTGCTTCCTGGGGATGGTAAATTTTTGGGGGAAGTTCATTCCCAACCTCGCGTCACACACCACAGCCCTCAGGCACCTGGTGAAGAAGTCCACCACTTTCCAGTGGCTACCCGCACATCAAGCAGAGTGGCTTGAGTTGAAAGCGAAGCTAACCACCGCTCCTGTTCTAGCTTTTTTTGACCCAGAGCGAGAGACTAAAATCTCCACAGACGCCAGCCAGGAGGGCATTGGGGCGGTGCTCCTCCAGAAGGACACCTCGTCCTGGGCTCCAGTGGCCTATGCATCACGGGCCATGACCCCCACCGAGCAAAGATATGCTGAGATAGAGAAAGAATGCCTGGGCCTTCTCACTGGCATTGTGAAATTCCACGATTCTGTCTATGGTCTGCCAATCTTCACAGTAGAGACTGACCACAGACCCCTAGTTCATATCATACACAAGGACTTAAATGACACGACGCCCCAGGCTCCAGCGCATTCTCCTTCGACTCCGCAGGTATGATTTCGAACTGGTTTACACACCTGGAAAGGAGCTAATCATCGCGGATGCCCTGTCGCGTGCCATCACCTCGCCCTGTGAGCAGGTAGGCTTCATACGCCAAATTGAGGCACAGGTGCAACTGTGTGTCAGCACCCTCCTGGCATCCGACGAACGACTCGTCATCATTTGAGAAGAGACCGCCAAGGACCCTCTTCTGCAGCGGGTCATACATCACCTCACGAATGGCTGGCAGAAAGGGCAAAGCCCCCAGTTCTATAATGTAAAGGATGACCTAACAGTTGTCAAGGGGATCATCCTTAAATTGGATCGCATCGTCATTCCTCGTAGCCTCCAGAGCTTAGTGCTCACGCAGATCCATGAGGGACACCTCGGTATTGAGAAGTGCAGGCGCAGGGCCCGGCAAGCTGTCTATTGGCCCGGCATCAATGAGGATATATCAAACATGGTCCTCAATTGCGTGACCTGCCAGCGCTTCCAGCCTGCTCAGCCCAAAGAAACGTCCCAGCAGCACAAGATCGTGACCTCTCCGTGGTCTAAGGTAGGAATTGACCTTTTTCACGCCAATGGGCGTGACTACGTCCTTGTAGTTGACTACTTCTCCAGTTACCCCGAGGTGGTGAAACTGTCCGACTTAACTTTATGACAGGACTGTCATAAAGACCTGCAAGGAGGCATTTGCCAGGCATGGTATCCCATTCACGGTTATGAGCGACAACGGTCCCTGTTTTTATAGTCAGGAATGGTCCAACTTTGCAAAGCAATACCAGTTCCAACACATCACCTCAAGCCCGCATTACCCACAGGCCGCCCCCGGACCCTTCAATGCTGAGGCCCCGCCGGTTCAGAAGATGTTAGGACGCCGCCGGCGGGACTCGGATTTTTTGTGAAGGGCGCTCGGCCCATCTGGGCCAGAGAATCGGCGCACCACCCATGCCGGCCTGGGCCGGAGAGTCGCCACATATCCCGACCGGCACCACACCGACCACGCCGGCGCAAATTCTCTGTTCTGCGGAGAATTGTGTCTCGGCGTCGGGGCGGCGTGGTGTGATTCGCTCCGCGCCGCACCGATTCTCCGTCCCGGCGGGGGGGTCGGAGAATTCCGCCCAAGTGTTCTAGCAAGGGGATAAATCAACCATGATTAATCAAGGATGGTAAAGATAGTATTAAACTGAAAGAAAAACATACAATGTGGAAAAGATTACTGGTAAGCAAGAGGATAGGGAAAGTTTTAAAACCCAACAAAAGATGCCCAAAAAATAAAGAGGGAGAAGATAAACTAGGATTGTAAACTAGAAAGTAATAGACAAATGGACAGCAAGAGCTTCATTAAATATATCAAAAGGAAGAGAGGGGCAAAAGTGAACATTGGCCCCTGAAAGAATGAGACCGGGGAAAAAAGAATGGGGAACCAGGAAATGGCAGAGGAGTTAAACAAATACTCTGCGTCAGTCTTCATGGTGGAAGAGAATGATAACATTTCAAAACATGTTAAATAATCAAGGAGAAAAAGACGGGCCTGTGTGGAGGTGGGGGGGGGGGGGGGTGGGGGGGGGGTGGGGGGGTTGGGGATGGAGGGAATAAGTACAATAACTATCACCAGAGAAAGAGTACTAGGGCAACAGATGAGGTTAAAGGAAGATAAGTCCCCTGGACCTGATGGGTTGTTTCTCAGGATATTAAAGGGAGTAGCTACAGAGATAATGAATCCATGAAAAGTCCCAGAGGATTGGAAAACTGCCTACTAAAAAAGGGAGGGAGGCAAAATACAGGTAAATATAGGCCAGTTGGGTTAGCTTATCATTGGGAAAATGTTAGAGTCCATTATAAAGAATGTAATAGCAGAGCAATTAGAAATGCATAATATAATCAAGCAGAGTTAGCATGGCTTCATGAAGGGGAAATCATGCTACACAAATTTATTAGAATTCTTAAGCAAAGGGGAACCAGCAGATGTAATAGACTTGGCTTTCCAAAGAGCAATAATGTACCTTACAAAAAGCTACTTAATAAAGTAAGAGCCCTTAGTGTTGGAGGCAGTATATTAGTATGGATAGAGGATTGGATAACTGATAGAAAACAGAGAGTTGGGATAAGAAGGGTATTTTCAGGATGGTAACCTGTAACGAGTGGAGTGCAACAGAGATCAGTGCTGGGGCGACAATTATTAACAATATCTATTAACTATATTGAATTAACTATTGCCAAGTTTGCGGATGACACCCAAAAATAAGTTGGAAGGTAAGTGATGAGGATGACACAAAGAGTCTATGGAAGGATATAGACAGGTTAGGTGAGTGGGCAAAAACTTGGCAGATGGAATATAGGGAGGCATTCTCCGCCACCTGCCACGAGCAGTGGAGTTCCTGATGCTGCGGAGAATCTCGTGTTGGGGAAAAAACAGATTAGGTTCCGACGCCCCAGTCTCCTGTTGGTGGCGGCATCAAAGTTCCAGTGGGAGGATGAAAACGGGTCATTTGAACCCATTTGCATCCTATTAATAGGCTGGGCACCGGATTCTCCATAACTCCATGATGTTCCGGCCCTCTTGGTTGGGATTCACACGGATGTGGATTGTTACAAGTATATGGCAGCATGCTTGCTTCTGTTACGGTGGACCTCATGGTGGGCCAAGAAGTCAAGTATTTAAGGTAGGTGCCCCCAAAGTCCATTGGAGGTTCCCTCCTCCCACAAGGCAAATCCAACCCAAACCACCCCCAGACCCCCACCAATCCTCCCACCAGACACCCCCACCAGATCCCTCCACCAGAAACCCCATCAGACCCCCACCAGATACCCCACCAGAGACGCCTACCAAAGACCTCCAGCAGACCTCCCCACCAGACTCTCCACCAGACCTCCACACCAGATCCCCCCAGCAGAGGCCATTCCCACCAAAGTCCCCCCACCAGAGACCCCATCAAAGAACCCCCAATATCAGAGAACCCCCATAACAGAGACCCCCCATAACAGAGACCCTCTCATAATAGAGATCCCCCATAACAGAGACCCTCTCATAATAGAGACCCTCCAACAGTCACCCCTGCCTGGAAGCTAAAGAGTAGTCCAGGCAGAAACGGTGAAAAATCACCGCATTTTCACTCACCTATTCCTTACACCTGCTGCCTCAGACAGAAGTGTAGAAAAAAGCAGCTGTTAGAAAGTCAAAAGACATCACAAGTCTTTAAACCCCCGCAGATCCTTTGATGGGATATGCTTCTATTCACTTTCAAAGAGAAATAACTTTGGTAGGCTGTAATGGACAGGATATTAATGTCCAGACAGCCAGATGTCTGGATTGTTTATTTTAATTTCCCTTCACGCTTCAATGGCTTTCAGTTACCCTGCTGTGAACCTAATGCTCTGTTGATAAACATCTAGCTATGATTTGCACCTCCTGACCACATCAAAAGCAGTTAAGTGCCTTCTTCTGAGAAAAAGAGGAAGTGAAAGCACTTAACGCCTAGATGCTGATAAACATTGTAATTAGGTTCAGAGCTGAGTAAGTGAGATGTGCCTTGCAGATCAAAGGATTGAAGGGAGTTTAAAGTCTTGTGATGTGTTTTCACTTTCTAACAGCTGTTACTTTCAAGACACCTGGCAGCAGGTGTAAGGGGCAGGTAAGTCCACTGTTTCTGCCTGGACTGCTCTTTAGTTTCCAGGCAGGGGTGACTGATGGGGGCTGGTCTCTGATATGGGGGGAGGGGTCAATGATAGGTGTTCTCTGATATGGGGACGCCCCTGATGTGGGGGTTTCCTCTGATATGGGGGAGGTCTCTGAAATGGGAGGGTCTCAACTGGTGAATTCTGTCACCCTCCTGTGTGTATGCTGTGGGGGGGGGGGGGGCGGAGGGAGGGGGGTCGGTGGTGACTCAAATGTTCCCATGGTGGGAGGGGGAACAGGAGGTCCCTACTTGTCAGCTGGGGGTTGAATTTGCATTGTGAGGGGAGGGAGCTGTAGCCACCTGGGTTGGCCAAGTCCCGATTCAAAATGGAGAACAGCAAAGGCTGAAGGGAAATTCAGCCAACACAGGCAGAAACTAGCAGGTGCAAGTTACTGTGTATTAAACTCTGCAAAAGCCCGGACAGCATCGATACAAGCAGCCATCTGCATAATAATGTAGCAGCCACCTACATACGAATGAGCGATCCCCGGGATCAATCAAAACATTTGGGATAAACAAAGCCAAGCCAGACTCCCCGGCGCCAGCAGGAGCCAACGCAAAAGAGGTTAACGGACACCTCAAGACCGCCCATCGATCAGGGAACCGCTCCAGTATTGGAGAAATCGAACCAAGCGATTGGAACGAAGTCCAATCACTTGAAACCAGGTACGGGGTCCGCCCCAAAGGCGGGAAGCCCCTGGGGACTATAAAGCTAAGCCCCCAAGTTCAAATCGTCCTTCTTGACCGGGTCACTCAGCAACGCGAACCAACCCTTGACAGTGACCGGTGCAGCTGCCGCCGATATCCAGTAAGTCTTAATTCAACGCTCGCTACGTGATAGGCGCTCCTAGCTACCAATCCGTACCAACTTCGAATCCCGCAGACTCAGAACCCGAGCGAAAGGCCATTTGTACCCCTGACCTAGTGGGCCAGTCCGAAGCTAAGTATAGGCCTGTTAGTTATAGAAGTTGCTTAGAAGTAGAATTTATGTATGAGTATACTGTGTATAATAAATGTGCTTTGATTTGAATCTTACTAATCGGTGTATTGAGTTATTGATCATTACTTGAACTTGAACCTCGTGGCGGTATCATAAAGATACCTGGCGACTCGACAGCAAAGGTTATAAAACAGAGTCAATTGAACCAACCAAAAGTTAGCAACAGAGCCAGCCGCAGGACCTTGCTATTGGGCTACCTTCTCAAAATGGCATCCCGATAGCGGGATGCAGAACCAAATTCCTCGCGCTCCCCGCCATGCATAGATTTTCATCGCTGGATTGAGTGAATTGCTTCAGGGTGCCTCTACCAGCGCCAATGTAAACCAGAAGCAATTCAGCTACGGCAGGTGAACTATAATGCAGGCAAATGTGAAGTTATGCACTTTGGTAGGAAGAATAAGGGAGCTGAATATTATGTAAATGGAGAAAGACTGCAGGAAGCAGCAGCACAGAGGGATTTGGGGGTGATCGTATGGGGTGGCACGGTAACACAGTGGTTAGCACTGTTGCTCCACAGCGCTAGGGACTCGGGTTTGATGCCCGGCTTGGGTCACTTGTGTGGATTCTAAATGTTCCCCTTGTGTCTGCGTGGGTTTCCTCCGGGTGCTCTGATTTCCTCCCACATGTCCTGAAAGACGTGCTTGTTAGGTGAATTCGACGTTCTGAATTCTCCCTCTGTGTACCCGAACAGGCAATGGAATGTGGCAACTAGGGGCTTTTCACAGTAACTTCATTGCAGTTAATGTCAGCCTACTTGTGACATTAATAAAGATTATTAGTATTGTATGTGGCGGATCCAGTGGAGGGGATGGTTGAGGTCATGCAGATCCTAAGGGAGTTTGGAGACTTCTCGGGCTATAAGCTCAATGTGGGAAAGAGTGAGCTCTTTGTGGTGCAGCCGGGGGATCAGGGAAGAGGGATAGACGACCTACCATTGAGGAGGGCGGAAAGGAGCTTTCGATACTTGGGGATTCAGGTAGCAAGGAGCTGGGGGGCACTGCACAAACTTAATTTGACGCGGCTGGTGGAACAGATGGAGGAGGACTTTAAAAGGTGGGACATGTTGCCACTCTCGCTGGCGGGCAGGGCACAGTCAATTAAAATGGTGGTTCTCCCGAGGTTTCTTTTTGTATTCCAATGCCTCCCAATTGTGATTACCAAGGCCTTTTTTAAGAGGGTAAGCAGGAGCATTATGGGATTTGTGTGGGCGAGCAAGACCCCAAGGGTAAGGAGGGGGTTCCTGGAGCGTGGCAGAGATAGAATCTGGGTGGCTACTACTGGGCAACCAACGTGGCGAAGATCCGTAAGTGGGTGATGGAGGGAGAGGGGGCAGCGTGGAAGAGGTTGGAGATGGCATCCTGCAAAGGAACGAGCCTGGGGGCGCTGGTGACGGCACCGCTGCCGCTTTCGGCGACAAGGTACGCCACGAGCCCGGTGGTGGCGGCAACGTTAAAGATCTGGGGGCAGTGGAGACGACATAGGGGAGCGATGGGAGCCTCGGTGTGGTCCCCGATCAGGGATAACCATCAGTTTGTCCCAGGAAGGATGGATGGGAGGTTTCAGAGCTGGCATCGGGCAGGGATTAGTAGAATGGGGGACCCGTTCATCGACGGGACGTTTGCGAGCTTAGGGGCGCTGGAGGAGAAATTTGGACTACCCCCGGGAAATGCTTTCAGGTATATGCAAGTGAGGGCGTTTGTGAGGCGGCAGGTGAGGGAATTCCCGCTGCTCCCGGCACAGGGGATTCAAGACAGGGTGATTTCGGGCATATGGGTCGGGGAGGGCAAGGTGTCGGCGATATAGCAGGAGATGAAAGAAGAGGGGGAGGCTTTGGTAGAGGAGCTAAAAGGTAAATGGGAAGAGGAGCTAGGGGAGGACATTGAGGAGGGGCTGTGGGCTGATGCCCTAAGTAGGGTTAATTCCTCTTCCTCGTGTGCCAGGCTTAGCCTGATACAGTTTAAGGTAGTTCACAGAGCGCATATGACGGGGGCGAGGCTGAGTAGGTTCGTTGGGGTGGAGGACAGATGTGGGAGGTGCTCAGGAAGTCCGGCAAACCATGTCCATATGTTTTGAGCATGCCCGGCACTGGAGGGGTTCTGGAGGGGAGTGGCGGGAACAGTATCCAAGGTGGTGAAAGTCCGGGTCAAGCCAAGCTGGGGGCTAGCACTATTTGGAGTAGTGGATGAGCCGGGAGTGCAGGAGGCGAAACTGGCCAGCATTCTGGCCTTTGCGTTCCTAGTAGCCCGGCGAAGGATCTTGTTAATGTGGAAAGAGGCGAAGCCCCCCAGTGTAGAGGCCTGGATAAATGATATGGCAGGGTTTATCAAGTTGGAGAGGATAACGTTTGCCTTGAGGGGGTCTCCACCGCAAGATCTTGTCGTTTTTTATCTTGCCCCGCTCTGCATTATCGAACATGAACGCCACCGACCGTTGGTCAATGAGGAGAGTGAATCTCCTGCCAGCCAGGTAATGCCTCCAATGTCGCACAGCTTCTACTGTGGCCTGGGTCTCCTTTTCGACTGAGGAGTGGCGGATTTCGGAGGCATGGAGGGTAGGGGAGAAGAAGGCCACAGGCCTGCCCGTTTGGTTGAGGGTGGCCGCCAGAGCTACGTCGGATGCATCGCTCTCGACCTGGAAGGGGAGGGACTCGTCGATGGCGTGCATCATGGCCTTTGCAATGTCTGCTTTGATGCGGCTGAAGGCCTGGCGGGCCTCCGTCGACAGGAGGAAGGTTGTGGACTGGATCAGGGGACAGGCTTTGTCTGCATAGTTCGGGACCCACTGGGCATAGTAACTAAAAAACCCGAGGCAGTGCTTTAGGGCCTTGGGGCAGTGAGGGAGGGGGAACTCCATGAGGGGGCGCATGCGTTCAGGGTCAGGGCCTATAACTCCATTCCTTATAATAATCCCTAAATGCCTCATTTATCTTCCTCGGCTCCGACACCACTGATGCACTATCAATTACTACAAAGACGAGAGTGTGGAATAATCGAGGCTTTATTGAGCAAAGATGTGTGGGCTCCTGCAGCTACTACCAGAATGGGAGCAGCTCCGGTGTGCACACACATTTATACGCCGCCTACTGGGCGGAGCCAGCAGGCAGGGATTTACTCCTGTGCCTCTAGTACAGGAGCCTTACCGTACTACATCTAATATACAGTTACTACATCTAATATACAGTTAGTGGTGACTACTACATTCACCCCCTGTTAAAAAAGAGTCCGGCGGGGGTGGTGAAAAAAGTTCAGGCAAAATCTACAGGTTCAGTCGGTCGGGTGTCTTGATCCTCCGCTGTGATCGCCTCGGTCCCGGTGGTGATGCGGGCGCCGACTTGGTCGCCTGTGACTCCGTGTCCGTGACACGTGGGAGCGTGTTGTCCTCGTCTTCATCCCCGACTGGAACCAGTGGGAGGATGGATCGTTCTGGGGCGGGAGCTGTGGTGAGGTGCGCTTGGGGGAGGGTGAGTGGCCCTGGGGCAATCGGAGGGGGGGGTGTCGGGTGGTGGGCTGTGGGTGGGGAACCAGCTGGTGCCAGGTCCCGGAGGGAGACTGTGTCCTGGCGACCGTCGGGATGTGCCACGTAGGCGTACTGCGGGTTCGCGTGCAGTAGTTGTACTCTTTCACCCAACGGGTCCGCCTTGTGGGTCCGCATGTGTTTGCGGAGGAGGACAAGTCCAGGAACTGCCAGCCATGTTGGGAGCGAAACTCCAGAGGTAGACTTCCTGGGGAAGGCAAGGAGACGTTCATGGGGGGGGGTTTCGTTAGTTGCAGTGCAGAGTAGTGATCGGATGGAGTGAAGCGCGTCGGGGAGGACCTCCTGCCAGCGGGAGACTAGGAGATTTTTAGACTGTAGTGCCAGCAGGACGGCCTTCCAGACCGTCCCATTCTCCCTCTCCACCTGCCTGTTTCCCTGGGGGTTGTAGCTTGTCGTCCTGCTCGAGGCAATGCCCTTGCTGAGCAGGAAGTAACGCAGCTCATCACTCATAAAGGAAGATCCCCGGTCGCTGAGGACGTAAGCGGGGAAACCGAACAGGGCGAAGACGCTGTTGAGCGCTTCAGTGGCAGAAGTCCTATCAGGGCATGGGATGGCGAAGGGTAATCGTAGTATTCATCGACCACGTTCAGGAAGTACGTGTTTCGGTCGGTGGAGGGGAGGGGCCCTTTGAAGTCCATGCTGAGGCGTTCAAAGGGGCGGGAGGCCTTCACCAGGTGCGCTTGGTCTGGCTGGTAGAAGTGCGGTTTGCACTCCGTGCAGACCTGGCAGCCTCTGGTGACAGCCCTGACCTCCGCAATGGAATAGGGCAGGTTGCGGGCCTTTATCAAGTGAAAGAACCGGGTGACCCCCGGGTGACAGAGACCATCGTGTAGGGCCCAGAGTCAGTCTACTTGTGCGCTGGCACATATGCCTCGGGATAGGGCATCGGGTGCTCGTTGAGCTTCCCAGGGCGACACAAAATCTCGTAATTGTAGGTGGAGAACTCGATCCTCCACCTTAAGATTTTATCATTTTTGATCTTGCCCCGCTGTGTGTTGTTGAACATGAAGGCAACCGACCATTGGTCAGTGAGGAGAGTGAATCTCCTGCCGGCCAGGTAATGCCTCCAATGCTGCACTGCTTCCACGATGGCTTGGGCCTCCTTTTCGATAGAGGAGTGCCGAATTTCGGAGGCATGGAGGGTGCGGGAAAAGAAGGCTACGGGCCTGCCCGCCTGGTTGAGGGTGGCGGCCAGAGCGACGTCCGATGCATCGCTCTCGACCTGAAAAGGAAGGGACTCGTCGACCGCATGCATCGTGGCCTTGGTGATGTCTGCCTTGATGTGGTTGAAGGCCTGGTGGGCCTCAGCCGTCAGGGGGAAAACTGGAGTGAATGAGTGGGCGGGCCTTGTCCGCATAGTTAGGGACCCACTGGGCATAATAGTAGAAAATCCCCAGGCATCGTTTCAGGGCCTTGGGGCAGTGGGGGAGGGAGAGTTCCATGAGGGGGCACATGCGGTCGGGGTCGGGCCCTAGAACTCCGTTTTCCACAACATAGCCAAGGATGGCTAAGCGGTTGGTGCGGAACACGCATTTCTTCTTATTGTACGTGAGGTTAAGGATTTTGGCGGTGTGGAGAAATTTGAGAAGGCTGGCATCGTGGTCCTGCTGATCATGGCTGCAGATGGTGACGTTATCTAGGTATGGGAAGGTGGCCCACAGTCCGTAGCGGTCAACCATTCGGTCCATCTCACGCTGGAAGACCGAGACCCCTTTAGTGACGCCGAAGGGAACCCTAAGGAAATGATAGAGGCGGCCATCTGCCTCGAACGCAGTGTATGGGTGGTCCGCCTTGCGGATGGGGAGCTGATGGTAGGCAGATTTCAGGTCCACTGTAGAAAAGACCCGGTACTGTGCAATCTGATTGACCATGTCAGATATGCATGGGAGGGGGTACGCGTCGAGCTGCGTGTACCGATTGATGGTCTGACTGTAGTCAATGACCATCCTGTGTTTCTCCCCAGTCTTTACCACTACCACTTGGGCTCTCCAGGGGCTGTTGCTGGCCTCGATGATACCTTCCCGCAGCAGCCGCTGGACCTCCGACCTGATGAAGGTACTGTCCTGGGCACTGTACTGTCTGCTCCTGGTGGCGACGGGTTTGCCATCCGGGGTGAGGTTTGCAAACAACGAAGATGGATCGACCTTAAGGGTCGTGAGGCCGCATACGGTGAAGGGTGGTAGGTCCGCTGAATTTTAAAGTTATGCTTTAGAGATTGCACTGGAAATCCAGACCAAGTAACAGGGCAGCGCAGAGGTTGGGAGGAAGTAGAATCGGAAGTTGCTGAATTCTACGCCCTGGATGGTGAGGGTCGCGATGCAGTACCCCGGATTTCCACGGAATGGGATCCGGAGGCCAGGGAGATTTTCTGGGTAACGGGGTGTACCGCGAGGGAGCAGCACCTTACCGTAGAGGGGTGGATGAAGCTTTCCGAGCTCCCGGAGTCAAGAAGGCAGGAAATCTTGTGCCCATCGATTTTCACCGTAGTCGTTGCGGTTGCGAGGTTGTGAGGCCGGGACTGGTCGAGGGTCATCAAGGTGAGCTGCGGCTGGTGCTGGTAGGCCCCGGGCTGGTCGGTGGTGGTGGCAGGCGAGGAATGGCCAGACGAAGTTCTCGACGAGCAGGGGTCCTTAGGCGCCATCCAAAATGGCGCTGAAGATGGCGGCGCCCACGGGGCGCACATGGCGGGCGGCGTTAAAGATGGCGGCGCCCACGGGCCGCACATGGTCTGTAGAGAAGATGGCGGCACCCACGTGGTCTGCGGGGATGAAAATGGCAGCGCCCAAGGGTTGCACATGGTGGGTGTAGGAACGCTGGGCCTAGAAACAGCAGCGATCGACCGGGCCTGGCACACAGCAGCAAAATGTCCCTTCTTTCCGCAGGTCTTGCAGGTTGCGCTCTGCGCCGAGCAGCGCTGCCGGGGTGTTTGGTCTGCCCGTAGCATTTGGGCCCCCGGGGTTGGCTGGCTGCCGCGCGGCACAGGCTTGGGGTGGGCTGGGGGCGGTAGCTGGTGGGGCCCACGATATCCATGAGGGTGCCGTGTGGTCGGGGGCGTATGACTGTACGTTACGGGAGGCTACTGTTAGCGAATTCACGAGTTGCCTGGTCGCCGCAAGGTCAAGCGTAACCCCTTGCAATAGGCGCTGGCGGATGTATGTCAACCCCATGCCCGTAACAAAAGCGTCTCTGATTAAAATTTCTGTATGCGCGACTGCCGAAACTGCCTTGCAGTCACAGTTCCTCACCAGGATGTGCAGGGCATGCCAGAAATCGTCCAAGGACTCAATGGGGAATTGCTGTCTCGTGGACAGGAGGTGCTTGGCATAGAGTTTGTTAACCGGCCGAACGTAATGTCCTTTCAGGAGTTCCATTGCTTCAGCGTAAGTGGGCGCATCCCGGATAAGGGGAAAAATATCAGAGCTCACCCGTGAATAAAGGACCTGGAGCTTCTGTGCGTCCAAGGGTTGTTCAGCCGATGATCGGAGGTAACTTTCGAAGCAGGCTAGCCAGTGGTCGAAGGCCGACGTGGCGTTGGCTGCTTGAGGGTGCAGCTGTAGGTGATCAGGCTTGATATGAAGTTCCATCGCTGTAAAATCTCTGCTCAATAAATTGATGCACTATCAATTACTACAATGACGAGAGTAGAGAATAATTGAGGCTTTATTGAGCAGAGATGTGTGGCCTCCTGCAGCTGCTACCAGAATGTGAGCAACTCCGGTGTGCACACACATTTATACACCACCTACTGGGCGGAGCCAGCAGGCAGGGATTTACTGCTGTACCTCTAGTACAGGAGCCTTACCGTACTACATCTAATATACAGTTACTACATCTAATATACAGTTAATGGTGACTACCACAACCACCTCCTCTGTCTTGGTCTGTATCCTGAATATTTCCCTGGATGCGGCCTGCCTCCATAGCTGATGTTCTAACATTCAACTCGCCTTCTCTCCGTATTCGTACTGCATCCCCCTTGCCCTACACAGCTGTCGTACCGCCCTCCCAATCGTCAACCTATCAAATTGCCCCTGCAACTTTTTCCTCCTCACAAATCCCCCGTGGTGGGTGCCCTTGAATACTCCTTATCTACCTAAACTGTGTCGTTCATTAACCCCTCATACTCCTCCCTCCTTTCCCTACCTGCATGTGCCTTGTACGAGGTAATCTCCCCTCGGACCACCGCTTTTAGCGCTTCCCAAAATGTGGCCACCGACACTTTCCCATTTTGGTTCAGTTCTACATAATCTTTAATCACAGCCCGCACTTCATCAGAAAACCCTCAATCTGCCAGCCCTGAATCGAGCCTCCACATCGGCCTTTGCTCCCGTCCGGATCTAAGCCAAATCTCCAACCAATGGGGAGCATGGACCGAGATTACTATCCCCGCATACTCTGCCCCTCCACCCGAACCAAAACCTCCCAGTACACCACAAAACAGTTGATTCTTGAATACACCCTACAAACATGTGAGAAAAAGGAATACTCCTTTCCCCGTGGGTTCATAAAATGCCACGGGTCCACCATACCCATCTTTTCCATAAACCATCCCAGATCCTTTGCCATTTGTATCCTACCCTTTGACAAGGGGCTCGACCTATCTATCCTCGGCTCTAGGACTCAATTGAACTCTCCTCCCACGGTCAACTGGTGTGTGGCCAAGTCCGGGATTGCTGCCAGCAACTTCCTTGATGTGGAGATGCCAGCGTTGGACTGGGGTGAGCACAGTACGAAGTCTTACAACACCAGGTTAAAGTCCAACAGGTTTGTTTCGATGTCACTAGCTTTCGGAGCGCTGCTCCTTCCTCAGGTTCCTTCACCTGAGGAAGGAACAGCGCTCCGAAAGCTAGTGACATCGAAACAAACCTGTTGGACTTTAACCTGGTGTTGTAAGACTTCGTATAGCAACTTCCTTATAACCCCTACATTGTCCCAATTTGGTGCATATACATTCACCAGTACCACAGGCGTCCCCTCTAATACCCCATCCACCATCGCATATCTCCCACCTGAGTCCCTCACTTCCTTCGTGCTCACAAACCCCGTTTTCTTGCTCATCAGAATGGCCACCCCCCCGCGACGTTGAATCAAACCCCGAGTGGAATACATGACCCACCCTTCCCTTTCTCAGCCCAACCTGCTCCTTCACGTGGAGGTGCATCTCCTGCAGAAAGACCACCTCCACCTTTAAGACTCCTCTGTAGCGCAAAGACTCGAGGTCCCCCCCCCACCCACGGCCACCTGTCCCGGCTTTCTCCCCCGCCTCACTTCCGTTCACCAGCATTACCTGCCAGCGTGGCAACACCTGCCCAAAGGCTCCTCCTGCCGACCCCCCTCCCCCAGCTTCACCTCTTTGATCCATGAAGAAGGTTCCCCGCTAATCTCACCCTCCCCACCCAAACAAAGACCCACCTCAAACCACAGGTCACCTCTCCCAAAGACAAACAAAAACAACTACAGGCAGCAGGGACGAGAGGGGACAATCCCCTTTACAAACCTTTCACCCCTGCGACCCTTTGTCAACACAACAGAAAAAAGAAACCCTCCACATCAGAGGAAAAGAAAAAATTAACCCTCCCTCCAACCCCCACTCTACCCGTAGTCTCCATTATTCCGGAGTGCCAGCACCTCCATCACCCAAACTAATTCAGTTCTCCCCCACTTTGTGCTGCTTGATAAAGTAATTTGCCGCTTCTGGGGTCTCAGAATAATATTCCCGACCTTCATAAGTCACCCATAGCTTTTCCGGGTAGAGCACCCCAAAACTGATCTGCCGTCGATAGAACAAAGAAAAGTACAGCACAGGAACAGGCCTTCGGCCCTCCAAGCCCGTGCCGACCATGCTGCCCGTTTAAACTAAAAGCTTCTACACTTCCTGGGTCCGTATCCCTCTATTCCCATCCTATTCATGTATTTGTCAAGATGCCCCTTAAACATCACTATCGTCGCTGCTTCCACCACCTCCTCCGGTAGCGAGTTCCAGGCACCCACTACCCTCTGTGTAAAAAACGTGCCTCGTACATCTCCTCTAAACCTTGCCCCTCGCACCTTAAACCTATGCCCCCTAGTAATTGACCCCTCGACCTAACTAAGGTTCTACACAACTGCAACATGACTTGCCAATTCTTATACTCAATGCCCCGGCCAATGAAGGCAAGCATGCCGTATGCCTTCTTGACTACCTTCTCCACCTGTGTTGCCCCTTTCAGTGACCTGTGGACCTGTACACCTAGATCTCTCTGATGTCAATACTCTTGAGGGTTCTACCATTCACTGTATATTCCCTACCTGCATTAGACCTTCCAAAATGCTCATATTTGTCCGGATTAAACTCCATCTGCCATCTCTCTGCCCAAGTCTCCAAACGATCTAAATCCTGCTGTATCATCTGACACTCCTCATCACTATCCGCAATTCCACCAACCTTTGTGTCGCCCTGCAAACTTACTAATCAGACCAGTTACATTTTCCTCCAAATCATTTTCTATACTACGAACAGCTAAGGTCCCAGCACTGATCCCTGCGGAACACCACTGGTCACACCCCTCCAATTAGAAAAGCACCCTTCCATTGCTACTCTCTGCCTTCTATGACCTAGCCAGTTCTGTATCCATCTTGCCAGCTCACCCCTGGTCCCGTGTGCCTTCACCTTTTGTACCAGTCTGCCATGAGGGACCTTGTCAAAGGTCTTACTGAAATCCATATAGACAACATCCACTGCCCTACCTGCATCAATCATCTTTGTGACCTCTTCGAAAAACTCTATCAAGTTAGTGAGACACGACCTCCCCTTCACAAAACCGGGCTGCCTCTCACTAATATGTCCATTTGCTTCCAAATAGGAGTAGATCCTGTCTCGAAGAATTCTCTCCAGTAATTTCCCTGCCACTGATGTAAGGCTCACTGACCTGTAGTTCCCTGGATTGGCTATTCTCCAGTCCTCCGGGACATCACCTGAAGACAGTGAGGATCCAAAGATTTCTGTCAAGGCCTCAGCAATTTCCTCTCTAGCCTCCTTCAGTATTCTGGGATAGATCCCATCAGGCCCTGGGGATGTATCTACCTTAATATTTTTCAAGACGCCCAACATCTCGTCTGTTTGGATCTCAATGTGACCCAGGCTATCTACACATCCTTCTCCAGACTCAACATCCACCAATTCCTTCTCTTTGGTGAATACTGATGCAAAGTATTCATTTAGTACCTCGTCCATTTCCTCGGTCTCCACACATAGATTCCTTTGCCTGTCCTTCAGTGGGCCAAACCTTTCCCTGGTTACCCTCTTGCTTTTTATGTACGTGTAAAAAGCCTTGGGATTTTCCTTAACCCTATTTGCCAATCACTTTTTGGGATCCGTTTTAGCCCTCCTGACTCCTTGCTTAAGTTCCTTCCTACTTTCCTTATATTCCACACAGGCTTCGTCTGTTCCCAGCCTTCTAGCCCTGACAAATGCCTCCTTTTTCTTTTTGACGAGGCCTACAATATCTCTCGTTATCCAAGGTTCCCAAAATTTGCCGTATTTATCCTCCTTCCGCACAGGAACATGCCGGTCCTGAATTCCTTTCAACTGACATTTGAAAGCCTCCCACATGTCAAATGTTGATTTACCCTCAAACATCCCCCCACCCCCCCCTTCTAGGTGCTTCAGTTCCCGCTTAATATTGTTCTAATTAGCCTTCCCCCAATTTAGCACATTCATCCTAGGACCACTCTTAACCTTGTCCACCAGCACTTTAAAACTTACTGAATTGTGGTCACTGTTCCCAAAATGCTCCCCTACTGAAATTCCTATCACCTGGCCAGGCTCATTCCCCAATACCAGGTCCAGTACAGCCCCTTCCCTAGTTGGACTATCTAAATATTGTTTTCAGAAGCCCTCCTAGATGCTCCTTACAAACTCTGCCCCGTCCAAGCCCCGAGCACTAAGTGAATCCCAGTCAATATTGGGGAAGTTGAATTCTCCCATCACAATAACCCTGTTGCTTTTACTCCTTTCCAAAATCTGTCTACCTATCTGCTCCTCTATCTCCCGCTGGCTGTTGGGAAGCCTGTAGTAAACCCCCACATTGTGACTGCACCCTTCTTATTCCTGATCTCTACCCATATAGCCTTGCTGCCCTCTGAGGTGTCCTCCCGTAGTACAACTGTGATATTCTCCCTAACCAGTAGCACAACTCTGCCACCCCTTTTACATCCCCTCTATCCTGCCTGAAACATCTAAATCCTGGAACATTTAGCTGCCAATCCTGTCCTTCCCTCAACCAGGTCTCTGTAATGGCAACAACATTATAGTTCCAAGTACTAATCCAAGCTTTAAGTTCATCTGCCTTACCCGTTATACTTCTTGCATTAAAACATATGCACTTCAGGCCACCAGACCCGCTGTTTTCAGCAACATCTCCCTGTCTGCTCTTCCTCAGAGCCCCACTGTCCCTATTCACTAGTTCTCCCTCAATGTTTTCACCTTCTGACCTATTGCTCCGGTACCCACCCCCCTGCCATACTAGTTTAAACCCTCCCGTGTGACACTAGCAAACCTCGCGGCCAGGATATTTATGCCGCTCCAGTTTAGATGCAACCCGTCCTTCTTATACAGGTCACACCTGCCCCGGAAGAGCTCCCAGTGGTCCAGATAATAGAAACCCTCCCTCCTACACCAGCTGTTTAGCTACGTGTTTAGCTGCTCTATCTTCCTATTTCTAACCTCACTGGCACATGGCACAGGGAGAAATCCCGAAATTACAACCCTAGAGGTCCTGTCTTTTAACTTTCTGCCTAGCTCCCTGAACTCCTGCTGCAGGACCTAATGCCCCTTCCTGCCTATGTCGTTAGTACCAATATGTACAATGACCTCTGCCTGTTTGCCCTCCCCCTTCAGGATGCCCGCTACCCGTTCGGAGACATCCTGGACCCTGGCACCAGGGAGGCAACATACCATCCTGGAGTCTCTTTCACGTCCACAGAAGCGCCTATCTGTGCCCCTGACTATAGAGTCCCTTATGACTATTGCTCTTCTGCGCTTTGACCCTCCCTGCTGAACATCAGAGCCAGCCGTGGTGCCACTGCTCTGGCTGCTGCTGTTTTCCCCTGATAGGCTATTCTCCCCAACAGTATCCAAAGAGGTATACCTGTTTGAGAGGGGGACAGCCACAGGGGATTCCTGCACTGACTGCCTGCCCCTTCTGGTGGTCACCCATCTCTCTGCCTGCACCTTGGGTGTGACCACATCTCTATAACTCCTATCTATGATGCTTTCTGCCACCTGCATGCTCCTGAGTGCATCCGATTGCTGCTCCAACCGAACCACACAGTCTGTGAGGAGCTGCCAATGGTTATACTTGCTGCAGATGTAGTCGACCGGAACCCTGGAAACGTCACAGATCTGTCACATCTCACAGTTGGAGCACTGCACCCCGCAGAGTGACATTTAAGCACTAATTAATTAATTTAAAATAAACACTTGAATTATTGTTAGATTGAGTTACAATTAACTGTATGGCCCTGACACTAGATGATTTTTACTGTAAAATTAAATGCTAAATACCAATCACTGCCCTCAGGTTTAGTTACTCCACTATCTAGTTAATCAATTAGATTTGTTTTGCAATATTATTTTTTTCTTGTGAGGAGAGGTTAAGTAGATTGGGACTGTACTCATTGGAATTTAGAAGAATGAGAGGTGACTTTATTGAGACATACGGGATTTTCAGGGGGCTTGACAGGGTAGCTGCTGAGAGGATGTTTCCCCTTATGGGAGAGTCTTGGACCAGAGGGCATAATCTCAGAGTAAGGTGTCACCTATTTAAGACCGAGATGAGGAGGAATTTCTTCTCTCAGTGGGTGGTGAATCTGTGGAATTCTTTACTGCAGAGAGCTGTAGAGGTTGCATCATTCAGTATGTTCAAGGCTGAGGTAGATAGATTTTTAATCAGTAAGGGAATCAAGGGTTATGGGATAAGGCAGGAAAGTGGAGTTGAGGATTATCATATCAGATCAGTCATGATCTCATTGAATGGCAGAGCAGACCCAATGGGCCGAATGGCCTACTTCTGTTCCTTTAGTCTTATGGTTTTATGATACAGTCCAACCAGCTGATGTGAATCGTGGAGTTGGATTTTACAGCACCATCACCATGGTGCAATTGAAGGTTTGAAGGTTGGGGGGGTGGATCTTGTAAAATAAAGCAGGTGGCCTTCCTGCCCACCCCAATTAATGGCCGACTAATGATCTCATTCTACTTCTGCCACTATCTTATGTGTGGCAGGGGGAGGTGGCCTGGCAAGTTTCAACCCGTGGGCTGCTGTCATGCAGGAGGTTGGGTGAGTCGGTACCACCTTTGCGCGATCAAAGGCATGTCCCCTCCAAGATTATACCCTTCCCTTTAACCACTGGCCTGTCTAACCCAGCCGCAGCTCTCCGCTCTGGGGGGGGGTCTGCCAGCCAGGCCTGGCCAAAATCCCAGATCAGTGAGGAATACCGTGCCCAGCAAAATGCAGATAAAATGAACAAAGCAGATCCTGGCAACACCTGAACTGTCCACTCTTTAAACAAAGGGGCACGAAGCAACAAGATGGATTCTGCAGTCACGCTATTTAAAGGTACAGACACCCTGATTGAAGGTAAGTAACATTTCTTCCATTGCAAAGTTTCTGAAAATGTTATTTTGGGGGGTGTTTTGGTGTATTTGCCAAAGGGTGTTGCCAGATCCTCTCATGGATGGCAGAGGAGTAGATCATCTGTTGACTGAATGGTTTCAAAGGGTTTGGGCTCTTTAAATAACGTGACTGCAAAATCCATCTTGTTGCTTCATGCCTCTTTATTTAAAGAGTGGACAGTTCAGGTGTTGCTCGATTGGGACCTGCAGCGCGACTGGGAGATAAAGCAGAAGTTATGGAGAGAATAAGATCCGCGTCATGTCCTCTGTCAACTTGGAGCCAAACCCCTCCATGTTCGACGACAGTAGGAGCAGTCTGGCAGGCCAACCAATGCGCCCAGCATCTCAATGTGGACGTCCTTCAGTGTTCTCCCGTTCACCACCTCATCAAGACCCTTATCTGTCTCTGCTGCAGCTGACGTTCGTGTGTTAGATCAAATGTCCGGGACTCTTCATCAGTGCTGTTACCCTCCCTCCTCCTCTTGAGGTTGCTGTGACTGGGCAGGTATCTGAAAGCAGGAAGGGGAAGATTGCGGTGAGGGAAGAGGGGTCAGGGGGAGGAAAGCAAGTGGTATGATCACACCATCTGAACCTTGCTCATCCTGGCAGGGTGGGCTGGGTGTTGAGAAAATGGTAGGAAGATGCCATCATCATCCATGTTCTCAGCTATGATGGATGCTTTGATTCGGCTCATGGCTGGCACCATGATGCTGAGAGCCAGCAGAGAGAGATGCAGGCATCCTTGTCCCCTGCCAATTCTACCCCGTAATATTGTGTGTCAGCTTGTCCTGCAGGAGAGAGGGCAAAATGTCTGTGATCGTGTTACACTGGTTGATGTGCCTGCCATTGTTGAATAGTTGGAGGTCTGTGGAGGCAGCGAGAGGTGTGTGTGAGTCTGTCAGCAATGGTAGGCATGTGAGGGTGAAATTGAGTGTCTGCACGTTAGTCGTGAGTCCTGAGTGTCAGAGTGTACCACTGAGTGAGTGATGGGGGTGAGATACATTGAGCAGTGTGAGGAGTTAGTGGTGTGGTGCAGAGGAAGTGCCATGTGAAAGTCTTCACTAACCGTTACAGTTTACTTGAGATCATTGGATTCGTTGTGAACCGCGGTCAGGTCGTCAGTGTCCAGAACGTGAGAGTTGGCCTCCCTGGCAGCCTCCTCTCACTCCCTTCTCAGGATGGTCCTTGGGGGCCTCTTGTTTCCACCCCCCCCCCCCACCCCCCCCCCCCCCCCGCCCCCCACCCGCCAAACCTTGCCACAGAACCATGGCACCTCTCCTCTCACCCATCTGGACTCCTAATGCCTCCAGTGCCACGTCCGTTGGCCAGTCAAGCTGTGGCTCATCGCATTCTTTCCTCTGATTCATGGGTTCAAGTCCCGCTCCACGGCTTGAGCACAGAAATCAAGGCTGACTCTCCAGTGAGCACTGCGTTCTCAGGGATTAAACTGAGGCCTAGTCCCCATGCTTGGATGGATGTTGTTGATCTCATGGCATTATCTTGAAGAAAAGCAGGGAGTTGGCCCCAACGTACTGGCCAAAATTTATCCTTCAGTGAAGGTCACTAACATAGATTGTTGGATTATTCTGTGTGTTTGCAGAAGCTTTCTGTGCACAAATTGGTTGTCGTGTTTCCTCTATTAATAATAGTATTTAATTGGTTTTTAAACATTTGAGCTCTGGAGATTGTGGGAAAAAAACACTATATAAATGCACATCTGTCTATCCTTCAGCTGTTCATTTTGCATTATGGCAATCTTTTTTACAATTTCCCTTTAAGAGGCTTGCTGCCTTTAAGCAAGAGCAGGCTGTCCTGTACCATGTGATTGGGAAACAATGTTTCTGGTGTGGCCTGGCCTACTGTGTGCAGACAAACAAGCAGCTTAGAGAGGAGGGGACTTGTGCTCGAGGCCTAGCTTCCTACCCTAAAACCACTCATTCAGATGCGGTGGATCGACCAATTTGCAGTTGTACCCGCTGCGATCTGAATGGGGCACACGGCGAACTCCAACTGCCCCCTCCCCAACTCCCACATCCTGAAATCAGGATAGATAAAAGTTTAATCCTGGAATCGAAAGAAGTACATTCTTCCGGTAAGCGTTTGGTGTGAATTGTTGAGGGAAAAAAATTTGCCCTGTGATGTTCCTTACTCGATAAATTAACCGTATCAATGGTCTGGGCCACAAAGTCCAGCTCTGTGGCACCAGCTGGTAGTTTTGCCGGTAACGGGTGCTGGTTTTAGGTGAGGAATAGTGACCCCGTCCTTGAACAAATCCGGCACAGACCGTGCTCATTGCCGCACTGTTCGGTGTGTTAGCATGAGCTTCACGTGTGCAGTGCGAGAATGCAGAATGAGCAGATTTGTACGAGCGGACTAAACAGGAGCAGGAGCAGGCCATTTGGCCCATCCAGGCTGCTCCACCGTCAATAAAATCATGGCTGATCTAATTGTGGTGTTAATTCCTCTTTACTGCCTGCTTCCTGCAATCTTTGGCTTGAATATGTCCAAGAACCAGCTTCCACTGCCCTCTGTAGGAAGAAATTCCAAAGACTGACGGCCCTTTGGGAGAGGAAATTCCTCCTCATCTCCGTCTTCAATGGGAGGCCCCTGATTTTTAAACCGTAGCCCCCTAATTCTAGATTCCCCAGGGGAGGATATTGAGATGTCTGTTGACATCCAACACTGAACTGGTCCACAACCTCCATATTGGACCTTGCTAATCTAGATAATGGCCTCCCTTAGGTCCGCACAGTTGAATACATCGTCGCCCTGACAAGGCAACCCCCCCTGCTGCAAACCCCCATCTTCCCCCTACCAGCACTGTTTAAATTGACACAAGAACAGAGGCAAACACTGCAGATGTGCCAGCATCCAGTAAGCGAGAAACAGTCGGCGTTTCGACTCCTTTAAGTCCTTTAAAGATTCAAAACATTAACTCTGTTTCTCTCCTAATAGATGCTGGCACATCTGCTGTGTTTTTCCATTGTCGTCTAATCTTGTTATTTGCTTATTTTAATGTCCGAATGGATCTGTCTGACTTGCAGTTTAGCTACTTTTTATTTTTTTCGGGTTCTTGACAAGTTTGTGGGAGTTCTGGGTTATTGGAGGAATTTAAAAAAAAAATTAATTTAGAGCACCCAATTCATTTTTTCCAATTAAGGGGCAATCTAGCTTGGCCAATCCACCTACCCTGCACATCTTTGGATTGTGGGGGCGAAACTCACGCAAACACGGGGATAATGTGCAAACTCCACATGGACAGTGACCCAGAGCCGGGATTGAACCTGGGACCTCAGCGCCATGAGGGAGTTAAGAGAAGGGGTGGGGGAAGGATGTGTTTTTTTCCCCGTCGCTTTTATATCTTTCCTCACCTTTTGGGATTGGTTCTTACTCTACTACAGCGTAAGGAGCTAACTGCCCCTAAAATTTAAAACAGTACACAACTTGCTGGTACGGCTGATAAGATAGATTAAAAAAACACCATAAATATGTAAATAGTATACCTAAGTAATAATTTAAAGCACATTAAGGATTGCAGGATAGCGGATGTGTCAAGGCTGCAGCATGTGGGAGCTCCCGGTGAAGACCATTGTGATCTAGGGCACACGTGTGTGCAGTAAGTGTTCACGACTTGAAGAACTTTGGCTCAGGGTCATTGAGCTGGAGGCTGAGCTGTTGAGTCTACAACATATCACGGAGGGGGAAAGTTACCTGGATGCTTTGAACCAGGAGGCGGTCGCACCTCTCAGGATAGGGTCTTCAGATGTGGTCAGTGGTCAGGAAGAGGAGAGCATGATTATGAGTGAGGGAGGTAAGGGGAGAGAGGGCAGGAGTGTCAGCCTCTGCAATTGTTTAGTAGGTTTGAGGTTCTCTAAGCTTGTTTGGATGAGTGTGGGGGCTGCAGGATGGCTGAGCAATCTGACCATGGCACTGTGGCATAGGAAACCATTCAAGTGTGGGGAAGTAAAAATGAATATAATGGTAGTCGGGGACAGTATAGTCAGGGGGTTTGACACTGTTAAGTCCAGATGGCTGTGTTGCCTGCCCAATGCCAGAGTTGAGGACATCTGATCCGGGCTGGAGAGGAACATGCAGTGGGAAGAGGAGGATCCAGTGGTCATGGTCCATGTGGGTATCAATGACATAGGTAGGAAAGGGGTCCTGCATAGAGAGTAGGAGGTGATAGGCACTAAACTGAAAAGCAGAACCTCAAAGGTTATAATCTCAGGATTAGAGTGAGAATGGGCAGCTTTACAGTAGATAATAAGGAAATGGTGGATGAAATGAACAAATATTTTGCTTCTCTATTCAGTGCAGTGGATACAAGAAACATTTTAGTAGTTGTTGTAAATCGGGAGATGGATGGGAGCGGAACTTGATGAAATTACTATCACTCGGTAGTTATACTGAGCAAACTGATTAACCTTTTTAAAATTCATTTACGGGATGTGGGCGTCACTGGTTAGGCCAGCATTTATTGCCCATCCCAAGTTGCCCTTCAGAAGGTGGTGGTGAGTTGCCTTGAACCGCTGCAGTCCTTGAGGTCTAGGTACACCCAGTGCTGTTAGGGGGGGAGTTCCAGGATGTTGCTCCAGCGACAGTGAAGGAACGGCGATATATTTCCAAGTCAGGCTGGTGAGTGACTTGGAAGGGAACCTCCAGGTGGTGGGGTTCCCAGGTATCTGCTGCTCTTGTCCTTCGAGATGGTAGTTGTCATGATCTGCGGACACACACATAATGATATACAGACAAGCAGCTAATGGACACAGAGAACAGGACATGACCAATAAACAGGCAGGACACTCAGGGGTGGGATCTGACTATAAAAGACATGAGGCACTCACACTCCGCCTCATTCCACTGATGAACATCTGGAGAGTCAGTCAAGGGTGTTGTTACAATCTCACACCCCCATCACGTGGCTAAGAGCTACTCTGGTTCAGTCAGACAGAGTAACCACACTTAAGTTAGCAGAGAGTCGAATTCACAGAGAACTGTGCTAACTGTGCTATCAGTTCAATAAACCTGATTGAACTAACTTCAAGGTCTGGAGTATCTTTTTGATCGATGCTGCATCCAGTTGCAGCCAGTGTTATACCAGTGTACCTAACATGACATGACACCAGGAGACTACTATTTTAAGGTGGCTTATCTCAGTCTATTCAGTGACGACCAGCAAATGTATCCCGGCACCATGGAGAAGATTCAGGCTCCTCACCAGCTCAGGACCTCCGGCAATCTCAGTGCCAACTGGCGGATATTCAAGCAAAGGTTTCTGCTGTACATCGAAGCTTCAGACCTCGAGGGTGCGTCTGATGCAAGAAAGATCGCGCTTCTCCTCTCGACAGCGGGTGATCAAGCCATCAAACTCTTCAACTTGTTTAACTTCACCGAAGGCCAGGACAAGACAAAGTTTCAGACCATCCTGGACAAGTTCGATAGTCACTGTGAAGTGGACACCAATGAAATCTTTGCGCGCTACATATTCAAATAACGTCTTCAAGGTAAAGAAAAATCCTTCAGTGCCTTCTTAACTAGCCTCTGCCTGCTAGCGCTGTCCTGCAACTTTGGTGATATTGCTGACTCCATGATCAGAGACCAAATCGTGTTTGGAGTTCACTCTGATCCTTTGAGAGAGCAGCTCTTAAAAATCAAGCATATGACCCTGCCAGTCACGATTGAAACATGTAGAGTGTATGAGCACGCAAAAAATCGGTATTCCCAATGCAAATCGGCTGAAAATGAGAAACTTGCCTCCCACGAGGCAGAGAGTGTGCCGGCCATCTCCCGGATGCAGCGCCTCAGCATTGAAGACAGTTGACATTCGCGGGCTTTTCCCGGAGCCCCACGCATGCACGATGCGAACGGGATAACGAAGCGGCGACACCCACACTGCACAGGTGCAGATGTCTGCCGACTGAACTGCGCATGTGCGACGACGTACACCGCGTCACGACGCCAATGTCATGACGTGTCCGAACTGCGGCAACGCCGACTTAAAGGGACACTGCCCTGCAAGAGGCAGGCGATGTTTAAACTGCGGGAAGCCTGGACACTATGCAGCCTTGTGCAGGTCTGCACCACCAGTCAGAGGCCAGCGCTCCCAATTCCGACGACAGCATGTCCGGAATGTGCAACGACGATTACAGGATTCTGATCCTGGTAGTATAATGGATCCAGAGGACGAGTGCCTGGAGTCCGTCTACCGAGTGGGCATCATTACCACATGCGAACATGCCACACCTAACTCATCTCGCATTCAGTCCATCCTCGCTGTGGATTCTGCGGACGAATGACGTGCGGCGATGCAGGTCAACCGCTGCTCCATCCAGTTCAAGCTGGACACAGGTGCTTCTGCCAACCTCCTCTCACAGACAGACTTCAAACGCATCAAGAAGCCCCCCAAGTTCCTTCCAACAGCCAGCCAGCTCCTGGACTACAACGGTAATGTCATCACGGCACTGGGGTCCTGCCATCTACTCGTCTCCAATCGGAATACCCATGCACGGCTAAGGTTTGAAATTGTCAAGCCGGACAGGGCATTCCTACTGGCCGTGCATGCCTGCAAAAAGCTAAACCTGGTGCAGCGGGTTTATTCAACGCCATCCTCCAACGTGGATCTTCAAGCTGGCATTGACGACATCCTCGCTCAGTATCCAGAGGTGTTTGACGGGATGGGCACTTTGCCATATCGGAATAAGATCCTACTGTGACCTGATGCTAAGCCAGTGGTCCATACACCACGCCGGGTCCCAGCTCCGCTGAAGGAGCACCTGAAGGCACAGCTCAAGGAGCTGCAGCAGCAGGGGATCATTTCCATGGTAACTAAACCGACTGACTGGGTCAGCTCGATGGTGGTGGTTAAAAAACCCTCTGGAGACCTGCGCATCTGCATTGATCACAAGATCTCAACCAGAATATAATGCGTGGACACTACCCCATCCCGAAGCGGGAGAAACTCACCAGTGAGATGGCATATGCAAGGTTTTTCACGAAGTTAGATGCGTCACATGGATTCTGGCAAATCCAGCTTGGTGAGTCCAGCAGAAGGCTCTGCACCTTCAACACACTGTTTGGCAGGTACTGCTACAATTGTATGCCGTTCGGCATTGTCTCAGCATCGGAGATTTTTCATAGCATCATGGAGCAGATGATGGAGGGCATCGAAGGGGTTCGTGAGTACGTGGACGACGTCATCATATGGTCCACAACTCCTGAGGAGCATGTTTCCCGTCTCCAGCAGATATTGCTGAACAGGGCCAAATGTTGCTTTGGCATGTCGACACTCAAGTTCTTAGGAGACCAGATCTCTTAGCAGGACGTGTGCCCCGACACAGACAAGGTCAAGGCCATCGCAGCCATGAAGGTCCCGGAAGACAAGAAGGCGGTATTGCGCTTCCTGGGCATGGTCAATTTTCTGGGCAAGTTCATCCCAAACATTGCCTCACATACTACGGCCCTACGAAACCTAGTGAAGAAGTCCACTGCCTTCGAGTGGAAGGCGGCTCATCAGGCAGAGCTCACCACTGCACCTGTATTGGCATTTTTTGACCCAGACAGGGAAAAGAAAATCTCGACAGATGCGAGCCAGGATGGCATCGGTGCGGTCCTGCTGCAACGCGATGACACCTCATTCAGGGCACCGGTTGCCTGCGCATCAAGGGCAATGACGCCCACCGAACAAAGGTATGCACAAATCGAGAAGGAATGCCTGGGCCTTCTCACTGACATTCTCAAGTTTCACGACTATGTCTACAGCCTGCCGGCATTCACAGTCGAGACGGATCACAGGCCCCTGGTCCATATTATCCACAAGGACCTAAATGACATGATGCCTCGGTTGCAGCGCATCCTCCTCAAACTCAGAAGGTATGACTTTGACCTGGTCTACACGCCTGGCAAGGAGCTCATCATTGCCGATACACTGTCCCGCTCCATCACCGTGCCTAGTGAACCACTGAACGTCATCCTGCAAATTGAGTCATAGTGCCACGTGAGAGTACCCTTTAAGAAATGGGTGTTTAAGAAATGTACCTTTCCGAAATGGAGCTGCTCATGTTACTGGAGTGATAGAACATAGAACATTTCAGCGCAGTACAGGCCCTTCGGCCCTCGATGTTGCGCCGACCTGTGAAACCACTCGAAAGCCCATCTACAATATTCCCTTATCGTCCATATGTCTATCCAATGACCATTTGAATGCCCTGAATGTTGGCGAGTCCACTACTGTTGCAGGCAGGGCATTCCACGCCCTTACTACTCTCTGAGTAAAGAACCTACCTCTGACATCTGTCCTATATCTATCTCCCCTCAATTTAAAGCTATGTCCCCTCGTGCTAGACATCACCATCCGAGGAAAAAGGCTCTCACTGTCCACCCTATCTAATCCTCTGATCATCTTGTATGCCTCAATTAAATCACCTCTTAACCTTCTTCTCTCTAACAAAAACAGCCTCAAGTCCCTCAGCCTGCCCTCATAAGATCTTCCCTCCATACCAGGCAACATTCTGGTAAATCTCCTCTGCACCCTTTCCAATGCTTCCACAGTTACTGGTTGTTTTAAAAAGGTTAACTTGAGTTCATAGAATAAACATTGTTTTGTTTTAAAAACACTGCTCCATTTTCTGCTATACCATACTTGTAGAATGAGCCATGTGCTCCCCATACCACAATCTATTAAAAGTTGTAGGTCAGGTGAACTCCGTGATACACTTTGGGGTTCTCTAAACCCTGACCCATAACAATTGGGGGCTCGTCCGGGATATAAGTCTATCTATTGGATTGGCTTAGTGAAGTTAAAGACAGTGAGGGGTGAGCATATTGTGATTGCTTTTCAGGTGTGGTATTTTAGTTTAAGTGGGGAGTGTGTTGTGGACAATGGCTCTTTCAGAGACTCCAAATTTTTTGGGGGTGGAGACTGTCACACGCAGTACCTTATGGATAGAGACTAAAAGCAGACTGTTAGATTTGGTAAAAACATTGCAGTTCACATTACCTGACAAAATGCGAAAAGATGAGGTAATTATGGTGGTGACTAAGCATTTAAAGTTGCTTGAGATACAGTCTGATTCATCAGAAATGGCAAAAATTCAGTTGCAAATTAAACAAATGGAACATGAGAAAGAATTGAAGCAGCTTGAATACGAAAGAGAGAGAGTGGAAAGAGAAAGAGAGAGAGGAAAAAGGAGAGAGAAGAAAGGAGAAAAGAAAGAACAGCCCTAGCAGAACAAAAAGAAATAGAAAGGGAGATACAGATCAGGGAAAAAGATAAAGAGAGAGAGTTTGAACTTCAGAAAATGGCCATGAAACATGACAGTCAGTTAAAATTGGCAGACGCGAAGGGAAATGTACGGTTGGATGATAGCGATGAGGATAGTGAGAAAGAGCATCAAAGTCGAAGGCTTGGTGGGGTTCTATTTAAATATGTCCAAGCATTGCCAAGGTTTGATGAGAAGGAAGAGGAAGCCTTTTTCATTTCATTTGAGAAGGTAGCTAAACAAATGAAATGGCCACAGGACATGTGGGTATTACTGATTCAAACAAAGCTGGTAGGTAGGGCTAGTGAAGTGTTTGCATCATTACCGGAGGAGGTATCTGGGACGTGTGAGGAGGTGAAAAAAATCCATCTTAGGTGCATATGAACTAGTGCCTGAAGCCTACAGACAAAGGTTTAGAAATTTCAGGAAAGAATTTGGTCAAACATACATGGCGTTTGAAAGGATCAAACAGAGTAATTTTGATGGATGGATAAGGGCTTTGAAAATAGACCAAACATATGAAGCTCTCAGAGAAACTATAGTTTTGGAGGAGTTTAAAAATTCAATTTCTGATGTAGTGAGAATTCATGTGGAAGAACAGAGAGTTAAAACTGCATGATTAGCAGCAGAAATGGCAGATGATTATAAATTAGTTCGTAAATCAAAGCTTGGTGTCCGACATCAGTTTCAGCCTGTGAGGGATAGAAACTGGGGACATGAGAAATACTCAAGTGGTAAAAGTAAAGGTGATCTGATGGGAGATAATAAAGAGAGTGTACCTCAGATTAAAAACAAAATCCAGGAGGGTGGAAAAAAAATGAAAAGTTTCAAATGTTTTCACTGTAATAAACTAGGCCATGTAAAGTCACAGAGTTGGTGGTTGAAGAAAAGCATGGAAGGCTGATGTGGTAAAACAGAATAAGACAGTGGGTTTTGTTAGAGTGGTAAAGGAAAGCCCAAGGGAAGCGAAGGAAGTGCAAAAGATTGTACAGCCTGATCAAGAGGTGATGGATAAGAAGGTGCCAGATGTCTTTAAAGAATTTACTTGTGTGGGTAAAGTTTACTCATGTGTATCAGAAGGAGCAGGTAAAGAAACCACAATTTTAAGAGATACTGGAGCTAGTCAATCTTTAATGGTAAGAGATGAGGAGTTATGTAGGTTGGGAAGAATGTTGCCAGAAAAGGTGGTAATATGTGGAATTCAGGGTGAGAGGAGTAGTGTTCAATTGTATAAGGCAAGGTTGGAAAGTCGAGTGAAGAGTGGTGGAGTGGTAGTAGGAGTAATAGATAAACTATCTTGTCCAGGAATACAGTTTATCTTGGGTAATGATATAGCTGGATCGCAGGTGGGAATGTGCCTACTGTGATTGATAAGCCAGTAGAAAATCAGACAACTGAAGTGTTGAAGGACGAATATCCTGGGATTTTTCCGGATTGTGTTGTAACAAGGTCGCAAAGACACAGGTTAAGACAAGAGGGGAAATCAAAGAGTGAAGATGAAGTGGAAGTGTAATTATCAGAAACGATTTTTGATCAGATGGTTGAAAAAGAACAAGAACAGGTGGAGAATATTTTTAGTTCAGGAAAATTGGCGGAGTTACAACAAAAAGATCTAGAAATAAAACGGATATATCAGAAAGCATACACAGAAGAGGAATCTGAGTGTATACCAGAGTGTTATTACTGTAAAAATGATGTCTTGATGAGAAAACGGAGACTTTTACATATGCAGGCGGATGAAAAGTGGGCAGAAGTTCATCAAGTAGTATTGCCGGTAGGGTATAGAAAGAAGGTGTTGCGAGTTGCACATGAGGTACCAGTGGGAGGTCATTTGGGAATAAGGAAAACGCAAGCTAAAATCCAGAAACATTTTTATTGGCCTGGACTACATAAAGATGTTGTTAAATTTTGTCAATCGTGTCACACATGTCACGTGATCGGGAAACCTCAAGCAGTGGTGAAACCAGCGCCCTTAATACACATTCCAGCATTTGAGGAATCTTTTACAAGGATCCTAATTGATTGCGTAGGACCACTTCCGAAAACAATAAGTGGGAATCAATATCTTTTGACTATAATGGATGTGTCTACTCGGTTTTCAGAGGCCATTCCAGTACTTAATATTACAGTTAAAAAGATTGTGGAGGAGTTACTTAAATTCTTTACTAGATATGGACTACCCACAGAAATACAATCGGATCAAGCTTCAAATTTTACCTCGAGGTTATTCAAAGAAGTAATGGATAGCTTAGGAATAAAACAATTTAAATCAACTGCGTACCATCCAGAATCGCAGGGAGGTTTGGAAAGGTGGCATCAGACATTAAAGACAATGTTGAGGGCTTATTGTCAAGATTATCCAGTGGATTGGGATAAAGTAATTCCATTCGTACTGTTTGCAATTAGGGATGCTCCTAATGAGTCAACCAAATTGAGTCCTTTTGAACTAATTTTTGGTCATGAGGTAAGAGGACCACTTAAATTGATGAAGTAAAAATTCGTGGGTGAGAAATCGTAAATTACATTATTGAATTACATGTCAAATTTTAGGGAACGATTAAATAGAGCAGGTGAATTGGCGAGACAACATTTGAAAGTTGCACAAAATGTGATGAAACGGGTTGCGGGCAAGAAATCCAAAGTTCGTAGTTTTGCTGGTGGAGATAAAGTGTTGATGTTGTTACCAGTGGTAGGTAAACCTTTAAAAGCTAGGTTTTGTGGACCTTATCAGATTGAAAGGAAATTAAGTGAGGTGAATTATGTGGTAAAAACACCAGATAGAAGAAAGAGTCACCAAGTGTGTCATGTGAATATGCTTAAAAGGTACTTTGAAAGGAAAGGAGAGAAAAAGGAGGAGGTTTTTATGATTCTAACTCAAAGTGACGAACCAAATCCAGATGACTGTGAATTTGACATACCTGAAATTAAATTGGAAAACGAGGATGTTCTGAAAATTGGGATAAATTGTTGAGTTACCTTCCAGAGGAAAAACGAACTGATCTGAAAGAGTTATTGATATCACATGGGCAGGTTTGTGGAGATAAATTGGGAAGTACTAAAATAGCTATACATGATGTACATGTGGGAAATGCTGTTCTGATCAAACAACTTAACCCTTTAAAATTGGCACAGCTTAACAAAGAGATTGAGAGTATGCTTAAAAATGGCATAATTGAAGTGGGTTGCAGCAAATGGAGCTCACCCATAGTGATGGTACCTAAACCAGACGGTACCCAACGGTTGTGCGTGGACTATAGAAAGGTTAATGCAGTTACAAGAACGGACTCTTATCTTATTTCACGTTTGGAGGATTGCATTGAGAAAGTGGGACAATCAGTTTTTATTTCCAAACTGGATTTACTTAATGGTTACTGGCAGGTACCTTTATCCGAAAGGGCGAAGGAGATTTCAGCTTTTGTGACTCCAGATGGTATATACCAATTCAAAGTTATGCCATTTGGCTTGGAAAACGCACCAGCCATATTTCAACGGTTAACTAACACAGTCGTTTCAGGATTACCCAATTGTGCAGTATACATCGACGATCTGGTCATTTTCAGCCGGACATGGACAGAACATTTGAAACATCTGATGGAGTTATTCGATCGACTTCTGGAGGTGGGTTTGGTGATAAACCTAGCCAAAATTGAATTTGGAAAAGCCCGAATCACTTTCCTTGAGGAGTTTTCGATACCCTCGAGACAAAGGGAAATAATGCGATTTATTGACATGAGTGGATTTGATCGAACATGTGTGCAAAGGTTTTGTAGCGCGATTGCTCCACTGATGGATTTGCTGAAGAAACGTCGAAAATTTCAATGGACAGCGGAGTTTCAACAGGCATTTGACTGCCTGAAAGCTGTGATAACCAATGCTCCGTGTTGGAGAATTACAAGGGACTCTGTGATCAGATTGAACTAATGTATCTGACTTTAAAGAGACATGCCGAGGCATAGAGAATTGGATGGATCGTGCAGAGACCTTCCTGTTCAACGAGACTGTCAATCATGAAGGATTTCAGTTGGAGGAAGAAGAATGGAAAAAATTGACTTTATTATAATACCTGTTTGCGTGTGTTGTTTATTAAACAAACAAGTATATTTACTGTGCGCATTTCTTAAAGGATAGTGCAAAGGTGAAAAATGAAACCATCTTGAAGTTGATGGGTTTTTTATCTTGGGGTGGAGGTGTCACATGAGAGTACCCTTTAAGAAATGGGTGTTTAAGAAATGTACCTTTAAGAAATAGAGCTGCTCATGTTACTGGAGTGATGTTAGAGTATGGGTGGAGCTGAGCTCCACTTCTGCTTTTTAGTTTAAGTTTGAGAAAGCTTGGGTGTGTCTGTGAGCTGCACTGCTGTTGATCTCTGCCATGAAGGACTATCTCTTAATCTTTTGGTGAATTCAGAAGAATTATAAATGTTTTTAGTCTTGAATGTAAACCCTAATGTGCTCCTGTTTGAAGGTTTGTTAAGTCTTTTGGATGTTAAAAGGACATCATACAGATTACTTAGTGTTGTATTCTTTGGGGGGTGTATTTGATTTACTGGTTGCTAAGATATTCACTGTGTGTTTTAAAAAGGCTAACTTGAGTTCATGGAATAAACATTGTTTTGTTTTAAAAACCACTGCTCCATTTTCTGCTGCACCATACCTGTAGAGTGAGCTGTGTGCTCCCCAAACCACAATCTATTAAAAGTTGTGGGTCAGGTGAACTCCATGATACACTTTGGGGTTCTCTAAACCCTGACCCATAACAACAGGTTGAGTCACAGGTGCAGCTGTGCGCGAGCACACTCCCGGCATCTGATGAGAAGGTGATTTGTATCCGTGAGGAGACAGCCAAAGACCCCCCTCTTGCAGTGTGTTATGCAACACATCACCAATGGCTGGCAAAAAGGGCAGTGCCCTCAATTTTTCAATGCAAAGGACAACCTGACAGTGGTTGATGGCATCCTCCTCAAACTAGACCGGATTGTAATTCCACACAGTCTCTAGAACTTGGTGCTCCGTCAAATCCATGAGGGCCACCTGGGTGTGGAGAAGTGCAGACGCAGAGCCAGGCAGGCTGTCTACTGGCCCGGGATCAGCCAGGACATTGCGAACATAGTCCTTAACTGTGCGACCTGTCAACGCTTCCAGTCAGCGCAGAGTAAGGAGACACTTCAGCAGCATGAAATCGAAACCTCTCCGTGGTCCAAGGTTGGCATCGACCTCGTTCATGCAAATGGTCGTGATTACGTGTTAATCATTGATTATTTTCCAATTACCCTGAAGTCGTGAAGCTCTCAGACCTCACATCTCGAACCGTCATCAAGGCCTGTAAGGAGACGTTCTCCAGGCATGGTATCCCACTCACGGTCATGAGTGACAATGGCCCGTGCTTCAGCAGCCATGAATGGTCTCTGTTTGCCCAGTCGTATCAGTTCAAACACGTCACTTCCAGCCCACACTATCCGTTGAGAAAGGGGTGCACATAGTGAAGCAGCTCATCTGCAAGGCCGCGGGGTCTGCGTCTGACATTCACCTTGCACTGCTTGCGTACAGGGCGGCCCCACTGTCCACTGGCATGTCGCCGGATCAACTCCTGATGAACAGGGACCTGCGAACGACACTTCCAGCCATACACGTGCCCAACCTGGATCACCTCCCGGTGCTCCGAGACCGGCAAAAACAGGGCTATGATGCTCATGCCACCGATTTGCCCGTGTTATCCCCGTCTGACACTGTTCGGGTCAAGATCCCTGATGGAGGCTGGTCAGCTCCAGCTGTAGTTGTTCGACAGGCTGCCCCCCCAGCTCGTATGTTGTGTGTCTGGCTGATGGTTCTGTTGTGCGACGAAACAGACGGGCACTGCGCAAAGTTGCCTGCCCGCAACCACATACTTCTCCGTTTCCTTCTATTATTTTGCCACCACCTGATACCTCGACTCACGAGGCCACCAGTCAGGCTTCAATCCCGCCCATCAAGGCGCTGTCGTCCCCATCACCACCTCTCCGGCGGTCGACCAGGATCAGATGCAAGCCACAGAGATTGGACTTATGAACATTTGTTCTGTTTGCTATGTTCTGTGTTCTCGCATTAGACAGCTGTTTTCACATGTGCATATATATGTTCACATCCACTGCATGTATATATGTTAATATTAGTCTACTCTTGTAAATACGTTCACATATGTCATCGAAACATTTAAAAAAAGGAAGATGTCATGATATGTTGACACACACATAATGATACACAGACAAGCAGCTAATGGACACAGAGAACAGGACATGACCAATAAGCAGGCAGGACACTCAGGGGTGGGATCTGACCATAAAAGACACGAGGCACTCAGACTCCGTCTCTTTCCACAGATGATCATCTAGAGAGTCAGTCAAGGGTGTTGTTACAATCTCACACCCCCACCACGTGGCTAAGAGCTACTCTGGTTCAGTCAGACAGAGTAACCACACTTAAGTTAGCCGAGAGTCGAACTCACAGAGAACTGTGCTACAAGTTCAATAAACCTGATTGAACTAACTTCAAGGTCTGGAGTATCTTTTTGATCCATGCTGCATCCAGTTGCAGCCAATGGTATACCAGTGTACCTAACACGACAATAGTGGTCGTGGATTTGGAAGGTACTGTCTAAGAAACCTTGGTGAGTTACTGCATTGCATCGTGTAGATGGTACACGCGGCTGCCACTGTTCGTTGGTGGTGCAGAGTTTGAATGTTTGTGGAACGGGGAGCAATCAAGCGGGATGCTTTGTCCTGGATGGTATAGAGCTTCTTGAGTGTTGTTAGAGCTGCACTCATCCAGGCAAGTGGAGAGTATTCCATTACACCCCTTGTAGATGGTGGACAGGCTTTGGGGGGTCAGGAGGTGAGTTACTACCATTCCGAGCCTTTGACCTGCTCTGGGAGCAACAGTAGAAATATGGCTAGTCCAGTTCAGTTTCTGATCTGTGGTAACCCACAATGTTAATTTTGATTTGATTTGTTTGATTTGATTTATTATTGTCACATGTATTAGTACACAGTGAAAAGTATTGTTTCTTGCATGCCATACAGACAACGCATACCGTACATAGGGAAGGAAGGAGAGACTACAGAATGTAATGTTACAGTCATAACTAGGGTGTAGAGAAAAGATCAACTTAATACGAGGTAGGTCCATTCAAAAGTCTGATGGCAGTAGGGAAGAAGCTGTTCTTGAGTCGATTGGTACGTGACCTCAAACTTTTGTATCTTTTTCCTGACGGAAGAAGGTGGAAGAGAGTATGTCCGGGGTGCGTGGGGTCCTTAATTATGCTGGCTGCCTTTCTGAGGCAGCGGGAATTATAGATAGAGTGAATGGATGGGAGGCTGGTTTGCGTGATGGACTGGGCTACATTCACAACCTTTTGTAGTTTCCTGTGGTCTTGGGTAGAGCAGGCTCCATACCAAGCTGTGATACAACCAGAAATAATGCTTTCTATGGTGCATCTGTAGAAGTTGGTGAGAGTCGTAGCTGACATGCCAAATTTCCTTAGTCTTCTGAGAAAGCAGAGTCGTTGGTGGGCTTTCTTAACTATAATGTCAGCATGGGGGAACCAGGACAGGTTGTTGGTAATCTGGACACCTAAAAACTTGAAGCTCTCAACTCTTTCTACTTCGTTCCCATTGTTGTAGACAGGGGAATGTTCTCCTCTATGCTTCCTGAAGTTGATGACAATCTCCTTCATTTTGTTGACATTGAGGGGGAGATTATTGTCGTCGCACCAGTTCACCAGATTCTTTATCTCATTTCTGTACTCTGTCTCGTCATTGTTTGAAATCCGACCCACTACGGTGGTGTCATCAGCAAATCTGAAAATCGATTGTGGGGGATTCAGCGATGGTAATGCCATTGAATGTCAAGGGGCGATGGTTAGATCCTCACTTGTAGGAGGTGGTCATTGTCTGGCACTTGTGTGGCGCGAATGTAATTTGCGACTAGTCAGCCCAAGCCTGGATATTGTCCAGGTCTTGCATTTGGATATGGACTGCTTCATTGAGTGAGGAGTCGTGAATACTGCTGAACATTGTGCAGTCATACGCAAACATCCCCACTTTTGACCTTATGATGGAAAGGCGGTCATTGATGAAGCAGCTGAAGATGGTTGGGCCCACGACACTACCCTGAGGAACTCCTGCAGTGATGTCCTGGAGCTGAGATGATTGACCTCCATCCACCACAATCATCTTTCTTTGTGCCAGGTATGACTCCAACCAGCGGAGAGTTTCCTCCCGAATCCCATTGACTCCAGTTTAACTAGGGCTGCTTGATGCCATACACGGTCAAATGCTGTCTTGATGTCAACGGCAGTCACTCTCACCTCACCTCTGGCATTCAGCTCTTTTGTCCATGTTTGAACCATAATTAGATTGAGAGCCGAGTGACCCTGGCAGAACCCAAACTGAGTGTCTGTGAACAGGTTACTGCTAAGTAAGTGTTGCTTTATAGCACTGCTGATGACTCCTTCCATCACTTTGCTGACGATGGAGAGTAGACTGATCGGGCGGTAATTTGTTGGGTTGGATTTGTCTTGATTCTTGTATACAGGACACACCTGGACAATTTTCCACATTTCCGGGTGGATGCCAGTATTGTAGCTGTACTGGAACAGCTTGGCTAGGGATGTGGCAAGTCCTGTAACACCAGTCTTCAGCACTATTGCCGGAATATTGTCAGGGCCCATAGCCTTAGCAGTATCCAGTGCCTTCAGCCATTTCTTTTCTTTTCCAATTAAGGGGCAATTTAGGCGCCAGCCCACCTACCCTGCACAGCTTTGAATTGTGGGGCTGAGACCCACGCAGACACGGGGAGAATGTGCAAACTCCACAGGGACAGTGACCCGGGGCTGGGATCGAACCCGGGATCGTAGGACAGCAGTGCAAATCACTGCGCCACTGTGCCACCCCCTTCAGCCATTTCTTGATATCACGTGAATCATATTGGTTGAAGACTGACAACTGTGATACTGGGGACCTCTGGAGGAGACTGAGATGGATCAACCACTCAGCACTTCTGGCTGAAGATTGTTGCGAATGCCTCAGCCTTGTCTTTTGTACTTATGTGCTGGGTTCCTCCATCAATGAGGATGGGGACATTTGTAGAGACTCTTCCTTCAGTGAATTGTTTAATTGTCCACCACCATTGCCAGCTAGATGTAGCAGGACTACAGAGCTTAGATCTGACTGCGTTTGTTGCAGAATTGCTTAGTTCTGTCCATTACTTATTGCTTATGCTGTTTGGCATACACGTAGTCCTGTGTTGCTGCTTCACCAGGTTGACATCTCATTTTTTGGTATGTCTCATGTTGCTCCTGGCATGCTCTCCTGCACTCTTCATTGAACTGTGGGATGATAAGACTCCAGGTCCAGATGGACCTCATCCTGGGGTCTTAAAAAGGTGGCTAATAAGATAGTGATGTGTTGGTGTTAATTTTTGATTCTGGAAAGCTCCCTCAAGACTGGAAAGTATCAAATATAAATGATACGCCAGTTAGTTTGACATCTGATGTGGGGAAGGTGTTATAATTGATCATTAAAGAGAATATAGCTGGACACTTTGACAAGCTCAAGCGAATCAGGAAAAATCAGCATGGTTTAATAAAAGGGAGATCATGTCTAACCCGTTTACTAGAGCTCTTTGAAGGCGTAAAATGTGCTGTGGATAGAGGGGAGCCTGTAGACGTGCTGTACATGGATTTCCAGAAAACATTTGACAAGGTACCACATTAAAGGTTATTGCAAAAAATAAAAGCTCATGGTGTAGGGGGTAACATATTAGCCTGGACTGAAGACTGGCTGGCTGGCAGAAAAAAAGGGTGGCAAGGTGGCACTGCTGCCTCACAACTCCAGGGGCCCAGGTTCAATTCGGGCCTAGGGTGCCTGTCTGTTGGAGTTTGCATGTTCTCCCCATGTCAGCATGGGTTTCCTCCGCGTGCTCCGGTTTCCTCCCACAGTCCAAAGATAGGCAGGTTAGGTGGATTGTCCATGCTAAATTGCCCCTTAGTGTCCAAAGTTGTGCAGGTTAGGTGGGGTTATGGGGATAGAGCGAGGAAGTGGGCCTAGCTGGGCTGCTCTTTCAGAGGATCGGTGCAGACTCGATGGGATGAATGGCCTCCTTCTGTGCAGTAGCGATTTTATGAAGGGAATATGCATAAATCTTTATATTTTTCCTGATTTGCAGGATGTGACGAGTGAAGACCTGCAGTGGCTTTAACCTTTTACAATTTACATCAATGACTTAGATGAAGGGATTGAAGGCATGGTAGCTAAATTTGCAGACGACACAAATGATAGATAGGAGAATGCGTTGTGAAGAAGTTTGCAGATGAATATTTCATAGAATCTACAGTGCAGAAGGAGGCCATTCGGCCCATCGAGTCTGCACCGGCTCTTGGAAAGAGCACCCTACCCAAGGTCCACACCTCCACCCTATCCCCAAAACCCAGTAACCCCACCCAACACTAAGGGCAATTTATCATGGCCAATCCACCTACCCTGCACATCTTTGGACTGTGGGAGGAAACCGGAGCACCCGGAGGAAACCCACGCACACACGGGGAGGATGTGCAGACTCCGCACAGACAGTGACCCAAGCCGGAATCGAACCTGGGACCCTGGAGCTGTGAAGCAATTGTGCTATCCACAATGCTACTGTGCTGCCCCAATATAAATAGGTTGAGTGTGTAAAAACCTGGCAGATGGTGTATAATGTGGGAAAGTGGGATATTCACTTTGGCAGGAAGAATAAAAATGCAGAATTTTATGTTAATGGAGAAGGAATGCAGAATTCCGAGGTGCAGAGGGATTGAGGTGTTCTCGTGCATTAATCACAAAAAGCTAGTATGCAGGTGCAGCCTGTAATCAGGAAGGCTAATAGAATGTTATCCTTTATTATGAGGGGAATTAAACATAAAAGTAAGGATAATATGCTTCAGTTAACAGGGCACTGTTGAGACCACATCTCAGATACTGTGTGAAGCTTTGGTCTCCTTACTTAAGGAAGGGTACAAATGTATTGGAGGTGGTTCAGAGGAGGTTTACTCGATTGATACCTGAAATGGAATAGACGTCAAACAGATCTAGCAACTCAACACTGGGCATCCATGAGGCACTGAAATGAAAATGAAAATGAAAATCGCTTATTGTCACAAGTAGGCTTCAAATGAAGTTACTGTGAAAAGCCCCTAGTCGCCACATTCCGGCACCTGTTCGGGGAGGCTGATACGGGAATTGAACCGTGCTGCTGGCCTGCCTTGGTCTGCTTTCAAAACCAGCGATTTAGCCCTGTGCTGAACAGCCCCTGAGTTTATTTACTGTAGGCCATCAGCAGCAGCAGAACTGTACTCAACCACAATCTGTAACCTGGCCTGGCACATTCCTCACTCTCACATTATCAACAAGCCAGAGGGTCAACCCTGGTTCAATGAAGAGTGCCAGGCATACCGAAAAATGAGATGTCAACCTGGTGAAGCTACAACACAGGACTACTTGTGTGTTAAACAGCATAAGCAGCAAGTAATAGACAGAGCTAAGCAAGTCCACAACCAATAGACCAGATCTATGTTCTGCAGTCCTGCCACATCCAGACGTGAATGGAGGTGGACAATTAAACAACTCACTGGAGGAGGAGGAGGCTCCACAAACATCCCCATCCTCAACGATGGAAGAGCCCAGCTCATCAGTGCAAAAGACGAAGCTGAAGCATTCACAATAATCTTCAGCCAGAAGTGTCGAGTGGATAATCCATTTTGATCTCCTCTGGAGGTCTCAGCATCACAGATGTCAGTCTTCAGCCAATACGATTCATCCACGTGATATCAAGAAACGGCTGAAGGCACAGGATACTGCAAAAGTTATGGGCCCTGACAATATTCTGGGAGCTTGTGCTCCAGAACTTGCCGCACCCTAGCCAAGCTGTTCCAGTACAGCTACAACACTGGCACCGACCCAGCAATGTGGAAAATTGCCCAGGTATATACTGTACACAAGAAACAAGAGAAATACAACCCAGCCAATTTCTGCCCCATCAGTCTAATCACCATCATCAGTAAAGTGATGGAAGGTTGCGGGCTCTGGAAATGGTGCCGCTCCCAATGGCCCCAAGATGTATACAGTGAACCCGGTGGTGGTGGTCACATTGAAGATTTGGAGGCAGTTTAGGCAACATTTTAGGTTGGGGGCTGGGTCGGGGGGGAATGCCAGTCAGGGGGAACCATGGGTTTGATCCGGGAAGGATAGATGCAAGGTTTTGGGGATGCAAGAGAGGGGGGTTGAGGAAATGCATAATTTGTTTCTAGGAGGGCGATTTGCAAGTTTAGAGGAGTTGGGCAAGAGTTTGGGATGGTGCGGAACAAATGTTTTGGGTATATGCAAGTGCAGGACTTTGCGAGGAAGGTCTTCCCAGCTTTCCCATAGCACCTGCCTCTTCGCAGTTGGAAGCGGTGCTGTCAGTGGGGGTTTGGAGAGATGTGGAGAGGTAGTTGTCTTGGCAATTTATGGGAGGATCACGGAGGAGGACAGGGTGTCCATGGAGGGGATTAAGGCAAAGTGGGAGGAGGAGTTGGGGATAGTGCTGGAGGAGGGTTTGTGGTGTGAGTTGCTGTGGAGGGTGAATGCCTCGACTTTGCGAGGCTGGGGCTGATACAGTTGTGAGTCGTACATAAGGCGCACCTCACAAAATCGAGGATGAGCCGGCTGTTTAGGGGGTAGAGGATGGCTGTGAAGCGATGTGGGAGAGGCCCCACGAACCATATTCATATGTTTTGGTCCTGTCTGAAGCTGGGAGGGTGGTTTTCAGCACCATCTCGGGGTTCTGTCTGTGGATGTGGAGCCCAGTCCCCTAGATGCCATATCCGGGTGTTGGACCGGCCAGAGTTGCAGGCAGGTGCGAGGGCAAATGTTTTAGCCTTCGCCTCGCTGATTGCTCGTAGGCAAATCTTGTTGAAGCGGAGGTCAGTCTCCCCACCCTGTGCCTCGGCTTGGCGGGGGTGACCTGCTGGGATTTCTGACCCTGGAAAAGATTAAATTTGTGCTGAGGGGGACGAGTGATGGTTCTACAATGTCGGGATTTGTTCATCATGCATTTTCGGGAATTGGTCACCGTTGACTGTTGGGGGGGGGCGGGGGGGGGGGGGGTTGGTTTGGGTGGGTTTGTTTTGTATTGTAAAACTGTTGAACATCTGTTGAATAAAAATACTTTTAACAAAGTGATGGAAGGAATCATCAACAGTGCCAACAAGCGACACTTACTTAGCAATAACCTGTTCGCTGACGCTCAGTGTTTCACTATGTCACGTGAGAGTACCTTTAAGAAATGGGTGTTTATAAATGGGTGTGTATAAATATCTGTAGTGAGAGTACCTTTAAGAAATGGGTGTTTATTACTGCAGTGATGACAGAGAGTGGGTGGAGCTGGGCTAGCTGTCAGCTTTTTACTTTCATTTTAGGCTGTTTGCTGCAGGGTGTGTTTTAGTTTCGTTTTCAAAGTTGGATAGCTGCAGTCACAGCCAGAAGGTGTATTAGAGTCTCTCTCTGTACCCAAAGACTGTAAATCGATCCTGGTGATTTAAAACTAATAACTGCTCTCAGTAGTGACTTTAACCTGATGTGCTTCTGTTGAAAGGTTTTGTTTTAAGTCTTATGGATGTTAAAAGGAAAGTAAGAATTACTTTGTGTTGTATTCTTTGGGGGTTGTATTTGAATTGATGGTTGCTAAGATGTTCACTGTATGGTTTAAAAAGGTTAACTTGAGTTAATAGAAGAAACATTGTTTTGTTTTAAAAATACTTTTCCATTTCTGCTATACCACACCTGCAGAGTGGGCCTTGTGCTCCCCATACCACAATCTTCTGCAATGAGGCGTATTATCCTAGGGGACAGATAAAGGACATGGTGAGATGCATGGAGGCAGGTTACATGGGGGTCTGTAGCTAGTGGCATGAGTGTGCAAGGCCAAAGAGGGCTCGTTGTTGGGCTTTGGTGCAGGATGGGATGTGAGAGAGATGGCGGGCAGGTGGGGTTTGATTGGCCTCTATGGGAGTGGGAGTGTGATGTGAAGAGCGAAGGACAGAGGTGATGCCAGGGAAACAGAGGTGGTGACTCACCTGAACTGCCCTAAGGTCGTTCATCTTCTTGCAGCACTGCATGCCAGTCCATCTGGTGAGGCTTCCTGTGCTGAGAACCTCGATCACCTCCGCCCAGGCCCCATCTATGACCGTGGGCAGCAGTTTCCTGCCCACCCTGGGGTAGAGGGGGTCCTGCCTTTCCTCCACTGCATTCAACATCCTCATGAGCTCTACGTCCGTGAAGTGTGGTGCTGCTCTTCATGGAGCCATCTTCTTGGCTGGAATGAGAGTGTGTGGAGAGTGGAGTGCTTATAAGCAGCTCCAACTTGTCAGGCTCTCCAGCGTCATTTCTGGCCCCAGTGAATCTGACGTGGCAGGAATGAAAATTGCTCTAGATTCACGTGGGCAGAGTGCTGGCCCATTAACATGTCCTGAATTGCTCCAAAAATAGCATCCCCAATGGGAACGCGAACCGCATGCAATTCAGTCCAGGCATCAACATTGTGGCCGGGTTCTCCGAAATCCCGGCCAAGTGTTAATGCCGGCGTCAAAACCGGTATGAGCGACGCCGGCGTCAACAGGACTCCAGGCCCAGTCATTCTCCCCGTTCTCGGGGGCTAGAATGGCGCCGGAGTGCTGAGCACTGCTCCGCCGCCAAAAGCCGGCCCTACAGGGGCCCGGGGGAACATAGGCCCGTCCCGGAATTAGCGCGCCCGCCGATCGATTGCCCCCGATCTCGGGCCTGGCCACCGTGGAGACCCTCCCTGGAGTTGGCACTCCCCCCCCTCCCTACCAGGGCGGCCTCCGCAGCCAGAACGCCGTGTTCCTGCCAGGTAGGACCATACGCAAACGATGGCAGCGGGACTCGGCGGAACTTGGCGGGTACTCGGCCCGTCGAGCGTGCAGAATCGCCGCAGGGACCGCTTTCAACGGCCTCCAACCGGTGAATTGGCGGCCTGGCATCGGAGCGGCGTGACGGGCTTCGCACCCCCCCTCCCCCCCCCCCCCCCCCCCGACGATTCGCCGACCCGGCGCGGGCTCAGAGAATCCCGGCCTTAGTCTCTCAAATGGAGAATTCCGTCCCCTATATCCAATATCTGTCAATTTATATCAAACAGCTAACACCCTATACCCAACATCCAACACCTGTATTCAATACCCAACACCCTGAACCCAATATTAAACTCCCTATGTCCTATATCCAGCATCTTGTCTCTTAATCCAACCCCTTCTATAAACCCGATATCCAATGCAGTTCCCTATATCCAATACGCTACTTCTTATATTCAATTCTCAAAATCCTTTATTCAGCACCCTACCCAAAGACCCAGGATCCCACATTGAAGATCTAACACCCAAACCCAATACCCAACACCCTATATCCAATACCCAACACCCTGTATTCAATACCCAACACCCTATATCCAATACCCAAAGCCAATACCCAAAACCCTATATCCAATACCCAACACCCTATATCCAATACCCAACACCCTATATCCAATACCCAACACCCTGTATCCAATAACCAACACCCTCTCTACAATACCCAACACCCTATATCCAATACCCAACACCCTATATCCAATACCCAACAACCTATATCCAGCACCCTGTATTCAATACCCAACACCCTATAGCCAATACCCAACACCCTATATCCAATACCCAACACCCTGTATTCAAAACCCAACACCCTATATCCAATACCCAACACCCTATATCCAATACCCAACACCCTATATCCAATACCCAACACCCTATATCCAATACCCAACACCCTATATCCAATACCCAAAGCCAATACCCAAAACCCTATATCCAATACCCAACACCCTATATCCAATAACCAACACCCTCTCTACAATACCCAACACCCTATATCCAATACCCCAAACCCTATATCCAATGCCCAACAACCTATATCCAATACCCAACACCCTATATACAATACCCAACAACCTATATCCAATACCCAAAGCCCCATATCGAATACCCAAAGCCAATACCCAAAACCCTACATCCAATCCCAAAGCCAATACCTAACACCCTATATTCAATACCCAACACCCTATATCCAATACTGAACACCCTATATCCAATACGCAAACCCAATACCTAACACCCTATATCCAACATCCAATACCCAAACCCAATACTGAAAACCCCAAACTCAATACCCCAAACCCCATATCCAATACCTAATGCCCTATATCCAATACCACCTCTCTGTATCCAACACCCAACACTATATCCAATACACAACATCTACTAACCCAGCACCTGATGCCCAATTACCAGTAATCAATTTCGGAACATTCCCCAATCTGGGGTGAATTGACTCAGGTAGTTTGTCTTGTGCTTCCTCGCTTCTCTTCTCATTCTGTACAGGTATCAGAATAATTCCTGACCGCTGTTCTGGCTTTGGACTCCAGTGTTATTAATAAAGCAGCGAGAGGGAATGTGCTATATTGGTGTGAGGGGACTGGATGGCTGACTTTCTCTCTCTCTCTGGCTGGAAGGAATGCCATGGGCTGGTGCAGCAGCAGGCTGCAGATCCTCTCTCCCTCAGAGCTCACAGTAGTTTGAGAGGAGTCTCCTGCCCATGTCAGACTGATAGCCAGGGTGGGGCTACATTTGAGGAAGTTGGGAAAGCCTGGGCACTTCTCTCACACCATCTACCCCCCCCCCCCCCCCCTCCTTCCCACACATACATTCCCGACTCTCTGACAGAGTGCGGCGGAACGCTCAAGCCACTTGAGTAGTAAACCTTCTTTCTGTTGCAGGTCATGACTGAGATTCAAACCCCGACCTCCGACCATAACAAGGTCACAAACGGAATCACCAAAGAAATCGATTTGGTCAACCGAGATCCCAAACACATCAACGAGGATGTGGTTAAGGTACACTTTCTCTGTCTGTTTTGTAACGCGCGTGTATGTGCTGGGCTGCTTTCTCAACACCAAACCTCTTGTGCAGACCCACTATTAAAATGCTCAAAGTCCAATAATGCCCCTCGTACCAAATACGACCCTTTTTTGACATTTACCCTTTGGCTGTTACTGAACACTTTAAAACACACACGTGTCTTGGAAGTTTAGTTTGAAACGAAAATCCGCAGTAGTGTACAGACTGCACAGTCAGGTGAATCGATCTGTCCGCCCCCCCCCCCCCCCCCCCATTCTTTTTACCGCTTTGAGTGTCTCTGCTTTAAATATCCCGAGCTTGAGGTGTTGACAACTATTCTATATTTAACCAGCTGTGTGCTCCATTATGAATGTACGGGCTTCTTGAATTGGTCTTACTGTAGTTTTTCTTTTAATTTGTTCATGGGGTTTTGTCCTCCCTGGCTGGGTCAGCGTTTATTGCCCATCCCTGAGGGGGGAGCCTGTAAGAGTCGACCGCATTGCTGTGGGCCGGTGGCCACCAGTTTATTGAGCACCCTACCGGTTAACCAGTTGCTTCAGTCTATAGACCCAATGAGAAACATTTCTTTCCCTCTGAAATAATATTTTGGAAAAGACGTCTGCAGAACAAATGCCACAGCTTTCAAAGTAAGGCCTGCATTTCCATAGGAGAGAATGGGGATCTCTCAAAGACTTCCACAGCCAATGGAATACTTAAAAAAGATGTAGTCACTGCAGCCAATCAGCGCACAGGAAGTTCCCACAAACAGGGATGTGAGAATGATCGGATTATCTGCTTCAGTCATGTTGGCTAGGGGATAAATATTGCCCAAGACACCAGGGAGAGCCCCCCTCCTCCCCTCAACTTCTTTGCAATAGAGCTGTGGAATCTCCTGACAGGTGGGGCCTCTGTTTAACATCTCATTCAAACAAGAGCATCGTTTGACAGTGCACAACTCCCTCCAGCACCACACAGATGGAGAAGAAGTGTCCAGAGTAGGGGTTTGAACCCGCTATCTTTTGACTCAGCCGAGCTGCAGTAACCCAGTCCTGTTGATGTGTCAGCATGCAGACCATTGGATATAACCGCACAAGGATTTGAGATTTCAAATTGGCCAAAGTGTTGATTGAATTCCCAATTCAAGGAATTGTGCACCTTAGGAACTGGAGGACACAGAATGGAATGTTGTCTCGCCCGTGTGTTGAATAGCTGGTTACTCAACAGATAGTCAAGAACCTGAATGCTTGGATCCCTGTTTCATTCATTGGATTCATCCATTGTTTAGAAATGATTATTAGTGCAACTGAAATAAAAACAGCAAGTGCTGGAAAAGCCCAGCAGGTCTGACAGCATCTGTGGAGAAATCATGTTTCAAGTCTGTATGATTAATGCAAATGCAACTGACCTGAGCATAATAATGTAACATTGAACAATCAATAAGGAGTCTCAGGCTGTTCGAACACTGCTCAACATGGAGAGACGGGAGAGCTATTGACGCAGGGCTTGTAATCCAGAAATTCGGCTAATTTCCTGAGGAACATGGGTTCAAATCCGCAGCGGGTGGAATTTAAATTCAATTACAGGCAAATGCCGTTTTTACGGAATGGGTCAGGGCTAAGTTCACTTCCTTAAAACCAGCAGCCACCAGGCTCCTACTCTGCTACATGGATCGGGACAAAGTGGCCACTGATAATCTAGCTTGGAAAACACAAGATTGTCAAATTAACTCATCTTCATCTCTTCCCTAAACAAAAAAATACCTGTAACCTGTAGCCACCTCTGAGTCTAGGTGGATTGGCCATGCTAAATTGCCCCTTAGTGTCCAAAAGACTAGGTGGTGTTACTGGGTTACAGGGATAGGGTGGTGGCGTGGGCTTATGTGGGGTGCTCTTTCTAGGGGCCGGTGCAGACTCGATGGGCTACATGGCCTCCTTCTGTACTGTAAATTCTATGATTCTATGATCTGGCGCTGCCAGTCCTGGAGGCCCCCCATTGTCTGCACCATGGTGTTGATGCCCTCAGTGATGGTCCTCAGTGACTGGACCATGCACTGGAGTGCCTCGGCAATGTCCACCTGATTCTGGGACATGTCTCTCAGTGACTGGGACATGATGTGAAGAGGCCCGAAGCCATAATCGTCAGACTGAGCAACGCCTTGGACACCACCACTCAAGACGCAGACATTTTCCACAGCGGTTGCCACCCTAGCGGTGCTGGCCTGGGTGCCACGCAATGCCGGCTCCATCTCCTGAAGGCTTCGGGACTCTTCCAATTGGCCTTGCAGTAGCTGGAATCCCCTCCTGAATGTCATGGCTGTGTTCTATCACCTGCATCAGCTCTGGGATAACCTTGTCCAGGGGCTTGGCCTCTGGCTGGGACCCAGCTGTGTCCTGGGATCCAACAGGACTCCGACTGCTGTCTCCATTGTATTGTAAATCCTCAAGACACTTTGACCAGTTTATTACTCAAACGTTTTATCCAGATGTCTTTCTTTACGAGATGAACAAAAGACAAATACAAGTGGATGATTCAAATTCATTTGTCTTACAGTAAAAACAGTCACCCTTCTTAAATTATCCTAAAACAATAATAAATGATCCCAAGAGTCTTAATACTACCCGAGCCGATGGACTCCATCGAGCTGCGGGTCCGATTCGCTGAGTCTCGCTTCCTCAGCGCCTTCGTCCACGAAGGTGGGACTCACACGCTGATTCCTTCGGTTTCTGGTCAGCCGTCCAATCCTCTCTGCAAGTTTTCGCTGGAGAGGGTCCTGCTGGCTGATACCCATCTTTTTGCCTAGCCAGAAAGTTCTCTGGCCCTCAGCAATGAGGGCGGGGGGTTGCAATACCCATTGGTGTTGTCGATTACAACTCTGCAAAACTCGGGCAGCACGGTAGCATTGTGGATAGCACAATTGCTTCACAGCTCCAGAGTCCCAAGTTCGATTCCGGCTTGTTACTGTCTGTGCGGAGTCTGCACATCCTCCCCGTGTGTGCGTGGGTTTCCTGCGGGTGCTCCGGTTTCCTCCCACAGTCCAAAGATGTGCAGGTTAGGTGAATTGGCCATGCTAAATTGCCCTTAGTGTCCAAAATTGCCCTTCGTGTTAGGTGGGGTTACTGGGTTATGGGGATAGGATGGAGGTGTTGAACTTGTGTAGGGTGCTCTTTCCAAGAGCCGGTGCAGACTCGAAGGGCCGAATGGCCTCCTTCTGCACTGTAAATTCTATGATAACACCAGGAACCCAACCCCAGGGATCCATTCCTCGGTGTATTGTTTGCACGTAACCTCTCCCCATATAAGGTTAAGGTGGAAAAACTGAGTGCCAAAATGTTTAGCTTTATCTGGGCAACCCAAAACAATCGATCTATATGAATTGGACCGATTATCTCCTGGTGGGTGATTGATAGGACAGGACCAGACATGCCCTGGAAGTTTGTCTGTGTTCAGTGTATTCAAACTTGACCAAGTTCAAATTCCCAGCAGGCCAGTCCTGGAGCTGAGTGTGATTTGATTTAAAATGTCTAATTCTTAATTTAGAGTGTTCAATTTTATATCGGGCCCAAAATTCAGGCCGATAATAATAATAATAATCTTTATTAGTGTCATAAGTAGGCTGACATTAAAAGACTGCAATGAAGTTACTGTGAAAATTTCCTAGTCGCCACACGACGGCGCCTGTTCAGGTACACAGAGGGAGAATTCAGAATGTCCAATTCACCTAACAAGCACACCTTTCGGGACATGTGGGAAGAAACCGGAGCACCCGGAGGAAATCCACGCAGACACAGGGAGAATGTGTAAACTCCGCACAGACAGTGATCCATGCCGGGAATCGAACCCGGGTCCCTGGCACTGTGAAGCAACAGTGCTAACCGTGTGCTATCATGCCGCCCACACGTCCATTTTACCACAGTCCCTCCGCTTGATCCAGTGAGTGTCGGCGAACCGGATCACACAACTTTTAAAAAAAATTTAGAGTAGCCAATTATTTTTTCCAATTAAGTGGCAATTAAGAGTGGCCAATCTACCTACCCTGCACATTTTGGGGTTTGTGGGGGTGAGATCCCAGCAGACATGGGGAGAATGTGCAAACTCCACACGGACTGTGATCCAGGGCCAGGATCAAAACTTGGTTCTCAGCGCCGTGAGGCAGCAGTGCTAACCACTGCACTACCCTGAATCACACAACTATGACCAAGATATCGGATCGGCAAGTATCAGAATCTTGGGCGAACAATCCTACTCCCTAACTGTTCATATACAAAAGACAATGGTTGGACATACAAATGCAAAAGCAACAAGTACATCAAATACCAAACATATTGACAACTTCCAGGTAGAGTTCTTAATATGTCCCTTCCCGGTGCCGAATCAGTTTTTACATCCAAGCGCCGCATTAGTTCCTTCTTCCATTCGACAGGTTGTAGTGTGAGGTTAGTTAAGTAGACAATCATAAGCAGCATGCCTATTACGGTCAGGTGTGACAGGAGGCAGGCCCATAGATGTATTTGGATGTTGGCGCCCCAATCTCAGAAATCCTACCACCAGGTAGTAACTCTAATCTCACTGATATTTATTTTGATTTCCTGTTTGTTGCACTACTTTGACGAAGGTTTGGGTCAGAATTTGTTGTAGTTTCGAGCAGAAATGTTATCCCAGTCTCGATTTTTCAAAGTACTCACCCAGAGTCTGCCTGAGCTCCTCGTTAACGTTCATCACCACTTCTCTCTCCTGTGTATATCTACCAGATCAATCAAACCTATCGCAGCGGGGATGTGTGGCCTGATGCAGAAAGTGGTGTTGGTGACGTTGCATGTTGATGCCCCAAATTGGTATTGACCTAGCGAGATTGTGATACAGCTTTCTCCATTCCCCTTAAGGGCTACCCGGCTGACATCGCTTTGCAGGTTCCGAATTTCCAACAGACAGCTTAGATCAGTGCTTGTCCTGAATCCACACAGGGCATGTTTGTAAATATATCGGGTATGGACACACAACTGTTCAGTCTGTCTGCTTACATTTGTCCAGACTGGTGCCTATGAGCCTCCCTCCTTTCTCGACCACGTATGGTAGGATCCCATTATATCCCATCCACATTACCTTTTGTATGACCCCTATATTTTCAAAGACTCTTAACTCGACTTTGTTATTTAAGATTTCGGGGATCCCTAATACCACTCCCAGTGCTCTCCCGGGGTCACAATTTTTGACCCGATATAAAATTGGACACTCTAAATTAAGAATTAGACTTTTTAACCCCGGGGTTCCTCTCCAACTATCGTTAAACCAGACCCTGGTCAGTTGTCGTAATTAGCAGTTAGTGACATCGTGGTGTCTTTTCCCCCGGGACAGGTGTTCGATTTACTCGTCGTTGATCCAAGACAGAACCTTTCCCCTGTTGACATGGTCGCAGTTCTCGCTGAACCTCTCGACCGCCCACTGAAATTAAATGAAATGAAATGAAAATGAAAATCGCTTATTGTCACAAGTAGGCTTCAAATGAAGTTACTGTGAAAAGCCCCTAGTCGCCACATTCCGGCACCTGTTTGGGGAGGCTGTTATGGGAATTGAACCGTGCTGCTGGCCTGCCTTGGTCTGCTTTCAAAGCCAGCGATTTAGCCCTGTGCTAAACAGCCTCTGCCCATAGGTACTGCACAAGGTTCGGTTCTGTTGCCTGGCATCATCTTCCACCCTCCCCTTGACAATCTAATTGATAATTTCCAAGGTCTGTTTATCTTGTCGGATCAAAACTCTGAGCTTGTTGTCCAGATCAGTCAAATCAAGTGCGTTAATTGTGGACACAGCCGCTAAGTCATTCAGGATCTCCCTCCTCTTGTGCCCCTTCATCCTGCGTCTATTCTCGCCCTCGTCTGTTCCAGTCTTTCTGCCTAATAGCCTATGGGTCAAGTGGAAGTATAATCTCCTGAGTGGAGAGGGCCACAAGTCTAATAATTGTGTCCTGGCTAGATCCACCACTACCGGCACCAATTTGTAGTGGGTGTTGTTGAATACTACTTTCCCTGCGTGTTTTAATACCAACCTGCTTTGGAGCGCTGGGGTGGCTTCAGGACAAGTCGGGATGGGTGGAGCGGCAGTTGACCGTAGCTTATTCCTAATTTCGTAGTATATATATTTTCTGTCTATGTCTTACTTCCTCGCCATATACCAGGGGTCTCTCTACACTAGCTCATTTGGCGTTACATGCCCAAGTCAGAGAGGCCTGGCACCGTCATGCACTTGGTATGGTATCCAACTAGGATACAGGCTGTATGGGTTGTCTGGGTTCTCTACGGAGGTTATCGTGGCCTGTTGGACAGGTCCCTTTAGTGGACTGGGTATCGTGGGTGCGTTTGCGACTGTTGGCAGGGTGCTCTGCATTCCCTAACAAAGTGGTCTGTCTGGCTGCAATTGTCGCTGGGTAGATGAATACTGTGGTCCGCTCTGGGCTGTTCTCTGCTTCTGGGGTTGGGAGGAGTGAATGAGGGCGGGCACCTTCTTTGATTATATCCCCCATTTCCCATTTGGGTTTGGGATTGTCCACCTCCCTCTCTTAGGACAGGTCATTCTCCTGATTGCCTCATTGTGGGTATTAATGGCAGGGTCAAAATTCTCGCATGCCTTCAAACTCCCCTTGGTAGCATGTGAGACGAGAGTCAGGATCCATGTGGATCTGTGGCACTTGTCCAACTGGGCTCGGTTTAACCGCCCAAAACAGCCATGAACTGGGTCCAGTCCCTGTGCTCTATGGCCACAGGCATTGAGACCCTGGTCGAAACGAGAGCGGGCCTCCAGGACCTGCAGCGCCTGTTGGTGGGGGGCACCTGGAGTTCACCCCGACCACACACCCATTCCAAGGAGTGCCCGGGGGCCATCGAGCCCCCCGAGGGAGGAGGGGGTGGGGGTTGATGGGGCCTGTGCCAGTGAGCCACTCAGGGGAGGTGCTGGAACACCACGGCCACAAATTCCACACACCCCATTCCCCGGGCCCATCCAAGACTGGACTGCTGGGCCCATCCAAGACTGGTGACTCCAGAGGCCGCCAAAGGTGACTCGAGTAACAGGGTGGGAATCACAGCAGGCCGCCTCCACCCCGGATGTACTGCCTGCGGATCCACCTGGATGTAGGGTTAGGGCCTGTAGGGCCAGAACGTTTGACACCAGTTAGGTTGGTAAGGATGCGGCACAAGGGCTAGTGTTAGGGGCGAGGGCACAAACCTGTAGAAACGTCTTCACCGGTTCACAATAAACATCTGTTCACAATCGTTCCAACCTGCCTCGGTGCTCTGTCTGTAGGATGGTCTGGACTGGCTGCAGAGGGGGAGCAGGGTGTGCGACCATTGGAATTGGCACGAGCCAGGTCCTCCAGGTCAGCCACCGCTCACTGCCCCGGTATGCGGCCCCTCCCCCATTCCTCTACACCTCAGCCCCCCTCCACACACACAGTTACCACCTCAGTCACCCAAATGGTTTGGTGGGACCATGTGACGGAATGGCCAGCTCGCCTCCATGGATCACCCAGGTGGACGGCGGAAAATGCTACCGTGGGCAGGAGTCGGATGTTGTTAAACGATGTGGAGCACCAGAGCTCATCGCAGAGCGGGTTGTCATCACCCTCCATCCCATGGACCAGACCCGCTGTTACTGCCAACCTAGGACCCCCACCCCATAGTGAGGTAGGTCGGAATCACGGAACGGATTGCAGGTGCCAGTGGGGTGGGGGTGCTTGGTGCAGGGAGGTGATGTTGTGAGGGTGGGAGGTGATGTTCGTGCTGAAGTTGGCCAGGCCCCCTAGACGGGGAACCGGAGGTGATTAGAGTGCCCGTGTGAGGTAGCCCTGGCTCACAAGTTGTGCGGCCTCCTTTGCCTGCCCAGGCCCGATGCCTTGCCCATCCTGGCCCTCCCCCCATGACCTCCTCGCCTGGTGTTCATCCCCCCCCCCCCTCAAGCAAGTTGACCCTCTGCTGCGTGATGCAATGTTGTGGAGGATATAGCAAGCCATCACGATGTGGGAGACTCTCCTCGCACTTTACCGGAGGTTCCCTCCAGAGTGGTCCAGGCATGTGAACCGCATATTCAGGATGTAGATGCATCGCTCGATTACAGCTTTGGTCGCGGCATGGCCATCGCTGTAGCGGGTCTCCGCGTCGGTCCGTGGCCTCCGGAAAGGCGCCATCAGCCATGACCCCAGCGGATAACCCCTGTCGCCCAGGGACAAACCCCTGACTGCGGGGGGGGGGGGGGGTCTCAGATGTGTTGGGAATTGTTGAGTAACAGGATCAAGGCGTCGTGCACGCTGCCTGGGTATCAGACACAGACGTGCATGATGTGCACCTTGTGGTCACACACCAGCCGCATGTTCATGGAGTGGAGCCCCTTTTGGTTGTGAAGACCACCCCTCATGCGTCGGTGCTCGTAGGGGGACATGCATCCCATTGATCACCATCTGCACATGGGGCATTCGGGCATTGGTGATGAACTCTGCTGCCCGGCATCCTGAAATTCGATATTATAATGTGGCAAGCGGGAATAGAGGGCCTCCCTGACGGCGCAGATGCACCTGTGCACGAAGGTCTACAAGACCCCTGACAGATCCCGACTTGGCGCCTGGAAGGAAGTCCTGAAGTTGAACACTTCAGCGAAAGTCTTCAGGGCGACCGTCACCTTGACGGCCATCGGGAGCGGGTGTCCACACCTATATCCCAGCGGTTCCGGCAGATATGCCGTTTGGTCTCCTTGAGCAGCCGGAGTCATCGACGGCGCCCCCAGTCTGGCAAGTCCTCGAATGACAGGCGCTGCCGATACACACGAGGCCTCATGTGGCGCTTCCTTCCAACCTCCTCCTCGGCCTGTTGGATGGCCGGTTCTCCTTCCTCACCGGCAGGCTCCCCAGCTGCAGGGTCCTCCCCGAGCAGCACCTATTTGTACAGCCAGGTCTGCAGCTGGGCTCTGAACAGAAGAGGCACTGAAAAGTAAGTGGAAAAACCCTCCTTGGTGTAGCCAGTGTGAGCAGAATTCCATTCTCTGTATCCCACAAGGAAAGCTACGACCTCCCATGCCCTGCACTTGCCCCATGTACTTAACCCCCCCCCCCTGCCAAATCTCCAGATTCCCATTCAATTCTCCCCTGCCTACCCAAACCCCCTGGGAGTTAAAATTACCCTTTCATTACATCCACACAATGAGAACCTCAGACATCTCAGTCTCTCTTTGGCCGAATGTTGCTCCAACCCTTTGCTGAAGTGAAACACGGCGGCCTGAATAACCATACTTTTAATCCAAGATGTAAATTCATTGGATAAAGACACTACATAATTTGGTACGAAGGTTGTAAGGTGTTGGGCCTAATTCAGTGGTCTTAAGATATTCGTAGTCTTAGGTAGTTTAACAGTAAATATTTGTTAACCACGAGAAGCGAGATACATAGGTACACAAAAGATCCAAGCTAGGAGCCATCTCCGTGCTAGCTTATGCACACGGCTCTGTCCAAAACCATGTGACTCCCTCGGTGTTCTGTTACATCACTGTGTGGACGATACTGTACTCAATCCCACATTAACCCTTTATGTGCCAGACCCTTTTTCCATATCTCCTCCCAAGTCGTTATCTAACAAATTTACAAGTAATCTCAGTTTATCCCATGTGTTACATCATTACTACTACAGCATCTCCATTCACTGCCATCATGTTGGAAGGTGTTGGGTGTGGTTCGATAGGCCTTAACGTAATTGTAGTGTTCGGTAGTTCAACAGTATTTATTGACTACGAGAAATTATATACATGGGTACGCAAAGGTACAGTGTCGAAACACAGCTCTGACCAACACTGTACTGACACCTAGGTGTGGGTTGTGTGTTCTCTTGCATCACTGCGTGGGCGGTCCCAGGTCTCAGTCCCACATTAACCCTTTATGTGCCAAACTCTTATATCACATTCAGCTATCCGTGGGCTGGGCAGGAGAGAATAAGCACTGGCTGGGGTTTTCACATCCCACCCCTGTCCAGCAAGCATGAATGGAAGCAGATGCCTCTAGGATTCATCTTTTACTTATCCTGGTGTGCCCACTGTCATGATATTCAAACACACATCAATAAAACACACACATCATGATAGACAGACCAACAGACCAATTAGCACACATAATACGACAGCCAATCACAGACAAGAGCAGACACAGTATAAGACAAGAAACACGACACCTCCTGGTCAGTCGATCTGGAGACAGGACAAGGCCAGGACCTCATTAACAAGACACTCACACAGTCACCACGTGCTGAGTACCAAGTCAGATGTGTAAATAACTAGTTGGAATAAAACTGCGTTGTATCAATCGCAACCGTGTTGGTTCGTCTGTACCTCAGAGCACCCAACACCACATGGTACCAGGAGTGGGTACCACCACTAACCAGTTAGCACTCGAGCAAGGGGTCTGGGGAAGATGGGGCGGGGTTAGCACTCGAGCGAGGGGGGGCTGGGGAAGATGGGGCAGGGATAGCACTCAAGCAAGGGGGCTTGGGAAGATGGGATGGAGTTAGCACTCGAGCAAGGGGGGCTGGGGAAGATGGGGCGGGGTTAGCACTCGAGCAAGGGGGCTGGGGAAGATGGGATAGAGTTAGCTCATAAAGAAGTGGGGAGGATTGGGGTGGGGTTAGCTCTCGAGCAGAGGTGGGATAAATGGGGGCGGGGTTAGCTCTCAAGCAGAGAGGCTGGAGTGGATGGGGGCGGGGTTAGCTCTCGAGCAGGGGGGTGGGGAGAATGGGGTGGGGTTAGCTCTTGAGCAGGGGGCTGGTTGGAATGATGGGGACAGGGTTAACCCATGAGCAGGGGAATTGGGTGGGTGGGATCAGTGTGGGCGAGGGATTTAGTGCAGTGGGAATTGTTTAAACTGCAGGACTGGTGGGTGGGCTGCAGGCTGGATTTGAACTCGTGTTTTACTAGATTAACAGTCTTTATTTTTCATGTGTTACTGAACCTGCCACATAACCACTATTCCATTGCCGAACAACCCCTAATGTCAGGAAATACAAGAATACACCCAGGCCACAGTCTGAATTCCATTGGCAGCTCATCCCTGTTGGGTCGGGCACTTTTATTAGGATGGTAGGGTGTGGGTGGGGCAACTCCAGGCCACAGTGCGATTGCCTGGCAGGTGGCAGAGTTCAGCGTCAGCCAGAGGGTTGGGTTTTCCTCTTGCTTTGATGGAATGTTATACTTCCACATGCTGCGGTGCCCAAAGGCATAGCATAGTGCTGAGGGGACATGCCAAACCAGCTGTCAGGGCTTGTCTGGGCCACTGAACTGCAACCTGACCCCATAAACCCACTGTTTTTGAAGCTAAGGCTCAGCACTTTCACCGATGTTTGGGGAGCCTAGCAACAAGCAACACGGTAAGCCTCATGCTTACAGCGCAGTTGTACTAGTTTTATATTCTGGAAGTAATGCTATCGGATTGTCATAAAAACCACAGTTGATTCCTTCATGCCTGGGGGCGGGGAGGAGGGGGAGAGAAGGAAACCGACCAACTTTAATTCATTTAATAGGGAACTAATGCCCAACTCGTAGCACACCAAGCAGTGCACAATTGAGAGCATTCGGAGATTGGGACAAGACACCAGCCAACTTCTTCCAGACTTGTTGTTCTGTCAACTCTTTGGTCAAACTTATGCAGCGGGATTCTCCGTTTCAGAGACTAAGTGCTGACGCGGGGACCAAACCGGTGGAATTCTACGACAGCAAAATTGGCACCGCTCATGGGGTAATTCAGGATCCATCAATGGGCTCGCACCGGCACCACGTAGAACTCGACCGATTCGCCGGGGTCGGGATTGGCACTCGAGAGGCTGACAGGCTGCAGCCACATATTAGCACTTCACTCCCCACACACACTCATGATTATCATGGAATTTACAGTGCAGGAGGCCATTCGGCCCATCGAGTCTGCATCGGCTCTTGGAAAGAGCACCCTACCCAAGGTCAACACCGCCACCCTATCCCCATAACCCAGTAATCCCACCCAACACTAAGGGCAATTTTGGACACCAAGGGCAATTTATCATGGCCAATCCACCTAACCTGCACATCTTTGGACTGTGGGAGGAAACCGGACCACCCGGAGGAAACCCACGCACACACGGGGAGGACGTGCAGACTCCGCACAGACAGTGACCCAAGCCGGAATCGAACCTGGGACCCTGGAGCTGTGAAGCAATTGTGCTATCCACAATGCTGTGCTACCGTGCTGCCCATGATGGCACTGGTTGACCTGGAGCACACCCATCCCGTTGGTGGGTCGGCTGGGGCCAGAGGGTACCTGGAAGGGTGGCCTGGGAGGCGGGGGGGACGGGACGGGGTGGGGAGACCCATACGACCCTTGGCAGGTTCACAGTGGGCAGTCATTGACATGTGTTCCATGCCCGTCCACCCTGACCCCACAGCCCACCTCCGAGCTGCTCCCTCGATACTCCCCTCCCGCCCTGGCAGGAGCCCCCCGGCTAGCGGCACAGCTCTCAGCACACTATGACAATGTTGGACACTTGCCATATCCCCTCTCACATAAGAACTAGGAACAGGAGTAGGCCATCTGGCCCCTCGAGCCTGCTCTGCCATTTAATGAGATCATGGCTGATCTTTGTGGACTCAGCTCCACTCTCCGGCCCGTACACCATATCCCCGAATCCCTTTATTCTTCAGAAAGGCATCTATCTTTTTCTTAAAAACGTTTAAAGAAGGAGCCCCAACTGCTTCACTGGGCAAGGAATTCCAGAGATTCACAACCCTTTGAGTGAAGAAGTTCCTCCTACACTCCGTCCTAAATCTACCTCCCCTTATTTTGAGGCTATGCCCCCTAGTTCTGCTTTCCCCGACCAGTGGAAACAACCTGCCCACATCTATCCTATCTATTCCCTTCATAATTTTATATGTCTCAATTAGATCCCCCCGCATCCTTCTAAACTCCAATGAGTAGTCCCAGTCTACTCAACCTCTCGTCATAATCTAATCCCCTCAACTCTGGGATCAACTTAGTGAATCTCCTCTGCACTCCCTCCAGTGCCAATATGTCCTTTCTCAGGTAAGGAGACCAAAACTGAACACAATACTCCAGATGCAGCCTCACCAACACCTTATACAATTGCAGCATAACCTCACTAGTCTTGAACTCCATCCCTCTAGCAATGAAAGACAAAACTCGATTAGCCTTCTTAATCACCTATTTACTATTTCACACCAACTTTTTGCGACTCGTGCACCAGCACACCCAGGTCCCTCTGCACAGCAGCATGTTTTAACATCTTACCGTTTAAATAATAATCCATTCTGCTGTTATTCCTCCCAAAATGGATAGCCTCTCTCAGCAGCCGCGGCGCCCGTTTCCCGATTTTTGAAACCACAAGGGAACCTCGCCGTCGGTAATTCCTCCTGGTGGAGGCGGAGCATCGGGGACCCGGAGAATATTGGGTCAGACCTGTTCATGATTTTAAAAAAAATTTGGAGTACCCAATTATTTTTTTTCCCGATCAAGGGGCAATTTAGAGTGGCCAGTCCACCTGACCTGCACATCTTTGGGTTGAGGGGGTGAAGCCCACTCAGACATGGGGATAATGTGCAAACTCCACACAGACATTGACCCAGGCCGTAGGCAGCAGTGCTAACCACTGCACCACCCTGCTGCCCAGAACCACTAATGATCTGCCAATGGCCTTTGCTGTATGTGCGGAGTGGAACGTATTGACGCCGCTGTCGAGGCACGGCATTCTGTCGGGCACCCAGAGTCGGTCACGATTTTGGCCTCACGCCCGTTTCTCTGCTTAATCACCTTTCTTGATTTTGGTGTCGGGCGACAAGAGCATCCCATCCGCGATCTTCAAAAAGAGCAGACACGGCTTTAGTTTCAAACTTTACTTAAATATATTAGTTTTAGATATAAATTCACGAAGCACCATCTGCAGTTATATATACCACAACTGACAGGTACCACTAACCTGTCCGCGGACACTTGTCTTGGGAACCCACTGACGATGTCAAGGTGTTGATTGCTCAGTTCTGTAATGTAGAACCGCACGAGGCTAGCAACAGCAGCAATGCCAGAAGTGCAGTACAACTTGCCCAGGCTTCTTTGACAGCATCTCTCAAACCACCACCACTTAGAAGGACAAGAGCAGCAGGTGCCTGGGGACTCTGCCACCTGCAAGTTCCCCTCCCAAGCCACACACCACCCTGACATGCTATTTTCGTTCCTTCTCTGTCGCTGGGTGAAAATCCTGGAACTCCCCAACTGCACTGTGGGTGTACCTACACCACACAGACTGCTGACCTGGCTATTGATGCCAATATGTCCAGAATTAATAAATAAAACTGGGCATAAAAGGATGTGAGATTAACCAGTTATACTGATAATTTGGGCACTTTCAGCTCAACCCAAATACTTGCACTCTCAAGGAAGACACCACCACAAATAACAAATCACATCATACTCAAATGTCTGAATGTTTAAATAGCCATCTGGTAAATTTTGAAGGCAGCTATATTTCTTCTCCCCATACTTTCTCCTCCTTTGCCTGGGGTCAAGCCCGTGAGGGGTGGTGTGCAGCACTTTGGTTTGAGCTGTGAAAAGTGAATAATGGGGTATGTATTTAAAATGAACTAGTGAAACATCCTTTCTGATTCTTTCCTCCCCCCTATCAACCACTTTATCCACTCACCACCTCAATGGTGCGGCTGAGAGTGGGGGCACGGGGTGGGGGGGGGGGGGGGGGCTGGGGAAAGCGAGTGTTACAGTGAGGTGCGTCACACGTGACGTAGGTTCAAACCAAACTCCGACAAACCTGAGCACACAGTCTAAACTGACACTCCAATGTAGTACCGAAGGAGTGCTGTACTGTCGAAGGTTCTATCCTTTGGATAAGATGTTGAACTAAGACCCTGCCTGCCCCATCAGGTAAATGAGAAAGATTCACCGCACTGTTTGAGGAAGAGCAAAGGAATTCGCCTGATGTCCTGCACAACCTTTATCCCACAGCAACATCATTTTTTAAAAAAAGTATATCGTCACATGTACACTACTTTCCCTTTGGGGAATAGTGAGGGAAGTGGTGCAAGGATTCTCGAGCTGATTATCAGCCCACTGAACTCCATTCTGAACGCTCTGTCCAGTGGCCAGTAAGTCCTGGCGTTGGACTTAAACCCGGAGCATCTGGCTCAGAGGTAGGAACGCTACCCACTGTGACACAAGACCTAGCAACATCACTAAAACTGCTTAATTGGGCAGCTCTCTCATTGCTGTCTGTGACACCTAGCTGTGCTTCCTTACATTACAACAATGCCTATACTTCAAGAAATATTTAACTGGCTGTAAAGTATGGAAGGTGGCGGAATGTGGGACGTCCTGAGTTCATGAAGGCACTACAGAGATACAAGTCTTTTTTTTTTGAAGTAGGCAACAGATTTAGTCGTGCATATAAAATGGAGAGATGCCTGACGTAGCAGACAGTAGACAGGTTAAACAAAAAAAGCCAATTAATAAACCCAATACATCCACGTTCATTCAGCAGTTCAGCCCGAATCATTCCAGAACAGAGATTAAGGATATATTAGTGATGGATATATCCCCAGTGGAGTGAAATTGGAAAATAATTCTCCTCTTTAATAAAAATAGTTTTGCCACATATCTTATTGTGAACGAAAAAACCAAAAGCGGCCACCTAATTCCACAGCACTCAGTTATGACATATTTAAGGTATTTACGTCTACCAGATGCACTGCAGGAACTCACCAAGGCTCCTTAGACAGCGCTTGCTAAACTCACGACCACTACACAGCACTGTGGGTGCATCTACACCACATAGACTGCAGCGGTTTAAGTAGGCAGCTCACCATTACCTTCTCGAGGGCGATTAGCGATGGGCAATAAATGCTGACCTAGCCAGCGATGTCCACATCCTGTGAATGGATTTTTTAAAAAGCAAAACTAAATCATACAACTTCAGCATAAATGAAAGTGATTCCTGCATATCACTGTGTGTAACGGTGTATTCAGTTTATTGCACTGCAATAACATTCTGGAATTGCCAGTCTCTTCCCATACCTGCTCCATTCAGCCACCTTCCACATAGAAACGAGGAGCAGGAGTAGGCCATTTGGCCCTTCAAGCCTGCAATGCGATCGGCGCAGATCCTCTATCTCAATGCCATCAGCATTAAATTGAAATGGTTTGTGTGATGGCACTTTCATGTGTTCTGAGTGCTTTGCCTGTGAGCAAGCTCGTGGAAGAAAGAATGAACATCAATTTATATAACATATTTAATGGCGACAGATGTTCCAAACATCTCCCAGCCAATGAAGTATTGTTGCAATGTAAGAAACATGGTGCCAATTTACACACAGCCACTCCCACAAACAGCAATTAATTAATTCTGCTTTCGGTGGTGTTGGTGCAGGGATTGGTATTGGCCGGGACAATGGAAATAATTCCCTGCAAAGTAGTGTGGGATCTTTGGTCAGACACTGGAGGGGGTGAATTTGTATGACAAACTGGGGGTTGTGGATTTTATGCGCTTGTCAATCTCCATTCAATGGAAAAGAGATTCTCTATTTCTTCCCATTCTCACTTGTGGAGAAGATCTTTGTGGCGATGTCATCCACGATTAATCCAGTGAGTTCAAATTCTGTGGTAAATAACTCAGCTCCTGACTCCTTTTAAGCCTGCCCACCATCTACAAGGCACAAGTAAGGAGTGGGCTGGAATACCCTCCATGTGCCTGAATGAGTGCAGCTCAACACCATCCAGGACAAAACAACCCACTTGATTGGCACCCCATCAAAGCTTTGAACATTCACTTCCTCCACTATTGGCCCATAGTGGCAGCAGGGGGTACCATCTACAAGATGCTCTGCAGCAACTTGCCAAGGTTCCTTTGGCAGAATCTTCCAAACTTGCGACCTCTACCACCTAGAAGGACAAGGGCAGCAGATGCATGGGAACACCACCATCTGGAATTTCCCCTCCAAGTCACTCAACATCCTGATTTGGAAATATATCGCCGTTGCTTCACTGTCACTGGGTCAAAACCCTGAAACTCCCTCCCAAACACCACACGGACCGTAGCTAGGAATGGACAGTAAATACCAGCAACATCCAGGCCCTGAGAATCAGTAATGTCTTGAACAGCCCTCAGAGTGCTGAGTGAGCTAGTGAGTTACCAAGTGTACTCCCATCTCCTGGAGCCTGGGTTTGAAAGCGTCCAGACAAATGATAAAATAAACATGAGCCAAGTAAACGTTCACAGCACAACGCATCCAGTAATTTGCTGATTTACTGCATATTGCAATTAACTTGGAAGTCGCAGTCAGGCAGTGTGTGGTCTTGTGGCGCAGTGGGTAGTGTACACCCTGCCCCTGAGCCGGAAGCTCCAGGTTCAAGTCCCATCTCAGGACTTGGTGGCTAAGGAAGGTGGGTTCATAACACAGTCAAACAGATTGATGACTAACCTGCAAGTCCTTTCAGCATGCCTATAGCAGGTGGTAAAAGGGGGAGAGTCTACTGGTCAGCCGTGCTTGACGTGGGGTTGTGCCCGTCAAGCTTTAGCCTCTGCTGCCAGGCTGGTGACCGGTTTCAGGGGAAAATAGCCATGGAAACAGATGGAAGCAATGTGCTTTGTCTGCCCGAGTGCTAATGGGCACAGGATAGGTCTAAGGCCAGAATGGGGCGGTGCGGTGGGCCAACCAAAAATCCATTGACTTTCAGCAGGATGAGAAGGTACCGTCAACCGGCAGGGCTGGAAAGTCTCAGCCCGTGTGTCAACGGGGCCATTAAAATGAATCAGTGAGAGGTTTACGCTGCTTTGGCATTGGATGTTCTCAACACAGAGGTAGAGTGAAGAGGGTTTTGTGGCTATCATTGATTTGAAAGGCCTTGGTAATGCCGCAACCAAATACAGGGAAATGCACATTTTTTTTCTCGGAATAGTGAAGCTCTAATAATCTCACATTTGGAGAAATCGCGGGCAGAATTCTACCAGCCCCCACTGGTGGGTTGACAAGAGGGGCTGGGGTGGGAAGGGGGAGCGAAAAGATTGACTTGTTGGGATTACTGCTGCTGTTCATCCCACCCCGACTTGTCTGCAATTTTACCGGAGAGCTGATGAAGCCTCGGGGGGGGGGCTGCTGACTGTCCACCTGTGATCCAATCAATAGCCACTTCCCGCCTAGCCTAAACTTTCAGTCCAGTCGGAGGAGGTCAGGGCTGGGATGAGCTCTGTCGCTGCTGAAAGAACACTTCCCCCCACCGCAGTCCTTACCTTCCGTCCAAATCCTGGCTCTTCTTCGCTGGGACCTGGTGTGGTCCCAGCAGTGGCCATCGATCCCAGAGCTGCCTTCCAATGTGGTTGGGTAACAGCTCTTTGTGGCGGGACTTGTCCCTGAGGGAGGGGCAGATGTCTTGTCTCGGAGCATTAAATGTCTGAGGGGCAGCTGGCATTGGTGGGAATGAGCTCCCTGCCAACTCTTCAGGTGGCAGGACAGGAAATCCCAAGACTCATGAAATACTGCCTGATGAGTTTCAAATCCATATATTTCATTAATTCAGAAACATAGGAACAGGAGAAGATCACTCAGCCTTTCAGGTATATTCCCCCTGCATTCATGGTCGACGCAGTGGCACAGTGGTTAGCACAGATGCCTCACAGCGCCAGAGACCAGGATTCGATTCCAGCCTTGGGTGACTGTGTGGAGTTATCACATTCTCCCAGTGTCTGCGTGGGTTTCCTCCGAGTGCTCCAGTTTCCTCTCACAGTCCAAAGCTGTGCAGGTTAGGTGGACTGGCCATGATAAATTGCCCCTTAAGTGTCCAAAGATGTGCAGGTTAGGTGGGGATAGGGCGGGGTGTAGACCTGGGTCAAGTACTCTTTCGGGGGGGCTGGAGCAGGCTCAGTGGGCCAAATGGCTTCCTTGGCACTGCAGGGCTTCTATAGTTCAATTATTTACACCTCAACTATATTCATTCACTTTGGTTTAGCATCCCTAAATACCCCTACCTAACAAAAATCTATCTCAGTCTGAAAAAACACCAAAAGGGCTGGATTCTCTGTCCCGCCACGCCAGATTTCTGGTCCAGTACGCCGGCGGGATGTTCCGTTTCACCGGCTGGTCAATGGGGTTTCCCATTGTGGGAAACCCCAGGCCGTCGGGAAACCCCCGGGCTGCTGGCAAAATGGAGCATCCCGCCGGTGGAGAATCCAACCCCAAATCTCCCTCAACCTCAATCCTTCAGAGAGACTATTCCAGATTTCCTTGTGAGAAGCAATTCTTCCTGATTTCACTCCTTGATATATCTTGAAGACGATGTCCCCTTGTTCTGGACTTTCCCTTTGGGGGGGGGGGGGGGGGGGGTAATAGTTTCTCTTCATCTACCATATTTACCCCGTCTAACATTTTAAATGCTTTACAATTGGAAACATTATTTAATTGGCAGGCATTAAGACCAAGAGTCTCCTTTGCACTAGAAAACCTTCACCTTTAACTAGAAACAAAAATAGGGTAAGTTTTTCAATTCCCTCAACTAACATTCTCGGTCTTAATTATCACCAAAACTCATCAAAGTAGATTTAAAAAAAAGAAACCGACCTTATGTATTCTCTGTTGTTAGCATTCAAGCTGATTGGTGAAGCTGAAACCAAGACACAGAGCTTTTCTTTATCAAGAGAGTTTATTGACTTGTTCAGCCTCACAGCTCTCCTCCCACTCAACCCAGTCTCCCAGCTGTCCCCTATTTATAAGCGCTTAAGGACAATTAATATCCCCACCTGTTTCGCTTAACCATAACAGTGTAATTGACATTAACAAACCCCAACTATGTAACGTTTCCTGTCCAGAAATGTGTTATAAATTTTAAACCAATTTTGGAGCTGCGAGGTTAAAAGGAGGCTCAGTATTTGACACTTGTGGAGTTTGAAAGTGTGCTTTCGGTTGTGTCCATAGATCGATTTTGAAGATGTGATCGCGGAACCCGAGGGGAGCCACAGCCTGGACAGTGTGTGGAAAGTCAGCTTCACAACCTTCACTGTGTCCAAGTACTGGTGCTACCGAATAATGTCTGCTATCTTCGGTGTCCCCCTGTCTCTGTTCTGGGGTCTCTACTTTGCCTGCCTCTCCTTCTGCCACATCTGGACTATTCTTCCCTGCATCAAGGGCTGCCTGATCGAAATACACTGCTTCAGTAGGATGTACTCCCTCTGCATTCACACCTTGTGTGACCCCTATTGTGAAGCCCTGGGCAAATTATTCAACAACATTCGTGTCACTTTACACAAGGAGGTTTAGGTTCTCATTGTGTCTTCTATCAACACATGTACCCTTACAGAAGGCTTGTCTGCTAAATTGCCATATTACATTCAGAACTGTTTCTTTTCAAATTGTAATTCATTTCCACTGTTGACATGGTTATAACTTTATCTCACCATTGTTCACTATTGATCATTGTGAAGTTCTAAAAATGTCTGAGAATTCGTAGACAAATATTACTGTTCTACCCAGAGCTGTCCGAGTATTTCTTGTCTGATGTGTCTATTTTCCACAAAGATTAGCCAATCAGCATTGTGATGGTGTTTAAGTATTTTTACTTTAACTGTATTATCAGAGCTCTCCAATGTATTTCCACCCCCTCCACAGCCCAGTCTCCGAGGTTGAACCAGACTCAACCCTGAATGAGCTTCCCACCCATCACACCGAATGCTCACTTCCACTGCAATGTTCCCCATCTCCCCTGTCTTGGCCTATCTGCTGCTGAGTCCATCATCTGGATGCATCCGTCACCTTGAGACTCCATTATTCCTTTCACCTGACTCCGGCTTCTGCCGAATTTCCTGCTCTGTTCACACCGTTGTGCGGGGCTGTCTCTTCGGCGACCTGAGTCCCATCCTCTGGAACTCCTTTACACCTCTCTGAATCTTACTGCCCCTTGGCTACTTAAAAACAAAACTCTTTGAGCTTTTGATTAAGATTTGAATCGTTAACTCAGCGGTCTACTATTGTCCAGCAGCGTCTCTATGAAGTGCCGCACTTGAGGACATTAGTTTTACATTAGGAGAATTATATAAATGTGACTGTCAGCTGGGTGTCTTGACATTTGTGGAAATGCATCAACACATTGAAGTGCCTCATTAAAACCCGGAAAAATCCACACCAGTTGATTTTACTGCACAATACGCAATGCAAACTCTATCCCTAAAAGGAGGGACGCATCTCACCCTATTGCTAGCCTGTGTTCACTATGTTTCCTGCTTGTGCACGACTGAGCTATAGAGACCAACCGGTGCGTTCTGAATGATACCAGGTCTGAAAAGGCTGAACTGTGAGGGACGGTTGTATAGCTTAGGCTTCCATTCTCTTGGGTATAGAAGATTACGGGCTGACCTGATTGAGGCACTTGAGATGAGTAAAAAGGATTTAATAATGTAGCGAGGGTGTGTTACAGCTCACTCGGGGAGCCTGGGTTGCTGAGGAAACGGGTGGGATTCTCCGACCCCCCCTCCGGGTCGGAGAATCGCTGGGGGGCGGCGTGAATCCCGGCCCGCCGCTCCGACGCCGGCTGCTGAATTCTCCGGCGCTGTTTTTTTGGCGGGGGGGGGCCGTTGGCAGTGGCCCCACCCGCCCCCCGATTCTCCGGTCCCCGATAGGCCGAGCAGCCACCCGTTTTCGGCCTGTCCCGCCGGCGTGTATTACACAAGGTCTGTACCGGTGGGTCCTGGCTCTGAGGGTGGCCTGCGGAGTCCTCGGGGGGGGGGGGGGGGGGATCCGGCCCCGGGGGGGGGGGGGGCGCCCACGGTGGCCTGGCCCGCGATCGGGGCCCACCGATCTGCGGGCGGGCCTGTGCCGCGGGGGCACTCTTTCCCTCCGCGCTGGCCGCTGTAAGGCTCCGCCATGGCCGGCGCGGAGAAGAAACCCCCTGCGCATGCTCAGGAATCACGGCAGCGGTTCTGGGACCACGCAGGCGCTCCAGTGCATGCGGCAACTCGCGCCGGCCGGCGGACGCCCTTCGGCGGCGGTTGGCACAGCGCCAGTCTCTCCAGCGCCGGCGTAGCCCCTGAAGGTGCGGAAGATTCCGCACCTTCCGGGCTGCCCAATGCCGGAGTGGTTCACGCCACTCTTTGGCGCCGGTACAGCCCGTCCGCCGGATACCGGAGAATCCCGCCGAAGCACTTTTTCCATGCGTGTGGTAGTCAGGATCTCTGGACAATGATGGTAGAGGCTCGAACGTTCTTTCCATAATATGGCTGACCAGGAATTGCTCCCACTCGCCATTGGCCTGTGTGTTGGAAGGATTTTCAGGTTGAACTCGATAGGTTTGGACACATCACAAACACATCTTCCTTGGTCATCAATTCCTGGGGTGGGACTCGAACACAGAGCTTGTGTGCTAGCGGCAGTGACACACCCTCCTTTTTGATAGTATCGAGGGAGATAAACTATTTCCGCTGCTGGGGGAGAGTCAAGAACAAAGAGGAATTTGAGCTCGGACATTCAGATGATGTCAGCAAATATTCCTTCATACAAAGGCTAGTGGAACTTTGGAATCCACCCCTAAAGCACCGTTAAGATTGGCGGTCGATTGAAATTTCAAAACGGACTTTTGTAGGTAAGAGCTTTAAGGGTTACAGAAGCAAGGGAGTAAGGTAGAGTTGAGGTACAGATGAGCCATTATTTATTTAATTGATAGAACAGCAGAACGTGTTCAAGGGGCTGAATGGCCTCTCCAGTCTCTACATTCCTGCTTGGTAGAAGATTAGCTGTCCTGGGCCGTAGTGACAGTTGGAAAGACACAAATGGTCCCAGTGTTTATGTTCCTGAAGGAGGTAGGTGTAGGGAATTAGATCGATGGGCCAGGACCTCTGCCCCTGAACCTTGCTGTCCTGCGGTTCAATGAAATGGGCGCATGTCCAGACTTGGTGAGGACAAAGGTCTGGCTGTGTTGTCATGCCCTTCATGACTGAGTAGCCTGCAAACTGTCAGCAGCTGGTCTTAACACATTTGGGTGAGATAGCAGAGGGCAGCTTTAGAACCAAACTGTGCCTTATGGGAAAAAGAAGGGATGAAAATCTGGAGTCATCTGCAACTAGATAAAGCACCCATTAGATATTAGTTAAATGTGGACATTGAATGATATGGATTGAAGGCAGGGAAATGGTGATGAGGTAGATGTTAGCTACAATGTAATGAAATAGTGGAACTGGTTCGAGGGGCTGAGTGCTCTCTCTTCTGTACATATGCCCTGGATTTATAGGAGAATAGTGGTATGTGTACTGGGAGTTTTGACTCACCTATACTTACCTTGCTGGGCTTGTTCCCTGCACTTCTGGGCAGCAGTGCATCTCTTTATGTCTCGTAAATATCCTGTCATTAGTCAGGCCCTTGCTCGTCTGACTTCACTACATTTGGCTCCCTTGATATGGAAGTTTGGATGATTGTATTACACATTCAAAAGTAATGCTACCGTTGCACCTCAGCAAGGTAACTGTTGCCAATGAGGCTTTTGACACGGCCCCAGGACTTCATCCTGAAAGGCAGCCTTTTCAGCCAGCGCCAGCCCACTCCTCCCTCCCACAACTCTCACATCGAGGTGTGGGTATGGTGCTGGTGAATTGCCTTGAGCAGCTTTTGTTTTTCTCACTCCCATCATCAGGGAAACTCAGCCAGCAGGCAAGACCCCAGAATGCAGCACGTCATATGGTTCAGCTGAAGGAGGTAGGATTGAAGTGGGATTTCTCTTCTGTGTTCAGTGTTTTTCTCTTGATTTTGTTACCCTTCCTTGTGGCCCAGCTGGACATTTCAGAGGTCGCAGGTATTCATTGAAACGTCAATCATTTCTACACAAGAGAACCTGATCGGCGAGTGCCATCGATGACCATGGAGGGGAACGTACAGGTGGTGATGTTCCCAAGCATCTGCTGCTCTTGTTCTAGGTGGTAGAGGTTGTGAGTTTGGAAGGTGCTGTGGAAGGAACCTTGGTGAGTTGCTGCAGTACATCTCATAAATGGTACACGTGCTGCCCTTTTGTGCAGCAATGGAGGGAGCAAATCTTTACCTTGACAGATGGGGGGGGGGGGGGGGCGGGATTCTCCTGCACTTGGCGGGATGGCCAGAAGCTGACTCCAAGAGCGGCGCAAACCACTCCGGCATCGGGCCGCCCGGAGGTTGCGGAATCTTCCGCACTTCCAGGGGCTAGGCTGGCGCCGGAGGGGTTGGCGCTGCGCCAACCGGTGCCGAAAGGCCGCCGCGAGTTGGCGCATGCGCAGGATCGCCGGCGTGTTTCCTGCGCATGCGCAGAGGGTTTCTTCTCTGCCGGTCATAGCGGAGCCTTACAGAGGCCGGCACGGAGGGAAAGAGTGCCCCCACGCCACAGGCCCGCCCGCAGATCGGTGGGCCCCTATCACGGGCCAGGCCACCGTGGGGCCCCCCCCAGGGCCCGATCCCCCCCACCCCCCCCCCCCCCCCCCCGAGGACTCCGCTAGCCGCCCTCCAAGCCAGGTCCCGCCGGGATGGACCATGTCTATTTCACGCCGGCGGGACTAGCCAAAATCGGGTGGCCACCGGGGCCCGGAGAATTGCCGGGGGGGGGGGGGGGGGGGGGGGTGCTGCTGCCAACGGCCCCCGACCGGCGCGGCGTGATCCCCGCTCCTGCCTGAAAACCGCCGCTGGAGAATTCGGCATCCGATGGCGGGGCGGGGTTCACCCCCCCCCCCCTCTCCCCCAGCGATTCTCCGACCCGCTGGGGGGGGGTGGGGGGGGGGCGGAGAATCCCGCCCGGGGTGTCAGTCAAGCAGGCTGCTTTGTCCTGGATGGTGTCAAGCTGCTTTGTCCTGGATGGTGTCAAGCTGCACTCATCCAGGCAACTGAAGGGGGGCACGGTAGCACAGTGGTAGCACAGTTGCTTCACAGCTCCAGGGTCCCAGGTTCGATTCCCGGTCACTGTCTGTGTGGAGTTTGCACTTTCTCCACGTGTCTGCGTGGGTTTCCCTCCGGGTGCTCCGGTTTCCTCCCACAGTCCAAAGATGTGCAGGTTAGGTGGATTGGTCATGATAAATTGCCTTTAGTGTCCAAAAAGGTTAGGTGGGGTGACTGGGTTACGGGGATAGGGTGGAGGTGTGGGCTCAGGTAGGGTGCTCTTTCCAAGGGCCAGTGCAGACTTGATGGGCCGAATGGCCTCCTTCTGCACTGTAAATTCTATGATCCCACTTCTGACTTATCCCAGTGAACAGGCTTTGGGGAGTCAGGAATGAATCACCACTGCAGCACACCAGGCATCTGGCTTGCTCTTGTAGCCACAAAATATAAATAGTGAATTATTGTAGGATAAATTTTGGCCAGGGCACCAAACAGGATGTTCCTACTCTCCTTCGAATAGTATCCGGACATTGCCTTGACTTACATCTCATACCAACAATGTTGGGCTGGATTCTCCACTTCAAAGACATGCTGACGTTGGGACAGAATCGGTGGACTTCTATGACAGCAAAATTTGTGCCGGTCCTGGAGAAATTTCGGAACCATTAATGAGTTTGCACCAGTGTCACGTGGAACACGAGCGATTCCAATGAAAAACGGTGTCTGATTTGCTGGGGTCGGGATTGCCACACGAGAGGGTGACAAGTGGCAGCCGCATATTAGCACTCCACTCCCCACGCACACTCATCCCAGCCAACAAGACATTGGTTGCGCTGGAGCGTGCCCACCCCGTTAATGGTCCGGTTGGGGCCAGAGGGTACCGAGGAGTGTGGCCTGGGGGGGCACCATACGACCCGTGGCACGAAGTTCACAGTGGGCAGCCAGCTGCAGCAATGGTGGTCTGTGACTGTCCACCCCGACCCCACAGCCCACCTCCTGGCCACCCTCCGTTTTCCCCTCGGCCCTGGCAGATGCCCCTTGGCCAGCGGCACAACTGCCTGCACACTATAGTGATGTTGGACACTCTTCGTACCCCCTCTCTCCCCCTCAGCAGTCACGGCGCCTTGATAATTCCTCCTGGTGGAGACGGAGTATTGTGGGAGTCCTGGAGAATACTGGGTCAGGCCCGCTAATGATACACCAATGACGTTTACTGACGTGCGGAGTAGAACGCACTGATGCCGCTGTCGATGCACCGGAGCATGGCATTCTGTCGGGCGCCCGGTGCCGGACACGATTTTCATCTCCCACGCGATTCTCCACCTAATCACGTTTCCCGATACCAGCGTCGGCCAATGGAGAATCCCGTCCAGTGCCTCTCACACCGCTGCACTCCCTCAGCACTGCATTGACATGTCAGCCTAGATTACGCGCTCAAATCTCTAGGATGGAACTCCTACTTAATACTTTCTGATTCAGGGGTGAAAATCCTAAAGCTGAGCCATAGAATTATGACAGCACAGAAGGAGGCTATTTGGCCCATCAAGTTCATACCAGCTCTCTGTGTTATGGCTGACATGGTGCAACTCTCCCAACTGTAATGGTGCTGTTAACCCATTCAGCGTAATTATTTTCACACCTCTGTGAAAATAAGTCAGAGGAGAATTTGATATCATAGAATCTACAGTGCAGAAGGAAGCCAATCGGCCCATCGAGTCTGCACCGGCTCTTGGAAAGAGCACCCTACCCAAGCCCACACCTCGTAACCCCGTAACCCCACCTAACCTAAGGGCAATTTATCATGGCTAATACACCGAACCAGCACATCTTTGGACTGGGAGGAAACCGGAGCACCCGGAGGAAACCCACACACACACAGGGAGAACGTGCAGACTCTGCACAGACAGTGACCCAAGCCGGGAATTGAATCTGGGACCCTGGAGCTGTGAAGCAACTGTGCTAACCACTGTGCTACCGTGCCGCCTCTCGAAAGAGTTCTACAATAACGTGATATATTTTTGTAGGCAGCATGAGGAAAGACAATAAAAAAATGAAGGACGCATTTTTAAAAGAGGATGCTGGAACAGAAATTGGTGGTATACTCTTTTGGGCAAACAATAATTAAATTAACAAGAACAAAGAAAAGTACAGCACAGGAACAGGCCCTTCGGCCCTCCAAGCCCATGCCGACCATGCTGCCCGACTAAACTACAATCTTCTACACTTCCGGGGTCCGTATCCCTCTATTCCCATCCTATTCATGTATTTGTCAAGATGCCCCTTAAACGTCACTATCGTCCCTGCTTCCACCACCTCCTCTGGCAGCGAGTTCCAGGCACCCACTACCCTCTGTGTAAAAAAACTTGCCTCGTACATCTACTTTCAACCTTACCCCTCGCACCTTAAACTAATTAACAAACTCTGAAAATGGCACAATAAATTTTTTTTTAGATGAACTTAAATTAAAATAATGTTCCCGAGGATGATAATGCACTCCAGTACCTGTGGGGCTCACCAGATATGGAAGGCCTCTAGTGTACCAGGGACACCCGAGCACGGATGTAATCACAGAAGATAGGCAGGCAGTTGAGCTGAACAACAGCCTGAACCACCAGTTACCCAGCTTGGAGGACGGCACGGTGGCGGAGTGTTTAGCACTGCTGCCCAACGGCGCCAAGGACCCGGGTTCGATCCCAGCCCCGGGTCACTGCCTGTGAGGAGTTTGCACATTCTCCCCGTGTCTGTGTGGGTATCACTCCCACAACCCAAAGATGCGCTGGTTAGGTGGCTTGGCCACATTAAATTGCCCCTTAATTGGAAAAAAAATAATTGAGTACTGTAAATTTATTTAAAAAAAAGTTACCCAGCCCTGTTTATGGCTACTACGCCCAGGCCCAGGACAGACCAATGAGGACGTCCTTTAATCTAGCTGCCCCCACCCCACCCTTTTGCTACGAGTGACCAAAGATCAGGAGCCTGGAGTTGAAGCAGAAGCAAAGGCTGAGGCGAACCTCGGAAGATAATGAAAGAGTGGCTGCCTCACACATTCCGCATGTACATGGAACACTGACTTCACAAAGCCACAGCATTATGGGTGGCCTGGGAACTGGTTTATGATTGCATGGAACTGCTGTACACAATACCTTCCACACCAAGTCGCCAATAATGGAGAACTTCCACACGGAGAGCCTGTAACTGGGGCCCCTTCCCTCGCAGACAGTTGAACGGGACACCACAATGTGCCTGGACTGCCGGCAATGGTGCGGAAGTGGACTGTGTAGCAGCAGCCTGCACAGGAAACCACTATGCAGAGAGGAATGGGGATTACTGCGAGACAGCTCAAATTCTGGGGCAGAGATTTCTCCATCCGGCACACTCCTCCATCCCGCACACACCTCCTCCATCCCGCACACTCCTCCATCCTGCACACTGCTCCTCCATCCCGCACACTGCTCCTCCATCCCGCACACTCCTCCATCCCGCACACACCTCCATCCCGCACACACCTCCTCCATCCCGCACACTCCTCCATCCCGCACACACCTCCATCCTGCACACTGCTCCTCCATCCCGCACACTCCTCCATCCCGCACACTCCTCCATCCCGCACACTCCTCCATCCTGCACACTGCTCCTCCATCCCGCACACTCCTCCTCCATCCCGCACACTCCTCCTCCATGCGGCACACTCCTCCTCCATCCCGCACACTCCTCCTCCATGCGGCACCCTCCTCCATCCCGCACACTCCTCCTCCATGCGGCACCCTCCTCCATCCCGCACACTCCTCCTACATCCCGCACACTCCTCCATCCTGCACACTGCTCCTCCATCCCGCACACTCCTCCTCCATGCGGCACACTCCTCCTCCATCCCGCACACTCCTCCTCCATCCCGCACACTCCTCCTCCAGGCGGCACCCTCCTCCTCCAGGCGGCACCCTCCTCCTCCATGCGGCACGCTCCTCCTCCACCCAGCACACTACTCCTCCATCCAGCACACTCTCCTCCATCCAGCACATTCCTCCTCCATCCAGCACCGTCCTCCTCCACCCTACACGCTCCTCCTCCACTCAGCACACTCCAGCCCATACAGCACACTCCTCCTCCACCCAGATCACTCCTCCTTGACCCAGCACACTCCTCCTCTATCCAGCACCCTCCTCCTCCATCCAGCACAAACCTCACACATCCAGCACACTCCTCCTCCATCCAACACACTCCTCCTCCATTCTGCACGCTCCTCCATTCATCCCACTCCTCCTCAATCCAGTAAACTCCTCTTCGATTTGGCACACTTATCCTCCATTCGGCACACTCCTTCTCCATCCAGCACCCTCCTCTGCCACCCAGCACACTCCTCTTCCATCCCGCACACTTGCTGCATTCAGCACACTCCTCCACCATCCAGCACCTTTCTCCGCCACCCAGAACATTCCTCCTCCACCTAGCATACTCCTCCAAATTCCAGCACAATCCTCCTCCACTCAGCTCCCTCCTCCCCCATCCAATACACTTCTCCTAATTCCAGCACACTCCTCCTCCATCTCGCACACTCCTCCTCCATTCAGCACACTCCTCCTCCATTCAGCACCCTCCTCCTCCATTCACAACACTCCTCCTCCATTCAGCACCCTCCTACCCTCCTCCTCCATATAGCACACTCCTCCATTCAGCACACTCCTCCATTCAGCACACTCCTCCATTCACAACACTCCTCCTCCATTCAGCACCCTCCTCCTCCTTATAGCACACTCCTCCATTCTACACGCTCCTCCATTCAGCACACTTCTCCTCCATTCATCCCACTCCTCCTCAATCCAATACACTCCTCCTCGATTTGGCACACTTCTCCATTCGGCACACTCATCCTCCATCCACCACCCCCTTCCTTCATCCTGCACACTCCTCCACCCAGCACACTCCTTCTCCACCCACCACACTCCTCCTCCATCCTGCACACTCCTCCGCCATCTAGCATACTCCCCCTTCACTCAGTACACTCCTCCTCTATCCAGCACACTCCTCCTCTATCCTGCACACTCCTCCTCCATCCCACACACTTTGCCTCCATCCAGCACATTTGTCCTCAATCCAGCAAACTCCTCCTCCACCCAGCACACTCCTCCACCATCCAGCACACTCCTCCTCCACCCAGCACACTCCTCCTCCATTCAGCACACTCCCCCTTCACTCAGTACACTCCTCCTCTATCCAGCACACTCCTCCTCTATCCAGCACACTCCTCCTCCACCCTGCACACTCCTCCTCCACCCTGCACACAGCTCCTCCACTCAGCAAATTCCTCCACCCAGCACACTTCTCCATCCAGCACACTTCTCCATCCAGCACACTCCTCCTCCACCCTGCACACAGCTCCTCCACTCAGCCAACTCCTCCATCCCGCACACTTCTCCATCCAACACATTCGTCCTCCACCCAGCACACTCCTCCTCCACCCAGCATGCTCCTCCTCCACTCAGCAAACTTCAGCTCCATCCAGCACACTCCTCCTCCACCCAGCACAGTCCTCCTCCACCCAGCACACTCCTCTATCCAGCACCCTCCTCCTCCATCCAGCGCACTCCTCCTCCATCCAGCACACTCCTCCTCCATCCAGCACGCTCCTCCTCCATTCAGCACACTCCTCCTCCATCCAGCGCACTCCTCCTCCATCCAGCATACTTCTCCGCCATTGAGGCCATTCCTCCTCCATTCAGCACACTCCTCCTCTATCCAGCGCAGTCCTCCTCCATCGACCACTCTTCTCCTCCATCCAGCGCACTCCTCCTCCATCCAGCATACTTCTCCGCCATTGAGGCAATTCCTCCTCCATTCAGCACACTCCTCCTCTATCCAGCGCACTCCTCCTCCATCGACCACCCTTCTCCTCCATCCAGCACACTCCTCCTTCATTCAGCACACTGCTCCTCCATCCAGCACACTGCTCCATTGAGGCCATTCCTCCTCCATTCAGCACACTCCTCCTCCATCCCGCACACTCCTCCTCCATCCCGCACACTCCTCCTCCATCCAGCACACTCCTCCTCCATCCAGCACACTCCTCCTCCATGCGGCACACTCCTCCTCCATCCCGCACACTCCTCCTCCATCCCGCACACTCCTCCTACATCCCGCACACTCCTCCTCCATCCCGCACACTCCTCCTCCATGCGGCACACTCCTCCTCCATCCCGCACACTCCTCCTCCAGGCGGCACCCTCCTCCTCCAGGCGGCACACTCCTCCTCCATCCCGCACACACCTCCTCCAGGCGGCACCCTCCTCCTCGAGGCGGCACACTCCTCCTCCATCCCGCACTCTTCTCCATCCAACACACTCCTCCTCCATCCCGCACACTCCTCCTCCAGGCGGCACCCTCCTCCTCCAACCCACACTCTGCTCCTCCACCCAACACACTCCTCCTCCATCCGGCACACTCCTCCTCCATCTAGCACACTCCTCCTCCAGGCGGCACCCTCCTCCTCCATCCCGCACTCTGCTACTCCACCCAACACACTCCTCCTCCATCCGGCACACTCCTCCTCCATCCCGCACACTCCTCCTCCAGGCGGCACCCTCCATCTCCAACCCGCACTCTGCTCTTCCACCCAACACACTCCTCCTCCATCCGGCACACTCCTCCATCCAGCACACTCCTCCTCCATCCAGCACACTCTTCCTCCATCCCGCACACTCCTCCATCCAGCACACTCCTCCTCCAGGCGGCACCCTCCTCCTCCATCCCGTACTCTCCTCCTCCATCCGACAAACTCCTCCTCCATCCCGTACTTTCCTCCTCCATCCGGCACACTACTCCTCCATCCCGCACCCTCCTCCTCCATCCCGCACACTCCTCCTCCATCCCGCACCCTCCTCCTCCATCCCGCACACTCCTCCTCCATCCCGCACACTCCTCTATCCTGCACACTGCTCCTCCATCCCACACTCTGCTCCTCCACCCAACACACTCCTCCTCCATCCGGCACACTCCTCCATCCAGCACACTCCTCCTCCAGGCGGCACCCTCCTCCTCCAACCCGCACTCTGCTCCTCCACCCAACACACTCCTCCTCCAGGCGGCACCCTCCTCCTCCAACCCGCACTCTGCTCCTCCACCCAACACACTCCTCCTCCATCCGGCACACTCCTCCATCCAGCACACTCCTCCTCCAGGCGGCACCCTCCTCCTCCAACCCGCACTCTGCTCCTCCACCCAACACACTCCTCCTCCATCCGGCACACTCCTCCATCTAGCACACTCCTCCTCCAGGCGGCACCCTCCTCCTCCATCCCGTACTCTCCTCCTCCATCCGACAAACTCCTCCTCCATCCCGTACTTTCCTCCTCCATCCGGCACACTACTCCTCCATCCCGCACCCTCCTCCTCCATCCCGCACACTCCTCCTCCATCCCGCACACTCATCTATCCTGCACACTGCTCCTCCATCCCACACACTGCTCCTCCATGCGGCACACTCCTCCTCCATCCCGCACTCTTCTCCTCCAGGCGGCACACTCCTCCTCCATCCCGCACTCTTCTCCATCCAACACACTCCTCCTCCATCCCGCACACTCCTCCTCCAGGCGGCACACTCCTCCTCCATTCAGCAAATTCCTCCACCCAGCACACTTCTCCATCCAGCACACTTCTCCATCCAGCACACTCCTCCTCCACCCTGCACACAGCTCCTCCACTCAGCCAACTCCTCCATCCCGCACATTTCTCCATCCAACACATTCGTCCTCCACCCAGCACACTCCTCCTCCACCCAGCATGCTCCTCCTCCACTCAGCAAACTTCAGCTCCATCCAGCACACTCCTCCTCCACCCAGCACAGTCCTCCTCCACCCAGCACACTCCTCTATCCAGCACCCTCCTCCTCCATCCAGCGCACTCCTCCTCCATCCAGCACACTCCTCCTCCATCCAGCACGCTCCTCCTCCATTCAGCACACTCCTCCTCCATCCAGCGCACTCCTCCTCCATCCAGCATACTTCTCCGCCATTGAGGCCATTCCTCCTCCATTCAGCACACTCCTCCTCTATCCAGCGCAGTCCTCCTCCATCGACCACTCTTCTCCTCCATCCAGCGCACTCCTCCTCCATCCAGCATACTTCTCCGCCATTGAGGCCATTCCTCCTCCATTCAGCACACTCCTCCTCTATCCAGCGCACTCCTCCTCCATCGACCACCCTTCTCCTCCATCCAGCACACTCCTCCTTCATTCAGCACACTGCTCCTCCATCCAGCACACTGCTCCATTGAGGCCATTCCTCCTCCATTCAGCACACTCCTCCTCCATCCCGCACACTCCTCCTCCATCCCGCACACTCCTCCTCCATCCAGCACACTCCTCCTCCATCCAGCACACTCCTCCTCCATGCGGCACACTCCTCCTCCATCCCGCACACTCCTCCTCCATCCCGCACACTCCTCCTACATCCCGCACACTCCTCCTCCATCCCGCTCACTCCTCCTCCATGCGGCACACTCCTCCTCCATCCCGCACACTCCTCCTCCAGGCGGCACCCTCCTCCTCCAGGCGGCACACTCCTCCTCCATCCCGCACACACCTCCTCCAGGCGGCACCCTCCTCCTCGAGGCGGCACACTCCTCCTCCATCCCGCACTCTTCTCCATCCAACACACTCCTCCTCCATCCCGCACACTCCTCCTCCAGGCGGCACCCTCCTCCTCCAACCCGCACTCTGCTCCTCCACCCAACACACTCCTCCTCCATCCGGCACACTCCTCCTCCATCTAGCACACTCCTCCTCCAGGCGGCACCCTCCTCCTCCATCCCGCACTCTGCTCCTCCACCCAACACACTCCTCCTCCATCCGGCACACTCCTCCTCCATCCCGCACACTCCTCCTCCAGGCGGCACCCTCCTCCTCCAACCCGCACTCTGCTCTTCCACCCAACACACTCCTCCTCCATCCGGCACACTCCTCCATCCAGCACACTCCTCCTCCATCCAGCACACTCTTCCTCCATCCCGCACACTCCTCCATCCAGCACACTCCTCCTCCAGGCGGCACCCTCCTCCTCCATCCCGTACTCTCCTCCTCCATCCGACAAACTCCCCCTCCATCCCGTACTTTCCTCCTCCATCCGGCACACTACTCCTCCATCCCGCACCCTCCTCCTCCATCCCGCACACTCCTCCTCCATCCCGCACCCTCCTCCTCCATCCCGCACACTCCTCCTCCATCCCGCACACTCCTCTATCCTGCACACTGCTCCTCCATCCCACACACTCCTCCTCCATCCGGCACACTCCTCCATCCAGCACACTCCTCCTCCAGGCGGCACCCTCCTCCTCCAACCCGCACTCTGCTCCTCCACCCAACACACTCCTCCTCCAGGCGGCACCCTCCTCCTCCAACCCGCACTCTGCTCCTCCACCCAACACACTCCTCCTCCATCCGGCACACTCCTCCATCTAGCACACTCCTCCTCCAGGCGGCACCCTCCTCCTCCATCCCGTACTCTCCTCCTCCATCCGACAAACTCCTCCTCCATCCCGTACTTTCCTCCTCCATCCGGCACACTACTCCTCCATCCCGCACCCTCCTCCTCCATCCCGCACACTCCTCCTCCATCCCGCACACTCATCTATCCTGCACACTGCTCCTCCATCCCACACACTGCTCCTCCATGCGGCACACTCCTCCTCCATCCCGCACTCTTCTCCTCCAGGCGGCACACTCCTCCTCCATCCCGCACTCTTCTCCATCCAACACACTCCTCCTCCATCCCGCACACTCCTCCTCCAGGCGGCACACTCCTCCTCCATCCCGCACTCTTATCCATCCAACACACTCGTCCTCCATCCCGCACACCCTCCTCCATCCCGCACACTCCTCCTCCAGGCGGCACCTTCCTCCTCCATCCCGCACTCTGCTCCTCCACCCAACACACTCCTCCTCCATCCCGTACTCTGCTCCTCCACCCAACACACTCCTCCTCCATCCCGCACACTCCTCCTCCAGGCGGCACACTCCTCCTCCATCCCGCACTCTTATCCATCCAACACACTCGTCCTCCATCCCGCACACTCCTCCTCCATCTAGCACACTCCTCCTCCAGGCGGCACCCTCCTCCTCCATCCCGCAATCTGCTCCTCCATCCGACAAACTCCTCCTCCATCCCGGACTTTCCTCCTCCATCCCGCACACTCCTCCATCCCGCACCCTCCTCCTCCATTCAGCACACTCCTCCTCCATCCCGTACTCTCCTCCTCCATTCAGCACACTCCTCCTCCATCCCGTACTCTCCTCCTCCATCCGGCACACGACTCCAGCATCCCGCACCCTCCTCCATCCAGCACACTCCTCCTCCATCCCGCACTCTCCTCCTCCATCCGGAACCCTCCTCCTCCATCCGGCACACACCTGCTCCATCCCCCACCCTCCTCCTCCATCCAGCACCCTCCTCCTCCATCCGGCACCCTCCTCCTCCATCCCGCACCCTCCTCCTCCATCCAGCACACTCCTCCTCCATCACGCACACTCCTCCTCCAGGCGGCACCTTCCTCCTCCATCCCGCACTCTGCTCCTCCACCCAACACACTCCTCCTCCATCCCGTACTCTGCTCTTCCACCCAACACACTCCTCCTCCATCCCGTACACTCCTCCTCCATCTAGCACACTCCTCCTCCAGGCGGCACCCTCCTCCTCCATCCCGCACTCTGCTCCTCCACCCAACACACTCCTCCTCCATCCGGCACACTCCTCCATCCAGCACACTCCTCCTCCAGGCGGCACCCTGCTCCTCCATCCCGTACTATCCTCCTCCATCCGACAAACTCCTCCTCCATCCCGTACTTTCCTCCTCCATCCGGCACACTACTCCTCCATCCCGCACCCTCCTCCACCATTCAGCACACTCCTCCTCCGTCCCGCACTCTCCTCCTCCATCCGGCACACACCTGCTCCATCCCCCACCCTCCTCCTCCATCCAGCACCCTCCACCTCCATCCGGCACCCTCCTCCTCCATCCGGCACCCTCCTCCTCCATCCGGCACACTGCTCCTCCATCACGCACCCTCCTCCTCCATCCAGCACACTCCTCCTCCATCCGACACACTCCTCCTCCATCTGGCATACTCCTCCTCCATCCCGCACACTCCTCCTCCATCCGACACACTCCTCCTCCATCTGGCATACTCCTCCTCCATCCCGCACTCTCCTCCTCCATCCAGCACCCTCCTCCTCCATCCAGCACCCTCCTCCTCCATCCAGCACACTCCTCCTCCATCCGACACACTCCTCCACCATCCCGCACACTCCTCCTCCATCCCCCACACTCCTCCATCCTGCACACTCCTCCTCCATGCGGCACACTCCTCCTCCATCCCGCACACACCTCCTCCATGCGACACACTCCTCCTCCAGGCGGCACACTCCTCCTCCATCCCGCACTCTTCTCCATCCAACACACTCGTCCTCCATCCCGCACACTCCTCCATCCTGCACACTCCTCCTCCTTGCGGCACACTCCTCCTCCAGCCCGCACACTCCTCCTCCATGGGGCACACTCCTCCTCCAGGCGGCACCCTCCTCCTCCATCCCGCACTCTTCTCCATCCAACACACTCGTCCTCCATCCCGCACACTCCTCCATCCAGCACACTCCTCCTCCAGGCGGCACCCGCCTCCTCCATCCCGTACTCTCCTCCTCCATCCGACAAACTCCTCCTCCATCCCGTACTCTCCTCCTCCATCCAGCACACTACTCCTCCATCCCGCGCCCTCCTCCTCCATTCAGCACCCTCCTCCTCCATTCAGCACACTCCTCCTCCATCCCGCGCACTCCTCCTCCATCCCCCACACTCGTCCTCCATCCCGCACACTCCTCCATCCAGCACACTCCTCCTCCATCCAGCAGACTACTCCTCCATCCCGCACCCTCCTCCATCCAGCACCCTTCTCCTACATCCCGCACTCTCGTCCTCCATCCGGAACCCTCCTCCTCCATCCGGCACACACCTCCTCCATCCCGCACACTCCTCCTCCATCCGGCACCCTCCTCCTCCATCCGGCACACTCCTCCTCCATCCGGCACACTCCTCCTCCATCCAGCACCCTCCTCCTCCATCCGGCACACTCCTCCTCCATCCGGCATACTCCTCCTCCATCCGGCGTACTCCTCCTCCATCCCGCACCCTCCTCCTCGATCCAGCACCCTCCTCCTCTACCCAGCGCACTCCTCCTACATTCAGCACACTCCTCCTCCATCCCGTACACTCCTCCTCCATCCTACACACACCTCCTCTGTCCAGCACACTCCTCCTCCATTCATCAAACTCCTCCTCCATCCAGTTCACTTCTCCTCCATCCAGCACCCTCCTCCTCCACTCAGCACACTCCTCCTCCATTCTGCACACTCCTCCTCCATTCATCACACTCCTCCTCCGTCCGGTACACACCTCCGCCATCCAGCACACTCCTCCCCATCCAGCACCCTCCTCCACCCAGCACCCTCCTCCACCCAGCACACTCCTCCATCCAGGACACCCTGCCTCAATCCAGCACACAGCTACTCCATTCAGCACATTCGTCCTCCATCCAGCACACTCCTCCTCCTCACAGCATCCTCCTCCATGCAGCACACTCCTCCTCCATGCAGCACACTCCTCCTCCATGCAGCACACTCCTCCTCCACCCAGCACACTCCTCCTCCATGCAGCACACTCCTCCTCCATCCAGCACACTCCTCCTCCTCACAGCATCCTCCTCCATGCAGCACACTCCTCCTCCATGCAGCACTCTCCTCCTCCATGCAGCACTCTCCTCCTCCATGCAGCACACTCCTCCTCCATCCAGCACACTCCTCCTCCATGCAGCACACTCCTCCTCCATCCAGCACGCTCCTCCTCCATCCCGCACACTCCTCCTCCATCCAGCACGCTCCTCCTCCATCCCGCACACTGCTCCTCCATTCATCACACTCCTCCTCCGTCCGGTACACTCCTCCTCCATCCAGCACACTCCTCCCCATCCAGCACCCTCCTCCACCCAGCACACTTCTCCATCCAGGACACCCTGCCTCAATCCAGCACACAGCTACTCCATTCAGCACATTCGTCCTCCATCCAGCACACTCTCCTCCATGCAGCACACTCCTCCTCCTCACAGCATCCTCCTCCATGCAGCACACTCCTCCTCCATCCCGCACACTCCTCCTCCATCCAGCGCACTCCTCCTCCATCCCGCACGCTCCTCCTCCATCCCGCACACTCCTCCTCCATTCAGCACACTGCTCCTCCATCCAGCACACTCCTCCGCCATTGAGGCCATTCCTCCTCCAGTCAGCACACTCTTCCTCCATCCGGGACTCCCTTCCTGAGTCCAACACACTCCTCCTCCATTCAGCACCCTCCTCCTCCATTCCGTACACACGTCCTCCACCCAGCATACTACTCCTCCATCCAGCACACTCTCCTCCATCCAGCACATTCCTCCTCCATCCAGCACCGTCCTCCTCCACCCTACACGCTCCTCCTCCACTCAGCACACTCCAGCCCATACAGCACACTCCTCCTCCACCCAGATCACTCCTCCTTGACCCAGCACACTCCTCCTCTATCCAGCACCCTCCTCCTCCATCCAGCACAAACCTCACACATCCAACACACTCCTCCTCCATCCAACACACTCCTCCTCCATCCAGCACAAACCTCACACATCCAGCATACTCCTCCTCCACCCAGCACACTTCTCCTCCATTCTGCACGCTCCTCCATTCATCCCACTCCTCCTCAATCCAGTAAACTCCTCTTCGATTTGGCACACTTATCCTCCATTCGGCACACTCCTTCTCCATCCAGCACCCTCCTCTGCCACCCAGCACACTCCTCTTCCATCCCGCACACTTGCTGCATTCAGCACACTCCTCCACCATCCAGCACCTTTCTCCGCCACCCAGAACATTCCTCCTCCACCTAGCATACTCCTCCAAATTCCAGCACAATCCTCCTCCACTCAGCTCCCTCCTCCCCCATCCAATACACTTCTCCTAATTCCAGCACACTCCTCCTCCATCGACCACACTCCTCCTCCATTCAGCACACTCCTCCTCCATTCACAACACTCCTCCTCCATTCAGCACCCTCCTACCCTCCTCCTCCATATAGCACACTCCTCCATTCAGCAGACTCCTCCATTCACAACACTCCTCCTCCATTCAGCACCCTCCTACCCTCCTCCTCCATATAGCACACTCCTCCATTCAGCACACTCCTCCATTCACAACACTCCTCCTCCATTCAGCACCCTCCTCCTCCATATAGCACACTCCTCCATTCTACACGCTCCTCCATCCCGCACTCTTCTCCTCCAGGCGGCACACTCCTCCTCCATCCCGCACTCTTCTCCATCCAACACACTCCTCCTCCATCCCGCACACTCCTCCTCCAGGCGGCACACTCCTCCTCCATCCCGCACTCTGCTCCTCCACCCAACACACTCCTCCTCCAGGCGGCACATTCCTCCTCCATCCCGCACTCTTCTCCTCCAGGCGGCACACTCCTCCTCCATCCCGCACTCTTATCCATCCAACATACTCCTCCTCCATCCCGCACACTCCTCCTCCATTCAGCACACTGCTCCTCCATCCAGCACACTCCTCCGCCATTGAGGCCATTCCTCCTCCAGTCAGCACACTCTTCCTCCATCCGGGACTCCCTTCCTGAGTCCAACACACTCCTCCTCCATTCAGCACCCTCCTCCTCCATTCCGTACACACGTCCTCCACCCAGCATACTACTCCTCCATCCAGCACACTCTCCTCCATCCAGCACATTCCTCCTCCATCCAGCACCGTCCTCCTCCACCCTACACGCTCCTCCTCCACTCAGCACACTCCAGCCCATACAGCACACTCCTCCTCCACCCAGATCACTCCTCCTTGACCCAGCACACTCCTCCTCTATCCAGCACCCTCCTCCTCCATCCAGCACAAACCTCACACATCCAACACACTCTTCCTCCATCCAACACACTCCTCCTCCATCCAGCACAAACCTCACACATCCAGCATACTCCTCCTCCACCCAGCACACTTCTCCTCCATTCTGCACGCTCCTCCATTCATCCCACTCCTCCTCAATCCAGTAAACTCCTCTTCGATTTGGCACACTTATCCTCCATTCGGCACACTCCTTCTCCATCCAGCACCCTCCTCTGCCACCCAGCACACTCCTCTTCCATCCCGCACACTTGCTGCATTCAGCACACTCCTCCACCATCCAGCACCTTTCTCCGCCACCCAGAACATTCCTCCTCCACCTAGCATACTCCTCCAAATTCCAGCACAATCCTCCTCCACTCAGCTCCCTCCTCCCCCATCCAATACACTTCTCCTAATTCCAGCACACTCCACCTCCATCGACCACACTCCTCCTCCATTCAGCACACTCCTCCTCCATTCACAACACTCCTCCTCCATTCAGCACCCACCTACCCTCCTCCTCCATATAGCACACTCCTCCATTCTACACACTCCTCCATTCACAACACTCCTCCTCCATTCAGCACCCTCCTCCTCCATATAGCACACTCCTCCATATAGCACACTCCTCCATTCAGCACATTCATCCTCCATCCACCTTCCCTTCCTCCATTCAGCACACTCCTCCATCCAGCACACTCCTTCTCCACCCACCACACTCCTCCTCCATTCAGCACACTGCTCCTCCATCCAGCATACTTCTCCGCCATTGAGGCCATTCCTCCTCCATTCAGCACACACCTCCTCCATTCAGCACACTCCTCCTCCATTCAGCACACTCCTCCTCCATTCAGCACACTCCTCCTCCATTCAGCACACTTCTCCTCCATTCATGACACTCCTCCTCCATTCAGCACCGTCCTCCTCCATATAGCACACTCCTCCTCCATTCAGCACACTCCTCCTCCATTCAGCACTCTCCTCCTCCATCCAGCACCCTCCTTCTCCATCCAGCACCCTCCTCTGCCACCCAGCACACTCCTCTTCCATCCCGCACACTTGCTGCATTCAGCACACTCCTCCACCATCCAGCACCTTTCTCCGCCACCCAGAACATTCCTCCTCCACCTAGCATACTCCTCCAAATTCCAGCACAATCCTCCTCCACTCAGCTCCCTCCTCCCCCATCCAATACACTTCTCCTAATTCCAGCACACTCCTCCTCCATCGACCACACTCCTCCTCCATTCAGCACACTCCTCCTCCATCGACCACACTCCTCCTCCATTCAGCACACTTCTCCATTCACAACACTCCTCCTCCATTCAGCACCCTCCTACCCTCCTCCTCCATATAGCACACTCCTCCATTCTACACGCTCCTCCATTCAGCACACTCCTCCATTCAGCACACTTCTCCTCCATTCATCCCACTCCTCCTCAATCCAATACACTCCTCCTTGATTTGGCACACTTCTCCATTCGGCACACTCATCCTCCATCCACCACCCCCTTCCTCCATCCTGCACACTCCTCCATCCAGCACACTCCTTCTCCACCCACCACACTCCTCCTCCATCCTGCACACTCCTCCATCCAGCACACTCCTTCTCCACCCACCACACTCCTCCTCCATCCTGCACACTCCTCCGCCATCTAGCATACTCCCCCTTCACTCAGTACACTCCTCCTCCATTCAGCACACTCCCCCTTCACTCAGTACACTCCTCCTCTATCCAGCACACTCCTCCTCTATCCTGCACACTCCTCCTCCATCCCACACACTTTGCCTCCATCCAGCACATTCGTCCTCAATCCAGCAAACTCCTCCTCCATCCTGCACACTCCTCCACAATCCAGCACACTCCTCCTCCATCCCACACACTTTGCCTCCATCCAGCACATTCGTCCTCAATCCAGCAAACTCCTCCTCCAACCAGCACACTCCTCCTCTATCCAGTACACTCCTCCTCCACCCTGCACACTCCTCCTCCACCCTGCACACAGCTCCTCCACTCAGCAAACTCCTCCATCCCGCACACTTCTCCATCCAGCACACTCCTCCTCCACCCAGCATGCTCCTCCTCCACTCAGCAAACTTCAGCTCCATCCAGCACACTCCTCCTCCACCCAGCACAGTCCTCCTCCACCCAGCACACTCCTCTATCCAGCACCCTCCTCCTCCATCCTGCGCACTCCTCCTCCATCCAGCACACTCCTCCTCCATCCAGCATACTTCTCCGCCATTGAGGCCATTCCTCCTCCATTCAGCACACTCCTCCTCTATCCAGCGCAGTCCTCCTCCATCGACCACACTCCTCCCCATCCAGCACATTCCTCCTCCACCCAGCACATTCCTTCTCCACCCACCACCCTTCTCCTCCATCCAGCACACTGCTCCTTCATTCAGCACACTGCTCCATTGAGGCCATTCCTCCTCCATTCAGCACACTCCTCCTCCATCCCGCACACTCCTCCTCCATCCAGCACACTCCTCCTCCATCCAGCACACTCCTCCTCCATCCCGCACACTCCTCCTCCATGCGGCACACTCCTCCTCCATGCGGCACCCTCCTCCATCCAGCACACTCCTCCTCCATGCGGCACACTCCTGCTCCATCCCGCACACTCCTCCTCCATGCGGCACCCTCCTCCATCCCGCACACTCCTCCTACATCCCGCACATTCCTCCATCCTGCACACTGCTCCTCCATCCCGCACACTCTTCCTCCATGCGGCACACTCCTCCTCCATCCCGCACACTCCTCCTCCAGGCGGCACCCTCCTCCTCCATGCGGCACACACCTCCTCCATCCCGCACACACCTCCTCCAGGCGGCACCCTCCTCCTCCAGGCGGCACACTCCTCCTCCATCCCGCACACACCTCCTCCAGGCGGCACACTCCTCCTCCATCCCGCACTCTGCTCCTCCACCCAACACACTCCTCCTCCATCCCGCACTCTTCTCCATCCAACACACTCCTCCTCCATCCCGCACACTCCTCCTCCAGGCGGCACACTCCTCCTCCATCGACCACACTCCTCCTCCATTCAGCACACTCCTCCTCCATCCAGCACACTCCTCCTCCATCCAGCACACTCCTCCTCCATCCAGCACACTCCTCCTCCATCCAGCACACTCCTCCTCCATGCGGCACACTCCTCCTCCATCCAGCACACTCCTCCTCCATCCAGCACACTCCTCCTCCATCCAGCACACTCCTCCTCCATGCGGCACACTCCTCCTCCATCCAGCACACTCCTCCTCCATCCAGCACACTCCTCCTCCATCCCGCACACTCCTCCTCCATCCCGCACACTCCTCCTCCATGCGGCACCCTCCTCCATCCAGCACACTCCTCCTCCATGCGGCACACTCCTCCTCCATCCCGCACACTCCTCCTCCATGCGGCACCCTCCTCCATCCCGCACACTCCTCCTACATCCCGCACATTCCTCCATCCTGCACACTGCTCCTCCATTCCGCACACTCTTCCTCCATGCGGCACACTCCTCCTCCATCCCGCACACTCCTCCTCCATGCGGCACACTCCTCCTCCATCCCGCACACTCCTCCTCCAGGCGGCACCCTCCTCCTCCATGCGGCACACACCTCCTCCATCCCGCACACACCTCCTCCAGGCGGCACCCTCCTCCTCCAGGCGGCACACTCCTCCTCCATCCCGCACACACCTCCTCCAGGCGGCACACTCCTCCTCCATCCCGCACTCTGCTCCTCCACCCAACACACTCCTCCTCCATCCCGCACTCTTCTCCATCCAACACACTCCTCCTCCATCCCGCACACCCCTCCTCCAGGCGGCACACTCCTCCTCCATCGACCACACTCCTCCTCCATTCAGCACATTCGTCCTCCATCCCGCACCCTCCTCCTCCATGCAGCACACTCCTCCTCCATGCAGCACACTCCTCCTCCAACCAGCACACTCCTCCTCCATCCAGCACACTCCTCCTCCATCCAGCACGCGCCTCCTCCATCCCGCACACTCCTCCTCCATCCAGCACGCTCCTCCTCCATCCCGCACATTGCTCCTCCATCCAGCACGCTCCTCCTCCATCCCGCACACTGCTCCTCCATTCATCACACTCCTCCTCCGTCCGGTACACTCCTCCTCCATCCAGCACACTCCTCCCCATCCAGCACCCTCCTCCACCCAGCACACTTCTCCATCCAGGACACCCTGCCTCAATCCAGCACACAGCTACTCCATTCAGCACATTCGTCCTCCATCCAGCACACTCTCCTCCATGCAGCACACTCCTCCTCCTCACAGCATTCTCCTCCATGCAGCACACTCCTCCTCCATCCCGCACACTCCTCCTCCATCCAGCACACTCCTCCTCCATCCCGCACGCTCCTCCTCCATCCCGCACACACCTCCTCCATTCAGCACACTGCTCCTCCATCCAGCACACTCCTCCGCCATTGAGGCCATTCCTCCTCCAGTCAGCATACTCTTCCTCCATCCGGGACTCCCTTCCTGAGTCCAACACACTCCTCCTCCATTCAGCACCCTCCTCCTCCATTCCGTACACACGTCCTCCACCCAGCATACTACTCCTCCATCCAGCACACTCTCCTCCATCCAGCACATTCCTCCTCCATCCAGCACCGTCCTCCTCCACCCTACACGCTCCTCCTCCACTCAGCACACTCCAGCCCATACAGCACACTCCTCCTCCACCCAGATCACTCCTCCTTGACCCAGCACACTCCTCCTCTATCCAGCACCCTCCTCCTCCATCCAGCACAAACCTCACACATCCAACACACTCCTCCTCCATCCAACACACTCCTCCTCCATCCAGCACAAACCTCACACATCCAGCATACTCCTCCTCCACCCAGCACACTTCTCCTCCATTCTGCACGCTCCTCCATTCATCCCACTCCTCCTCAATCCAGTAAACTCCTCTTCGATTTGGCACACTTATCCTCCATTCGGCACACTCCTTCTCCATCCAGCACCCTCCTCTGCCACCCAGCACACTCCTCTTCCATCCCGCACACTTGCTGCATTCAGCACACTCCTCCACCATCCAGCACCTTTCTCCGCCACCCAGAACATTCCTCCTCCACCTAGCATACTCCTCCAAATTCCAGCACAATCCTCCTCCACTCAGCTCCCTCCTCCCCCATCCAGTACACTTCTCCTAATTCCAGCACACTCCTCCTCCATCGACCACACTCCTCCTCCATTCAGCACACTCCTCCTCCATTCACAACACTCCTCCTCCATTCGGCACCCTCCTCCTCCATATAGCACACTCCTCCATTCAGCACACTTCTCCTCCATTCATCCCACTCCTCCTCAATCCAATACACTCCTCCTTGATTTGGCACACTTCTCCATTCGGCACACTCATCCTCCATCCACCACCCCCTTCCTCCATCCTGCACACTCCTCCATCCAGCACACTCCTTCTCCACCCACCACACTCCTCCTCCATCCTGCACACTCCTCCATCCAGCACACTCCTTCTCCACCCACCACACTCCTCCTCCATCCTGCACACTCCTCCGCCATCTAGCATACTCCCCCTTCACTCAGTACACTCCTCCTCCATTCAGCACACTCCCCCTTCACTCAGTACACTCCTCCTCTATCCAGCACACTCCTCCTCTATCCTGCACACTCCTCCTCCATCCCACACACTTTGCCTCCATCCAGCACATTCGTCCTCAATCCAGCAAACTCCTCCTCCATCCTGCACACTCCTCCACAATCCAGCACACTCCTCCTCCATCCCACACACTTTGCCTCCATCCAGCACATTCGTCCTCAATCCAGCAAACTCCTCCTCCAACCAGCACACTCCTCCTCTATCCAGTACACTCCTCCTCCACCCTGCACACTCCTCCTCCACCCTGCACACAGCTCCTCCACTCAGCAAACTCCTCCATCCCGCACACTTCTCCATCCAGCACACTCCTCCTCCACCCAGCATGCTCCTCCTCCACTCAGCAAACTTCAGCTCCATCCAGCACACTCCTCCTCCACCCAGCACAGTCCTCCTCCACCCAGCACACTCCTCTATCCAGCACCCTCCTCCTCCATCCTGCGCACTCCTCCTCCATCCAGCACACTCCTCCTCCATCCAGCATACTTCTCCGCCATTGAGGCCATTCCTCCTCCATTCAGCACACTCCTCCTCTATCCAGCGCAGTCCTCCTCCATCGACCACACTCCTCCCCATCCAGCACATTCCTCCTCCACCCAGCACATTCCTTCTCCACCCACCACCCTTCTCCTCCATCCAGCACACTGCTCCTTCATTCAGCACACTGCTCCATTGAGGCCATTCCTCCTCCATTCAGCACACTCCTCCTCCATCCCGCACACTCCTCCTCCATCCAGCACACTCCTCCTCCATCCAGCACACTCCTCCTCCATCCCGCACACTCCTCCTCCATGCGGCACACTCCTCCTCCATGCGGCAGCCTCCTCCATCCAGCACACTCCTCCTCCATGCGGCACACTCCTCCTCCATCCCGCACACTCCTCCTCCATGCGGCACCCTCCTCCATCCCGCACACTCCTCCTACATCCCGCACATTCCTCCATCCTGCACACTGCTCCTCCATCCCGCACACTCTTCCTCCATGCGGCACACTCCTCCTCCATCCCGCACACTCCTCCTCCAGGCGGCACCCTCCTCCTCCATGTGGCACACACCTCCTCCATCCCGCACACACCTCCTCCAGGCGGCACCCTCCTCCTCCAGGCGGCACACTCCTCCTCCATCCCGCACACACCTCCTCCAGGCGGCACACTCCTCCTCCATCCCGCACTCTGCTCCTCCACCCAACACACTCCTCCTCCATCCCGCACTCTTCTCCATCCAACACACTCCTCCTCCATCCCGCACACTCCTCCTCCAGGCGGCACACTCCTCCTCCATCCCGCACTCTGCTCCTCCATCCAACACACTCCTCCTCCATCCCGCACACTCCTCCTCCATGCGGCACACTCCTCCTCCATCCCGCACTCTGCTCCTCCACCCAACACACTCCTCCTCCATCCCGCACTCTTCTCCATCCAACACACTCCTCCTCCATCCCGCACACTCCTCCTCCAGGCGGCACACTCCTCCTCCATCCCGCACTCTGCTCCTCCATCCAGCACACTCCTCCTCCATCCCGCACACTCCTCCTCCATGCGGCACACTCCTCCTCCATCCCGCACACTCCTCCTCCAGGCGGCACCCTCCTCCTCCATCCCGCACTCTTCTCCTCCAGGCGGCACATTCCTCCTCCATCCCGCACTCTTCTCCATCCAACATACTCGTCCTCCATCCCGCACACTCCTCCATGCGGCACACTCCGCCTCCATCCCGCACACTCCTCCTCCATCCCGCACACTCCTCCTCCATCCCGCACACTCCTCCTCCATGCGGCACACTCCTCCTCCATCCCGCACACTCCTCCTCCATCCCGCACACTCCTCCTCCATCCCGCACACTCCTCCTCCAGGCGGCACCTTCCTCCTCCATCCCGCACTCTGCTCCTCCACCCAACACACTCCTCCTCCATCCGGCACCCTCCTCCATCCAGCACACTCCTCCTCCATGCGGCACACTCCTCCTCCATCCTGCACACTCCTCCTCCATGCGGCACCCTCCTCCATCCCGCACACTCCTCCTACATCCCGCACATTCCTCCATCCTGCACACTGCTCCTCCATTCCGCACACTCTTCCTCCATGCGGCACACTCCTCCTCCATCCCGCACACTCCTCCTCCATGCGGCACACTCCTCCTCCATCCCGCACACTCCTCCTCCAGGCGGCACCCTCCTCCTCCATGCGGCACACACCTCCTCCATCCCGCACACACCTCCTCCAGGCGGCACCCTCCTCCTCCAGGCGGCACACTCCTCCTCCATCCCGCACACACCTCCTCCAGGCGGCACACTCCTCCTCCATCCCGCACTCTGCTCCTCCACCCAACACACTCCTCCTCCATCCCGCACTCTTCTCCATCCAACACACTCCTCCTCCATCCCGCACACCCCTCCTCCAGGCGGCACACTCCTCCTCCATCGACCACACTCCTCCTCCATTCAGCACATTCGTCCTCCATCCCGCACCCTCCTCCTCCATGCAGCACACTCCTCCTCCATGCAGCACACTCCTCCTCCAACCAGCACACTCCTCCTCCATCCAGCACACTCCTCCTCCATCCAGCACGCTCCTCCTCCATCCCGCACACTCCTCCTCCATCCAGCACGCTCCTCCTCCATCCCGCACATTGCTCCTCCATCCAGCACGCTCCTCCTCCATCCCGCACACTGCTCCTCCATTCATCACACTCCTCCTCCGTCCGGTACACTCCTCCTCCATCCAGCACACTCCTCCCCATCCAGCACCCTCCTCCACCCAGCACACTTCTCCATCCAGGACACCCTGCCTCAATCCAGCACACAGCTACTCCATTCAGCACATTCGTCCTCCATCCAGCACACTCTCCTCCATGCAGCACACTCCTCCTCCTCACAGCATTCTCCTCCATGCAGCACACTCCTCCTCCATCACGCACACTCCTCCTCCATCCAGCACACTCCTCCTCCATCCCGCACGCTCCTCCTCCATCCCGCACACACCTCCTCCATTCAGCACACTGCTCCTCCATCCAGCACACTCCTCCGCCATTGAGGCCATTCCTCCTCCAGTCAGCATACTCTTCCTCCATCCGGGACTCCCTTCCTGAGTCCAACACACTCCTCCTCCATTCAGCACCCTCCTCCTCCATTCCGTACACACGTCCTCCACCCAGCATACTACTCCTCCATCCAGCACACTCTCCTCCATCCAGCACATTCCTCCTCCATCCAGCACCGTCCTCCTCCACCCTACACGCTCCTCCTCCACTCAGCACACTCCAGCCCATACAGCACACTCCTCCTCCACCCAGATCACTCCTCCTTGACCCAGCACACTCCTCCTCTATCCAGCACCCTCCTCCTCCATCCAGCACAAACCTCACACATCCAACACACTCCTCCTCCATCCAACACACTCCTCCTCCATCCAGCACAAACCTCACACATCCAGCATACTCCTCCTCCACCCAGCACACTTCTCCTCCATTCTGCACGCTCCTCCATTCATCCCACTCCTCCTCAATCCAGTAAACTCCTCTTCGATTTGGCACACTTATCCTCCATTCGGCACACTCCTTCTCCATCCAGCACCCTCCTCTGCCACCCAGCACACTCCTCTTCCATCCCGCACACTTGCTGCATTCAGCACACTCCTCCACCATCCAGCACCTTTCTCCGCCACCCAGAACATTCCTCCTCCACCTAGCATACTCCTCCAAATTCCAGCACAATCCTCCTCCACTCAGCTCCCTCCTCCCCCATCCAATACACTTCTCCTAATTCCAGCACACTCCTCCTCCATCGACCACACTCCTCCTCCATTCAGCACACTCCTCCTCCATTCACAACACTCCTCCTCCATTCAGCACCCTCCTACCCTCCTCCTCCATATAGCACACTCCTCCATTCTACACGCTCCTCCATTCAGCACACTTCTCCTCCATTCATCCCACTCCTCCTCAATCCAATATACTCCTCCTTGATTTGGCACACTTCGCCATTCGGCACACTCATCCTCCATCCACCACCCCCTTCCTCCATCCTGCACACTCCTCCATCCAGCACACTCCTTCTCCACCCACCACACTCCTCCTCCATCCTGCACACTCCTCCATCCAGCACACTCCTTCTCCACCCACCACACTCCTCCTCCATCCTGCACACTCCTCCGCCATCTAGCATACTCCCCCTTCACTCAGTACACTCCTCCTCCATTCAGCACACTCCCCCTTCACTCAGTACACTCCTCCTCTATCCAGCACACTCCTCCACCATCCAGCACACTCCTCCTCCATCCCACACACTTTGCCTCCATCCAGCACATTCGTCCTCAATCCAGCAAACTCCTCCTCCAACCAGCACACTCCTCCTCTATCCAGTACACTCCTCCTCCACCCTGCACACTCCTCCTCCACCCTGCACACAGCTCCTCCACTCAGCAAACTCCTCCATCCCGCACACTTCTCCATCCAGCACACTCCTCCTCCACCCAGCACACTCCTCTATCCAGCACCCTCCTCCTCCATTCACAACACTCCTCCTCCATTCAGCACCCTCCTACCCTCCTCCTCCATATAGCACACTCCTCCATTCAGCACACTCCTCCATTCACAACACTCCTCCTCCATTCAGCACCCTCCTCCTCCATATAGCACACTCCTCCATTCTACACGCTCCTCCATTCAGCACACTTCTCCTCCATTCATCCCACTCCTCCTCAATCCAATATACTCCTCCTTGATTTGGCACACTTCTCCATTCGGCACACTCATCCTCCATCCACCACCCCCTTCCTCCATCCTGCACACTCCTCCATCCAGCACACTCCTTCTCCACCCACCACACTCCTCCTCCATCCTGCACACTCCTCCATCCAGCACACTCCTTCTCCACCCACCACACTCCTCCTCCATCCTGCACACTCCTCCGCCATCTAGCATACTCCCCCTTCACTCAGTACACTCCTCCTCCATTCAGCACACTCCCCCTTCACTCAGTACACTCCTCCTCTATCCAGCACACTCCTCCACCATCCAGCACACTCCTCCTCCATCCCACACACTTTGCCTCCATCCAGCACATTCGTCCTCAATCCAGCAAACTCCTCCTCCAACCAGCACACTCCTCCTCTATCCAGTACACTCCTCCTCCACCCTGCACACAGCTCCTCCACTCAGCAAACTCCTCCATCCCGCACACTTCTCCATCCAGCACACTCCTCCTCCACCCAGCACACTCCTCTATCCAGCACCCTCCTCCTCCATCCTGCGCACTCCTCCTCCATCCAGCACACTCCTCCTCCATCCAGCATACTTCTCCGCCATTGAGGCCATTCCTCCTCCATTCAGCACACTCCTCCTCTATCCAGCGCAGTCCTCCTCCATCGACCACACTCCTCCCCATCCAGCACATTCCTCCTCCACCCAGCACATTCCTTCTCCACCCACCACCCTTCTCCTCCATCCAGCACACTGCTCCTTCATTCAGCACACTGCTCCATTGAGGCCATTCCTCCTCCATTCAGCACACTCCTCCTCCATCCCGCACACTCCTCCTCCATCCAGCACACTCCTCCTCCATCCAGCACACTCCTCCTCCATCCCGCACACTCCTCCTCCATGCGGCACACTCCTCCTCCATGCGGCAGCCTCCTCCATCCAGCACACTCCTCCTCCATGCGGCACACTCCTCCTCCATCCCGCACACTCCTCCTCCATGCGGCACCCTCCTCCATCCCGCACACTCCTCCTACATCCCGCACATTCCTCCATCCTGCACACTGCTCCTCCATCCCGCACACTCTTCCTCCATGCGGCACACTCCTCCTCCATCCCGCACACTCCTCCTCCAGGCGGCACCCTCCTCCTCCATGTGGCACACACCTCCTCCATCCCGCACACACCTCCTCCAGGCGGCACCCTCCTCCTCCAGGCGGCACACTCCTCCTCCATCCCGCACACACCTCCTCCAGGCGGCACACTCCTCCTCCATCCCGCACTCTGCTCCTCCACCCAACACACTCCTCCTCCATCCCGCACTCTTCTCCATCCAACACACTCCTCCTCCATCCCGCACACTCCTCCTCCAGGCGGCACACTCCTCCTCCATCCCGCACTCTGCTCCTCCATCCAACACACTCCTCCTCCATCCCGCACACTCCTCCTCCATGCGGCACACTCCTCCTCCATCCCGCACTCTGCTCCTCCACCCAACACACTCCTCCTCCATCCCGCACTCTTCTCCATCCAACACACTCCTCCTCCATCCCGCACACCCCTCCTCCAGGCGGCACACTCCTCCTCCATCCCGCACTCTGCTCCTCCATCCAGCACACTCCTCCTCCATCCCGCACACTCCTCCTCCATGCGGCACACTCCTCCTCCATCCCGCACACTCCTCCTCCAGGCGGCACCCTCCTCCTCCATCCCGCACTCTTCTCCTCCAGGCGGCACATTCCTCCTCCATCCCGCACTCTTCTCCATCCAACATACTCGTCCTCCATCCCGCACACTCCTCCATGCGGCACACTCCTCCTCCATCCCGCACACTCCTCCTCCATCCCGCACACTCCTCCTCCATCCCGCACACTCCTCCTCCATGCGGCACACTCCTCCTCCATCCCGCACACTCCTCCTCCATCCCGCACACTCCTCCTCCATCCCGCACACTCCTCCTCCATCCCGCACACTCCTCCTCCATCCCGCACTCTGCTCCTCCACCCAACACACTCCTCCTCCATCCGGCACACTCCTCCATCCAGCACACTCCTCCTCCAGGCGGCACCCTCCTCCTCCATCCCGTACTCTCCTCCTCCATCCGACAAACTCCTCCTCCATCCCGTACTTTCCTCCTCCATCCTGCACACTGCTCCTCCATGCGGCACACTGATCCTCCATCCCGCACACTCCTCCTCCAGGCGGCACATTTCTCCTCCATCCCGCACTCTTCTCCTCCATCCCGCACACTCCTCCTCCAGGCGGCACATTCCTCCTCCATCCCGCACTCTTCTCCTCCAGGCGGCACACTCCTCCTCCATCCCGCACTCTTCTCCATCCAACACACTCCTCCTCCATCCCGCACACTCCTCCAGGCGGCACACTCCTCCTCCATCCCGCACTCTGCTCCTCCACCCAACACACTCCTCCTCCAGGCGGCACATTCCTCCTCCATCCCGCACTCTTCTCCACCAGGTGGCACACTCCTCCTCCATCCCGCACTCTTATCCATCCAACATACTCCTCCTCCATCCCGCACACTCGTCCTCCATCCCGCACACTCCTCCTCCAGGCGGCACACTCCTCCTCCATCCCGCACTCTTCTCCATCCAACATACTCGTCCTCCATCCCGCACACTCCTCCTCCATCCAGCACACTCCTCCTCCATCCCGCACACTCCTCCTCCAGGCGGCACCTTCCTCCTCCATCCCGCACTCTGCTCCTCCACCCAACACACTCCTCCTCCATCCCGTACTCTGCTCCTCCACCCAACACACTCCTCCTCCATCCCGCACACTCCTCCTCCATCTAGCACACTCCTCCTCCAGGCGGCACCCTCCTCCTCCATCCCGCACTCTGCTCCTCCACCCAACACACTCCTCCTCCATCCGGCACACTCCTCCATCCAGCACACTCCTCCTCCAGGCGGCACCCTCCTCCTCCATCCCGTACTCTCCTCCTCCATCCGACAAACTCCTCCTCCATCCCGTACTTTCCTCCTCCAACCGGCACACTCCTCCTCCATCCCGCACACTCCTCTATCCTGCACACTCCTCCTCCATCCCGTACTCTCCTCCTCCATCCGACAAACTCCTCCTCCATCCCGTACTTTCCTCCTCCATCCCGCACACTCCTCCATCCCGCACACTCCTCCTCCATGCGGCACACTCCTCCTCCATCCCGCACACTCCTCCTCCAGGCGTCACCCTCCTCCTCCATCCCGCACTCTTCTCCTCCAGGCGGCACATTCCTCCTCCATCCCGCACTCTTCTCCATCCAACATACTCGTCCTCCATCCCGCACACTCCTCCATGCGGCACACTCCTCCTCCATCCCGCACACTCCTCCTCCATCCCGCACACTCCTCCTCCATCCCGTACACTCCTCCTCCATGCGGCACACTCCTCCTCCATCCCGCACTCTTCTCCTCCAGGCGGCACATTCCTCCTCCATCCCGCACTATTCTCCATCCAACATACTCGTCCTCCATCCCGCACACACCTCCATGCGGCACACTCCTCCTCCATCCCGCACACTCCTCCTCCATCCCGCACACTCCTCCTCCATCCCGCACACTCCTCCTCCAGGCGGCACCTTCCTCCTCCATCCCGCACTCTGCTCCTCCACCCAACACACTCCTCCTCCATCCCGTACTTTCCTCCTCCATCCTGCACACTGCTGCTCCATGCGGCACACTGATCCTCCATCCCGCACACTCCTCCTCCAGGCGGCACATTTCTCCTCCATCCCGCACTCTTCTCCTCCATCCCGCACACTCCTCCTCCAGGCGGCACATTCCTCCTCCATCCCGCACTCTTCTCCTCCAGGCGGCACACTCCTCCTCCATCCCGCACTCTTCTCCATCCAACACACTCCTCCTCCATCCCGCACACTCCTCCTCCAGGCGGCACACTCCTCCTCCATCCCGCACTCTGCTCCTCCACCCAACACACTCCTCCTCCAGGCGGCACATTCCTCCTCCATCCCGCACTCTTCTCCTCCAGGCGGCACACTCCTCCTCCATCCCGCACTCTTATCCATCCAACATACTCCTCCTCCATCCCGCACACTCGTCCTCCATCCCGCACACTCCTCCTCCAGGCGGCACACTCCTCCTCCATCCCGCACTCTTCTCCATCCAACATACTCGTCCTCCATCCCGCACACTCCTCCTCCATCCAGCACACTCCTCCTCCATCCCGCACACTCCTCCTCCAGGCGGCACCTTCCTCCTCCATCCCGCACTCTGCTCCTCCACCCAACACACTCCTCCTCCATCCCGTACTCTGCTCCTCCACCCAACACACTCCTCCTCCATCCCGCACACTCCTCCTCCATCTAGCACACTCCTCCTCCAGGCGGCACCCTCCTCCTCCATCCCGCACTCTGCTCCTCCACCCAACACACTCCTCCTCCATCCGGCACACTCCTCCATCCAGCACACTCCTCCTCCAGGCTGCACCCTCCTCCTCCATCCCGTACTCTCCTCCTCCATCCGACAAACTCCTCCTCCATCCCGTACGTTCCTCCTCCATCCGGCACACTCCTCCTCCATCCCGCACACTCCTCTATCCTGCACACTCCTCCTCCATCCCGTACTCTCCTCCTCCATCCGAGAAACTCCTCCTCCATCCCGTACTTTACTCCTCCATCCCGCACACTCCTCCATCCCGCACCCTCCTCCTCCTTTCAGCACACTCCTCCTGCATCCCGTACTCTCCTCCTCCATTCAGCACACTCCTCCTCCATCCCGTACTCTCCTCCTCCATCCGGCACACTACTCCAGCATCCCGCACCCTCCTCCATCCAGCACCCTCCTCCTCCATCCGGCACACACCTGCTCCATCCCCCACCCTCCTCCTCCATCCAGCACCCTCCACCTCCATCCGGCACCCTCCTCCTCCATCCGGCACCCTCCTCCTCCATCCGGCACACTCCTCCTCCATCCGACACACTCCTCCTCCATCTGGCATACTCCTCCTCCATCCCGCACACTCCTCCTCCATCCGACACACTCCTCCTCCATCTGGCATACTCCTCCTCCATCCCGCACTCTTCTCCATCCAACACACTCCTCCTCCATCCCGCACACTCCTCCTCCAGGCGGCACACTCCTCCTCCATCCCGCACTCTGCTCCTCCACCCATCACACTCCTCCTCCATCCCGCACTCTTCTCCATCCAACACACTCCTCCTCCATCCCGCACACTCCTCCTCCATCCCGCACTCTGCTCCTCCATCCAACACACTCCTCCTCCATCCCGCACACTCCTCCTCCATGCGGCACACTCCTCCTCCATCCCGCACACTCCTCCTCCAGGCGGCACCCTCCTCCTCCATCCCGCACTCTTCTCCTCCAGGCGGCACATTCCTCCTCCATCCCGCACTCTTCTCCATCCAACATACTCGTCCTCCATCCCGCACACTCCTCCATGCGGCACACTCCTCCTCCATCCCGCACACTCCTCCTCCATCCCGCACACTCCTCCTCCATCCCGCACACTCCTCCTCCATCCCGCACACTCCTCCTCCAGGCGGCACCTTCCTCCTCCATCCCGCACTCTGCTCCTCCACCCAACACACTCCTCCTCCATCCGGCACACTCCTCCATCCAGCACACTCCTCCTCCAGGCGGCACCCTCCTCCTCCATCCCGTACTCTCCTCCTCCATCCGACAAACTCCTCCTCCATCCCGTACTTTCCTCCTCCATCCTGCACACTGCTCCTCCATGCGGCACACTGATCCTCCATCCCGCACACTCCTCCTCCAGGCGGCACATTTCTCCTCCATCCCGCACTCTTCTCCTCCATCCCGCACACTCCTCCTCCAGGCGGCACATTCCTCCTCCATCCCGCACTCTTCTCCTCCAGGCGGCACACTCCTCCTCCATCCCGCACTCTTCTCCATCCAACACACTCCTCCTCCATCCCGCACACTCCTCCTCCAGGCGGCACACTCCTCCTCCATCCCGCACTCTGCTCCTCCACCCAACACACTCCTCCTCCAGGCGGCACATTCCTCCTCCATCCCGCACTCTTCTCCTCCAGGCGGCACACTCCTCCTCCATCCCGCACTCTTATCCATCCAACATACTCCTCCTCCATCCCGCACACTCGTCCTCCATCCCGCACACTCCTCCTCCAGGTGGCACACTCCTCCTCCATCCCGCACTCTTCTCCATCCAACATACTCGTCCTCCATCCCGCACACTCCTCCTCCATCCAGCACACTCCTCCTCCATCCCGCACACTCCTCCTCCAGGCGGCACCTTCCTCCTCCATCCCGCACTCTGCTCCTCCACCCAACACACTCCTCCTCCATCCCGTACTCTGCTCCTCCACCCAACACACTCCTCCTCCATCCCGCACACTCCTCCTCCATCTAGCACACTCCTCCTCCAGGCGGCACCCTCCTCCTCCATCCCGCACTCTGCTCCTCCACCCAACACACTCCTCCTCCATCCGGCACACTCCTCCATCCAGCACACTCCTCCTCCAGGCTGCACCCACCTCCTCCATCCCGTACTCTCCTCCTCCATCCGACAAACTCCTCCTCCATCCCGTACGTTCCTCCTCCATCCGGCACACTCCTCCTCCAACGCGCACACTCCTCTATCCTGCACACTCCTCCTCCATCCCGTACTCTCCTCCTCCATCCGAGAAACTCCTCCTCCATCCCGTACTTTACTCCTCCATCCCGCACACTCCTCCATCCCGCACCCTCCTCCTCCTTTCAGCACACTCCTCCTGCATCCCGTACTCTCCTCCTCCATTCAGCACACTCCTCCTCCATCCCGTACTCTCCTCCTCCATCCGGCACACTACTCCAGCATCCCGCACCCTCCTCCATCCAGCACCCTCCTCCTCCATCCGGCACACACCTGCTCCATCCCCCACCCTCCTCCTCCATCCAGCACCCTCCACCTCCATCCGGCACCCTCCTCCTCCATCCGGCACCCTCCTCCTCCATCCGGCACACTCCTCCTCCATCACGCACCCTCCTCCTCCATCCAGCACCCTCCTCCTCCATCCGGCACACTCCTCCTCCATCCGACACACTCCTCCTCCATCTGGCATACTCCTCCTCCATCCCGCACACTCCTCCTCCATCCGACACACTCCTCCTCCATCTGGCATACTCCTCCTCCATCCCGCACCCTCCTCCTCCATCCCGCACCCTCCTCCTCCATCCAGCACACTCCTCCTCCATCACGCACTCTCCTCCTCCATCACGCACCCTCCTCCTCCATCCAGCACACTCCTCCTCCATCCCGCACACTCCTCCTCCAGGCGGCACCTTCCTCCTCCAACCCGCACTCTGCTCCTCCACCCAACACACTCCTCCTCCATCCCGCACACTCCTCCTCCATCTAGCACACTCCTCCTCCAGGCAGCACCCTCCTCCTCCATCCCGCACTCTGCTCCTCCACCCAACACACTCCTCCTCCATCCGGCACACTCCTCCATCCAGCACACTCCTCCTCCAGGCGGCACCCTCCTCCTCCATCCCGTACTCGCCTCCTCCATCCGACAAACTCCTCCTCCATCCCGTACTTTCCTCCTCCATCCGGCACACTACTCCTCCATCCCGCACCCTCCTCCTCCATTCAGCACACTCCTCCTCCATCCCGTACTCTCCTCCTCCATTCAGCACACTCCTCCTCCATCCCGTACTCTCCTCCTCCATCCGGCCCACTACTCCAGCATCCCGCACCCTCCTCCATCCAGCACCCTTCTCCTCCGTCCCGCACTCTCCTCCTCCATCCGGCACACACCTGCTCCATCCCCCACCCTCCTCCTCCATCCAGCACCCTCCACCTCCATCCGGCACCCTCCTCCTCCATCCGGCACCCTCCTCCTCCATCCGGCACACTGCTCCTCCATCACGCACCCTCCTCCTCCATCCAGCACACTCCTCCTCCATCCGACACACTCCTCCTCCATCTGGCATACTCCTCCTCCATCCCGCACACTCCTCCTCCATCCGACACACTCCTCCTCCATCTGGCATACTCCTCCTCCATCCCGCACTCTCCTCCTCCATCCAGCACCCTCCTCCTCCATCTGGCACTCTCCTCCTCCATCCCGCACACTCCTCCTCCATCCAGCACACTCCTCCGCCATTGAGGCCATTCCTCCTCCAGTCAGCACACTCTTCCTCCATCCGGGACTCCCTTCCTGAGTCCAACACACTCCTCCTCCATTCAGCACCCTCCTCCTCCATTCCGTACACACGTCCTCCACCCAGCATACTACTCCTCCATCCAGCACACTCTCCTCCATCCAGCACATTCCTCCTCCATCCAGCACCGTCCTCCTCCACCCTACACGCTCCTCCTCCACTCAGCACACTCCAGCCCATACAGCACACTCCTCCTCCACCCAGATCACTCCTCCTTGACCCAGCACACTCCTCCTCTATCCAGCACCCTCCTCCTCCATCCAGCACAAACCTCACACATCCAACACACTCCTCCTCCATTCAGCACCCTCCTCCTCCATTCCGTACACACGTCCTCCACCCAGCATACTACTCCTCCATCCAGCACACTCTCCTCCATCCAGCACATTCCTCCTCCATCCAGCACCGTCCTCCTCCACCCTACACGCTCCTCCTCCACTCAGCACACTCCAGCCCATACAGCACACTCCTCCTCCACCCAGATCACTCCTCCTTGACCCAGCACACTCCTCCTCTATCCAGCACCCTCCTCCTCCATCCAGCACAAACCTCTCACATCCAACACACTCCTCCTCCATCCAGCACCCTCCTCCTCCATCCAGCACAAACCTCACACATCCAACTCACTCCTCCTCCATTCAGCACCCTCCTCCTCCATTCCGTACACACGTCCTCCACCCAGCATACTACTCCTCCATCCAGCACACTCTCCTCCATTCAGCACCCTCCTCCTCCATTCCGTACACACGTCCTCCACCCAGCATACTACTCCTCCATCCAACACACTCCTCCTCTATCCAACACACTCCTCCTCCATCCAGCACAAACCTCACACATCCAGCATACGCCTCCTCCACCCAGCACACTTCTCCTCCATTCTGCACGCTCCTCCATTCATCCCACTCCTCCTCAATCCAGTAAACTCCTCTTCGATTTGGCACACTTATCCTCCATTCGGCACACTCCTTCTCCATCCAGCACCCTCCTCTGCCACCCAGCACACTCCTCTTCCATCCCGCACACTTGCTGCATTCAGCACACTCCTCCACCATCCAGCACCTTTCTCCGCCACCCAGAACATTCCTCCTCCACCTAGCATACTCCTCCAAATTCCAGCACAATCCTCCTCCACTCAGCTCCCTCCTCCCCCATCCAGTACACTTCTCCTAATTCCAGCACACTCCTCCTCCATCGACCACACTCCTCCTCCATTCAGCACACTCCTCCTCCATTCACAACACTCCTCCTCCATTCAGCACCCTCCTACCCTCCTCCTCCATATAGCACACTCCTCCATTCAGCAGACTCCTCCATTCACAACACTCCTCCTCCATTCAGCACCCTCCTACCCTCCTCCTCCATATAGCACACTCCTCCATTCAGCACACTCCTCCATTCACAACACTCCTCCTCCATTCAGCACCCTCCTCCTCCATATTGCACACTCCTCCATTCTACACGCTCCTCCATCCCGCACTCTTCTCCTCCAGGCGGCACACTCCTCCTCCATCCCGCACTCTTCTCCATCCAACACACTCCTCCTAAATCCCGCACACTCCTCCTCCAGGCGGCACACTCCTCCTCCATCCCGCACTCTGCTCCTCCACCCAACACACTCCTCCTCCAGGCGGCACATTCCTCCTCCATCCCGCACTCTTCTCCTCCAGGCGGCACACTCCTCCTCCATCCCGCACTCTTATCCATCCAACATACTCCTCCTCCATCCCGCACACTCGTCCTCCATCCCGCACACTCCTCCTCCAGGCGGCACACTCCTCCTCCATCCCGCACTCTTCTCCATCCAACATACTCGTCCTCCATCCCGCACACTCCTCCTCCATCCCGCACTCTTCTCCATCCAACATACTCGTCCTCCATCCCGCACACTCCTCCTCCATCCAGCACACTCCTCCTCCATCCCGCACACTCCTCCTCCAGGCGGCACCTTCCTCCTCCATCCCGCACTCTGCTCCTCCACCCAACACACTCCTCCTCCATCCCGTACTCTGCTCCTCCACCCAACACACTCCTCCTCCATCCCGCACACTCCTCCTCCATCTAGCACACTCCCCCTCCAGGCGGCACCCTCCTCCTCCATCCCGCACTCTGCTCCTCCACCCAACACACTCCTCCTCCATCCGGCACACTCCTCCATCCAGCACACTCCTCCTCCAGGCGGCACCCTCCTCCTCCATCCCGTACTCTCCTCCTCCATCCGACAAACTCCTCCTCCATCCCGTACTTTCCTCCTCCATCCGGCACACTCCTCCTCCATCCCGCACACTCCTCTATCCTGCACACTCCTCCTCCATCCCGTACTCTCCTCCTCCATCCGACAAACTCCTCCTCCATCCCGTACTTTCCTCCTCCATCCCGCACACTCCTCCATCCCGCACCCTCCTCCTCCATTCAGCACACTCCTCCTCCATCCCGTAGTCTCCTCCTCCATTCAGCACACTCCTCCTCCATCCCGTACTCTCCTCCTCCATCCGGCACACTACTCCAGCATCCCGCACCCTCCTCCATCCAGCACCCTCCTCCTCCATCCGGCACACACCTGCTCCATCCCCCACCCTCCTCCTCCATCCAGCACCCTCCACATCCATCCGGCACCCTCCTCCTCCATCCGGCACCCTCCTCCTCCATCCGGCACACTGCTCCGCCATCACGTACCCTCCTCCTCCATCCAGCACCCTCCTCCTCCATCCGGCACACTCCTCCTCCATCCGACACACTCCTCCTCCATCTGGCATACTCCTCCTCCATCCCGCACACTCCTCCTCCATCCGACACACTCCTCCTCCATCTGGCATACTCCTCCTCCATCCCGCACCCTCCTCCTCCATCCCGCACCCTCCTCCTCCATCCAGCACACTCCTCCTCCATCACGCACTCTCCTCCTCCATCACGCACCCTCCTCCTCCATCCAGCACACTCCTCCTCCATCCCGCACACTCCTCCTCCAGGCGGCACCTTCCTCCTCCATCCCGCACTCTGCTCCTCCACCCAACACACTCCTCCTCCATCCCGCACACTCCTCCTCCATCTAGCACACTCCTCCTCCAGGCAGCACCCTCCTCCTCCATCCCGCACTCTGCTCCTCCACCCAACACACTCCTCCTCCATCCGGCACACTCCTCCATCCAGCACACTCCTCCTCCAGGCGGCACCCTCCTCCTCCATCCCGTACTCGCCTCCTCCATCCGACAAACTCCTCCTCCATCCCGTACTTTCCTCCTCCATCCGGCACACTACTCCTCCATCCCGCACCCTCCTCCTCCATTCAGCACACTCCTCCTCCATCCCGTACTCTCCTCCTCCATTCAGCACACTCCTCCTCCATCCCGTACTCTCCTCCTCCATCCGGCCCACTACTCCAGCATCCCGCACCCTCCTCCATCCAGCACCCTTCTCCTCCGTCCCGCACTCTCCTCCTCCATCCGGCACACACCTGCTCCATCCCCCACCCTCCACCTCCATCCAGCACCCTCCACCTCCATCCGGCACCCTCCTCCTCCATCCGGCACCCTCCTCCTCCATCCGGCACACTGCTCCTCCATCACGCACCCTCCTCCTCCATCCAGCACACTCCTCCTCCATCCGACACACTCCTCCTCCATCTGGCATACTCCTCCTCCATCCCGCACACTCCTCCTCCATCCGACACACTCCTCCTCCATCTGGCATACTCCTCCTCCATCCCGCACTCTCCTCCTCCATCCAGCACCCTCCTCCTCCATCTGGCACTCTCCTCCTCCATCCCGCACACTCCTCCTCCATCCAGCACACTCCTCCGCCATTGAGGCCATTCCTCCTCCAGTCAGCACACTCTTCCTCCATCCGGGACTCCCTTCCTGAGTCCAACACACTCCTCCTCCATTCAGCACCCTCCTCCTCCATTCCGTACACACGTCCTCCACCCAGCATACTACTCCTCCATCCAGCACACTCTCCTCCATCCAGCACATTCCTCCTCCATCCAGCACCGTCCTCCTCCACCCTACACGCTCCTCCTCCACTCAGCACACTCCAGCCCATACAGCACACTCCTCCTCCACCCAGATCACTCCTCCTTGACCCAGCACACTCCTCCTCTATCCAGCACCCTCCTCCTCCATCCAGCACAAACCTCACACATCCAACACACTCCTCCTCCAGTCAGCACCCTCCTCCTCCATTCCGTACACACGTCCTCCACCCAGCATACTACTCCTCCATCCAGCACACTCTCCTCCATCCAGCACATTCCTCCTCCATCCAGCACCGTCCTCCTCCACCCTACACGCTCCTCCTCCACTCAGCACACTCCAGCCCATACAGCACACTCCTCCTCCACCCAGATCACTCCTCCTTGACCCAGCACACTCCTCCTCTATCCAGCACCCTCCTCCTCCATCCAGCACAAACCTCTCACATCCAACACACTCCTCCTCCATCCAGCACCCTCCTCCTCCATCCAGCACAAACCTCAAACATCCAACACACTCCTCCTCCATTCAGCACCCTCCTCCTCCATTCCGTACACACGTCCTCCACCCAGCATACTACTCCTCCATCCAGCACACTCTCCTCCATTCAGCACCGTCCTCCTCCATTCCGTACACACGTCCTCCACCCAGCATACTACTCCTCCATCCAACACACTCCTCCTCTATCCAACACACTCCTCCTCCATCCAGCACAAACCTCACACATCCAGCATACGCCTCCTCCACCCAGCACACTTCTCCTCCATTCTGCACGCTCCTCCATTCATCCCACTCCTCCTCAATCCAGTAAACTCCTCTTCGATTTGGCACACTTATCCTCCATTCGGCACACTCCTTCTCCATCCAGCACCCTCCTCTGCCACCCAGCACACTCCTCTTCCATCCCGCACACTTGCTGCATTCAGCACACTCCTCCACCATCCAGCACCTTTCTCCGCCACCCAGAACAATCCTCCTCCACCTAGCATACTCCTCCAAATTCCAGCACAATCCTCCTCCACTCAGCTCCCTCCTCCCCCATCCAGTACACTTCTCCTAATTCCAGCACACTCCTCCTCCATCGACCACACTCCTCCTCTATCCAGCACACTCCTCCTCCATTCACAACACTCCTCCTCCATTCAGCACACTCCTCCTCCATCGACCACACTCCTCCTCCATTCAGCACACTCCTCCTCCATTCACAACACTCCTCCTCCATTCAGCTCCCTCCTACCCTCCTCCTCCATATAGCACACTCCTCCATTCAGCAGACTCCTCCATTCACAACACTCCTCCTCCATTCAGCACCCTCCTCCTCCATATAGCACACTCCTCCATTCTACACGCTCCTCCATTCAGCACACTTCTCCTCCATTCATCCCACTCCTCCTCAATCCAATACACTCCTCCTCGATTTGGCACACTTCTCCATTCGGCACACTCATCCTCCATCCACCACCCCCTTCCTCCATCCTGCACACTCCTCCATCCAGCACACTCCTTCTCCACCCACCACACTCCTCCTCCATCCTGCACACTCCTCCGTCATCTAGCATACTCCCCCTTCACTCAGTACACTCCTCCTCCATTCAGCACACTCCCCCTTCACTCAGTACACTCCTCCTATATCCAGCACACTCCTCCTCTATCCTGCACACTCCTCCTCCATCCCACACACTTTGCCTCCATCCAGCACATTCGTCCTCAATCCAGCAAACTCCTCCTCCATCCTGCACACTCCTCCACCATCCAGCACACTCCTCCTCTATCCAGTACACTCCTCCTCCACCCTGCACACTCCTCCTCCACCCTGCACACAGCTCCTCCACTCAGCAAACTCCTCCATCCCGCACACTTCTCCATCCAGCACACTCCTCCTCCACCCAGTATGCTCCTCCTCCACTAAGCAAACTTCAGCTCCATCCAGCACACTCCTCCTCCACCCAGCACAGTCCTCCTCCACCCAGCACACTCCTCTATCCAGCACCCTCCTCCTCCATCCTGCGCACTCCTCCTCCATCCAGCACACTCCTCCTCCATCCAGCATACTTCTCCGCCATTGAGGCCATTCCTCCTCCATTCAGCACACTCCTCCTCTATCCAGCGCAGTCCTCCTCCATCGACCACACTCCTCCCCCATCCAGCACATTCCTCCTCCACCCAGCACATTCCTTCTCCACCCACCACCCTTCTCCTCCATCCAGCACACTGCTCCTTCATTCAGCACACTGCTCCATTGAGGCCATTCCTCCTCCATTCAGCACACTCCTCCTCCATCCCGCACACTCCTCCTCCATCCAGCACACTCCTCCTCCATCCAGCACACTCCTCCTCCATCCCGCACACTCCTCCTCCATGCGGCACACTCCTCCTCCATGCGGCACCCTCCTCCATCCAGCACACTCCTCCTCCATGCGGCACACTCCTCCTCCATCCCGCACACTCCTCCTCCATGCGGCACCCTCCTCCATCCCGCACACTCCTCCTACATCCCGCACATTCCTCCATCCTGCACACTGCTCCTCCATCCCGCACACTCCTCCTCCATGCGGCACACTCCTCCTCCATCCCGCACACTCCTCCTCCAGGCGGTACCCTCCTCCTCCAGGCGGCACACTCCTCCTCCATCCCGCACACACCTCCTCCAGGCGGCACACTCCTCCTCCATCCCGCACAAACCTCACACATCCAACACACTCCTCCTCCATTCAGCACCCTCCTCCTCCATTCCGTACACACGTCCTCCACCCAGCATACTACTCCTCCATCCAGCACACTCTCCTCCATCCAGCACATTCCTCCTCCATCCAGCACCGTCCTCCTCCACCCTACACGCTCCTCCTCCACTCAGCACACTCCAGCCCATACAGCACACTCCTCCTCCACTCAGCACACTCCAGCCCATACAGCACACTCCTCCTCCACCCAGATCACTCCTCCTTGACCCAGCACACTCCTCCTCTATCCAGCACCCTCCTCCTCCATCCAGCACAAACCTCTCACATCCAACACACTCCTCCTCCATCCAGCACCCTCCTCCTCCATCCAGCACAAACCTCACACATCCAACACACTCCTCCTCCATTCAGCACCCTCCTCCTCCATTCCGTACACACGTCCTCCACCCAGCATACTACTCCTCCATCCAGCACACTCTCCTCCATTCAGCACCCTCCTCCTCCATTCCGTACACACGTCCTCCACCCAGCATACTACTCCTCCATCCAACACACTCCTCCTCTATCCAACACACTCCTCCTCCATCCAGCACAAACCTCACACATCCAGCATACGCCTCCTCCACCCAGCACACTTCTCCTCCATTCTGCACGCTCCTCCATTCATCCCACTCCTCCTCAATCCAGTAAACCCCTCTTCGATTTGGCACACTTATCCTCCATTCGGCACACTCCTTCTCCATCCAGCACCCTCCTCTGCCACCCAGCACACTCCTCTTCCATCCCGCACACTTGCTGCATTCAGCACACTCCTCCACCATCCAGCACCTTTCTCCGCCACCCAGAACATTCCTCCTCCACCTAGCATACTCCTCCAAATTCCAGCACAATCCTCCTCCACTCAGCTCCCTCCTCCCCCATCCAATACACTTCTCCTAATTCCAGCACACTCCTCCTCCATCGACCACACTCCTCCTCCATTCAGCACACTCCTCCTCCATTCACAACACTCCTCCTCCATTCAGCTCCCTCCTACCCTCCTCCTCCATATAGCACACTCCTCCATTCAGCACACTCCTCCATTCAGCAGACTCCTCCATTCACAACACTCCTCCTCCATTCAGCACCCTCCTCCTCCATATAGCACACTCCTCCATTCTACACGCTCCTCCATTCAGCACACTTCTCCTCCATTCATCCCACTCCTCCTCAATCCAATACACTCCTCCTCGATTTGGCACACTTCTCCATTCGGCACACTCATCCTCCATCCACCACCCCCTTCCTCCATCCTGCACACTCCTCCATCCAGCACACTCCTTCTCCACCCACCACACTCCTCCTCCATCCTGCACACTCCTCCGTCATCTAGCATACTCCCCCTTCACTCAGTACACTCCTCCTCCATTCAGCACACTCCCCCTTCACTCAGTACACTCCTCCTATATCCAGCACACTCCTCCTCTATCCTGCACACTCCTCCTCCATCCCACACACTTTGCCTCCATCCAGCACATTCGTCCTCAATCCAGCAAACTCCTCCTCCATCCTGCACACTCCTCCACCATCCAGCACACTCCTCCTCCATCCCACACACTTTGCCTCCATCCAGCACATTCGTCCTCAATCCAGCAAACTCCTCCTCCAACCAGCACACTCCTCCTCTATCCAGTACACTCCTCCTCCACCCTGCACACTCCTCCTCCACCCTGCACACAGCTCCTCCACTCAGCAAACTCCTCCATCCCGCACACTTCTCCATCCAGCACACTCCTCCTCCACCCAGTATGCTCCTCCTCCACTAAGCAAACTTCAGCTCCACCCAGCACAGTCCTCCTCCACCCAGCACACTCCTCTATCCAGCACCCTCCTCCTCCATCCTGCGCACTCCTCCTCCATCCAGCACACTCCTCCTCCATCCAGCATACTTCTCCGCCATTGAGGCCATTCCTCCTCCATTCAGCACACTCCTCCTCTATCCAGCGCAGTCCTCCTCCATCGACCACACTCCTCCCCCATCCAGCACATTCCTCCTCCACCCAGCACATTCCTTCTCCACCCACCACCCTTCTCCTCCATCCAGCACACTGCTCCTTCATTCAGCACACTGCTCCATTGAGGCCATTCCTCCTCCATTCAGCACACTCCTCCTCCATCCCGCACACTCCTCCTCCATCCAGCACACTCCTACTCCATCCAGCACACTCCTCCTCCATCCCGCACACTCCTCCTCCATGCGGCACACTCCTCCTCCATGCGGCACCCTCCTCCATCCAGCACACTCCTCCTCCATGCGGCACACTCCTCCTCCATCCCGCACACTCCTCCTCCATGCGGCACCCTCCTCCATCCCGCACACTCCTCCTACATCCCGCACATTCCTCCATCCTGCACACTGCTCCTCCATCCCGCACACTCCTCCTCCATGCGGCACACTCCTCCTCCATCCCGCACACTCCTCCTCCAGGCGGCACCCTCCTCCTCCAGGCGGCACACTCCTCCTCCATCCCGCACACACCTCCTCCAGGCGGCACACTCCTCCTCCATCCCGCACTCTGCTCCTCCACCCAACACACTCCTCCTCCATCCCGCACTCTTCTCCATCCAACACACTCCTCCTCCATCCCGCACACTCCTCCTCCAGGCGGCACACTCCTCCTCCATCTCGCACTCTGCTCCTCCACCCAACACACTCCTCCTCCATCCCGCACTCTTCTCCATCCAACACACTCCTCCTCCATCCCGCACACTCCTCCTCCAGGCGGCACACTCCTCCTCCATCCCGCACTCTGCTCCTCCACCCAACACATTCCTCCTCCATCCCGCACTCTTCTCCATCCAACATACTCGTCCTCCATCCCGCACACTCCTCCATGCGGCACACTCCTCCCCATCCCGCACACTCCTCCTCCATCCCGCACACTCCTCCTCCATCCCGCACACTCCTCCTCCATGCGGCACACTCCTCCTCCATCCCGCACTCTTCTCCTCCAGGCGGCACATTCCTCCTCCATCCCGCACTCCTCTCCATCCAACATACTCGTCCTCCATCCCGCACATACCTCATGCGGCACACTCCTCCTCCATCCCGCACACTCCTCCTCCATCCCGCACACTCCTCCTCCATCCCGCACACTCCTCCTCCAGGCGGCACCTTCCTCCTCCATCCCGCACTCTGCTCCTCCACCCAACACACTCCTCCTCCATCCCGCACACTCCTCCATCTAGCACACTCCTCCTCCAGGCGGCACCCTCCTCCTCCAACCCGCACTCTGCTCCTCCACCCAACACACTCCTCCTCCATCCGGCACACTCCTCCATCCAGCACACTCCTCCTCCAGGCGGCACCCTCCTCCTCCATCCCGTACTCTCCTCCTCCATCCGACAAACTCCTCCTCCATCCAGTACTTTCCTCCTCCATCCTGCACACTGCTCCTCCATGCGGCACACTGCTCCTCCATCCCGCACACTCCTCCTCCAGGCGGCACATTCCTCCTCCATCCCGCACTCTTCTCCTCCATCCCGCACACTCCTCCTCCAGGCGGCACATTCCTCCTCCATCCCGCACTCTTCTCCTCCAGGCGGCACACTCCTCCTCCATCCCGCACTCTTCTCCATCCAACACACTCCTCCTCCATCCCGCACACTCCTCCTCCAGGCGGCACACTCCTCCACCATCCCGCACTCTGCTCCTCCACCCAACACACTCCTCCTCCAGGCGGCACACTCCTCCTCCATCCCGCACTCTTATCCATCCGACACACTCGTCCTCCAACCCGCACACTCCTCCTCCAGGCGGCACACTCCTCCTCCATCCCGCACTCTTCTCCATCCAACATACTCGTCCTCCATCCCGCACACTCCTCCTCCATCCAGCACACTCCTCCTCCATCCCGCACACTCCTCCTCCAGGCGGCACCTTCCTCCTCCATCCCGCTCTCTGCTCCTACACCCAACACACACCTGCTCCATGCGGCACACTTCTCCTCCAGGCGGCACATTCCTCCTCCATCCCGCACTCTTCTCCATCCAACATACTCGTCCTCCATCCCGCACACTCCTCCTTCATCCAGCACACTCCTCCTCCATCCCGCACACTCCTCCTCCAGGCGGCACCTTCCTCCTCCATCCCGCACTCTGCTCCTCCACCCAACACACTCCTCCTCCATCCCGTACTCTGCTCCTCCACCCAACGCACTCCTCCTCCATCCCGCACACTCCTCCTCCATCTAGCACACTCCTCCTCCAGGCGGCACCCTCCTCCTCCATCCCGCACTCTGCTCCTCCACCCAACACACTCCTACTCCATCCGGCACACTCCTCCATCCAGCACACTCCTCCTCCAGGCGGCACCCTCCTCCTCCATCCCGTACTCTCCTCCTCCATCCGACAAACTCCTCCTCCATCCCGTACTTTCCTCCTCTATCCGGCACACTACTCCTCCATCCCGCACACTCCTCCTCCATCCCGCACACTCCTCTATCCTGCACACTCCTCCTCCATCCCGTACTCTCCTCCTCCATCCGACAAACTCCTCCTCCATCCCGTACTTTCCTCCTCCATCCCGCACACTCCTCCATCCCGCACCCTCCTCCTCCATTCAGCACACTCCTCCTCAATCCCGTACTCTCCTCCTCCATTCAGCACACTCCTCCTCCATCCCGTACTCTCCTCCTCCATCCAGCACACTACTCCAGCATCCCGCACCCTCCTCCATCCAGCACCCTTCTCCTCCGTCCCGCACTCTCCTCCTCCATCCGGAACCCTCCTCCTCCATCCGGCACACACCTGCTCCATCCCCCACCCTCCTCCTCCATCCAGCACCCTCCACCTCCATCCGGCACCCTCCTCCTCCATCCGGCACCCTCCTCCTCCATCCGGCACACTGCTCCTCCATCACGCACCCTCCTCCTCCATCCAGCACCCTCCTCCTCCATCCGGCACACTCCTCCTCCATCCGACACACTCCTCCTCCATCTGGCATACTCCTCCTCCATCCCGCACACTCCTCCTCCATCCGACACACTCCTCCTCCATCTGGCATACTCCTCCTCCATCCCGCACCCTCCTCCTCCATCCCGCACCCTCCTCCTCCATCCAGCACACTCCTCCTCCATCACGCACTCTCCTCCTCCATCACGCACCCTCCTCCTCCATCCAGCACACTCCTCCTCCATCCCGCACACTCCTCCTCCAGGCGGCACCCTCCTCCTCCAGGCGGCACCCTCCTCCTCCATGCGGCACACTCCTCCTCCATCCCGCACACACCTCCTCCAGGCGGCACCCTCCTCCTCCAGGCGGCACCCTCCTCCTCCATGCGGCACACTCCTCCTCCATCCCGCACACACCTCCTCCAGGCGGCACCCTCCTCCTCCAGGCGGCACACTCCTCCTCCATCCCGCACTCTTCTCCTCCAGGCGGCACACTCCTCCTCCATCCCGCACTCTGCTCCTCCACACAACACACTCCTCCTCCATCCCGCACTCTTCTCCATCCAACACACTCCTCCTCCATCCCGCACACTCCTCCTCCAGGCGGCACACTCCTCCTCCATCCCGCACTCTGCTCCTCCATCCAACACACTCCTCCTCCATCCCGCACACTCCTCCTCCATTCGGCACACTCCTCCTCCATCCCGCACACTCCTCCTCCATCCCGCACACTCCTCCTCCATCCCGCACACTCCTCCTCCATCCCGCACTCTGCTCCTCCACCCAACACACTCCTCCTCCATCCGGCACACTCCTCCATCCAGCACACTCCTCCTCCATCCCGCACACTCCTCCTCCATCCCGCACACTCCTCCTCCAGGCGGCACCTTCCTCCTCCATCCCGCACTCTGCTCCTCCACCCAACACACTCCTCCTCCATCCCACACACTCCTCCTCCATCTAGCACACTCCTCCTCCAGGCGGCACCCTCCTCCTCCATCCCGCACTCTGCTCCTCCACCCAACACACTCCTCCTCCATCCGGCACACTCCTCCATCCAGCACACTCCTCCTCCAGGCGGCACCCTCCTCCTCCATATCGTACTCTCCTCCTCCATCCGACAAACTCCTCCTCCATCCCGTACATTCCTCCTCCATCCGGCACACTACTCCTCCATCCCGCACCCTCCTCCTCCATCCCGCACACTCCTCCTCCATCCCGCACACTCCTCTATCCTGCACACTGCTCCTCCATGCGGCACACTGCTCCTCCAGGCGGCACACTCCTCCTCCATCCCGCACACTTCTCCATCCAACACACTCCTCCTCCATCCCGCACACTCCTCCTCCATCCCGCACTCTTATCCATCCAACACACTCGTCCTCCATCCCGCACACTCCTCCTCCATGCGGCACACTTCTCCTCCAGGCGGCACATTCCTCCTCCATCCCGCACTCTTCTCCATCCAACATACTCGTCCTCCATCCCGCACTCCTCCTCCATCCAGCACACTCCTCCTCCATCCCGCACTCTCATCCTCCAGGCGGCACCTTCCTCCTCCATCCCGCACTCTGCTCCTCCACCCAACACACTCCTCCTCCATCCCGTACTCTGCTCCTCCACCCAACACACTCCTCCTCCATCCCGCACACTCCTCCTCCATCTAGCACACTCCTCCTCCAGGCGGCACCCTCCTCCTCCATCCCGCACTCTGCTCCTCCACCCAACACACTCCTCCTCCATCCGGCACACTCCTCCATCCAGCACACTCCTCCTCCAGGCGGCACCCTCCTCCTCCATCCCGTACTCTCCTCCTCCATCCGACAAACTCCTCCTCCATCCCGTACTTTCCTCCTCCATCCGGCACACTACTCCTCCACCCCGCACACTCCTCCTCCATCCCGCACACTCCTCTATCCTGCACACTCCTCCTCCATCCCGTACTCTCCTCCTCCATCCGACAAACTCCTCCTCCATCCCGTACTTTCCTCCTCGATCCCGCACACTCGTCCATCCCGCACCCTCCTCCTCCATTCAGCACACTCCTCCTCCATCCCGTACTCTCCTCCTCCATTCAGCACACTCCTCCTCCATCCCGTACTCTCCTCCTCCACCCGGCACACTACTCCAGCATCCCGCACCCTCCTCCATCCAGCACCCTTCTCCTCCGTCCCGCACTCTCCTCCTCCATCACGCACCCTCCTCCTCCATCCAGCACACTCCTCCTCCATCCAGCACACTCCTCCTCCATCCAGCACACTCCTCCTCCATCCGACACACTCCTCCTCCATCCCGCACACTCCTCCTCCATCCCCCACACTCCTCCATCCTGCACACTCCTCCTCCATGCGGCACACTCCTCCTCCATCCCGCACACACCTCCTCCATGCGGCACACTCCTCCTCCAGGCGGCACCCTCCTCCTCCATCCCGCACTCTTCTCCATCCAACACACTCCTCCTCCATCCGGCACACTCCTCCATCCAGCACACTCCTCCTCCATCCCGCACACTCCTCCTCCATCCCGCACACTCCTCCTCCAGGCGGCACCTTCCTCCTCCATCTCGCACTCTGCTCCTCCACCCAACACACTCCTCCTCCATCCCACACACACCTCCTCCTCCATCTAGCACACTCCTCCTCCAGGCGGCACCCTCCTCCTCCATCCCGCACTCTGCTCCTCCACCCAACACACTCCTCCTCCATCCGGCACACTCCTCCATCCAGCACACTCCTCCTCAAGGCGGCACCCTCCTCCTCCATCCCGTACTTTCCTCCTCCATCCGGCACACTACTCCTCCATCCCGCACCCTCCTCCTCCATCCCGCACACTCCTCCTCCATCCCGCACACTCCTCTATCCTGCACACTGCTCCTCCATGCGGCACACTGCTCCTCCAGGCGGCACACTCCTCCTCCATCCCGCACTCTTCTCCATCCAACACACTCGTCCTCCATCCCGCACACTCCTCCTCCATGCGGCACACTTCTCCTCCAGGCGGCACATTCCTCCTCCATCCCGCACTCTTCTCCATCCAACATACTCGTCCTCCATCCCGCACTCCTCCTCCATCCAGCACACTCCTCCTCCATCCCGCACTCTCATCCTCCAGGCGGCACCTTCCTCCTCCATCCCGCACTCTGCTCCTCCACCCAACACACTCCTCCTCCATCCCGTACTCTGCTCCTCCACCCAACACACTCCTCCTCCATCCCGCACACTCCTCCTCCATCTAGCACACTCCTCCTCCAGGCGGCACCCTCCTCCTCCATCCCGCACTCTGCTCCTCCACCCAACACACTCCTCCTCCATCCGGCACACTCCTCCATCCAGCACACTCCTCCTCCAGGCGGCACCCTCCTCCTCCATCCCGTACTCTCCTCCTCCATCCGACAAACTCCTCCTCCATCCCGTACTTTCCTCCTCCATCCGGCACACTACTCCTCCACCCCGCACACTCCTCCTCCATCCCGCACACTCCTCTATCCTGCACACTCCTCCTCCATCCCGTACTCTCCTCCTCCATCCGACAAACTCCTCCTCCATCCCGTACTTTCCTCCTCGATCCCGCACACTCGTCCATCCCGCACCCTCCTCCTCCATTCAGCACACTCCTCCTCCATCCCGTACTCTCCTCCTCCATTCAGCACACTCCTCCTCCATCCCGTACTCTCCTCCTCCACCCGGCACACTACTCCAGCATCCCGCACCCTCCTCCATCCAGCACCCTTCTCCTCCGTCCCGCACTCTCCTCCTCCATCACGCACCCTCCTCCTCCATCCAGCACACTCCTCCTCCATCCAGCACACTCCTCCTCCATCCAGCACACTCCTCCTCCATCCGACACACTCCTCCTCCATCCCGCACACTCCTCCTCCATCCCCCACACTCCTCCATCCTGCACACTCCTCCTCCATGCGGCACACTCCTCCTCCATCCCGCACACACCTCCTCCATGCGGCACACTCCTCCTCCAGGCGGCACCCTCCTCCTCCATCCCGCACTCTTCTCCATCCAACACACTCCTCCTCCATCCGGCACACTCCTCCATCCAGCACACTCCTCCTCCATCCCGCACACTCCTCCTCCATCCCGCACACTCCTCCTCCAGGCGGCACCTTCCTCCTCCATCTCGCACTCTGCTCCTCCACCCAACACACTCCTCCTCCATCCCACACACACCTCCTCCTCCATCTAGCACACTCCTCCTCCAGGCGGCACCCTCCTCCTCCATCCCGCACTCTGCTCCTCCACCCAACACACTCCTCCTCCATCCGGCACACTCCTCCATCCAGCACACTCCTCCTCAAGGCGGCACCCTCCTCCTCCATCCCGTACTTTCCTCCTCCATCCGGCACACTACTCCTCCATCCCGCACCCTCCTCCTCCATCCCGCACACTCCTCCTCCATCCCGCACACTCCTCTATCCTGCACACTGCTCCTCCATGCGGCACACTGCTCCTCCAGGCGGCACACTCCTCCTCCATCCCGCACTCTTCTCCATCCAACACACTCCTCCTCCATCCCGCACACTCCTCCTCCATCCCGCACTCTTATCCATCCAACACACTCGTCCTCCATCCCGCACGCTCCTCCTCCATGCGGCACACTTCTCCTCCAGGCGGCACATTCCTCCTCCATCCCGCACTCTTCTCCATCCAACATACTCGTCCTCCATCCCGCACTCCTCCTCCATCCAGCACACTCCTCCTCCATCCCGCACACTCCTCCTCCAGGCGGCACCTTCCTCCTCCATCCCGCACTCTCCTCCTCCACCCAACACACTCCTCCTCCATCCCGCACTCTGCTCCTCCACCCAACACACTCCTCCTCCATCCCGCACACTCCTCCTCCATCTAGCACACTCCTCCTCCAGGCGGCACCCTCCTCCTCCATCCCGCACTCTGCTCCTCCACCCAACACACTCCTCCTCCATCCGGCACACTCCTCCATCCAGCACACTCCTCCTCCAGGCGGCACCCTCCTCCTCCATCCCGTACTCTCCTCCTCCATCCGACAAACTCCTCCTCCACCCCGCACACTCCTCCTCCATCCCGCACACTCCTCTATCCTGCACACTCCTCCTCCATCCCGTACTCTCCTCCTCCATCCGACAAACTCCTCCTCTATCCCGTACTTTCCTCCTCCATCCCGCACACTCGTCCATCCCGCACCCTCCTCCTCCATTCAGCACACTCCTCCTCCATCCCGTACTGTCCTCCTCCATTCAGCACACTCCTCCTCCATCCCGTACTCTCCTCCTCCATCCGGCACACTACTCCAGCATCCCGCACCCTCCTCCATCCAGCACCCTCCTCCTCCATCCAGCACCCTCCTCCTCCATCCAGCACATTCCTCCTCCATCCAGCACACTCCTCCTCCATGCGGCACACTCCTCCTCCATCCCGCACACTCCTCCTCCAGGCGGCACCCTCCTCCTCCATCCCGCACTCTTCTCCATCCAACACACTCCTCCTCCATCCGGCACACTCCTCCATCCAGCACACTCCTCCTCCATCCCGCACACTCCTCCTCCAGGCGGCACCTTCCTCCTCCATCCCGCACTCTGCTCCTCCACCAAACACACTCCTCCTCCATCCCGCACACTCCTCCTTCATCTAGCACACTCCTCCTCCAGGCGGCACCCTCCTCCTCCATCCCGTACTTTCCTCCTCCATCCGGCACACTCCTCCTCCATCCCGCATACTCCTCTATCCTGCACACTCCTCCTCCATCCCGTACTCTCCTCCTCCATCCGACAAACTCCTCCTCCATCCCGTACTTTCCTCCTCCATCCCGCACACTCCTCCATCCCGCACCCTCCTCCTCCATTCAGCACACTCCTCCTCCATCCCGTACTCTCCTCCTCCATTCAGCACACTCCTCCTCCATCCCGTACTCTCCTCCTCCATCCGGCACACTACTCCAGCATCCCGCACCCTCCTCCATCCAGCACCCTTCTCCTCCGTCCCGCACTCTCCTCCTCCATCCGTAACCCTCCTCCTCCATCCGGCACACACCTGCTCCATCCCCCACCCTCCTCCTCCATCCAGCACCCTCCTCCTCCATCCGGCACACTCCTCCTCCATCCGACACACTCCTCCTCCATCTGGCATAATCCTCCTCCATCCCGCACACTCCTCCTCCATCCCGCACACTCCTCTATCCTGCACACTGCTCCTCCATGCGGCACACTGCTCCTCCAGGCGGCACACTCCTCCTCCATCCCGCACTCTTCTCCATCCAACACACTCGTCCTCCATCCCGCACACTCCTCCTCCATGCGGCACACTTCTCCTCCAGGCGGCACATTCCTCCTCCATCCCGCACTCTTCTCCATCCAACATACTCGTCCTCCATCCCGCACTCCTCCTCCATCCAGCACACTCCTCCTCCATCCCGCAATCTCATCCTCCAGGCGGCACCTTCCTCCTCCATCCCGCACTCTGCTCCTCCACCCAACACACTCCTCCTCCATCCCGTACTCTGCTCCTCCACCCAACACACTCCTCCTCCATCCCGCACACTCCTCCTCCATCTAGCACACTCCTCCTCCAGGCGGCACCCTCCTCCTCCATCCCGCACTCTGCTCCTCCACCCAACACACTCCTCCTCCATCCGGCACACTCCTCCATCCAGCACACTCCTCCTCCAGGCGGCACCCTCCTCCTCCATCCCGTACTCTCCTCCTCCATCCGACAAACTCCTCCTCCATCCCGTACTTTCCTCCTCCATCCGGCACACTACTCCTCCACCCCGCACACTCCTCCTCCATCCCGCACACTCCTCTATCCTGCACACTCCTCCTCCATCCCGTACTCTCCTCCTCCATCCGACAAACTCCTCCTCCATCCCGTACTTTCCTCCTCGATCCCGCACACTCGTCCATCCCGCACCCTCCTCCTCCATTCAGCACACTCCTCCTCCATCCCGTACTCTCCTCCTCCATTCAGCACACTCCTCCTCCATCCCGTACTCTCCTCCTCCACCCGGCACACTACTCCAGCATCCCGCACCCTCCTCCATCCAGCACCCTTCTCCTCCGTCCCGCACTCTCCTCCTCCATCACGCACCCTCCTCCTCCATCCAGCACACTCCTCCTCCATCCAGCACACTCCTCCTCCATCCAGCACACTCCTCCTCCATCCGACACACTCCTCCTCCATCCCGCACACTCCTCCTCCATCCCCCACACTCCTCAATCCTGCACACTCCTCCTCCATGCGGCACACTCCTCCTCCATCCCGCACACACCTCCTCCATGCGGCACACTCCTCCTCCAGGCGGCACCCTCCTCCTCCATCCCGCACTCTTCTCCATCCAACACACTCCTCCTCCATCCGGCACACTCCTCCATCCAGCACACTCCTCCTCCATCCCGCACACTCCTCCTCCATCCCGCACACTCCTCCTCCAGGCGGCACCTTCCTCCTCCATCTCGCACTCTGCTCCTCCACCCAACACACTCCTCCTCCATCCCACACACACCTCCTCCTCCATCTAGCACACTCCTCCTCCAGGCGGCACCCTCCTCCTCCATCCCGCACTCTGCTCCTCCACCCAACACACTCCTCCTCCATCCGGCACACTCCTCCATCCAGCACACTCCTCCTCAAGGCGGCACCCTCCTCCTCCATCCCGTACTTTCCTCCTCCATCCGGCACACTACTCCTCCATCCCGCACCCTCCTCCTCCATCCCGCACACTCCTCCTCCATCCCGCACACTCCTCTATCCTGCACACTGCTCCTCCATGCGGCACACTGCTCCTCCAGGCGGCACACTCCTCCTCCATCCCGCACTCTTCTCCATCCAACACACTCCTCCACCATCCCGCACACTCCTCCTCCATCCCGCACTCTTATCCATCCAACACACTCGTCCTCCATCCCGCACGCTCCTCCTCCATGCGGCACACTTCTCCTCCAGGCGGCACATTCCTCCTCCATCCCGCACTCTTCTCCATCCAACATACTCGTCCTCCATCCCGCACTCCTCCTCCATCCAGCACACTCCTCCTCCATCCCGCACACTCCTCCTCCAGGCGGCACCTTCCTCCTCCATCCCGCACTCTCCTCCTCCACCCAACACACTCCTCCTCCATCCCGTACTCTGCTCCTCCACCCAACACACTCCTCCTCCATCCCGCACACTCCTCCTCCATCTAGCACACTCCTCCTCCAGGCGGCACCCTCCTCCTCCATCCCGCACTCTGCTCCTCCACCCAACACACTCCTCCTCCATCCGGCACACTCCTCCATCCAGCACACTCCTCCTCCAGGCGGCACCCTCCTCCTCCATCCCGTACTCTCCTCCTCCATCCGACAAACTCCTCCTCCACCCCGCACACTCCTCCTCCATCCCGCACACTCCTCTATCCTGCACACTCCTCCTCCATCCCGTACTCTCCTCCTCCATCCGACAAACTCCTCCTCTATCCCGTACTTTCCTCCTCCATCCCGCACACTCGTCCATCCCGCACCCTCCTCCTCCATTCAGCACACTCCTCCTCCATCCCGTACTGTCCTCCTCCATTCAGCACACTCCTCCTCCATCCCGTACTCTCCTCCTCCATCCGGCACACTACTCCAGCATCCCGCACCCTCCTCCATCCAGCACCCTCCTCCTCCATCCAGCACCCTCCTCCTCCATCCAGCACATTCCTCCTCCATCCAGCACACTCCTCCTCCATGCGGCACACTCCTCCTCCATCCCGCACACTCCTCCTCCAGGCGGCACCCTCCTCCTCCATCCCGCACTCTTCTCCATCCAACACACTCCTCCTCCATCCGGCACACTCCTCCATCCAGCACACTCCTCCTCCATCCCGCACACTCCTCCTCCATCCCGCACACTCCTCCTCCAGGCGGCACCTTCCTCCTCCATCCCGCACTCTGCTCCTCCACCAAACACACTCCTCCTCCATCCCGCACACTCCTCCTCCATCTAGCACACTCCTCCTCCAGGCGGCACCCTCCTCCTCCATCCCGTACTTTCCTCCTCCATCCGGCACACTCCTCCTCCATCCCGCATACTCCTCTATCCTGCACACTCCTCCTCCATCCCGTACTCTCCTCCTCCATCCGACAAACTCCTCCTCCATCCCGTACTTTCCTCCTCCATCCCGCACACTCCTCCATCCCGCACCCTCCTCCTCCATTCAGCACACTCCTCCTCCATCCCGTACTCTCCTCCTCCATTCAGCACACTCCTCCTCCATCCCGTACTCTCCTCCTCCATCCGGCACACTACTCCAGCATCCCGCACCCTCCTCCATCCAGCACCCTTCTCCTCCGTCCCGCACTCTCCTCCTCCATCCGTAACCCTCCTCCTCCATCCGGCACACACCTGCTCCATCCCCCACCCTCCTCCTCCATCCAGCACCCTCCTCCTCCATCCGGCACACTCCTCCTCCATCCGACACACTCCTCCTCCATCTGGCATAATCCTCCTCCATCCCGCACACTCCTCCTCCATCCCGCACCCTCCTCCTCCATCCCGCACCCTCCTCCTCCATCCAGCACACTCCTCCTCCATCACGCACTCTCCTCCTCCATCACGCACCCTCCTCCTCCATCCGACACACTCCTCCTCCATCCCGCACACTCCTCCTCCATCCCGCACACTCCTCCTCCAGGCGGCACCTTCCTCCTCCATCCCGCACTTTGCTCCTCCATCCAGCACACTCCTCCTCCAGGCGGCACCCTCCTCCTCCATCCCGTACTCTCATCCTCCATCCGACAAACTCCTCCTCCATCCCGTACTTTCCTCCTCCATCCGGCACACTACTCCTCCATCCCGCACCCTCCTCCTCCATCCGGCACACTCCTCCTCCATCCCGCACACTGCTCCTCCATCACGCACCCTCCTCCTCCATCCAGCACACTCCTCCTCCATTCAGCACACTCCTCCTCCATCCCTTACTCTCCTCCTCCATTCAGCACACTCCTCCTCCATCCCGTACTCTCCTCCTCCATCCGGCCCACTACTCCAGCATCCCACACCCTCCTCCATCCAGCACCCTTCTCCTCCGTCCCGCACTCTCCTCCTCCATCCGGCACACACCTGCTCCATCCCCCACCCTCCTCCTCCATCCAGCACCCTCCACCTCCATCCGGCACCCTCCTCCTCCATCCGGCACCCTCCTCCTCCATCCGGCACACTGCTCCTCCATCGCGCACCCTCCTCCTCCATCCAGCACACTCCTCCTCCATCCGACACACTCCTCCTCCATCTGGCATACTCCTCCTCCATCCCGCACACTCCTCCTCCATCCGACACACTCCTCCTCCATCTGGCATACTCCTCCTCCATCCCGCACTCTCCTCCTCCATCCAGCACCCTCCTCCTCCATCCGGCACACTCCTCCTCCATCACGCACCCTCCTCCTCCATCCAGCACCGTCCTCCTCCATCCAGCACACTCCTCCTCGATCCAGCACACTCCTCCTCCATCCGACACACTCCTCCTCCATCCCGCACACTCCTCCTCCATCCCTCACACTCCTCCATCCAGTTCACTCCTCCTCCATGCGGCACACACCTCCTCCATCCCGCACACTCCTCCTCCATGGGGCACACTCCTCCTCCAGGCGGCACCCTCCTCCTCCATCCCGCACTCTTCTCCATCCAACACACTCGTCCTCCATCCCGCACACTCCTCCATCCAACACACTCCTCCTCCAGGCGGCACCCGCCTCCTCCATCCCGTACTCTCCTCCTTCATCCGACAAACTCCTCCTCCATCCCGTACTCTCCTCCTCCATCCAGCACACTACTCCTCCATCCCGCGCCCTCCTCCTCCATTCAGCACCCTCCTCCTCCATTCAGCACACTCCTCCTCCATCCCGCACACTCCTCCTCCATCCCCCACCCTCCTCCTCCATGCGGTACACTCCTCCTCCATCCCGCACACTCCTCCTCCATTCAACACACTCGTCCTCCATCCCGCACACTCCTCCATCCAGCACACTACTCCTCCATCCCGCACCCTCCTCCATCCAGCACCCTTCTCCTACATCCCGCACTCTCGTCCTCCATCCGGAACCCTCCTCCTCCATCCGGCACACTACTCCAGCATCCCGCACCCTCCTCCATCCAGCACCCTTCTCCTCCGTCCCGCACTCTCCTCCTCCATCCGTAACCCTCCTCCTCCATCCGGCACACACCTGCTCCATCCCCCACCCTCCTCCTCCATCCAGCACCCTCCTCCTCCATCCGGCACACTCCTCCTCCATCCGACACACTCCTCCTCCATCTGGCATAATCCTCCTCCATCCCGCACACTCCTCCTCCATCCCGCACCCTCCTCCTCCATCCCGCACCCTCCTCCTCCATCCAGCACACTCCTCCTCCATCACGCACTCTCCTCCTCCATCACGCACCCTCCTCCTCCATCCGACACACTCCTCCTCCATCCCGCACACTCCTCCTCCATCCCGCACACTCCTCCTCCAGGCGGCACCTTCCTCCTCCATCCCGCACTTTGCTCCTCCATCCAGCACACTCCTCCTCCAGGCGGCACCCTCCTCCTCCATCCCGTACTCTCATCCTCCATCCGACAAACTCCTCCTCCATCCCGTACTTTCCTCCTCCATCCGGCACACTACTCCTCCATCCCGCACCCTCCTCCTCCATCCGGCACACTCCTCCTCCATCCCGCACACTGCTCCTCCATCACGCACCCTCCTCCTCCATCCAGCACACTCCTCCTCCATTCAGCACACTCCTCCTCCATCCCTTACTCTCCTCCTCCATTCAGCACACTCCTCCTCCATCCCGTACTCTCCTCCTCCATCCGGCCCACTACTCCAGCATCCCACACCCTCCTCCATCCAGCACCCTTCTCCTCCGTCCCGCACTCTCCTCCTCCATCCGGCACACACCTGCTCCATCCCCCACCCTCCTCCTCCATCCAGCACCCTCCACCTCCATCCGGCACCCTCCTCCTCCATCCGGCACCCTCCTCCTCCATCCGGCACACTGCTCCTCCATCACGCACCCTCCTCCTCCATCCAGCACACTCCTCCTCCATCCGACACACTCCTCCTCCATCTGGCATACTCCTCCTCCATCCCGCACACTCCTCCTCCATCCGACACACTCCTCCTCCATCTGGCATACTCCTCCTCCATCCCGCACTCTCCTCCTCCATCCAGCACCCTCCTCCTCCATCCGGCACACTCCTCCTCCATCACGCACCCTCCTCCTCCATCCAGCACCGTCCTCCTCCATCCAGCACACTCCTCCTCGATCCAGCACACTCCTCCTCCATCCGACACACTCCTCCTCCATCCCGCACACTCCTCCTCCATCCCTCACACTCCTCCATCCAGTTCACTCCTCCTCCATGCGGCACACACCTCCTCCATCCCGCACACTCCTCCTCCATGGGGCACACTCCTCCTCCAGGCGGCACCCTCCTCCTCCATCCCGCACTCTTCTCCATCCAACACACTCGTCCTCCATCCCGCACACTCCTCCATCCAACACACTCCTCCTCCAGGCGGCACCCGCCTCCTCCATCCCGTACTCTCCTCCTTCATCCGACAAACTCCTCCTCCATCCCGTACTCTCCTCCTCCATCCAGCACACTACTCCTCCATCCCGCGCCCTCCTCCTCCATTCAGCACCCTCCTCCTCCATTCAGCACACTCCTCCTCCATCCCGCACACTCCTCCTCCATCCCCCACCCTCCTCCTCCATGCGGTACACTCCTCCTCCATCCCGCACACTCCTCCTCCATTCAACACACTCGTCCTCCATCCCGCACACTCCTCCATCCAGCACACTACTCCTCCATCCCGCACCCTCCTCCATCCAGCACCCTTCTCCTACATCCCGCACTCTCGTCCTCCATCCGGAACCCTCCTCCTCCATCCGGCACACACCTCCTCCATCCCGCACACTCCTCCTCCATCCGGCACCCTCCTCCTCCATCCGGCACACTCCTCCTCCATCCGGCACACTCCTCCTCCATCCTGCACCCTCCTCCTCCATCCAGCACCCTCCTCCTCCATCCGGCACACTCCTCCTCCATCCGGCATACTCCTCCTCCATCCGGCATACTCCTCCTCCATCCCGCACCCTCCTCCTCTACCCAGCGCACTCCTCCTACATCCAGCACACTCCTCCTCCATCCCGCACACTCCTCCTCCATCCAGCACACCTCTCCTCCATCCAGCACCCTCCTCCTCCACTCCGTACACTCCTCCTCCATTCTGCACACTCCTCCTCCATTCATCACACTCCTCCTCCGTCCGGTACACTCCTCCTCCATCCAGCACACTCCTCCCCATCCAGCACCCTCCTCCACCCAGCACCCTCCTCCACCCAGCACACTCCTCCATCCAGGACACCCTGCCTCAATCCAGCACACAGCTACTCCATTCAGCACATTCGTCCTCCATCCAGCACACTCTCCTCCATGCAGCACACTCCTCCTCCTCACAGCATTCTCCTCCATGCAGCACACTCCTCCTCCATGCAGCACACTCCTTCTCCATGCAGCACACTCCTCCTCCATGCAGCACACTCCTCCTCCATCCAGCACGCTCCTCCTCCATCCAGCACGCTCCTCCTCCATGCAGCACACTCCTCCTCCATGCAGCACACTCCTCCTCCATGCAGCACACTCCTCCTCCATCCCGCACACTCCTCCTCCATCCAGCACGCTCCTCCTCCATGCAGCACACTGCTCCTCCATCCCGCACGCTCCTCCTCCATCCCGCACACTCCTCCTCCATCCAGCACGCTCCTCCTCGATTCAGCACATTCCTCCTCCATCCAGCACGCTCCTCCTCCATCCCGTACTTTCCTCCTCCATCCGGCACACTACTCCTCCACCCCGCACACTCCTCCTCCATCCCGCACACTCCTCTATCCTGCACACTCCTCCTCCATCCCGTACTCTCCTCCTCCATCCGACAAACTCCTCCTCCATCCCGTACTTTCCTCCTCGATCCCGCACACTCGTCCATCCCGCACCCTCCTCCTCCATTCAGCACACTCCTCCTCCATCCCGTACTCTCCTCCTCCATTCAGCACACTCCTCCTCCATCCCGTACTCTCCTCCTCCACCCGGCACACTACTCCAGCATCCCGCACCCTCCTCCATCCAGCACCCTTCTCCTCCGTCCCGCACTCTCCTCCTCCATCACGCACCCTCCTCCTCCATCCAGCACACTCCTCCTCCATCCAGCACACTCCTCCTCCATCCAGCACACTCCTCCTCCATCCGACACACTCCTCCTCCATCCCGCACACTCCTCCTCCATCCCCCACACTCCTCCATCCTGCACACTCCTCCTCCATGCGGCACACTCCTCCTCCATCCCGCACACACCTCCTCCATGCGGCACACTCCTCCTCCAGGCGGCACCCTCCTCCTCCATCCCGCACTCTTCTCCATCCAACACACTCCTCCTCCATCCGGCACACTCCTCCATCCAGCACACTCCTCCTCCATCCCGCACACTCCTCCTCCATCCCGCACACTCCTCCTCCAGGCGGCACCTTCCTCCTCCATCTCGCACTCTGCTCCTCCACCCAACACACTCCTCCTCCATCCCACACACACCTCCTCCTCCATCTAGCACACTCCTCCTCCAGGCGGCACCCTCCTCCTCCATCCCGCACTCTGCTCCTCCACCCAACACACTCCTCCTCCATCCGGCACACTCCTCCATCCAGCACACTCCTCCTCAAGGCGGCACCCTCCTCCTCCATCCCGTACTTTCCTCCTCCATCCGGCACACTACTCCTCCATCCCGCACCCTCCTCCTCCATCCCGCACACTCCTCCTCCATCCCGCACACTCCTCTATCCTGCACACTGCTCCTCCATGCGGCACACTGCTCCTCCAGGCGGCACACTCCTCCTCCATCCCGCACTCTTCACCATCCAACACACTCGTCCTCCATCCCGCACACTCCTCCTCCATGCGGCACACTTCTCCTCCAGGCGGCACATTCCTCCTCCATCCCGCACTCTTCTCCATCCAACATACTCGTCCTCCATCCCGCACTCCTCCTCCATCCAGCACACTCCTCCTCCATCCCGCACTCTCATCCTCCAGGCGGCACCTTCCTCCTCCATCCCGCACTCTGCTCCTCCACCCAACACACTCCTCCTCCATCCCGTACTCTGCTCCTCCACCCAACACACTCCTCCTCCATCCCGCACACTCCTCCTCCATCTAGCACACTCCTCCTCCAGGCGGCACCCTCCTCCTCCATCCCGCACTCTGCTCCTCCACCCAACACACTCCTCCTCCATCCGGCACACTCCTCCATCCAGCACACTCCTCCTCCAGGCGGCACCCTCCTCCTCCATCCCGTACTCTCCTCCTCCATCCGACAAACTCCTCCTCCATCCCGTACTTTCCTCCTCCATCCGGCACACTACTCCTCCACCCCGCACACTCCTCCTCCATCCCGCACACTCCTCTATCCTGCACACTCCTCCTCCATCCCGTACTCTCCTCCTCCATCCGACAAACTCCTCCTCCATCCCGTACTTTCCTCCTCGATCCCGCACACTCGTCCATCCCGCACCCTCCTCCTCCATTCAGCACACTCCTCCTCCATCCCGTACTCTCCTCCTCCATTCAGCACACTCCTCCTCCATCCCGTACTCTCCTCCTCCACCCGGCACACTACTCCAGCATCCCGCACCCTCCTCCATCCAGCACCCTTCTCCTCCGTCCCGCACTCTCCTCCTCCATCACGCACCCTCCTCCTCCATCCAGCACACTCCTCCTCCATCCAGCACACTCCTCCTCCATCCAGCACACTCCTCCTCCATCCGACACACTCCTCCTCCATCCCGCACACTCCTCCTCCATCCCCCACACTCCTCCATCCTGCACACTCCTCCTCCATGCGGCAGACTCCTCCTCCATCCCGCACACACCTCCTCCATGCGGCACACTCCTCCTCCAGGCGGCACCCTCCTCCTCCATCCCGCACTCTTCTCCATCCAACACACTCCTCCTCCATCCGGCACACTCCTCCATCCAGCACACTCCTCCTCCATCCCGCACACTCCTCCTCCATCCCGCACACTCCTCCTCCAGGCGGCACCTTCCTCCTCCATCTCGCACTCTGCTCCTCCACCCAACACACTCCTCCTTCATCCCACACACACCTCCTCCTCCATCTAGCACACTCCTCCTCCAGGCGGCACCCTCCTCCTCCATCCCGCACTCTGCTCCTCCACCCAACACACTCCTCCTCCATCCGGCACACTCCTCCATCCAGCACACTCCTCCTCAAGGCGGCACCCTCCTCCTCCATCCCGTACTTTCCTCCTCCATCCGGCACACTACTCCTCCATCCCGCACCCTCCTCCTCCATCCCGCACACTCCTCCTCCATCCCGCACACTCCTCTATCCTGCACACTGCTCCTCCATGCGGCACACTGCTCCTCCAGGCGGCACACTCCTCCTCCATCCCGCACTCTTCTCCATCCAACACACTCCTCCTCCATCCCGCACACTCCTCCTCCATCCCGCACTCTTATCCATCCAACACACTCGTCCTCCATCCCGCACGCTCCTCCTCCATGCGGCACACTTCTCCTCCAGGCGGCACATTCCTCCTCCATCCCGCACTCTTCTCCATCCAACATACTCGTCCTCCATCCCGCACTCCTCCTCCATCCAGCACACTCCTCCTCCATCCCGCACACTCCTCCTCCAGGCGGCACCTTCCTCCTCCATCCCGCACTCTCCTCCTCCACCCAACACACTCCTCCTCCATCCCGTACTCTGCTCCTCCACCCAACACACTCCTCCTCCATCCCGCACACTCCTCCTCCATCTAGCACACACCTCCTCCAGGCGGCACCCTCCTCCTCCATCCCGCACTCTGCTCCTCCACCCAACACACTCCTCCTCCTTCCGGCACACTCCTCCATCCAGCACACTCCTCCTCCAGGCGGCACCCTCCTCCTCCATCCCGTACTCTCCTCCTCCATCCGACAAACTCCTCCTCCACCCCGCACACTCCTCCTCCATCCCGCACACTCCTCTATCCTGCACACTCCTCCTCCATCCCGTACTCTCCTCCTCCATCCGACAAACTCCTCCTCTATCCCGTACTTTCCTCCTCCATCCCGCACACTCGTCCATCCCGCACCCTCCTCCTCCATTCAGCACACTCCTCCTCCATCCCGTACTCTCCTCCTCCATTCAGCACACTCCTCCTCCATCCCGTACTCTCCTCCTCCATCCGGCACACTACTCCAGCATCCCGCACCCTCCTCCATCCAGCACCCTCCTCCTCCATCCAGCACCCTCCTCCTCCATCCAGCACACTCCTCCTCCATCCAGCACACTCCTCCTCCATGCGGCACACTCCTCCTCCATCCCGCACACTCCTCCTCCAGGCGGCACCCTCCTCCTCCATCCCGCACTCTTCTCCATCCAACACACTCCTCCTCCATCCGGCACACTCCTCCATCCAGCACACTCCTCCTCCATCCCGCACACTCCTCCTCCATCCCGCACACTCCTCCTCCAGGCGGCACCTTCCTCCTCCATCCCGCACTCTGCTCCTCCACCAAACACACTCCTCCTCCATCCCGCACACTCCTCCTCCATCTAGCACACTCCTCCTCCAGGCGGCACCCTCCTCCTCCATCCCGTACTTTCCTCCTCCATCCGGCACACTCCTCCTCCATCCCGCATACTCCTCTATCCTGCACACTCCTCCTCCATCCCGTACTCTCCTCCTCCATCCGACAAACTCCTCCTCCATCCCGTACTTTCCTCCTCCATCCCGCACACTCCTCCATCCCGCACCCTCCTCCTCCATTCAGCACACTCCTCCTCCATCCCGTACTCTCCTCCTCCATTCAGCACACTCCTCCTCCATCCCGTACTCTCCTCCTCCATCCGGCACACTACTCCAGCATCCCGCACCCTCCTCCATCCAGCACCCTTCTCCTCCGTCCCGCACTCTCCTCCTCCATCCGTAACCCTCCTCCTCCATCCGGCACACACCTGCTCCATCCCCCACCCTCCTCCTCCATCCAGCACCCTCCTCCTCCATCCGGCACACTCCTCCTCCATCCGACACACTCCTCCTCCATCTGGCATACTCCTCCTCCATCCCGCACACTCCTCCTCCATCCCGCACCCTCCTCCTCCATCCCGCACCCTCCTCCTCCATCCAGCACACTCCTCCTCCATCACGCACTCTCCTCCTCCATCACGCACCCTCCTCCTCCATCCGACACACTCCTCCTCCATCCCGCACACTCCTCCTCCATCCCGCACACTCCTCCTCCAGGCGGCACCTTCCTCCTCCATCCCGCACTTTGCTCCTCCATCCAGCACACTCCTCCTCCAGGCGGCACCCTCCTCCTCCATCCCGTACTCTCATCCTCCATCCGACAAACTCCTCCTCCATCCCGTACTTTCCTCCTCCATCCGGCACACTACTCCTCCATCCCGCACCCTCCTCCTCCATCCGGCACACTCCTCCTCCATCCCGCACACTGCTCCTCCATCACGCACCCTCCTCCTCCATCCAGCTCACTCCTCCTCCATTCAGCACACTCCTCCTCCATCCCTTACTCTCCTCCTCCATTCAGCACACTCCTCCTCCATCCCGTACTCTCCTCCTCCATCCGGCCCACTACTCCAGCATCCCACACCCTCCTCCATCCAGCACCCTTCTCCTCCGTCCCGCACTCTCCTCCTCCATCCGGCACACACCTGCTCCATCCCCCACCCTCCTCCTCCATCCAGCACCCTCCACCTCCATCCGGCACCCTCCTCCTCCATCCGGCACCCTCCTCCTCCATCCGGCACACTGCTCCTCCATCACGCACCCTCCTCCTCCATCCAGCACACTCCTCCTCCATCCGACACACTCCTCCTCCATCTGGCATACTCCTCCTCCATCCCGCACACTCCTCCTCCATCCGACACACTCCTCCTCCATCTAGCATACTCCTCCTCCATCCCGCACTCTCCTCCTCCATCCAGCACCCTCCTCCTCCATCCGGCACACTCCTCCTCCATCACGCACCCTCCTCCTCCATCCAGCACCGTCCTCCTCCATCCAGCACACTCCTCCTCCATCCAGCACACTCCTCCTCCATCCGACACACTCCTCCTCCATCCCGCACACTCCTCCTCCATCCCTCACACTCCTCCATCCAGTTCACTCCTCCTCCATGCGGCACACACCTCCTCCATCCCGCACACTCCTCCTCCATGGGGCACACTCCTCCTCCAGGCGGCACCCTCCTCCTCCATCCCGCACTCTTCTCCATCCAACACACTCGTCCTCCATCCCGCACACTCCTCCATCCAACACACTCCTCCTCCAGGCGGCACCCGCCTCCTCCATCCCGTACTCTCCTCCTTCATCCGACAAACTCCTCCTCCATCCCGTACTCTCCTCCTCCATCCAGCACACTACTCCTCCATCCCGCGCCCTCCTCCTCCATTCAGCACCCTCCTCCTCCATTCAGCACACTCCTCCTCCATCCCGCACACTCCTCCTCCATCCCCCACCCTCCTCCTCCATGCGGTACACTCCTCCTCCATCCCGCACACTCCTCCTCCATCCAACACACTCGTCCTCCATCCCGCACACTCCTCCATCCAGCACACTCCTCCTCCATCCAGCACACTACTCCTCCATCCCGCACCCTCCTCCATCCAGCACCCTTCTCCTACATCCCGCACTCTCGTCCTCCATTCGGAACCCTCCTCCTCCATCCGGCACACACCTCCTCCATCCCGCACACTCCTCCTCCATCCGGCACCCTCCTCCTCCATCCGGCACACTCCTCCTCCATCCGGCACACTCCTCCTCCATCCTGCACCCTCCTCCTCCATCCAGCACCCTCCTCCTCCATCCGGCACACTCCTCCTCCATCCGGCATACTCCTCCTCCATCCGGCATACTCCTCCTCCATCCCGCACCCTCCTCCTCTACCCAGCGCACTCCTCCTACATCCAGCACACTCCTCCTCCATCCCGCACACTCCTCCTCCATCCAGCACACCTCTCCTCCATCCAGCACCCTCCTCCTCCACTCCGTACACTCCTCCTCCATTCTGCACACTCCTCCTCCATTCATCACACTCCTCCTCCGTCCGGTACACTCCTCCTCCATCCAGCACACTCCTCCCCATCCAGCACCCTCCTCCACCCAGCACCCTCCTCCACCCAGCACACTCCTCCATCCAGGACACCCTGCCTCAATCCAGCACACAGCTACTCCATTCAGCACATTCGTCCTCCATCCAGCACACTCTCCTCCATGCAGCACACTCCTCCTCCTCACAGCATCCTCCTCCATGCAGCACACTCCTCCTCCATGCAGCACACTCCTTCTCCATGCAGCACACTCCTCCTCCATGCAGCACACTCCTCCTCCATCCAGCACGCTCCTCCTCCATCCAGCACGCTCCTCCTCCATGCAGCACACTCCTCCTCCATGCAGCACACTCCTCCTCCATGCAGCACACTCCTCCTCCATCCCGCACACTCCTCCTCCATCCAGCACGCTCCTCCTCCATGCAGCACACTGCTCCTCCATCCAGCACGCTCCTCCTCCATCCCGCACACTCCTCCTCCATCCAGCACGCTCCTCCTCGATTCAGCACATTCCTCCTCCATCCAGCACGCTCCTCCTCCATCCCGCACACTCCTCCTCCATCCAGCACGCTCCTCCTCCATCCCGCACACTCCTCCTCCATTCATCACACTCCTCTTCCGTCCGGTACACTCCTCCTCCATCCAGCACACTGCTCCCCATCCAGCACACTCCTCCCCATCCAGCACACTCCTCCTCCATTCATCACACTCCTCCTCCGTCCGGTACACTCCTCCTCCATCCAGCACCCTCCTCCATCCAGCACCCTCCTCCACCCAGCACACTTCTGCATCCAGGACACCCTGCCTCAATCCAGCACACAGCTACTCCATTCAGCACATTCGTCCTCCATCCAGCACACTCTCCTCCATGCAGCACACTCCTCCTCCTCACAGCATCCTCCTCCATGCAGCACACTCCTCCTCCATGCAGCACACTCCTCCTCCATGCAGCACACTCCTCCTCCATCCCGCACGCTCCTCCTCCATCCCGCACACTCCTCCTCCATCCAGCACGCTCCTCCTCCATCCCGCACACTGCTCCTCCATTCAGCACACTCCTCCTCCATCCAGCACACTCCTCCTCCATCCCGCACACTCCTCCTCCATCCAGCACACTCCTCCTCCATCCAGCACGCTCCTCCTCCATCCCGCACACTGCTCCTCCATTCAGCACACTACTTCTCCATCCAGCACACTCTCCTCCATCCAGCACATTCCTCCTCCATCCAGCACCGTCCTCCTCCACCCTACACGCTCCTCCTCCACTCAGCACACTCCAGCCCATACAGCACACTCCTCCTCCACCCAGATCACTCCTCCTTGACCCAGCACACTCCTCCTCTATCCAGCAACCTCCTCCTCCATCCAGCACAAACCTCACACATCCAACACACTCCTCCTCCATCCAACACACTCCTCCTCCATCCAGCACAAACCTCACACATCCAGCATACTCCTCCTCCACCCAGCACACTTCTCCTCCATTCTGCACGCTCCTCCATTCATCCCACTCCTCCTCAATCCAGTAAACTCCTCTTCGATTTGGCACACTTATCCTCCATTCGGCACACTCCTTCTCCATCCAGCACCCTCCTCTGCCACCCAGCACACTCCTCTTCCATCCCGCACACTTGCTGCATTCAGCACACTCCTCCACCATCCAGCACCTTTCTCCGCCACCCAGAACATTCCTCCTCCACCTAGCATACTCCTCCAAATTCCAGCACAATCCTCCTCCACTCAGCTCCCTCCTCCCCCATCCAATACACTTCTCCTAATTCCAGCACACTCCTCCTCCATCGACCACACTCCTCCTCCATTCAGCACACTCCTCCTCCATTCACAACACTCCTCCTCCATTCAGCACCCTCCTACCCTCCTCCTCCATATAGCACACTCCTCCATTCAGCACACTCCTCCATTCACAACACTCCTCCTCCATTCAGCACCCTCCTCCTCCATATAGCACACTCCTCCATTCTACACGCTCCTCCATTCAGCACACTTCTCCTCCATTCATCCCACTCCTCCTCAATCCAATATACTCCTCCTTGATTTGGCACACTTCTCCATTCGGCACACTCATCCTCCATCCACCACCCCCTTCCTCCATCCTGCACACTCCTCCATCCAGCACACTCCTTCTCCACCCACCACACTCCTCCTCCATCCTGCACACTCCTCCATCCAGCACACTCCTTCTCCACCCACCACACTCCTCCTCCATCCTGCACACTCCTCCGCCATCTAGCATACTCCCCCTTCACTCAGTACACTCCTCCTCCATTCAGCACACTCCCCCTTCACTCAGTACACTCCTCCTCTATCCAGCACACTCCTCCACCATCCAGCACACTCCTCCTCCATCCCACACACTTTGCCTCCATCCAGCACATTCGTCCTCAATCCAGCAAACTCCTCCTCCAACCAGCACACTCCTCCTCTATCCAGTACACTCCTCCTCCACCCTGCACACTCCTCCTCCACCCTGCACACAGCTCCTCCACTCAGCAAACTCCTCCATCCCGCACACTTCTCCATCCAGCACACTCCTCCTCCACCCAGCACACTCCTCTATCCAGCACCCTCCTCCTCCATCCTGCGCACTCCTCCTCCATCCAGCACACTCCTCCTCCATCCAGCATACTTCTCCGCCATTGAGGCCATTCCTCCTCCATTCAGCACACTCCTCCTCTATCCAGCGCAGTCCTCCTCCATCGACCACACTCCTCCCCATCCAGCACATTCCTCCTCCACCCAGCACATTCCTTCTCCACCCACCACCCTTCTCCTCCATCCAGCACACTGCTCCTTCATTCAGCACACTGCTCCATTGAGGCCATTCCTCCTCCATTCAGCACACTCCTCCTCCATCCCGCACACTCCTCCTCCATCCAGCACACTCCTCCTCCATCCAGCACACTCCTCCTCCATCCCGCACACTCCTCCTCCATGCGGCACACTCCTCCTCCATGCGGCAGCCTCCTCCATCCAGCACACTCCTCCTCCATGCGGCACACTCCTCCTCCATCCCGCACACTCCTCCTCCATGCGGCACCCTCCTCCATCCCGCACACTCCTCCTACATCCCGCACATTCCTCCATCCTGCACACTGCTCCTCCATCCCGCACACTCTTCCTCCATGCGGCACACTCCTCCTCCATCCCGCACACTCCTCCTCCAGGCGGCACCCTCCTCCTCCATGTGGCACACACCTCCTCCATCCCGCACACACCTCCTCCAGGCGGCACCCTCCTCCTCCAGGCGGCACACTCCTCCTCCATCCCGCACACACCTCCTCCAGGCGGCACACTCCTCCTCCATCCCGCACTCTGCTCCTCCACCCAACACACTCCTCCTCCATCCCGCACTCTTCTCCATCCAACACACTCCTCCTCCATCCCGCACACTCCTCCTCCAGGCGGCACACTCCTCCTCCATCCCGCACTCTGCTCCTCCATCCAACACACTCCTCCTCCATCCCGCACACTCCTCCTCCATGCGGCACACTCCTCCTCCATCCCGCACTCTGCTCCTCCACCCAACACACTCCTCCTCCATCCCGCACTCTTCTCCATCCAACACACTCCTCCTCCATCCCGCACACTCCTCCTCCAGGCGGCACACTCCTCCTCCATCCCGCACTCTGCTCCTCCATCCAGCACACTCCTCCTCCATCCCGCACACTCCTCCTCCATGCGGCACACTCCTCCTCCATCCCGCACACTCCTCCTCCAGGCGGCACCCTCCTCCTCCATCCCGCACTCTTCTCCTCCAGGCGGCACATTCCTCCTCCATCCCGCACTCTTCTCCATCCAACATACTCGTCCTCCATCCCGCACACTCCTCCATGCGGCACACTCCTCCCCCATCCCGCACACTCCTCCTCCATCCCGCACACTCCTCCTCCATCCCGCACACTCCTCCTCCATGCGGCACACTCCTCCTCCATCCCGCACACTCCTCCTCCATCCCGCACACTCCTCCTCCATCCCGCACACTCCTCCTCCAGGCGGCACCTTCCTCCTCCATCCCGCACTCTGCTCCTCCACCCAACACACTCCTCCTCCATCCGGCACACTCCTCCATCCAGCACACTCCTCCTCCAGGCGGCACCCTCCTCCTCCATCCCGTACTCTCCTCCTCCATCCGACAAACTCCTCCTCCATCCCGTACTTTCCTCCTCCATCCTGCACACTGCTCCTCCATGCGGCACACTGATCCTCCATCCCGCACACTCCTCCTCCAGGCGGCACATTTCTCCTCCATCCCGCACTCTTCTCCTCCATCCCGCACACTCCTCCTCCAGGCGGCACATTCCTCCTCCATCCCGCACTCTTCTCCTCCAGGCGGCACACTCCTCCTCCATCCCGCACTCTTCTCCATCCAACACACTCCTCCTCCATCCCGCACACTCCTCCTCCAGGCGGCACACTCCTCCTCCATCCCGCACTCTGCTCCTCCACCCAACACACTCCTCCTCCAGGCGGCACATTCCTCCTCCATCCCGCACTCTTCTCCACCAGGTGGCACACTCCTCCTCCATCCCGCACTCTTATCCATCCAACATACTCCTCCTCCATCCCGCACACTCGTCCTCCATCCCGCACACTCCTCCTCCAGGCGGCACACTCCTCCTCCATCCCGCACTCTTCTCCATCCAACATACTCGTCCTCCATCCCGCACACTCCTCCTCCATCCAGCACACTCCTCCTCCATCCCGCACACTCCTCCTCCAGGCGGCACCTTCCTCCTCCATCCCGCACTCTGCTCCTCCACCCAACACACTCCTCCTCCATCCCGTACTCTGCTCCTCCACCCAACACACTCCTCCTCCATCCCGCACACTCCTCCTCCATCTAGCACACTCCTCCTCCAGGCGGCACCCTCCTCCTCCATCCCGCACTCTGCTCCTCCACCCAACACACTCCTCCTCCATCCGGCACACTCCTCCATCCAGCACACTCCTCCTCCAGGCGGCACCCTCCTCCTCCATCCCGTACTCTCCTCCTCCATCCGACAAACTCCTCCTCCATCCCGTACTTTCCTCCTCCAACCGGCACACTCCTCCTCCATCCCGCACACTCCTCTATCCTGCACACTCCTCCTCCATCCCGTACTCTCCTCCTCCATCCGACAAACTCCTCCTCCATCCCGTACTTTCCTCCTCCATCCCGCACACTCCTCCATCCCGCACACTCCTCCTCCATGCGGCACACTCCTCCTCCATCCCGCACACTCCTCCTCCAGGCGTCACCCTCCTCCTCCATCCCGCACTCTTCTCCTCCAGGCGGCACATTCCTCCTCCATCCCGCACTCTTCTCCATCCAACATACTCGTCCTCCATCCCGCACACTCCTCCATGCGGCACACTCCTCCTCCATCCCGCACACTCCTCCTCCATCCCGCACACTCCTCCTCCATCCCGTACACTCCTCCTCCATGCGGCACACTCCTCCTCCATCCCGCACTCTTCTCCTCCAGGCGGCACATTCCTCCTCCATCCCGCACTATTCTCCATCCAACATACTCGTCCTCCATCCCGCACACACCTCCATGCGGCACACTCCTCCTCCATCCCGCACACTCCTCCTCCATCCCGCACACTCCTCCTCCATCCCGCACACTCCTCCTCCAGGCGGCACCTTCCTCCTCCATCCCGCACTCTGCTCCTCCACCCAACACACTCCTCCTCCATCCGGCACACTCCTCCATCCAGCACACTCCTCCTCCAGGCGGCACCCTCCTCCTCCATCCCGTACTCTCCTCCTCCATCCGACAAACTCCTCCTCCATCCCGTACTTTCCTCCTCCATCCTGCACACTGCTCCTCCATGCGGCACACTGATCCTCCATCCCGCACACTCCTCCTCCAGGCGGCACATTTCTCCTCCATCCCGCACTCTTCTCCTCCATCCCGCACACTCCTCCTCCAGGCGGCACATTCCTCCTCCATCCCGCACTCTTCTCCTCCAGGCGGCACACTCCTCCTCCATCCCGCACTCTTCTCCATCCAACACACTCCTCCTCCATCCCGCACACTCCTCCTCCAGGCGGCACACTCCTCCTCCATCCCGCACTCTGCTCCTCCACCCAACACACTCCTCCTCCAGGCGGCACATTCCTCCTCCATCCCGCACTCTTCTCCTCCAGGCGGCACACTCCTCCTCCATCCCGCACTCTTATCCATCCAACATACTCCTCCTCCATCCCGCACACTCGTCCTCCATCCCGCACACTCCTCCTCCAGGCGGCACACTCCTCCTCCATCCCGCACTCTTCTCCATCCAACATACTCGTCCTCCATCCCGCACACTCCTCCTCCATCCAGCACACTCCTCCTCCATCCCGCACACTCCTCCTCCAGGCGGCACCTTCCTCCTCCATCCCGCACTCTGCTCCTCCACCCAACACACTCCTCCTCCATCCCGTACTCTGCTCCTCCACCCAACACACTCCTCCTCCATCCCGCACACTCCTCCTCCATCTAGCACACTCCTCCTCCAGGCGGCACCCTCCTCCTCCATCCCGCACTCTGCTCCTCCACCCAACACACTCCTCCTCCATCCGGCACACTCCTCCATCCAGCACACTCCTCCTCCAGGCTGCACCCTCCTCCTCCATCCCGTACTCTCCTCCTCCATCCGACAAACTCCTCCTCCATCCCGTACGTTCCTCCTCCATCCGGCACACTCCTCCTCCATCCCGCACACTCCTCTATCCTGCACACTCCTCCTCCATCCCGTACTCTCCTCCTCCATCCGAGAAACTCCTCCTCCATCCCGTACTTTACTCCTCCATCCCGCACACTCCTCCATCCCGCACCCTCCTCCTCCTTTCAGCACACTCCTCCTGCATCCCGTACTCTCCTCCTCCATTCAGCACACTCCTCCTCCATCCCGTACTCTCCTCCTCCATCCGGCACACTACTCCAGCATCCCGCACCCTCCTCCATCCAGCACCCTCCTCCTCCATCCGGCACACACCTGCTCCATCCCCCACCCTCCTCCTCCATCCAGCACCCTCCACCTCCATCCGGCACCCTCCTCCTCCATCCGGCACCCTCCTCCTCCATCCGGCACACTGCTCCTCCATCACGCACCCTCCTCCTCCATCCAGCACCCTCCTCCTCCATCCGGCACACTCCTCCTCCATCCGACACACTCCTCCTCCATCTGGCATACTCCTCCTCCATCCCGCACACTCTTCCTCCATCCGACACACTCCTCCTCCATCTGGCATACTCCTCCTCCATCCCGCACCCTCCTCCTCCATCCCGCACCCTCCTCCTCCATCCAGCACACTCCTCCTCCATCACGCACTCTCCTCCTCCATCACGCACCCTCCTCCTCCATCCAGCACACTCCTCCTCCATCCCGCACACTCCTCCTCCAGGCGGCACCTTCCTCCTCCAACCCGCACTCTGCTCCTCCACCCAACACACTCCTCCTCCATCCCGCACACTCCTCCTCCATCTAGCACACTCCTCCTCCAGGCAGCACCCTCCTCCTCCATCCCGCACTCTGCTCCTCCACCCAACACACTCCTCCTCCATCCGGCACACTCCTCCATCCAGCACACTCCTCCTCCAGGCGGCACCCTCCTCCTCCATCCCGTACTCGCCTCCTCCATCCGACAAACTCCTCCTCCATCCCGTACTTTCCTCCTCCATCCGGCACACTACTCCTCCATCCCGCACCCTCCTCCTCCATTCAGCACACTCCTCCTCCATCCCGTACTCTCCTCCTCCATTCAGCACACTCCTCCTCCATCCCGTACTCTCCTCCTCCATCCGGCCCACTACTCCAGCATCCCGCACCCTCCTCCATCCAGCACCCTTCTCCTCCGTCCCGCACTCTCCTCCTCCATCCGGCACACACCTGCTCCATCCCCCACCCTCCTCCTCCATCCAGCACCCTCCACCTCCATCCGGCACCCTCCTCCTCCATCCGGCACCCTCCTCCTCCATCCGGCACACTGCTCCTCCATCACGCACCCTCCTCCTCCATCCAGCACACTCCTCCTCCATCCGACACACTCCTCCTCCATCTGGCATACTCCTCCTCCATCCCGCACACTCCTCCTCCATCCGACACACTCCTCCTCCATCTGGCATACTCCTCCTCCATCCCGCACTCTCCTCCTCCTTCCAGCACCCTCCTCCTCCATCTGGCACTCTCCTCCTCCATCCCGCACACTCCTCCTCCATCCAGCACACTCCTCCGCCATTGAGGCCATTCCTCCTCCAGTCAGCACACTCTTCCTCCATCCGGGACTCCCTTCCTGAGTCCAACACACTCCTCCTCCATTCAGCACCCTCCTCCTCCATTCCGTACACACGTCCTCCACCCAGCATACTACTCCTCCATCCAGCACACTCTCCTCCATCCAGCACATTCCTCCTCCATCCAGCACCGTCCTCCTCCACCCTACACGCTCCTCCTCCACTCAGCACACTCCAGCCCATACAGCACACTCCTCCTCCACCCAGATCACTCCTCCTTGACCCAGCACACTCCTCCTCTATCCAGCACCCTCCTCCTCCATCCAGCACAAACCTCACACATCCAACACACTCCTCCTCCATTCAGCACCCTCCTCCTCCATTCCGTACACACGTCCTCCACCCAGCATACTACTCCTCCATCCAGCACACTCTCCTCCATCCAGCACATTCCTCCTCCATCCAGCACCGTCCTCCTCCACCCTACACGCTCCTCCTCCACTCAGCACACTCCAGCCCATACAGCACACTCCTCCTCCACCCAGATCACTCCTCCTTGACCCAGCACACTCCTCCTCTATCCAGCACCCTCCTCCTCCATCCAGCACAAACCTCTCACATCCAACACACTCCTCCTCCATCCAGCACCCTCCTCCTCCATCCAGCACAAACCTCACACATCCAACTCACTCCTCCTCCATTCAGCACCCTCCTCCTCCATTCCGTACACACGTCCTCCACCCAGCATACTACTCCTCCATCCAGCACACTCTCCTCCATTCAGCACCCTCCTCCTCCATTCCGTACACACGTCCTCCACCCAGCATACTACTCCTCCATCCAACACACTCCTCCTCTATCCAACACACTCCTCCTCCATCCAGCACAAACCTCACACATCCAGCATACGCCTCCTCCACCCAGCACACTTCTCCTCCATTCTGCACGCTCCTCCATTCATCCCACTCCTCCTCAATCCAGTAAACTCCTCTTCGATTTGGCACACTTATCCTCCATTCGGCACACTCCTTCTCCATCCAGCACCCTCCTCTGCCACCCAGCACACTCCTCTTCCATCCCGCACACTTGCTGCATTCAGCACACTCCTCCACCATCCAGCACCTTTCTCCGCCACCCAGAACATTCCTCCTCCACCTAGCATACTCCTCCAAATTCCAGCACAATCCTCCTCCACTCAGCTCCCTCCTCCCCCATCCAATACACTTCTCCTAATTCCAGCACACTCCTCCTCCATCGACCACACTCCTCCTCCATTCAGCACACTCCTCCTCCATTCACAACACTCCTCCTCCATTCAGCACCCTCCTACCCTCCTCCTCCATATAGCACACTCCTCCATTCAGCAGACTCCTCCATTCACAACACTCCTCCTCCATTCAGCACCCTCCTCCTCCATATTGCACACTCCTCCATTCTACACGCTCCTCCATCCCGCACTCTTCTCCTCCAGGCGGCACACTCCTCCTCCATCCCGCACTCTTCTCCATCCAACACACTCCTCCTAAATCCCGCACACTCCTCCTCCAGGCGGCACACTCCTCCTCCATCCCGCACTCTGCTCCTCCACCCAACACACTCCTCCTCCAGGCGGCACATTCCTCCTCCATCCCGCACTCTTCTCCTCCAGGCGGCACACTCCTCCTCCATCCCGCACTCTTATCCATCCAACATACTCCTCCTCCATCCCGCACACTCGTCCTCCATCCCGCACACTCCTCCTCCAGGCGGCACACTCCTCCTCCATCCCGCACTCTTCTCCATCCAACATACTCGTCCTCCATCCCGCACACTCCTCCTCCATCCCGCACTCTTCTCCATCCAACATACTCGTCCTCCATCCCGCACACTCCTCCTCCATCCAGCACACTCCTCCTCCATCCCGCACACTCCTCCTCCAGGCGGCACCTTCCTCCTCCATCCCGCACTCTGCTCCTCCACCCAACACACTCCTCCTCCATCCCGTACTCTGCTCCTCCACCCAACACACTCCTCCTCCATCCCGCACACTCCTCCTCCATCTAGCACACTCCCCCTCCAGGCGGCACCCTCCTCCTCCATCCCGCACTCTGCTCCTCCACCCAACACACTCCTCCTCCATCCGGCACACTCCTCCATCCAGCACACTCCTCCTCCAGGCGGCACCCTCCTCCTCCATCCCGTACTCTCCTCCTCCATCCGACAAACTCCTCCTCCATCCCGTACTTTCCTCCTCCATCCGGCACACTCCTCCTCCATCCCGCACACTCCTCTATCCTGCACACTCCTCCTCCATCCCGTACTCTCCTCCTCCATCCGACAAACTCCTCCTCCATCCCGTACTTTCCTCCTCGATCCCGCACACTCGTCCATCCCGCACCCTCCTCCTCCATTCAGCACACTCCTCCTCCATCCCGTAGTCTCCTCCTCCATTCAGCACACTCCTCCTCCATCCCGTACTCTCCTCCTCCATCCGGCACACTACTCCAGCATCCCGCACCCTCCTCCATCCAGCACCCTCCTCCTCCATCCGGCACACACCTGCTCCATCCCCCACCCTCCTCCTCCATCCAGCACCCTCCACATCCATCCGGCACCCTCCTCCTCCATCCGGCACCCTCCTCCTCCATCCGGCACACTGCTCCGCCATCACGTACCCTCCTCCTCCATCCAGCACCCTCCTCCTCCATCCGGCACACTCCTCCTCCATCCGACACACTCCTCCTCCATCTGGCATACTCCTCCTCCATCCCGCACACTCCTCCTCCATCCGACACACTCCTCCTCCATCTGGCATACTCCTCCTCCATCCCGCACCCTCCTCCTCCATCCCGCACCCTCCTCCTCCATCCAGCACACTCCTCCTCCATCACGCACTCTCCTCCTCCATCACGCACCCTCCTCCTCCATCCAGCACACTCCTCCTCCATCCCGCACACTCCTCCTCCAGGCGGCACCTTCCTCCTCCATCCCGCACGCTGCTCCTCCACCCAACACACTTCTCCTCCATCCCGCACACTCCTCCTCCATCTAGCACACTCCTCCTCCAGGCAGCACCCTCCTCCTCCATCCCGCACTCTGCTCCTCCACCCAACACACTCCTCCTCCATCCGGCACACTCCTCCATCCAGCACACTCCTCCTCCAGGCGGCACCCTCCTCCTCCATCCCGTACTCGCCTCCTCCATCCGACAAACTCCTCCTCCATCCCGTACTTTCCTCCTCCATCCGGCACACTACTCCTCCATCCCGCACCCTCCTCCTCCATTCAGCACACTCCTCCTCCATCCCGTACTCTCCTCCTCCATTCAGCACACTCCTCCTCCATCCCGTACTCTCCTCCTCCATCCGGCCCACTACTCCAGCATCCCGCACCCTCCTCCATCCAGCACCCTTCTCCTCCGTCCCGCACTCTCCTCCTCCATCCGGCACACACCTGCTCCATCCCCCACCCTCCTCCTCCATCCAGCACCCTCCACCTCCATCCGGCACCCTCCTCCTCCATCCGGCACCCTCCTCCTCCATCCGGCACACTGCTCCTCCATCACGCACCCTCCTCCTCCATCCAGCACACTCCTCCTCCATCCGACACACTCCTCCTCCATCTGGCATACTCCTCCTCCATCCCGCACACTCCTCCTCCATCCGACACACTCCTCCTCCATCTGGCATACTCCTCCTCCATCCCGCACTCTCCTCCTCCATCCAGCACCCTCCTCCTCCATCTGGCACTCTCCTCCTCCATCCCGCACACTCCTCCTCCATCCAGCACACTCCTCCGCCATTGAGGCCATTCCTCCTCCAGTCAGCACACTCTTCCTCCATCCGGGACTCCCTTCCTGAGTCCAACACACTCCTCCTCCATTCAGCACCCTCCTCCTCCATTCCGTACACACGTCCTCCACCCAGCATACTACTCCTCCATCCAGCACACTCTCCTCCATCCAGCACATTCCTCCTCCATCCAGCACCGTCCTCCTCCACCCTACACGCTCCTCCTCCACTCAGCACACTCCAGCCCATACAGCACACTCCTCCTCCACCCAGATCACTCCTCCTTGACCCAGCACACTCCTCCTCTATCCAGCACCCTCCTCCTCCATCCAGCACAAACCTCACACATCCAACACACTCCTCCTCCAGTCAGCACCCTCCTCCTCCATTCCGTACACACGTCCTCCACCCAGCATACTACTCCTCCATCCAGCACACTCTCCTCCATCCAGCACATTCCTCCTCCATCCAGCACCGTCCTCCTCCACCCTACACGCTCCTCCTCCACTCAGCACACTCCAGCCCATACAGCACACTCCTCCTCCACCCAGATCACTCCTCCTTGACCCAGCACACTCCTCCTCTATCCAGCACCCTCCTCCTCCATCCAGCACAAACCTCTCACATCCAACACACTCCTCCTCCATCCAGCACCCTCCTCCTCCATCCAGCACAAACCTCACACATCCAACACACTCCTCCTCCATTCAGCACCCTCCTCCTCCATTCCGTACACACGTCCTCCACCCAGCATACTACTCCTCCATCCAGCACACTCTCCTCCATTCAGCACCCTCCTCCTCCATTCCGTACACACGTCCTCCACCCAGCATACTACTCCTCCATCCAACACACTCCTCCTCTATCCAACACACTCCTCCTCCATCCAGCACAAACCTCACACATCCAGCATACGCCTCCTCCACCCAGCACACTTCTCCTCCATTCTGCACGCTCCTCCATTCATCCCACTCCTCCTCAATCCAGTAAACTCCTCTTCGATTTGGCACACTTATCCTCCATTCGGCACACTCCTTCTCCATCCAGCACCCTCCTCTGCCACCCAGCACACTCCTCTTCCATCCCGCACACTTGCTGCATTCAGCACACTCCTCCACCATCCAGCACCTTTCTCCGCCACCCAGAACATTCCTCCTCCACCTAGCATACTCCTCCAAATTCCAGCACAATCCTCCTCCACTCAGCTCCCTCCTCCCCCATCCAATACACTTCTCCTAATTCCAGCACACTCCTCCTCCATCGACCACACTCCTCCTCCATTCAGCACACTCCTCCTCCATTCACAACACTCCTCCTCCATTCAGCTCCCTCCTACCCTCCTCCTCCATATAGCACACTCCTCCATTCAGCACACTCCTCCATTCAGCAGACTCCTCCATTCACAACACTCCTCCTCCATTCAGCACCCTCCTCCTCCATATAGCACACTCCTCCATTCTACACGCTCCTCCATTCAGCACACTTCTCCTCCATTCATCCCACTCCTCCTCAATCCAATACACTCCTCCTCGATTTGGCACACTTCTCCATTCGGCACACTCATCCTCCATCCACCACCCCCTTCCTCCATCCTGCACACTCCTCCATCCAGCACACTCCTTCTCCACCCACCACACTCCTCCTCCATCCTGCACACTCCTCCGTCATCTAGCATACTCCCCCTTCACTCAGTACACTCCTCCTCCATTCAGCACACTCCCCCTTCACTCAGTACACTCCTCCTATATCCAGCACACTCCTCCTCTATCCTGCACACTCCTCCTCCATCCCACACACTTTGCCTCCATCCAGCACATTCGTCCTCAATCCAGCAAACTCCTCCTCCATCCTGCACACTCCTCCACCATCCAGCACACTCCTCCTCCATCCCACACACTTTGCCTCCATCCAGCACATTCGTCCTCAATCCAGCAAACTCCTCCTCCAACCAGCACACTCCTCCTCTATCCAGTACACTCCTCCTCCACCCTGCACACTCCTCCTCCACCCTGCACACAGCTCCTCCACTCAGCAAACTCCTCCATCCCGCACACTTCTCCATCCAGCACACTCCTCCTCCACCCAGTATGCTCCTCCTCCACTAAGCAAACTTCAGCTCCATCCAGCACACTCCTCCTCCACCCAGCACAGTCCTCCTCCACCCAGCACACTCCTCTATCCAGCACCCTCCTCCTCCATCCTGCGCACTCCTCCTCCATCCAGCACACTCCTCCTCCATCCAGCATACTTCTCCGCCATTGAGGCCATTCCTCCTCCATTCAGCACACTCCTCCTCTATCCAGCGCAGTCCTCCTCCATCGACCACACTCCTCCCCCATCCAGCACATTCCTCCTCCACCCAGCACATTCCTTCTCCACCCACCACCCTTCTCCTCCATCCAGCACACTGCTCCTTCATTCAGCACACTGCTCCATTGAGGCCATTCCTCCTCCATTCAGCACACTCCTCCTCCATCCCGCACACTCCTCCTCCATCCAGCACACTCCTCCTCCATCCAGCACACTCCTCCTCCATCCCGCACACTCCTCCTCCATGCGGCACACTCCTCCTCCATGCGGCACCCTCCTCCATCCAGCACACTCCTCCTCCATGCGGCACACTCCTCCTCCATCCCGCACACTCCTCCTCCATGCGGCACCCTCCTCCATCCCGCACACTCCTCCTACATCCCGCACATTCCTCCATCCTGCACACTGCTCCTCCATCCCGCACACTCCTCCTCCATGCGGCACACTCCTCCTCCATCCCGCACACTCCTCCTCCAGGCGGTACCCTCCTCCTCCAGGCGGCACACTCCTCCTCCATCCCGCACACACCTCCTCCAGGCGGCACACTCCTCCTCCATCCCGCACAAACCTCACACATCCAACACACTCCTCCTCCATTCAGCACCCTCCTCCTCCATTCCGTACACACGTCCTCCACCCAGCATACTACTCCTCCATCCAGCACACTCTCCTCCATCCAGCACATTCCTCCTCCATCCAGCACCGTCCTCCTCCACCCTACACGCTCCTCCTCCACTCAGCACACTCCAGCCCATACAGCACACTCCTCCTCCACCCAGATCACTCCTCCTTGACCCAGCACACTCCTCCTCTATCCAGCACCCTCCTCCTCCATCCAGCACAAACCTCTCACATCCAACACACTCCTCCTCCATCCAGCACCCTCCTCCTCCATCCAGCACAAACCTCACACATCCAACACACTCCTCCTCCATTCAGCACCCTCCTCCTCCATTCCGTACACACGTCCTCCACCCAGCATACTACTCCTCCATCCAGCACACTCTCCTCCATTCAGCACCCTCCTCCTCCATTCCGTACACACGTCCTCCACCCAGCATACTACTCCTCCATCCAACACACTCCTCCTCTATCCAACACACTCCTCCTCCATCCAGCACAAACCTCACACATCCAGCATACTCCTCCTCCACTCAGCACACTTCTCCTCCATTCTGCATGCTCCTCCATTCATCCCACTCCTCCTCAATCCAGTAAACTCCTCTTCGATTTGGCACACTTATCCTCCATTCGGCACACTCCTTCTCCATCCAGCACCCTCCTCTGCCACCCAGCACACTCCTCTTCCATCCCGCACACTTGCTGCATTCAGCACACTCCTCCACCATCCAGCACCTTTCTCCGCCACCCAGAACATTCCTCCTCCACCTAGCATACTCCTCCAAATTCCAGCACAATCCTCCTCCACTCAGCTCCCTCCTCCCCCATCCAATACACTTCTCCTAATTCCAGCACACTCCTCCTCCATCGACCACACTCCTCCTCCATTCAGCACACTCCTCCTCCATTCACAACACTCCTCCTCCATTCAGCTCCCTCCTACCCTCCTCCTCCATATAGCACACTCCTCCATTCAGCACACTCCTCCATTCAGCAGACTCCTCCATTCACAACACTCCTCCTCCATTCAGCACCCTCCTCCTCCATATAGCACACTCCTCCATTCTACACGCTCCTCCATTCAGCACACTTCTCCTCCATTCATCCCACTCCTCCTCAATCCAATACACTCCTCCTCGATTTGGCACACTTCTCCATTCGGCACACTCATCCTCCATCCACCACCCCCTTCCTCCATCCTGCACACTCCTCCATCCAGCACACTCCTTCTCCACCCACCACACTCCTCCTCCATCCTGCACACTCCTCCGTCATCTAGCATACTCCCCCTTCACTCAGTACACTCCTCCTCCATTCAGCACACTCCCCCTTCACTCAGTACACTCCTCCTATATCCAGCACACTCCTCCTCTATCCTGCACACTCCTCCTCCATCCCACACACTTTGCCTCCATCCAGCACATTCGTCCTCAATCCAGCAAACTCCTCCTCCATCCTGCACACTCCTCCACCATCCAGCACACTCCTCCTCCATCCCACACACTTTGCCTCCATCCAGCACATTCGTCCTCAATCCAGCAAACTCCTCCTCCAACCAGCACACTCCTCCTCTATCCAGTACACTCCTCCTCCACCCTGCACACTCCTCCTCCACCCTGCACACAGCTCCTCCACTCAGCAAACTCCTCCATCCCGCACACTTCTCCATCCAGCACACTCCTCCTCCACCCAGTATGCTCCTCCTCCACTAAGCAAACTTCAGCTCCATCCAGCACACTCCTCCTCCACCCAGCACAGTCCTCCTCCACCCAGCACACTCCTCTATCCAGCACCCTCCTCCTCCATCCTGCGCACTCCTCCTCCATCCAGCACACTCCTCCTCCATCCAGCATACTTCTCCGCCATTGAGGCCATTCCTCCTCCATTCAGCACACTCCTCCTCTATCCAGCGCAGTCCTCCTCCATCGACCACACTCCTCCCCCATCCAGCACATTCCTCCTCCACCCAGCACATTCCTTCTCCACCCACCACCCTTCTCCTCCATCCAGCACACTGCTCCTTCATTCAGCACACTGCTCCATTGAGGCCATTCCTCCTCCATTCAGCACACTCCTCCTCCATCCCGCACACTCCTCCTCCATCCAGCACACTCCTACTCCATCCAGCACACTCCTCCTCCATCCCGCACACTCCTCCTCCATGCGGCACACTCCTCCTCCATGCGGCACCCTCCTCCATCCAGCACACTCCTCCTCCATGCGGCACACTCCTCCTCCATCCCGCACACTCCTCCTCCATGCGGCACCCTCCTCCATCCCGCACACTCCTCCTACATCCCGCACATTCCTCCATCCTGCACACTGCTCCTCCATCCCGCACACTCCTCCTCCATGCGGCACACTCCTCCTCCATCCCGCACACTCCTCCTCCAGGCGGCACCCTCCTCCTCCAGGCGGCACACTCCTCCTCCATCCCGCACACACCTCCTCCAGGCGGCACACTCCTCCTCCATCCCGCACTCTGCTCCTCCACCCAACACACTCCTCCTCCATCCCGCACTCTTCTCCATCCAACACACTCCTCCTCCATCCCGCACACTCCTCCTCCAGGCGGCACACTCCTCCTCCATCTCGCACTCTGCTCCTCCACCCAACACACTCCTCCTCCATCCCGCACTCTTCTCCATCCAACACACTCCTCCTCCATCCCGCACACTCCTCCTCCAGGCGGCACACTCCTCCTCCATCCCGCACTCTGCTCCTCCACCCAACACATTCCTCCTCCATCCCGCACTCTTCTCCATCCAACATACTCGTCCTCCATCCCGCACACTCCTCCATGCGGCACACTCCTCCCCATCCCGCACACTCCTCCTCCATCCCGCACACTCCTCCTCCATCCCGCACACTCCTCCTCCATGCGGCACACTCCTCCTCCATCCCGCACTCTTCTCCTCCAGGCGGCACATTCCTCCTCCATCCCGCACTCCTCTCCATCCAACATACTCGTCCTCCATCCCGCACATACCTCATGCGGCACACTCCTCCTCCATCCCGCACACTCCTCCTCCATCCCGCACACTCCTCCTCCATCCCGCACACTCCTCCTCCAGGCGGCACCTTCCTCCTCCATCCCGCACTCTGCTCCTCCACCCAACACACTCCTCCTCCATCCCGCACACTCCTCCATCTAGCACACTCCTCCTCCAGGCGGCACCCTCCTCCTCCAACCCGCACTCTGCTCCTCCACCCAACACACTCCTCCTCCATCCGGCACACTCCTCCATCCAGCACACTCCTCCTCCAGGCGGCACCCTCCTCCTCCATCCCGTACTCTCCTCCTCCATCCGACAAACTCCTCCTCCATCCAGTACTTTCCTCCTCCATCCTGCACACTGCTCCTCCATGCGGCACACTGCTCCTCCATCCCGCACACTCCTCCTCCAGGCGGCACATTCCTCCTCCATCCCGCACTCTTCTCCTCCATCCCGCACACTCCTCCTCCAGGCGGCACATTCCTCCTCCATCCCGCACTCTTCTCCTCCAGGCGGCACACTCCTCCTCCATCCCGCACTCTTCTCCATCCAACACACTCCTCCTCCATCCCGCACACTCCTCCTCCAGGCGGCACACTCCTCCACCATCCCGCACTCTGCTCCTCCACCCAACACACTCCTCCTCCAGGCGGCACACTCCTCCTCCATCCCGCACTCTTATCCATCCGACACACTCGTCCTCCAACCCGCACACTCCTCCTCCAGGCGGCACACTCCTCCTCCATCCCGCACTCTTCTCCATCCAACATACTCGTCCTCCATCCCGCACACTCCTCCTCCATCCAGCACACTCCTCCTCCATCCCGCACACTCCTCCTCCAGGCGGCACCTTCCTCCTCCATCCCACTCTCTGCTCCTACACCCAACACACTCCTGCTCCATGCGGCACACTTCTCCTCCAGGCGGCACATTCCTCCTCCATCCCGCACTCTTCTCCATCCAACATACTCGTCCTCCATCCCGCACACTCCTCCTTCATCCAGCACACTCCTCCTCCATCCCGCACACTCCTCCTCCAGGCGGCACCTTCCTCCTCCATGCCGCACTCTGCTCCTCCACCCAACACACTCCTCCTCCATCCCGTACTCTGCTCCTCCACCCAACGCACTCCTCCTCCATCCCGCACACTCCTCCTCCATCTAGCACACTCCTCCTCCAGGCGGCACCCTCCTCCTCCATCCCGCACTCTGCTCCTCCACCCAACACACTCCTACTCCATCCGGCACACTCCTCCATCCAGCACACTCCTCCTCCAGGCGGCACCCTCCTCCTCCATCCCGTACTCTCCTCCTCCATCCGACACACTCCTCCTCCATCCCGTACTTTCCTCCTCTATCCGGCACACTACTCCTCCATCCCGCACACTCCTCCTCCATCCCGCACACTCCTCTATCCTGCACACTCCTCCTCCATCCCGTACTCTCCTCCTCCATCCGACAAACTCCTCCTCCATCCCGTACTTTCCTCCTCCATCCCGCACACTCCTCCATCCCGCACCCTCCTCCTCCATTCAGCACACTCCTCCTCAATCCCGTACTCTCCTCCTCCATTCAGCACACTCCTCCTCCATCCCGTACTCTCCTCCTCCATCCAGCACACTACTCCAGCATCCCGCACCCTCCTCCATCCAGCACCCTTCTCCTCCGTACCGCACTCTCCTCCTCCATCCGGAACCCTCCTCCTCCATCCGGCACACACCTGCTCCATCCCCCACCCTCCTCCTCCATCCAGCACCCTCCACCTCCATCCGGCACCCTCCTCCTCCATCCGGCACCCTCCTCCTCCATCCGGCACACTGCTCCTCCATCACGCACCCTCCTCCTCCATCCAGCACCCTCCTCCTCCATCCGGCACACTCCTCCTCCATCCGACACACTCCTCCTCCATCTGGCATACTCCTCCTCCATCCCGCACACTCCTCCTCCATCCGACACACTCCTCCTCCATCTGGCATACTCCTCCTCCATCCCGCACCCTCCTCCTCCATCCCGCACCCTCCTCCTCCATCCAGCACACTCCTCCTCCATCACGCACTCTCCTCCTCCATCACGCACCCTCCTCCTCCATCCAGCACACTCCTCCTCCATCCCGCACACTCCTCCTCCAGGCGGCACCCTCCTCCTCCAGGCGGCACCCTCCTCCTCCATGCGGCACACTCCTCCTCCATCCCGCACACACCTCCTCCAGGCGGCACCCTCCTCCTCCAGGCGGCACCCTCCTCCTCCATGCGGCACACTCCTCCTCCATCCCGCAAACACCTCCTCCAGGCGGCACCCTCCTCCTCCAGGCGGCACACTCCTCCTCCATCCCGCACTCTTCTCCTCCAGGCGGCACACTCCTCCTCCATCCCGCACTCTGCTCCTCCACACAACACACTCCTCCTCCATCCCGCACTCTTCTCCATCCAACACACTCCTCCTCCATCCCGCACACTCCTCCTCCAGGCGGCACACTCCTCCTCCATCCCGCACTCTGCTCCTCCATCCAACACACTCCTCCTCCATCCCGCACACTCCTCCTCCATTCGGCACACTCCTCCTCCATCCCGCACACTCCTCCTCCATCCCGCACACTCCTCCTCCATCCCGCACACTCCTCCTCCATCCCGCACTCTGCTCCTCCACCCAACACACTCCTCCTCCATCCGGCACACTCCTCCATCCAGCACACTCCTCCTCCATCCCGCACACTCCTCCTCCATCCCGCACACTCCTCCTCCAGGCGGCACCTTCCTCCTCCATCCCGCACTCTGCTCCTCCACCCAACACACTCCTCCTCCATCCCACACACTCCTCCTCCATCTAGCACACTCCTCCTCCAGGCGGCACCCTCCTCCTCCATCCCGCACTCTGCTCCTCCACCCAACACACTCCTCCTCCATCCGGCACACTCCTCCATCCAGCACACTCCTCCTCCAGGCGGCACCCTCCTCCTCCATCCCGTACTCTCCTCCTCCATCCGACAAACTCCTCCTCCATCCCGTACATTCCTCCTCCATCCGGCACACTACTCCTCCATCCCGCACCCTCCTCCTCCATCCCGCACACTCCTCCTCCATCCCGCACACTCCTCTATCCTGCACACTGCTCCTCCATGCGGCACACTGCTCCTCCAGGCGGCACACTCCTCCTCCATCCCGCACACTTCTCCATCCAACACACTCCTCCTCCATCCCGCACACTCCTCCTCCATCCCGCACTCTTATCCATCCAACACACTCGTCCTCCATCCCGCACACTCCTCCTCCATGCGGCACACTTCTCCTCCAGGCGGCACATTCCTCCTCCATCCCGCACTCTTCTCCATCCAACATACTCGTCCTCCATCCCGCACTCCTCCTCCATCCAGCACACTCCTCCTCCATCCCGCACTCTCATCCTCCAGGCGGCACCTTCCTCCTCCATCCCGCACTCTGCTCCTCCACCCAACACACTCCTCCTCCATCCCGTACTCTGCTCCTCCACCCAACACACTCCTCCTCCATCCCGCACACTCCTCCTCCATCTAGCACACTCCTCCTCCAGGCGGCACCCTCCTCCTCCATCCCGCACTCTGCTCCTCCACCCAACACACTCCTCCTCCATCCGGCACACTCCTCCATCCAGCACACTCCTCCTCCAGGCGGCACCCTCCTCCTCCATCCCGTACTCTCCTCCTCCATCCGACAAACTCCTCCTCCATCCCGTACTTTCCTCCTCCATCCGGCACACTACTCCTCCACCCCGCACACTCCTCCTCCATCCCGCACACTCCTCTATCCTGCACACTCCTCCTCCATCCCGTACTCTCCTCCTCCATCCGACAAACTCCTCCTCCATCCCGTACTTTCCTCCTCGATCCCGCACACTCGTCCATCCCGCACCCTCCTCCTCCATTCAGCACACTCCTCCTCCATCCCGTACTCTCCTCCTCCATTCAGCACACTCCTCCTCCATCCCGTACTCTCCTCCTCCACCCGGCACACTACTCCAGCATCCCGCACCCTCCTCCATCCAGCACCCTTCTCCTCCGTCCCGCACTCTCCTCCTCCATCACGCACCCTCCTCCTCCATCCAGCACACTCCTCCTCCATCCAGCACACTCCTCCTCCATCCAGCACACTCCTCCTCCATCCGACACACTCCTCCTCCATCCCGCACACTCCTCCTCCATCCCCCACACTCCTCCATCCTGCACACTCCTCCTCCATGCGGCACACTCCTCCTCCATCCCGCACACACCTCCTCCATGCGGCACACTCCTCCTCCAGGCGGCACCCTCCTCCTCCATCCCGCACTCTTCTCCATCCAACACACTCCTCCTCCATCCGGCACACTCCTCCATCCAGCACACTCCTCCTCCATCCCGCACACTCCTCCTCCATCCCGCACACTCCTCCTCCAGGCGGCACCTTCCTCCTCCATCTCGCACTCTGCTCCTCCACCCAACACACTCCTCCTCCATCCCACACACACCTCCTCCTCCATCTAGCACACTCCTCCTCCAGGCGGCACCCTCCTCCTCCATCCCGCACTCTGCTCCTCCACCCAACACACTCCTCCTCCATCCGGCACACTCCTCCATCCAGCACACTCCTCCTCAAGGCGGCACCCTCCTCCTCCATCCCGTACTTTCCTCCTCCATCCGGCACACTACTCCTCCATCCCGCACCCTCCTCCTCCATCCCGCACACTCCTCCTCCATCCCGCACACTCCTCTATCCTGCACACTGCTCCTCCATGCGGCACACTGCTCCTCCAGGCGGCACACTCCTCCTCCATCCCGCACTCTTCTCCATCCAACACACTCGTCCTCCATCCCGCACACTCCTCCTCCATGCGGCACACTTCTCCTCCAGGCGGCACATTCCTCCTCCATCCCGCACTCTTCTCCATCCAACATACTCGTCCTCCATCCCGCACTCCTCCTCCATCCAGCACACTCCTCCTCCATCCCGCACTCTCATCCTCCAGGCGGCACCTTCCTCCTCCATCCCGCACTCTGCTCCTCCACCCAACACACTCCTCCTCCATCCCGTACTCTGCTCCTCCACCCAACACACTCCTCCTCCATCCCGCACACTCCTCCTCCATCTAGCACACTCCTCCTCCAGGCGGCACCCTCCTCCTCCATCCCGCACTCAGCTCCTCCACCCAACACACTCCTCCTCCATCCGGCACACTCCTCCATCCAGCACACTCCTCCTCCAGGCGGCACCCTCCTCCTCCATCCCGTACTCTCCTCCTCCATCCGACAAACTCCTCCTCCATCCCGTACTTTCCTCCTCCATCCGGCACACTACTCCTCCACCCCGCACACTCCTCCTCCATCCCGCACACTCCTCTATCCTGCACACTCCTCCTCCATCCCGTACTCTCCTCCTCCATCCGACAAACTCCTCCTCCATCCCGTACTTTCCTCCTCGATCCCGCACACTCGTCCATCCCGCACCCTCCTCCTCCATTCAGCACACTCCTCCTCCATCCCGTACTCTCCTCCTCCATTCAGCACACTCCTCCTCCATCCCGTACTCTCCTCCTCCACCCGGCACACTACTCCAGCATCCCGCACCCTCCTCCATCCAGCACCCTTCTCCTCCGTCCCGCACTCTCCTCCTCCATCACGCACCCTCCTCCTCCATCCAGCACACTCCTCCTCCATCCAGCACACTCCTCCTCCATCCAGCACACTCCTCCTCCATCCGACACACTCCTCCTCCATCCCGCACACTCCTCCTCCATCCCCCACACTCCTCCATCCTGCACACTCCTCCTCCATGCGGCACACTCCTCCTCCATCCCGCACACACCTCCTCCATGCGGCACACTCCTCCTCCAGGCGGCACCCTCCTCCTCCATCCCGCACTCTTCTCCATCCAACACACTCCTCCTCCATCCGGCACACTCCTCCATCCAGCACACTCCTCCTCCATCCCGCACACTCCTCCTCCATCCCGCACACTCCTCCTCCAGGCGGCACCTTCCTCCTCCATCTCGCACTCTGCTCCTCCACCCAACACACTCCTCCTCCATCCCACACACACCTCCTCCTCCATCTAGCACACTCCTCCTCCAGGCGGCACCCTCCTCCTCCATCCCGCACTCTACTCCTCCACCCAACACACTCCTCCTCCATCCGGCACACTCCTCCATCCAGCACACTCCTCCTCAAGGCGGCACCCTCCTCCTCCATCCCGTACTTTCCTCCTCCATCCGGCACACTACTCCTCCATCCCGCACCCTCCTCCTCCATCCCGCACACTCCTCCTCCATCCCGCACACTCCTCTATCCTGCACACTGCTCCTCCATGCGGCACACTGCTCCTCCAGGCGGCACACTCCTCCTCCATCCCGCACTCTTCTCCATCCAACACACTCCTCCTCCATCCCGCACACTCCTCCTCCATCCCGCACTCTTATCCATCCAACACACTCGTCCTCCATCCCGCACGCTCCTCCTCCATGCGGCACACTTCTCCTCCAGGCGGCACATTCCTCCTCCATCCCGCACTCTTCTCCATCCAACATACTCGTCCTCCATCCCGCACTCCTCCTCCATCCAGCACACTCCTCCTCCATCCCGCACACTCCTCCTCCAGGCGGCACCTTCCTCCTCCATCCCGCACTCTCCTCCTCCACCCAACACACTCCTCCTCCATCCCGTACTCTGCTCCTCCACCCAACACACTCCTCCTCCATCCCGCACACTCCTCCTCCATCTAGCACACTCCTCCTCCAGGCGGCACCCTCCTCCTCCATCCCGCACTCTGCTCCTCCACCCAACACACTCCTCCTCCATCCGGCACACTCCTCCATCCAGCACACTCCTCCTCCAGGCGGCACCCTCCTCCTCCATCCCGTACTCTCCTCCTCCATCCGACAAACTCCTCCTCCACCCCGCACACTCCTCCTCCATCCCGCACACTCCTCTATCCTGCACACTCCTCCTCCATCCCGTACTCTCCTCCTCCATCCGACAAACTCCTCCTCTATCCCGTACTTTCCTCCTCCATCCCGCACACTCGTCCATCCCGCACCCTCCTCCTCCATTCAGCACACTCCTCCTCCATCCCGTACTGTCCTCCTCCATTCAGCACACTCCTCCTCCATCCCGTACTCTCCTCCTCCATCCGGCACACTACTCCAGCATCCCGCACCCTCCTCCATCCAGCACCCTCCTCCTCCATCCAGCACCCTCCTCCTCCATCCAGCACATTCCTCCTCCATCCAGCACACTCCTCCTCCATGCGGCACACTCCTCCTCCATCCCGCACACTCCTCCTCCAGGCGGCACCCTCCTCCTCCATCCCGCACTCTTCTCCATCCAACACACTCCTCCTCCATCCGGCACACTCCTCCATCCAGCACACTCCTCCTCCATCCCGCACACTCCTCCTCCATCCCGCACACTCCTCCTCCAGGCGGCACCTTCCTCCTCCATCCCGCACTCTGCTCCTCCACCAAACACACTCCTCCTCCATCCCGCACACTCCTCCTCCATCTAGCACACTCCTCCTCCAGGCGGCACCCTCCTCCTCCATCCCGTACTTTCCTCCTCCATCCGGCACACTCCTCCTCCATCCCGCATACTCCTCTATCCTGCACACTCCTCCTCCATCCCGTACTCTCCTCCTCCATCCGACAAACTCCTCCTCCATCCCGTACTTTCCTCCTCCATCCCGCACACTCCTCCATCCCGCACCCTCCTCCTCCATTCAGCACACTCCTCCTCCATCCCGTACTCTCCTCCTCCATTCAGCACACTCCTCCTCCATCCCGTACTCTCCTCCTCCATCCGGCACACTACTCCAGCATCCCGCACCCTCCTCCATCCAGCACCCTTCTCCTCCGTCCCGCACTCTCCTCCTCCATCCGTAACCCTCCTCCTCCATCCGGCACACACCTGCTCCATCCCCCACCCTCCTCCTCCATCCAGCACCCTCCTCCTCCATCCGGCACACTCCTCCTCCATCCGACACACTCCTCCTCCATCTGGCATAATCCTCCTCCATCCCGCACACTCCTCCTCCATCCCGCACCCTCCTCCTCCATCCCGCACCCTCCTCCTCCATCCAGCACACTCCTCCTCCATCACGCACTCTCCTCCTCCATCACGCACCCTCCTCCTCCATCCGACACACTCCTCCTCCATCCCGCACACTCCTCCTCCATCCCGCACACTCCTCCTCCAGGCGGCACCTTCCTCCTCCATCCCGCACTTTGCTCCTCCATCCAGCACACTCCTCCTCCAGGCGGCACCCTCCTCCTCCATCCCGTACTCTCATCCTCCATCCGACAAACTCCTCCTCCATCCCGTACTTTCCTCCTCCATCCGGCACACTACTCCTCCATCCCGCACCCTCCTCCTCCATCCGGCACACTCCTCCTCCATCCCGCACACTGCTCCTCCATCACGCACCCTCCTCCTCCATCCAGCACACTCCTCCTCCATTCAGCACACTCCTCCTCCATCCCTTACTCTCCTCCTCCATTCAGCACACTCCTCCTCCATCCCGTACTCTCCTCCTCCATCCGGCCCACTACTCCAGCATCCCACACCCTCCTCCATCCAGCACCCTTCTCCTCCGTCCCGCACTCTCCTCCTCCATCCGGCACACACCTGCTCCATCCCCCACCCTCCTCCTCCATCCAGCACCCTCCACCTCCATCCGGCACCCTCCTCCTCCATCCGGCACCCTCCTCCTCCATCCGGCACACTGCTCCTCCATCACGCACCCTCCTCCTCCATCCAGCACACTCCTCCTCCATCCGACACACTCCTCCTCCATCTGGCATACTCCTCCTCCATCCCGCACACTCCTCCTCCATCCGACACACTCCTCCTCCATCTGGCATACTCCTCCTCCATCCCGCACTCTCCTCCTCCATCCAGCACCCTCCTCCTCCATCCGGCACACTCCTCCTCCATCACGCACCCTCCTCCTCCATCCAGCACCGTCCTCCTCCATCCAGCACACTCCTCCTCCATCCAGCACACTCCTCCTCCATCCGACACACTCCTCCTCCATCCCGCACACTCCTCCTCCATCCCTCACACTCCTCCATCCAGTTCACTCCTCCTCCATGCGGCACACACCTCCTCCATCCCGCACACTCCTCCTCCATGGGGCACACTCCTCCTCCAGGCGGCACCCTCCTCCTCCATCCCGCACTCTTCTCCATCCAACACACTCGTCCTCCATCCCGCACACTCCTCCATCCAACACACTCCTCCTCCAGGCGGCACCCGCCTCCTCCATCCCGTACTCTCCTCCTTCATCCGACAAACTCCTCCTCCATCCCGTACTCTCCTCCTCCATCCAGCACACTACTCCTCCATCCCGCGCCCTCCTCCTCCATTCAGCACCCTCCTCCTCCATTCAGCACACTCCTCCTCCATCCCGCACACTCCTCCTCCATCCCCCACCCTCCTCCTCCATGCGGTACACTCCTCCTCCATCCCGCACACTCCTCCTCCATTCAACACACTCGTCCTCCATCCCGCACACTCCTCCATCCAGCACACTACTCCTCCATCCCGCACCCTCCTCCATCCAGCACCCTTCTCCTACATCCCGCACTCTCGTCCTCCATCCGGAACCCTCCTCCTCCATCCGGCACACACCTCCTCCATCCCGCACACTCCTCCTCCATCCGGCACCCTCCTCCTCCATCCGGCACACTCCTCCTCCATCCGGCACACTCCTCCTCCATCCTGCACCCTCCTCCTCCATCCAGCACCCTCCTCCTCCATCCGGCACACTCCTCCTCCATCCGGCATACTCCTCCTCCATCCGGCATACTCCTCCTCCATCCCGCACCCTCCTCCTCTACCCAGCGCACTCCTCCTACATCCAGCACACTCCTCCTCCATCCCGCACACTCCTCCTCCATCCAGCACACCTCTCCTCCATCCAGCACCCTCCTCCTCCACTCCGTACACTCCTCCTCCATTCTGCACACTCCTCCTCCATTCATCACACTCCTCCTCCGTCCGGTACACTCCTCCTCCATCCAGCACACTCCTCCCCATCCAGCACCCTCCTCCACCCAGCACCCTCCTCCACCCAGCACACTCCTCCATCCAGGACACCCTGCCTCAATCCAGCACACAGCTACTCCATTCAGCACATTCGTCCTCCATCCAGCACACTCTCCTCCATGCAGCACACTCCTCCTCCTCACAGCATCCTCCTCCATGCAGCACACTCCTCCTCCATGCAGCACACTCCTTCTCCATGCAGCACACTCCTCCTCCATGCAGCACACTCCTCCTCCATCCAGCACGCTCCTCCTCCATCCAGCACGCTCCTCCTCCATGCAGCACACTCCTCCTCCATGCAGCACACTCCTCCTCCATGCAGCACACTCCTCCTCCATCCCGCACACTCCTCCTCCATCCAGCACGCTCCTCCTCCATGCAGCACACTGCTCCTCCATCCCGCACTCTCCTCCTCCATCCCGCACACTCCTCCTCCATCCAGCACGCTCCTCCTCGATTCAGCACATTCCTCCTCCATCCAGCACGCTCCTCCTCCATCCCGTACTTTCCTCCTCCATCCGGCACACTACTCCTCCACCCCGCACACTCCTCCTCCATCCCGCACACTCCTCTATCCTGCACACTCCTCCTCCATCCCGTACTCTCCTCCTCCATCCGACAAACTCCTCCTCCATCCCGTACTTTCCTCCTCGATCCCGCACACTCGTCCATCCCGCACCCTCCTCCTCCATTCAGCACACTCCTCCTCCATCCCGTACTCTCCTCCTCCATTCAGCACACTCCTCCTCCATCCCGTACTCTCCTCCTCCACCCGGCACACTACTCCAGCATCCCGCACCCTCCTCCATCCAGCACCCTTCTCCTCCGTCCCGCACTCTCCTCCTCCATCACGCACCCTCCTCCTCCATCCAGCACACTCCTCCTCCATCCAGCACACTCCTCCTCCATCCAGCACACTCCTCCTCCATCCGACACACTCCTCCTCCATCCCGCACACTCCTCCTCCATCCCCCACACTCCTCCATCCTGCACACTCCTCCTCCATGCGGCACACTCCTCCTCCATCCCGCACACACCTCCTCCATGCGGCACACTCCTCCTCCAGGCGGCACCCTCCTCCTCCATCCCGCACTCTTCTCCATCCAACACACTCCTCCTCCATCCGGCACACTCCTCCATCCAGCACACTCCTCCTCCATCCCGCACACTCCTCCTCCATCCCGCACACTCCTCCTCCAGGCGGCACCTTCCTCCTCCATCTCGCACTCTGCTCCTCCAACCAACACACTCCTCCTCCATCCCACACACACCTCCTCCTCCATCTAGCACACTCCTCCTCCAGGCGGCACCCTCCTCCTCCATCCCGCACTCTGCTCCTCCACCCAACACACTCCTCTTCCATCCGGCACACTCCTCCATCCAGCACACTCCTCCTCAAGGCGGCACCCTCCTCCTCCATCCCGTACTTTCCTCCTCCATCCGGCACACTACTCCTCCATCCCGCACCCTCCTCCTCCATCCCGCACACTCCTCCTCCATCCCGCACACTCCTCTATCCTGCACACTGCTCCTCCATGCGGCACACTGCTCCTCCAGGCGGCACACTCCTCCTCCATCCCGCACTCTTCTCCATCCAACACACTCGTCCTCCATCCCGCACACTCCTCCTCCATGCGGCACACTTCTCCTCCAGGCGGCACATTCCTCCTCCATCCCGCACTCTTCTCCATCCAACATACTCGTCCTCCATCCCGCACTCCTCCTCCATCCAGCACACTCCTCCTCCATCCCGCACTCTCATCCTCCAGGCGGCACCTTCCTCCTCCATCCCGCACTCTGCTCCTCCACCCAACACACTCCTCCTCCATCCCGTACTCTGCTCCTCCACCCAACACACTCCTCCTCCATCCCGCACACTCCTCCTCCATCTAGCACACTCCTCCTCCAGGCGGCACCCTCCTCCTCCATCCCGCACTCTGCTCCTCCACCCAACACACTCCTCCTCCATCCGGCACACTCCTCCATCCAGCACACTCCTCCTCCAGGCGGCACCCTCCTCCTCCATCCCGTACTCTCCTCCTCCATCCGACAAACTCCTCCTCCATCCCGTACTTTCCTCCTCCATCCGGCACACTACTCCTCCACCCCGCACACTCCTCCTCCATCCCGCACACTCCTCTATCCTGCACACTCCTCCTCCATCCCGTACTCTCCTCCTCCATCCGACAAACTCCTCCTCCATCCCGTACTTTCCTCCTCGATCCCGCACACTCGTCCATCCCGCACCCTCCTCCTCCATTCAGCACACTCCTCCTCCATCCCGTACTCTCCTCCTCCATTCAGCACACTCCTCCTCCATCCCGTACTCTCCTCCTCCACCCGGCACACTACTCCAGCATCCCGCACCCTCCTCCATCCAGCACCCTTCTCCTCCGTCCCGCACTCTCCTCCTCCATCACGCACCCTCCTCCTCCATCCAGCACACTCCTCCTCCATCCAGCACACTCCTCCTCCATCCAGCACACTCCTCCTCCATCCGACACACTCCTCCTCCATCCCGCACACTCCTCCTCCATCCCCCACACTCCTCCATCCTGCACACTCCTCCTCCATGCGGCAGACTCCTCCTCCATCCCGCACACACCTCCTCCATGCGGCACACTCCTCCTCCAGGCGGCACCCTCCTCCTCCATCCCGCACTCTTCTCCATCCAACACACTCCTCCTCCATCCGGCACACTCCTCCATCCAGCACACTCCTCCTCCATCCCGCACACTCCTCCTCCATCCCGCACACTCCTCCTCCAGGCGGCACCTTCCTCCTCCATCTCGCACTCTGCTCCTCCACCCAACACACTCCTCCTCCATCCCACACACACCTCCTCCTCCATCTAGCACACTCCTCCTCCAGGCGGCACCCTCCTCCTCCATCCCGCACTCTGCTCCTCCACCCAACACACTCCTCCTCCATCCGGCACACTCCTCCATCCAGCACACTCCTCCTCAAGGCGGCACCCTCCTCCTCCATCCCGTACTTTCCTCCTCCATCCGGCACACTACTCCTCCATCCCGCACCCTCCTCCTCCATCCCGCACACTCCTCCTCCATCCCGCACACTCCTCTATCCTGCACACTGCTCCTCCATGCGGCACACTGCTCCTCCAGGCGGCACACTCCTCCTCCATCCCGCACTCTTCTCCATCCAACACACTCCTCCTCCATCCCGCACACTCCTCCTCCATCCCGCACTCTTATCCATCCAACACACTCGTCCTCCATCCCGCACGCTCCTCCTCCATGCGGCACACTTCTCCTCCAGGCGGCACATTCCTCCTCCATCCCGCACTCTTCTCCATCCAACATACTCGTCCTCCATCCCGCACTCCTCCTCCATCCAGCACACTCCTCCTCCATCCCGCACACTCCTCCTCCAGGCGGCACCTTCCTCCTCCATCCCGCACTCTCCTCCTCCACCCAACACACTCCTCCTCCATCCCGTACTCTGCTCCTCCACCCAACACACTCCTCCTCCATCCCGCACACTCCTCCTCCATCTAGCACACACCTCCTCCAGGCGGCACCCTCCTCCTCCATCCCGCACTCTGCTCCTCCACCCAACACACTCCTCCTCCTTCCGGCACACTCCTCCATCCAGCACACTCCTCCTCCAGGCGGCACCCTCCTCCTCCATCCCGTACTCTCCTCCTCCATCCAACAAACTCCTCCTCCACCCCGCACACTCCTCCTCCATCCCGCACACTCCTCTATCCTGCACACTCCTCCTCCATCCCGTACTCTCCTCCTCCATCCGACAAACTCCTCCTCTATCCCGTACTTTCCTCCTCCATCCCGCACACTCGTCCATCCCGCACCCTCCTCCTCCATTCAGCACACTCCTCCTCCATCCCGTACTCTCCTCCTCCATTCAGCACACTCCTCCTCCATCCCGTACTCTCCTCCTCCATCCGGCACACTACTCCAGCATCCCGCACCCTCCTCCATCCAGCACCCTCCTCCTCCATCCAGCACCCTCCTCCTCCATCCAGCACACTCCTCCTCCATCCAGCACACTCCTCCTCCATGCGGCACACTCCTCCTCCATCCCGCACACTCCTCCTCCAGGCGGCACCCTCCTCCTCCATCCCGCACTCTTCTCCATCCAACACACTCCTCCTCCATCCGGCACACTCCTCCATCCAGCACACTCCTCCTCCATCCCGCACACTCCTCCTCCATCCCGCACACTCCTCCTCCAGGCGGCACCTTCCTCCTCCATCCCGCACTCTGCTCCTCCACCAAACACACTCCTCCTCCATCCCGCACACTCCTCCTCCATCTAGCACACTCCTCCTCCAGGCGGCACCCTCCTCCTCCATCCCGTACTTTCCTCCTCCATCCGGCACACTCCTCCTCCATCCCGCATACTCCTCTATCCTGCACACTCCTCCTCCATCCCGTACTCTCCTCCTCCATCCGACAAACTCCTCCTCCATCCCGTACTTTCCTCCTCCATCCCGCACACTCCTCCATCCCGCACCCTCCTCCTCCATTCAGCACACTCCTCCTCCATCCCGTACTCTCCTCCTCCATTCAGCACACTCCTCCTCCATCCCGTACTCTCCTCCTCCATCCGGCACACTACTCCAGCATCCCGCACCCTCCTCCATCCAGCACCCTTCTCCTCCGTCCCGCACTCTCCTCCTCCATCCGTAACCCTCCTCCTCCATCCGGCACACACCTGCTCCATCCCCCACCCTCCTCCTCCATCCAGCACCCTCCTCCTCCATCCGGCACACTCCTCCTCCATCCGACACACTCCTCCTCCATCTGGCATACTCCTCCTCCATCCCGCACACTCCTCCTCCATCCCGCACCCTCCTCCTCCATCCCGCACCCTCCTCCTCCATCCAGCACACTCCTCCTCCATCACGCACTCTCCTCCTCCATCACGCACCCTCCTCCTCCATCCGACACACTCCTCCTCCATCCCGCACACTCCTCCTCCATCCCGCACACTCCTCCTCCAGGCGGCACCTTCCTCCTCCATCCCGCACTTTGCTCCTCCATCCAGCACACTCCTCCTCCAGGCGGCACCCTCCTCCTCCATCCCGTACTCTCATCCTCCATCCGACAAACTCCTCCTCCATCCCGTACTTTCCTCCTCCATCCGGCACACTACTCCTCCATCCCGCACCCTCCTCCTCCATCCGGCACACTCCTCCTCCATCCCGCACACTGCTCCTCCATCACGCACCCTCCTCCTCCATCCAGCACACTCCTCCTCCATTCAGCACACTCCTCCTCCATCCCTTACTCTCCTCCTCCATTCAGCACACTCCTCCTCCATCCCGTACTCTCCTCCTCCATCCGGCCCACTACTCCAGCATCCCACACCCTCCTCCATCCAGCACCCTTCTCCTCCGTCCCGCACTCTCCTCCTCCATCCGGCACACACCTGCTCCATCCCCCACCCTCCTCCTCCATCCAGCACCCTCCACCTCCATCCGGCACCCTCCTCCTCCATCCGGCACCCTCCTCCTCCATCCGGCACACTGCTCCTCCATCACGCACCCTCCTCCTCCATCCAGCACACTCCTCCTCCATCCGACACACTCCTCCTCCATCTGGCATACTCCTCCTCCATCCCGCACACTCCTCCTCCATCCGACACACTCCTCCTCCATCTGGCATACTCCTCCTCCATCCCGCACTCTCCTCCTCCATCCAGCACCCTCCTCCTCCATCCGGCACACTCCTCCTCCATCACGCACCCTCCTCCTCCATCCAGCACCGTCCTCCTCCATCCAGCACACTCCTCCTCCATCCAGCACACTCCTCCTCCATCCGACACACTCCTCCTCCATCCCGCACACTCCTCCTCCATCCCTCACACTCCTCCATCCAGTTCACTCCTCCTCCATGCGGCACACACCTCCTCCATCCCGCACACTCCTCCTCCATGGTGCACACTCCTCCTCCAGGCGGCACCCTCCTCCTCCATCCCGCACTCTTCTCCATCCAACACACTCGTCCTCCATCCCGCACACTCCTCCATCCAACACACTCCTCCTCCAGGCGGCACCCGCCTCCTCCATCCCGTACTCTCCTCCTTCATCCGACAAACTCCTCCTCCATCCCGTACTCTCCTCCTCCATCCAGCACACTACTCCTCCATCCCGCGCCCTCCTCCTCCATTCAGCACCCTCCTCCTCCATTCAGCACACTCCTCCTCCATCCCGCACACTCCTCCTCCATCCCCCACCCTCCTCCTCCATGCGGTACACTCCTCCTCCATCCCGCACACTCCTCCTCCATCCAACACACTCGTCCTCCATCCCGCACACTCCTCCATCCAGCACACTCCTCCTCCATCCAGCACACTACTCCTCCATCCCGCACCCTCCTCCATCCAGCACCCTTCTCCTACATCCCGCACTCTCGTCCTCCATCCGGAACCCTCCTCCTCCATCCGGCACACACCTCCTCCATCCCGCACACTCCTCCTCCATCCGGCACCCTCCTCCTCCATCCGGCACACTCCTCCTCCATCCGGCACACTCCTCCTCCATCCTGCACCCTCCTCCTCCATCCAGCACCCTCCTCCTCCATCCGGCACACTCCTCCTCCATCCGGCATACTCCTCCTCCATCCGGCATACTCCTCCTCCATCCCGCACCCTCCTCCTCTACCCAGCGCACTCCTCCTACATCCAGCACACTCCTCCTCCATCCCGCACACTCCTCCTCCATCCAGCACACCTCTCCTCCATCCAGCACCCTCCTCCTCCACTCCGTACACTCCTCCTCCATTCTGCACACTCCTCCTCCATTCATCACACTCCTCCTCCGTCCGGTACACTCCTCCTCCATCCAGCACACTCCTCCCCATCCAGCACCCTCCTCCACCCAGCACCCTCCTCCACCCAGCACACTCCTCCATCCAGGACACCCTGCCTCAATCCAGCACACAGCTACTCCATTCAGCACATTCGTCCTCCATCCAGCACACTCTCCTCCATGCAGCACACTCCTCCTCCTCACAGCATCCTCCTCCATGCAGCACACTCCTCCTCCATGCAGCACACTCCTTCTCCATGCAGCACACTCCTCCTCCATGCAGCACACTCCTCCTCCATCCAGCACGCTCCTCCTCCATCCAGCACGCTCCTCCTCCATGCAGCACACTCCTCCTCCATGCAGCACACTCCTCCTCCATGCAGCACACTCCTCCTCCATCCCGCACACTCCTCCTCCATCCAGCACGCTCCTCCTCCATGCAGCACACTGCTCCTCCATCCAGCACGCTCCTCCTCCATCCCGCACACTCCTCCTCCATCCAGCACGCTCCTCCTCGATTCAGCACATTCCTCCTCCATCCAGCACGCTCCTCCTCCATCCCGCACACTCCTCCTCCATCCAGCACGCTCCTCCTCCATCCCGCACACTCCTCCTCCATTCATCACACTCCTCTTCCGTCCGGTACACTCCTCCTCCATCCAGCACACTGCTCCCCATCCAGCACACTCCTCCCCATCCAGCACACTCCTCCTCCATTCATCACACTCCTCCTCCGTCCGGTACACTCCTCCTCCATCCAGCACCCTCCTCCATCCAGCACCCTCCTCCACCCAGCACACTTCTCCATCCAGGACACCCTGCCTCAATCCAGCACACAGCTACTCCATTCAGCACATTCGTCCTCCATCCAGCACACTCTCCTCCATGCAGAACACTCCTCCTCCTCACAGCATCCTCCTCCATGCAGCACACTCCTCCTCCATGCAGCACACTCCTCCTCCATGCAGCACACTCCTCCTCCATCCCGCACGCTCCTCCTCCATCCCGCACACTCCTCCTCCATCCAGCACGCTCCTCCTCCATCCCGCACACTGCTCCTCCATTCAGCACACTCCTCCTCCATCCAGCACACTCCTCCTCCATCCCGCACACTCCTCCTCCATCCAGCACACTCCTCCTCCATCCAGCACGCTCCTCCTCCATCTCGCACACTGCTCCTCCATTCAGCACACTACTTCTCCATCCAGCACACTCTCCTCCATCCAGCACATTCCTCCTCCATCCAGCACCGTCCTCCTCCACCCTACACGCTCCTCCTCCACTCAGCACACTCCAGCCCATACAGCACACTCCTCCTCCACCCAGATCACTCCTCCTTGACCCAGCACACTCCTCCTCTATCCAGCAACCTCCTCCTCCATCCAGCACAAACCTCACACATCCAACACACTCCTCCTCCATCCAACACACTCCTCCTCCATCCAGCACAAACCTCACACATCCAGCATACTCCTCCTCCACCCAGCACACTTCTCCTCCATTCTGCATGCTCCTCCATTCATCCCACTCCTCCTCAATCCAGTAAACTCCTCTTCGATTTGGCTCACTTATCCTCCATTCGGCACACTCCTTCTCCATCCAGCACCCTCCTCTGCCACCCAGCACACTCCTCTTCCATCCCGCACACTTGCTGCATTCAGCACACTCCTCCACCATCCAGCACCTTTCTCCGCCACCCAGAACATTCCTCCTCCACCTAGCATACTCCTCCAAATTCCAGCACAATCCTCCTCCACTCAGCTCCCTCCTCCCCCATCCAATACACTTCTCCTAATTCCAGCACACTCCTCCTCCATCGACCACACTCCTCCTCCATTCAGCACACTCCTCCTCCATTCACAACACTCCTCCTCCATTCAGCTCCCTCCTACCCTCCTCCTCCATATAGCACACTCCTCCATTCAGCACACTCCTCCATTCACAACACTCCTCCTCCATTCAGCACCCACCTACCCTCCTCCTCCATATACCACACTCCTCCATTCAGCACACTCCTCCATTCACAACACTCCTCCTCCATTCAGCACCCTCCTCCTCCATATAGCACACTCCTCCATATAGCACACTCCTCCATTCAGCACATTCATCCTCCATGCACCTCACCTTCCTCCATTAAGCACACTCCTCCATCCAGCACACTCCTTCTCCACCCACCACACTCCTCCTCCATTCAGCACACTGCTCCTCCATCCAGCATACTTCTCCGCCATTGAGGCCATTCCTCCTCCATTCAGCACACTCCTCCTCCATTCAGCACACTCCTCCACCATTCAGCACACTTCTCCTCCATTCATGACACTCCTCCTCCATTCAGCACCCTCCTCCTCCATTCAGCACACTCCTCCTCCATTCACAACACTCCTCCTCCATTCAGCACCCTCCTACCCTCCTCCTCCATATAGCACACTCCTCCATTCAGCACACTCCTCCATTCACAACACTCCTCCTCCATTCAGCACCCTCCTCCTCCATATAGCACACTCCTCCATATAGCACACTCCTCCATTCAGCACATTCATCCTCCATCCACCTCCCCTTCCTCCATTCAGCACACTCCTCCATCCAGCACACTCCTTCTCCACCCACCACACTCCTCCTCCATTCAGCACACTGCTCCTTCATCCAGCATACTTCTCCGCCATTGAGGCCATTCCTCCTCCATTCAGCACACTCTTCCTCAATCCAGCATACTCCTCCTCCATTCAATACACTCCTCCTCCTTTCACCACACTCCTCCTCCATTCAGCACACTCCTAATCCAACCAGCACTCTCCTCCTCCACCCAGCACACTCCTCCCCCATCCAGCACACTCCTCCACCACTCAGAGCACTCCTCCTCCATTCAGCACACTCCTCCTCCATTCATGACACTCTTCCTCCATTCAGCACCCTCCTCCTCCATTCAGCACACTTCTCCTCCATTCATCACACTCCATCTCCACTCAGCACACTCCTCCATTCAGCACATCCCTCCTCCATCCTGCACTCATCCTCCATCCACCACCCTCTTCCTACATCCTGCACACTCCTCCACCCAGCACACTCCTCCTCTATCCTGCTCACTCCTCCTCCATCCAACACACTCCTCCCCCATCCAGCACATTCCTCCTCTATCCAGCACACTCCTCCTCCACCCAGCACTCTCCTCCTCCGCCCAGCACCCTCCTCCACCTCCCAGCACCCTCCTCCACCTCACAGCACACTCCTCCGCCACCAGCACACTCCTCCTCCACCTCCCAGCACACTCGAACTCCACCCAGTACACTCCTTCTCTATCCAGCTCCCGCCTCCCCCATCCAGCACGCTCCTCCGCCACCCAGCACCCTCCTCCACCTCCCAGCACCCTCCTCCACCTCCCAGCACACTCCTCCGCCACCAGCACACTCCTCCTCCACCCAGCACACTCCTCCTCCACCCAGCACACTCCTCCCGCATCCAGCACATTTCTCCTAATTCCAGCACACTCCTCCTCCATCGAGCACACTCCTCCTCCATTCATCAGACTCCTCCTCCATTCAGCACCCTCCTGCTCCACAAAGCACACTCCTCCATTCAGCACACTCCTCCTCCACTCAGTACACTCCTCCTCCATTCAGCACACTCCTCCTCCATCCAGCACACTCCTCCTCCATTCAGCACACTCCTCCTCCACTCAGTACACTCCTCCTCCACTCAGTACACTCCTCCTCCACCCACCACACTCTTACTCATTTCAGCACACTCCTCCTCCATTCAATACACTCCTCCTCCATCCAGCACACTCCAACTCCACCCAGTACACTCCTTCCTCCGTCCAGCACACTCCTCCTCCATCACGCACTGTCCTCCTCCATCCAGCACCGTCCTCCTCCATTCAGAACACTCCTCCTCCACCAAGCACACTCCTCCTCCACCCAGCACACTCCTCCCGCATCCAGCACATTTCTCCTAATTCCAGCACACTCCTCCTCCATCGAGCACACTCCTCCCCCATTCATCAGACTCCTCCTCCACCCACCACACTTTTCCTTCAACCAGCACACTCCAACTCCACCCAGTACACTCCTTCTCTATCCAGCTCCCGCCTCCCTCATCCAGCACGCTCCTCCGCCACGCAGCACCCTCCTCCACCTCCCAGCACACTCCTGCTCTACAAAGCACACTCCTCCATTCAGCACACTCTTCCTCCACTCAGCACACTCCTCCTACATTCAGCACACTCCTCCTCCACCCACCACACTCTTCCTCATTTCAGCACACTCCTCCTCCATCCAGCACACTCCTCCTCCATTCAGCACACTCCTCCTCCACCCACCACACTCTTCCTCATTTCAGCACACTCCTCCTCCATTCAATACACTCCTCCTCCATTCAGCACACTCCTCCGCCACCCACCACACTCTTCCTCAATTCAGCACACTGTTCCTCCATTCAGCACACCCCTCCTCCACCCAGCACACTCCTCCTCTATCCAGCACGTTCCTCCTCCATCCAGCACACTCCTCCTCCATTCAATACGATCCTCCGCCATCCAGCACACTCCAACTCCACCCAGTACACTCCTCCTCCATCCAGCACACTCCTCCTCCGTCCTGCACACTCCTCCTCCATTCAGCACACTCCTCCTCCATCCAGCACATCCCTCCTCCATTCAGCACACTCCTGCACCACCCAGCACACTCCTCCTCCACCCATCACACTCCTTCTCCATCCAGTACACACCTCCTCCATCCAGCACACTCTGTTCTCCATCGACCACACTCCTCCCCCATCCAGCACACTCCTCCTCCAACCAGATCACTCCTCCTCCATTCAGCACACTCCTCCTCCATTCAGCACACTCCTCCTCCACCCACCACACTCTTCCTCATTTCAGCACACTCCTCCTCCATTCAATACACTCCTCCTCCATTCAGCACACTCCTCCGCCACCCACCACACTCTTCCTCAATTCAGCACACTGTTCCTCCATTCAGCATACCCCTCCTCCACCCAGCACACTCCTCCTCTATCCAGCACGTTCCTCCTCCATCCAGCACACTCCTCCTCCATTCAATACGATCCTCCGCCATCCAGCACACTCCAACTCCACCCAGTACACTCCTCCTCCATCCAGCACACTCCTCCTCCGTCCTGCACACTCCTCCTCCATTCAGCACACTCCTCCTCCATCCAGCACATCCCTCCTCCATTCAGCACACTCCTGCACCACCCAGCACACTCCTCCTCCACCCATCACACTCCTTCTCCATCCAGTACACACCTCCTCCATCCAGCACACTCTGTTCTCCATCGACCACACTCCTCCCCCATCCAGCACACTCCTCCTCCAACCAGATCACTCCTCCTCCATTCAGCACACTCCTCCTCCATTCATCACACTCCTCCTCCATTCAGCACACTCCTCCTCCATTCAGCAGACTCCTCCTCCATTCAGCACACTCCTCCTCCAACCAGATCACTCCTCCTCCATTCAGCACACTCCTCCTCCATTCAGCACACTCCTCCTCCATCCAGCACACTCCAACTCCATTCAGCACACTCCTCCTCTATCCAGCACACTCCTGCTCCATCCAACACCCTCCTTTCCCACCCGGCATACTCCTCCTCCGTCCAGTACTCTCCTCTTCCATTGAGGCCATTCCTCCTCGATTCAGCACTCTCCTCTTCCATTGAGGCCATTCCTCCTCGATTCAGCACTCTCCTCTGCCACCCAGCACACTCCTCCTCCATCCGGGACTCCATTCCTCAATCCCACACACACCTTCTCCATTCAGTGTCCTTCTCCACGCATCACACTCCTCCTCCATTCAGCACACTGCTCCCCCATCCAGCACACTCCTCCTCCATTGAGGCCAATCCTCCTCCATTCAGCACACCCCTCCTCCACCCAGCACACCCCTCCTCCATCCCGCACACTCCTCCTCCATCCCGCACTGACCTCCTCCATCCAGCACATTCCTCCTCCATCCAGCACACTCCTCCTCCATTCAGACCATTCCTCCTCCACCCAGCACACTCCTCCTCTATCCAGCACGTTCCTCCTCCATCCAGCACACTCATCCTCCATCCAGCACACTCATCCTCCATCCAGCACGTTCCTCCTCCATCCAGTACCCTCCTCCTCCACCCACCACACTCCTCCTCTATCCAGCACGTTCCTCCTCCACCCACCACACTCCTCCTCTATCCAGCACGTTCCTCCTCCATCCAGTACCCTCCTCCTCCACCCACCACACTCCTCCTCTATCCAGCACACTCCTCCTCCACCCAGCACTCTCCTCCTCCGCCCACCACACTCCTCCTCTATCCAGCACACTCCTCCTCCACCCAGCACACTCCTCCTCCACCCAGCACTCTCCTCCTCCGCCCACCACACTCCTCCTCTATCCAGCACACTCCTCCTCCACCCAGCACTCACCTCCTCCGCCCACCACACTCCTCCTCTATCCAGCACACTCCTCCTCCACCCAGCACTCACCTCCTCCACCCACCACACTTTTCCTCCAACCAGCACACTCCAACTCCACCCAGTACAGTCCTTCTCTATCCAGCACCCGCCTCCGCCACCCAGCACCCTCCTCCACCTCCCAGCACCCTCCCCCACCTCCCAGCACACTCCTCCGCCACCAGCACACTCCTCCTCCACCCAGCACACTCCTCCACCCAGCACACTCCTCCTCCACCCAGCACACTCCTCCCGCATCCAGAACACTTCTCCTAATTCCAGCACACTCCTCCTCCATCGAGCACACTCCTCCTCCATTCATCACACTCCTCCTCCATTCAGCACCCCCCTGCTCCACAAAGCACACTCCTCCATTCAGCACACTCCTCCTCCACTCAGTACACTCCTCCTCCACTCAGTACACTCCTCCTCCATTCAGCACACTCCTCCTCCACCCACCACACTCTTCCTCATTTCAGCACACTCCAACTCCATTCAATACACTCCTCCTCCATCCAGCACACTCCAACTCCACCCAGTACACTCCTCCTCCATCCAGCACTGTCCACCTCCATCCAGCACCGTCCTCCTCCATTCAGAACACTGCTCCTCCATCCAGCACACTCCTCCTCCATTGAGGCCAATCCTCCTCAATTCAGCACACTCCTCCTCCATTCAGCACTCTCCTCCTCGACTCAGCACACTCCTCCTCCATTGAGGCCAATCCTCCTCAATTCAGCAAACTCCTCCTCCATCCCGCACACTCCTCCTCCATCCAGCACACTCCTCCTCTATCCAGCACTCTCTCCTCCACCCACTACACTCCTCCTCTATCCACCACACTCCTCCTCCACCCAGCACTCTCTCCTCTACCCACCACACTCCTCCTCTATCCAGCACACTCCTCCTCCACCCAGCACTCTCTCCTCCACCCACCACACTCCTCCTCTATCCACCACACTCCTCCTCCACCCAGCACTCTCCTCCTCTGCCCACCACACTCCTCTTCTATCCAGCACACTCCTCCTCTATCCAGCACACTCCTCCTCTATCCTGCACACTCCTCCTCCATTCAGCACACTCTTCCTCATTTCAGCACACTCCTCCTCCATTCAATACACTCCTCCTCCATCACGCACTGTCCACCTCCATCCAGCACCGTCCTCCTCCATTCAGAACACTTCTCCTCCATCCAGCACACTCCTCCTCCATTGAGGCCAATCCTCCTCCATTCAGCACACTCCTCCTCCATCCAGCACACTCATCCTCCATCCAGCACACTCCTCCTCTATCCAGCACGTTCGTCCTCCATCCAGCACATGCCTCCTCCATTCAGCACTCTCTTCCTCAATTCAGCACACTCCTCCTCCATTCAGCACTCTCCTCCTCGATCAGCACACTCCTCCTCCATTCAGCACTCTCCTCCTCGATCAGCAAACTCCACCTCCATTCAGGCCATTCCTCCTCCACCCAGCACACTTAGCCTCCATCCAGCACATGCCTCCTCCATCCAGCACTCTCCTCCGCCACCAAGCACTCTCCTCCGCCACCCACCACACTCTTCCTCATTTCAGCACACTCCTCCTCCATCCCGCACACTCCTCCTCCATTCAGCACACTCCTCCTCCATTCAGCACACTCCTCCTCCACCCAGCACTCTCCTCCGCCACCCACCACACACCTCCTCAATCCAGCACACTCCTCCTCCACCCAGCACTCTCCTCCTCCACCCACCACACTCCTCCTCTATCCAGCACACTCCTCCTCCACCCAGCACTCTCCTCCTCCGCCCACCACACTCCTCCTCTATCCAGTACACTCCTCCTCCATCCAGCACTGTCCACCTCCATCCAGCACCGTCCTCCTCCATTCAGAACACTGCTCCTCCATCCAGCACACTCCTCCTCCATTGAGGCCAATCCTCCTCAATTCAGCACACTCCTCCTCCATTCAGCACTCTCCTCCTCGATTCAGCACACTCCTCCTCCATTGAGGCCAATCCTCCTCAATTCAGCAAACTCCTCCTCCATCCCGCACACTCCTCCTCCATCCAGCACACTCCTCCTCTATCCAGCACACTCCAACTCCACCCAGTACACTCCTCCTCTATCCAGCACCCGCCACCCCATCCAGCACTCTCTCCTCCACCCACTACACTCCTCCTCTATCCACCACACTCCTCCTCCACCCAGCACTCTCTCCTCTACCCACCACACTCCTCCTCTATCCAGCACACTCCTCCTCCACCCAGCACTCTCTCCTCCACCCACCACACTCCTCCTCTATCCACCACACTCCTCCTCCACCCAGCACTCTCCTCCTCTGCCCACCACACTCCTCCTCTATCCAGCACACTCCTCCTCTATCCAGCACACTCCTCCTCTACCCTGCACACTCCTCCTCCATTCAGCACACTCTTCCTCATTTCAGCACACTCCTCCTCCATTCAATACACTCCTCCTCCATCACGCACTGTCCACCTCCATCCAGCACCGTCCTCCTCCATTCAGAACACTTCTCCTCCATCCAGCACACTCCTCCTCCATTGAGGCCAATCCTCCTCCATCCAGCACACTCATCCTCCATCCAGCACACTCCTCCTCTATCCAGCACGTTCGTCCTCCATCCAGCACATGCCTCCTCCATTCAGCACTCTCTTCCTCAATTCAGCACACTCCTCCTCCATTCAGCACTCTCCTCCTCGATCAGCACACTCCTCCTCCATTCAGCACTCTCCTCCTCGATCAGCACACTCCTCCTCCATTCAGGTCATTCCTCCTCCACCCAGCACACTCAGCCTCCATCCAGCACATGCCTCCTCCATCCAGCACTCTCCTCCGCCACCCAGCACTCTCCTCCGCCACCCACCACACTCTTCCTCATTTCAGCACACTCCTCCTCCATCCCGCACACTCCTCCTCCATTCAGCACACTCCTCCTCCATTCAGCACACTCCTCCTCCACCCAGCACTCTCCTCCGCCACCCACCACACACCTCCTCAATCCAGCACACTCCTCCTCCACCCAGTACTCTCCTCCTCCACCCACCACACTCCTCCTCTATCCAGCACACTCCTCCTCCACCCAGCACTCTCCTCCTCCATCCAGCACACTCCTCCTCCACCCAGCACTCTCCTCATCCATCCAGCACCCTCCTCCTCCATCCGGCACACTCCTCCTCCATCCGGCACACTTCTCCTCCATCCAGCACCCTCCTCCTCCATCCAGCACGCTCCTCCTCCATCCGGCACACTCCTCCTCCATTCAGCACACTCCTCCATTCAGCACACTCTTCCTCCACTCAGCACACTCCTCCTCCACCCACCACACTCTTCCTCATTTCAGCACACTCCTCCTCCATTCAATACACTCCTCCTCCATCCAGCACACTCCACCTCCATCCCGCACTGTCCTCCTCCATTCAGAACACTGCTCCTCCATCCAGCACACTCCTCCTCCATCCCGCACTGTCCTCCTCCATCCAGCACCCTCCTCCTCTATCCAGCACACTCCTCCATTCAGCACACTCTTCCTCCACTCAGTACACTCCTACTCCATTCAGCACACTCCTCCTCGATTCAGCACACTCCTTCTCCATTCAGGCCATTCCTCCTCCGCCTAGCACACTCCTCCTCTACCCAGCACCCTCCTCCTCTATCCACCACACTCTTCCTCCATCCAGCACACTCCTCCTCCATCCTGCACACTCTTCCTCCATCCAGCACACTCCTCCTCCATTCAGCACACTCCTCCTCCATCCAGCACCCTCCTCCTCCATCCGGCACACTCCTCCTCCATCACGCACCCTCCTCCCCCATCCAGCACCCTCCTCCTCCATCCAGCACACTCCTCCTCCATCCGACACACTCCTCCTCCATCCCGCACACTCCTCCTCCATCCCCCACACTCCTCCGTCCTGCACACTCCTCCTCCATGCGGCACACTCCTCCTCCATCCCGCACACACCTCCTCCATGCGGCACACTCCTCCTCCAGGCGGCACCCTCCTCCTCCATCCCGCACTCTTCTCCATCCAACACACTCGTCCTCCATCCCGCTCACTCCTCCATCCTGCACACTCCTCCTCCATGCGGCACACTCCTCCTCCATCCCGCACACTCCTCCTCCATGCGGCACACTCCTCCTCCAGGCGGCACCCTCCTCCTCCATCCCGCACTCTTCTCCATCCAACACACTCGTCCTCCATCCCGCACACTCCTCCATCCAGCACACTCGTCCTCCAGGCGGCACCCGCCTCCTCCATCCCGTACTCTCCTCCTCCATCCGACAAACTCCTCCTCCATCCCGTACTCTCCTCCTCCACCCAGCACACTCAGCCTCCATCCAGCACATGCCTCCTCCATCCAGCACTCTCCTCCGCCACCCAGCACTCTCCTCCGCCACCCACCACACTCTTCCTCATTTCAGCACACTCCTCCTCCATCCCGCACACTCCTCCTCCATTCAGCACACTCCTCCTCCATTCAGCACACTCCTCCTCCACCCAGCACTCTCCTCCGCCACCCACCACACACCTCCTCAATCCAGCACACTCCTCCTCCACCCAGTACTCTCCTCCTCCACCCACCACACTCCTCCTCTATCCAGCACACTCCTCCTCCACCCAGCACTCTCCTCCTCCATCCAGCACACTCCTCCTCCACCCAGCACTCTCCTCATCCATCCAGCACCCTCCTCCTCCATCCAGCACCCTCCTCCTCCATCCGGCACACTCCTCCTCCATCACGCACCCTCCTCCCCCATCCAGCACCCTCCTCCTCCATCCAGCACACTCCTCCTCCATCCGACACACTCCTCCTCCATCCCGCACACTCCTCCTCCATCCCCCACACTCCTCCATCCTGCACACTCCTCCTCCATTCAGCACACTCCTCCTCCATCCAGCACCCTCCTCCTCCATCCGGCACACTCCTCCTCCATCACGCACCCTCCTCCCCCATCCAGCACCCTCCTCCTCCATCCAGCACACTCCTCCTCCATCCGACACACTCCTCCTCCATCCCGCACACTCCTCCTCCATCCCCCACACTCCTCCATCCTGCACACTCCTCCTCCAGGCGGCACCCTCCTCCTCCATCCCGCACTCTTCTCCATCCAACACACTCGTCCTCCATCCCGCTCACTCCTCCATCCTGCACACTCCTCCTCCATGCGGCACACTCCTCCTCCATCCCGCACACTCCTCCTCCATGCGGCACACTCCTCCTCCAGGCGGCACCCTCCTCCTCCATCCCGCACTCTTCTCCATCCAACACACTCGTCCTCCATCCCGCACACTCCTCCATCCAGCACACTCGTCCGCCAGGCGGCACCCTCCTCCTCCATCCCGTACTCTCCTCCTCCATCCGACAAACTCCTCCTCCATCCCGTACTCTCCTCCTCCACCCAGCACACTCAGCCTCCATCCAGCACATGCCTCCTCCATCCAGCACTCTCCTCCGCCACCCAGCACTCTCCTCCGCCACCCACCACACTCTTCCTCATTTCAGCACACTCCTCCTCCATCCCGCACACTCCTCCTCCATTCAGCACACTCCTCCTCCATTCAGCACACTCCTCCTCCACCCAGCACTCTCCTCCGCCACCCACCACACACCTCCTCAATCCAGCACACTCCTCCTCCACCCAGTACTCTCCTCCTCCACCCACCACACTCCTCCTCTATCCAGCACACTCCTCCTCCACCCAGCACTCTCCTCCTCCATCCAGCACACTCCTCCTCCACCCAGCACTCTCCTCATCCATCCAGCACCCTCCTCCTCCATCCGGCACACTCCTCCTCCATCCGGCACACTTCTCCTCCATCCAGCACCCTCCTCCTCCATCCAGCACCCTCCTCCTCCACCCGGCACACTCCTCCTCCATTCAGCACACTCCTCCATTCAGCACACTCTTCCTCCACTCAGCACACTCCTCCTCCATCCACCACACTCTTCCTCATTTCAGCACACTCCTCCTCCATTCAATACACTCCTCCTCCATCCAGCACACTCCACCTCCATCCCGCACTGTCCTCCTCCATTCAGAACACTGCTCCTCCATCCAGCACACTCCTCCTCCATCCCGCACTGTCCTCCTCCATCCAGCACCCTCCTCCTCTATCCAGCACACTCCTCCATTCAGCACACTCTTCCTCCACTCAGTACACTCCTCCTCCATTCAGCACACTCCTCCTCGATTCAGCACACTCCTTCTCCATTCAGGCCATTCCTCCTCCGCCTAGCACACTCCTCCTCTACCCAGCACCCTCCTCCTCTATCCACCACACTCTTCCTCCATCCAGCACACTCCTCCTCCATCCTGCACACTCTTCCTCCATCCAGCACACTCCTCCTCCATTCAGCACACTCCTCCTCCATCCAGCACCCTCCTCCTCCATCCAGCACACTCCTCCTCCATCACGCACCCTCCTCCCCCATCCAGCACCCTCCTCCTCCATCCAGCACACTCCTCCTCCATCCGACACACTCCTCCTCCATCCCGCACACTCCTCCTCCATCCCCCACACTCCTCCATCCTGCACACTCCTCCTCCATGCGGCACACTCCTCCTCCATCCCGCACACACCTCCTCCATGCGGCACACTCCTCCTCCAGGCGGCACCCTCCTCCTCCATCCCGCACTCTTCTCCATCCAACACACTCGTCCTCCATCCCGCTCACTCTTCCATCCTGCACACTCCTCCTCCATGCGGCACACTCCTCCTCCATCCCGCACACTCCTCCTCCATGCGGCACACTCCTCCTCCAGGCGGCACCCTCCTCCTCCATCCCGCACTCTTCTCCATCCAACACACTCGTCCTCCATCCCGCACACTCCTCCATCCAGCACACTCGTCCTCCAGGCGGCACCCGCCTCCTCCATCCCGTACTCTCCTCCTCCATCCAGCACACTACTCCTCCATCCCGCGCCCTCCTCCTCCATTCAGCACCCTCCTCCTCCATTCAGCACACTCCTCCTCCATCCCGCACACTCCTCCTCCATCCCCCACACTCCTCCTCCATGCGGTACACTCCTCCTCCATCCCGCACACTCCTCCTCCATCCAACACACTCGTCCTCCATCCCGCACACTCCTCCATCCAGCACACTCCTCCTCCATCCAGCACACTACTCCTCCATCCCGCACCCTCCTCCATCCAGCACCCTTCTCCTACATCCCGCACTCTCGTCCTCCATCCGGAACCCTCCTCCTCCATCCGGCACACACCTCCACCATCCCGCACACTCCTCCTCCATCCGGCACCCTCCTCCTCCATCCGGCACACTCCTCCTCCATCCTGCACCCTCCTCCTCCATCCAGCACCCTCCTCCTCCATCCGGCACACTCCTCCTCCATCCGGCATACTCCTCCTCCATCCGGCATACTCCTCCTCCATCCCGCACCCTCCTCCCCGATCCAGCACCCTCCTCCTCTACCCAGCGCACTCCTCCTCCATCCCGCACACTCCTCCTCCATCCAGCACACCTCTCCTCCATCCAGCACCCTCCTCCTCCACTTAGCACACTCCTCCTCCATTCTGCACACTCCTCCTCCATTCATCACACTCCTCCTCCGTCCGGTACACTCCTCCCCCATCCAGCACACCTCTCCTCCATCCAGCACCCTCCTCCTCCACTCAGCACACTCCTCCTCCATTCTGCACACTCCTCCTCCATTCATCACACTCCTCCTCCGTCCGGTACACTCCTCCTCCATCCAGCACACTCCTCCCCATCCAGCACCCTCCTCCACCCAGCACCCTCCTCCACCCAGCACACTCCTCCATCCAGGACACCCTGCCTCAATCCAGCACACAGCTACTCCATTCAGCACATTCGTCCTCCATCCAGCACACTCTCCTCCATGCAGCACACTCCTCCTCCTCACAGCATCCTCCTCCATGCAGCACACTCCTCCTCCATGCAGCACACTCCTTCTCCATGCAGCACACTCCTCCTCCATTCAGCACACTCCTCCCCATCCAGCACCCTCCTCCACCCAGCACCCTCCTCCACCCAGCACACTCCTCCATCCAGGACACCCTGCCTCAATCCAGCACACAGCTACTCCATTCAGCACATTCGTCCTCCATCCAGCACACTCTCCTCCATGCAGCACACTCCTCCTCCTCACAGCATCCTCCTCCATGCAGCACACTCCTCCTCCATGCAGCACACTCCTCCTCCATCCAGCACACTCCTCCTCCATCCCGCACACTCCTCCTCCATCTCGCACGCTCCTCCTCCACCCAGCATACTACTTCTCCATCCAGCACACTCTCCTCCATCCAGCACATTCCTCCTCCATCCCGCACACTCCTCCTCCATCCCGCACACTCCTCCTCCATCCCGCACACTCCTCCTCCATCCAGCACACTCCTCCTCCATGCAGCACACTCCTCCTCCATCCAGCACACTCCTCCTCCATCCCGCACACTCCTCCTCCATCCCGCACACTCCTCCTCCATCCAGCACGCTCCTCCTCCATCCCGCACACTGCTCCTCCATTCAGCACACTCCTCCTCCATCCAGCACACTCCTCCTCCATCCCGCACACTCCTCCTCCATCCAGCACACTCCTCCTCCATCCCGCACACTCCTCCTCCATCCCGCACACTCCTCCTCCATCCAGCACACTCCTCCTCCATCCTGCACACTCTTCCTCCATCCAGCACACTCCTCCTCCATTCAGCACACTCCTCCTCCATCCAGCACCCTCCTCCTCCATCCGGCACACTCCTACTCCATCACGCACCCTCCTCCCCCATCCAGCACCCTCCTCCTCCATCCAGCACACTCCTCCTCCATCCGACACACTCCTCCTCCATCCCGCACACTCCTCCTCCATCCCCCACACTCCTCCATCCTGCACACTCCTCCTCCATGCGGCACACTCCTCCTCCATCCCGCACACACCTCCTCCATGCGGCACACTCCTCCTCCAGGCGGCACCCTCCTCCTCCATCCCGCACTCTTCTCCATCCAACACACTCGTCCTCCATTCCGCTCACTCCTCCATCCTGCACACTCCTCCTCCATGCGGCACACTCCTCCTCCATCCCGCACACTCCTCCTCCATGCGGCACACTCCTCCTCCAGGCGGCACCCTCCTCCTCCATCCCGCACTCTTCTCCATCCAACACACTCGTCCTCCATCCCGCACACTCCTCCATCCAGCACACTCGTCCTCCAGGCGGCACCCGCCTCCTCCATCCCGTACTCTCCTCCTCCATCCAGCACACTACTCCTCCATCCCGCGCCCTCCTCCTCCATTCAGCACCCTCCTCCTCCATTCAGCACACTCCTCCTCCATCCCGCACACTCCTCCTCCATCCCCCACACTCCTCCTCCATGCGGTACACTCCTCCTCCATCCCGCACACTCCTCCTCCATCCAACACACTCGTCCTCCATCCCGCACACTCCTCCATCCAGCACACTCCTCCTCCATCCAGCACACTACTCCTCCATCCCGCACCCTCCTCCATCCAGCACCCTTCTCCTACATCCCGCACTCTCGTCCTCCATCCGGAACCCTCCTCCTCCATCCGGCACACACCTCCACCATCCCGCACACTCCTCCTCCATCCGGCACCCTCCTCCTCCATCCGGCACACTCCTCCTCCATCCTGCACCCTCCTCCTCCATCCAGCACCCTCCTCCTCCATCCGGCACACTCCTCCTCCATCCGGCATACTCCTCCTCCATCCGGCATACTCCTCCTCCATCCCGCACCCTCCTCCCCGATCCAGCACCCTCCTCCTCTACCCAGCGCACTCCTCCTCCATCCCGCACACTCCTCCTCCATCCAGCACACCTCTCCTCCATCCAGCACCCTCCTCCTCCACTTAGCACACTCCTCCTCCATTCTGCACACTCCTCCTCCATTCATCACACTCCTCCTCCGTCCGGTACACTCCTCCTCCATCCAGCACACCTCTCCTCCATCCAGCACCCTCCTCCTCCACTCAGCACACTCCTCCTCCATTCTGCACACTCCTCCTCCATTCATCACACTCCTCCTCCGTCCGGTACACTCCTCCTCCATCCAGCACACTCCTCCCCATCCAGCACCCTCCTCCACCCAGCACCCTCCTCCACCCAGCACACTCCTCCATCCAGGACACCCTGCCTCAATCCAGCACACAGCTACTCCATTCAGCACATTCGTCCTCCATCCAGCACACTCTCCTCCATGCAGCACACTCCTCCTCCTCACAGCATCCTCCTCCATGCAGCACACTCCTCCTCCATGCAGCACACTCCTTCTCCATGCAGCACACTCCTCCTCCATTCAGCACACTCCTCCCCATCCAGCACCCTCCTCCACCCAGCACCCTCCTCCACCCAGCACACTCCTCCATCCAGGACACCCTGCCTCAATCCAGCACACAGCTACTCCATTCAGCACATTCGTCCTCCATCCAGCACACTCTCCTCCATGCAGCACACTCCTCCTCCTCACAGCATCCTCCTCCATGCAGCACACTCCTCCTCCATGCAGCACACTCCTCCTCCATCCAGCACACTCCTCCTCCATCCCGCACACTCCTCCTCCATCTCGCACGCTCCTCCTCCACCCAGCATACTACTTCTCCATCCAGCACACTCTCCTCCATCCAGCACATTCCTCCTCCATCCCGCACACTCCTCCTCCATCCCGCACACTCCTCCTCCATCCCGCACACTCCTCCTCCATCCAGCACACTCCTCCTCCATGCAGCACACTCCTCCTCCATCCAGCACACTCCTCCTCCATCCCGCACACTCCTCCTCCATCCCGCACACTCCTCCTCCATCCAGCACGCTCCTCCTCCATCCCGCACACTGCTCCTCCATTCAGCACACTCCTCCTCCATCCAGCACACTCCTCCTCCATCCCGCACACTCCTCCTCCATCCAGCACACTCCTCCTCCATCCCGCACACTCCTCCTCCATCCCGCACACTCCTCCTCCATCCAGCACACTCCTCCTCCATCCTGCACACTCTTCCTCCATCCAGCACACTCCTCCTCCATTCAGCACACTCCTCCTCCATCCAGCACCCTCCTCCTCCATCCGGCACACTCCTCCTCCATCACGCACCCTCCTCCCCCATCCAGCACCCTCCTCCTCCATCCAGCACACTCCTCCTCCATCCGACACACTCCTCCTCCATCCCGCACACTCCTCCTCCATCCCCCACACTCCTCCATCCTGCACACTCCTCCTCCATGCGGCACACTCCTCCTCCATCCCGCACACACCTCCTCCATGCGGCACACTCCTCCTCCAGGCGGCACCCTCCTCCTCCATCCCGCACTCTTCTCCATCCAACACACTCGTCCTCCATCCCGCTCACTCCTCCATCCTGCACACTCCTCCTCCATGCGGCACACTCCTCCTCCATCCCGCACACTCCTCCTCCATGCGGCACACTCCTCCTCCAGGCGGCACCCTCCTCCTCCATCCCGCACTCTTCTCCATCCAACACACTCGTCCTCCATCCCGCACACTCCTCCATCCAGCACACTCGTCCTCCAGGCGGCACCCGCCTCCTCCATCCCGTACTCTCCTCCTCCATCCAGCACACTACTCCTCCATCCCGCGCCCTCCTCCTCCATTCAGCACCCTCCTCCTCCATTCAGCACACTCCTCCTCCATCCCGCACACTCCTCCTCCATCCCCCACACTCCTCCTCCATGCGGTACACTCCTCCTCCATCCCGCACACTCCTCCTCCATCCAACACACTCGTCCTCCATCCCGCACACTCCTCCATCCAGCACACTCCTCCTCCATCCAGCACACTACTCCTCCATCCCGCACCCTCCTCCATCCAGCACCCTTCTCCTACATCCCGCACTCTCGTCCTCCATCCGGAACCCTCCTCCTCCATCCGGCACACACCTCCACCATCCCGCACACTCCTCCTCCATCCGGCACCCTCCTCCTCCATCCGGCACACTCCTCCTCCATCCTGCACCCTCCTCCTCCATCCAGCACCCTCCTCCTCCATCCGGCACACTCCTCCTCCATCCGGCATACTCCTCCTCCATCCGGCATACTCCTCCTCCATCCCGCACCCTCCTCCCCGATCCAGCACCCTCCTCCTCTACCCAGCGCACTCCTCCTCCATCCCGCACACTCCTCCTCCATCCAGCACACCTCTCCTCCATCCAGCACCCTCCTCCTCCACTTAGCACACTCCTCCTCCATTCTGCACACTCCTCCTCCATTCATCACACTCCTCCTCCGTCCGGTACACTCCTCCTCCATCCAGCACACCTCTCCTCCATCCAGCACCCTCCTCCTCCACTCAGCACACTCCTCCTCCATTCTGCACACTCCTCCTCCATTCATCACACTCCTCCTCCGTCCGGTACACTCCTCCTCCATCCAGCACACTCCTCCCCATCCAGCACCCTCCTCCACCCAGCACCCTCCTCCACCCAGCACACTCCTCCATCCAGGACACCCTGCCTCAATCCAGCACACAGCTACTCCATTCAGCACATTCGTCCTCCATCCAGCACACTCTCCTCCATGCAGCACACTCCTCCTCCTCACAGCATCCTCCTCCATGCAGCACACTCCTCCTCCATGCAGCACACTCCTTCTCCATGCAGCACACTCCTCCTCCATTCAGCACACTCCTCCCCATCCAGCACCCTCCTCCACCCAGCACCCTCCTCCACCCAGCACACTCCTCCATCCAGGACACCCTGCCTCAATCCAGCACACAACTACTCCATTCAGCACATTCGTCCTCCATCCAGCACACTCTCCTCCATGCAGCACACTCCTCCTCCTCACAGCATCCTCCTCCATGCAGCACACTCCTCCTCCATGCAGCACACTCCTCCTCCATCCAGCACACTCCTCCTCCATCCCGCACACTCCTCCTCCATCCCGCACGCTCCTCCTCCACCCAGCATACTACTTCTCCATCCAGCACACTCTCCTCCATCCAGCACATTCCTCCTCCATCCCGCACACTCCTCCTCCATCCCGCACACTCCTCCTCCATCCCGCACACTCCTCCTCCATCCAGCACACTCCTCCTCCATGCAGCACACTCCTCCTCCATCCAGCACACTCCTCCTCCATCCCGCACACTCCTCCTCCATCCCGCACACTCCTCCTCCATCCAGCACGCTCCTCCTCCATCCCGCACACTGCTCCTCCATTCAGCACACTCCTCCTCCATCCAGCACACTCCTCCTCCATCCCGCACACTCCTCCTCCATCCAGCACACTCCTCCTCCATCCCGCACACTCCTCCTCCATCCCGCACGCTCCTCCTCCACCCAGCATACTACTTCTCCATCCAGCACACTCTCCTCCATCCAGCACATTCCTCCTCCATCCAGCACCGTCCTCCTCCACCCTACACGCTCCTCCTCCACTCAGCACACTCCAGCCCATACAGCACACTCCTCCTCCACCCAGATCACTCCTCCTTGAACCAGCACACTCCTCCTCTATCCAGCACCCTCCTCCTCCATCCAGCACAAACCTCACACATCCAACACACTCCTCCTCCATCCAACACACTCCTCCTCCATCCAGCACAAACCTCACACATCCAGCATACTCCTCCTCCACTCAGCACACTTCTCCTCCATTCTGCATGCTCCTCCATTCATCCCACTCCTCCTCAATCCAGTAAACTCCTCTTCGATTTGGCACACTTATCCTCCATTCGGCACACTCCTTCTCCATCCAGCACCCTCCTCTGCCACCCAGCACACTCCTCTTCCATCCCGCACACTTGCTGCATTCAGCACACTCCTCCACCATCCAGCACCTTTCTCCGCCACCCAGAACATTCCTCCTCCACCTAGCATACTCCTCCAAATTCCAGCACAATCCTCCTCCACTCAGCTCCCTCCTCCCCCATCCAATACACTTCTCCTAATTCCAGCACACTCCTCCTCCATCGACCACACTCCTCCTCCATTCAGCACACTCCTCCTCCATCGACCACACTCCTCCTCCATTCAGCACACTCCTCCTCCATTCACAACACTCCTCCTCCATTCAGCACCCTCCTCCTCCATATAGCACACTCCTCCATTCAGCACACTCCTCCTCCATTCACAACACTCCTCCTCCATTCAGCACCCTCCTCCTCCATATAGCACACTCCTCCATATAGCACACTCCTCCATTCAGCACATTCATCCTCCATCCACCTCCCCTTCCTCCATTCAGCACACTCCTCCATCCAGCACACTCCTTCTCCACCCACCACACTCCTCCTCCATTCAGCACACTGCTCCTCCATCCAGCATACTTCTCCGCCATTGAGGCCATTCCTCCTCCATTCAGCACACTCCTCCTCCATTCAGCACACTCCTCCTCCATTCAGCACACTTCTCCTCCATTCATGACACTCCTCCTCCATTCAGCACACTCCTCCTCCATTCAGCACCGTCCTCCTCCATATAGCACACTCCTCCTCCATTCAGGCCATTCCTCCTCCAATCAAGACCCTTCTCCACCACCCAGCACACTCCTCCATTCAGCACAGTCCTCCTCCACCCACCACACTCTTCCTCAATCCAGCATACTCCTCCTCCATTCAATACACTCCTCCTCCTTTCACCACACTCCTCCTCCATTCAGCACACTGCTAATCCATCCAGCACTCTCCTCCTCCACCCAGCACACTCCTCCCCATCCAGCACACTCCTCCACCACTCAGAGCACTCCTCCTCCATTCAGCACACTCCTCCTCCATTCATGACACTCTTCCTCCATTCAGCACCCTCCTCCTCCATTCAGCACACTTCTCCTCCATTCATCACACTCCATCTCCACTCAGCACACTCCTCCATTCAGCACATCCCTCCTCCATCCTGCACTCATCCTCCATCCACCACCCTCTTCCTACATCCTGCACACTCCTCCACCCAGCACACTCCTCCTCTATCCTGCTCACTCCTCCTCCATCCAACACACTCCTCCCCATCCAGCACATTCCTCCTCCACCCAGCACACTCCTTCTCCATCCAGCACTCTCCTCGTCCACACACCACACTCCTCCTCTATCCAGCACACTCCTCCTCCACCCAGCACTCTCCTCCTCCGCCCAGCACCCTCCTCCACCTCCCAGCACCCTCCTCCACCTCCCAGCACACTCCTCCGCCACCAGCACACTCCTCCTCCACCTCCCAGCACACTCGAACTCCACCCAGTACACTCCTTCTCTATCCAGCTCCCGCCTCCCCCATCCAGCACGCTCCTCCGCCACCCAGCACCCTCCTCCACCTCCCAGCACCCTCCTCCACCTCCCAGCACACTCCTCCGCCACCAGCACACTCCTCCTCCACCCAGCACACTCCTCCTCCACCCAGCACACTCCTCCTCCATTCATCAGACTCCTCCTCCATTCAGCACCCTCCTGCTCCACAAAGCACACTCCTCCATTCAGCACACTCCTCCTCCACTCAGTACACTCCTCCTCCATTCAGCACACTCCTCCTCCATCCAGCACACTCCTCCTCCATTCAGCACACTCCTCCTCCACTCAGTACACTCCTCCTCCACTCAGTACACTCCTCCTCCACCCACCACACTCTTACTCATTTCAGCACACTCCCCCTCCATTCAATACACTCCTCCTCCATCCAGCACACTCCAACTCCACCCAGTACACTCCTTCCTCCGTCCAGCACACTCCTCCTCCATCACGCACTGTCCTCCTCCATCCAGCACCGTCCTCCTCCATTCAGAACACTCCTCCTCCACCCAGCACACTCCTCCTCCACCCAGCACACTCCTCCCGCATCCAGCACATTTCTCCTAATTCCAGCACACTCCTCCTCCATCGAGCACACTCCTCCCCCATTCATCAGACTCCTCCTCCACCCACCACACTTTTCCTCCAACCAGCACACTCCAACTCCACCCAGTACACTCCTTCTCTATCCAGCTCCCGCCTCCCTCATCCAGCACACTCCTCCTCCACTCAGTACACTCCTCCTCCACCCACCACACTCCAACCCCACCCAGTACACTCATTCCTGCGTCCAGCACACTCCTCCTCCATCCCGCACTGTCCTCCTCCATCCAGCACCGTCCTCCAGCATTCAGAACACTCCTCCTCCACCCAGCACACTCCTCCCGCATCCAGCACACTTCTCCTAATTCCAGCACCCTCCTGATCCACAAAGCACACTCCTCCATTCAGCACACTCTTCCTCCACTCAGCACACTCCTCCTACATTCAGCACACTCCTCCTCCACCCACCACACTCTTCCTCATTTCAGCACACTCCTCCTCCATCCAGCACACTCCTCCTCCATTCAGCACACTCCTCCTCCACCCACCACACTCTTCCTCATTTCAGCACACTCCTCCTCCATTCAATACACTCCTCCTCCATTCAGCACACTCCTCCTCCACCCACCACACTCTTCCTCATTTCAGCACACTCCTCCTCCATTCAATACACTCCTCCTCCATTCAGCACACTCCTCCTCCACCCACCACACTCTTCCTCAATTCAGCACACTGTTCCTCCATTCAGCACACCCCTCCTCCACAAAGCACACTCCTCCTCTATCCAGCACGTTCCTCCTCCATCCAGCACACTCCTCCTCCACCCAGCACACTCCTCCTCTATCCAGCACGTTCCTCCTCCATTCAGCACACTCCTCCTCCATCCAGCACACTCCTCCTCCATTCAGCACACTCCTCCTCCACTCAGTACACTCCTCCTCCACTCAGTACACTCCTCCTCCACCCACCACACTCTTACTCATTTCAGCACACTCCCCCTCCATTCAATACACTCCTCCTCCATCCAGCACACTCCAACTCCACCCAGTACACTCCTTCCTCCGTCCAGCACACTCCTCCTCCATCACGCACTGTCCTCCTCCATCCAGCACCGTCCTCCTCCATTCAGAACACTCCTCCTCCACCCAGCACACTCCTCCTCCACCCAGCACACTCCTCCCGCATCCAGCACATTTCTCCTAATTCCAGCACACTCCTCCTCCATCGAGCACACTCCTCCCCCATTCATCAGACTCCTCCTCCACCCACCACACTTTTCCTCCAACCAGCACACTCCAACTCCACCCAGTACACTCCTTCTCTATCCAGCTCCCGCCTCCCTCATCCAGCACACTCCTCCTCCACTCAGTACACTCCTCCTCCACCCACCACACTCCAACCCCACCCAGTACACTCATTCCTGCGTCCAGCACACTCCTCCTCCATCCCGCACTGTCCTCCTCCATCCAGCACCGTCCTCCAGCATTCAGAACACTCCTCCTCCACCCAGCACACTCCTCCCGCATCCAGCACACTTCTCCTAATTCCAGCACCCTCCTGATCCACAAAGCACACTCCTCCATTCAGCACACTCTTCCTCCACTCAGCACACTCCTCCTACATTCAGCACACTCCTCCTCCACCCACCACACTCTTCCTCATTTCAGCACACTCCTCCTCCATCCAGCACACTCCTCCTCCATTCAGCACACTCCTCCTCCACCCACCACACTCTTCCTCATTTCAGCACACTCCTCCTCCATTCAATACACTCCTCCTCCATTCAGCACACTCCTCCTCCACCCACCACACTCTTCCTCATTTCAGCACACTCCTCCTCCATTCAATACACTCCTCCTCCATTCAGCACACTCCTCCTCCACCCACCACACTCTTCCTCAATTCAGCACACTGTTCCTCCATTCAGCACACCCCTCCTCCACAAAGCACACTCCTCCTCTATCCAGCACGTTCCTCCTCCATCCAGCACACTCCTCCTCCACCCAGCACACTCCTCCTCTATCCAGCACGTTCCTCCTCCATTCAGCACACTCATCCTCCATCCAGCACATGCCTCCTCCATTCAGCACTCTCTTCCTCCATTCAGCACTCTCCTCCTCGATTCACCACACTCCTCCTCCATCCAGCACACTCCTCCTCCACCCAGCACTCTCCTCCTCTATCCAGCACGTTCCTCCTCCATCCAGCGCACTCATCCTCCATCCAGCACATGCCTCCTCCATTCAGCACTCTCCTCCTCCATTCAGCACTCTCCTCCTCGATTCAGCACTCTCCTCCTCCATTCAGCACTCTCCTCCTCCATTCAGCACTCTCCTCCTCGATTCAGCACACTCCTCCTCCATTCAGGCCATTCCTCCTCCATCCAGCACTCTCCACCTCCACCCACCACACTCCTCCTCTATCCAGCACCCTCCTCCCCCATCCACCACACTCCTCCTCTATCCTGCACACTCCTCCTCCATTCAGCACATACCTCCCCCATCCACCACACTCTTCCTCCATCCAGCACACTCCTCCTCCATTCAATACGATCCTCCGCCATCCAGCACACTCCAACTCCACCCAGTACACTCCTCCTCCACCCAGCACACTCCTCCTCCATCCAGCACACTCCTCCTCCATCCAGCACACTCCTCCTCCGTCCTGCACACTCCTCCTCCATCCAGCACACTCCTCCTCCATCCAGCACACTCCTCCTCCGTCCTGCACACTCCTCCTCCATTCAGCACACTCCTCCTCCATCCAGCACATCCCTCCTCCATTCAGCACACTCCTGCACCACCCACCACACTCCTCCTCCACCCATCACACTCCTTCTCCATCCAGTACACACCTCCTCCATCCAGCACACTCTGTTCTCCATCGACCACACTCCTCCCCCATCCAGCACACTCCTCCTCCAACCAGATCACTCCTCCTCCATTCAGCACACTCCTCCTCCATTCAGCACACTCCTCCCCCATCCAGCACACTCCTCCTCCAACCAGATCACTCCTCCTCCATTCAGCACACTCCTCCTCCATTCAGCACACTCCTCCTCCATCCAGCACACTCCTCCTCCATTCATCACACTCCTCCTCCATTCAGCACACTCCTCCTCCATTCAGCACACTCCTCCTCCATTCAGCACACTCCACCTCCATCCAGCACACTCCAACTCCATTCAGCACACTCCTCCGTCCTGCACACTCCTCCTCCATTCAGCACACTCCTCCTCCATCCAGCACATCCCTCCTCCATTCAGCACACTCCTGCACCACCCAGCACACTCCTCCTCCACCCATCACACTCCTTCTCCATCCAGTACACACCTCCTCCATCCAGCACACTCTGTTCTCCATCGACCACACTCCTCCCCCATCCAGCACACTCCTCCTCCAACCAGATCACTCCTCCTCCATTCAGCACACTCCTCCTCCATTCATCACACTCCTCCTCCATTCAGCACACTCCTCCTCCATTCAGCACACTCCTCCCCATCCAGCACACTCCTCCTCCAACCAGATCACTCCTCCTCCATTCAGCACACTCCTCCTCCATTCAGCACACTCCTCCTCCATCCAGCACACTCCTCCTCCATTCATCACACTCCTCCTCCATTCAGCACACTCCTCCTCCATTCAGCACACTCCTCCTCCATTCAGCACACTCCTCCTCCATCCAGCACACTCCAACTCCATTCAGCACACTCCTCCTCCATTCAGCACACTCCTCCTCCATCCAGCACCCTCCTGCTCCATCCAACAGCCTCCTCCGCCACCCGGCACACTCCTCCTCTATCCAGCACTCTCCTCCTCCATTGAGGCCATTCCTCCTCGATTCAGCACACTCCTCCGCCAGCCAGCACACTCCTCCTCCATTCAGGCCATTCCTCCGCCATTCAGCACTCTCCTCCGCCAACCAGCACACTCCTCCTCCATCCGGGACTCCCTTCCTGAATCCCACACACACCTTCTCCATTCAGCGCCCTCCTCCACGCATCACACTCCTCCTCCATTCAGCACACTGCTCCCCCATCCAGCACACTCCTCCTCCATTGAGGCCAATCCTCCTCCATTCAGCACACCCCTCCTCCACCCAGCACACCCCTCCTCCATCCCGCACACTCCTCCTCCATCCCGCACTGACCTCCTCCATCCCGCACACTCCTCCTCCATCCCGCACTGACCTCCTCCATCCAGCACACTCCTCCTCCATCCAGCACACTCCTCCTCCATTCAGACCATTCCTCCTCCATCCAGCACACTCATCCTCCATCCAGCACACTCATCCTCCATCCAGCACGTTCCTCCTCCATCCAGCACACTCCTCCTCCATCCAGCACGTTCCTCCTCCACCCACCACACTCCTCCTCTATTCAGCACGTTCCTCCTCCACCCACCACACTCCTCCTCTATCCAGCACGTTCCTCCTCCACCCACCACACTCCTCCTCTATCCAGCACGTTCCTCCTCCATCCAGTACCCTCCTCCTCCACCCACCACACTCCTCCTCCATTCAGCACACTCCTCCTCCATCCAGCACACTCCTCCTCCATTCAGCACACTCCTCCTCCACTCAGTACACTCCTCCTCCACTCAGTACACTCCTCCTCCACCCACCACACTCTTACTCATTTCAGCACACTCCCCCTCCATTCAATACACTCCTCCTCCATCCAGCACACTCCAACTCCACCCAGTACACTCCTTCCTCCGTCCAGCACACTCCTCCTCCATCACGCACTGTCCTCCTCCATCCAGCACCGTCCTCCTCCATTCAGAACACTCCTCCTCCACCCAGCACACTCCTCCTCCACCCAGCACACTCCTCCCGCATCCAGCACATTTCTCCTAATTCCAGCACACTCCTCCTCCATCGAGCACACTCCTCCCCCATTCATCAGACTCCTCCTCCACCCACCACACTTTTCCTCCAACCAGCACACTCCAACTCCACCCAGTACACTCCTTCTCTATCCAGCTCCCGCCTCCCTCATCCAGCACACTCCTCCTCCACTCAGTACACTCCTCCTCCACCCACCACACTCCAACCCCACCCAGTACACTCATTCCTGCGTCCAGCACACTCCTCCTCCATCCCGCACTGTCCTCCTCCATCCAGCACCGTCCTCCAGCATTCAGAACACTCCTCCTCCACCCAGCACACTCCTCCCGCATCCAGCACACTTCTCCTAATTCCAGCACCCTCCTGATCCACAAAGCACACTCCTCCATTCAGCACACTCTTCCTCCACTCAGCACACTCCTCCTACATTCAGCACACTCCTCCTCCACCCACCACACTCTTCCTCATTTCAGCACACTCCTCCTCCATCCAGCACACTCCTCCTCCATTCAGCACACTCCTCCTCCACCCACCACACTCTTCCTCATTTCAGCACACTCCTCCTCCATTCAATACACTCCTCCTCCATTCAGCACACTCCTCCTCCACCCACCACACTCTTCCTCATTTCAGCACACTCCTCCTCCATTCAATACACTCCTCCTCCATTCAGCACACTCCTCCTCCACCCACCACACTCTTCCTCAATTCAGCACACTGTTCCTCCATTCAGCACACCCCTCCTCCACAAAGCACACTCCTCCTCTATCCAGCACGTTCCTCCTCCATCCAGCACACTCCTCCTCCACCCAGCACACTCCTCCTCTATCCAGCACGTTCCTCCTCCATTCAGCACACTCATCCTCCATCCAGCACATGCCTCCTCCATTCAGCACTCTCTTCCTCCATTCAGCACTCTCCTCCTCGATTCACCACACTCCTCCTCCATCCAGCACACTCCTCCTCCACCCAGCACTCTCCTCCTCTATCCAGCACGTTCCTCCTCCATCCAGCGCACTCATCCTCCATCCAGCACATGCCTCCTCCATTCAGCACTCTCCTCCTCCATTCAGCACTCTCCTCCTCGATTCAGCACTCTCCTCCTCCATTCAGCACTCTCCTCCTCCATTCAGCACTCTCCTCCTCGATTCAGCACACTCCTCCTCCATTCAGGCCATTCCTCCTCCATCCAGCACTCTCCACCTCCACCCACCACACTCCTCCTCTATCCAGCACCCTCCTCCCCCATCCACCACACTCCTCCTCTATCCTGCACACTCCTCCTCCATTCAGCACATACCTCCCCCATCCACCACACTCTTCCTCCATCCAGCACACTCCTCCTCCATTCAATACGATCCTCCGCCATCCAGCACACTCCAACTCCACCCAGTACACTCCTCCTCCACCCAGCACACTCCTCCTCCATCCAGCACACTCCTCCTCCATCCAGCACACTCCTCCTCCGTCCTGCACACTCCTCCTCCATCCAGCACACTCCTCCTCCATCCAGCACACTCCTCCTCCGTCCTGCACACTCCTCCTCCATTCAGCACACTCCTCCTCCATCCAGCACATCCCTCCTCCATTCAGCACACTCCTGCACCACCCACCACACTCCTCCTCCACCCATCACACTCCTTCTCCATCCAGTACACACCTCCTCCATCCAGCACACTCTGTTCTCCATCGACCACACTCCTCCCCCATCCAGCACACTCCTCCTCCAACCAGATCACTCCTCCTCCATTCAGCACACTCCTCCTCCATTCAGCACACTCCTCCCCCATCCAGCACACTCCTCCTCCAACCAGATCACTCCTCCTCCATTCAGCACACTCCTCCTCCATTCAGCACACTCCTCCTCCATCCAGCACACTCCTCCTCCATTCATCACACTCCTCCTCCATTCAGCACACTCCTCCTCCATTCAGCACACTCCTCCTCCATTCAGCACACTCCACCTCCATCCAGCACACTCCAACTCCATTCAGCACACTCCTCCGTCCTGCACACTCCTCCTCCATTCAGCACACTCCTCCTCCATCCAGCACATCCCTCCTCCATTCAGCACACTCCTGCACCACCCAGCACACTCCTCCTCCACCCATCACACTCCTTCTCCATCCAGTACACACCTCCTCCATCCAGCACACTCTGTTCTCCATCGACCACACTCCTCCCCCATCCAGCACACTCCTCCTCCAACCAGATCACTCCTCCTCCATTCAGCACACTCCTCCTCCATTCATCACACTCCTCCTCCATTCAGCACACTCCTCCTCCATTCAGCACACTCCTCCCCATCCAGCACACTCCTCCTCCAACCAGATCACTCCTCCTCCATTCAGCACACTCCTCCTCCATTCAGCACACTCCTCCTCCATCCAGCACACTCCTCCTCCATTCATCACACTCCTCCTCCATTCAGCACACTCCTCCTCCATTCAGCACACTCCTCCTCCATTCAGCACACTCCTCCTCCATCCAGCACACTCCAACTCCATTCAGCACACTCCTCCTCCATTCAGCACACTCCTCCTCCATCCAGCACCCTCCTGCTCCATCCAACAGCCTCCTCCGCCACCCGGCACACTCCTCCTCTATCCAGCACTCTCCTCCTCCATTGAGGCCATTCCTCCTCGATTCAGCACACTCCTCCGCCAGCCAGCACACTCCTCCTCCATTCAGGCCATTCCTCCGCCATTCAGCACTCTCCTCCGCCAACCAGCACACTCCTCCTCCATCCGGGACTCCCTTCCTGAATCCCACACACACCTTCTCCATTCAGCGCCCTCCTCCACGCATCACACTCCTCCTCCATTCAGCACACTGCTCCCCCATCCAGCACACTCCTCCTCCATTGAGGCCAATCCTCCTCCATTCAGCACACCCCTCCTCCACCCAGCACACCCCTCCTCCATCCCGCACACTCCTCCTCCATCCCGCACTGACCTCCTCCATCCCGCACACTCCTCCTCCATCCCGCACTGACCTCCTCCATCCAGCACACTCCTCCTCCATCCAGCACACTCCTCCTCCATTAAGACCATTCCTCCTCCATCCAGCACACTCATCCTCCATCCAGCACACTCATCCTCCATCCAGCACGTTCCTCCTCCATCCAGCACACTCCTCCTCCATCCAGCACGTTCCTCCTCCACCCACCACACTCCTCCTCTATTCAGCACGTTCCTCCTCCACCCACCACACTCCTCCTCTATCCAGCACGTTCCTCCTCCACCCACCACACTCCTCCTCTATCCAGCACGTTCCTCCTCCATCCAGTACCCTCCTCCTCCACCCACCACACTCCTCCTCTATCCAGCACACTCCTCCTCCACCCAGCACTCACCTCCTCCACCCACCACACTTTTCCTCCAACCAGCACACTCCAACTCCACCCAGTACAGTCCTTCTCTATCCAGCACCCGCCTCCGCCACCCAGCACCCTCCTCCACCTCCCAGCACCCTCCCCCACCTCCCAGCACACTCCTCCGCCACCAGCACACTCCTCCTCCACCCAGCACACTCCTCCACCCAGCACACTCCTCCTCCACCCAGCACACTCCTCCCGCATCCAGAACACTTCTCCTAATTCCAGCACACTCCTCCTCCATCGAGCACACTCCTCCTCCATTCATCACACTCCTCCTCCATTCAGCACCCTCCTGCTCCACAAAGCACAATCCTCCATTCAGCACACTCCTCCTCCACTCAGTACACTCCTCCTCCACTCAGTACACTCCTCCTCCATTCAGCACACTCCTCCTCCACCCACCACACTCTTCCTCATTTCAGCACCCTCCAACTCCATTCAATACACTCCTCCTCCATCCAGCACACTCCAACTCCACCCAGTACACTCCTCCTCCATCCAGCACTGTCCACCTCCATCCAGCACCGTCCTCCTCCATTCAGAACACTGCTCCTCCATCCAGCACACTCCTCCTCCATTGAGGCCAATCCTCCTCAATTCAGCACACTCCTCCTCCATTCAGCACTCTCCTCCTCGATTCAGCACACTCCTCCTCCATTGAGGCCAATCCTCCTCAATTCAGCACACTCCTCCTCCATCCCGCACACTCCTCCTCCATCCCGCACACTCCTCCTCCATCCAGCACACTCATCCTCCATCCAGCACACTCCTCCTCTATCCAGCACGTTCGTCCTCCATCCAGCACATGCCTCCTCCATTTAGCACTCTCTTCCTCAATTCAGCACACTCCTCCTCCATTCAGGCCATTCCTCCTCCACCCAGCACACTCAGCCTCCATCCAGCACATGCCTCCTCCATCCAGCACTCTCCTCCGCCACCAACCACACACCTCCTCAATCCAGCACACTCCTCCTCCACCCAGCACTCTCCTCCTCCACCCACCACACTCCTCCTCCATTCAGCACACTCCTCCATTCAGCACACTCTTCCTCCACTCAGTACACTCCTCCTCCATTCAGCACACTCCTCCTCCACCCACCACACTCTTCCTCATTTCAGCACACTCCTCCTCCATTCAATACACTCCTCCTCCATCCAGCACACTCCTCCTCCATCCCGCACTGTCCTCCTCCATCCAGCACACTCCTCCATTCAGCACACTCTTCCTCCACTCAGTACATTCCTCCTCCATTCAGCACACTCCTCCTCCATTCAGCACACTCCTCCTCGATTCAGCACACTCCTCCTCGATTCAGCACACTCCTTCTCCATTCAGGCCATTCCTCCTCCATTCAGCACACTCCTCCTCGATTCAGCACACTCCTTCTCCATTCAGGCCATTCCTCCTCCACCCAGCACACTCCTCCTCTACCCAGCACCCTCCTCCTCTATCCACCACACTCTTCCTCCATCCAGCACACTCCTCCTCCATCCGGCACACTCCTCCTCTACCCAGCACCCTCCTCCTCTATTCAGCACACACCTCCCCCATCCAGCACGCTCTTCCTCCATCCAGCACACTCCTCCCCGATCCGGCACACTCCTCCTCTATCCAGCACACTCCAACTCCACCCAGTACACTCCTCCTCTATCCAGCACCCGCCACCCCATCCAGCACTCTCTCCTCCACCCACTACACTCCTCCTCTATCCACCACACTCCTCCTCCACCCAGCACTCTCTCCTCCACCCACCACACTCCTCCTCTATCCAGCACACTCCTCCTCCACCCAGCACTCTCTCCTCCACCCACCACACTCCTCCTCTATCCACCACACTCCTCCTCCACCCAGCACTCTCCTCCTCTGCCCACCACACTCCTCCTCTATCCAGCACACTCCTCCTCTATCCAGCACACTCCTCCTCCATTCAGCACACTCTTCCTCATTTCAGCACACTCCTCCTCCATTCAGCACACTCCTCCTCCATTCAGCACACTCCTCCTCCATTCAGCACACTTCTCCTCCATTCATGACACTCCTCCTCCATTCAGCACACTCCTCCTCCATTCAGCACCGTCCTCCTCCATATAGCACACTCCTCCTCCATTCAGGCCATTCCTCCTCCAATCAAGACCCTTCTCCACCACCCAGCACACTCCTCCATTCAGCACAGTCCTCCTCCACCCACCACTCTCTTCCTCAATCCAGCATACTCCTCCTCCATTCAATACACTCCTCCTCCTTTCACCACACTCCTCCTCCATTCAGCACACTGCTAATCCATCCAGCACTCTCCTCCTCCACCCAGCACACTCCTCCCCCATCCAGCACACTCCTCCACCACTCAGAGCACTCCTCCTCCATTCAGCACACTCCTCCTCCATTCATGACACTCTTCCTCCATTCAGCACCCTCCTCCTCCATTCAGCACACTTCTCCTCCATTCATCACACTCCATCTCCACTTAGCACACTCCTCCATTCAGCACATCCCTCCTCCATCCTGCACTCATCCTCCATCCACCACCCTCTTCCTACATCCTGCACACTCCTCCACCCAGCACACTCCTCCTCTATCCTGCTCACTCCTCCTCCATCCAACACACTCCTCCCCATCCAGCACATTCCTCCTCCACCCAGCACACTCCTTCTCCATCCAGCACTCTCCTCGTCCACACACCACACTCCTCCTCTATCCAGCACACTCCTCCTCCACCCAGCACTCTCCTCCTCCGCCCAGCACCCTCCTCCACCTCCCAGCACCCTCCTCCACCTCCCAGCACACTCCTCCGCCACCAGCACACTCCTCCTCCACCTCCCAGCACACTCGAACTCCACCCAGTACACTCCTTCTCTATCCAGCTCCCGCCTCCCCCATCCAGCACGCTCCTCCGCCACCCAGCACCCTCCTCCACCTCCCAGCACCCTCCTCCACCTCCCAGCACACTCCTCCGCCACCAGCACACTCCTCCTCCACCCAGCACACTCCTCCTCCACCCAGCACACTCCTCCTCCATTCATCAGACTCCTCCTCCATTCAGCACCCTCCTGCTCCACAAAGCACACTCCTCCATTCAGCACACTCCTCCTCCACTCAGTACACTCCTCCTCCATTCAGCACACTCCTCCTCCATCCAGCACACTCCTCCTCCATTCAGCACACTCCTCCTCCACTCAGTACACTCCTCCTCCACTCAGTACACTCCTCCTCCACCCACCACACTCTTACTCATTTCAGCACACTCCCCCTCCATTCAATACACTCCTCCTCCATCCAGCACACTCCAACTCCACCCAGTACACTCCTTCCTCCGTCCAGCACACTCCTCCTCCATCACGCACTGTCCTCCTCCATCCAGCACCGTCCTCCTCCATTCAGAACACTCCTCCTCCACCCAGCACACTCCTCCTCCACCCAGCACACTCCTCCCGCATCCAGCACATTTCTCCTAATTCCAGCACACTCCTCCTCCATCGAGCACACTCCTCCCCCATTCATCAGACTCCTCCTCCACCCACCACACTTTTCCTCCAACCAGCACACTCCAACTCCACCCAGTACACTCCTTCTCTATCCAGCTCCCGCCTCCCTCATCCAGCACACTCCTCCTCCACTCAGTACACTCCTCCTCCACCCACCACACTCCAACCCCACCCAGTACACTCCTCCTCCATCCAGCACACTCCAACTCCACCCAGTACACTCCTTCCTCCGTCCAGCACACTCCTCCTCCATCCCGCACTGTCCTCCTCCATCCAGCACCGTCCTCCAGCATTCAGAACACTCCTCCTCCACCCAGCACACTCCTCCCGCATCCAGCACACTTCTCCTAATTCCAGCACCCTCCTGATCCACAAAGCACACTCCTCCATTCAGCACACTCTTCCTCCACTCAGCACACTCCTCCTACATTCAGCACACTCCTCCTCCACCCACCACACTCTTCCTCATTTCAGCACACTCCTCCTCCATCCAGCACACTCCTCCTCCATTCAGCACACTCCTCCTCCACCCACCACACTCTTCCTCATTTCAGCACACTCCTCCTCCATTCAATACACTCCTCCTCCATTCAGCACACTCCTCCTCCACCCACCACACTCTTCCTCATTTCAGCACACTCCTCCTCCATTCAATACACTCCTCCTCCATTCAGCACACTCCTCCTCCACCCACCACACTCTTCCTCAATTCAGCACACTGTTCCTCCATTCAGCACACCCCTCCTCCACAAAGCACACTCCTCCTCTATCCAGCACGTTCCTTCTCCATCCAGCACACTCCTCCTCCACCCAGCACACTCCTCCTCTATCCAGCACGTTCCTCCTCCATTCAGCACACTCATCCTCCATTCAGCACACTCCTCCTCCATCCAGCACACTCCTCCTCCATTCATCACACTCCTCCTCCATTCAGCACACTCCTCCTCCATTCAGCACACTCCTCCTCCATTCAGCACACTCCACCTCCATCCAGCACACTCCAACTCCATTCAGCACACTCCTCCGTCCTGCACACTCCTCCTCCATTCAGCACACTCCTCCTCCATCCAGCACATCCCTCCTCCATTCAGCACACTCCTGCACCACCCAGCACACTCCTCCTCCACCCATCACACTCCTTCTCCATCCAGTACACACCTCCTCCATCCAGCACACTCTGTTCTCCATCGACCACACTCCTCCCCCATCCAGCACACTCCTCCTCCAACCAGATCACTCCTCCTCCATTCAGCACACTCCTCCTCCATTCATCACACTCCTCCTCCATTCAGCACACTCCTCCTCCATTCAGCACACTCCTCCCCATCCAGCACACTCCTCCTCCAACCAGATCACTCCTCCTCCATTCAGCACACTCCTCCTCCATTCAGCACACTCCTCCTCCATCCAGCACACTCCTCCTCCATTCATCACACTCCTCCTCCATTCAGCACACTCCTCCTCCATTCAGCACACTCCTCCTCCATTCAGCACAATCCTCCTCCATCCAGCACACTCCAACTCCATTCAGCACACTCCTCCTCCATTCAGCACACTCCTCCTCCATCCAGCACCCTCCTGCTCCATCCAACAGCCTCCTCCGCCACCCGGCACACTCCTCCTCTATCCAGCACTCTCCTCCTCCATTGAGGCCATTCCTCCTCGATTCAGCACACTCCTCCGCCAGCCAGCACACTCCTCCTCCATTCAGGCCATTCCTCCGCCATTCAGCACTCTCCTCCGCCAACCAGCACACTCCTCCTCCATCCGGGACTCCCTTCCTGAATCCCACACACACCTTCTCCATTCAGCGCCCTCCTCCACGCACCACACTCCTCCTCCATTCAGCACACTGCTCCCCATCCAGCACACTCCTCCTCCATTGAGGCCAATCCTCCTCCATTCAGCACACCCCTCCTCCACCCAGCACACCCCTCCTCCATCCCGCACACTCCTCCTCCATCCCGCACTGACCTCCTCCATCCCGCACACTCCTCCTCCATCCCGCACTGACCTCCTCCATCCAGCACACTCCTCCTCCATCCAGCACACTCCTCCTCCATTCAGACCATTCCTCCTCCATCCAGCACACTCATCCTCCATCCAGCACACTCATCCTCCATCCAGCACGTTCCTCCTCCATCCAGCACACTCCTCCTCCATCCAGCACGTTCCTCCTCCACCCACCACACTCCTCCTCTATTCAGCACGTTCCTCCTCCAACCACCACACTCCTCCTCTATCCAGCACGTTCCTCCTCCACCCACCACACTCCTCCTCTATCCAGCACGTTCCTCCTCCATCCAGTACCCTCCTCCTCCACCCACCACACTCCTCCTCTATCCAGCACACTCCTCCTCCACCCAGCACTCTCCTCCGCCCACCACACTCCTCCTCTATCCAGCACACTCCTCCTCCACCCAGCACTCACCTCCTCCACCCACCACACTTTTCCTCCAACCAGCACACTCCAACTCCACCCAGTACAGTCCTTCTCTATCCAGCACCCGCCTCCGCCACCCAGCACCCTCCTCCACCTCCCAGCACCCTCCCCCACCTCCCAGCACACTCCTCCGCCACCAGCACACTCCTCCTCCACCCAGCACACTCCTCCACCCAGCACACTCCTCCTCCACCCAGCACACTCCTCCCGCATCCAGAACACTTCTCCTAATTCCAGCACACTCCTCCTCCATCGAGCACACTCCTCCTCCATTCATCACACTCCTCCTCCATTCAGCACCCTCCTGCTCCACAAAGCACAATCCTCCATTCAGCACACTCCTCCTCCACTCAGTACACTCCTCCTCCACTCAGTACACTCCTCCTCCATTCAGCACACTCCTCCTCCACCCACCACACTCTTCCTCATTTCAGCACCCTCCAACTCCATTCAATACACTCCTCCTCCATCCAGCACACTCCAACTCCACCCAGTACACTCCTCCTCCATCCAGCACTGTCCACCTACATCCAGCACCGTCCTCCTCCATTCAGAACACTGCTCCTCCATCCAGCACACTCCTCCTCCATTGAGGCCAATCCTCCTCAATTCAGCACACTCCTCCTCCATTCAGCACTCTCCTCCTCGATTCAGCACACTCCTCCTCCATTGAGGCCAATCCTCCTCAATTCAGCACACTCCTCCTCCATCCCGCACACTCCTCCTCCATCCCGCACACTCCTCCTCCATCCAGCACACTCATCCTCCATCCAGCACACTCCTCCTCTATCCAGCACGTTCGTCCTCCATCCAGCACATGCCTCCTCCATTCAGCACTCTCTTCCTCAATTCAGCACACTCCTCCTCCATTCAGGCCATTCCTCCTCCACCCAGCACACTCAGCCTCCATCCAGCACATGCCTCCTCCATCCAGCACTCTCCTCCGCCACCAACCACACACCTCCTCAATCCAGCCCACTCCTCCTCCACCCAGCACTCTCCTCCTCCACCCACCACACTCCTCCTCCATTCAGCACACTCCTCCATTCAGCACACTCTTCCTCCACTCAGTACACTCCTCCTCCATTCAGCACACTCCTCCTCCACCCACCACACTCTTCCTCATTTCAGCACACTCCTCCTCCATTCAATACACTCCTCCTCCATCCAGCACACTCCTCCTCCATCCCGCACTGTCCTCCTCCATCCAGCACACTCCTCCATTCAGCACACTCTTCCTCCACTCAGTACATTCCTCCTCCATTCAGCACACTCCTCCTCCATTCAGCACACTCCTCCTCGATTCAGCACACTCCTCCTCGATTCAGCACACTCCTTCTCCATTCAGGCCATTCCTCCTCCATTCAGCACACTCCTCCTCGATTCAGCACACTCCTTCTCCATTCAGGCCATTCCTCCTCCACCCAGCACACTCCTCCTCTACCCAGCACCCTCCTCCTCTATCCACCACACTCTTCCTCCATCCAGCACACTCCTCCTCCATCCGGCACACTCCTCCTCTACCCAGCACCCTCCTCCTCTATTCAGCACACACCTCCCCCATCCAGCACGCTCTTCCTCCATTCAGCACACTCCTCCATTCAGCACACTCTTCCTCCACTCAGTACACTCCTCCTCCATTCAGCACACTCCTCCTCCACCCACCACACTCTTCCTCATTTCAGCACACTCCTCCTCCATTCAATACACTCCTCCTCCATCCAGCACACTCCTCCTCCATCCCGCACTGTCCTCCTCCATCCAGCACACTCCTCCATTCAGCACACTCTTCCTCCACTCAGTACATTCCTCCTCCATTCAGCACACTCCTCCTCCATTCAGCACACTCCTCCTCGATTCAGCACACTCCTCCTCGATTCAGCACACTACTTCTCCATTCAGGCCATTCCTCCTCCATTCAGCACACTCCTCCTCGATTCAGCACACTCCTTCTCCATTCAGGCCATTCCTCCTCCACCCAGCACACTCCTCCTCTACCCAGCACCCTCCTCCTCTATCCACCACACTCTTCCTCCATCCAGCACACTCCACCTCCATCCGGCACACTCCTCCTCTACCCAGCACCCTCCTCCTCTATTCAGCACACACCTCCCCCATCCAGCACGCTCTTCCTCCATCCAGCACACTCCTCCCCCATCCGGCACACTCCTCCTCTATCCAGCACACTCCAACTCCACCCAGTACACTCCTCCTCTATCCAGCACCCGCCACCCCATCCAGCACTCTCTCCTCCACCCACTACACTCCTCCTCTATCCACCACACTCCTCCTCCACCCAGCACTCTCTCCTCCACCCACCACACTCCTCCTCTATCCAGCACACTCCTCCTCCACCCAGCACTCTCTCCTCCACCCACCACACTCCTCCTCTATCCACCACACTCCTCCTCCACCCAGCACTCTCCTCCTCTGCCCACCACACTCCTCCTCTATCCAGCACACTCCTCCTCTATCCAGCACACTCCTCCTCCATTCAGCACACTCTTCCTCATTTCAGCACACTCCTCCTCCATTCAATACACTCCTCCTCCATCACGCACTGTCCACCTCCATCCAGCACCGTCCTCCTCCATTCAGAACGCTGCTCCTCCATCCAGCACACTCCTCCTCCATTGAGGCCAATCCTCCTCCATTCAGCACACTCCAACTCCACCCAGTACACTCCTCCTCTATCCAGCACCCGCCACCCCATCCAGCACTTTCTCCTCCACCCACTACACTCCTCCTCTATCCACCACACTCCTCCTCCACCCAGCACTCTCTCCTCCACCCACCACACTCCTCCTCTATCCAGAACACTCCTCCTCCACCCAGCACTCTCTCCTCCACCCACCACACTCCTCCTCTATCCACCACACTCCTCCTCCACCCAGCACTCTCCTCCTCTGCCCACCACACTCCTCCTCTATCCAGCACACTCCTCCTCTATCCAGCACACTCCTCCTCCATTCAGCACACTCTTCCTCATTTCAGCACACTCCTCCTCCATTCAATACACTCCTCCTCCATCACGCACTGTCCACCTCCATCCAGCACCGTCCTCCTCCATTCAGAACACTGCTCCTCCATCCAGCACACTCCTCCTCCATTGAGGCCAATCCTCCTCCATTCAGCACACTCCTCCTCCACCCAGCACACTCATCCTCCATCCAGCACACTCCTCTTCTATCCAGCACGTTCGTCCTCCATCCAGCACATGCCTCCTCCATTCAGCACTCTCTTCCTCAATTCAGCACACTCCTCCTCCATTCAGCACTCTCCTCCTCGATCAGCACACTCCTCCTCCATTCAGCACTCTCCTCCTCGATTGCACACTCCTCCTCCATTCAGGCCATTCCTCCTCCACCCAGCACACTCAGCCTCCATCCAGCACATGCCTCCTCCATCCAGCACTCTCCTCCGCCACCCAGCACTCTCCTCCGCCACCCACCACACTCTTCCTCATTTCAGCACACTCCTCCTCCATCCCGCACACTCCTCCTCCATTCAGCACACTCCTCCTCCATTCAGCACACTCCTCCTCCACCCAGCACTCTCCTCCGCCACCCACCACACACCTCCTCAATCCAGCACACTCCACCTCCACCCAGCACTCTCCTCCTCCATCCAGCACACTCCTCCTCCACCCAGCACTCTCCTCATCCATCCAGCACCCTCCTCCTCCATCCGGCACACTCCTCCTCCATTCAGCACACTCCTCCTCCATCCAGCACATCCCTCCTCCATTCAGCACACTCCTGCACCACCCAGCACACTCCTCCTCCACCCATCACACTCCTTCTCCATCCAGTACACACCTCCTCCATCCAGCACACTCTGTTCTCCATCGACCACACTCCTCCCCATCCAGCACACTCCTCCTCCAACCAGATCACTCCTCCTCCATTCAGCACACTCCTCCTCCATTCATCACACTCCTCCTCCATTCAGCATACTCCTCCTCCATTCAGCACACTCCTCCCCATCCAGCACACTCCTCCTCCAACCAGATCACTCCTCCTCCATTCAGCACACTCCTCCTCCATTCAGCACACTCCTCCTCCATCCAGCACACTCCTCCTCCATTCATCACACTCCTCCTCCATTCAGCACACTCCTCCTCCATTCAGCACACTCCTCCTCCATTCAGCACACTCCTCCTCCATCCAGCACACTCCAACTCCATTCAGCACACTCCTCCTCCATTCAGCACACTCCTCCTCCATCCAGCACCCTCCTGCTCCATCCAACAGCCTCCTCCGCCACCCGGCACACTCCTCCTCTATCCAGCACTCTCCTCCTCCATTGAGGCCATTCCTCCTCGATTCAGCACACTCCTCCGCCAGCCAGCACACTCCTCCTCCATTCAGGCCATTCCTCCGCCATTCAGCACTCTCCTCCGCCAACCAGCACACTCCTCCTCCATCCGGGACTCCCTTCCTGAATCCCACACACACCTTCTCCATTCAGCGCCCTCCTCCACGCATCACACTCCTCCTCCATTCAGCACACTGCTCCCCCATCCAGCACACTCCTCCTCCATTGAGGCCAATCCTCCTCCATTCAGCACACCCCTCCTCCACCCAGCACACCCCTCCTCCATCCCGCACACTCCTCCTCCATCCCGCACTGACCTCCTCCATCCCGCACACTCCTCCTCCATCCCGCACTGACCTCCTCCATCCAGCACACTCCTCCTCCATCCAGCACACTCCTCCTCCATTCAGACCATTCCTCCTCCATCCAGCACACTCATCCTCCATCCAGCACACTCATCCTCCATCCAGCACGTTCCTCCTCCATCCAGCACACTCATCCTCCATCCAGCACGTTCCTCCTCCACCCACCACACTCCTCCTCTATTCAGCACGTTCCTCCTCCAACCACCACACTCCTCCTCTATCCAGCACGTTCCTCCTCCACCCACCACACTCCTCCTCTATCCAGCACGTTCCTCCTCCATCCAGTACCCTCCTCCTCCACCCACCACACTCCTCCTCTATCCAGCACACTCCTCCTCCACCCAGCACTCTCCTCCGCCCACCACACTCCTCCTCTATCCAGCACACTCCTCCTCCACCCAGCACTCACCTCCTCCACCCACCACACTTTTCCTCCAACCAGCACACTCCAACTCCACCCAGTACAGTCCTTCTCTATCCAGCACCCGCCTCCGCCACCCAGCACCCTCCTCCACCTCCCAGCACCCTCCCCCACCTCCCAGCACACTCCTCCGCCACCAGCACACTCCTCCTCCACCCAGCACACTCCTCCACCCAGCACACTCCTCCTCCACCCAGCACACTCCTCCCGCATCCAGAACACTTCTCCTAATTCCAGCACACTCCTCCTCCATCGAGCACACTCCTCCTCCATTCATCACACTCCTCCTCCATTCAGCACCCTCCTGCTCCACAAAGCACAATCCTCCATTCAGCACACTCCTCCTCCACTCAGTACACTCCTCCTCCACTCAGTACACTCCTCCTCCATTCAGCACACTCCTCCTCCACCCACCACACTCTTCCTCATTTCAGCACCCTCCAACTCCATTCAATACACTCCTCCTCCATCCAGCACACTCCAACTCCACCCAGTACACTCCTCCTCCATCCAGCACTGTCCACCTCCATCCAGCACCGTCCTCCTCCATTCAGAACACTGCTCCTCCATCCAGCACACTCCTCCTCCATTGAGGCCAATCCTCCTCAATTCAGCACACTCCTCCTCCATTCAGCACTCTCCTCCTCGATTCAGCACACTCCTCCTCCATTGAGGCCAATCCTCCTCAATTCAGCACACTCCTCCTCCATCCCGCACACTCCTCCTCCATCCCGCACACTCCTCCTCCATCCAGCACACTCATCCTCCATCCAGCACACTCCTCCTCTATCCAGCACGTTCGTCCTCCATCCAGCACATGCCTCCTCCATTCAGCACTCTCTTCCTCAATTCAGCACACTCCTCCTCCATTCAGGCCATTCCTCCTCCACCCAGCACACTCAGCCTCCATCCAGCACATGCCTCCTCCATCCAGCACTCTCCTCCGCCACCAACCACACACCTCCTCAATCCAGCACACTCCTCCTCCACCCAGCACTCTCCTCCTCCACCCACCACACTCCTCCTCCATTCAGCACACTCCTCCATTCAGCACACTCTTCCTCCACTCAGTACACTCCTCCTCCATTCAGCACACTCCTCCTCCACCCACCACACTCTTCCTCATTTCAGCACACTCCTCCTCCATTCAATACACTCCTCCTCCATCCAGCACACTCCTCCTCCATCCCGCACTGTCCTCCTCCATCCAGCACACTCCTCCATTCAGCACACTCTTCCTCCACTCAGTACATTCCTCCTCCATTCAGCACACTCCTCCTCCATTCAGCACACTCCTCCTCGATTCAGCACACTCCTCCTCGATTCAGCACACTCCTTCTCCATTCAGGCCATTCCTCCTCCATTCAGCACACTCCTCCTCGATTCAGCACACTCCTTCTCCATTCAGGCCATTCCTCCTCCACCCAGCACACTCCTCCTCTACCCAGCACCCTCCTCCTCTATCCACCACACTCTTCCTCCATCCAGCACACTCCTCCTCCATCCGGCACACTCCTCCTCTACCCAGCACACTCCTCCTCTATTCAGCACACACCTCCCCCATCCAGCACGCTCTTCCTCCATCCAGCACACTCCTCCCCCATCCGGCACACTCCTCCTCTATCCAGCACACTCCAACTCCACCCAGTACACTCCTCCTCTATCCAGCACCCGCCACCCCATCCAGCACTCTCTCCTCCACCCACTACACTCCTCCTCTATCCACCACACTCCTCCTCCACCCAGCACTCTCTCCTCCACCCACCACACTCCTCCTCTATCCAGCACACTCCTCCTCCACCCAGCACTCTCTCCTCCACCCACCACACTCCTCCTCTATCCACCACACTCCTCCTCCACCCAGCACTCTCCTCCTCTGCCCACCACACTCCTCCTCTATCCAGCACACTCCTCCTCTATCCAGCACACTCCTCCTCCATTCAGCACACTCTTCCTCATTTCAGCACACTCCTCCTCCATTCAATACACTCCTCCTCCATCACGCACTGTCCACCTCCACCCAGCACCGTCCTCCTCCATTCAGAACACTGCTCCTCCTTCCAGCACACTCCTCCTCCATTGAGGCCAATCCTCCTCCATTCAGCACACTCCAACTCCACCCAGTACACTCCTCCTCTATCCAGCACCCGCCACCCCATCCAGCACTTTCTCCTCCACCCACTACACTCCTCCTCTATCCACCACACTCCTCCTCCACCCAGCACTCTCTCCTCCACCCACCACACTCCTCCTCTATCCAGAACACTCCTCCTCCACCCAGCACTCTCTCCTCCACCCACCACACTCCTCCTCTATCCACCACACTCCTCCTCCACCCAGCACTCTCCTCCTCTGCCCACCACACTCCTCCTCTATCCAGCACACTCCTCCTCTATCCAGCACACTCCTCCTCCATTCAGCACACTCTTCCTCATTTCAGCACACTCCTCCTCCATTCAATACACTCCTCCTCCATCACGCACTGTCCACCTCCATCCAGCACCGTCCTCCTCCATTCAGAACACTGCTCCTCCATCCAGCACACTCCTCCTCCATTGAGGCCAATCCTCCTCCATTCAGCACACTCCTCCTCCACCCAGCACACTCATCCTCCATCCAGCACACTCCTCTTCTATCCAGCACGTTTGTCCTCCATCCAGCACATGCCTCCTCCATTCAGCACTCTCTTCCTCAATTCAGCACACTCCTCCTCCATTCAGCACTCTCCTCCTCGATCAGCACACTCCTCCTCCATTCAGCACTCTCCTCCTCGATCAGCACACTCCTCCTCCATTCAGGCCATTCCTCCTCCACCCAGCACACTCAGCCTCCATCCAGCACATGCCTCCTCCATCCAGCACTCTCCTCCGCCACCCACCACACACCTCCTCAATCCAGCACACTCCTCCTCCACCCACCACACTCCTCCTCTATCCAGCACACTCCTCCTCCACCCAGCACTCTCCTCCTCCATCCAGCACACTCCTCCTCCACCCAGCACTCTCCTCATCCATCCAGCACCCTCCTCCTCCATCCGGCACACTCCTCCTCCATTCAGCACACTCCTCCATTCAGCACACTCTTCCTCCACTCAGCACACTCCTCCTCCACCCACCACACTCTTCCTCATTTCAGCACACTCCTCCTCCATTCAATACACTCCTCCTCCATCCAGCACACTCCTCCTCCATCCCGCACTGTCCTCCTCCATTCAAAACACTGCTCCTCCATCCAGCACACTCCTCCTCCATCCCGCACTGTCCTCCTCCATCCAGCACCCTCCTCCTCTATCCAGCACACTCCTCCATTCAGCACACTCTTCCTCCACTCAGTACACTCCTCCTCCATTCAGCACACTCCTCCTCGATTCAGCACACTCCTTCTCCATTCAGGCCATTCCTCCTCCGCCCAGCACACTCCTCCTCTACCCAGCACCCTCCTCCTCTATCCACCACACTCTTCCTCCATCCAGCACACTCCTCCTCCATCCTGCACACTCTTCCTCCATCCAGCACACTCCTCCTCCATTCAGCACACTCCTCCTCCATCCCGCACCCTCTTCCTCCATCCGGCACACACCTCCTCCATTCAGCACACTCCTCCTCCATTCAGCACACTCCTCCTCCATCCAGCACACTCCTCCTCCATTCAGCACACTCCTCCTCTATTCAGCACACACCTCCCCCATCCAGCACGCTCTTCCTCCATCCAGCACACTCCTCCCCCATCCGGCACACTCCTCCTCCATCCGGCACACTCCTCTATCCAGCACACTCCAACTCCACCCAGTACACTCCTCCTCTATCCAGCACCCGCCACCCCATCCAGCACTCTCTCCTCCACCCACTACACTCCTCCTCTATCCACCACACTCCTCCTCCACCCAGCACTCTCTCCTCCACCCACCACACTCCTCCTCTATCCACCACACTCCTCCTCCACCCAGTACTCTCTCCTCCACCCACCACACTCCTCCTCCACCCAGCACTCTCCTCCTCTGCCCACCACACTCCTCCTCTATCCAGCACACCTCCTCCTCTATCCAGCACACTCCTCCTCCATTCAGCACACCTCCTCCCCCATCCAGCACGCTCTTCCTCCATCCAGCACACTCCTCCTCCACCCACCACATTCTTCCTCCATCCGGCACACTCCTCCTCCATTCAGCACCCTCCTCCGCCATCCAGCACACTCCAACTCCACCCAGTACACTCCTCCTCCATCCAGCACACTCCTCCTCCGTCCTGCACACTCCTCCTCCGTCCCACACACTCCTCCTCCATTCAGCACCCTCCTCCGCCATCCAGCACACTCCAACTCCACCCAGTACACTCCTCCTCCATCCAGCACACTCCTCCTCCGTCCTGCACACTCCTCCATTCAGCACCCTCCTCCGCCATCCAGCACACTGCTCCTCCATCCAGCACACTCCTCCTCCATCCAGCACACTCCTCCTCCGTCCCACACACTCCTCCATTCAGCACCCTCCTCCGCCATCCAGCACACTGCTCCTCCATCCAGCACACTCCTCCTCCATCCAGCACACTCCTCCTCCGTCCCACACACTCCTCCATTCAGCACCCTCCTCCTCCATCCAGCACACTGCTCCTCCATCCAGCACACTCCTCCTCTATCCAGCACACTCCTCCATTCAGCACACTCTTCCTCCATTCAGTACACTCCTCCTCCATCCAGCACACTCATCCTCCATCCAGCACATGCCTCCTCCATTCAGCACTCTCCTCCTCGATTCAGCACTCTCCTACTCTATCCAGCACACTCCTCCTCCACCCAGCACTCTCCTCCTCCACCCACCACACTCCTCCTCCATTCAGCACACTCCTCCATTCAGCACACTCTTCCTCCACTCAGTACACTCCTCCTCCATTCAGCACACTCCTCCTCCACCCACCACACTCTTCCTCATTTCAGCACACTCCTCCTCCATTCAATACACTCCTCCTCCATCCAGCACACTCCTCCTCCATCCCGCACTGTCCTCCTCCATCCAGCACACTCCTCCATTCAGCACACTCTTCCTCCACTCAGTACATTCCTCCTCCATTCAGCACACTCCTCCTCCATTCAGCACACTCCTCCTCGATTCAGCACACTCCTCCTCGATTCAGCACACTCCTTCTCCATTCAGGCCATTCCTCCTCCATTCAGCACACTCCTCCTCGATTCAGCACACTCCTTCTCCATTCAGGCCATTCCTCCTCCACCCAGCACACTCCTCCTCTACCCAGCACCCTCCTCCTCTATCCACCACACTCTTCCTCCATCCAGCACACTCCTCCTCCATCCGGCACACTCCTCCTCTACCCAGCACCCTCCTCCTCTATTCAGCACACACCTCCCCCATCCAGCACGCTCTTCCTCCATCCAGCACACTCCTCCCCCATCCGGCACACTCCTCCTCTATCCAGCACACTCCAACTCCACCCAGTACACTCCTCCTCTATCCAGCACCCGCCACCCCATCCAGCACTCTCTCCTCCACCCACTACACTCCTCCTCTATCCACCACACTCCTCCTCCACCCAGCACTCTCTCCTCCACCCACCACACTCCTCCTCTATCCAGCACACTCCTCCTCCACCCAGCACTCTCTCCTCCACCCACCACACTCCTCCTCTATCCACCACACTCCTCCTCCACCCAGCACTCTCCTCCTCTGCCCACCACACTCCTCCTCTATCCAGCACACTCCTCCTCTATCCAGCACACTCCTCCTCCATTCAGCACACTCTTCCTCATTTCAGCACACTCCTCCTCCATTCAATACACTCCTCCTCCATCACGCACTGTCCACCTCCATCCAGCACCGTCCTCCTCCATTCAGAACACTGCTCCTCCATCCAGCACACTCCTCCTCCATTGAGGCCAATCCTCCTCCATTCAGCAGACTCCTCCTCCACCCAGCACACTCATCCTCCATCCAGCACACTCCTCCTCTATCCAGCACGTTCGTCCTCCATCCAGCACATGCCTCCTCCATTCAGCACTCTCTTCCTCAATTCAGCACACTCCTCCTCCATTCAGCACTCTCCTCCTCGATCAGCACACTCCTCCTCCATTCAGCACTCTCCTCCTCGATCAGCACACTCCTCCTCCATTCAGGCCATTCCTCCTCCACCCAGAACACTCAGCCTCCATCCAGCACATGCCTCCTCCATCCAGCACTCTCCTCCGCCACCCAGCACTCTCCTCCGCCACCCACCACACTCTTCCTCATTTCAGCACACTCCTCCTCCATCCCGCACACTCCTCCTCCATTCAGCACACTCCTCCTCCATTCAGCACACTCCTCCTCCACCCAGCACTCTCCTCCGCCACCCACCACACACCTCCTCAATCCAGCACACTCCTCCTCCACCCAGCACTCTCCTCCTCCACCCACCACACTCCTCCTCTATCCAGCACACTCCTCCTCCACCAAGCACTCTCCTCCTCCATCCAGCACACTCCTCCTCCACCCAGCACTCTCCTCATCCATCCAGCACCCTCCTCCTCCATCCGGCACACTCCTCCTCCATTCAGCACACTCCTCCATTCAGCACACTCTTCCTCCACTCAGCACACTCCTCCTCCACCCACCACACTCTTCCTCATTTCAGCACACTCCTCCTCCATTCAATACACTCCTCCTCCATCCAGCACACTCCTCCTCCATTCCGCACTGTCCTCCTCCATTCAGAACACTGCTCCTCCATCCAGCACACTCCTCCTCCATCCCGCACTGTCCTCCTCCATCCAGCACCCTCCTCCTCTATCCAGCACACTCCTCCATTCAGCACACTCTTCCTCCACTCAGTACACTCCTCCTCCATTCAGCACACTCCTCCTCGATTCAGCACACTCCTTCTCCATTCAGGCCATTCCTCCTCCGCCCAGCACACTCCTCCTCTACCCAGCACCCTCCTCCTCTATCCACCACACTCTTCCTCCATCCAGCACACTCCTCCTCCATCCTGCACACTCTTCCTCCATCCAGCACACTCCTCCTCCATTCAGCACACTCCTCCTCCATCCCGCACCCTCTTCCTCCATCCGGCACACACCACCTCCATTCAGCACACTCCTCCTCCATTCAGCACACTCCTCCTCCATCCAGCACACTCCTGCTCCATTCAGCACACTCCTCCTCTATTCAGCACACACCTCCCCGATCCAGCATTCTCATCCTCCATCCAGCACACTCCTCCCCTATCCGGCACACTCCTCCTCCATCCGGCACACTCCTCCTCTATCCAGCACACTCCAACTCCACCCAGTACACTCCTCCTCTATCCAGCACCCGCCACCCCATCCAGCACTCTCTCCTCCACCCACTACACTCCTCCTCTATCCACCACACTCCTCCTCCACCCAGCACTCTCTCCTCCACCCACCACACTCCTCCTCTATCCACCACACTCCTCCTCCACCCAGCACTCTCTCCTCCACCCACCACACTCCTCCTCCACCCAGCACTCTCCTCCTCTGCCCACCACACTCCTCCTCTATCCAGCACACCTCCTCCTCTATCCAGCACACTCCTCCTCCATTCAGCACACCTCCTCCCCCATCCAGCACGCTCTTCCTCCATCCAGCACACTCCTCCTCCACCCACCACACTCTTCCTCCATCCGGCACACTCCTCCTCCATTCAGCACCCTCCTCCGCCATCCAGCACACTCCAACTCCACCCAGTACACTCCTCCTCCATCCAGCACACTCCTCCTCCGTCCTGCACACTCCTCCTCCGTCCCACACACTCCTCCTCCATTCAGCACCCTCCTCCGCCATCCAGCACACTCCAACTCCACCCAGTACACTCCTCCTCCATCCAGCACACTCCTCCTCCGTCCTGCACACTCCTCCTCCGTCCCACACACTCCTCCATTCAGCACCCTCCTCCGCCATCCAGCACACTGCTCCTCCATCCAGCACACTCCTCCTCCATCCAGCACACTCCTCCTCCGTCCCACACACTCCTCCATTCAGCACCCTCCTCCTCCATCCAGCACACTGCTCCTCCATCCAGCACACTCCTCCTCTATCCAGCACACTCCTCCATTCAGCACACTCTTCCTCCACTCAGTACACTCCTCCTCCATCCAGCACACTCATCCTCCATCCAGCACATGCCTCCTCCATTCAGCACTCTCCTCCACTATCCAGCACACTCCTCCTCCACCCAGCACCCTCCTCCTCATCCACCACACTCCTCCTCTATCCTGCACACTCCTCCTCTATCCAGCACACACCTCCCCCATCCACCACACTCTTCCTCCATCCAGCACACTCCTCCTCCATTCAATGCGATCCTCCGCCATCCAGCACACTCCAACTCCACCCAGTACACTCCTCCTCCACCCAGCACACTCCTCCTCCATCCAGCACCCTCCTCCTCCACCCAGCACACTCCTCCTCCGTCCTGCACACTCCTCCTCCATCCAGCACATCCCTCCTCCATCCCGCACACTCCTCCTCCATTCAGCACCCTCCTCCTCCATCCGGCACACTCCTCCTCTACCCAGCACCCTCCTCCTCTATTCAGCACACACCTCCCCCATCCAGCATGCTCTTCCTCCATCCAGCACACTCCTCCCCCATCCGGCACACTCCTCCTCTATCCAGCACACTCCAACTCCACCCAGTACACTCCTCCTCTATCCAGCACCCGCCACCCCATCCAGCACTCTCTCCTCCACCCACTACACTCCTCCTCTATCCACCACACTCCTCCTCCACCCAGCACTCTCTCCTCCACCCACTACACTCCTCCTCTATCCACCACACTCCTCCTCCACCCAGCACTCTCCTCCTCTGCCCACCACACTCCTCCTCTATCCAGCACACTCCTCCTCTATCCAGCACACTCCTCCTCCATTCAGCACACTCTTCCTCATTTCAGCACACTCCTCCTCCATTCAATACACTCCTCCTCCATCACGCACTGTCCACCTCCATCCAGCACCGTCCTCCTCCATTCAGAACACTGCTCCTCCATCCAGCACACTCCTCCTCCATTGAGGCCAATCCTCCTCCATTCAGCACACTCCTCCTCCACCCAGCACACTCATCCTCCATCCAGCACACTCCTCCTCTATCCAGCACGTTCGTCCTCCATCCAGCACATGCCTCCTCCATTCAGCACTCTCTTCCTCAATTCAGCACACTCCTCCTCCATTCAGCACTCTCCTCCTCGATCAGCACACTCCTCCTCCATTCAGCACTCTCCTGTTCGATCAGCACACTCCTCCTCCATTCAGGCCATTCCTCCTCCACCCAGCACACTCAGCCTCCATCCAGTACATGCCTCCTCCATCCAGCACTCTCCTCCGCCACCCAGCACTCTCCTCCGCCACCCACCACACTCTTCCTCATTTCAGCACACTCCTCCTCCATCCCGCACACTCCTCCTCATTTCAGCACACTCCTCCTCCATTCAATACACTCCTCCTCCATCCAGCACACTCCTCCTCCATTCCGCACTGTCCTCCTCCATTCAGAACACTGCTCCTCCATCCAGCACACTCCTCCTCCATCCCGCACTGTCCTCCTCCATCCAGCACCCTCCTCCTCTATCCAGCACACTCCTCCATTCAGCACACTCTTCCTCCACTCAGTACACTCCTCCTCCATTCAGCACACTCCTCCTCGATTCAGCACACTCCTTCTCCATTCAGGCCATTCCTCCTCCGCCCAGCACACTCCTCCTCTACCCAGCACCCTCCTCCTCTATCCACCACACTCTTCCTCCATCCAGCACACTCCTCCTCCATCCTGCACACTCTTCCTCCATCCAGCACACTCCTCCTCCATTCAGCACACTCCTCCTCCATCCCGCACCCTCTTCCTCCATCCGGCACACACCACCTCCATTCAGCACACTCCTCCTCCATTCAGCACACTCCTCCTCCATCCAGCACACTCCTGCTCCATTCAGCACACTCCTCCTCTATTCAGCATACACCTCCCCGATCCAGCATTCTCATCCTCCATCCAGCACACTCCTCCCCCATCCGGCACACTCCTCCTCCATCCGGCACACTCCTCCTCTATCCAGCACACTCCAACTCCACCCAGTACACTCCTCCTCTATCCAGCACCCGCCACCCCATCCAGCACTCTCTCCTCCACCCACTACACTCCTCCTCTATCCACCACACTCCTCCTCCACCCAGCACTCTCTCCTCCACCCACCACACTCCTCCTCTATCCACCACACTCCTCCTCCACCCAGCACTCTCTCCTCCACCCACCACACTCCTCCTCCACCCCGCACTCTCCTCCTCTGCCCACCACACTCCTCATCTATCCAGCACACCTCCTCCTCTATCCAGCACACTCCTCCTCCATTCAGCACACCTCCTCCCCCATCCAGCACGCTCTTCCTCCATCCAGCACACTCCTCCTCCACCCACCACACTCTTCCTCCATCCGGCACACTCCTCCTCCATTCAGCACCCTCCTCCGCCATCCAGCACACTCCAACTCCACCCAGTACACTCCTCCTCCATCCAGCACACTCCTCCTCCGTCCTGCACACTCCTCCTCCGTCCCACACACTCCTCCTCCATTCAGCACCCTCCTCCGCCATCCAGCACACTCCAACTCCACCCAGTACACTCCTCCTCCATCCAGCACACTCCTCCTCCGTCCTGCACACTCCTCCTCCGTCCCACACACTCCTCCATTCAGCACCCTCCTCCGCCATCCAGCACACTGCTCCTCCATCCAGCACACTCCTCCTCCATCCAGCACACTCCTCCTCCGTCCCACACACTCCTCCATTCAGCACCCTCCTCCTCCATCCAGCACACTGCTCCTCCATCCAGCACACTCCTCCTCTATCCAGCACACTCCTCCATTCAGCACACTCTTCCTCCACTCAGTACACTCCTCCTCCATCCAGCACACTCATCCTCCATCCAGCACATGCCTCCTCCATTCAGCACTCTCCTCCACTATCCAGCACACTCCTCCTCCACCCAGCACCCTCCTCCTCATCCACCACACTCCTCCTCTATCCTGCACACTCCTCCTCTATCCAGCACACACCTCCCCCATCCACCACACTCTTCCTCCATCCAGCACACTCCTCCTCCATTCAATGCGATCCTCCGCCATCCAGCACACTCCAACTCCACCCAGTACACTCCTCCTCCACCCAGCACACTCCTCCTCCATCCAGCACCCTCCTCCTCCACCCAGCACACTCCTCCTCCGTCCTGCACACTCCTCCTCCATCCAGCACATCCCTCCTCCATCCCGCACACTCCTCCTCCATTCAGCACCCTCCTCCTCCATCCGGCACACTCCTCCTCTACCCAGCACCCTCCTCCTCTATTCAGCACACACCTCCCCCATCCAGCATGCTCTTCCTCCATCCAGCACACTCCTCCCCCATCCGGCACACTCCTCCTCTATCCAGCACACTCCAACTCCACCCAGTACACTCCTCCTCTATCCAGCACCCGCCACCCCATCCAGCACTCTCTCCTCCACCCACTACACTCCTCCTCTATCCACCACACTCCTCCTCCACCCAGCACTCTCTCCTCCACCCACTACACTCCTCCTCTATCCACCACACTCCTCCTCCACCCAGCACTCTCTCCTCCAACCACCACACTCCTCCTCTATCCACCACACTCCTCCTCCACCCAGCACTCTCCTCCTCTGCCCACCACACTCCTCCTCTATCCAGCACACTCCTCCTCTATCCAGCACACTCCTCCTCCATTCAGCACACTCTTCCTCATTTCAGCACACTCCTCCTCCATTCAATACACTCCTCCTCCATCACGCACTGTCCACCTCCATCCAGCACCGTCCTCCTCCATTCAGAACACTGCTCCTCCATCCAGCACACTCCTCCTCCATTGAGGCCAATCCTCCTCCATTCAGCACACTCCTCCTCCACCCAGCACACTCATCCTCCATCCAGCACACTCCTCCTCTATCCAGCACGTTCGTCCTCCATCCAGCACATGCCTCCTCCATTCAGCACTCTCTTCCTCAATTCAGCACACTCCTCCTCCATTCAGCACTCTCCTCCTCGATGAGCACACTCCTCCTCCATTCAGCACTCTCCTCCTCGATCAGCACACTCCTCCTCCATTCAGGCCATTCCTCCTCCACCCAGCACACTCAGCCTCCATCCAGTACATGCCTCCTCCATCCAGCACTCTCCTCCGCCACCCAGCACTCTCCTCCGCCACCCACCACACTCTTCCTCATTTCAGCACACTCCTCCTCCATCCCGCACACTCCTCCTCCATTCAGCACACTCCTCCTCCATTCAGCACACTCCTCCTCCACCCAGCACTCTCCTCCGCCACCCACCACACACCTCCTCAATCCAGCACACTCCTCCTCCACCCAGCACTCTCCTCCTCCACCCACCACACTCCTCCTCTATCCAGCACACTCCTCCTACCACCCAGCACTCTCCTCCTCCATCCAGCACACTCCTCCTCCACCCAGCACTCTCCTCATCCATCCAGCACCCTCCTCCTCCATCCGGCACACTCCTCCATTCAGCACACTCCTCCATTCAGCACACTCTTCCTCCACTCAGCACACTCCTCCTCCACCCACCACACTCATCCTCATTTCAGCACACTCCTCCTCCATTCAATACACTCCTCCTCCATCCAGCACACTCCTCCTCCATCCCGCACTGTCCTCCTCCATTCAGAACACTGCTCCTCCATCCAGCACACTCCTCCTCCATCCCGCACTGTCCTCCTCCATCCAGCACCCTCCTCCTCTATCCAGCACACTCCTCCATTCAGCACTCTCTCCTCCGCCCACCACACTCCTCCTCTATCCAGCACACTCCTCCTCCACCCAGCACTCTCTCCTCCACCCACCACACTCCTCCTCTATCCACCACACTCCTCCTCCACCCAGCACTCTCCTCCTCTGCCCACCACACTCCTCCTCTATCCAGCACACTCCTCCTCGATCAGCACACTCCTCCTCCATTCAGGCCATTCCTCCTCCACCCAGCACACTCAGCCTCCATCCAGTACATGCCTCCTCCATCCAGCACTCTCCTCCGCCACCCAGCACTCTCCTCCGCCACCCACCACACTCTTCCTCATTTCAGCACACTCCTCCTCCATCCCGCACACTCCTCCTCCATTCAGCACACTCCTCCTCCATTCAGCACACTCCTCCTCCACCCAGCACTCTCCTCCGCCACCCACCACACACCTCCTCAATCCAGCACACTCCTCCTCCACCCAGCACTCTCCTCCTCCACCCACCACACTCCTCCTCTATCCAGCACACTCCTCCTACCACCCAGCACTCTCCTCCTCCATCCAGCACACTCCTCCTCCACCCAGCACTCTCCTCATCCATCCAGCACCCTCCTCCTCCATCCGGCACACTCCTCCATTCAGCACACTCCTCCATTCAGCACACTCTTCCTCCACTCAGCACACTCCTCCTCCACCCACCACACTCATCCTCATTTCAGCACACTCCTCCTCCATTCAATACACTCCTCCTCCATCCAGCACACTCCTCCTCCATCCCGCACTGTCCTCCTCCATTCAGAACACTGCTCCTCCATCCAGCACACTCCTCCTCCATCCCGCACTGTCCTCCTCCATCCAGCACCCTCCTCCTCTATCCAGCACACTCCTCCATTCAGCACTCTCTCCTCCGCCCACCACCCTCCTCCTCTATCCAGCACACTCCTCCTCCACCCAGCACTCTCTCCTCCACCCACCACACTCCTCGTCTATCCACCACACTCCTCCTCCACCCAGCACTCTCCTCCTCTGCCCACCACATTCCTCCTCTATCCAGCACACTCCTCCTCTATCCAGCACACTCCTCCTCCATTCAGCACACTCTTCCTCATTTCAGCACACTCCTCCTCCATTCAATACACTCCTCCTCCATCACGCACTGTCCACCTCCATCCAGCACCGTCCTCCTCCATTCAGAACACTGCTCCTCCATCCAGCACACTCCTCCTCCATTGAGGCCAATCCTCCTCCATTCAGCACACTCCTCCTCCACCCAGCACACTCATCCTCCATCCCGCACACTCCTCCTCCACCCAGCACACTCATCCTCCATCCAGCACACTCCTCCTCTATCCAGCACGTTCGTCCTCCATCCAGCACATGCCTCCTCCATTCAGCACTCTCTTCCTCAATTCAGCACACTCCTCCTCCATTCAGCACTCTCCTCCTCGATCAGCACACTCCTCCTCCATTCAGCACTCTCCTCCTCGATCAGCACACTCCTCCTCCATTCAGGCCATTCCTCCTCCACCCAGCACACTCAGCCTCCATCCAGCACATGCCTCCTCCATCCAGCACTCTCCTCCGCCACCCAGCACTCTCCTCCGCCACCCACCACACTCTTCCTCATTTCAGCACACTCCTCCTCCATCCCGCACACTCCTCCTACATTCAGCACACTCCTCCTCCATTCAGCACACTCCTCCTCCACCCAGCACTCTCCTCCGCCACCCACCACACACCTCCTCAATCCAGCACACTCCTCCTCCACCCACCACACTCCTCCTCTATCCAGCACACTCCTCCTCCACCCAGCACTCTCCTCCTCCATCCAGCACACTCCTCCTCCACCCAGCACTCTCCTCATCCATCCAGCACCCTCCTCCTCCATCCGGCACACTCCTCCTCCATTCAGCACACTCCTCCATTCAGCACACTCTTCCTCCACTCAGCACACTCCTCCTAAACCCACCACACTCTTCCTCATTTCAGCACACTCCTCCTCCATTCAATACACTCCTCCTCCATCCAGCACACTCCTCCTCCATCCCGCACTGTCCTCCTCCATTCAAAACACTGCTCCTCCATCCAGCACACTCCTCCTCCATCCCGCACTGTCCTCCTCCATCCAGCACCCTCCTCCTCCACCCACCACACTCCTCCTCTATCCAGCACACTCCTCCTCCACCCACCACACTCCTCCTCTATCCAGCACACTCCTCCTCCACCCAGCACTCTCCTCCTCCATCCAGCACACTCCTCCTCCACCCAGCACTCTCCTCATCCATCCAGCACCCTCCTCCTCCATCCGGCACACTCCACCTCCATTCAGCACACTCCTCCATTCAGCACACTCTTCCTCCACTCAGCACACTCCTCCTCCACCCACCACACTCTTCCTCATTTCAGCACACTCCTCCTCCATTCAATACACTCCTCCTCCATCCAGCACACTCCTCCTCCATCCGGCACACTCCTCCTCCATTCAGCACACTCCTCCATTCAGCACACTCTTCCTCCACTCAGCACACTCCTCCTCCACCCACCACACTCTTCCTCATTTCAGCACACTCCTTCTCCATTCAGGCCATTCCTCCTCCACCCAGCACACTCCTCCTCTACCCAGCACCCTCCTCCTCTATCCACCACACTCTTCCTCCATCCAGCACACTCCTCCTCCATCCGGCACCCTCCTCCTCTACCCAGCACCCTCCTCCTCTATTCAGCACACACCTCCCCCATCCAGCACGCTCTTCCTCCATCCAGCACACTCCTCCCCCATCCGGCACACTCCTCCTCTATCCAGCACACTCCAACTCCACCCAGTACACTCCTCCTCTATCCAGCACCCGCCACCCCATCCAGCACTCTCTCCTCCACCCACTACACTCCTCCTCTATCCACCACACTCCTCCTCCACCCAGCACTCTCTCCTCCACCCACCACACTCCTCCTCTATCCAGCACACTCCTCCTCCACCCAGCACTCTCTCCTCCACCCACCACACTCCTCCTCTATCCACCACACTCCTCCTCCACCCAGCACTCTCCTCCTCTGCCCACCACACTCCTCCTCTATCCAGCACACTCCTCCTCTATCCAGCACACTCCTCCTCCATTCAGCACACTCTTCCTCATTTCAGCACACTCCTCCTCCATTCAATACACTCCTCCTCCATCACGCACTGTCCACCTCCATCCAGCACCGTCCTCCTCCATTCAGAACACTGCTCCTCCATCCAGCACACTCCTCCTCCATTGAGGCCAATCCTCCTCCATTCAGCACACTCCAACTCCACCCAGTACACTCCTCCTCTATCCAGCACCCGCCACCCCATCCAGCACTTTCTCCTCCACCCACTACACTCCTCCTCTATCCACCACACTCCTCCTCCACCCAGCACTCTCTCCTCCACCCACCACACTCCTCCTCTATCCAGAACACTCCTCCTCCACCCAGCACTCTCTCCTCCACCCACCACACTCCTCCTCTATCCACCACACTCCTCCTCCACCCAGCACTCTCCTCCTCTGCCCACCACACTCCTCCTCTATCCAGCACACTCCTCCTCTATCCAGCACACTCCTCCTCCATTCAGCACACTCTTCCTCATTTCAGCACACTCCTCCTCCATTCAATACACTCCTCCTCCATCACGCACTGTCCACCTCCATCCAGCACCGTCCTCCTCCATTCAGAACACTGCTCCTCCATCCAGCACACTCCTCCTCCATTGAGGCCAATCCTCCTCCATTCAGCACACTCCTCCTCCACCCAGCACACTCATCCTCCATCCAGCACACTCCTCCTCTACCCAGCACGTTCGTCCTCCATCCAGCACATGCCTCCTCCATTCAGCACTCTCTTCCTCAATTCAGCACACTCCTCCTCCATTCAGCACTCTCCTCCTCGATGAGCACACTCCTCCTCCATTCAGCACTCTCCTCCTCGATCAGCACACTCCTCCTCCATTCAGGCCATTCCTCCTCCACCCAGCACACTCAGCCTCCATCCAGCACATGCCTCCTCCATCCAGCACTCTCCTCCGCCACCCTGCACTCTCCTCCGCCACCCACCACACTCTTCCTCATTTCAGCACACTCCTCCTCCATCCCGCACACTCCTCCTCCATTCAGCACACTCCTCCTCCATTCAGCACACTCCTCCTCCACCCAGCACTCTCCTCCGCCACCCACCACACACCTCCTCAATCCAGCACACTCCTCCTCCACCCACCACACTCCTCCTCTATCCAGCACACTCCTCCTCCACCCAGCACTCTCCTCCTCCATCCAGCACACTCCTCCTCCACCCAGCACTCTCCTCATTCATCCAGCACCCTCCTCCTCCATCCGGCACACTCCTCCTCCATTCAGCACACTCCTCCATTCAGCACACTCTTCCTCCACTCAGCACACTCCTCCTCCACCCACCACACTCTTCCTCATTTCAGCACACTCCTCCTCCATTCAATACACTCCTCCTCCATCCAGCACACTCCTCCTCCATCCCGCACTGTCCTCCTCCATTCAAAACACTGCTCCTCCATCCAGCACACTCCTCCTCCATCCCGCACTGTCCTCCTCCATCCAGCACCCTCCTCCTCTATCCAGCACACTCCTCCATTCAGCACACTCTTCCTCCACTCAGTACACTCCTCCTCCATTCAGCACACTCCTCCTCGATTCAGCACACTCCTTCTCCATTCAGGCCATTCCTCCTCCGCCCAGCACACTCCTCCTCTACCCAGCACCCTCCTCCTCTATCCACCACACTCTTCCTCCATCCAGCACACTCCTCCTCCATCCTGCACACTCTTCCTCCATCCAGCACACTCCTCCTCCATTCAGCACACTCCTCCTCCATCCCGCACCCTCTTCCTCCATCCGGCACACACCTCCTCCATTCAGCACACTCCTCCTCCATTCAGCACACTCCTCCTCCATCCAGCACACTCCTCCTCCATTCAGCACACTCCTCCTCTATTCAGCACACACCTCCCCCATCCAGCACGCTCTTCCTCCATCCAGCACACTCCTCCCCCATCCGGCACACTCCTCCTCCATCCTGCACACTCCTCCTCTATCCAGCACACTCCAACTCCACCCAGTACACTCCTCCTCTATCCAGCACCCGCCACCCCATCCAGCACTCTCTCCTCCACCCACTACACTCCTCCTCTATCCACCACACTCCTCCTCCACCCAGCACTCTCTCCTCCACCCACCACACTCCTCCTCTATCCACCACACTCCTCCTCCACCCAGCACTCTCTCCTCCACCCACCACACTCCTCCTCCACCCAGCACTCTCCTCCTCTGCCCACCACACTCCTCCTCTATCCAGCACACCTCCTCCTCTATCCAGCACACTCCTCCTCCATTCAGCACACCTCCTCCCCCATCCAGCACGCTCTTCCTCCATCCAGCACACTCCTCCTCCACCCACCACATTCTTCCTCCATCCGGCACACTCCTCCTCCATTCAGCACCCTCCTCCGCCATCCAGCACACTCCAACTCCACCCAGTACACTCCTCCTCCATCCAGCACACTCCTCCTCCGTCCTGCACACTCCTCCTCCGTCCCACACACTCCTCCTCCATTCAGCACCCTCCTCCGCCATCCAGCACACTCCTCCTCCACCCAGCACTCTCTCCTCCACCCACCACACTCCTCCTCTATCCACCACACTCCTCCTCCACCCAGCACTCTCTCCTCCACCCACCACACTCCTCCTCCACCCAGCACTCTCCTCCTCTGCCCACCACACTCCTCCTCTATCCAGCACACCTCCTCCTCTATCCAGCACACTCCTCCTCCATTCAGCACACCTCCTCCCCCATCCAGCACGCTCTTCCTCCATCCAGCACACTCCTCCTCCACCCACCACATTCTTCCTCCATCCGGCACACTCCTCCTCCATTCAGCACCCTCCTCCGCCATCCAGCACACTCCAACTCCACCCAGTACACTCCTCCTCCATCCAGCACACTCCTCCTCCGTCCTGCACACTCCTCCTCCGTCCCACACACTCCTCCTCCATTCAGCACCCTCCTCCGCCATCCAGCACACTCCAACTCCACCCAGTACACTCCTCCTCCATCCAGCACACTCCTCCTCCGTCCTGCACACTCCTCCATTCAGCACCCTCCTCCGCCATCCAGCACACTGCTCCTCCATCCAGCACATTCCTCCTCCATCCAGCACACTCCTCCTCCGTCCCACACACTCCTCCATTCAGCACCCTCCTCCGCCATCCAGCACACTGCTCCTCCATCCAGCACACTCCTCCTCCATCCAGCACACTCCTCCTCCGTCCCACACACTCCTCCATTCAGCACCCTCCTCCTCCATCCAGCACACTGCTCCTCCATCCAGCACACTCCTCCTCTATCCAGCACACTCCTCCATTCAGCACACTCTTCCTCCATTCAGTACACTCCTCCTCCATCCAGCACACTCATCCTCCATCCAGCACATGCCTCCTCCATTCAGCACTCTCCTCCTCGATTCAGCACTCTCCTACTCTATCCAGCACACTCCTCCTCCACCCAGCACTCTCCTCCTCCACCCACCACACTCCTCCTCCATTCAGCACACTCCTCCATTCAGCACACTCTTCCTCCACTCAGTACACTCCTCCTCCATTCAGCACACTCCTCCTCCACCCACCACACTCTTCCTCATTTCAGCACACTCCTCCTCCATTCAATACACTCCTCCTCCATCCAGCACACTCCTCCTCCATCCCGCACTGTCCTCCTCCATCCAGCACACTCCTCCATTCAGCACACTCTTCCTCCACTCAGTACACTCCTCCTCCATTCAGCACACTCCTCCTCCATTCAGCACACTCCTCCTCGATTCAGCACACTCCTCCTCGATTCAGCACACTCCTTCTCCATTCAGGCCATTCCTCCTCCATTCAGCACACTCCTCCTCGATTCAGCACACTCCTTCTCCATTCAGGCCATTCCTCCTCCACCCAGCACACTCCTCCTCTACCCAGCACCCTCCTCCTCTATCCACCACACTCTTCCTCCATCCAGCACACTCCTCCTCCATCCGGCACACTCCTCCTCTACCCAGCACCCTCCTCCTCTATTCAGCACACACCTCCCCCATCCAGCACGCTCTTCCTCCATCCAGCACACTCCTCCCCCATCCGGCACACTCCTCCTCTATCCAGCACACTCCAACTCCACCCAGTACACTCCTCCTCTATCCAGCACCCGCCACCCCATCCAGCACTCTCTCCTCCACCCACTACACTCCTCCTCTATCCACCACACTCCTCCTCCACCCAGCACTCTCTCCTCCACCCACCACACTCCTCCTCTATCCAGCACACTCCTCCTCCACCCAGCACTCTCTCCTCCACCCACCACACTCCTCCTCTATCCACCACACTCCTCCTCCACCCAGCACTCTCCTCCTCTGCCCACCACACTCCTCCTCTATCCAGCACACTCCTCCTCTATCCAGCACACTCCTCCTCCATTCAGCACACTCTTCCTCATTTCAGCACACTCCTCCTCCATTCAATACACTCCTCCTCCATCACGCACTGTCCACCTCCATCCAGCACCGTCCTCCTCCATTCAGAACACTGCTCCTCCATCCAGCACACTCCTCCTCCACCCAGCACTCTCCTCATCCATCCAGCACCCTCCTCCTCCATCCGGCACACTCCTCCTCCATTCAGCACACTCCTCCATTCAGCACACTCTTCCTCCACTCAGCACACTCCTCCTCCACCCACCACACTCTTCCTCATTTCAGCACACTCCTCCTCCATTCAATACACTCCTCCTCCATCCAGCACACTCCTCCTCCATCCCGCACTGTCCTCCTCCATTCAAAACACTGCTCCTCCATCCAGCACACTCCTCCTCCATCCCGCACTGTCCTCCTCCATCCAGCACCCTCCTCCTCTATCCAGCACACTCCTCCATTCAGCACACTCTTCCTCCACTCAGTACACTCCTCCTCCATTCAGCACACTCCTCCTCGATTCAGCACACTCCTTCTCCATTCAGGCCATTCCTCCTCCGCCCAGCACACTCCTCCTCTACCCAGCACCCTCCTCCTCTATCCACCACACTCTTCCTCCATCCAGCACACTCCTCCTCCATCCTGCACACTCTTCCTCCATCCAGCACACTCCTCCTCCATTCAGCACACTCCTCCTCCATCCCGCACCCTCTTCCTCCATCCGGCACACACCTCCTCCATTCAGCACACTCCTCCTCCATTCAGCACACTCCTCCTCCATCCAGCACACTCCTCCTCCATTCAGCACACTCCTCCTCTATTCAGCACACACCTCCCCCATCCAGCACGCTCTTCCTCCATCCAGCACACTCCTCCCCCATCCGGCACACTCCTCCTCCATCCGGCACACTCCTCTATCCAGCACACTCCAACTCCACCCAGTACACTCCTCCTCTATCCAGCACCCGCCACCCCATCCAGCACTCTCTCCTCCACCCACTACACTCCTCCTCTATCCACCACACTCCTCCTCCACCCAGCACTCTCTCCTCCACCCACCACACTCCTCCTCTATCCACCACACTCCTCCTCCACCCAGTACTCTCTCCTCCACCCACCACACTCCTCCTCCACCCAGCACTCTCCTCCTCTGCCCACCACACTCCTCCTCTATCCAGCACACCTCCTCCTCTATCCAGCACACTCCTCCTCCATTCAGCACACCTCCTCCCCCATCCAGCACGCTCTTCCTCCATCCAGCACACTCCTCCTCCACCCACCACATTCTTCCTCCATCCGGCACACTCCTCCTCCATTCAGCACCCTCCTCCGCCATCCAGCACACTCCAACTCCACCCAGTACACTCCTCCTCCATCCAGCACACTCCTCCTCCGTCCTGCACACTCCTCCTCCGTCCCACACACTCCTCCTCCATTCAGCACCCTCCTCCGCCATCCAGCACACTCCAACTCCACCCAGTACACTCCTCCTCCATCCAGCACACTCCTCCTCCGTCCTGCACACTCCTCCATTCAGCACCCTCCTCCGCCATCCAGCACACTGCTCCTCCATCCAGCACACTCCTCCTCCATCCAGCACACTCCTCCTCCGTCCCACACACTCCTCCATTCAGCACCCTCCTCCGCCATCCAGCACACTGCTCCTCCATCCAGCACACTCCTCCTCCATCCAGCACACTCCTCCTCCGTCCCACACACTCCTCCATTCAGCACCCTCCTCCTCCATCCAGCACACTGCTCCTCCATCCAGCACACTCCTCCTCTATCCAGCACACTCCTCCATTCAGCACACTCTTCCTCCATTCAGTACACTCCTCCTCCATCCAGCACACTCATCCTCCATCCAGCACATGCCTCCTCCATTCAGCACTCTCCTCCTCGATTCAGCACTCTCCTACTCTATCCAGCACACTCCTCCTCCACCCAGCACTCTCCTCCTCCACCCACCACACTCCTCCTCCATTCAGCACACTCCTCCATTCAGCACACTCTTCCTCCACTCAGTACACTCCTCCTCCATTCAGCACACTCCTCCTCCACCCACCACACTCTTCCTCATTTCAGCACACTCCTCCTCCATTCAATACACTCCTCCTCCATCCAGCACACTCCTCCTCCATCCCGCACTGTCCTCCTCCATCCAGCACACTCCTCCATTCAGCACACTCTTCCTCCACTCAGTACATTCCTCCTCCATTCAGCACACTCCTCCTCCATTCAGCACACTCCTCCTCGATTCAGCACACTCCTCCTCGATTCAGCACACTCCTTCTCCATTCAGGCCATTCCTCCTCCATTCAGCACACTCCTCCTCGATTCAGCACACTCCTTCTCCATTCAGGCCATTCCTCCTCCACCCAGCACACTCCTCCTCTACCCAGCACCCTCCTCCTCTATCCACCACACTCTTCCTCCATCCAGCACACTCCTCCTCCATCCGGCACACTCCTCCTCTACCCAGCACCCTCCTCCTCTATTCAGCACACACCTCCCCCATCCAGCACGCTCTTCCTCCATCCAGCACACTCCTCCCCCATCCGGCACACTCCTCCTCTATCCAGCACACTCCAACTCCACCCAGTACACTCCTCCTCTATCCAGCACCCGCCACCCCATCCAGCACTCTCTCCTCCACCCACTACACTCCTCCTCTATCCACCACACTCCTCCTCCACCCAGCACTCTCTCCTCCACCCACCACACTCCTCCTCTATCCAGCACACTCCTCCTCCACCCAGCACTCTCTCCTCCACCCACCACACTCCTCCTCTATCCACCACACTCCTCCTCCACCCAGCACTCTCCTCCTCTGCCCACCACACTCCTCCTCTATCCAGCACACTCCTCCTCTATCCAGCACACTCCTCCTCCATTCAGCACACTCTTCCTCATTTCAGCACACTCCTCCTCCATTCAATACACTCCTCCTCCATCACGCACTGTCCACCTCCATCCAGCACCGTCCTCCTCCATTCAGAACACTGCTCCTCCATCCAGCACACTCCTCCTCCATTGAGGCCAATCCTCCTCCATTCAGCAGACTCCTCCTCCACCCAGCACACTCATCCTCCATCCAGCACACTCCTCCTCTATCCAGCACGTTCGTCCTCCATCCAGCACATGCCTCCTCCATTCAGCACTCTCTTCCTCAATTCAGCACACTCCTCCTCCATTCAGCACTCTCCTCCTCGATCAGCACACTCCTCCTCCATTCAGCACTCTCCTCCTCGATCAGCACACTCCTCCTCCATTCAGGCCATTCCTCCTCCACCCAGAACACTCAGCCTCCATCCAGCACATGCCTCCTCCATCCAGCACTCTCCTCCGCCACCCAGCACTCTCCTCCGCCACCCACCACACTCTTCCTCATTTCAGCACACTCCTCCTCCATCCCGCACACTCCTCCTCCATTCAGCACACTCCTCCTCCATTCAGCACACTCCTCCTCCACCCAGCACTCTCCTCCGCCACCCACCACACACCTCCTCAATCCAGCACACTCCTCCTCCACCCAGCACTCTCCTCCTCCACCCACCACACTCCTCCTCTATCCAGCACACTCCTCCTCCACCAAGCACTCTCCTCCTCCATCCAGCACACTCCTCCTCCACCCAGCACTCTCCTCATCCATCCAGCACCCTCCTCCTCCATCCGGCACACTCCTCCTCCATTCAGCACACTCCTCCATTCAGCACACTCTTCCTCCACTCAGCACACTCCTCCTCCACCCACCACACTCTTCCTCATTTCAGCACACTCCTCCTCCATTCAATACACTCCTCCTCCATCCAGCACACTCCTCCTCCATTCCGCACTGTCCTCCTCCATTCAGAACACTGCTCCTCCATCCAGCACACTCCTCCTCCATCCCGCACTGTCCTCCTCCATCCAGCACCCTCCTCCTCTATCCAGCACACTCCTCCATTCAGCACACTCTTCCTCCACTCAGTACACTCCTCCTCCATTCAGCACACTCCTCCTCGATTCAGCACACTCCTTCTCCATTCAGGCCATTCCTCCTCCGCCCAGCACACTCCTCCTCTACCCAGCACCCTCCTCCTCTATCCACCACACTCTTCCTCCATCCAGCACACTCCTCCTCCATCCTGCACACTCTTCCTCCATCCAGCACACTCCTCCTCCATTCAGCACACTCCTCCTCCATCCCGCACCCTCTTCCTCCATCCGGCACACACCACCTCCATTCAGCACACTCCTCCTCCATTCAGCACACTCCTCCTCCATCCAGCACACTCCTGCTCCATTCAGCACACTCCTCCTCTATTCAGCACACACCTCCCCGATCCAGCATTCTCATCCTCCATCCAGCACACTCCTCCCCTATCCGGCACACTCCTCCTCCATCCGGCACACTCCTCCTCTATCCAGCACACTCCAACTCCACCCAGTACACTCCTCCTCTATCCAGCACCCGCCACCCCATCCAGCACTCTCTCCTCCACCCACTACACTCCTCCTCTATCCACCACACTCCTCCTCCACCCAGCACTCTCTCCTCCACCCACCACACTCCTCCTCTATCCACCACACTCCTCCTCCACCCAGCACTCTCTCCTCCACCCACCACACTCCTCCTCCACCCAGCACTCTCCTCCTCTGCCCACCACACTCCTCCTCTATCCAGCACACCTCCTCCTCTATCCAGCACACTCCTCCTCCATTCAGCACACCTCCTCCCCCATCCAGCACGCTCTTCCTCCATCCAGCACACTCCTCCTCCACCCACCACACTCTTCCTCCATCCGGCACACTCCTCCTCCATTCAGCACCCTCCTCCGCCATCCAGCACACTCCAACTCCACCCAGTACACTCCTCCTCCATCCAGCACACTCCTCCTCCGTCCTGCACACTCCTCCTCCGTCCCACACACTCCTCCTCCATTCAGCACCCTCCTCCGCCATCCAGCACACTCCAACTCCACCCAGTACACTCCTCCTCCATCCAGCACACTCCTCCTCCGTCCTGCACACTCCTCCTCCGTCCCACACACTCCTCCATTCAGCACCCTCCTCCGCCATCCAGCACACTGCTCCTCCATCCAGCACACTCCTCCTCCATCCAGCACACTCCTCCTCCGTCCCACACACTCCTCCATTCAGCACCCTCCTCCTCCATCCAGCACACTGCTCCTCCATCCAGCACACTCCTCCTCTATCCAGCACACTCCTCCATTCAGCACACTCTTCCTCCACTCAGTACACTCCTCCTCCATCCAGCACACTCATCCTCCATCCAGCACATGCCTCCTCCATTCAGCACTCTCCTCCACTATCCAGCACACTCCTCCTCCACCCAGCACCCTCCTCCTCATCCACCACACTCCTCCTCTATCCTGCACACTCCTCCTCTATCCAGCACACACCTCCCCCATCCACCACACTCTTCCTCCATCCAGCACACTCCTCCTCCATTCAATGCGATCCTCCGCCATCCAGCACACTCCAACTCCACCCAGTACACTCCTCCTCCACCCAGCACACTCCTCCTCCATCCAGCACCCTCCTCCTCCACCCAGCACACTCCTCCTCCGTCCTGCACACTCCTCCTCCATCCAGCACATCCCTCCTCCATCCCGCACACTCCTCCTCCATTCAGCACCCTCCTCCTCCATCCGGCACACTCCTCCTCTACCCAGCACCCTCCTCCTCTATTCAGCACACACCTCCCCCATCCAGCATGCTCTTCCTCCATCCAGCACACTCCTCCCCCATCCGGCACACTCCTCCTCTATCCAGCACACTCCAACTCCACCCAGTACACTCCTCCTCTATCCAGCACCCGCCACCCCATCCAGCACTCTCTCCTCCACCCACTACACTCCTCCTCTATCCACCACACTCCTCCTCCACCCAGCACTCTCTCCTCCACCCACTACACTCCTCCTCTATCCACCACACTCCTCCTCCACCCAGCACTCTCCTCCTCTGCCCACCACACTCCTCCTCTATCCAGCACACTCCTCCTCTATCCAGCACACTCCTCCTCCATTCAGCACACTCTTCCTCATTTCAGCACACTCCTCCTCCATTCAATACACTCCTCCTCCATCACGCACTGTCCACCTCCATCCAGCACCGTCCTCCTCCATTCAGAACACTGCTCCTCCATCCAGCACACTCCTCCTCCATTGAGGCCAATCCTCCTCCATTCAGCACACTCCTCCTCCACCCAGCACACTCATCCTCCATCCAGCACACTCCTCCTCTATCCAGCACGTTCGTCCTCCATCCAGCACATGCCTCCTCCATTCAGCACTCTCTTCCTCAATTCAGCACACTCCTCCTCCATTCAGCACTCTCCTCCTCGATCAGCACACTCCTCCTCCATTCAGCACTCTCCTGTTCGATCAGCACACTCCTCCTCCATTCAGGCCATTCCTCCTCCACCCAGCACACTCAGCCTCCATCCAGTACATGCCTCCTCCATCCAGCACTCTCCTCCGCCACCCAGCACTCTCCTCCGCCACCCACCACACTCTTCCTCATTTCAGCACACTCCTCCTCCATCCCGCACACTCCTCCTCATTTCAGCACACTCCTCCTCCATTCAATACACTCCTCCTCCATCCAGCACACTCCTCCTCCATTCCGCACTGTCCTCCTCCATTCAGAACACTGCTCCTCCATCCAGCACACTCCTCCTCCATCCCGCACTGTCCTCCTCCATCCAGCACCCTCCTCCTCTATCCAGCACACTCCTCCATTCAGCACACTCTTCCTCCACTCAGTACACTCCTCCTCCATTCAGCACACTCCTCCTCGATTCAGCACACTCCTTCTCCATTCAGGCCATTCCTCCTCCGCCCAGCACACTCCTCCTCTACCCAGCACCCTCCTCCTCTATCCACCACACTCTTCCTCCATCCAGCACACTCCTCCTCCATCCTGCACACTCTTCCTCCATCCAGCACACTCCTCCTCCATTCAGCACACTCCTCCTCCATCCCGCACCCTCTTCCTCCATCCGGCACACACCACCTCCATTCAGCACACTCCTCCTCCATTCAGCACACTCCTCCTCCATCCAGCACACTCCTGCTCCATTCAGCACACTCCTCCTCTATTCAGCATACACCTCCCCGATCCAGCATTCTCATCCTCCATCCAGCACACTCCTCCCCCATCCGGCACACTCCTCCTCCATCCGGCACACTCCTCCTCTATCCAGCACACTCCAACTCCACCCAGTACACTCCTCCTCTATCCAGCACCCGCCACCCCATCCAGCACTCTCTCCTCCACCCACTACACTCCTCCTCTATCCACCACACTCCTCCTCCACCCAGCACTCTCTCCTCCACCCACCACACTCCTCCTCTATCCACCACACTCCTCCTCCACCCAGCACTCTCTCCTCCACCCACCACACTCCTCCTCCACCCCGCACTCTCCTCCTCTGCCCACCACACTCCTCATCTATCCAGCACACCTCCTCCTCTATCCAGCACACTCCTCCTCCATTCAGCACACCTCCTCCCCCATCCAGCACGCTCTTCCTCCATCCAGCACACTCCTCCTCCACCCACCACACTCTTCCTCCATCCGGCACACTCCTCCTCCATTCAGCACCCTCCTCCGCCATCCAGCACACTCCAACTCCACCCAGTACACTCCTCCTCCATCCAGCACACTCCTCCTCCGTCCTGCACACTCCTCCTCCGTCCCACACACTCCTCCTCCATTCAGCACCCTCCTCCGCCATCCAGCACACTCCAACTCCACCCAGTACACTCCTCCTCCATCCAGCACACTCCTCCTCCGTCCTGCACACTCCTCCTCCGTCCCACACACTCCTCCATTCAGCACCCTCCTCCGCCATCCAGCACACTGCTCCTCCATCCAGCACACTCCTCCTCCATCCAGCACACTCCTCCTCCGTCCCACACACTCCTCCATTCAGCACCCTCCTCCTCCATCCAGCACACTGCTCCTCCATCCAGCACACTCCTCCTCTATCCAGCACACTCCTCCATTCAGCACACTCTTCCTCCACTCAGTACACTCCTCCTCCATCCAGCACACTCATCCTCCATCCAGCACATGCCTCCTCCATTCAGCACTCTCCTCCACTATCCAGCACACTCCTCCTCCACCCAGCACCCTCCTCCTCATCCACCACACTCCTCCTCTATCCTGCACACTCCTCCTCTATCCAGCACACACCTCCCCCATCCACCACACTCTTCCTCCATCCAGCACACTCCTCCTCCATTCAATGCGATCCTCCGCCATCCAGCACACTCCAACTCCACCCAGTACACTCCTCCTCCACCCAGCACACTCCTCCTCCATCCAGCACCCTCCTCCTCCACCCAGCACACTCCTCCTCCGTCCTGCACACTCCTCCTCCATCCAGCACATCCCTCCTCCATCCCGCACACTCCTCCTCCATTCAGCACCCTCCTCCTCCATCCGGCACACTCCTCCTCTACCCAGCACCCTCCTCCTCTATTCAGCACACACCTCCCCCATCCAGCATGCTCTTCCTCCATCCAGCACACTCCTCCCCCATCCGGCACACTCCTCCTCTATCCAGCACACTCCAACTCCACCCAGTACACTCCTCCTCTATCCAGCACCCGCCACCCCATCCAGCACTCTCTCCTCCACCCACTACACTCCTCCTCTATCCACCACACTCCTCCTCCACCCAGCACTCTCTCCTCCACCCACTACACTCCTCCTCTATCCACCACACTCCTCCTCCACCCAGCACTCTCTCCTCCAACCACCACACTCCTCCTCTATCCACCACACTCCTCCTCCACCCAGCACTCTCCTCCTCTGCCCACCACACTCCTCCTCTATCCAGCACACTCCTCCTCTATCCAGCACACTCCTCCTCCATTCAGCACACTCTTCCTCATTTCAGCACACTCCTCCTCCATTCAATACACTCCTCCTCCATCACGCACTGTCCACCTCCATCCAGCACCGTCCTCCTCCATTCAGAACACTGCTCCTCCATCCAGCACACTCCTCCTCCATTGAGGCCAATCCTCCTCCATTCAGCACACTCCTCCTCCACCCAGCACACTCATCCTCCATCCAGCACACTCCTCCTCTATCCAGCACGTTCGTCCTCCATCCAGCACATGCCTCCTCCATTCAGCACTCTCTTCCTCAATTCAGCACACTCCTCCTCCATTCAGCACTCTCCTCCTCGATGAGCACACTCCTCCTCCATTCAGCACTCTCCTCCTCGATCAGCACACTCCTCCTCCATTCAGGCCATTCCTCCTCCACCCAGCACACTCAGCCTCCATCCAGTACATGCCTCCTCCATCCAGCACTCTCCTCCGCCACCCAGCACTCTCCTCCGCCACCCACCACACTCTTCCTCATTTCAGCACACTCCTCCTCCATCCCGCACACTCCTCCTCCACCCAGCACTCTCCTCCGCCACCCACCACACACCTCCTCAATCCAGCACACTCCTCCTCCACCCAGCACTCTCCTCCTCCACCCACCACACTCCTCCTCTATCCAGCACACTCCTCCTACCACCCAGCACTCTCCTCCTCCATCCAGCACACTCCTCCTCCACCCAGCACTCTCCTCATCCATCCAGCACCCTCCTCCTCCATCCGGCACACTCCTCCATTCAGCACACTCCTCCATTCAGCACACTCTTCCTCCACTCAGCACACTCCTCCTCCACCCACCACACTCATCCTCATTTCAGCACACTCCTCCTCCATTCAATACACTCCTCCTCCATCCAGCACACTCCTCCTCCATCCCGCACTGTCCTCCTCCATTCAGAACACTGCTCCTCCATCCAGCACACTCCTCCTCCATCCCGCACTGTCCTCCTCCATCCAGCACCCTCCTCCTCTATCCAGCACACTCCTCCATTCAGCACTCTCTCCTCCGCCCACCACACTCCTCCTCTATCCAGCACACTCCTCCTCCACCCAGCACTCTCTCCTCCACCCACCACACTCCTCCTCTATCCACCACACTCCTCCTCCACCCAGCACTCTCCTCCTCTGCCCACCACACTCCTCCTCTATCCAGCACACTCCTCCTCGATCAGCACACTCCTCCTCCATTCAGGCCATTCCTCCTCCACCCAGCACACTCAGCCTCCATCCAGTACATGCCTCCTCCATCCAGCACTCTCCTCCGCCACCCAGCACTCTCCTCCGCCACCCACCACACTCTTCCTCATTTCAGCACACTCCTCCTCCATCCCGCACACTCCTCCTCCATTCAGCACACTCCTCCTCCATTCAGCACACTCCTCCTCCACCCAGCACTCTCCTCCGCCACCCACCACACACCTCCTCAATCCAGCACACTCCTCCTCCACCCAGCACTCTCCTCCTCCACCCACCACACTCCTCCTCTATCCAGCACACTCCTCCTACCACCCAGCACTCTCCTCCTCCATCCAGCACACTCCTCCTCCACCCAGCACTCTCCTCATCCATCCAGCACCCTCCTCCTCCATCCGGCACACTCCTCCATTCAGCACACTCCTCCATTCAGCACACTCTTCCTCCACTCAGCACACTCCTCCTCCACCCACCACACTCATCCTCATTTCAGCACACTCCTCCTCCATTCAATACACTCCTCCTCCATCCAGCACACTCCTCCTCCATCCCGCACTGTCCTCCTCCATTCAGAACACTGCTCCTCCATCCAGCACACTCCTCCTCCATCCCGCACTGTCCTCCTCCATCCAGCACCCTCCTCCTCTATCCAGCACACTCCTCCATTCAGCACTCTCTCCTCCGCCCACCACCCTCCTCCTCTATCCAGCACACTCCTCCTCCACCCAGCACTCTCTCCTCCACCCACCACACTCCTCCTCTATCCACCACACTCCTCCTCCACCCAGCACTCTCCTCCTCTGCCCACCACATTCCTCCTCTATCCAGCACACTCCTCCTCTATCCAGCACACTCCTCCTCCATTCAGCACACTCTTCCTCATTTCAGCACACTCCTCCTCCATTCAATACACTCCTCCTCCATCACGCACTGTCCACCTCCATCCAGCACCGTCCTCCTCCATTCAGAACACTGCTCCTCCATCCAGCACACTCCTCCTCCATTGAGGCCAATCCTCCTCCATTCAGCACACTCCTCCTCCACCCAGCACACTCATCCTCCATCCCGCACACTCCTCCTCCACCCAGCACACTCATCCTCCATCCAGCACACTCCTCCTCTATCCAGCACGTTCGTCCTCCATCCAGCACATGCCTCCTCCATTCAGCACTCTCTTCCTCAATTCAGCACACTCCTCCTCCATTCAGCACTCTCCTCCTCGATCAGCACACTCCTCCTCCATTCAGCACTCTCCTCCTCGATCAGCACACTCCTCCTCCATTCAGGCCATTCCTCCTCCACCCAGCACACTCAGCCTCCATCCAGCACATGCCTCCTCCATCCAGCACTCTCCTCCGCCACCCAGCACTCTCCTCCGCCACCCACCACACTCTTCCTCATTTCAGCACACTCCTCCTCCATCCCGCACACTCCTCCTACATTCAGCACACTCCTCCTCCATTCAGCACACTCCTCCTCCACCCAGCACTCTCCTCCGCCACCCACCACACACCTCCTCAATCCAGCACACTCCTCCTCCACCCACCACACTCCTCCTCTATCCAGCACACTCCTCCTCCACCCAGCACTCTCCTCCTCCATCCAGCACACTCCTCCTCCACCCAGCACTCTCCTCATCCATCCAGCACCCTCCTCCTCCATCCGGCACACTCCTCCTCCATTCAGCACACTCCTCCATTCAGCACACTCTTCCTCCACTCAGCACACTCCTCCTAAACCCACCACACTCTTCCTCATTTCAGCACACTCCTCCTCCATTCAATACACTCCTCCTCCATCCAGCACACTCCTCCTCCATCCCGCACTGTCCTCCTCCATTCAAAACACTGCTCCTCCATCCAGCACACTCCTCCTCCATCCCGCACTGTCCTCCTCCATCCAGCACCCTCCTCCTCCACCCACCACACTCCTCCTCTATCCAGCACACTCCTCCTCCACCCACCACACTCCTCCTCTATCCAGCACACTCCTCCTCCACCCAGCACTCTCCTCCTCCATCCAGCACACTCCTCCTCCACCCAGCACTCTCCTCATCCATCCAGCACCCTCCTCCTCCATCCGGCACACTCCACCTCCATTCAGCACACTCCTCCATTCAGCACACTCTTCCTCCACTCAGCACACTCCTCCTCCACCCACCACACTCTTCCTCATTTCAGCACACTCCTCCTCCATTCAATACACTCCTCCTCCATCCAGCACACTCCTCCTCCATCCGGCACACTCCTCCTCCATTCAGCACACTCCTCCATTCAGCACACTCTTCCTCCACTCAGCACACTCCTCCTCCACCCACCACACTCTTCCTCATTTCAGCACACTCCTTCTCCATTCAGGCCATTCCTCCTCCACCCAGCACACTCCTCCTCTACCCAGCACCCTCCTCCTCTATCCACCACACTCTTCCTCCATCCAGCACACTCCTCCTCCATCCGGCACCCTCCTCCTCTACCCAGCACCCTCCTCCTCTATTCAGCACACACCTCCCCCATCCAGCACGCTCTTCCTCCATCCAGCACACTCCTCCCCCATCCGGCACACTCCTCCTCTATCCAGCACACTCCAACTCCACCCAGTACACTCCTCCTCTATCCAGCACCCGCCACCCCATCCAGCACTCTCTCCTCCACCCACTACACTCCTCCTCTATCCACCACACTCCTCCTCCACCCAGCACTCTCTCCTCCACCCACCACACTCCTCCTCTATCCAGCACACTCCTCCTCCACCCAGCACTCTCTCCTCCACCCACCACACTCCTCCTCTATCCACCACACTCCTCCTCCACCCAGCACTCTCCTCCTCTGCCCACCACACTCCTCCTCTATCCAGCACACTCCTCCTCTATCCAGCACACTCCTCCTCCATTCAGCACACTCTTCCTCATTTCAGCACACTCCTCCTCCATTCAATACACTCCTCCTCCATCACGCACTGTCCACCTCCATCCAGCACCGTCCTCCTCCATTCAGAACACTGCTCCTCCATCCAGCACACTCCTCCTCCATTGAGGCCAATCCTCCTCCATTCAGCACACTCCAACTCCACCCAGTACACTCCTCCTCTATCCAGCACCCGCCACCCCATCCAGCACTTTCTCCTCCACCCACTACACTCCTCCTCTATCCACCACACTCCTCCTCCACCCAGCACTCTCTCCTCCACCCACCACACTCCTCCTCTATCCAGAACACTCCTCCTCCACCCAGCACTCTCTCCTCCACCCACCACACTCCTCCTCTATCCACCACACTCCTCCTCCACCCAGCACTCTCCTCCTCTGCCCACCACACTCCTCCTCTATCCAGCACACTCCTCCTCTATCCAGCACACTCCTCCTCCATTCAGCACACTCTTCCTCATTTCAGCACACTCCTCCTCCATTCAATACACTCCTCCTCCATCACGCACTGTCCACCTCCATCCAGCACCGTCCTCCTCCATTCAGAACACTGCTCCTCCATCCAGCACACTCCTCCTCCATTGAGGCCAATCCTCCTCCATTCAGCACACTCCTCCTCCACCCAGCACACTCATCCTCCATCCAGCACACTCCTCCTCTACCCAGCACGTTCGTCCTCCATCCAGCACATGCCTCCTCCATTCAGCACTCTCTTCCTCAATTCAGCACACTCCTCCTCCATTCAGCACTCTCCTCCTCGATGAGCACACTCCTCCTCCATTCAGCACTCTCCTCCTCGATCAGCACACTCCTCCTCCATTCAGGCCATTCCTCCTCCACCCAGCACACTCAGCCTCCATCCAGCACATGCCTCCTCCATCCAGCACTCTCCTCCGCCACCCTGCACTCTCCTCCGCCACCCACCACACTCTTCCTCATTTCAGCACACTCCTCCTCCATCCCGCACACTCCTCCTCCATTCAGCACACTCCTCCTCCATTCAGCACACTCCTCCTCCACCCAGCACTCTCCTCCGCCACCCACCACACACCTCCTCAATCCAGCACACTCCTCCTCCACCCACCACACTCCTCCTCTATCCAGCACACTCCTCCTCCACCCAGCACTCTCCTCCTCCATCCAGCACACTCCTCCTCCACCCAGCACTCTCCTCATCCATCCAGCACCCTCCTCCTCCATCCGGCACACTCCTCCTCCATTCAGCACACTCCTCCATTCAGCACACTCTTCCTCCACTCAGCACACTCCTCCTCCACCCACCACACTCTTCCTCATTTCAGCACACTCCTCCTCCATTCAATACACTCCTCCTCCATCCAGCACACTCCTCCTCCATCCCGCACTGTCCTCCTCCATTCAAAACACTGCTCCTCCATCCAGCACACTCCTCCTCCATCCCGCACTGTCCTCCTCCATCCAGCACCCTCCTCCTCTATCCAGCACACTCCTCCATTCAGCACACTCTTCCTCCACTCAGTACACTCCTCCTCCATTCAGCACACTCCTCCTCGATTCAGCACACTCCTTCTCCATTCAGGCCATTCCTCCTCCGCCCAGCACACTCCTCCTCTACCCAGCACCCTCCTCCTCTATCCACCACACTCTTCCTCCATCCAGCACACTCCTCCTCCATCCTGCACACTCTTCCTCCATCCAGCACACTCCTCCTCCATTCAGCACACTCCTCCTCCATCCCGCACCCTCTTCCTCCATCCGGCACACACCTCCTCCATTCAGCACACTCCTCCTCCATTCAGCACACTCCTCCTCCATCCAGCACACTCCTCCTCCATTCAGCACACTCCTCCTCTATTCAGCACACACCTCCCCCATCCAGCACGCTCTTCCTCCATCCAGCACACTCCTCCCCCATCCGGCACACTCCTCCTCCATCCTGCACACTCCTCCTCTATCCAGCACACTCCAACTCCACCCAGTACACTCCTCCTCTATCCAGCACCCGCCACCCCATCCAGCACTCTCTCCTCCACCCACTACACTCCTCCTCTATCCACCACACTCCTCCTCCACCCAGCACTCTCTCCTCCACCCACCACACTCCTCCTCTATCCACCACACTCCTCCTCCACCCAGCACTCTCTCCTCCACCCACCACACTCCTCCTCCACCCAGCACTCTCCTCCTCTGCCCACCACACTCCTCCTCTATCCAGCACACCTCCTCCTCTATCCAGCACACTCCTCCTCCATTCAGCACACCTCCTCCCCCATCCAGCACGCTCTTCCTCCATCCAGCACACTCCTCCTCCACCCACCACATTCTTCCTCCATCCGGCACACTCCTCCTCCATTCAGCACCCTCCTCCGCCATCCAGCACACTCCAACTCCACCCAGTACACTCCTCCTCCATCCAGCACACTCCTCCTCCGTCCTGCACACTCCTCCTCCGTCCCACACACTCCTCCTCCATTCAGCACCCTCCTCCGCCATCCAGCACACTCCTCCTCCACCCAGCACTCTCTCCTCCACCCACCACACTCCTCCTCTATCCACCACACTCCTCCTCCACCCAGCACTCTCTCCTCCACCCACCACACTCCTCCTCCACCCAGCACTCTCCTCCTCTGCCCACCACACTCCTCCTCTATCCAGCACACCTCCTCCTCTATCCAGCACACTCCTCCTCCATTCAGCACACCTCCTCCCCCATCCAGCACGCTCTTCCTCCATCCAGCACACTCCTCCTCCACCCACCACATTCTTCCTCCATCCGGCACACTCCTCCTCCATTCAGCACCCTCCTCCGCCATCCAGCACACTCCAACTCCACCCAGTACACTCCTCCTCCATCCAGCACACTCCTCCTCCGTCCTGCACACTCCTCCTCCGTCCCACACACTCCTCCTCCATTCAGCACCCTCCTCCGCCATCCAGCACACTCCAACTCCACCCAGTACACTCCTCCTCCATCCAGCACACTCCTCCTCCGTCCTGCACACTCCTCCATTCAGCACCCTCCTCCGCCATCCAGCACACTGCTCCTCCATCCAGCACATTCCTCCTCCATCCAGCACACTCCTCCTCCGTCCCACACACTCCTCCATTCAGCACCCTCCTCCGCCATCCAGCACACTGCTCCTCCATCCAGCACACTCCTCCTCCATCCAGCACACTCCTCCTCCGTCCCACACACTCCTCCATTCAGCACCCTCCTCCTCCATCCAGCACACTGCTCCTCCATCCAGCACACTCCTCCTCTATCCAGCACACTCCTCCATTCAGCACACTCTTCCTCCATTCAGTACACTCCTCCTCCATCCAGCACACTCATCCTCCATCCAGCACATGCCTCCTCCATTCAGCACTCTCCTCCTCGATTCAGCACTCTCCTACTCTATCCAGCACACTCCTCCTCCACCCAGCACTCTCCTCCTCCACCCACCACACTCCTCCTCCATTCAGCACACTCCTCCATTCAGCACACTCTTCCTCCACTCAGTACACTCCTCCTCCATTCAGCACACTCCTCCTCCACCCACCACACTCTTCCTCATTTCAGCACACTCCTCCTCCATTCAATACACTCCTCCTCCATCCAGCACACTCCTCCTCCATCCCGCACTGTCCTCCTCCATCCAGCACACTCCTCCATTCAGCACACTCTTCCTCCACTCAGTACACTCCTCCTCCATTCAGCACACTCCTCCTCCATTCAGCACACTCCTCCTCGATTCAGCACACTCCTCCTCGATTCAGCACACTCCTTCTCCATTCAGGCCATTCCTCCTCCATTCAGCACACTCCTCCTCGATTCAGCACACTCCTTCTCCATTCAGGCCATTCCTCCTCCACCCAGCACACTCCTCCTCTACCCAGCACCCTCCTCCTCTATCCACCACACTCTTCCTCCATCCAGCACACTCCTCCTCCATCCGGCACACTCCTCCTCTACCCAGCACCCTCCTCCTCTATTCAGCACACACCTCCCCCATCCAGCACGCTCTTCCTCCATCCAGCACACTCCTCCCCCATCCGGCACACTCCTCCTCTATCCAGCACACTCCAACTCCACCCAGTACACTCCTCCTCTATCCAGCACCCGCCACCCCATCCAGCACTCTCTCCTCCACCCACTACACTCCTCCTCTATCCACCACACTCCTCCTCCACCCAGCACTCTCTCCTCCACCCACCACACTCCTCCTCTATCCAGCACACTCCTCCTCCACCCAGCACTCTCTCCTCCACCCACCACACTCCTCCTCTATCCACCACACTCCTCCTCCACCCAGCACTCTCCTCCTCTGCCCACCACACTCCTCCTCTATCCAGCACACTCCTCCTCTATCCAGCACACTCCTCCTCCATTCAGCACACTCTTCCTCATTTCAGCACACTCCTCCTCCATTCAATACACTCCTCCTCCATCACGCACTGTCCACCTCCATCCAGCACCGTCCTCCTCCATTCAGAACACTGCTCCTCCATCCAGCACACTCCTCCTCCATTGAGGCCAATCCTCCTCCATTCAGCACACTCCTCCTCCACCCAGCACACTCATCCTCCATCCAGCACACTCCTCCTCTATCCAGCACGTTCGTCCTCCATCCAGCACATGCCTCCTCCATTCAGCACTCTCTTCCTCAATTCAGCACACTCCTCCTCCATTCAGCACTCTCCTCCTCGATCAGCACACTTCTCCTCCATTCAGCACTCTCCTCCTCGATCAGCACACTCCTCCTCCATTCAGGCCATTCCTCCTCCACCCAGAACACTCAGCCTCCATCCAGCACATGCCTCCTCCATCCAGCACTCTCCTCCGCCACCCAGCACTCTCCTCCGCCACCCACCACACTCTTCCTCATTTCAGCACACTCCTCCTCCATCCCGCACACTCCTCCTCCATTCAGCACACTCCTCCTCCATTCAGCACACTCCTCCTCCACCCAGCACTCTCCTCCGCCACCCACCACACACCTCCTCAATCCAGCACACTCCTCCTCCACCCAGCACTCTCCTCCTCCACCCACCACACTTCTCCTCTATCCAGCACACTCCTCCTCCACCAAGCACTCTCCTCCTCCATCCAGCACACTCCTCCTCCACCCAGCACTCTCCTCATCCATCCAGCACCCTCCTCCTCCATCCGGCACACTCCTCCTCCATTCAGCACACTCCTCCATTCAGCACACTCTTCCTCCACTCAGCACACTCCTCCTCCACCCACCACACTCTTCCTCATTTCAGCACACTCCTCCTCCATTCAATACACTCCTCCTCCATCCAGCACACTCCTCCTCCATCCCGCACTGTCCTCCTCCATTCAGAACACTGCTCCTCCATCCAGCACACTCCTCCTCCATCCCGCACTGTCCTCCTCCATACAGCACCCTCCTCCTCTATCCAGCACACTCCTCCATTCAGCACACTCTTCCTCCACTCAGTACACTCCTCCTCCATTCAGCACACTCCTCCTCGATTCAGCACACTCCTTCTCCATTCAGGCCATTCCTCCTCCGCCCAGCACACTCCTCCTCTACCCAGCACCCTCCTCCTCTATCCACCACACTCTTCCTCCATCCAGCACACTCCTCCTCCATCCTGCACACTCTTCCTCCATCCAGCACACTCCTCCTCCATTCAGCACACTCCTCCTCCATCCCGCACCCTCTTCCTCCATCCGGCACACACCTCCTCCATTCAGCACACTCCTCCTCCATTCAGCACACTCCTCCTCCATCCAGCACACTCCTCCTCCATTCAGCACACTCCTCCTCTATTCAGCACACACCTCCCCCATCCAGCATTCTCATCCTCCATCCAGCACACTCCTCCCCCATCCGGCACACTCCTCCTCCATCCGGCACACTCCTCCTCTATTCCGCACACTCCAACTCCACCCAGTACACTCCTCCTCTATCCAGCACCCGCCACCCCATCCAGCACTCTCTCCTCCACCCACTACACTCCTCCTCTATCCACCACACTCCTCCTCCACCCAGCACTCTCTCCTCCACCCACCACACTCCTCCTCTATCCACCACACTCCTCCTCCACCCAGCACTCTCTCCTCCACCCACCACACTCCTCCTCCACCCAGCACTCTCCTCCTCTGCCCACCACACTCCTCCTCTATCCAGCACACCTCCTCCTCTATCCAGCACACTCCTCCTCCATTCAGCACACCTCCTCCCCCATCCAGCACGCTCTTCCTCCATCCAGCACACTCCTCCTCCACCCACCACACTCTTCCTCCATCCGGCACACTCCTCCTCCATTCAGCACCCTCCTCCGCCATCCAGCACACTCCAACTCCACCCAGTACACTCCTCCTCCATTCAGCACACTCTTCCTCATTTCAGCACACTCCTCCTCCATTCAATACACTCCTCCTCCATCACGCACTGTCCACCTCCATCCAGCACCGTCCTCCTCCATTCAGAACACTGCTCCTCCATCCAGCACACTCCTCCTCCATTGAGGCCAATCCTCCTCCATTCAGCACACTCCAACTCCACCCAGTACACTCCTCCTCTATCCAGCACCCGCCACCCCATCCAGCACTTTCTCCTCCACCCACTACACTCCTCCTCTATCCACCACACTCCTCCTCCACCCAGCACTCTCTCCTCCACCCACCACACTCCTCCTCTATCCAGAACACTCCTCCTCCACCCAGCACTCTCTCCTCCACCCACCACACTCCTCCTCTATCCACCACACTCCTCCTCCACCCAGCACTCTCCTCCTCTGCCCACCACACTCCTCCTCTATCCAGCACACTCCTCCTCTATCCAGCACACTCCTCCTCCATTCAGCACACTCTTCCTCATTTCAGCACACTCCTCCTCCATTCAATACACTCCTCCTCCATCACGCACTGTCCACCTCCATCCAGCACCGTCCTCCTCCATTCAGAACACTGCTCCTCCATCCAGCACACTCCTCCTCCATTGAGGCCAATCCTCCTCCATTCAGCACACTCCTCCTCCACCCAGCACACTCATCCTCCATCCAGCACACTCCTCCTCTACCCAGCACGTTCGTCCTCCATCCAGCACATGCCTCCTCCATTCAGCACTCTCTTCCTCAATTCAGCACACTCCTCCTCCATTCAGCACTCTCCTCCTCGATGAGCACACTCCTCCTCCATTCAGCACTCTCCTCCTCGATCAGCACACTCCTCCTCCATTCAGGCCATTCCTCCTCCACCCAGCACACTCAGCCTCCATCCAGCACATGCCTCCTCCATCCAGCACTCTCCTCCGCCACCCAGCACTCTCCTCCGCCACCCACCACACTCTTCCTCATTTCAGCACACTCCTCCTCCATCCCGCACACTCCTCCTCCATTCAGCACACTCCTCCTCCATTCAGCACACTCCTCCTCCACCCAGCACTCTCCTCCGCCACCCACCACACACCTCCTCAATCCAGCACACTCCTCCTCCACCCACCACACTCCTCCTCTATCCAGCACACTCCTCCTCCACCCAGCACTCTCCTCCTCCATCCAGCACACTCCTCCTCCACCCAGCACTCTCCTCATCCATCCAGCACCCTCCTCCTCCATCCGGCACACTCCTCCTCCATTCAGCACACTCCTCCATTCAGCACACTCTTCCTCCACTCAGCACACTCCTCCTCCACCCACCACACTCTTCCTCATTTCAGCACACTCCTCCTCCATTCAATACACTCCTCCTCCATCCAGCACACTCCTCCTCCATCCCGCACTGTCCTCCTCCATTCAAAACACTGCTCCTCCATCCAGCACACTCCTCCTCCATCCCGCACTGTCCTCCTCCATCCAGCACCCTCCTCCTCTATCCAGCACACTCCTCCATTCAGCACACTCTTCCTCCACTCAGTACACTCCTCCTCCATTCAGCACACTCCTCCTCGATTCAGCACACTCCTTCTCCATTCAGGCCATTCCTCCTCCGCCCAGCACACTCCTCCTCTACCCAGCACCCTCCTCCTCTATCCACCACACTCTTCCTCCATCCAGCACACTCCTCCTCCATCCTGCACACTCTTCCTCCATCCAGCACACTCCTCCTCCATTCAGCACACTCCTCCTCCATCCCGCACCCTCTTCCTCCATCCGGCACACACCTCCTCCATTCAGCACACTCCTCCTCCATTCAGCACACTCCTCCTCCATCCAGCACACTCCTCCTCCATTCAGCACACTCCTCCTCTATTCAGCACACACCTCCCCCATCCAGCACGCTCTTCCTCCATCCAGCACACTCCTCCCCCATCCGGCACACTCCTCCTCCATCCGGCACACTCCTCCTCTATCCAGCACACTCCAACTCCACCCAGTACACTCCTCCTCTATCCAGCACCCGCCACCCCATCCAGCACTCTCTCCTCCACCCACTACACTCCTCCTCTATCCACCACACTCCTCCTCCACCCAGCACTCTCTCCTCCACCCACCACACTCCTCCTCTATCCACCACACTCCTCCTCCACCCAGCACTCTCTCCTCCACCCACCACACTCCTCCTCCACCCAGCACTCTCCTCCTCTGCCCACCACACTCCTCCTCTATCCAGCACACCTCCTCCTCTATCCAGCACACTCCTCCTCCATTCAGCACACCTCCTCCCCCATCCAGCACGCTCTTCCTCCATCCAGCACACTCCTCCTCCACCCACCACATTCTTCCTCCATCCGGCACACTCCTCCTCCATTCAGCACCCTCCTCCGCCATCCAGCACACTCCAACTCCACCCAGTACACTCCTCCTCCATCCAGCACACTCCTCCTCCGTCCTGCACACTCCTCCTCCGTCCCACACACTCCTCCTCCATTCAGCACCCTCCTCCGCCATCCAGCACACTCCTCCTCCACCCAGCACTCTCTCCTCCACCCACCACACTCCTCCTCTATCCACCACACTCCTCCTCCACCCAGCACTCTCTCCTCCACCCACCACACTCCTCCTCCACCCAGCACTCTCCTCCTCTGCCCACCACACTCCTCCTCTATCCAGCACACCTCCTCCTCTATCCAGCACACTCCTCCTCCATTCAGCACACCTCCTCCCCCATCCAGCACGCTCTTCCTCCATCCAGCACACTCCTCCTCCACCCACCACATTCTTCCTCCATCCGGCACACTCCTCCTCCGTCCCACACACTCCTCCTCCATTCAGCACCCTCCTCCGCCATCCAGCACACTCCAACTGCACCCAGTACACTCCTCCTCCATCCAGCACACTCCTCCTCCGTCCTGCACACTCCTCCATTCAGCACCCTCCTCCGCCATCCAGCACACTGCTCCTCCATCCAGCACATTCCTCCTCCATCCAGCACACTCCTCCTCCGTCCCACACACTCCTCCATTCAGCACCCTCCTCCGCCATCCAGCACACTGCTCCTCCATCCAGCACACTCCTCCTCCATCCAGCACACTCCTCCTCCGTCCCACACACTCCTCCATTCAGCACCCTCCTCCTCCATCCAGCACACTGCTCCTCCATCCAGCACACTCCTCCTCTATCCAGCACACTCCTCCATTCAGCACACTCTTCCTCCATTCAGTACACTCCTCCTCCATCCAGCACACTCATCCTCCATCCAGCACATGCCTCCTCCATTCAGCACTCTCCTCCTCGATTCAGCACTCTCCTACTCTATCCAGCACACTCCTCCTCCACCCAGCACTCTCCTCCTCCACCCACCACACTCCTCCTCCATTCAGCACACTCCTCCATTCAGCACACTCTTCCTCCACTCAGTACACTCCTCCTCCATTCAGCACACTCCTCCTCCACCCACCACACTCTTCCTCATTTCAGCACACTCCTCCTCCATTCAATACACTCCTCCTCCATCCAGCACACTCCTCCTCCATCCCGCACTGTCCTCCTCCATCCAGCACACTCCTCCATTCAGCACACTCTTCCTCCACTCAGTACACTCCTCCTCCATTCAGCACACTCCTCCTCCATTCAGCACACTCCTCCTCGATTCAGCACACTCCTCCTCGATTCAGCACACTCCTTCTCCATTCAGGCCATTCCTCCTCCATTCAGCACACTCCTCCTCGATTCAGCACACTCCTTCTCCATTCAGGCCATTCCTCCTCCACCCAGCACACTCCTCCTCTACCCAGCACCCTCCTCCTCTATCCACCACACTCTTCCTCCATCCAGCAAACTCCTCCTCCATCCGGCACACTCCTCCTCTACCCAGCACCCTCCTCCTCTATTCAGCACACACCTCCCCCATCCAGCACGCTCTTCCTCCATCCAGCACACTCCTCCCCCATCCGGCACACTCCTCCTCTATCCAGCACACTCCAACTCCACCCAGTACACTCCTCCTCTATCCAGCACCCGCCACCCCATCCAGCACTCTCTCCTCCACCCACTACACTCCTCCTCTATCCACCACACTCCTCCTCCACCCAGCACTCTCTCCTCCACCCACCACACTCCTCCTCTATCCAGCACACTCCTCCTCCACCCAGCACTCTCTCCTCCACCCACCACACTCCTCCTCTATCCACCACACTCCTCCTCCACCCAGCACTCTCCTCCTCTGCCCACCACACTCCTCCTCTATCCAGCACACTCCTCCTCTATCCAGCACACTCCTCCTCCATTCAGCACACTCTTCCTCATTTCAGCACACTCCTCCTCCATTCAATACACTCCTCCTCCATCACGCACTGTCCACCTCCATCCAGCACCGTCCTCCTCCATTCAGAACACTGCTCCTCCATCCAGCACACTCCTCCTCCATTGAGGCCAATCCTCCTCCATTCAGCACACTCCTCCTCCACCCAGCACACTCATCCTCCATCCAGCACACTCCTCCTCTATCCAGCACGTTCGTCCTCCATCCAGCACATGCCTCCTCCATTCAGCACTCTCTTCCTCAATTCAGCACACTCCTCCTCCATTCAGCACTCTCCTCCTCGATCAGCACACTCCTCCTCCATTCAGCACTCTCCTCCTCGATCAGCACACTCCTCCTCCATTCAGGCCATTCCGCCTCCACCCAGAACACTCAGCCTCCATCCAGCACATGCCTCCTCCATCCAGCACTCTCCTCCGCCACCCAGCACTCTCCTCCGCCACCCACCACACTCTTCCTCATTTCAGCACACTCCTCCTCCATCCCGCACACTCCTCCTCCATTCAGCACACTCCTCCTCCATTCAGCACACTCCTCCTCCACCCAGCACTCTCCTCCGCCACCCACCACACACCTCCTCAATCCAGCACACTCCTCCTCCACCCAGCACTCTCCTCCTCCACCCACCACACTCCTCCTCTATCCAGCACACTCCTCCTCCACCAAGCACTCTCCTCCTCCATCCAGCACACTCCTCCTCCACCCAGCACTCTCCTCATCCATCCAGCACCCTCCTCCTCCATCCGGCACACTCCTCCTCCATTCAGCACACTCCTCCATTCAGCACACTCTTCCTCCACTCAGCACACTCCTCCTCCACCCACCACACTCTTCCTCATTTCAGCACACTCCTCCTCCATTCAATACACTCCTCCTCCATCCAGCACACTCCTCCTCCATCCCGCACTGTCCTCCTCCATTCAGAACACTGCTCCTCCATCCAGCACACTCCTCCTCCATCCCGCACTGTCCTCCTCCATCCAGCACCCTCCTCCTCTATCCAGCACACTCCTCCATTCAGCACACTCTTCCTCCACTCAGTACACTCCTCCTCCATTCAGCACACTCCTCCTCGATTCAGCACACTCCTTCTCCATTCAGGCCATTCCTCCTCCGCCCAGCACACTCCTCCTCTACCCAGCACCCTCCTCCTCTATCCACCACACTCTTCCTCCATCCAGCACACTCCTCCTCCATCCTGCACACTCTTCCTCCATCCAGCACACTCCTCCTCCATTCAGCACACTCCTCCTCCATCCCGCACCCTCTTCCTCCATCCGGCACACACCTCCTCCATTCAGCACACTCCTCCTCCATTCAGCACACTCCTCCTCCATCCAGCACACTCCTCCTCCATTCAGCACACTCCTCCTCTATTCAGCACACACCTCCCCCATCCAGCATTCTCATCCTCCATCCAGCACACTCCTCCCCCATCCGGCACACTCCTCCTCCATCCGGCACACTCCTCCTCTATCCAGCACACTCCAACTCCACCCAGTACACTCCTCCTCTATCCAGCACCCGCCACCCCATCCAGCACTCTCTCCTCCACCCACTACACTCCTCCTCTATCCACCACACTCCTCCTCCACCCAGCACTCTCTCCTCCACCCACCACACTCCTCCTCTATCCACCACACTCCTCCTCCACCCAGCACTCTCTCCTCCAACCACCACACTCCTCCTCCACCCAGCACTCTCCTCCTCTGCCCACCACACTCCTCCTCTATCCAGCACACCTCCTCCTCTATCCAGCACACTCCTCCTCCATTCAGCACACCTCCTCCCCCATCCAGCACGCTCTTCCTCCATCCAGCACACTCCTCCTCCACCCACCACACTCTTCCTCCATCCGGCACACTCCTCCTCCATTCAGCACCCTCCTCCGCCATCCAGCACACTCCAACTCCACCCAGTACACTCCTCCTCCATCCAGCACACTCCTCCTCCGTCCTGCACACTCCTCCTCCGTCCCACACACTCCTCCTCCATTCAGCACCCTCCTCCGCCATCCAGCACACTCCAACTCCACCCAGTACACTCCTCCTCCATCCAGCACACTCCTCCTCCGTCCTGCACACTCCTCCTCCGTCCCACACACTCCTCCATTCAGCACCCTCCTCCTCCATCCAGCACACTGCTCCTCCATCCAGCACACTCCTCTATCCAGCACACTCCTCCATTCAGCACACTCTTCCTCCACTCAGTACACTCCTCCTCCATCCAGCACACTCATCCTCCATCCAGCACATGCCTCCTCCATTCAGCACTCTCCTCCTCTATCCAGCACACTCCTCCTCCACCCAGCACCCTCCTCCTCATCCACCACACTCCTCCTCTATCCTGCACACTCCTCCTCTATCCAGCACACTCCTCCTCTATCCAGCACCCTCCTCCTCATCCACCACACTCCTCCTCTATCCTGCACACTCCTCCTCCATTCAGCACACACCTCCCCCATCCACCACACTCTTCCTCCATCCAGCACACTCCTCCTCCATTCAATGCGATCCTCCGCCATCCAGCACACTCCAACTCCACCCAGTACACTCCTCCTCCACCCAGCACACTCCTCCTCCATCCAGCACCCGCCACCCCATCCAGCACTCTCTCCTCCACCCACTACACTCCTCCTCTATCCACCACACTCCTCCTCCACCCAGCACTCTCTCCTCCACCCACCACACTCCTCCTCTATCCACCACACTCCTCCTCCACCCAGCACTCTCTCCTCCACCCACCACACTCCTCCTCCACCCAGCACTCTCCTCCTCTGCCCACCACACTCCTCCTCTATCCAGCACACCTCCTCCTCTATCCAGCACACTCCTCCTCCATTCAGCACACCTCCTCCCCCATCCAGCACGCTCTTCCTCCATCCAGCACACTCCTCCTCCACCCACCACACTCTTCCTCCATCCGGCACACTCCTCCTCCATTCAGCACCCTCCTCCGCCATCCAGCACACTCCAACTCCACCCAGTACACTCCTCCTCCATTCAGCACACTCTTCCTCATTTCAGCACACTCCTCCTCCATTCAATACACTCCTCCTCCATCACGCACTGTCCACCTCCATCCAGCACCGTCCTCCTCCATTCAGAACACTGCTCCTCCATCCAGCACACTCCTCCTCCATTGAGGCCAATCCTCCTCCATTCAGCACACTCCAACTCCACCCAGTACACTCCTCCTCTATCCAGCACCCGCCACCCCATCCAGCACTTTCTCCTCCACCCACTACACTCCTCCTCTATCCACCACACTCCTCCTCCACCCAGCACTCTCTCCTCCACCCACCACACTCCTCCTCTATCCAGAACACTCCTCCTCCACCCAGCACTCTCTCCTCCACCCACCACACTCCTCCTCTATCCACCACACTCCTCCTCCACCCAGCACTCTCCTCCTCTGCCCACCACACTCCTCCTCTATCCAGCACACTCCTCCTCTATCCAGCACACTCCTCCTCCATTCAGCACACTCTTCCTCATTTCAGCACACTCCTCCTCCATTCAATACACTCCTCCTCCATCACGCACTGTCCACCTCCATCCAGCACCGTCCTCCTCCATTCAGAACACTGCTCCTCCATCCAGCACACTCCTCCTCCATTGAGGCCAATCCTCCTCCATTCAGCACACTCCTCCTCCACCCAGCACACTCATCCTCCATCCAGCACACTCCTCCTCTACCCAGCACGTTCGTCCTCCATCCAGCACATGCCTCCTCCATTCAGCACTCTCTTCCTCAATTCAGCACACTCCTCCTCCATTCAGCACTCTCCTCCTCGATGAGCACACTCCTCCTCCATTCAGCACTCTCCTCCTCGATCAGCACACTCCTCCTCCATTCAGGCCATTCCTCCTCCACCCAGCACACTCAGCCTCCATCCAGCACATGCCTCCTCCATCCAGCACTCTCCTCCGCCACCCAGCACTCTCCTCCGCCACCCACCACACTCTTCCTCATTTCAGCACACTCCTCCTCCATCCCGCACACTCCTCCTCCATTCAGCACACTCCTCCTCCATTCAGCACACTCCTCCTCCACCCAGCACTCTCCTCCGCCACCCACCACACACCTCCTCAATCCAGCACACTCCTCCTCCACCCACCACACTCCTCCTCTATCCAGCACACTCCTCCTCCACCCAGCACTCTCCTCCTCCATCCAGCACACTCCTCCTCCACCCAGCACTCTCCTCATCCATCCAGCACCCTCCTCCTCCATCCGGCACACTCCTCCTCCATTCAGCACACTCCTCCATTCAGCACACTCTTCCTCCACTCAGCACACTCCTCCTCCACCCACCACACTCTTCCTCATTTCAGCACACTCCTCCTCCATTCAATACACTCCTCCTCCATCCAGCACACTCCTCCTCCATCCCGCACTGTCCTCCTCCATTCAAAACACTGCTCCTCCATCCAGCACACTCCTCCTCCATCCCGCACTGTCCTCCTCCATCCAGCACCCTCCTCCTCTATCCAGCACACTCCTCCATTCAGCACACTCTTCCTCCACTCAGTACACTCCTCCTCCATTCAGCACACTCCTCCTCGATTCAGCACACTCCTTCTCCATTCAGGCCATTCCTCCTCCGCCCAGCACACTCCTCCTCTACCCAGCACCCTCCTCCTCTATCCACCACACTCTTCCTCCATCCAGCACACTCCTCCTCCATCCTGCACACTCTTCCTCCATCCAGCACACTCCTCCTCCATTCAGCACACTCCTCCTCCATCCCGCACCCTCTTCCTCCATCCGGCACACACCTCCTCCATTCAGCACACTCCTCCTCCATTCAGCACACTCATCCTCCATCCAGCACATGCCTCCTCCATTCAGCACTCTCCTCCTCTATCCAGCACACTCCTCCTCCACCCAGCACCCTCCTCCTCATCCACCACACTCCTCCTCTATCCTGCACACTCCTCCTCTATCCAGCACACTCCTCCTCTATCCAGCACCCTCCTCCTCATCCACCACACTCCTCCTCTATCCTGCACACTCCTCCTCCATTCAGCACACACCTCCCCCATCCACCACACTCTTCCTCCATCCAGCACACTCCTCCTCCATTCAATGCGATCCTCCGCCATCCAGCACACTCCAACTCCACCCAGTACACTCCTCCTCCACCCAGCACACTCCTCCTCCATCCAGCACCCTCCTCCTCCACCCAGCACACTCCTCCTCCGTCCTGCACACTCCTCCTCCATCCAGCACATCCCTCCTCCATCCCGCACACTCCTCCTCCATTCAGCACCCTCCTCCTCCATCCGGCACACTCCTCCTCTACCCAGCACCCTCCTCCTCTATTCAGCACACACCTCCCCCATCCAGCACGCTCTTCCTCCATCCAGCACACTCCTCCCCCATCCGGCACACTCCTCCTCTATCCAGCACACTCCAACTCCACCCAGTACACTCCTCCTCTATCCAGCACCCGCCACCCCATCCAGCACTCTCTCCTCCACCCACTACACTCCTCCTCTATCCACCACACTCCTCCTCCACCCAGCACTCTCTCCTCCACCCACTACACTCCTCCTCTATCCACCACACTCCTCCTCCACCCAGCACTCTCTCCTCCACCCACCACACTCCTCCTCTATCCACCACACTCCTCCTCCACCCAGCACTCTCCTCCTCTGCCCACCACACTCCTCCTCTATCCAGCACACTCCTCCTCTATCCAGCACACTCCTCCTCCATTCAGCACACTCTTCCTCATTTCAGCACACTCCTCCTCCATTCAATACACTCCTCCTCCATCACGCACTGTCCACCTCCATCCAGCACCGTCCTCCTCCATTCAGAACACTGCTCCTCCATCCAGCACACTCCTCCTCCATTGAGGCCAATCCTCCTCCATTCAGCACACTCCTCCTCCACCCAGCACACTCATCCTCCATCCAGCACACTCCTCCTCTATCCAGCACGTTCGTCCTCCATCCAGCACATGCCTCCTCCATTCAGCACTCTCTTCCTCAATTCAGCACACTCCTCCTCCATTCAGCACTCTCCTCCTCGATCAGCACACTCCTCCTCCATTCAGGCCATTCCTCCTCCACCCAGCACACTCAGCCTCCATCCAGTACAAGCCTCCTCCATCCAGCACTCTCCTCCGCCACCCAGCACTCTCCTCCGCCACCCACCACACTCTTCCTCATTTCAGCACACTCCTCCTCCATCCCGCACACTCCTCCTCCATTCAGCACACTCCTCCTCCATTCAGCACACTCCTCCTCCACCCAGCACTCTCCTCCGCCACCCACCACACACCTCCTCAATCCAGCACACTCCTCCTCCACCCAGCACTCTCCTCCTCCACCCACCACACTCCTCCTCTATCCAGCACACTCCTCCTCCACCCAGCACTCTCCTCCTCCATCCAGCACACTCCTCCTCCACCCAGCACTCTCCTCATCCATCCAGCACCCTCCTCCTCCATCCGGCACACTCCTCCATTCAGCACACTCCTCCATTCAGCACACTCTTCCTCCACTCAGCACACTCCTCCTCCACCCACCACACTCTTCCTCATTTCAGCACACTCCTCCTCCATTCAATACACTCCTCCTCCATCCAGCACACTCCTCCTCCATCCCGCACTGTCCTCCTCCATTCAGAACACTGCTCCTCCATCCAGCACACTCCTCCTCCATCCCGCACTGTCCTCCTCCATCCAGCACCCTCCTCCTCTATCCAGCACACTCCTCCATTCAGCACTCTCTCCTCCGCCCACCACACTCCTCCTCTATCCAGCACACTCCTCCTCCACCCAGCACTCTCTCCTCCACCCACCACACTCCTCCTCTATCCACCACACTCCTCCTCCACCCAGCACTCTCCTCCTCTGCCCACCACACTCCTCCTCTATCCAGCACACTCCTCCTCTATCCAGCACACTCCTCCTCCATTCAGCACACTCTTCCTCATTTCAGCACACTCCTCCTCCATTCAATACACTCCTCCTCCATCACGCAGTGTCCACCTCCATCCAGCACCGTCCTCCTCCATTCAGAACACTGCTCCTCCATCCAGCACACTCCTCCTCCATTGAGGCCAATCCTCCTCCATTCAGCACACTCCTCCTCCACCCAGCACACTCATCCTCCATCCCGCACACTCCTCCTCCACCCAGCACACTCCTCCTCCATCCAGCACACTCCTCCTCTATCCAGCACGTTCGTCCTCCATCCAGCACATGCCTCCTCCATTCAGCACTCTCTTCCTCAATTCAGCACACTCCTCCTCCATTCAGCACTCTCCTCCTCGATCAGCACACTCCTCCTCCATTCAGCACTCTCCTCCTCGATCAGCACACTCCTCCTCCATTCAGGCCATTCCTCCTCCACCCAGCACACTCAGCCTCCATCCAGCACATGCCTCCTCCATCCAGCACTCTCCTCCGCCACCCAGCACTCTCCTCCGCCACCCACCACACTCTTCCTCATTTCAGCACACTCCTCCTCCATCCCGCACACTCCTCCTCCATTCAGCACACTCCTCCTCCATTCAGCACACTCCTCCTCCACCCAGCACTCTCCTCCGCCACCCACCACACACCTCCTCAATCCAGCACACTCCTCCTCCACCCAGCACTCTCCTCCTCCACCCACCACACTCCTCCTCTATCCAGCACACTCCTCCTCCACCCAGCACTCTCCTCCTCCATCCAGCACACTCCTCCTCCACCCAGCACTCTCCTCATCCATCCAGCACCCTCCTCCTCCATCCGGCACACTCCTCCTCCATTCAGCACACTCCTCCATTCAGCACACTCTTCCTCCACTCAGCACACTCCTCCTCCACCCACCACACTCTTCCTCATTTCAGCACACTCCTCCTCCATTCAATACACTCCTCCTCCATCCAGCACACTCCTCCTCCATCCCGCACTGTCCTCCTCCATTCAGAACACTGCTCCTCCATCCAGCACACTCCTCCTCCATCCCGCACTGTCCTCCTCCATCCAGCACCCTCCTCCTCTATCCAGCACACTCCTCCATTCAGCACACTCTTCCTCCACTCAGTACACTCCTCCTCCATTCAGCACACTCCTCCTCGATTCAGCACACTCCTTCTCCATTCAGGCCATTCCTCCTCCGCCCAGCACACTCCTCCTCTACCCAGCACCCTCCTCCTCTATCCACCACACTCTTCCTCCATCCAGCACACTCCTCCTCCATCCTGCACACTCTTCCTCCATCCAGCACACTCCTCCTCCATTCAGCACACTCCTCCTCCATCCCGCACCCTCTTCCTCCATCCGGCACACACCTCCTCCATTCAGCACACTCCTCCTCCATTCAGCACACTCCTCCTCCATCCAGCACACTCCTCCTCCATTCAGCACACTCCTCCTCTATTCAGCACACACCTCCTCCATCCAGCACGCTCTTCCTCCATCCAGCACACTCCTCCCCCATCCGGCACACACCTCCTCCATTCAGCACACTCCTCCTCCATTCAGCACACTCCTCCTCCATCCAGCACACTCTTCCTCCATTCAGCACACCCCTCCTCTATTCAGCACACACCTCCTCCATCCAGCACGCTCTTCCTCCATCCAGCACACTCCTCCCCCATCCAGCACACTCCTCCTCTATCCAGCACACTCCAACTCCACCCAGTACACTCCTCCTCTATCCAGCACCCGCCACCCCATCCAGCACTCTCTCCTCCACCCACCACACTCCTCCTCTATCCAACACACTCCTCCTCCACCCAGCACTCTCTCCTCCACCCACCACACTCCTCCTCCACCCAGCACTCTCCTCCTCTGCCCACCACACTCCTCCTCTATCCAGCACACCTCCTCCTCTATCCAGCACACTCCTCCTCCATTCAGCACACCTCCTCCCCCATCCAGCACGCTCTTCCTCCATCCAGCACACTCCTCCTCCACCCACCACACTCTTCCTCCATCCGGCACACTCCTCCTCCATTCAGCACCCTCCTCCGCCATCCAGCACACTCCAACTCCACCCAGTACACTCCTCCTCCATCCAGCACACTCCTCCTCCGTCCTGCACACTCCTCCTCCGTCCCACACACTCCTCCTCCATTCAGCACCCTCCTCCGCCATCCAGCACACTCCAACTCCACGCAGTACACTCTTCCTCCATCCAGCACACTCCTCCTCCGTCCCACACACTCCTCCATTCAGCACCCTCCTCCGCCATCCAGCACTCTGCTCCTCCATCCAGCACACTCCTCCTCCATCCAGCACACTCCTCTGCCACCCAGCACTCTCCTCTGCCACCCAGCACTCTCCTCCTCCATCCAGCACACTCCTCCTCCATCCAGCACCCTCCTCTGCCACCCAGCACTCTCCTCCTCCATCCAGCACACTCCTCCTCCATCCAGCACCCTCCTCTGCCACCCAGCACTCTCCTTCGCCACCCAGACCATTCTGCCGCCACCAGCACCCTCCTCCACCTCCCAGCGCACTCCTCCACCTGCCAGCACACTCCTCCACCTCCCACCACACTCCTCCTCCACCCATCACACTCCTTCTCCATCCAGTACACACCTCCTCCATCCAGCACACTCTGTTCCCTATCGACCACACTCCTCCCCCATCCAGCACACTCTGTCCTCCATCCAGCACACTCCTGCTCCATCGACCACACTCCTCCTCCAACCAGCACACTCCTCCTCCATCGACCACACTCCTCCTCCATTCAGCACACTCCTCCGCCATCCAGCACATTCTCCTCCATCCCGCACACTCCTCCATCCAGCACACTGCTCCTTTATTGAGGCCATTCCTCCTCCATCCAGCACAATCCACGTCCATTCAGCACACTCCTTTCCATCCAGCACACTCCTCCTCCACCCAGCACACTCCTCCTCAATCCAGCCCACTCCTCCTCCATTCAGCACACTCCTATTCCACCCAGCACACTCCTCCTCCATTCAGCATACTTCTCCTCCATCCAGCACACCTCTCCTCCACCCCACACACTCCTCCTCCATCCAGCACACTCCTCCTCCATCCAGGACACTAACTGCGGTAGTCACCACTGTTGTATTATATTGTATTTCCTGCACTGCATACGAGGGTATTACGGTAAGGCCCCTGTACTACAGGTACGAGGGTAGATCCCTGCCTGCTGGCTCCGCCCAGTAGGCGGAGTATAAATGTGTGTGCTCTCCGAACGGCAGCCATTTCGCCAGCAGCTGTAGGAGGCCACACATCTCTGTGTAATAAAGCCTCGATTACTCTCTACTCTCGTCTCGTCATAATTGATAGTGCATCAATTTATTACACAGAGATTTTTCAAAGATGGACCTCCGCATCAAGCTGGATTGCCTGCAGCTGCATCCTCAAGCCGACAACGGCAAAAAGGACTTCCAACATTGGCTAGCTTGCTTTGAAGCATACATCGGATCTGCACCAGACCCAATCTCAGAAGCACAGAAGCTCCAGATTCTGTACATGCGGCTGAGCTCCGATATCTTTCCCCTCATCCAGGAAGCACCTACCTACGCAGAGGCCATGGCGCTACTGAAGGAGAACTATGCTCAGCAGACCAAATAGATCTACGCCAGGCACCTCCTGTCCACGCGGCACCAACTTCCCGGTGAGTCTGTGGAAGATTTCTGGCGTGCCCTGCTCGCCCTGGTGAGACACTGTGACTGCCAGGCCATTTCGGCCACTGAAGATTCTAATCTGCTAATGAGCGATGCGTTCATTGCGTGCATAGGGTCGGCCTACATCCGCCAGCGCCTCTTAGAAGTGGCTACGCTTGACCTCGCGGCGACCAAGAAACTAACGCACTTGCTCACAGTCGCCTCACGCAACGTACAGGTGTATGCCCCCGACTGCCCCTCCTGGGCATCATGGACCACGCCAGCAGCCACCCCATCGTGGACCCCATCAGCGACCGCCCCCAGGCAACCCCACGCCTGCGCCGCGCGGCAGCCAACCTACCCCGGGGGACCCAAGTGCTACTTCTGCGGACAGACAAAACACACCCGGCAGCGCTGCCCGGCGCGGGGCGCGTGCTGCAAGGCCTGTGGCAAGAAAGGACATTTTGCTGCAGTGTGCCAGGCCCGCTCAATCGCCGCTATTGTCCCTGCACCCTCCGTGTGCGGCCAGTGGCCGCTGCCATCTTCCTCACGTCAGACCACGTGCGGCCCGTGGGTGCCGCCATCTTGCTTGCCTCACAACCAATGGGCGGAGCCATCTTGCCTGCCCCAGGACATGTGCGGCCCGAGGGTGCCGCCACCTTGCCTACATCAGGACATGTGCGGCCCGCGGGCAGCGTCATCTTCCCCGCCTCAGGACTCCTGCCCGCCGTGCACCTCATCCGGCCGCTCATCGCCTGCAACCGCCACCGACCAGCCGCGCCTCGCCTCCATCACGATCGACCAGGCCCGACCGCACAGCCTCGCGACCGCGTCGACAAAGGTGAAGGTCGACGGGCATGAGATATCCTGCCTTCTGGACTCTGGGAGCACTGAGAGCTTCATCCACCCCGATAGGGTAAGGCACTGCCCCCTCGCGTTACACCCCATTAACTAAAGAATCTCCCTGGCCTCCGGATCCCACTCCGTGGCGATGCAGGGTACTGCATCGCCACCCACACCATCCAGGGTATAGAGTTCAGCGGCTTCCGGCTCTACGTCCTCTCCGACTTCTGCGCTGCCTTGCTACTCGGCCTGGATTTCCAGAGCCTAATCCTGAAATTTGGCGGGCCCCTACTGTCATAATATACACCAGTATATCATGGTGCAGCCAAGCATTGATGGACACACAGCAAGACCAATCAACACACACAACACCGCAGCCAATCACCAGTGAGAGTACACACACTATAAAGACAGGGGGCATCAGAGTTCCCGCTCATTCGAGTAGCAGCTAGCTAGGAGCACAGAGCTCACAGCCTGCATCACAGACATTCACCATGTGCTGAGTGCATCAATTGGTTAGGACAAGGCAAAGGTCTTTAGTTAAAGCTGGTGTCGTATTTACCCACAGTTCAAGTATGTTTAAACATTTAACCTTTTAATAAAATAGTGTTGCACTACTTCAAGTGTTGATGACCTGTATGTGATCCAGAACACCCGACACATCACCTACCATCCCTTACTGTATGTTCCTCACGACCCTTAAGGTCGACCCGCCTTCTCTGTTTGCAAACCTCACCCCGGATTGCAAACCCATCGCCACCAGGAGCAGACGGTACAGCGCCCAGGACAGGACTTTCATCAGGTCTGAGGTCCAGCGGCTGCTGCGGGAAGGTATCATCGAGGCCAGCAACAGCCCCTGGAGAGCCCAAGTGGTAGTGGTGAAAACGGGGGAGAAAAACAGGATGGTTGTTGACTACAGTCAGAACATCAATCGGTACACGCAGCTTGACGCGTACCACCTCCCACGCATATCGGATGCGGTCAATTGCACAGTACAGGGTCTTTTCGACAGTGGACCTGAAATGTGCCTACCACCAGCACCCCATTCACAAGGTGGACTGCTCGGACACCGCGTTTGAAGCGGACGGCTGCCTTTACCATTTCCTTAGGGTTCCCTTCGGCGTCTCGGTCTTCCAACGGGAGATGGACAGAATGGTTGACCGGTACGGACTGCGGGCCACTTTCCCGGACCTGGATAACGTCACCATCTGCGGCCACGACCAGCAGGACCACGACGCTAACCTTTCCAAATTTCTCCACACCGCCAAACTCCTCAACCTAACTTACAACAAGGAGAAGTGTTTGTTCAGCACAAACCGATTAGCCATCCTCGGCTATGCGGTTCAGAACGGAATTCTAGGGCCCGACCCCGATCGCATGCGCCCCCTCATGGATCTCCCCCTTCCCCACTGCCCCAAGGCCCTCACCAATGCCTGGGGTTCTTTTCGTACTACGCCCAGTGGGTCCCTAACTATGCGGACAAGGCCCGCCCACTCATCCACTCCACAAGTTTCCCACTGACGGCCGAGGCTCACCAGGCCTTCAACGGTATCAAGGCCGACATCACCAAGGCCGCGATGCACGCGGTCGACGAGACGCTCCCCTTCCAAGTCGAGAGCGATGCATCAGACGTCGCTCTGGCCACCATCCTCAACCAGGCAGGCAGGTCCATGGCATTCTTTTCGCGCACCTCCATGCCTCCGAAATTCGGCACTCCTCCATCGAAAAGGAGGCCCAAGTGATCGTTGAAGCTGTGCGACATTGGAGGCATTACCTGGCCGGCAGGAGATTCACTCTCCTCGCAGACCAACGGTCAGTTGCCTTCATATTAAACAACACACTGTAAGATCAAAAATGATAAGGTCTTGCGGTGGAGGATCGAGCTCTCCACCTTTAATTACGAGATGTTGTATCGCCCCGGTAAGCTCAACGAGCCCCCTGATGCCCTGTCCCGAGGTACATGTGCCAGTGCACAAGTGGACCGACTCCAGACCCTGCACGACGATCTCTGTCACCCAGGGGTCGCCTGCTTTTACTACTTCATTAAGGCCCGCAATCTGCCCTACTCCATCGAGGAAGTCAGGGCTGTCACCAGAGACAGCCAGTGTCAACCGCACTTCGACCGGTCTGACCTGGTGAAGGCCTCCCACCCCTTTGAATGCCTCACCGTGGACTTCAAAGGGCCCCTCCCCTCCACCGATTGCAACACGTATTTTCTCAATGTGGTCGACGAACATTCCAGATTCCCCTTTGGCATCCCATGCCCTGATATGACGTCTGCCACCATCATCAAAGCCCTCAACACCATCTTCGCTCTGTTCGGTTTCCCCGCCTACGTCCACAGTGACCGGGGATCCTCATTTATGAGCGAGGAGCTGCGCCAGTACCTGCTCAACAGGGGCATTGCCTCAAGCAGGACGACCAGCTATAACCACCGGGGAAGCAGGCAGGTGGAGCGGGAGAATGGGATGGTCTGGAAGGCCGTCCAGCTGGCCCTACGTAGAACATTACAAAGCAATACAGGCCCTTCGGCCCTCGATGTTGCGCCGACCTGTGAAACCACTCTAAAGCCCATCTACACTATTCCCTTACTGTCCATATGTTTATCCAATGACAATTTGAATGCCCTTAGCGTTGGCGAGTCCACTACTGTTGTAGGCATGGCATTCCACGCCTACTCTGAGTAAAGAACCTACCTCTAACATCTGTCCTATATCTATCTCCCCTCAATTTAAAGTTATGTACCCTCGTGCTAGACATTACCATCCGAAGAAAAAGGCTCTTACTGTCCACCGTATCTAATCCTCTGATCATCTTGTATGCCTCAATTAAGTCACCTCTTAACCTTCTTCTCTCTAACGAAAACAGTCTCAAGTCCCTCAGCCTTCCCTCATAAGATCTTCCCTCCATACCAGGCAACATTCTGGTAAATCTCCTCTGCACCCTTTCCAATGCTTCCACATCCTTCCTGTAATGCGGCGACCAGAATTGCACGCAATACTCCAAATGCGGCCGCACCAGAGTTTTGTACAGCTGCAATATGACCTCATGGTTCCGAAACTCAATCCCTCTACCAATAAAAGCTAACACACCGTACGCCTTCTTAACAACCCTCTCAACCAGGGTGGCAACTTTCAGGGATCTATGTACATGGAAACCGAGATCTCTCTGCTCATCCACACTACTAAGAATCTTACCATTAGCCCAGTATTCTGTCTTCATGTTATTCCTTCCAAAATTAATCACCTCACACTTTTCTGCATTAAACTCCATTTGCCACCACTCAGCCCAGCGCTGCAGCTTATCTATGTCCCTCTGTAACTTGTAACATCCTTCTCCACTGTCCACAACTCCACTGACTTTAGTGTCATCTGCAAATTTACTCACCCATCCTTCTACGCCCTCCTCCAGTTCATTTATAAAAATGACAAACAGCAGTGGCCCCAAAACAGATCCTTGTGGTACACCACTAGTAACTGGACTCCAGTCTGAACATTTCCCATCAACCACCACCCTTTGTCTTCTTCCAGCTAGCCAATTTCTGATCCAAACTGCTAAATCACCCTGAATCCCATGCCTCCGTATTTTCTGCAATAGCCTACCGTGGGGAACCTTATCAAACGCTTTACTGAAATCCATATACACCACATCAACTGCTTTACCCTCATCCACCTGTTTGGTCACCTTCTCAAAGAACTCAATAAGGTTTGTGAGGCACGACCTACCCTTCACAAAACCGTGTTGACTATCTCTAATCAAATTATTCCTTTCCAGATGACTATACATCCAATCTCTTATAAACCTTTCCAAGACTTTGCCCACAACAGAAGTAAGGCTCACTGGTCTATAGTTACCGGGGTTGTCTCTACTCCCCTTCTTGAACAAGGGGACAACATTTGCTATCCTCCAGTCTTCTGGCACTATTCCTGCAGACAAAGATGACTTAAAGATCAAAGCCAAAGGCTCAGCAATCTCCTCCCTAGCTTCTCAGAGAATCCTAGGATAAATTCCATCTGACCCAGGGAACTTATCTATTTTCACACTTTCCAGAATTGCTAACACCTCCTCCTTATGAACCTCAAGTCCTTCTAGTCTAGTAGCCTGAATCTCAGTATTCTCCTCGACAACATTGTCCTTTCCCTGTGTGAATACTGATGAAAAATATTCATTTAGCACCTCTCCTATCTCCGCGGACTCCACGCACAACTTCCCACTATTGTCCTTGACTGGCCCTTCACTTACCCCAGTCATTCATTTATTCCTGCCATATCTATAGAAAGCTTTAGGGTTATCCTTGATCCTACCTGCCAAAGACTTCTCATGTCCCCTCCTGGCCCCTCCTAGCTAACTTGTAACTCTCGAGCGCCCTAACTGAACCTTCACGTCTCATCTTTGCATAAGCCTCCTTCTTCCTCTTGACAAATGTTTCGACTGCTTTAGTAAACAACAGTTTACTAAACAACAGTTCCCTCGCTCGACCACTTCCTCCCTACCTGACAGGTACATACTTATCAAGGACACGTAGTAGCTGTTCCTTGAACAAGCTCCACATTTCCATTGTGCCCATTCCCTGCAGTTTTCCTCTCCATCTGATGCATCCTAAGTCTTGCCTCATCGCATCATAATTGCCTTTCCCCCAGATATAACTCTTGCCCTGCGGTATATACCTATCCCTTTCCATCACTAAAGTAAACGTAATCGAATTGCGGTACTATGACCAAAGTGCCTCCAGATCTAACACCTGTCCTGGTTCATTACCCAGTACCAAATCCAATATGTCCTCGCCTCTCGTTGGCCTATCTACGTACTGTGTCAGGAAACCCTCCTGCACATATTGGACAAAAACGGACCCATCTAAAGAACTCAAACTATAGCGTTTCCAGTCAATATTTGGAAAGTTAAAGTCCCCCATAACAACTACCCTGTTGCTTTCGCTCCTATCCAGAATCATCTTTGCAATCCTTTCCTCTACATCTCTGGAACTTTTCGGAGGCCTATAGAAAACCCCTAACAGGGTGACCTCTCCTTTCCTGTTTCTAACCTCAGCCCATACTACCTCAGTAGACGAGTCCTCATCAAACATCCTTTCTGCCACCGTAATACTGTCCTTGACTAACAATGCCACTCCTCCCCCTCTTTTACCACCTTCCCTGAGCTTACTGAAATATCTAAACACCGGCACCTGCAGCAACCATTCCTGTCCCTGCTCTATCCATGTCTCCGAAATGGCCACAGCATCGAAGTCCCAGGTACCAACCCATGCCGCAAGTTCACCCACCTTATTCCGGAAGCTCCTGGCATTGAAGAAGACACACTTTAAACCACCTTCCTGCCTGCCTGTACACTCCTGCAACTTTGAAACCTTACTCATGACCTCACTACTCTCAACCTCTCGTATACTGGAGCTACAATTCAGATTCCCAAGCCCCTGCTGAACTAGTTGAAACCCTCCCGAAGAGCATTAGTAAATACCCCCCCAGGATATTAGTACCCCTCTGGTCCAGGTGTAGACCATCCCGTTTGTAGAGGTCCCACCGACCCCAGAATGAGCCCCAATTATCCAGAAATCTGAAACCCTCCCTCCTGCACCATCCCTGTAGCCACGTGTTCAACTCCACTCTCTCCCTATTCCTTGTATCACCAGCACGTGGCACAGGTAACAACCCAGAGATAATAACTCTGTTTGTCCTAGATCTAAGTTTCCACCCTAGCTCCCTGAATTCCTGCCTTACATCCCTATCCCTACCTATGTCGTTGGGACCTATGTGGACCACGACTTGGGGTTGCTCACCCTCCCCCTTAAGGATCCCGAAAACATGACCCGAGACATCACAGACCCTGGCACCTGGGAGGCAACACACCAACCGCGAGTCTCTCTTGTTCCTACAGAACCTCCTATCTATCCTCCTAACTATGGAGTCTCCAATGACTAATGCTCTACTCCTCTCCCCCCTTCCCTTCTGAGCAACAGGGACAGACTTTGTGCCAGAGACCTGTACCCCATGTCCCCCCCAACAGTATCCAAAGCGGTATACTTGTTACTAAGGGGGACAACCACAGGGGATCCTTGTACTGACTGCTTCCTCCCAGCCCCTCTCACCGTCACCCATCTATCTTTATTCTTCGGAGTAACTACATCCCTGAAGCTTCTATCTATGACCACATCTGCCTCCCGAATGATCCGAAGTTCATCCAGCTCCAGTTCCCTAACGTGGTTTCTGAGGAGCTGGAGATGGGTGCACTTCCCACAGATGAAATCAGCAGGGACACTGACGGCGTCCCTCACCTCAAACATTCTGAAAGAGGAACATTGCACTACCTTTCCTGCCGTCCCGTCTAGATAAAGAAAGAAAAAGAAAGAGCTTACCTGTTAGTCACTCTACCCCTTACGTTAAAGGAGGTGGAACGATGGGGGAGCACTACAAGTGTAGTGTCTAGGGTTTAGAAACTGCCCAACTTAAATACAGGTAAAAATAAAACACTTAACCAGCAACCACTGCGCCCCACACAAAAATGGCAATCAGCTGTTATTGGCCTGCACAAACAATTTAAATCTTTACTACTTACCCAGCAGTCACTCTGTCCTCACTCCGACCGGATTCTACTTCTACCTGCCCGCGAGCCTTCCTCTTGATCTTTACAGCGGTTGTTTTTTTTGGGTTAGAGGAGGAGGTAGGGTGGGGAAGTGTCACTTGACAACAGCTCCTCCACAAACCATCTTCAAGTTAGGGTAACCACAATGCATGTATGCAAATTTCCCCGCAACAGCCAATCAGCAGCTCCACTCTACTGCCCTTTTCTGGATGCTTGTCTTCACTTGAACAGCTAGGATCTCTTGCACAGGTACACCTTCAAGTTTGGATGACCACAACGCACGTATGCACATTTCCCCCGCAACAGCCAATCAGCAGCTCCACTCTACTGCCCTTTGCTGGATGCTTGTCTTCACTTGAACAGCTAGGGTCTCTTGCACAGGTACACCTTCAAGTTAGGGTGACCACAACTCACGTATGCAAATTTCCCCACAACAGCCAATCAGCAGCTCCATTCTGCTGCCCTTTGCTGGATGCTTGTCTTCACTTGAACAGCCAGGGTCTCTTGCACAGGTACACCTTCAAGTTAGGGTGACCACAATGCACGTATTCAAATTCCCTCCTCAACAGCCAATCAGCAGGTCCACTCTACTGCCCTCTGCTGGATGCTTGTCTTCACTTGAACAGCTAGGGTCTCTTGCACAGGTACACCTTCAGGTTAGGGAGACCACAACGCACATATGCAAATTTCCCCCACAACAGCCAATCAGCAGCTCCACTCTACTGCCCTCTGCTGGATGCTTGTCTTCACTTTAACAGCTAGGGTCTCTTGCACAGGTACACCTTCACGTTAGGCTGACCACAATGCACATAGGCAAATTTCCCCAACAACAGCCAATCAGCATCTCCACTCTACTGCCCTCTGCTGGATGCTTGTTTTCACTTGAACAGCTAGGGTCTCTTGCACAGGTACACCTTCAAGTTAGGGTGACCACAACGCACCTAAGCAAATTTCCCCCTCAACAGCCAATCAGCAGCTCCATTCTACTGCCCTCTGCTGGATGCTTGTCTTTACTTGAATAGCTAGGGTCTCTTGCACAGGTACACTTTCAAGTTAGGGTGACCAGAACGCACGTATGCAAATTTCCCCCACAACAGCCAATCAGCAACTCCACTCTACTGCCCTCTACGGTCCAGACATCTCCCGGCCTTCCGCTGGCAGGAGGTCTTCCCCGATGCACTTCACTCCATTCAGTCGCTTCTGTGCACGGCGACTAACGAAACCCCCCATGAACTTCTCTTTGCCTTCCTCAGGAAGTCCACCTCCGGGGTTTCACTCCCAACGTGGCTGGCAGCTCCAGGGCCCGTTCTTTTCCGCAAGCACATGCGGCACCACAAGGCGGACCCGTTGGTTGAGAGAGTACAGCTACCCCACGCAAACCCGCAGTACGCCTACGTAGCATAACCTGATGGCTGCCAAGATACAGTCTCCCTCAGGGACCTGGCACCAGCTGGGTCCCCACCCCCCCCCCCCCCCCCGCCCCGGCTCCACCCAGCCTTCCCCCAGCGCACCCCACCACAGCCCCCGGCCCAGGACAATCCATCCTCCCATTGGTCCCACCCGGGGATGAAGAGGATGTCGACACGCTCCCGGAGTCACCGACAACCGAGCTGACGCCTGAGTCACCACCAGCACTGCGGCACTCTCAACGACGGATCAAGGCGCCCGACCGTCTAAATTTGTAATCTTCTCTGAAATTTTAATGACAACCTGTATGTAAATAGTTTTCCACCACCCCCGCTGGACTCATTTTTAACAGGGTGTGAATGTGGTAGTCACCACTGTTGTATTATATTGTATATACTGCACTGCATACGAGTGTATTACGGTAAGGCCCCTGTACTACAGGTACGGGGGGTAGATCCTTGCCTGCTGGCTCCGCCCAGTCGGCGGAGTATAAATGTGTGTGCTCTCCGAACTGCAGCCATTTTGGGAGCAGCTGTGGGAGGCCACACATCTCTGTGTAATTATAACCTTGATTACTCTCTACTCTCGTCTCGTTGTAATTGATAGTGCATCACTAACCTTTTGTGTTTATCCTATGATTAGTTTGCTGTTGGGTTATTAATAAAAAATTGGATTACACCAAAACTGGGTGCTTGGGAAATCCGCTTCTGCTTGTAAAAAGGGAAGCAAATCAAACTATCTTTCTGTTTATGGACAGGCGTGTGAGAGGGGAAATCAGGGCAGTTTACATTTCAGCCTGCTAGCGAAGATCGATCATCAGCTGAAGCCCAAGGTGAGATGCAATTCCATTTCTTGTCAGCTTGGATCTTGTATGGAGTCCGTGAATTGGGTTCAATTTGAGATGTTTTTTTCGAGCAAGCAATGAAGCGGATTAGGGGCTTGCCCATTCCACCCTGCGCATTAGCTTTGCCACTTTAAGAATGGAGTAAAAAAATTAATTACCCTCCTCCGCCCTTGTCTGTGATAGATGAAACAGTCTGACTGTCAAGAAAAAGAAACACTTCCATTTATATAGCACCTTTCAAAAACAACCCATTGTCGCCAAATTAATTATTTTTGATTACCTTCAGCAGGTTGACGAGGGATTTCTCAGAGATATTTTTCTCTGAGATTGCCTAACGTGTATGTGTTGCCTCTCCCAGGAGAGTACATGAGTACTGAATGTTGGGAAAGATTGTGGGTCATAATGTTGGTTTACTACCTGACTGAATGGGGCAGGTTGGTGCTCTGCAAAAGGTGACACAGAGGCTGAAAGAAATTACAATCACATTTTATGAGTAAATGCGTAGCTTGGGCATCATATGAAAGGACAATTAACTAGAGGTGGATCCAAATTATTGCTGCAGCATCAAATTATTGCCACAGGTAAGGGTTGAGGTGGAGATCGTTGATGTTTTATTGGGAAAATAGAAAATACTCGAGGGAAGGACAGCACACTTACGATGGGCCAAATGGACTCACTTCTACCATTCTGTAGCAGTATAGCAGAGCACAAAGCAGGCTTACCGCCAAGAATATGCAGCAATCTGCTAGACACGAAGCACTTGAGATGTCAAGAAGTCGTGGTGACAGGAGATGGTATGAAGGACCCAGATGAATCACTGAGCAACTGGTCTTCAATTCCCACAAGAATAGGCAGAGACGAGTTATAGCTGATCCTTCATCAACTCGCACTCATGTTTCAATCCTGGTGTAGCATTAGAATCTATGCACTTCAGGGGCGTCATTCTCCGACCCCCCGCCGGGTCGGAGAATGCCCGTTGGCCGCCGTGAATCCCGCCCCCGCCCCCGCCGAAGTCTCCGAAGGGAGAAAAGTCGGCGGGGCGTTAATGGCGCCGCTGCCGCGGAGAATGTCACGGGTCTGCGCAAGGCAGCCGATTTTCGGCCTGCCGATATTCTCCCTTCCGGATGGGCCGAAGTCCCGTCGACGTGATGACCGTTCACGTCGACGTGAATCAAACCTCCTTTTCATCGGCGTGATCCGGTGCTCCAGGCTCACGCCGACCAGCGAGGAGGTGAGTGACGGCCTGGGGGCTTGGCTCTGGGCAGGAAATGGCGTGGCCGCAGACTGATTGCGTGAGGAGAGGCGTGTCTCGGCTTGTGTGTGTGTGTGTGTGTGGCCGGGGGGGGGGGGGGGGGGGGGGAGGGGGGGGGGGGTTAGAGTAGGTTGGGCTCCGGGGGAGTGCCGGGAGGGGGTCCGTGCTGGGGTGGAGGTTGGGGGGGGGGGTCCGTGCCGGGGTGGAGGTTGGGGGTTGGGGAGGGGGTCCGTGCCGGGGTGGAGGTTGGGAGGGGGGTCCGTGCCGGGGTGGAGGTTGGGGGTTGGGGAGGGGGTCCGTGCCGGGGTGGAGGTTGGGGAGGGGGTCCGTGCCGGGGTGGAGGTTGGGGGTTGGGGGGGGGGTCCGTGCTGGAGTGGAGGTTGGGGAGGGGGTCCGTGCCGGGATGGAGGTTGGGGGTTGGGGGGGGGTCCGTGCTGGGGTGGAGGTTGGGGAGGGGGTCCGTGCCGGGGTGGAGGTTGGGGAGGGGGTCCGTGCCGGGGTGGAGGTTGGGGGGGGGGTCCGTGCCGGGGTGGAGGTTGGGGGTTGGGGAGGGGGTCCGTGCCGGGGTGGAGGTTGGGGGTTGGGGGGGGTCCGTGCTGGGGTGGAGGTTGGGGAGGGGGTCCGTGCCGGGGTGGAGGTTGGGGAGGGGGTCCGTGCCGGGGTGGAGGTGGGGGGGGGGTCCATGCCGGGGTGGAGGTTGGGGGTTGGGGAGGGGGTCCGTGCCGGGGTGGAGGTTGGGGGTTGGGGAGGGGGTCCGTGCCGGGGTGGAGGTTGGGAGGGGGGTCCGTGCCGGGGTGGAGGTTGGGGGTTGGGGAGGGGGTCCGTGCCGGGGTGGAGGTTGGGGAGGGGGTCCGTGCCGGGGTGGAGGTTGGGGGTTGGGGGGGGGTCCGTGCTGGAGTGGAGGTTGGGGAGGGGGTCCGTGCCGGGATGGAGGTTGGGGGTTGGGGGGGGGTCCGTGCTGGGGTGGAGGTTGGGGAGGGGGTCCGTGCCGGGGTGGAGGTTGGGGAGGGGGTCCGTGCCGGGGTGGAGGTTGGGGGGGGGGTCCGTGCCGGGGTGGAGGTTGGGGGTTGGGGAGGGGGTCCGTGCCGGGGTGGAGGTTGGGGGTTGGGGGGGGTCCGTGCTGGGGTGGAGGTTGGGGAGGGGGTCCGTGCCGGGGTGGAGGTTGGGGAGGGGGTCCGTGCCGGGGTGGAGGTGGGGGGGGGGTCCATGCCGGGGTGGAGGTTGGGGGTTGGGGAGGGGGTCCGTGCCGGGGTGGAGGTTGGGGGTCCGTGCCGGGGTGGAGGTTGGGGTTTGGGGGGGGGGGTCCGTGCTGGGGTGGAGGTTGGGGAGGGGGTCCGTGCCGGGATGGAGGTTGGAGGTTGGGGGGGGGTCCGTGCTGGGGTGGAGGTTGGGGAGGGGGTCCGTGCCGGGGTGGAGGTTGGGGAGGGGGTCCGTGCCGGGGTGGAGGTTGGGGGTTGGGGAGGGGGTCCGTGCCGGGGTGGAGGTTGGGGAGGGGGTCCGTGCCGGGGAGGAGGTTGGGGGTTGGGGGGGGGTCCGTGCCGGGGTGGAGGTTGGGGGTTGGGGAGGGGGTCCGTGCCGGGGTGGAGGTTGGGGAGGGGGTCCGTGCCGGGGTGGAGGTTGGGGGTTGGGGGGGGGTCCGTGCTGGGGTGGAGGTTGGGGAGGGGGTCCGTGCCGGGGTGGAGGTTGGGGAGGGGGTCCGTGCCGGGATGGAGGTTGGGGGTTGGGGGGGGGGTCCGTGCTGGGGTGGAGGTTGGGGAGGGGGTCCGTGCCGGGGTGGAGGTTGGGGAGGGGGTCCGTGCCGGGGTGGAGGTTGGGGCGGGGGTCCGTGCCGGGGTGGAGGTTGGGGGTTGGGGAGGGGGTCCGTGCCGGGGTGGAGGTTGGGGGTTGGGGGGGGGTCCGTGCTGGGGTGGAGGTTGGGGAGGGGGTCCGTGCCGGGGTGGAGGTTGGGGAGGGGGTCCGTGCCGGGGTGGAGGTTGGGGGGGGGGTCCGTGCTGGGGTGGAGGTTGGGGGTTGGGGAGGGGGTCCGTGCCGGGGTGGAGGTTGGGGGTCCGTGCCGGGGTGGAGGTTGGGGGTTGGGGGGGGGTCCGTGCTGGGGTGGAGGTTGGGGAGGGGGTCCGTGCCGGGATGGAGGTTGGGGGTTGGGGGGGGGGGGTCCGTGCTGGGGTGGAGGTTGGGGAGGGGGTCCGTGCCGGGGTGGAGGTTGGGGAGGGGGTCCGGGCCGGGGTGGAGGTTGGGGGGGGGGGGTCCGTGCCGGGGTGGAGGTTGGGGGTTGGGGAGGGGGCCCGTGCCGGGGTGGAGGTTGGGGGTTGGGGGGGGGGTCCGTGCTGGGGTGGAGGTTGGGGAGGGGGTCCGTGCCGGGGTGGAGGTTGGGGAGGGGGTCCGTGCCGGGGTGGAGGTTGGGGGGGGGGTCCGTGCCGGGGTGGAGGTTGGGGGTTGGGGAGGGGGTCCGTGCCGGGGTGGAGATTGGGGGTCCGTGCCGGGGTGGAGGTTGGGGGTTGGGGGGGATCCGTGCTGGGGTGGAGGTTGGGGAGGGGGTCCGTGCCGGGATGGAGGTTGGGGGTTGGGGGGGGGTCCGTGCTGGGGTGGAGGTTGGGGAGGGGGTCCGTGCCGGGGTGGAGGTTGGGGAGGGGGTCCGTGCCGGGGTGGAGGTTGGGGGTTGGGGAGGGGGTCCGTGCCGGGGTGGAGGTTGGGGAGGGGGTCCGTGCCGGGGAGGAGGTTGGAGGTTGGGGGTCCGTGCCGGGGTGGAGGTTGGGGGTTGGGGGGGGGTCCGTGCTGGGGTGGAGGTTGGGGAGGGGGTCCGTGTCGGGATGGAGGTTGGGGGTTGGGGGGGGGTCCGTGCTGGGGTGGAGGTTGGGGAGGGGATCCGTGCCGGGGTGGAGGTTGGGGAGGGGGTCCGTGCCGGGGTGGAGGTTGGGGGTTGGGGGGGGATCTGTGCTGGGGTGGAGGTTGGGGAGGGGGTCCGTGCCGGGATGGAGGTTGGGGGTTGGGGGGGGGGTCCGTGCTGGGGTGGGTGATGGGAGGGCAAATGAGTTGGTCCACCTGGCCAGGTGCCAGCCTACAACAGTTGGACCCATGCGGTCCATGCCACCTGGCTGGGGGGAGGAGGGGATATGGGCAATGATGACATGTCGTCGTTCCCCTCCCCCCCACCAGGCCGTCATGTTTTCAGACCATCCAGCGATGTTGGCCGCCGTGGTGGCAGCCGCTCATGTCTATGTTGCCCTGGATGAGGAGGAGGAGGAGGAGGAGGAGGAGGAGCGTGCCAGAGAGGCGGCGCAGGCTGCCGCAGAGGGGCAGGCGGCAGCCGCCCAGGCTGGAGGGACACCTGACCGACAGGACGAGGAGGGGGAGGAGGACGTCGCGGCCCCACGGCAACGGAGGCACCCGAGGGCGCCCCGTGTGTACCGGCCCCGGCAGTCATACCAGGACCTCACGGACCGGGAATGCAGGAGGAGACTCCGGATGAGCCGGGAAACCGTGGCTCACATCTGCCACCTGCTGGCACACCTGTCACCGCGTGGCACTGGCGGGGGACACCCTCTCCCCGTGTCCGTCAAGGTTACGGTGGCCCTGAACTTTTATGCAACGGGGTTATTCCAGGCACCGAGTTGGGACCTGTCCGGCATATCGCAGACATCGGTGCACCGATGCATCCGGGCAGTGACAGATGCCCTTTATGCCATGGCGCACCGCTACATCCGCTTCCCCGTGGACCGGGCCAGCCAAGATGCCCGGGCCGTGGGCTTCTCTGCCGTTGCCGGGTTCCCCATGGTCCAGGGCGCGATCGATGGGATGCACGTCGCCGTGCGGCCACCTGCAGAGAACAGGGCCGTGTTCACTAATAGGAAGGGGACCTATTCAATGAACGTACAGGTGGTCTGCGACCACCGCATGATGATCCTGCACGTCTGCGCCTGTCACCCAGGCAGTGTACACGACTCATTCGTGTTGTCGCGGTCATCCATCCCCGGCATGTACGAGGGACGCCATCCCCGGCTGAGGGGCTGGTTGCTGGGCGACAGGGGCTACCCATTGCGATCGTGGCTGATGACGCCTATACGGAGGCCACGCAATGAGGCGGAGAACCGCTACAATGATGCCCATGTAGCGACAAGGGGAGTGATCGAGAGGTGCTTTGGCGTGCTGAAGATGCGTTTCAGGTGCCTGGACCTCTCTGGGGGCGCCCTCCAGTATCGGTCAGATAGGGTCGGCCGCATCATTGTGGTGTGCTGCGTCCTGCACAACATAGCCCAGCAGAGGGGCGATGTGCCGCAGGCAGAGGAGGGCGGAGTGGAGGAGCAGCAGGAAGAGGCCCAGTCCTCCCCAGATGAGGGGGATGGGGGCAATGGTCAGGGCAGACGGGGTAGACACAGACGGGTGGCTGTCCACCGTTACCGGCTGGCCCAGCGGGCACGGGACAGACTGATAGACGCCCGCTTCACTGACTAGATGGGCGTGGGAATCGGGTAGTATGGCCACAGACCGCACACCATGACAACAGCCGACCACCCACACCCCCCACCCATCCACCCACCCAGCACCCTCACCCCCCTCCCCAACCCTACACACCCCACCCGCATGCACACCACCCCCCCACCCCCAATTGCCGATCCACCGGCGGCACAACGGGCCGGGCTCACCCAGTTGCGGGTGGACGCGTGTCTATCGCAGGCCATGGAGAATGATGACAACCCGCCCTGCGATGAGCTCCTGGCTCTACATCGTTGGACGATGTCTGACCCATGGCCACAGTACCACCATCCACCCGGACCATCCCTGCATGCGGCTGTGACACTGCAGCGCACGGTCCCGTCCTCTGCCCGGGGGATGTTGATGGCGGCCCAGGGGGAAGGGGGCAGACTCACCTGGGGCTGAGGTAAGACCACCCCTCACACACACACTTGCGCTCAACGTACATGACACCCCCGCACACTTTGGACAGAGCACAAAGGCAGCTTCGGTAGGTGTAACATTGACTTTAATAACCAAAGGAGTTCATGCACGTGCCCTAGCGCCTAAAGCTCATCTGTGCCCTGCACCCGTGCCAACTTACTCAGTGTCTAATTGTTTGGCCTTACGGGCCCTTTGACTACGTCTACGTGGTTCCCCAGACGGTACAGCAGAACTGGAGGTGGACTCCTGTGATTCCTGCCCTCTGACACTGGATCCCTTTGGCGGCCGTTTCCTGGGGCGTCCTGGCCTAGATGGGCCAGGCTGCGGCCCGGGCGACTGGGATGGCGATCTGTCAGCCTGTCCTGCCCGTTGCCCACCCGATGCACCTGGGACGGAAGGGGGGGAGTCCGAGGTGTCGCGGTGTACCGGGACCTCCCCTACAGAGGGAGCCGGGACGGACCACACCACCTCCTCCTCCCTCGGGGTGCCCGATGGCCCCCAGGCCTCTACATGGGTGGGGGATGCGAACGGACTGGCCATCCGACGCGCCCCCGACATCTGGCGCTGCCAGTCCTGGAGGCCCGTGCTGGTATCGACAGGGGTCTGCAGGTTTGCAGCCATGGAGCCCAGGGGGTTGTCGAACCCTGTCTGCGACAGTGCGACGCCAGCTCGCACATGGCCACTGGCGCCGATGCCCTCAGCGATGGCCTGCTGAGACTGGGCCATGGCCTGCAGAGACTGGGCCATGGCCTGCAGAGACTGGGCTATGGCCTGCTGAGACTGGGCCATGGCCTGCTGAGACTGGGCCATGGCCTGCTGAGACTGGGCTATGGCGTGCTGAGACTGGGCTATGGCGTTGAGCGCCTCTGCCATCTGGCGCTGGCACTGGCTCATGGCCTCCTGTGAGAGGGCAGCCATTTCCTGGGCCACAGACGCCGCCTGCACGGAAGGCCTCGCAAACCGTTCCCCATGTCTGACACCGTCGCACCCATTGCCTCCACCGCGGACGCCACCCGTGCGGTGTCAGCCTGGGTGGCACGCATGACCGGGACCACTCCCAGCTCCTGGACGCGGGTGGACTCCTCCACCTGCGACCGCAGCCGCCGCAAGCCACCCGTCACCCTATTCGCTCGTCTCCGTGTCAGTGGTTGCATCGGATCTATGTGTGGGTGTGGTAACTGCAGGAACCCGGGATCCATCTGGGCGGCAGATGTTCGCTTGGCCTGGGCTGCCCTCCGACCGCCCGGTCCCTCTGCTGCTCCTACCTCCACCTGCTGTACCGGGACGGCTGTGTTGTGCGCACCAGTGAGTGTACCAGACGCCTCATCACTAAAGTGCCCAACCGTGGTGTTTCTGCGATGGTGGAGGGTGTTGGTGACAGCAGTGGCGTTGTGTCGTGCTCTTCGTCCCACTCTGAGTCCATGGCACTTTGGGGTGGGGGTTCGTCTCCACCCATCCACTCTGAGTCACTGTCCGGTATTTCGTCTTCCCGGGTAGGGGTGTCCTGGGTAGTGCTGTCCCGGGTAGTGCTGTCCCGGGTAGTGGTGTCCCGGGTAGGGGTGTCCTGGGTAGTGGTGTCCCGGGTAGGGGTGTCCTGGATAGTGGTGTCCTGGGCAGTGGTGTCCTGGATAGTGGTGTCCTGGGTAGTGGTGTCCTGGCTCGGATGTGACGGGGGCCTGTGGCTGCCCCCCTCGTCGCTGGATGGTCGCTCCCGCACGTGACGGGGGTGTCGTCTCCCTGTTGCTCCAGGTCTCTCCGTCTCCCGTGGTGTGCGAGGGGCATCCTGCGGGCGTCGCATGCTGGAGGGTCCGGGTCTCTCCGTCTCCCGTGGTCTCCGAGGGGCATCCTGCGGGCGTCGCATGCTGGAGGGTTCGGGTCTCTCCGTCTCCCGTGGTCTCCGAGGGGCATCCTGCGGGCGTCGCATGCTGGAGGGTTCGGGTCTCTCCGTCTCCCGTGGTCTCCGAGGGGCATCCTGCGGGCGTCGCATGCTGGAGGGTGCGGGTCTCTCCGTCTCCCGTGGTCTCCGAGGGGCATCTTGCGGGCGTCGCATGCTGGAGGGTGCGGGTCTCTCCGTCTCCCGTGGTCTCCGAGGGGCATCCTGCAGGCGTCGCATGCTGGAGGGTGCGGTTCTCTCCGTCTCCCGTGGTCTCCGAGGGGCATGCTGCGGGCGTCGCATGCTGGAGGGTTCGGGTCTCTCCGTCTCCTGTGGTCTCCGAGGGGCATCCTGCGGGCGGTCTGCATCTGCGGGGATGGGTGCCTGGACGTTTGGTCCTGCGATATACAATGAAGCATGCATGGTTAGACATCAGGCAGTGATCAGGTGATACGGGGGAGGGGGATATAGGGGAGGGGGGATATGGGGACGGGCTGTTGGTGGCTCACTTGCTCGTGGGGCCCCGACCTCTGCATCAGCAACCTCCCAGTCCTCAGGTCCGCCAGCCAGTTCCAGGGCCCTTTCCTCGTGTACGGTCAGTGGCCTCTCATCAGCGGGCCCTCCTCCAGTCCTCACATGCTCCCTATTGTTGTGTGCGCGCTTCTCCTGGGGGGGGGGGGGTGGTGGCAGGGGTAAAAGGCAACAGTGTTAGGCAGGTATATGAATGCACGCCATCGGTTGCGCGTGCATTGCAGAGGCTAAGGTTAGGGCTGGATTCACTTGGGGATATGGGGGATATGGGGGAGGGGGGGATATGGGGCAGGGGGGATATGGGGGACGGGGGAATATGGGGGATATGGGGGAGGGGGGATATGGGGGACATGGGGGAGGGGGGGATATGGGGGAGGGGGGATATGGGGGAGGGGGGATATGGGGGATATGGGGGAGGGGGGATATGGGGGATATGGGGGAGGGGGGAATATGGGGGATATGGGGGAGGGGGGATATGGGGGATATGGGGAGGGGGGAATATGGGGGATATGGGGGAGGGGGGATATGGGGGATATGGGGGAGGGGGGAATATGGGGGATATGGGGGAGGGGGGATATGGGGGAGGGGGGAATATGGGGGATATGGGGGAGGGGGGATATGGGGGAGGGGGGGATATGGGGGAGAGGGGATATAGGGGATATGGGGGAGGGGGGATATGGGGGATATGGGGAGGGGGGAATATGGGGGATATGGGGGAGGGGGGGATATGGGGGATATGGGGGAGGGGGGAATATGGGGGATATGGGGGAGGGGGGATATGGGGGATATGGGGGAGGGGGGATATGGGGGAGGGGGGATATGGGGGATATGGGGGAGGGGGGATATGGGGGATATGGGGGAGGGGGGAATATGGGGGATATGGGGGAGGGGGGATATGGGGGATATGGGGAGGGGGGAATATGGGGGATATGGGGGAGGGGGGATATGGGGGATATGGGGGAGGGGGGAATATGGGGGATATGGGGGAGGGGGGATATGGGGGAGGGGGGAATATGGGGGATATGGGGGAGGGGGGATATGGGGGAGGGGGGGATATGGGGGAGAGGGGATATAGGGGATATGGGGGAGGGGGGATATGGGGGATATGGGGAGGGGGGAATATGGGGGATATGGGGGAGGGGGGGATATGGGGGATATGGGGGAGGGGGGAATATGGGGGATATGGGGGAGGGGGGATATGGGGGATATGGGGGAGGGGGGATATGGGGGAGGGGGGGATTTGGGGGAGGGGGGATATGGGGGATATGGGGGAGGCTCACCCTGCCTGCTCTGACGAGGTCGTTCACCTTCTTGTGGCACTGGGTGCCTGTCCGTGGTGTTAGGGCCACAGCGGTGACGGCCTCTGCCACCTCCCTCCACAGACGCCGGCTGTGGCGTGGGGCAACTCTGCGGCCGTGCCCGGGATACAGGGCGTCCCTCCTCTGCTCCACCGCATCCAGGAGCGCCTCCACATCGCGTGACTCGAACCTCGGGGCTGAGCGACGGCCATCCATCAAGTCGGGTGTTGCGGTCGGCTGTTCCGGTCGGGTGGGGGGGAGCTGCGCGGCCTTATGAGCCGTCACGCCGTGCAGCGCGTATGACGCTGCACGGCGTGAACCACTGCGCAAGCGCGGATCCCGTTACGTCGCTGCTAGCCCATTTTGGGCCGCAGAATATCGGCCCATTTTTATGACGTGACGCAAGTGGGATTTGCGCCGTTTTTTGCGCCGATCGGCGGACTTTCCGCCGATAATGGAGAATTTCGCCCCAGATTCCTGGGATATTGGGAGCGGTTATGGGAGTGATGGCACCTGCAGAGGTCAGATGGGTTGCAGCTGAGCAGGAGACGGGAGCAATTTCCTTTGCAGGGCAATTTGTGAGCATATTGAGAAGGTTTAGACTGATCTAATAAGGGGGATGGAAACCAGGAGGTAATATCAGAGAGAAACACCAAGATGCACAGGGAATTAGAGGAGATGGTTAGCCCTAGTGTAGAAAATGGTAGTGCTTTATTTGCAGCACAGCAGGGGGCCAAGGCCGCACTCAGCGTTATTTCCTGCAGTGAGGAGCTCCGGCGTCCTAATCTCTTGACGCCACCCCCCCCCCGATGCAACCCCCAGATCCCCCAATGCTCCAACTCATCTATAAAGGGTCATCGAGCCACCTTGCACCCACGTCACACGGGCAGGGCATCCAAGGGCCCAATGCCAGCGTCCGGTTTGAGCGGTATTCTATAATTGTAGGGCAGTGTGCCCATGCCCTCGAATGCCTCCTGGTTGTGGGCGAGGAGCGAGTGGAGCTGTGCCCTAAGTCTGACGTGCCTTCTGGAGACAGAGCGTGTACCCGCTGAACGAGGTGGAGAACCTTGCATGCCTGTGCGCTTAGCAGGGAGTCCTTCATGATCCAACTATCTCAAAGGACAGTAATGCTGTGTATGCATTGTGTGAGACCTGGAGCTGGCAGGATCCCACGGCCGGGATAACGTTTCCGTTGTAGTCGACCATCTTACAACGGGATGGCCAAATTGGTGGTCTGGCCTTCAAGGCGTATAAGGCTGACCATGCTATTAGGTTGGCGGAGGCACCAGTGTCCAAACGGAATGTGGTTGGTGATCGGTTGACCGTTAGGGTGGCACACCATTCATCACCCGGATTGACACTGTTCACTGGCATCGGCTGGTGCTTGGGGACATCCGGTTCCTGTCAATGACCGCAACACGGAGGGCTTCCCGGTCGTCTGTATCACCGGTCTGTATATCATCAGGGTATGACTCGGTGTATGGAGGCTGAATGGTCCGCACGTCCCTACGAGGCTGGCGGAATTGGGGAGCGTTGACAGGTTGAGCTGCTCGACAGCAGGCAGCGTAGTGGCCCATCTTGCCACAGCGGAGGCATTGTCGGTTCTTTGCTGGACATTGCCACTTTAAATGTGCGGATCCACAGCTGCCGCACGTCGTGATGTCATGGCGTTCGTTGCGCTATCGCACATGCACCGATCGGTCCTGCATAGAGCGCGCCTGCGCGTCACGTCCCTCTGCGTCGACGTCTCTTTTGGCGCGTACAAGCACGGGAGACCAGGGAAAGAGCGCAAAATGGCTGCCCTCGTCTGGGCAGCGGGCCGGGAGGAATTTGATCGCCTGGACCTGCTCGGCCTCGTAGGACCCCTGCCTTGCCGATTTGGCCGCGTAGGACCCCTGCCGTGCCGATTCAGCCGCCTGGAATTGGGAGTAGCGGCTGGTCGCGTTTTCATGGAGGACGCAGGCTTCGATGGCGGTGGCTAGGGTGAGGCTTTTAATTTCGAGGAGCTGCTGGCGTAGGGTGCCCGAGGTGACCCCAAACACAATCTGGTCCCGAATCATTGAATCAGAGGTGGCCTCTTAACCGCAGGACTGCGCGAGGATACGGAGGTGTGTTAGGAAAGATTGAAAGGGCTCATCCTTACCCTGCAGGCGCTGCTGGAAGAGGTACCTCTCGAAACTCTCATTTACCTCGACGCTGAAGTGTTGCTCGAGTTTGAGAAGGACCGTCTTGTGCTTCGTCTTGTCCTCACCTTCCGCGAACACCAGGGAGTTGTAGATGTGGAGTTGCCCTGCCGTGGAGAGGAGGAGGGCGATTTTCCTGGTGTCGGAAGCATTCTCCCGTTCTGTGGCTTCTAGGAATAACTGGAAGCGCTGTTTGAACAACTTCCAGTTGACGCCGAGGTTTCCAGCGATTTGGAGCGGCTGCGGCGGGCTGGTGGTGTCCATGGCGCAGGATGGCGGATTCCTGCAGATGTGTAGGTAGGTCTCACAGTTACTGGGTTCCAATCCTGGTACTATGTCGTGTTGGGTGCTCTGCTACATAGACGAGCCAACACGGTTGCAGATGGTACAACTCTGTTTTATTACTTTCAATAACAACATCTGTAAATTTGTTACTGTGGTTCGTTCATTACCCTTTAACCTGTGGACCCAGCCCTAACACTATCTTGGAGAGGCACTCATCACATGGTGAATGTCTGAGTGGCTTGCTGTGAGCTCTGTGCCCTGAGCTATCTCCTGTTGGAATGAGCGGGAACTGTGGTGTTCCCCGTTTTATAGTGCGTGTGCCCTTGCTTGTGATTGGCTGCGATGTTGTGTGTGTTGGTTGGTCCGTTGATCTGTCCATCAGTGTGTATGTGTGTTTGCACCATGATGTTTATCTGAATATCATGACAGCTGGGTTCTCCTCGGCCAGGCTGATAGATGCCAAGTGGCTTAGATTCAGTGCAAGCACGGATAAGTGGATTCCTAAACTCAATTAGCCGTGCGACACTGGGTTCCACCCACAATGGACGGGATCCAGATTGTAATGTGTCGCAAGATCTGGTTAGATCTTGCAAGGTGTAACAGCCATCGGGAAGCCCTGGAAAGGCCTATTCTACTGGTGAGACGGGGCTGGTACATTGAGCTGCAAAAGCCAGATGCAATCCTCTAGTTGGGCTGAACCAGGGGCTGGGCTCTCCGTTCCCCGACGTCAAAATGGAGTTTGGCAACGGGGTGGAGAATCCATTTTGGCGCTGAATTCAGGAGCGACGTCGTTTTTAAAATTCTCAGTCCCCTGAAAATTGGCGTATTCAAGGAGTATGTCGCGCCGAGTATCCACGGCCTCAGGCCATTGCCTAAGGCCCGCCCCACGATGTTCCGTTGCCGACCAGCCGAATTCCCGACGGCGTGGCTTACCAGTGCTCACACCATCTGGGATCCTCGTGTAGCGACTACGGACTCAGTCTGGGGCCGCCACAGTCAGGGGACGGCCGATGGGCGAGCTGGGGGGGCTTCATTCGGGGCTGGAGGCAATGTGGGCCGGCAATCCGGGCTGCGCAAGCGGCTGATGCGGGGCACTACTTTGGCGGTCTAGGTCCGCGGGCTGAGTCCGTCATGGAGCACGGCGCTGTCGCTGCAGGCCACCGCTGTGTGCATGCGCGGCCTCTGACCCGGAAGTGCTGGGGGCCATAGCAGCAGCTAGAGCTGCGAGCTCTATCCCTGCTATCCCATAGCAAAACAGGGAATCTGTGGCCTTTTGACGCCAGTTTTCCTTGCGTAAAAGACCACAGTTTTCACGATGGCGTGGGACTTAGTCTCCAAAACAGAGAATCAAGCCCCAGATCTTTATAAATAATCAGCTTGATTTTCCTACTCAATGTACATAAAAGGCAGGAATAGAGTCAAGAACCTGGTAAAATAAAGCCAGTGGATCCAGAATTTCAAAGATTCCTTCCCATTTCCATGGCATACCACCTTCCTCTGGGCGGAAAAATGTTGGGTTATGACTCCACACGCAAGCCCTGTGATGTTGATTTTGCCATTCTCAAGGCCAAAGAGAAACTTGTTCTTCAACCACCATGTGATTCTTTTGTTTCCACGGGATGGATGTGGAATCCTGTGCAAACTCAATCCAGATAAGTCAGTTTCTGAACTTCTGGGAAGCGTACTTGAGAGTCGGGGAACCTTTTGACTGGTAAGATTAAAAGATCTTGTCAATGATCCTCATTCCCCTTCTGTCTCCGTGCATCCCCCGACATATCCCCTCCATATTCACATCATCTTCCGTACCCTTCCATTACCCCCATACCCCATTCAAGCCCCGCCTATTCAACTTCCATACCCACTCATCGAGCATACACTTTGTACAAACCAACTGAATCATCAGAAGTTTGTCAAGTCTTTGAAAAGGACCTGTAAATGACACAATGAACAAAAAGGCTTTAAAAATCTCTTTTGAAAAAAACTACTGACCTTACAAAAGCATAAAAGTGTCATTCAACCACTGCCATTTGATGCTTTAACAACATAATGCCTCTAAATCTTAGCTAAATAGACAGGCATTGAAAAAATGCATTAAAGAAATAATAACTTATTACAACCCCATAAAGCTATCAATCAAACAGAACTTGCACCCCCTTCAAGCCCTGTAAACAGACCCCTACTATACAGAGTCCATTTCCCAGTCTTGATACTCAGCCAAGCATTCATAATGAGACCATCTGGCAACTATATCAATAGAAGCAGTTTAACAGATGACCAGATATTTCCTGTGGTTAACTGATACTTTTATGTGCTTGTAAGATGACCAACTTAATGAAGGGATTTTTGTTGTTAGTGCTTCTTCACTTCTCTCAAGATGATTTCCACAATTTGGGAGATCACTTCTGCTACCTAGGTAGTTTTTTTAACCTTTGACCTGCACTTACCAGCTGTCAGCCTTCACAGCAGCATGGCAGCTGCTGATACACCTCCACCTTGGACCTCAGATAAGCAACAAGAGGAGGGGAAGTAACACCAACGGCAGAGCAAGCAGCAGTATTCTTCCACAAGACAGCACCTTCTGAGGACACTTGAATGATCTCTGAAATTGCCACACTGCACATCTTTGCCAGATTCTCAGCTGTCATCTTACACTGGCTATTACCTATAGTCTGCACATGTAGGGCCTGAGGCCTGACTCCAAAGGTGGATGACAACTGACTGGAGTGACTCTTGACTCTGCGCTCCTCATTTGCAGGAATGTTAGGAAGGTTTTTCCTTATCACAGGTACCATTGGAGGTCACGGCAGCTTCATTAGAATCGGCAGCACACTCCGCCAAATAAAAAGCACTCAGGGACCTGAAGTGCCTACACCTTTACAAGAGCCTGGGCAGTAGCTCTATTGACACTGAGGGTAAGATTTCCCTGCTGGCTCCAGAACCGCATTGTCATGTGGGTCAGAACTCTCCACCATGTGAGGGACAGACTCATGTTATGGTTTTTACCGGATGGCCAACTAATGGCTGTCATTATCCAATCAAGGATGGTGGGCAAGCTCTCGCAGCTGGATGGAGGGTCAATCAATGGTCTCCCCGGTTGAAAGGCGCTTTTCGGAGACTGATAGCAAAGGTAAGAAAGAGCCCATGGGATCCAAGGACATTTCACAAAATTGGATCCAAAATTGGCTGAGTGGCAGGAAGCAGAGGGTGATGGTCAAGGGGTGTTTTTCTGACTGGAAGCCTGTGTCCCACAGGGATCAGTGTTGGGACCCTTGCTGTTTGTGGTTTTAGAATTGAATGTCAGAGAGTTGATCAATAAGTTTGCAGATGATATGAAAATCGGTGGGGTGGTAAGTATTGGGGATGATAGCCTTCGATTCTAGGGGCATATAAATGGGCTGATCAGTGGCAAATGGAATTCAATCCGGGTAAGTGTGAGGTGATGCATTTGGGCAGGACAAACAAGGCAAGGGAATACATGAGAAATGACAGGACCCTGGGTAGCACCAAGGATCAGAGGGATCTTGGTGTGCATGTATACTGGTCCCTTAAGGTAGCAGGGCAGGCGGATACAGTGGTTAAGAAGGCATATGGTACACTTGCCTTTATTAACCGAGGCATGGAGTTTAAGAGCAGGGAGATTATTGTGGAAGGGAAATTAATGAGTTGCCAATTTAGAAGCATGGTGGGAAATGCTTGACTATAGTTAACACTGCTTTTTAGCGAAAATGCTGAAATATTCTGGTCTTGGCCTTATTATGAAAACACATTGTCCTCCAAAAGATAACAAAATGTGTACTCGAATTGTTTGTAGCCAAATGCAAGAACATACGTACTATGTATTTCATCTTGCGTACTTTCCAAGGTCTATTTAATACAAACATGGATGTTTACTTCAAACTGTTATTTCAGACTGTAAAAATATTTGCTTCCTTCAATCAAATCTCAGAGTGCAGTGCACTGGCTTTGCAGCTCGAACACTCTCTCTCCGCAAATATATTTGTGTAAATAAATTTCCTTAAATCAAACCTCGAGGAATTTGTCTTTATTATGATTTCCACAACAGTTATGCTGGAACTGTATAAAATGTTGGTTCGGCCACAGCTAGAATATTGTGAGCAGTTGTGGAATCCATATTATAGGAAGGATGTGTTAGCACTGGAAAGGGTGCAGCGGAAAATTACCAGGATGTTGCCTGGGCTGGAGAGATTTAGGTATGCAGAGAGATTGGATAGACTGGGGTTGTTTTCCTTGGAGCAGAGGAAACTGAGGGGGTCACGATTGAGATGTATAAAATTATCGGGCATAGATAGAATAGACAGGAACAAACTTTTCACTTTGGTGAAGGGGACAATGACCAGGGGGCCATAGCTTTAAGGTAAGGGGCAGGGGGTTTAGAGGGTGTGTGAGGAAAATCCTTTTTAACCCAGAGGATGTTGGGAGTTTGGAATTCGCAGCCTGAAAGGTTGGTGGAGGCAGAGACCCTCATAACATTTCGTATTAAATGTGCACATGTGATCCCAAGGCATACAAGGCTATGGGCCAAGTTCTGGAAAATGGGATTGAATGGTTAGGTGGTTGTTTTAGACTGACGCAGACACGATGGGCTGAAGGGCACTTAGGCGGGCAGGGAGAGCCTGGAGTACGATTCCTCTGGTCTCCAGCCAAGGCACTACCTCCAGCCAGTTCAATTCCTCCCTTCACCTCCAGGACTCTGGAGGCCTATTGGAACATTCCAGCCAGCCTCTTTTAATTGGCCTTAAACGACCCTTGATGATCAGTGTTGGTTAGCGGGCGGCTAGCTCTGCCACCCCTCCATCATGCCTGCAGAGATACAGTTAGCAATGCATCCCTACCAGGAGTGCCCGCTGGCATGAGTGGTGAGCCACCTCAGTCCCAAGAGATTTCTGCAGAGTGAGCAGCTGAGAAGGTCCGCCCTTTGTCCCCCACAGTCCGCAAGGAGAAACCAGCAGAAGGAAGTTTATTAATAACAGTGACTAGAATTTAATATACAGCAAATACAACGGGCGGGATTCTCCTTTTCTGAAACTGTGCTGACGCCAATGGGGAATCTGTGGACTATTACGACAGCAAAACCGGCACCACACCTGGACCAATTTCGTGACCATTGAGGGGCTAGTACCGGCACCACGTGAAACACACTCGATTTCACTGAAAAATGGTGCGGAATTCGCCGGGTCCGTGATAAACACTCGGGAGGCTGACAAACTGCAGCCACATACACATTACAATCCCCACACACACTCATCCCAGCCGACAAGATGGCACTGGTTGTGCTGGAGCGCGCCCATACAGGTGATGGGTCGTCTGGGGCCAGAGGGCACCTGGGGGGGGGGGGGTGTCCTGGGGGACACCTAAATGACCCGTGGCTGGTTCACAGTGGACTGCATAGCTGCCTTGCCGGCTGCGGCAATGGTGCTCCATGTCCGTCGACCGTGACCCCACAGCCCACCTCTTGGCCACCCCCACTACCACTCCCCCCGGCCCTGACAAAAGCCCCCTGGCCAGCGGCACAACTGTCAGCAAACTATGGCTATGTTGGACACCTGCCGTACCCCCTCTCTCTTCCTCAGCAGCCGGCAAGCCGGTTTCACGATTTTTAAAAGCACAAGTGAACCACGCCGTCGCAAACTCGGCCCATCAGAGTTGGAGAATCGTGAAGGCCCCGGAGAGTACTGGGTAGGGCCTGTTAATGATATGGAAACAGTGCCTATTGTACTTGTGAAGTGAAACACATTGATGTTGTTTTCGAGATGACAGAGAATCGCGATTTGGCATCAAATCGGCTTCTGCTGTGATTTTGGCGTTGGAAGCTATTCTCTGCCAAATCACATTTCCTGATTTCGGCATCGACTAACGGAGAATCGCTCCCAACAGGTTAACTGGTGTCTAATTCCTAACCCCCGACTTAAACTCGCCTCACCCTCTAGACACACACACAAGACAGGCAAACATAGAGGGGAGAAGATTGGTGTAAAATAATAAGTAAAAAAGATAAGGGGCGGGATTTCGTCCAAAGCTGGAATTGAGAAACGTGATTGGGCGGAGAATCGATTTTGACGCTGAAATCATGGCTGGCGGCCGTTTCACGCCAAATCGAAATTCTCCGGTGCCTCGACAGTGGCGTCAATGAGTTCCAGTCCGCATTTACAGTCAACGGCGTTGGCATATCATAGGTGGGTCTGACCCGGTATTCTCCGGGGCCTCCGCGATTCTCCACCTCCACTGAGGAGAATTTCCGGCGGCGAGGTTTACTTGTGCTTTTAAAAATCGGGAAGCAGGCGGCGTGGTAGCTGAGGGAGAGAGGGGGATACGGAAAGTGTCCAACATCGCCATAGTTTGCTGACAGCTGGCCGGGGGCCTCTTCCAGGGCCGGGGGAATAGCGGGGGTTGGCTTGGAGGTGGGGTCGGGGTGGATGGACATGGAACACCATTGCCACAGCCGCAAGGCAGCCATGTAATTGCTGCTGACTGCCCACTGTGATTTTGGTGCCACGGGTCATATAGGTGTTCCCGCGGGCCAACCCCCTAGGTGCCCTCTGGCCCCAGCCGACCCATTAGCGGTATGGATGTGCTCCAGTGCCATCTTGTTGGCTGGGATGGTGTCTGTGGGGAGTGGTGTGTATATGCGGCTGCAGCTTGTCAGCCTCCTGAGTGACAATTGCGAATCTGCCGAACCCGTAACGTTTTCATTGGAATCGATTGTGTTCCACGTGGCGCCGGTGCTAATCTCTCATCGGTTGCTGAATCGGTCCAGGTGCGGCACCAGTTCTGTTGTCATGGAAGTCCACCGGCTGGGTTCTCCGCTGGCGGGATGCTCCATTTTGCCGGCAGCCCGGGAGTTTCCCGAAGGCGTGGGGCTGCCCCGCAATGGGAAACCCCATTGATCAGCCGACGTAACGGAGAATCCCGTCGGCGTGGTGAAACAGAAATGTGGTGCGGCGTGGTGGAGAATCCAACCCCGCGATTCCTGTCCCGGCGTCAACACTGTGGCCGGGGTTCTCCGTCCCGCCGCACCATATTCTGGTGCAACACACCGTCGGGATTCTCAGTTTCATCGGTTGGTCAATGGAGTTCCCCATTGTGGGGCACCCGCATGCCGTAGGGAAACCCCCGGGCTGCCGGCAAAACGGAGAATCCCGATGGCGGGGAATTCAGCCCTTAGTCTCAGGAACGGAGAATCCCACCCAAGAGTCTTTGTTTCAGCTGGTTGTTTCTAGCACACCTTCCTTCAAGGCTTTCAGTTCGAGATTTCTGTTTCCAGTCTGGAATGGTTTTCTCTGTAGATTCATTCAGGTCTCTGCTGTTTCAGAAATACAGCAGCTGCTCGACTTCCGGTGGCAGCCATGGAGTGAGTGGTCACACATTTGGTGGCTCCCGCTCAAGGTGGATTTTGTGGTCCTTCCCCACCCGAATGGTGCGGTGTTGGAGGGCAAAAGATGTACGAGTGCCCAAGGAAGGTAATACTCCTCTGGTGAGGTCGATGCATGGATGAGCGGACGAGGCGTACCACAAGGAAGAGAGAGCAGGAACGTTTGTGTGATGCGACACAAGTGAAGATGGTGGAGGGCAAGGGGGGCAGTGCTGCCCACCCAGTGGTCGACAGAGCAGCATTTAAATAACAAATTTCAGCAGCAGAGGAATGAGGCTTTGGAGGATTTGGCCAAGGTGGCGGAGCTACTTAGGGCGGTGATCGAGTGGGTGGAGCAAAGGCAGGAGGCTCAGGGCCTGGTGATCCAGAAGGTGGAGGAGTCGGTGGTGGAGAATCGGCTGACCTCGCTGGAGGTGGAGATGATGATGAGCAGCCAGAAAAGGTTGAGAGAGAAATTGGAGCACCTCAAGAACCGCTCTGGGAGGCAGAATCTGAGGATTGTCAGAATGCCTGAGGGCATTGAGGGAGTGGAGGCCGCCAGGTTTGTGGCGAGCATGTTGGAGAGGCTGATGGGGGAGTTGGGCCTTTGACTGGCCCCTCAAGGTGGATCGGGCACACAGGGCACTGAGAAGGAGGCTGCAGTTGGGGGAACTGCTGAGGGCGATGGTCGTCAGGCTATATCGCTTCCTGGATAAAGAGAAGATCCAGAGGTGGATGAGGCAGACCAGGACCTACACCTGGGAGGGGAGTGAGCTACAGATTTACCAGGATTTGAGAGTGGAGCTGGATAAGCAGAGGGCCAAGTTCAACCGGATAAAGGCCGCCCTCTACAAGAAGAGGGTGAAGTTTGGGGTTTTGTACCCTGCCCGCTTGTGAATGGCGCATCCAAAACAGGAATTTTATTTTGGCTCGCTGGAGGAGGCGATGGACTTTATGAGAGACCATTGATTGGAAGGAGTGTGAGGACATTGAACTTTGGAGAGGAGTTTTGTGTAAATTGTGGGCACATTGGGTGGGTGGATTCGGGTAGGTTTTGACAAGGGACTGGAGATGGTGAGTGTACTTTTAGTTTCTTTTTGTTTGTTGGTAGTTGGGAAGATTGGTGAGGGGGGGGTGGAGTGGAAGGGTGAGGGGAAGTCAGAGACCTTGGTTGGGGCACACCATGCTAACTGGGCGGGCTAGTTAATGGGAGTGAAGTAGCAGGTTGTCAGGTGAAAAGGGTGGGGGTGGGATGTGGATTGGATTGGTTTTAGGTTTGGTGTGGGGGTGGGGAGGGGCAGTGGTGCTGACATGGGTGTGGTGGCAGGCCTGGAGGACCGTGTGACGAGGGCCGGCTTAAAAAGGGGTATGGTTGAACGGCAGGGGATGGGGCAGAACCCCCCCGAAAAGGCTGGCCATAAGGAATGTGCGAGGGTTGAATGGGCCGGTTAAACGGTTGCGTGTTTTCGCCCCCTTGAGGAGTTTGAAGGCGGATGTTGTGATCCTGCAGGAAATGCACCTGAAGTTGGGGGATCAGATGAGGCTGAGGAAGGGATGGGCGGGGCTGGTGTTCCACTCGGAGTTAGACATGAAGATGCGAGGGGTGGCGGTGTTGGTTAAAAAGAGATTGGCTTTTGAAGTGAGGCGTAGTGTGGCTGATCCAGGGGGTAGATATGTGATGGTCAGTGGGAAGCTGGACGGGTTGCCGGTGGTTTTGGTGAATGTGTATGCCCCGAATTAGGACAGCGTGGACTTTATGAGGCGGGTGTTAGGGAGGACCCCGGACCTAGACACGCATAGGCTGATCAGTGGGCGGGGGGCGATCTCAATACGGTCCGAGATCCGAGTTTGGACCGGTCAAATCCTAATTCGTGGAGGGTGTCGGCGGTGGTGATAGAATTGAGGGGTTTCATGGAGCGCATAGGGGAGAGGAGGGAAACCCGTGGAGGTTTGGGAGGCCGAGGGCGAAGAAGTTTTTGTACTTCTCCCATGAGTGTCGGGTGCTGCTGGCGGGGTGGCGGGGGGGAGGGGGAGGGTGTTTGTGTGGCCAACTCAGAGTACTCGGCGATTGTGGTTTTCCGGCCACGTGCTGCACTGGGTGGGTTTGCGGGTGGTGCGGGTGGATGCCCAATGGCCACAATGGAGGTTGGATGTGGGGCTGCTGGCGGAAGAGGGGGGGTGTGAGCGGGTGAGGGCTGCCATTCGGGAGTATGTGGAGTTGAACGATATGGGGGAGGTCATGACCGCCATGCTGTGGGAGGCACTTAAGGAGGTAGTTAGGTGAAAATATATCTCAATTTGGGCACATAGGGAGAGGGTGGAGCGAGAGGAGAGGGCAAGGCTGGTAGAGGAGATCTGAGGGTGGATAGGAGTTACTCTGTAGCGCCAGAAGGGTTGCAGCAGGGAAGGCCAGACAGTCTGTGTGAGTAGAGGGAAAAGGCAAGTAGGATGCTGGCCCACCAGCTGAGGATACAGGCAGCAGCGAGGGAAATTGGGAGGGTGAGGGCCAAGAGGGGTAAGGTGGTGACAGATCCAGAGGGAGCGAATGGAACATTTTAGGTCTTCTATAGGAAGCTGTAAAGGTCAGAGCCCTCAACCAGGGAGGATGGGATGCAGTGGTTCCTGAATATCGCAGCTGAATGTTGATGCAAAGTTGTTGGCGAATGTGCTGGCGGCGCGAATAGAGGACTGTGTGCCGGGGTGATAGGGGAGGACCAGGCGGGATTTGTAAAGGGACGCAGATGTCGGCAAATGTGCGTTAGCTACGTAATGTATTTATGATGCCCTAGGAGGGGCAGGAGGTTGAGGTTGTTGTGGCAATGGACACGGAGAAGGCCTTTGATTAGGTGGAGTGGGTGTATTTGTTGGAAGTACAGGGCGATTCGGGTTTGGGGAGGGGTTTGTGGCTTGGGTTTGGCTGTTGTACAGGGCGCCAGTGGCGAGTGTCCAGACGAACCGAATCAGTTCAGGGTACTTCAGCTTACATCGGGGGACCAGATACGGGTGCCCGCTTCTACCCATTGCTTTTCACCTTGACGATAGTGCCATTGGCAATGGTGCTTAGTGCGTCGAGGGGTTGGAAAGGGATTGAGCTTGGTGGGGGGGGTTGCCAAGCATAGAGTCTCGCTGTATGTGGATGATCCTTTATATATTTTGGACTGGTGGGCGGCACTGGAGGGATTATGGAGGTTTTGAGGGAATTTGGCCGGTTTTTGGGGTACAAGTTGAACATGGGAAAGAACGAGGGGCGTCATTCTCCGACACCCCGCCGGGTCGGAGAATGGCCGTTGGCCGCCGTGAATCCCGCCCCCGCCCCCGCCGAAGTCTCCGCTCCCGGAGATTGGGCGGGGGCGGGAATCCGGCCGTGCCGGTTGGCGGGACCCCCCGCTGGATTCTCCGGCCCGGATGGGCCGAAGTCCCGCCCAGGAATTGCCTGTCCCGCCGGCGTAAATCAAACCTGGTATTTACCGGCGGGACCAGGCGGCGTGGGCGGGCTCCAGGGTCCTGGGGGGGGCGCGGGGCGATCTGACCCTGGGGGGTGCCCCCACGGTGGCCTGGCCCGCGATCGGGGCCCACCGATCCGCAGGCGGGCCTGTGCCGTGGGGGCACTCTTTCCCTTCCGCCTCCGCTACGGCCTCCACCATGGCGGAGGCGGAAGAGACTCTCCCCACTGCGCATGCGCGGGAAACTGACAGCGGCCGCTGACGCTCCCGCGCATGCGCTGAGAAACTGACAGCGGCCGCTGACGCTCCCGCGCATGCGCCGCATTTCCGCGCCAGCTGGCGGGGCAACAAACGCCATTTCCGCCAGCTGGCGGGGCGGAAATCCCTCCGGCGTCGGCCTAGCCCCTCAATGTTGGGGCTAGGCCGCCAAAGATGCGGAGACTTCCGCACCTTTGGGCCAGCGCGATGCCCGTCTGATTGGCGCCGGCTTTGGCGCCAGTCGGCGGGCATCCCGCCGTTGGGGGAGAATTTCGCCCGAGGTGTCCTCGATCAATACTAGAGGGCAAGAGAGGAGGTTAGGGGAGTTGGTGTTCAAGGTGGTGGGAGCGAGTTTTAGGTATATTGAATCCAGATGGTGCAGAGCTGGGCTCAGCTACACAAATTGAACTTGGCACGATTGGTGGAGGGAATGAAGGCAGATTTTATGAGGTGGGATGTGTTGTCGCTGTCACCGGCTGGGCGCGTACAGACGATAAAAATGACAGTGCTGCCCAGGTTCTTGTTCGTGTTCCATAACTTCCCTATCTTCATTCCCAAGTCCTTTTTCAGGAAGGTCAATGGGATAATTTGGGGATTTGTGTGGAGGGGAAGGCCCTGTGGGTGAGGCGGGAGTTTCTGGCGAGAGGGCGAGGGGAGGGCTGGCATTGTCGAATCTGCTAAATTATTATTGGGCGGCGAACATTGCGATGGTGAGGAAACGGGTTGTTGAGGAGAGATCAGTTTGGGGGTAGATGGAGGTGGCGTCGTGTAGGGGATGGGTTTGAGGGCACTGTTGTTGGCACCTCTTCCGGTCTCACCTGTCAGGTGGATTCGGCATTACAGGAGTCAAGCCATGTGCAGGCAACATTTTGGGCTGGAGGGCATGCCATTGTGGATGCTGATCTGCGACAACCATAGGTTTGTGCCGGCGGGACTGGGTGCGGGGTTCCGGGGGTGGATAGAGTTCTTTAGGGACTTGTTTATAGGGGGCAAGTTTGCAGGGCTGGAGGAATTGTATGATTTTTCCAAGGGGAATGGTTTTAGGTAACTGGAGGTGAGGGATTTTGTGAGGAGAGGAGTCGTTCTTCCCGGGGCTGGCACCCCCGGTGCTGAAGACAAGTTGCTGTCGGAGGTCGATATGGGGAGGGGCGTGTGTCGGATATTTATAAGGAATTGATGGTGAAGGAGGGCGCTCTGGTGAAGGAGATTAAACGCAAGTGGGAGAAGGAGCTGGGAGAGAGGTGTGGGCAGAGGCCTTGCGGATGGTGAACGCACCCTCGTCATGTGCGAGTTTAAACCCCATCCATAGGGCCCATATGATGGTGGCGAGGATGAGCAGGTTCTTTGTGGGGTTGGAAGACAGGTGTGGGCGGTGTGCGAGGGCGGGGGGGGGGGGGGGTTCGATGCTGCGAATCACGTCCATATGTTTTGGGCTTGTCCAAGAATGAGGGAATCCTGGCAGAATGTGATGGGGTGTTGATATCGGGAGAGGTTGGCGATTTGTGGTTGTTGGTTTGGGTGGATCTTTTGGTCTTCTGATATTTTGTGTATAGATGTAAAAAGCCTTGAATAAAAAATATTTCTAAATAAAAAAGAAATACAGCAGCTGTACAGCGTTTCTGGAGAAATACAGGGGAGAAAGAATGGGCAGGTCCTTTCTTCTGAGCGTCCAGGGACCCAACTGCCTTCCCCCTGGCTCTCTGAAAATCATCCCACTCAAATCATTGCCTGTTCCCAGGCAGACTACAACCTTTTGACCAATTCATTGGCCACCAGCCAACCAATCAAACCAAGTCCCACCAATCTCTCGGGTACCAAAAAGTCTGAGTTCTGCTGTCTGAAAGCTAGCAGGGTGTTCTGTTTTGTAACTTTTGAATTCCTCACTTACCCTGCTCGACATACGTCCATTAAGCACCCATGGATCAAAACAATAACAGCAAAAATAAAGGACAGGGAAATAAGGGAATTAACAGGAAGGACCCTTACAGAGGCTCATCAAATCTTCAAAAAAAAACTCCAATCACAATTGTATGTGCAACAGGGTGGTTTAATAACAGGATTTGTGGTACAAATCAGAACATTTCATATTTTGTCTTTCACCTCATTCACTTCTCCGTCTACCCACTTTCTTGTCTAATCTTATAAACCCAAATTCCCCTATCCAATATGGGAAGAGCCACAACTCCTCCGCCCAGGTTCTCATGATTGTTGCACTCTCCCTCGCACCCCAACCCCAAACTTCCACCAGGAATTTGCTCATTGGGTTCTCCAAATTGGTTACCCTAAGATGCCTGGAGAATTTCTTTACATGTTTGTCTGAAATTATGATGATGGATTGCGGGTGAAGGCTCGAAGAATTTCTTCACATTAGTCTCTCACATTGTGTATGAACACTCAGAGTCCTATTTGACAATGATGTCGAACATTGACGAAGCATATATCAAAATGTACATAGCGAGTGACAATTCAGACAAGTTCTTTAGAAATTACATAATCATAAAATCATAGAATTTACAGTGCAGAAGCGGGCCATTCGGCCCATCGAGTCTGCACCAGCTCTTGGAAAGAGCACCCTACCCAAGCCCACACCCCCACCCTATCCCCATAACCCAGTAACCCCACCCAACACTAAGGCCAATTTTGGACACTAAGGGCAATTTAGCATGGCCAATCCACCTAACCTGCACATCTTTGGACTGTGGGAGGAAACCGGAGCACCCGGAGGAAACCCACGCACACACGGGAAGAACGTGCAGACTCCGCACAGACAGTGACCCAAGCCGGGAATCGAACCTGGGGCCCTGGAGCTGTGAAACAATTGTGCTGACCACTATGCTACCGTGCTACCTAATTACCCTGGGGCCTTCAACCTTTTTGAGTGAAACATATTTCCCACCTTCAAGCTCTCTTCCTTTGAATAATTGACATTATCTGAGGTCACAATTGTTACAGCAATCAAGCTGTAGCGATAAATGGTACAATCTCTTGTATCCCAATCATTCAAGTTACTCTGGCACTACACTGCCCTTATCAATAACCTCTTGTCCAAAGTAAACAAATATTTGGAGAAACATGACTGTAAAGTCACATTTTGGACTCAATCTAGGTGTTCTCTCCCATTGTGCTGCTTCACACTCATCTGTTCATGATTCCATCTTCTCCTCATCCACTGGCATCATCTCTGTTAATCTAAGGCAGCACCCGCACGTAATCATAACTGTTGTGATGAGGACAAACAGTAAGAGTTATTCTGTCAGGTTTTGCTGATGTTCCCTTGACTACCCCTTCATGAACAGTCCTCCTCATCCAAAGTGGGAACATCACGGTGGCACCAAACGCTGTCTTCTTGTCGCCTTGGAAACCTGTATTAATGATTTCCCTCCATGGGTCTCTGTAGTTGGGGACTAGTTTGACCCACTTGCTCTCCATGAATCTAGAGTAGCTTCTTAGCTTTGTTAAGTTAAGAAGCATTTTTATTTCTTTTTGTTGACGTAAGCTACAGTCGGATGGTCCTTTACTAGGTGATACCTATCTTCCCAAAAAATTTTTAAGACTTGAATAGCAGGAGCCAACAGTTCTTCCATCAGACGGTCCATTGGATGATCCAGGATTCTCAGTCAGGTCAAAAGGGGGAACCAAAATCCTTCCAATGAGGATCAATGCTGGTGATCACCCATGCTGGTGTAAAGTGCAGCTGCAATAATGGCACATGTGCTATTCAGTATGCTTCTGACCAACTCAGGCCCACGCTGTACTGAATGTTTGGTTCATTATCTCAGTTTGGCTCAACTTCTAGTGTCCCCATTCTTTTTTCAGGGACTGGATTTGTAAAGAATGCTCCCCAGTCAGATAGCACAGAAAAACCTTTTCACCACACAACTACTTCAGAATATCTTCATCTTGTTGGAAAATAATTCAACAAATATCAATGCACCAAAGTTGCTCAAGATGCAGGGAAAAGGTCCAATAAATTTCAGCCCCTTGCCCTCATGTACTCCATTGAATCTGGTGGCTTTAGAGCAAACATTGTCTCTGTTGGAGCTCAATGTAAAACCTGACATATATCTCAGGATTTTACACAACCAATTTAATTCTTCTTCATACTTAATCTTGTTGGTCAATCTATTGTATATTCTTCAAGATACCCAGCTGTGTACTCAAGGCATTTGCTTAGATATGTAGCATGTACATTTCCTGGTGAGTATAGTTTAAGGGTTGCCTTCAGTTTCATATGGCTTATTCTGATAGTTAAAAACCGCTTACCCATCACCCCGGGTAACGAGATGGATAAACTGAGCAAGAACCCACTGTGAGGTGTCAACTGGAGCTGTCACCACCCTCCACCACCCCCCCACCCACCCACCCCCCGGTTGGTTTATTTCATTGTTTTTTTTGTTGGAACGAGTATAATTAGGGAAACAAGTGATGTCCGCCATCATGATTGAGGTCTTCCTTGAGCAGTGGACATCATGGGGGCTGGAGTGCATTGTTGACGTGGAATGCAGAGGTTTCTTTTGTAAGGTTGTTATTAGTTACAGTGTCCCTTTAAGGGACTATCCTCCTCCCCCTCAATTTGTTAATTCATTGATTTTATTCAATCTTTGGTGCACTCAAAAGAGCACACAAAGGGAGGTGCCCCTTTAAGGGGCTCTCCATTTAATTTGATTTGTTTATTGGTTAATTGCCAAATTTCTTTTTGAATTTAGAGTACCCAATTCAATTTTTCCAATTAAGGGGCAATTTAGCGTGGCCAATCCACCTAGCCTGCACATCTTTGGGTTGTGGGGGCGAAACCCATGCAAACACGGGGAAAATGTGCAAACTCCACACGGACGGTGACCCAGAGCCGGGATCGAACCTGGGACCTCGGCGCCGTGAGGACGCAGTGCTTACCCACTGCGCCACCGTGCTGCCCTAATTGCCAATTTTTAAAGGTGTACTCAAAAGAGTATTACGAGACAATTAGCTATCTGTGAGCAGTGGGCATCACAGCACTTTCTGTTCCAGGGCCGCTTTGAGGGACTGTAAACTTGTTCATTACATTGTTTATTGACTGAGCATAAAGAGACGATTGTTGACTCCGGGGGGAGGGGGGGCGGGCGTAGAGTTAGGAGTTACGCTGAGTGAAGATTGCCGTCTGGTCTCCACCTTCACCAACTGACTGTCAGAGGTTTAATCTGAGGAACTGAGATCCGTAACAACTTAAAATGAAGTTCCATCAAGATTGTCTCAAGAACTGCTCTTCCCACCCTAAATCGAGGAGCGCTTATTCAAACCCATGAGGAACTCCCATCCAGCAAGCAGCTGGAAGCAAAATCATTGCAAAATGTATCGCAGCACAAAAATAAGCAGTACTCAACAATGACAAAATAGTGAATGAATTAAAATAAATACAGAATAAGCAACCGCACAAAAACAAACGGTCTAACAACAATTATAAAGTGACACCTTGAAAAAGCCTACTCTTACAAGCCAATGCTTGTTTCGAACTGCTGGTGCGGAGATGATGAACAGGCATAAAAGACGCAGAGAGGAACTGGCTTAAATAACCAGGCAGGCCAGTGCTGGAAATCAGCAGGACGCCAACAGAACATGCTGGCATTTTTCCTGGCCACAATATGCAGCCCACACCACCTCCCCCTGACAACCCAGGTATCCACAGCCCCGAGCGGGGCCTTGTAAAATCAGCTCTTGTTTATCAGCAGGTTAGTTGGGGCCGGTTTAGCTCAGTTGGCTGGACAGCTGGTTTGTGATGAGTTCAATTCCCGTACCTGCTGAAGCTGTCCATGAGGGCCCCACCATCTCAACCTTGCCCCTCGCCTGAGGAGTGGTGATCCTCAGGTTAAATCACCACCAGTCAGCTCTCTCCTTCAAAGGGGAAAGCAGCCAATGGTCATCTGGGACTATGATTATTTCACTTTGTGCAAACTTGTTCTATTCACATCCAATGGCCACTCAGAGGTCAGTGAATACCAGTTAGGAACAGGATACATGGCCCCATTGCATTCCCTCTTCAGTCAATCTCCATTGTTAGCTGTCGATTGCTAGTGGTATCATACCCAACAGGACCCAGCTACAATAAGGTCAAACTTGATCAGTGCATTAGAGGTCATTTGAGAGGAATAATAACTTATCACTTACAATCGGCACAGCATTTTAAATAATGGATAAAGGGCAAAAGAAACATGGGGAAAGATCTCTGCGGAATGGGCCTTGCCACACAGACTCGACTGTGGTTTGCGTTATTACTGCTGATAGAGTGAAAGGCTCTTCTGACTGCCTGAGCTTTTGAGGCTGATGGCGAGAGTGGAGGAGTTGCTTTTCTTGCTGCACGTCAGCTCGCTGTTGGGTTGCTCGTTTTTGTTGAGCCTCAAGGAGCAGCAGTGGAAACGCTGGATCAGGTCGTGGTACAACCGGCCGGTAAAGCACATGTAGATCCAGGGGTTGCAGCAGCTGTTGAGGCTTGCCAGCAGCATTGAGATGACGAAGGGCCAATCTGTGGGAAGATGGTGAAAAACAAGTTATGTTGGTCCCTTTAATAATGACCATCACCGTGAGTATGCAGACCCAGAGGAACATTAGAAATAGGAGTAGGGGTTAACTATTTGGCCCCTCAAGCCTGCTCTGTCATTCAATAAGATTATGGTGACCTTGACTCCACTTTACTGCATGCTGCTGAAACATTGACTCCCTCGTGGATCAAAAATATATTCAATGACCACTCTCAGGGGTAGGGAATTCCAAAGATTAACAACCCTCTGGGAGGGCAAATTCTCCTTCTCTCCATCTTGAAACTGTGCCCCCTAGATTTTCCCCAGGAGGGGAAACAACCTCTCAGCATCAAGCCTGTCGAGCCCCCTCGGAATCTCACACATTTCAATGGGTTTTCCTCTGATCTACAATGAGTATGGGCCCAACCTCCTCAACATTTCCTCATAAGACAAACCCCATCATCCCTAGAAACAACCTGGTGAACATTCTCTAAACTGTCTCCAGTGCAAGTGTATCCCTCACTGTGTTCATCTCAACCAGGAAGTCGGGCGGGATTCTGTGATCCTGAGGCTAAGTGTTGACGCCATCGGATACGCCGTCGCGTTTCTCGACGGCGTCAACATGGCCTCAGGAGCAGCAATTCCAGCCCCTACAGGGGGCCAGCACGGCACTGGAGCTGCTGATCCCGGCATGAACTGGGCGCCGCGGGATCCGCACATGCTCAGTGGCACCAACGCGTGCATGTGCAGTGGCACCGCCGCCAATGCGTGCATGCGCAGTGGCCTCCTTCAACGCGCCGGCCCCGAGGCAACATGGCGCAGGAATACAGGGGCCGGCGCGGAAGAGAGGAGGCTGCCAGCCAGCGAAGCCGGCCCGCCGATCGGTGGGCCCCGATCGCGGACCAGGCCACATCGGAGGCCCCCCCCGAAGTCGGACACCCCTCCCCCCCACAGGCCGTGCCCGACCCTTCCACGCCGAGTCCCGCCAGCTGAGAGCAGGTGTGCACGTCGCCGGTGGGACGTGGCCTTTTTACGACAGCCGTGAATCGGCGGGCTGGCCGCGTAGAGCGTACCCCTACCTGCGCCGCCCAGTCACACTGGCGCCAATTGCACCGATTCTGCGCTCTGCGGAGAATCGCATGCCGGCGTCGGGGCGGCGTGGTGTGATTCGCGCCGGTCGCGGTGATTCTCCGGCCCGGCCCCGGGCTGAGAGAATCCCGCCCTCTATGTTTTACTCCAGAAGGCTATTTGCTAAAGGATAGAACTGGAGCCAATCTTTACAAACTTCTTCATTTCTTAACAGAATGTGGAGATGCCGGCGTTGGACTGAGGTGAGCACAGTACGAAGTCTTACAACACCAGGTTAAAGTCCAACAGGTTTGTTTCAAATCACTAGCTTTCGGAGCACTGCTCCTTCCTCAGGTGAATTCTCTGATTTCTTAACAGAATAACTTTAAAAGCATATACTAATAATAGGTGCTTTAATTTTTGTCTGTTTAGTGGTCTGAGAGGAGGGGTGCCTTGCAATGCAGTGTATATACAAAATATGGAAGTTTTTGATCTAATTTGTTTTGAAATTTTGGTTGCATATATTAACTCTATAACAGAGAGAGGAGGCGCAAAATGAATGCCAAGTTAATGCCCACCACTTGTACACAATTAAACACGATTAACAGATTCCTTTCTCTCTCTTTAAATAAAAATCGGCGCCATTGACATTATGCACGACCAAAATGTCAAAACAAATGAAATCAATAACATTCATATTATGTACAAAACAATACATTCCGAGAGGTCTCGCCTCTCTGTGTGAAGTATCAGCTGCGGTTCAGTTGGCAGTACTCTTGCCTCTGATCCACAAGGTTCAAGTCCAACTCCAGGCTGGAGTGTATAAATTCAAGGCTGACACTCCAGGTTACAGTCACTGAGGGACAGTGCTGTCTTTCGATGAGATGTTGAACTGAGGTCCCATCGGCCCACTCACTCAGGTAGATGTAAAAGACCCCTTATCTGTCCCTCAATCAATATCAAAAAACAGATTATCTGGTCACTATCACATTGTCAACCACATTCATAAAAGTTGGCGAGATGCGAATGTTAGTCAGTGATGTCGACACAACCAAAGCAAAAGTATCCTGTAGGTTACCCAACAATGTTTTCATCCATGTATTTCCTTTTAAATAGGCATTTGCTGTCATGCCTCCACCCATTCAGTTTAAGAAAAGATTTCCTTTTTTCAGCAATGGTTTCAATCCAACAAGATCAATTTCCAACCTTTTCTCACTGACATTTTTTAAAGAGTGCAAATTACCCTACAATGAACAGGTATCCACATCCCATTCAATGCAAAAACTATCTGCAGTACAATCAGTATCTCACTTAAAATATTTGACAAACAAATTCTATTGCTCTGCCTCCACTGGAGTCATGGAGCTGGATGGAATCATGGAGCTGGATTCTCCGATTTTGAGGCTCCTGCCGGAGGAAGTGTCTAGTTCTATGATGAAAAAAATCGGCGCGGCTCCAGCACCGACCCTCTGACCGGTGAGGGGCTAGCTGCTGCGCCATGTAAAACACACGGCCTTCACAAAATAAACGGCCAGTGAATTGCTGGGTCCGTGGCTGGCATGCACACGGCAGCGACCTGCAGCGGTCACACTGTACAACATGGCGCCGGCCACGCGCGGACCTGACCTGTCAGATAGTGTCCCCCTGGACACCGCCTCACCACCCCCGGACCACCCTCCAACAGTCCCCCCAGCCCTCGCCAAAGCCCCCCAGCCAGCGGCACTGCTCCTCCCTCCGACTATGGGGGTGCTGGACACAGTCCACAGCCACCACTTCAGGTTCAAGAAAACTGAGAGCATATGTGCCCCACGCCGTCGTGAACTCGACCCATTGGGGGCGGAACATCAGGGGAGGGCCTTCAGTTATGGTGCAGTCTACTTTCCGATGACGCCGTTTTGGAGGGGGCGGAGCATCAGAAAACAGGCGTCACCCCCGTAAAAAGGGATTCTCCGCCCGATTGGCGGTTGCATAATCGGCGTCGGGGAATGGAGAGTCCCGCCCATTGTTTCCACAGCTAAATTACTCTCAGCATTCATTTTATTTTGTTAGCTTCTCAAGGTAAAGACAATGGGTGGAATTCTCCATCCTGCCAGCCCCGTGTTCCGGCGCGGTGCATCCCTGCCAGCAGCGGGATTCCCAGTTCCGAAAGCAAGTCAATGGGGTTTCCCATTATGGCCACCCCACGCAGTCAGGAAACCGCAGGCGTGAGTGAGCTGCCGGCGAAGCAGGGGATCCCGCCAACGGAGAATCCCGCAGAATATATTTCTCATTTTTACCGCCGAAAGAATGACAAAACCAACTATATTAGAATGCCCATCAGGAAGATTAACATGTGAAGCATTGCTAAAATTATTAGTTTTGTCATCTCTGGGTTGTCTAAACATGGAAGCCGATGGCCTTTGGATGCGATAACCCTGTCTTGTGTGCAATTGTCACTCACCTTACCACCTGTGATGAATGTAGGAATTTCAGATATATTGTATTACATGTATCTGCTGCAGTCATGTTTTTAAAAAGTATTGGTTTGAAAGATTTTGGTGGTCAGAGGTGCTATTCAGGCATTGTAAAAGCTTGGGCTAATGAAGTTTTGTTTCGATTAAGGGGTGTTCCATGTGGAGCTAATTAGATTTCAGCTTGGTAAGGTGATGTAATTTTGGTAAGATGATGTAATTAATGGGTGGAGCTACGTTACTAGGCATTTTGCAGAAAAGCAGGTTTGTTGGGTTTTAGATTGGGATGTGAACAAAAGTCAAGCATCTGCTCTCACTGCAGACAGATAAGCAGTTTCTTTCCAAGCAGTTCAAAATTGTGTGGCTGAAAGGTGATCTGAAACAAGCTAAGAAGCAGCTGCTGAAGAAATGCAGCCCGAGTTTCTGCTTCGTTCTGACAGGATTCAGGGGCGGGATACTCCGCAAACTGGCGCGATGTCCGCTACCCGGCGCCAAAAATGGCGCGGATCACTCCGGCGTCGGACCGCCCCAAAGGTGCGGAAGTCTCCGCACATTTAGGGGCCAAGCCCTCACCTTGAGGGGCTAGGCCCGCGCCGGAATGGTTTCCGCTCCGCCGGCTGGCGGGAAAGGCCTTTGACGCCACGCCAGCCGGCGCCGAAAGGACTTCGCCGGGCGACGCATGCGCGGGAGTGTCAGCGACTGCTGACGTCATCCCCGAGCATGCGCAGGGGAGGGGGTCTCTTCCGCCTCCGCCATAGTGAAGACCATGGCGAAGGCGGAAGAAAAAGAGTGCCCCCACGGCACAGGCCCGCCCGTCGATCGGTGAGCCCCGATTGCGGGCCAGGCCACCGTGGGGGCACCCCCTGGGGCCAGATCGCCCCGCGCCCCCCCCAGGACCACGGTGCCCGCCCGCGCCGCCTTGTCCCGCCATTCACAAAGTGGTTTAATCCACGCCGGCTGGAGAGGGTTGACAGCGGCAGGACTTCGGCCCATCGCGGGCCGGAGAATCGCCGGGGGTGGGCCCGCCGACCGGCGCGGCGCGATTCCCGCCCCCGCCGAATCTCTGGTGGCGGAGAATTCGGGACACGGCGGGGGCGGGATTCACACCAGCCCCTTGGTGATTCTCCAACCCGGTGGGGGGTCGGAGAATCGCACCCATGGTCTTTTCTTTAAAGCAGTGTCAAAATATATTTTCTCTTGAAGTAGAATATCCAGACATCTCTATACAGCAGGTATTCCTGAGTGCTAACCGCAGTTGAAGATGGATTGAGAGCAGAGATGGTTCTGTTGTTTGAGTGGGAATAAAGATAGCAGTTAAGGGTTAATGTGTCACTGTATTGATTATAATTGTTTAAGGGGTAATTGTAAGCTATTTGTCTTGTGTGATGTTGAATATGTTTTAATGCTGTGTTAGTAATAAAGTTTATTTTAATGTACCATATCCCTATTTTGCATAAAATCACTCCTGGAGTGAGATTTCCTTTCCTCACAGTCTTACAAAATTAAAATATATTGGGGTTTCTGTCCAGTCCTAGTCTCTGCTGGGGGTTGGTCCGGGATCATAATATGTCTTCCAAGCTTCGATCTACCCCGGTCTGTTCCGCAGAACCTTCATTAGAAAACAAACAAGCACTTGAGTTGTGAAGTTGCTCAGAGTCTGGGATTTTGGAATGAACCTTAACAGTTTGATAACCACTGTTTATACCATCAGGACCTACCTCACCAGGGCCTTTCCATTTCCTATGACCCTCTCTTTTACAATACAACAAATCCCCTGATTTGAATTCTGTTTCAGATTGTCTAACATGGTGCCTCAGAGTTCTCTAAATTTTCTCGGAGACTCCAGCCTTGATAAAAGTCAATCTCCTTGCATGAAAAGTATTGAAATATGGAGAAAAGATGGAGCTAATTGCAGTGTCTTCTGGAGCAGGAGGACTATCGCACAGTGCAGAAGGAATTTAGGAACTTACCCACACATTAATTGTCGGGGGACTGTACCCGCCAATCACCGAATGTGAATTCTTGTCAACTTGCAGTTTGGTTGATAAGCTACAATCATATGGAACGTTTAATTGATCACAGCTTGGCTCCCTCCATAGGGTCCATTGCTGAAAGAACATCATGACCATGATGTTCGTAGTTTCACATGTCTCTCAACTCATCATTGGCAAATACCCCATCATCATCAGTTAGAAGCTTTACTGGTATCTTAACTCATGCCCCTATTTATTGCTCCATGATTTAGTTTATAATGATACATTTATCCTTGTTAAGTATCGTTGTAGAAAGATGAAATCCGACAGCCAGCTTGTGGCTGGGATTCTTCGGTCCTGCTGAAAGTGAATGGAGTTTTGGCTGTGATGCCAAATTCTCACTTGCAGGGGGCGGCATCGGATGCGATTGGAGAAATGTCAACTTTTGTTAAGGGGTGCGGTAACATGGACAGGGAGTTTGTCGGAACTATTAATGTCCCTGGTGCAGTGACAGAATCAATTTCTTGCATTGAGGAGCATGCCTTAGCTGCCTGATGTAAACACCCTGCTAATGGTTTTCATTTCACCCTCAATTATCTTTGAATTGATTGGGGGGTGGATGGGTGGGGGTGAAACCGATGAAATTCTGCACGATCTTCATGAGATGGTGGAGTTGCTTTCAGCAACACTCAATTATTGGCAGCCATAAGACATAAAGGGTGAAGCCACTATTTAGTGGCTGTGTCTCCATTTATCATACAAATATCTTTGTCCTATTTCGTCATTGGTCACAAGCCAGATTTCATAATGGAAACCTATTTTTAAAAATCCGTATCCGCTTTGTGGTCAGTCAGTGACTTAAATGAAAAAGGGGAAAAGTTTTACAAACTGTATAGTTGATTGTTGGGAAGTATGTTTCACAGGATATGTATGTGCTGTAACGTGTTTTGATACACATTTATTTTAAAACACATTTTAAAAATAAGAAGGCTGCAGAGGGATCTGGGGGTCCCTGTACATGATTCACACAATGTTAGCATGCAGGTACAACCTGTAGTTAGAAGGGCAAATGGAATATTGGCCTTTAGTGTGGGGTGCGGGGGGGGAGGCAGAATGAAGTACAAAGGTAGTGAAGTCTCGCTACAACTGCAAAGAGCCTTGGCGAGACCACACCTGGAGAATTGCAAACAATGTTGGTCTCCTTACCCAAGGATATTTACATTGGAAGCAGTTCACGAGAGAATATTCACTGGCTGATTCCTGGGAAGAATGGGTTAAATATTTTATGAAGAAAGGTTATACAGACTGGGCCGAAACGCATTGAAGTTCAGAAGAATAAGTGGCAGGATTCTACATTCGGGCGGAGAATCCCTTTTTACGATGGAATCGGGGCGGCGCCTGTTTTCAGATGCTCCGCCCCCTCCAAAACGGCGTCATCGAGGAGCCTTCAGGACATTACTGAAGGCCCTCCCCTGATGCTCCGCCCCCGATGGGCCGGGTTCCCGATCGGGCAGGGGAGCGGTGGTCTCAGTCGAGCAGGAGCTGGTCGCTGGCCGGGGGGCCGGAGGGGGGGGGGGGGGGGGGGGGGGGGGGCTTCGGCGAGGGCTGGAGAGAATGGTTGGGGGTGGCCCGAGGGTGGAGAGGGGATGTTCAGGGGAAATCGGAGAATCCAGATTTGGGGCGAAATTCTCCGGAAACGGCGCAATGTCCGCCGACTGGCGCCCAAAACGGTGGCAAATCAGACGGGCATCGCGCCGCCCCAAAGGTGCGGAATGCTCCGCATCTTTGGGGGCCGAGCCCCAACCTTGAGGGGCTAGGTCGGCGCCGGACGAATTTCCGCCCCGCCAACTGGCGGGAAAGGCCTTTGGTGCCCCGCCAGCTGGCGCAGAAATGACATCTCCGGGCAGCGCATGCGCGGGAGTGTCAGCGGCCGTTGACGGCATTCCCGCGCATGCGCAGTGGAGGGAGTCTCTTCCGCCTCCACCATGGTGGAGACCGTGGCGGAGGCGGAAGGGAAAGAGTGCCCCCACGGCACAGGCCCGCCCGCGGATCGGTGGGCCCCAATCACGGGCCAGGCCATCATGGGGGCACCCCCCGGGGCCAGATCGCCCCACGCCCCCCCCCAGGACCCCGGAGCCCGCCCGCGCCGCCTTGTCCCGCCGGTAAGGTAGGTGGTTTAATTTACACCGGCGGGACAGGCATTTTAGCGGCAGGACTTCAGCCCATCCGGGCCGGAGAATCGAGCGGGGGAGCCCGCCAACCGGCGCGGCGCGATTCCCGCCCCCGCCGAATATCCGGTGCCGGAGACTTCGGCAACCGGCGGGGGCGGGATTCACGCCAGCTCCCGGCGATTCTCCGACCCGGCAGGGGGTCGGAGAATCTCGCCCCTGATCTGAGTGATATGAGATTCTGGGCGGACTTCACAGGTGGATACTGAGAGGATGTTTCCTCTTGTGAAGTTGGGGGGGGGGGGGGATTAAAACCAGGGGCCCAATTTAAAGTTTAGCATTTAAGACAGAGATAGAATAGAATCATAGAATCCGTACAGTGCAGAAGGAGGCCATTTGGCCCATTGAGTCTGCACCAATGCTCTGAAAGAGCACCCCACCTATCCCTGCAACCGCGTAACCCCACTTAAGTCCACATAACCCTGGACACTAAGGGGCAATTTAGCATGACCAATCTACCTAACTTGCACATCTTTGGACAGTGGGAGGACACCAGAGCACCCGGAGGAAATCCATAAATTACCCATGCACATCTCTGATAGGCCCGACCTTTTCTTTAGTTATTCTCTTGCTCTTAATGTATTGGTAAAACATCTGAGGATTTTCTTTGACTTTACCTATGAACATTTTCTCATATCCTCTCTTTGCTTTCCTAATTTCCATTTTTACTTCACCGCTGTACGTTTTATGCTCCTCGAGGCTTTCTTATTGGACTGACCTGATTAACACTACACCCCTGTATGCTTCACCCGTTGCCGGTGTTTATGTATTTACATTGTGTACCTTGTGTTGCCCTATTATGTATTTTCTTTTTCTTTTCTTTTCATGATCTAAGTACTTAGAAAAATACTTTTCACTGTACCTTGGGACACGTGACAATAAACCAATCCAATCCAATTACAGTATTAGTACTAATCTGGAGTTTGTGGGTGGGATTTTCCATTTCTGAGACTAGGGTTTGGATTCTCCGATTTTGGGGCTATGCCGGGATGATCCAAGGCGTTTTAAGTCAGAAAAAGCAGTGCCATCCCATCACCGATCCTCTGGCCAGTGAGGGGCTAGCAGCCACGCCACGCCACGTAATAAACGGCCGGAGAATTGCCAGATCCATGGCCGCGCAAGCGTACGGCGACGACCTGCAACCGGTTATGCCGTACAACATGGCACTGCCCATGCGCAGACCCGACCTGCCAGATGATGCCTCCCTGGACACCCCTGTCCACCCCTTGGCCACCCACAGTCTCCCCAGCTCTCGCCGAAGCCCCCCCCCTCGGCCAGCAGCACTGTTCCCGCCCGACTGTGGTGGCGCTGGACACAGTCCGCAGCCGCCACGCTGGGTTCCCGACCACTGAGACCACATGTCAATCACATGGTTGGGAACTTGGCCCATTGGGGGCGGAGCATCGGTGGAGGGCCTTCAGGTGAGGTCCTGAGACCATCACAACGACGTGCGGCGTGTTCTGCGATGACGCCGTTTTGGAGGGGACATAGCAAACAAAACCTGCAACAAACAGGCGCCGCCCTCGATTCGATGGAAAAATGGATTCTTCGCCCGATCGACGATTACAAAATCGATGTCGGGAAACGGAGAATCCCGCCCTAAGTGTTGATGATGAAGCAGAAGTTGTGGACTTTCACGACAGCAAAACTGGCGCCGAACCTGGACCGATTCAGCGACTGTGGAGGGGCGAGCACCGGCCCCCCCGTGGAACACAATCGATTCTAATGAAAAACAATGTGGGGTTCGCTGGGTCTGTGATCGCCACCCAGGAGGCTGACAAGCTGCAGCCACGTATACACATTGCTCTCCTCACACACACTCATCCCAGCAAACACAATGGCACTGGTTGTGCTGGAGCACACCCATACAGCTGATGGATCGGCTAGGGCCAGGGGGCACCTTGGGTGTGGCCTGGGGGGACATCTATATGGTCACAGTGGGCTGTTAGCAGCGTGTGCAGCTGCATGGCTGCCTTGCCTGCTGCGGCAACGATGTTCCGTGCCCCTCCACCCTGACCCCAGCCCACCTCCCGGCCACCCCCCACCCAGCCCTGGCAGAAGCCCTCCGACTAGTGGCACAACTGCCAGCAAACTATGGCGACATTGGACACTTTCCGTACCCCCTCTCTCTCCCTCAGCAGCCATGACGCCGGTTTCACGATTTTTAAAAGCACGAATGAACCTCGCCATCGGGATCCGGCCCATCGGATGCGGAGAATCCAGGGGGGCCCGGAGAATACCAGGTCGGGCCCGCTGATGACATGCAACCAGTGTTTACTGTACATACATTCCAGACCGCATTGACATCGCTGTTGAGGCGATGGAGAATAGTGATTTGGTGTCAAATCGCCGCCTGCCGCGATTTTAGCTTTGGAACCTATTCTCCACTCAATCGCGCTTCGCGATTTCAGTGTCAGCCAATGGAGAATCCCGCCCACTATGTTTGGGTGCCATTGGGGTCTGATATTCCAGGGAAAGGAGAAAGCATGTTTTCGAGTAAAGATGTCCAAATTGTCCCCAGTTGTCTCCCCATCTGCCCCATTCACGAGAATGCAGATCAAATTCAATGGCACTGTGCAAATGGGAACCACACGCATCATGGACCTTCCCCCAGAATCAGTTCTCATGCAGACACAGGGAGAACATGCAAACTCCACACAGTCACCCAAGGCCGGAGTTGAACCCAGGTCCCTGTTACTGTGAGGCAGCAGTGCTAACCACTGTGCCACTGAGCCGCCCAGTATTCGTGAGAAATTTCTGCCTTCAGAGGGTTGTTAGTCTTTGGGACTCTGTTCGACAGAGGACAGTGAAGGCTGCGTAATTAAAAATGTTCAGAGCTGAGTTGGACAAATTTTTGACTGATAACAGAGTCAGGAATTTTGGGCGACAGAAAAGAAAGTGGCGTTAAAGCCACAATCAGATTAGCCATGTTCTTACTAAATGGCAGAATAGGCTCAAGGGGCTGAAGGGCCTGCTATTTCTCCTATCTCCTATAATCTTGTGACTTTATTAATAGATTGTTGTCGCTGCTTGGAGAGTCTGGAAGGGTTGGCATAGTGTCAGGATAAGGATCAGTTATTCAAGACTGTGAAGAGGAGGAGCTTTTTCACTCAGAGCGTTCCAAATCTGGGGGATTTTCTACTCCAGTCACAACATCCTGCTCATCCACTCAGCATCGGAGGAATATAGAGCCACCCTTACCTTAACATAGGTTGATTCAACCCAGGGAGCATGGGCAAAGGCTCCCTTATCCTCCTTCCACACAGGTAGAAACCATTTCTTCAATGTACTTCAGAATAATACCCTAACCTGTCCCTGTTTAGTAACGAACAGTGCAGGCACTTCATTGTGACAGGATTGCAACATTAGCACAGAGAGCTGTGGAAGCTTATTTACTGAGTGTATTCAACATTGAGATAGATAGATTCTCATACTTCAAGTTAATCAAGGGATATGAGGATCGGGCAAAGAAGCAAAATGGAGGTGAAAGATCACCCATGAATTGTTCGAATGGTGAAGGAGGCGCGAGGGGGCATGTGGCCTACTCCTGCTCCTGTTTCTTCTGAGCTTATGTTCAAATTGGCAGGATGTGCTGAGTATGTCCCGTAGGGTCCTGGGCTAGAGCTTCAGCTGTTTGGTATATTTATAAATGAGTTGGATACAGGAATAGAAAGCTACGCATCCATGTTTGTTAGAAAACACTTACGTTTGGAATCACAGTTAATAGATTGCATGGGAGCAGAAAGTTGCAAAAAGATTGGTTTGGTTAGCAACCAAAACTGTGGTGGAGGATCTGTAAGGGATCTTGAATATAAAGGAGTAGAGATGTGCATAGAATTATAGAATCCCTGCAGTGCAGAAGGAGGCCATTCGACCCATCGAGTCTGCAATCCTCTAAGAGCACCTACTCACTCATCCTATCCCCACAACCCCACCTAACCTGCACATTCCTGGGACACCAAGGCACAATTTAGCATGGCCAATCCAGCTAACCTGCAGATATTTGGACTGTGGGAAGGAACTGGCGCACCCAGAGGAACCCCACGCAGACAAGGGGGAGAATGTGCAAACTCCACAGAGACAGTCACCCAAGGCCGTAATTGAACCTGGATCCCTGGCGCTGTGAGGCAGCAGTGCTAACCACTGTGCCACTGCGCTGTCCTAGGAAAGTCACCATAGTCCCAGATGTCCAAAGGCTGCTTTTCCCTTTGAAGGGGGGGAGCTGACTGGTGATGATTTAACCTCAGGATCACCACATCTCAGGCAAGGGGCAAGATTGAGAAGGAGGGGCCTTCATGAATAACCTCAGCCGATGCAGGAATTGAACCCGTGCTGCTGGCCCTGCTCTGCATCACGAACCAGCTGTTCAGCCAACTTAGCTGAACCGGTCTGAAGCTGGATTCAACTTTCCTGGAGTACTGGGTGGAATAGTACATTAATATGGCGGATGTTTGTGGAGGGGTACCACAACCCCGGAAACCATGTCAGCCAAAAGTGCTGTGGGGCTGATTAACAAGGGCCGAGTGGGATCTCCGCCATTCCAATGGACTGGGTATAAGGGAGGGGGCGGGTACATAGAAACATACATAGAAAATAGAAGCAGGAGGAGGCCATTCGGCCCTTCGAGCCAGCTCCGCCATCCATTATGATCGTGGCTGATCATCAAGTTCACTACTCTGATCCTGCCTTCTCCCCATATCCCTTGATCCCTTTTAGCCTCAAGAGCTGTATCTAATTCCTTCCTAAAATTACACAAAATTGTGGCCTCAACTACTTTCTGTGGTAGTGAATTCCACAGATTCACCACTCACTGGATGAAGACATTTCTCCTAAAAGTGTGTGTGGGGGGGGGGTTTGTTTATGCAACAGCTTTGCAAATTAGTTCATCTGCATAATTATTCCAACATTGCAGACCAGTAAATAAATCAAATAACGTAATTTAATCTAGCCCAGTTATTGTAATAATTACTGATTGTGTAAATTGTAAATTGCACATTAAAATTATCGATCAACTTGTGAAGGACACATGGCATCATGGGAAGGACATCATGTAAGCCCCTATTACACATTGTAATGAGCATCTCTTCCAGCACATTTGCTGTAAAAAGTGTACATTCCCATTGTCCTGCAATCAATATCAGAATATTCTACATTTTGTAAAATTAATCTGTAGTTATCAATGCAGAATTCCTATTCACGCTAATGTACAATACTCATTTTTAAAAGTTAAGTGTCAGGAAGGGTGCAGGACTTACGTCGGGTGCCAAATACTTTTACATCACTCCTGATATTAGGGGTTATGGATCTAAGGTGGCTCAATGGAGTTAAGATCAGCCATGATCTAACTGAATCGCAGAATAGGTTTGTGGGGCTGAATGGTCTACATCAGTTCCTAGACTCTGTGCTGTATAATTCTGATGTGCTGTATAATTCTGATGCGACACAGACTTGGGTGCAAAATCACTCCACCGCCAAAGTCACCAGCAAGTGCCCCTCTGGTGGTCACATGATGTCAGGACTGTGACCAAACGGTTTGCATTTAAGGGTCTATTTGCTAATTGTGCGGTGTACAATTTTCTACACTAATCCTGGCGACGGTTTGGCCAAGTAAAAGTAGGGAAAGCAATCTGATAATGGTTTTTAAACATCAATACCTTTTTTGTTGACATTCTCCTGTCCATCTGGACCAGCCCCTATCAGGGAGCTCAATGTTCAGTTTGGAGGACTGCACCTCAGGAAGAATACACTGGGTGAGATTCTCCGTTTCAGCGGCTAAGTGCTGATGCCAGCGGAGCATGTGTGGTCTTTTACGACCAAAAAAAATCAACGTGAAACCCTCACCGATTCCGGGACCGGTGAGGGGCTAGCATCAGCGGCGGGATAAACTCCCACCTCTTGTGCTGAAAATGGCCGGAGAATGGCCGGTCCTGGGTCACGCACGCGCGGATCCGACCCGTCACCTGTGACCCCAAACCCCCTGGCCACTCCCCCCAGCCCTTGCAGAAGCCTGCCCGGTCAGCGGCACAGATCCCAGCCGCACGTGGCGGCGCTGAAGATAGTCCGCATCCGCCAAGCCGGGTACCAGCATGGCTGAGACCACAAATGTCCCGCGTTGTTGAGAATCCGGCCCATTGAGGGTGGAGCATCGTGGGAAGGATGGCCGATGATGCGCCAACGCCGTTGCAACGGCACGCGTCGTGATGACGCTATTTCGGAGGAGACGGAACATGGCTGACCGATGTTGGCCCCGATTTTGGCGTTGGAGCCCAATCTCTGCTCGATCGCTGAACATGATTTCAGAGTCGGGCACCGGGGAATCCCGTCCTATGTTCTCCCGCTGGAGGAGAATTGCTATCGATTCACATTCCCCCTGGGAGCTCAAATCAGAAGGCAATTTTGTATCCATTGTCATGCAAATGTGTGCACGGCGAGGAACACGAGGGATTCCTGCTATCGGGCCACCATTTTGAGCGGGTGGCCCAATAGAACATACAGTGCAGAAGGAGGCCATTTGGCCCATTGAGTCTGCACCGATCCACTTAAGACCTCACTTCCACCCTATCCCCGTAACCCAATAACCCCTCCTAACCTTTTTGGTCACGAAGGGCAATTTATCATGGCCAATCCACCTAACCTGCACGTCTTTGGACTGTGGAAGGAAACCGGAGCACCCGGAGGAAACCCACACAGACATGGGGAGAACGTGCAGACTCTGCACAGACAGTGACCCAGCGGGGAATCGAACCTGGGACCCTGGCGCTGTGAAGTCACAGTGCTATCCACTTGTGCTACCATGCTGCCCCATAGCAAAGTCCTTAATAGGGAGACCCACATCCCCGGGGACAACCCTAATATGAAGACACCAGGAACCCCTTGATAGGGAGCACCCCCCAGGATCTCCTAACTGATCACCTATCAAAAGGGATCCCCACAGAGACTGCCTAATTAAAGCAGCCCACAGGAGCCCCCTGACTAAAGGGACTCCACCCGCAGACTTCCCCCCCCCTGCAGACCTCCCCCCCACAGACCTCCCCCCTCCCGCACCCCCCCCGATCCGCAGACCTCCCCCCACCCCCGCCACAGGCAACCCCCCCCCCCCCTCCTCCCACTGAAACAGCATCCCTATCTGGAGGCTGGAGAGGGGTCCAGACAGGACCCCTGAGGGGGGTGTCATGTGAGAGTACCTTTAAGAAATGGGTGTTTATAAATGTGTGTGTATATAACTATCTGTAGTGAGAGTACCTTTAAGAAATGGGTGTTTACTACTGCAGTGATGTCAGGGAGTGGGTGGAGCTGGGCTGTCTGTCAGCTTTTTACTTTCGTTTTAGGCTGTTTGCTGCAGGGTGTGTTTTAGTTTCGTTTTCAGAGCTGGATAGCTACAGTCACAGCCAGAAGGTGTATGAATATCTCTCTGTAACCTAAAGACTGTAAATCGATCCTGGTGATTTAAAACTAATAACAGTAGTGACTTTAAGCTGATGTGCTTCTGGTAAAAGGTGTTTTAAGTCTTATGGATGTTAAAAGGAAAGCTCAAAGGATTACTTAGTGTTGTATTCTTTTGGGGTTGTATTTGAATTAATGGTTGCCAAGATGTTCACTTTATATTTTAAAAAGGTTAACTTGAGTTCATAGAATAAACATTGTTTTGCTTGAAAAAATATTTTTCCATTTCTGCTGTACCGCACCTGTAGAGTGGGCCGTGTGCTCCCCATACCACAATCTATTAAAAGTTGTGGGTCAGGTGAACTCCATGATACACTTTGGGGTTCTTTAAACCCTGGCCCATAACAAATTGGGGGCTCAAGGGGGATAAAAGTCTATCTATTGGATTGGCTTAGTGAACTTAAAGACAGTGAGGGGTGAGCATATTGTGGTTGCTTTTCATGTGTGGTATTTCAGTTTAAGTAGGGAGTGTGTTGTGGACAATGGCTCTTTCAGAGGCTCTGAAGTTTTTTGGGGTGGAGACTGTCACACGCAGTAACTTACGGACAGAGACTAAAAGCAGACTGTTAGATTTGGCAAAAATATTGCAGTTAACATTGCCTGACAAAATGCGAAAAGGTGAGGTACTTACTGCGGTAGCTGAGCTAAGTTGTGGGTCATGTGAACTCCATGATACACTTTGGGGTTCTCTAAACCCTGACCCATAACAGGGGTCCCTTTAGTTATGGGTCTCTGTGGGGTCTTCTTTTAGTTAGCAGGTCCCTGGGGTTTGATCTGGTTGAGGAAGGTGGGCAGGTAGTGCATTGTGGGGGGAGGGTGGCCTTCGGATGGACTTTGCGGGCAACTCCCTCAAGGACTTATCCCTTTGGCCCACCACGGGGTCTCCACGTCAGGGTCACGTTTGGTGAGATCTGTAGTAATCCCCGGCCATATGATTCCTGGTTCAGGGGACCGGAGAATCAGGGAGGGCTGGAGATTAGGGTGCCGAAAATGGGTCATTAAGACACATTTGTATTCATTCACAACCTCCTCCTGGAAAGTGCAGGTGCGAACCTTGATCCTGCCACAGTGGGGGGGGGGGGGGGGGGGGGGGGGGGGGGGGGGGGGGGGGGGGGGGGGTCGGAGCATCGTGTTCAGATCAGAGCCCCGGCACTTGGTGCCGATCCCGATTTTTCGATTCTCCGCCGCATCGGTAACCCCTCTACCGCTGACATGCGGCAGAGAATCCAGGCCATTGTCTGGAGGATTGCAGTACTGAGTCACCGGGATGATACCGGTGCCAAAAGAGTTACATTATGAGGACAGGTTTGTAGACCTGGGGCTTAATTTTAGGCCTTTTCTTATTCTCCAATCTCACTTCCTTCATTCGCCTATAACCCAAGATCCTGCGACACTCTCTGCCACTCAGATCCCGGATCACTCTCTGACTCTGAGATCCCGGATCACTCTCTGACCTCGAGATCCCGGATCACTCTCTGACCCCCAGATCCCAGATCACTCTCAGACCCCGAGATCCCAGATCACACTCTGACCCCGAGATCCCGGATCACTTGCTGACCCCGTGATCCCGGATCACTCTCTGACCCCGAGATCCTGAATCACACTCTGACTCCGAGATCCCGGATCACTCTCTGACCCTGAGATCCCGGATCACTCTCTGACTCCGAGATCCCAGATTACTCTCTGACCCCCAGATCCCGGATCACTCTCTGACTCCAAGATCCCAAATCACTCTCTGACCCCCAGATCCTGGATCACTCTCTGACCCTGAGATCCCGGATCACTCTCTGACTCCCAGATCCCGGATCAATCTCTGACCCCCAGATCCCGGATTAATCTCTGACCCCCAGATCTCGGATCAATCTCTGACAACCTGATCCCGGATCACTCTCTGACCACCAGATCCCGGATCACTCTCTGACTCCGAGATACCGGATCACGCTCTGACCACCTGATCCCGGATCACACTCTGACCACCTGATCCCGGATCATTCTCTGACCCCGAGATCCCGGATCACTATTTCTGTTTACATTAATGAACATATTGAGCAACAGCAGAAGGAGTTCATCATTGTGACTTTCGCAAACATTGTGGTTTTCACATGAGAGGTTGTTTCCTCTTGTGGGAGAATCTCGGACCAGTGAGCATAATCTCAGAGTGAGGGATCGAACATTTAAGACAGAGAGGAGGAGGAATTTCTTCTCTCAGTGGGTGGTGAATCTGTGGAATTCTTTACCGCAGAGAGCTGGAGAGGTTGGATCGTTCAGTATGTTCAAGGCTGGGGTAGACACATTTAAAACATTTTTTAAAATAATTTTTATTAAAGGGTTTTCATAAATTATCAATAACAAAATGAAAAAGAAACCCAACAGGGTAAAGTACAAAACACAGTCCAGAAAAACAACCCTCCATACCCCTTGTACATAAATAATGAATTAACATTAGCACCCCGACTTAATATAACAAGTATAAACAACCCCTCAGACCTTCCAGTATAAATAACAAAAACAAAAAAGTAAAGTGACCCCCCCCCCGCCACCCCCACCCCGCCCCACCGAGTTGCTGCTGCCATTGACCAATGTCTACCGCTCTGCCAGGAAGTCTAAGAATGGTTGCCACTGCCTAAAGAACCCTTGTACCGACCCTCTCAAGGCGAATTTCACCCTCCAACTTAATAAACCCTGCCATATCGCTGATCCAGGATTCCACGCTTGGGGGCCTCGCATCCTTCTACTGAAGAAGAATCCTTCGCCGGGCTACCAGGGACGCAAAGGCCAGAATTCTGGCCTCTTTCGCCTCCTGCACTCCTGGCTCCTCTGCCACCCCAAATATTGCGAGCCCCCAGCCCGGCTTGACCCTGGATCCTACTACCCTCGACACCGTCCTCGCTACGCCCTTCCAAAATTCCTCCAGCGCTGGGCATGCCCAGAACATGTCCAGCTCTACTCCGCACCACACTCCCTCCCCTGTCCTTAACTCCCCCGATCTCCCTAGCTGCGTCCCGCTTCCGAAGCTGATGCGCCAGCATCCGGCTTGCCTTTTCCCCATACTTGTAAATCGCCCCCTGGGCCTTCCTCCACTGCACCTCCACCTTCCTGGTGGTCACCAGGTCGAATTCGGCCTGGAGGCTATGCCTCATACTCAACAATCCTTCCTCGGGCTCATTCAGTCCCCTTACATTCCAGGTTATCAGCCGGATCAGGGGGCTACCTGCCCCCCTCCCCCGCCGACTAGCCATGACCCCTCCTCGGCCAGCCACGTGCCTGCACCCCACACCCGGCCCGTTCCCCACAGCGGCATACCCCCGTCTCGACCCACTCGCTCCAGTTCCTCCTTCACCATAGCAGCAGCAACTCGATTCCCCCCCCCCCCAACCCCTCCCCCCCCCCCCACCACCCGGCTAGGACGCATCCTAGCTGATTTACTCCCCCCATTGCACTTCCGCAAGTCAGCTGACTCCTGCTGACCCCGGCCACTCCCGCCTCTCCTTCGACTCCTCCCATTGTGTGGCGCACCCTCCTCTCCCGTTCCCATCCATAGGCTCTCCCCTCCCCCTTCTGTTCAAAGTGCAGGAAACAACCCCCGCTTCCCCGCCCCCTCCAGTCTTCAGCGCGGGAAAAAGCCCACGCTTTCCACCTACCAGGCCCCGCCACCTCTGGCGCAGCTCCTTTTACAGGCCCGGTCGCCTCACCCCTGACTCGGGCCTCCCCCTCCCCCGCGGGCCCCATCTTTACCTCCAAGAGCCCTCCCGACCAACCCAACCAAAACAGTGCCCAACCCGCCCGAGCCACCCTCGCCGACCCAAAAGAGAAAAAACACAAAGAAAAAGAAACTCGGAGCAATACAAAGGCCCCCCCCTCGAAACAAAAATAAATAATACATATCAACCGCAGTCCCAATTCGCCCGTCCCGACCCTCAATCTGTGTCCAACTTCTCGGCCTGAACAAAGACCCACGCCTCCTCCTTCGGAGGTAGGTGATAGCACTTTGGTGATAGTGACCACAATTCAATTACGCTTACTTTAGTGATGGAAAGGGATAGGTATATACCGCAGGGCAAGAGTTATATCTGGGGAAAGGCAATTATGATGCGATGAGGCAAGACTTAGGATGCATCAGATGGAGAGGAAAACTGCAGGGGATGGGCACAATAGAAATGTGGAGCTTGTTCAAGGAACAGCTACTGCGTGTCCTTGATAAGTATGTATCTGTCAGGCAGGGAGGAAGTGGTCGAGCAAGGGAACCGTGGTTTACTAAGGCAGTCGAAACACTTGTTAAGAGGAAGAAGGAGGCTTATGTAAAGATGAGACATGAAGGCTCAGTAAGGGCGCTCGAGAGTTACAAGTTAGCTAGGAAGGACCTAAAGAGAGAGCTAAGAAGAGCCAGGAGGGGACATGAGAAGTCTTTGGCAAGTAGGATCAAGGATAACCCTAAAGCTTTCTATAGATGTGTCAGGAACAAAAGAATGACTCGGGTAAGAGTAGGGCCAGTCAAGGACAGTAGTGGGAAGTTGTGCTTGGAGTCCGAGGAGATAGGAGAGGTGCTAAATGAATATTTTCATCAGTATTCACACAGGAAATAGACAATGTTGTCGAGGAGAATACTGAGATTCAGGCTACTAGACTAGAAGAGCTTGAGGTTCATAAGGAGGAGGTGTTAACAATTCGGGAAGGGTTAAAATAGATTGGTCCCCTGGGCCGAATGGGATTTATCCTAGGATTCTATGGGAAGCTAGGGAGGAGATTGCTGAGCCTTTGGCTTTGATCTTTAAGTCATCTTTGTCAACAGGAATAGTGCCAGAAGACTGGAGGATAGCAAATGTTGTCCCCTTGTTCAAGAAGGGGAGTAGAGACAACCCCGGTAACTATAGACCAGTGAGCCTTACTTCTGTTGTGGGCAAAATCTTGGAAAGGTTTATAAGAGATAGGGTGTATAATCATCTGGAAAGGAATAATTTGATTAGACATAGTCAACACGGTTTTGTGAAGGGTAGGTCGTGCCTCACAAACCTTATTGAGTTCTTTGAGAAGGTGACCAATCAGGTGGATGAGGGTAAAGCAGTTGATGTGGTGTATATGGATTTCAGTAAAGCGTTTGATAAGGTTCCCCACGGTAGGCTACTGCAGAAAATACGGAAGCATGGGATTCAGGGTGATTTAGCAGTTTGGATCAGAAATTGGCTCGCTGGAAGAAGACAAAGGGTGGTGGTTGATGGGAAATGTTCAGACCAAAGGGTGGTGGTTGATGGGAAATGTTCAGACTGGAGTCCAGTTACTAGTGGTGTACCACAAGGATCTGTTTTGGGGCCACTGCTGTTTGTCATTTTTATAAATGACCTGGAGGAGGGCGTAGAAGGATGGGTGAGTAAATTTGCAGATGACACTAAAGTCGGTGGAGTTGTGGACAATGCGGAAGGATGTTACAAGTTACAGAGGGACATAGATAAGCTGCAGCGCTGGGCTGAGAGGTGGCAAATGGAGTTTAATGCAGAAAAGTGTGAGGTGATTCATTTTGGAAGGAATAACAAGAAGACAGAATACTAATGGTAAGATTCTTGGCAGTGTGGTTGAGCAGAGAGATCTTGGTGTCCATGTCCATAGATCCCTGAAAGTTGCCACTCAGGTTGAGAGGGTTGTTAAGAAGGCGTACGGTGTGTTAGCTTTTATTGGTCGAGGGATTGAGTTTCGGAGCCATGAGGTCATGTTGCAGCTGTACAAAACTCTGGTGCGGCCGCATTTGGAGCATTGCGTGCAATTCTGGTCGCCGCATTATAGGAAGGATGTGGAAGCATTGGAAAGGGTGCAGAGGAGATTTACCAGAATGTTGCCTGGTCTGGAACGAAGATCTTATGAGGAAAGGCTGAGGGACTTGAGGCTGTTTTCGTTAGAGAGAAGAAGGTTAAGAGGTGACTTAATTGAGGCATACAAGATGATCAGAGGATTGGATAGGGTGGACAGTGAGAGACTTTTTCCTCGGATGGTGATGCCTAGCACGACGGGACATAGCTTTAAATTCAGGGGAGATAGATATAAGACAGATGTCAGAGGTAGGTTCTTTACTCAGAGAGTAGTAAGGGTGTGGAATGCCCTGCCTGCAACAGTAGTGGTCTCGCCAATACTAAGGGTATTCAAATGGTCATTGGATAGACATATGGACGATAAGGGAATAGTGTAGATGGGCTTTAGAGTGGTTTCACAGATCGGCGCAACATCGAGGGCCGAAGGGCCTGTACTGCGCTGTAATGTTCGATGTTCTATGTTCCTCCGGAGACTCAAAATAATGGTGCCGGTCCTTGTAGGTAACCCACAGTCGCGCCGGTTGCAACATGCCAAACTTCACCCCCCTCCTGTGCAGCACCGCCTTCGCTCGATTGTACCCGGCCCTCCTCTTCGCCACCTCCGCACTCCAGTCTTGATATATCCGAACCTCCGCGTTCTCCCACCTGCTGCTCCTCTCCTTCTTGGCCCACCTGAGCACACACTCCCGATCGACGAACCGATGGAACTGCACCAGCACCGCCCGCGGAGGCTCGTTAGCCTTGGGCCTCCTCGCCAACACTCTCTGGGCCCCCTCCAGCTCCAGGGGCCCCTGGAAGGACCCCGCTCCCATCAGCGAGTTCAACATGGTGACCACATAGGCCTCCACGTCCAGCCCCTCCAGCCCCTCCGGGAGGCCCAGAATCCGCAGATTCCTCTGCCTCGACCGATTCTCCATCTCCTCGGACCGCTCCTGCCATTTCTTGTGGAGCTCCTCGTGCGCCTCCACCTTTACCGCCAGGCCTAAGATCTCGTCCTCGTTGTCGGAGATCTTTTGCCGAGCCTCGCGGATCGCCACTCCCTGGGCCGTCTGTGTCTCCAGCAGCTTATCAATAGAAGCCTTCATCGGCTCTAGCAGGTCCTTTTTAATCTCTCTGAGGCAGCGCTGGATACCCTCCTGTTGCTCCTCCGCCCACTGCCTCCACGCTGCCTGGTCTCCGCCCGCCACCATTTTGTCCTTCTTCCCTCGCACCTTCTTCGGGTCCACCACCAACTTTGGCAGGAAAGTGGAGTTGAGGATTATCATCTCAGATCAATCATGATTTCATTGAATGATGGAGCAGACTTGATGGGCTGAATGGTCTACTTCTGCTATTATAACCTAACCAAAACAATGGCTGTTCATTCTTCCGGTTATCTGGGGAAAGTAATTTGAATGAGAGCAGTGAACCTTGAAGGGAGTTTGTCTGAGACGCCAGCAACCCACTTCTGATCTTCAGGGGTCAGGGGAGTTTATGAAGGATAGATTTACTTGCAGTTACACCAGAGAAATAATGCCAGACACACGGTGTGATTTGGGACTGTGTGCTATCCCAGATGATTCCGGCTGGAACCTGCCGGAAAACCCTGCCATTGCTCGGGTGGAACCGGCAGCACTCGCATGAAGCAGGTTGTATCCCAGTTAACCAAGCATTCCACACAATACAGAGTTTGATTGTGCTGATCATTGTCATGGTGGAGACTGCCAGCAGAGGGCAGCAAAGTACAGGGAACCTGCAAAGCACTTCAAACCGACCAATTCCCCTTGGTGGGGAAAGGCTGCTGGGGTTAAACGAGCCACTTTAAAGGGGAGGGGATGGGGGGGGAAGGGGGAGGTGGGGGAGGTGGGAGGTGGGGAGAGGGGGGGGGAGGAAGGGGGAGAGGGGGGAGGTGGGGGAGAGGGGGGGAGAGGGGGGAGGAAGGGTGAGGGGGAGGGAGAGGGGGGGAAGGGGAGGGGGGGAAGGGGAGGGGGGGAAGGGGAGGGGGGGAAGGGGAGGGGGGGAAGGGGAGGGGGGAAGGGGAGGGGGAAGGGGAGGGGAAGGGGAGGGGGAGAGGGGGGAAGGGGGGGGGAGAGAGGGGAGGGGGAGAGGGGGGAAGGAGAGGGGGGAGAGGGGGGAAGGGGAGGGGGGAGAGGGGGGAGGGCGGAGAGGGGGAGGGGAGAGGGGGAGAGGGGGAGAGGGGGAGGGGGGGGGAGAAGGGGGGGAGGGGAGGAGAGGGGGGGAGAGGGGGAGAGGGGGAGAGGGGAGGAGAGGGGGAGGGGAGAGGGGGAGAGGGGGAGGGGGGGGGAGAAGGGGGGGAGGGGAGGAGAGGGGGGGGAGAGGGGGGGAGGGGAGGAGAGGGGGGGGAGAGGGGGGGAGGGGGAGGAGAGGGGGGGGAGAGGGGGGGAGGGGGAGGAGAGGGGGAGGGGGAGGGGGAGGGGGGAGGGGGAGGGGGAGAGGGGGAGGGGGAGGGGGAGGGGGAGAGGGAGGGGGAGGGGGAGAGGAGGGGGAGGGAGGGGGAGGGGGGAGGGGGAGGGAGGGGGAGGGGGAGGGAGGGGGGAGGGGGAGGGAGGGGGAGGGGGAGGGAGGGGGGGGAGAGGGGGGGAGAGGGGGGGAGGGGGGGAGGGGGAGGGAGGGGGGGAGGGAGGGGGGAGGGGGGAGGGGGGGGAGGGGGGGGAGGGGGGAGGCGGGGGGGGGGGAGGGGGAGGGAGGGGGGAGGGGGAGGGAGGGGGGAGGGGGAGGGGGAGGGAGGGGGGAGGGGGAGGGAGGGGGAGGGGGAGGGAGGGGGGGAGGGGGAGGGAGGGGGAGGGGGAGGGAGGGGAGGGGGGGAGGGAGGGGAGGGGGGGAGGGGGAGGGAGGGGAGGGGGGGAGGGGGAGGGAGGGGAGGGGGGAGGGAGGGAGGGGAGGGGGGAGGGGAGGGAGGGGAGGGGGGAGGGGAGGGAGGGAGGGAGGGGGGAGGGAGGGGGGAGGGAGGGGGGAGTGGGGAGGGAGGGGGGAGTGGGGAGGGAAAGGAGGGGAATGGGGAGGGGAGGACGGGGAGGGGAGGACGGGGGGGGGGAGGGAGGGAGGGGGAGGGGGGAGGGGGAGGGGGGAGGGGAGGGAGGTGGAGGGGGAGGGAGGGGGAGTGGGGGGCGAGGGAGGGGAGGGGAGGGGGAGGGGGAGCGGAGGGGGATGGGGGTGGGGAGGGGAGGGGGATGGGGTGGGGAGGGGAGGGGGATGGGATGGAGGGGGGAGAGGGGCGAGGGGGGAAGAGGGGAGGAAGGGAGGGGGATGGGATGGAGGGGGGAGAGGGGCGAGGGGGGAAGGGGGGGAGAGGGGCGAGGGGGGAAGGGGGGGAGAGGGGGAGGAGGGGGGAGAGGGGAGAAGGGGGGGAGGGGGAGGGGGAGAGGGGAGAAGGGGAGGGGGAGGGGGAAAGGGTGGAGGGGGAAAGGGGGAGGGGGGGGAGGGGGGAGAGAGGGGGGAGGGGAGGGGTGAGGGGGGAGGGGGAGGGAGGGGAGGGTGGGGGGAAGGAGGGAGGGAGGGTGGGGGGAAGGAGGGAGGGGGATGGGGGGAAGGAGGGAGGGGGGATGGGGGAGGGGAGGAGTGGAGGGAGGGGAGGGGGGAGGGGGAGGGGGGAGGGGGAGGGGGAAGGGGGAGGTTGGGGGAGAGGGGAAGGGGAGGGGGAGGAGTGAGGGGAGGGGGAGGGGAGGGAGAGGGGAAGGGGGGAGAGGGGGGAAGGGAGAGGGTAGGAGGGGAGGGGGCACAGTTTTAATTATAAACTCTGCTGATCTTCCAATTCCGTCAGAGAATTATCATAGATTATCATAGAATTTACAGTGCAGAAGGAGGCCATTTGGCCCATCGAGTCTGCACCGGCACTTGGAAAGAGCACCCTACCCAAGGTCAACACCGCCACCCTATCCCCATAACCCCACCCAACACTAAGGGCAATTTTGGACACCAAGGGCAATTTATCATGGCCAATCCACCTAACCTGCACATCTTTGGACTGTGGGAGGAAACCGGAGCACCCGGAGGAAACCCACGCACACACGGGGAGAACATGCAGACTTCGCACAGACAGTGACCCAAGCCGGAATCGAACCTGGGACCCTGGAGCTGTGAAGCAATTTTGCTATCCACAAGGCTACCGTGCTGCCTTGGAGCGCTGTTCACTGCTGGCTGTTCATGTTAGATGAGTGCATGAATCCGATGGGCATGGTGCAGTTTTTAAAAATGCAATTGCAAGATTCGGGCTCATAAGCATTTCTACAAAGGGATTGGACACTTGCAGTTTGATCTCCAGACATTCCCGCATGCTTTCCAGCTAACTAAGTACTTTTGGCGTGTGGTTATGGTTACTTTGTGGGAAACGTAACTTGCGATTTACACACAAGCTCGCACAAACAGCGGTGGCGGTTAATCAGATTTAATAAGCTGAGTTGACAGATAAATATTGGCGGCGGCGGAGCTCCCCTGCTCTCTTTCGATGGGATGGAATCTTTCATATTCACTTGCGATGGCAGACAGAGCCTTGGTTTAATGTGTACATTGGAAATAAGGCACCCCTGACGGTGCCGCACTCCTTCAGTACTGCACTGGGTTAACTCAGTCGAATTCCAAGGTGATGTCAATGTATCAAAGGTTCCTATCTGTATGAAAGTGAAGTTACCATAGTCCCCGAGGACATTAGGCTGCCCTTTCTGAGAGAGAGAGAGAGAGAGAGCTGACTGGTGGCGATTAAAGCTAGCGGCCACCACCCCTCAGGCAAGGGACAAAGGTGAGAAGGCAAACTTCAATGACGCCACCAGCGAGGGACCAGAGCATGGCGACGGAATCGGCGCTGGGTGCAACCATGGTTTTTCCATTTCGCGCAACTCTCTGCCCGATTTTGAATCTTGCTGCTGGCATCACGAAGCAGAGAATTCATCCCCTTAACTCTATCTTTTTGCCATTCTTTGAATCTCTGGCTTTATCTACAGCACACTTATAGGTCTGCACGCTCAATCGCTACCTGCCGCGGATTATCACTTCTCTTATTGCTACCTTGCTCTCTTGCCTTGTCTTGGCTCTTTAATTGATCTCGTCATCCCAGACTGGGTCCGTTGACTCTAGTTAGATGACTCACATCTTCCGGGAGTCCACAGCTTTCTTCCTTACAGTCTACCACATGGCCAATTAGTGTATCATCTTAATCATACCTCCTACATTCATGTCCAAACCATTAATATATACCACAAAAAGCAAGGGACCTGGTGCTGAACCCTGCAGGACCATGAAACAACCATCCAGTCACACAAACACCCATCAGCCATTACCCTTTGCTTCTTGCCTCTGAGCCAATTTTGGATCCAAATTATCACTTTGCCTTGGATCCCATGAGCTTTTACTTTTGCAACCAGTCTGCCACATGGGACCTTATCAGGCACCTTGCTAAAATCTGTGTAGACTGTGAGATATGCCTATGAGCTATATCATAGTTGGATGTTGTGCGACCTCGAACCAGCAGGTGGCGGTAGAGGCGGTTGTTAGACCAAGGTCATGTGACCTGGGACCCGGATATAAAGGGAGACGCATCCGGCTATCTTCAGAAGAAGATTAGAGGGTAATAAGGCATACATGTAATTGGTCAGTGCTAAGTGTAAGTTCCAGAGGAGTAGCAAGACTCCATTGTTTTAAATAAATTTAAGAGTACCCAATTATTGTTTTCCAATTCAGAGACAATTTAGTGTGACCAATCCGCCTACTCTACACATCTTTGGGTTGTGGGGATGAGATCCACGCAGACACAGAGAGAATGTGCAAATTCCACACGGACAGTGACCCAGGGCTGGGATTGAACCCGGGTCCTCAGTGCCGTGAGGTAGCAGTGCTAACCACTGCGCCACTTTGCCTTGGGTGGCAAGACTCCATGCTAACGTGCTCTGTATCAGATTGCCATTTTACCACACCAGACACAATATAAGGGTCCTGGTTTGGACATATCGAAGTGTTTGGTGAGTTACTTCATAAAGTACAAGGGACCAAACACAACATGGTACCACGAGTGCTGAAGATTTAAAGATAACGCTGGCAGTGACAACGTTAGACATTCAGCTGGAAGATCGGTCTGGTGAACTGCAGCCTGAGGCGACCCAACGCGTAAAAAATGGTGAAGCTCGAGATGGACGGACTGAGGGTCCCTCACCAGCTTCAGATATCCGGGAACGTCGGTGAGAACTGGCGGCTGTTCAAACAGCAGTTTCGGCCATGGGCCTAGAGGCCCAGCCTGATGAAAGGCCAATCACGTTGCTGCTAACATTGGCAGATCCACAAGCACTCAAACTGTGTAACTCATTTGTGCTTGAACGTGAGGGGGATCAGAAGAATTTTGATTAAATGATAAAGTGCTTTGATCAGCATTCTGGAACAATGAACGACAAGAAAGGAAACTCGTTAACAGTACTGTAAAACAATTCAGTGAGTCCAATGTGCTAACAGGCTCATAACTCAAGTCTCTCAGGTGGGTGACGAATTTGGGTTGACCGTTAGGGTGGCACACCACTCATCGCCCGGATCAATGCTGTGCACTGGCAGCGGCTGATGGTTCCGACTTGGGGACATCCAGTTCTTGTGGATTACCGCAATGCGGAGGGGCTCCCTGTCTTCGCTATCGCTGGTCTGTATGCTATCAGGATATGACTCAGTGTAGGGGGGGCTGAATCGCCCGCACGTCCCTGCGAGGCTGGCGGAATTGTTGAGAGTTGGCAGGTTGAGCTGCTTGACAGCAGGCAACGTAGTGGCCCATCCTGCCACAGCGGAGGCATTGTCGCACTTTGGCCGGACATTGCCGCTTTAAGTGGGCGGAGCCACAGTTGCCGCACGTCGTGATGTCATGGCGTTCGTTGCGCCACCGCGCATGCGCGGTGTGGTCCTGCATAGAGCGCGCCTGCGCATCCCGCCCCTCTGCATCAACATCCCCTCTTTTGGCGCGTACAGGCGCGGGAGGCCTCGGAAAGCGCGCAAAATGGCCACCCTCGTCCGGGCCACGGGCCGGGAGGAACTCGATCGAGTGGACCCACTCGGCCTCGTAGGACCCGTGCCATGCCGTTTCGGCCGCATGGATTTGGGAGTACCGGCTGGTCGCGTTCTCATGGAGGACGCAGGTCTCGATGGCAGTCGCTCGGGTGAGGCTCTTAATGTTGAGGAGCTGCTGGTGTAGGGTGTCCGAGGTGACCCCAAAAACTATCTGATCCCGTATCATGAAGTCGGAGGTGGCCTCATAGCCGCAGGACTGCGCGAGGATACGGAGGTGTGTCAAGTAAGATTGGAAAGGCTCATCCTTACCCTGCAGGCGCTGCTGGAAGAGGTACCTCTCGGAGCTCTCATTGACTTCCATGCTGAAGTGTTCCTCGAACTTTAGAAGCACCTCTTTGAATAGTAACTTATATTTTGACTTGTCCTCGCCTTCCGCGAATGCCAGTGAGTTGCAGATGTGGATGGCGTGTTGCCCCGCCGTGGAGAGGAGGAGGGCAATCTTCCTGGTGTCCGATGCATTCTCCCTGTCTGTGGCTTCTAGGAAGAGCTGGAAGTGCTGTTGAAGCAGCTTCCAGTTGACACCAAGATTTCCAGCGATTCGGAGCGGCTGCGGCGGGCTGATGTTTTCCATGGAGCAGGATGGCGGATTTCTGAAAGGGTGCAGGTAAGTCTCACAGTCGCTGGTTAGCTTCCACTACTGGTATCATGTCGTGTTGGGTGTTCCGATGCACAAATGATCCAACACGGCTGTAGATGGTACAACTCTGTTTTATTGTCTTAACAACGACTACTACTAACTGCTGGCTTGGGTACGTGCTTCACCAGCTAACCTGTGGACCCATCCCTATCACTATCTTAGTGAGGCACTCAGCACATGGTCTATGTCTGAGTGGCGCGCTGTGAGCTCTGTGCTCTGAGCTAGCTCCTGGTAGAATGAGCGGGAACTGTGGTGTTCCCTGTTTTATAGTGCGTGTGCTCTCACTGGTGGTTGGCTGCGATGTTGTGTGTGTTGGTTGGTCCAACTACCTGTCCATCAGTGTGTGTGTGATTGCACCATGATATGCTGATGTGGATATCATGACAAGCACTGTGACCACTGCACACTTTGATCATTATCTCCTTTGACTTACACCATACAGTTTGCCTGTATCGCTCAATATTCTATTGGCTTCATTAAGTACTGCTTGGCATTGGTTTAACATGCTTAGTGTCAAGCCCACTAGGATGGCTGAGTCTCTCTTGGGCTTAACCCTTATTTTTCTCAACACCATCGACAGAGGCTGGTTTTCCCTTTCTTTGTGGAACACTTTGCATTTGTCTGCTTTCCCTGTCTCACCTGTCATCATTCCGCCCACTGACGTACATTCTGAGCTGCATCTAGTCCCTCCTAATTTATTATCAGCTGCAAAGGTAGTCACTTTGCATTGGTATATGGAACTCACGTCATTCATGTAAATGATAAACTCATCCTAAGCTGAGTCCTGAGATATTCCACTCAGTATTTCATCCAGGTTTGGACATAACCCTTGGAACCAATACTTCAAGTCCGTTCCATCCCTTTAGAAGATAGGGCACCATTGTGGCCTGTTTCTCATCTAATAGCATTACCCACCATCGAACAACTCCTTCATAATGAGGACCGACACCTTACAGGCATCCTCCTTTGTCTCTCTCAATCCTCTGGGACAAATATCACCTGACACTGAAGATAAACCTGCTTAAAGTGCACTTAGTCTGTCTAGGGCTGATTTACGGTAAAGTTATAGATTGCACTAGGGCTAACTTTGTTTGGAGACAGCATGCTGCTCATATTCTTCCTTCTGAGTAACTGGATGGATTAGTCACATAGTAAATCAACTAGTTTTCAGTCAATTGCATTGTTATAGTATTAAACAAAATTATTTTTCAGTTTGTTTTATCTTTGAGCATCTTTTAGTGGAGTGGACCACCTGTGATGATATTCTATTGGTTGTGCCTTACACTTGAAGGACCACTTGTAGCAATATTAGGAACAATTGCTATCTTGTTAACTCCATTCAAAATAGGCCTGCTTTGGAAATATTAGACATTTGTTTCCAGAGTCCGTCCGCATGGCCAGAAGCCTATTCCTCGCACAAATATTTTGCAAATAGGTTTTAACAAATGACATCTCACGGTTATGGTACTGAAATTATTTTTAATGCTACACTGAGCCTCAGCTGCTATACCTTTTCCTACGTTCCTCATTGCCCGTAATATTCCTTTTCACTGCATTTTCTCACATTCATCCCAAAGCGTCCCCTCACCTTCCTATCTGTGGTCGCGTGGCCCCTTTCAAGAGTGAACCCTTGTGGTCCATGTCACCGGCCCAGGGCCAATTGCACGGGGCTCGAACACCGGCCAATGGAGAGAAAGCGTGGGGCTCTCGGTATAGGTGCCTTGGCAGTGTGGACCCTGGAGCTAGGGTGTCAAGACCTCGTCATTGTTGCGCTGAGCCTGTACATATTTATCTTTGCCTATTGCTAATAAACCCCTTTTGTTGTTACTAGACGTCTCCAGTGTATTGTCTCGAGTCACCACTTTGCTGACGAGTGTAAACCGGATCAATCGCTGGCCCTCAGCAGTTCGAGGGGAACGGAAGAAGCCTCCAAGGACAAAAATCGGGAAGCAACAAAATAATGAGTGAATATGCCGATGATCGGGAAATTAGACCCTTTTGACCAGGGGGCCGGGAACTGGAGCCATTATATCGAATGACTCCGCTACTTTTTCACAGCGAATTAGGACAAACAGGTGTTACTATTTGTCAGCTTCAAACCTACAACCTGATAAGAAATCTTACGTCCTCGGAGGCCCTGGATATCAAAACTGTGGACCAGTTAGTGACATTAATCAAGGAGCATCTTAACCCCAGGCGTCGATCATCTTACAGTGGTACAAATTCAACTCTGCAGTTAGATACCCAGGAGGGCCCATCAACACCTTTGTAGCCAGGTTCTGTCAAATGGCTGAGCAATGGGAGTTCGGGGCAGCATTCACCAATACCGTTTAGTGTGCAGAATTAACAACACAAGCATTGTTAAGCAAAGTTATTTGATGTTAATGTGGTTAATTGTGTGTTTAAATTAAAGTTTGCTTTAATGAGCAGTTGGTCAGAGTCATCACTCCTGGGGTGAAATATCCTTTCCTCACAGTTTTACAAATTTAAAACGATTGTACGGGGTTCGCGTACGGTATCCGACCAAATGTTGGGGTCTGGTCCAATACCTAACACTTTGAGCAGACTTCCATTGTCACAAATAATTTCTGAACCTCTCATTCTGCAGGAGATCATCCTGGCTGTAAATTCTCACCTATTTCATCTGGCCACGTTAAAACACGTACTAACGGAGACCCTGGGCGGGATTCTCCACCGGCGGGATGCTCCGTTTTGCCAGCAGCCCGGGGGTTTCCCAACGGCGTGGGGCTGCCCCACAATGGGAAACCCCATTGACCGGGAGGCATAACGGAGAATCCCGCCGGCGGGTCGGGGCCGAAATGTGGCGCGGCGGGGTGAAGCATCCCATCGCCTATGTAGTCAAGAGTCAAGACAATGCTTCCTAAGAGCTGGCATTGTGAAGAGTCGGAACAGAAGAGGCTCTGTATGCAATGCAGAGACAGAATCACTTGTGAGAACGGGGTCCTCCTGTGGGTCTCCAGGGTAATAGTGCTACTCCCGGGGTAGCAGATTCTTCTTCAAAAATTACACAGTGGTCACCCGGGGCAATCTAAATAAAGGTACTGAATAAGTATGGTGGCCAGGGATTGACAAGGATATTGAAAACATGGTCAATTAGTGCGACTACCCAGTCTCAACACAACTTCTACCGGCAGCAACTTTGCACCCTTGGGAGTCTGTGGACGAGACTTCACATAGACTTTGTGGGTATGCTGCTTTTGGTCAATGAAGATGCTCACTCGAAGTGGCTATAACTCCTATGCGTTCGACAACCGCGGAGACCACAGGGACAAACTATGTCAAATTGTTGCCCTTCACAGCCCTCCTGAGGTGATTGTCTCAGACAACGGTACTGCCTTCACAGCCGCAGAATTTCAACTCTTCATGTAATCAAATGGGACCCAACAGGTGAGGACAGCCTGCTACCCCCACCACACAAAACGTGCTCGATGAAAGAGCTGTCCAAACCCTAAAAACAACAATGCAGAAAAAAGCTAATAAGCTATTGCTTCGCTTTGTGGACTTCTTGCTCTTGGCACAATTCAACCCTGCATACAACACTGGGGTTACCCCGACTGAGCTGTTAGTGGGGCGGCCCCTGAGGACCTGGCTCGATCTTACTTTTCCAAATTTATCGGGGAGGATGGAGGCTAAGCAAGCCTCACAGAAAAGTCGCTATGATACAGCCAAGATGGACAGGTCATTTCAGGCAGATGATTTAGTATAAATGCGGAACTTTGGTGGAGGACCAGAATGGTTACCTGGAAGAGTTGTCAAAATAACAGGGCCGAGAGGCTAGAAGACACATTGACCATCTGAGGAGGAGAGAATCTGACATCCCGAAAAGGGACAGGTGGACCAAAGCCCAGCTACCATTATACAACTTGCTGAGGCGGTGGTGTCAGAACCGAGATCAAGGAGACGCTTCAAGAGCCACCGAGGAAATTGATGTAGGAGTCAGAACAACCCCTGCTGTGAACTCTACAGATCTACCTGCCATTGCTGGAGACTAAAATGCTCCTAATCTGGAAGAGCCATTGGCCAAGTTGAGACATTCGGCAAGGTTAGGAAGTCGCATGACAGATTTACCTTATGGACTTTGCTTTAAGCTTCTTTCATGTATCCCTGGTCAAAGTTAGTCTGGGAATCTTGGGAACAAGACCTGTGTATTAGTTGTACTGTCCAGTGTGTATAGTTGCCTTAGTTCAATAAACCTCTTTTGTGTTTCAACGTTGTCGCGCCGATTGCCTCGCAACACAAAACATAGTTATCATTACCTATTGTTAATAAACCCACATTTCTGTCAGGGGAAGTCTTAAGGGTATTGTCTAGAGTGACCTTCCTACCTGCAAAATTTCTACAACCCTCTTTTATATTGCCCTCTTTATCTTAGTTTTAATTTGTTTGTTCCTCCATTTTGAGCCATGTTTGATTTGTCTAATCTTCTTTAGTTTGTATGCATTTATCCTGCATTCTCTCCATTATACCTTCAATGGTGCTCTACCTGGCTTCAAACAAAATTTATTTTTATTCACTCATCAGATGTGGCCTTGGCTGTCACGGTCAACCTTTATTGCTCATTCCCAATTACCCTTGGCAAAGAGTTATGAGCCTCCTTCCTGAACTGCCGCAGTCCATGTGGTGTAGGAACACCCATGGTGCTGTTAGGGAGGAAATATTAATAGGAGCACAAAGTACAAGAGCAAGGCAGCTATGTTGAACTTACACAAGACACTAGTTAACCTCAGCTGGATTATTGTGCACAGTTCTGGGCGCCACACTATAGGAAAGATGTGAAAGCATTGGAGAGAGTGCAGAAGAGGTTTACAAGAATGATTCCAGGGATGAGAAACTTCAGTTATGAGGATAGATTGGAGAGATTGAAGAGAAGAAGGCTAAGAGGAGATTTGATGGAGGTGTTCAAAATCACGAAGGGACTGGACAGAGTACAGAGGGAGAAACTGTTCCCACTCAAAAAGGATCAAGAACGAGAGGGCACAGATTTAAAGTGATTTGCAAAAGAAGCAAATGTAATGCGAGAAAAAAACATTTCACACAATGAGTGGGTGAGGTCTGGGATGCTCTGCCTGCAAATGTGATGGGAGCAGGTTCAATCAATGCATTCAAGAGGGCATTAGATAATTATTTGAATAGAAACAATATGCAGGGGAGCAGGGAAAAGGCAGGGGAATGGCTCTAAGGATGCTCATTTGGAGAGCTGGTGCAGACACGTGGCAAAATGGTCTCCTTTTGTGTTGTCACAATTCTGTGATTCTGGAATTTTGACCCAGTGACAGTGAAGGAATGGCGATATAGATCCAAGTCAATGTGTAATTTTAACTGGGTTTAATTTAATGTTTTGTGCATGGAAGGGTAAAACCTATAGTTAGATTCATGCTGGACAAAGATGCAAGTGCGTGTGAGGGTTGGTTTCAATTCCAAATGTGAGTCTATTGTGCTTAGAGAGGACTATGGCATGAAGAGTAAATAAACTAGTAGTGGTTGCTTAGCAACTGGGGCCTTGTAAGGTAGAGAAGCTTTAAGTTTTAGTTTAGCTAATTTGATTGTAGTTAGAGATAATTAGCAAGAGAGAAGGCAGCTCTCTCAGCTCTGCTAGAGGCAGTTGTTTTTAGAAGGCTAAAAAGGGAACATCTCTCTCAGCCTTGCTCGAAGAAAGGCCATACTATGGAGTAACCATTAAGAAAACAGATGTCGGAAATCTAAAGTCCAGCTCGTTAAAGAAACTAGAGACTATTCAAGAAGTCTGGAGTTAACGGAACTGAGGAAATGGGGAGCCCATCCTACTGTTCAGTAAAGTCACAGAATTGAAAAGGCATTGGATCATGGAGGCCAGAAAGATATCTCCAGTCGTGTTAATTTGAAAGAGATTTGAAAGTGTGACTTTTGAAAGTGGAATTTGAAATCACTTGTGTGGAAGTCGATGTTCAGTGAGATAAGGGGGCTCACGGTATTTGAATCAACTGGGGGGATTTTGAGGAGAAATCTGCAGACATTCACTTGGGTTCAGAGAGGAGTGTGTCTTACCATAGCCATCTTGTGTGGTTAAAAGGGACTTTATGTGTTAAGATGTACTTGGTAACACATGTTAATCTCAAATCCTGTGTGCAATTGTTAAACTAAAGGGGGAGTAAAGGAGCATTGCATTAGAATCCATTTTTTTTCATGTTTAATAATGTTATTTTTCCTTGTTAGTGGTCCTGCGACTCTTTTCCTCCATGTTTTATAAAAAAGTAAATGTTACACTCTTTTGAGCCAGGGTTTCATCTGGAATCTTCCCATCCAGTTATACCATCAACTGCGGTCATAACAATTGTCTAAGGAGCATTGGTGAGTTGCTGCTGTGCAACTTGTGGATGGTACACATTGCTGCCATTATTCATTGGTCGTGGAGGGAGTGATTGTTAAGCTGGATTCATCAAGTGGATTCATAGAATCATTACAGTGCAAAAGGAGGCTATTTGGCCCATTGAGTCTACACCGACCCTCTGAAAGAGCACCCTACCCAGGCCCATCCCCCTGCCCGATCCCCATCTAACCTGCACATCTTTGGACACTAAGGGGAACGTTTAGGATAGCCAATCCACCTAGCCTGACATCTTTGGACTGCTGAATGGTGTTGAGCTTCCTGCGCGTTGTTGGAGCTGCAGGCAATTGTAGAGAGTTCCATCATTCTTTTCATGGCTTAATTGGTTTAGTTTTTCCCTCGTTTAATCAAGTGTTACCTTTTAAAATTACATAATTCAGAAGCAAAATCTGCAGAAATGTCTGTACTGACAGCGAGTTGGCAAACACAATTGCTAGAGCAAGCTCAGCATTTGCCCATCCATGCAGGAAACTGTGGAGGAAACTATGGTTTCAAACTTACAACAAAACTTGTTGTGTACAAAGCAATTTCTACTCTCCTATATGCCAGACACATTAACCAGTTGGACAGGTTCCACATGAACTTCCATACGCTTTCAGCATAGTATTGGGCATCAAATGGGAGGACAAAGTTACAACACTGAGGATCCTCAAAGAGCAGAAATGTCTGGTATTGAAGCACTCACCATCAGAGCACAGCTCAGATGGAGTGGACATGGGGCTGTTGAGGCTGCAGTGGTTCCCAGGTAAGGTCTGCACGGAAATTGCTCAGGAATGCAAACTTCCCCTGGACACTGCTCTGCGCTGGGCAACATCCAAAAATGCAACTCAAATCGCAAATTCAGATGGTTCCATCTGGGTTACACCAATAGTTACCAAGAAAAAGTTGGGGGAATGTAAACTTCTAACTTCTGGGTAACTAATGTAAAGCCCAGCCACTGCCCCCCCCCTCCCCTCCCCCACACACGCCTTCCCCCACACCTTGTATCGGCCCCTCTCGGTCTCTAGGTTAATCGCAGGAGGTTTTCCCTCTGCTGGGCCCAGCCGTCATGTTTCACGTTGCGACAGGCTGGATTAAATTACTACCATGAGGTACCTACGACTAATGGCCAAATGCCTCAGACTGTTATGCACGCGCAACTTAAATCTTGGACATTGCCTGCGGGGTGGACTGAAATTAAGATTCAAGTATTCCTGGACTGGGAGAGAAAATCACAGGTATGAATCATCTGAGGGGGGGGGGGGATCTCAAGGAGCGGCAATGGTTCCTTCAAACAGCAAAGAATAGAAGCAACTAACGATAAAACACAAGCAAGGAAGACACAACAAAATCAAACAATTTGTCCTTTCCCACATGCAGGTCTGCAATGGGCTCCACAGACATGTTAAAAGGTCGACACGCATAATAAAAGACCATTTTCAACATCGAAAGAAAACTGATGACAATTTGGAACAAAGTAATATAGCAACACAGGAATAGGGGTAGGATATCTAGCCCCTTGAACGTGTTCCATCATTCAGAGAACCATGGAGTCATTGGTCACAGAATCAGACAGCACAGAAAAGGCCCTTCGGCCCAACATGTCTGCGTCAGTCAAAAACAACCACCTAACCATTCTTATCCCATTTTCCAGTTCTTGGCCTTGTATGCCTTGGGATCGAAAGTACACATCTAAATACTTCTTAAATGTTATGAGGGTCTCTGCCTCCACCACCCTTTCAGGCAGTGAGTCCCAGATTCCCACCACCCTTAGGTAAAAGGTTTTTTCCTCACATCCCCTCAAAACCTCCTGCCCCTTACCTTAAATCTATGCCTCCTGGTCATTGCTCCCTCCACCAAGGGGAAAGGTTTCTTCAAGTCTACTCTTATCTATGCCCCTCAGAATGTTATACTTCTCAATCATGCCCCCCCTCAGTCTCCTCTGCTCCAAGAAAAACAATCCAAGTCTATCCAATCTCTCTTCACAACGAAAACTCTCCAGCCCAGGCAACATCCTGGTAATTCTCCACTGCACCCTTTCCTGTGCTATCACACCCTTCCTATAATATGGATTCCACAACTGCTCACAATATTCTAGCTGTGGCCTAACCAACATTTTATACAGTTCCAGCATAACCTTTCCCCATCCCACCCCCATAACCCCACCTAACTTGCACACCCGAGGACTGTGGGAGGAAACCGGAGCACCCGGAGGAAACCCATACAGACACAGGGAGGAAGTACAAACTCCACAAAGACAGACACCCAAGGCCGGAATTGAACCTGGGCCACCATTCTGCCTATGCCCATTTGCAATAAGGTTACTAATATCAGGCTCTTAGTGTAATATAGCTACTGCAACTCTCAGTAAAGCCAATATATATCTGTCAGAATGACAATATCACCACGATCAGTGTTTAAGGGCCCACATTGCTCCTGAACACCCTCTCGTTCCTTACCAAACAGCATTGATTCTGACACTCATTGTATTTGTGTTTACATTCTCCTGTTTTGTGGCCCTTCCTATTTGGTTTGTCACCATTTGCTGTTCTTTGTATCTTTCCTATTCATGAGGATCTGTGATTTTTTGGGGGCTTTTGATTTGCTTTTTCTTTTAGTTTTATTTTGTTTCTTACCTCTTTAGTTGTCCATGGCTGCTTATCTGCCAAGAGGAATGAGCTCTAAGCTTTTAAAAAATATATTCTTTTATGGGATGTGGGTCAGCATTTGTTGTCCGTCCATAATTGCTCGAGAACGGAGTGGCTTGTGTGGCCATTTCAGAGGATAGTTAAGCACATTGCTGAACATGTCATGTACGCTCGGGGAAGGATGGCAGATTTATTCCCCAATGGGGACATTAGTGTTTTTTTTATGACAATCAAGGTTTTCAACTTGCACTCATCAGCACAGATGCAAGAATGCCAAATTTCAAAGGGAGCAACGAGTTATAATGCATGAGAAAAGGGCACAAACTGGTTGACAAGCCAACTCTGATTGGTAGGGCAGCACGGTAGCACAGTGGGTAGCATTGTTGCTTCACAGCGCCAGGGTCCCAGGTTCGATTCCAGGCTTGGGTCACTGTCTGTGCGGAGTCGGCACGTTCTCCCAGTGTCTGTGTGGCTTTCCTCCTGGTGCTCCGGTTTCCTCCCACAAGTCCTGAAAGACGCACGGTTAGATATTTTGGACAGTCTGAATTCTCCCTCCGTGTACCCAAACAAGCGCTGGAATGTGGCGACTCGGGCCTTCTCACAGTAACTTAATTGCAGTGTTAATGTAAGCCTACTTGTGACAATAAAATATTATTATTATAAGAAGTGTTGCTGTGGAGAATGCACCAGGGAACTACTGTCCCCCATGCTTTTGTTTAATTCAAGAAAGGTGCAGATGCCTGGACTTATTCTTTTCGCCTGCAGAGGACAGGTCCCTGCGTATGAATATATGACTGGAAGGCACTTGCTGAACAATCCCAAGTGTGCTGAGTATTAGACTAACAACCAAATTAAGATTACCAGTCAAGTTTGCAATGTGGTTGATTTACACTCGCTCGGAGAAAGACAACATTTTGATAGCATGCTTCTTTTTTTCAGCAATAATCAAGTTCTGTACTCCTAAATGACTATCTTAACACTTTATTATGTTTTTTTATTTCTCCCTCCTGGTTTAATAATTTTACATCTCTACCATTTTTTTCCCCTTTACCTGTAGTGCACCTTTGGCACAATTTCTGACTGTGACTGTACTCTCTTCCCTTTCATTTGCTTTGGAACATGACCATCTCTTCTACCTGAGCGCCTGCCCCCTCCCTCCACTAACTAGTTAAAATCCTTAGGACCGCCCTATTTATCCTTCTTATTCGGACTCTGCTTCCAGGCTTGCTCAGTTATGCCAGATTTAAACAGATTGATTGAAATCTGGGATGGGGGTTTAATTTATGAGGAAAGGTTGGACAGCCTAGGCTGGTATCCATTGGAATTTGGAAGATCAGAGGCGATCTTATTGAAACACAAAACCCTGAGGGGACCTGGCAGGGTGAAAGGATATCTCCCTTTTGTGGGAGAGACTAGAACTAGGCAGCACAGTATAAAAATAAGGAGTTGAGAAGAAATTATTTCTCTCAGAGGGTCGTGAATCTTTGGAACTCTCTGCCCGAGGGAATGGCAGAAAAAGGTCAATATTTTTACGACAGAAGTAGATAGATTTTGATGAACAAGGGAATCAAAGGTCATCGGGGGTAGGCAGGAATGTGGGGTCAGAGTTACAATCGGATCAGGTATGATCTTATTGAATGGCAGGGTAGGTTCAAGGGGCCAAATGGCCTACTCCTGGTCCAAATTCATATGTTCATATGTACAAATGCTTCCTGTCCCAAAATTGCTACCAGTGTCCCATGAAATTAAATTGCTTTTCCTAAACTATTCCTTCAGCCACATGTTACCCCCCTAATCTGCTTCTCCCTATGCCAGTTTGTAATAAATGGGTGGCACTAATACCCTTCCCCATGGCAAGCTGGTTGGTGGAGGCATGTAACTGAGCAGGAGGATAGTAGGTTGGGACCTCATCACATTCCAGTCTCCACCCAGATTAAGTCCATGGTGGGATGGCCCTTCTAAGGTCTATTCACCCTGCAGCCAAATTAAGCCCTTAATAAGAACATAAGAACTAGGAACAGGAGTAGGCCATCTGGCACCTTGAACCTACCCTGCAATTAGTGCCCATTTATGGACCTCATCACACCACATGCCTGGAATTAGCCCAATGGCAGACAGGGGAGCTCAACAAGCAAACCCTGGCATGTTTGCTGCGCGATTTGGGGGAGGAGGTCTATCATTCAAAGGCACTCAGTGCCTGGTCACGGGATCCAGCACCGAGAAGGGGGACCAGCTGAAAGTCACTGTTTTTACTGCTAACCCCTCCTACACCATGACCCCCATCCCAGGGCACCTCTTCTGCCATCCTTCACCTGTCCCTGGGATCCTCCTCGACCCAACGCCTTGGGTAGGTTCAGTACCAACAGCAGCCACTGCTTCCCTGGTGGTGTTGCGGAGTACAGAATAACTGGCAGCCTCTCATTGGGCGGGTCCTCTGCCCCAGAGTCCTTGATCCCGGGAGAAGCCCCGTCAAATGCCCGACTGACATTTAACTCAATGGTCCTAAAAGTGGTTCTTCAGCCTCCAGAACCTGAGACTGGCAGAAACACCAGTAAATCCAGCCCAATTTAATCACAATCAGTCTATTGATCGAATCTATTATACTTGTCATTAGAGCTCAGACACATGTGCAAGAATAATGAATTCAAGGCCATCAATATAGCACTACCACTACAATTGAGATAAACCTGTCAATCTGATAAGACTGCAGTTTTAATAGGCAATATCACCAACATAAGCCTTTTATTATCACAACTGTAAATATAACCCATCACTATTGGCATAACTGGAAAAAGTATATTGTACACCTATTTAAGGTTCTCAAAGCCAGAGTAACATTTGGAATGCTTTCTTTTCTTGCTCATCCAATGATTCCTCTGGTGTCCCCTGAGAATCAATCCTTATCCCCCTTAAATTCCACATCTACCTGCTACTCCTGAGTAACACCACCAAAAGCACAGTATTGGTTTTCACCTCAATGACATCAGCTCTATCTCACCAGCATCCCTCTCGACTTCTCCACAGTTATTAAATTATCAGACTTCTCATCCAGTATTGGATACGCAAACATTTACTCCACTTAAATATTAGGAAGGCTGAAGCCATTGTTTTTGCTACAAACTCCATTCCCTGTCTACCCACTCCATCCCTCTTCCTCCTTTCTCTGGTTGCACACTCCATCTCTCTCCCTCCTTTCTCTGGTTGCACACTCCATCTCTCTCCTTCCTTTCCCTGGTTACACACTTCATCCCTCTACCTCCATTCCCTGGCTACAAACTCCATCCCTTTCCCTCCATTCCCTCGCTACACACTCCATCCCTCTCCCTCACACTCCATCCCCCTATCCCTGTTTCCTGGTACACACTCCACCCCCTATCCCTGTTTCCTGACTACACACTCCATTCCTCTACATAGTCACAGTCTGAGATTAACCCTAGTCTGTTCACAATCTTGGTGACACACTGAGTCTGAAATGATCTGCCATCCCCATATTCGTTCATCTCTAAGAACGGCAATCTCCACCTCAGTAACAGTGCCTAACTTTGCTCCTCTCACTGCTCACTTGCTGTTGAAACTCTCATTCATAGTTTTGTTGTCTGTACATTTGACAGCCTGGCTGCTCTCGCACATTCTATCCTGTGTAACCTAGAGTAACTCTACTGCCTGCGTCCTAACTCACAGTAAGGTGCGTTCTGCTATCACGGACCTATATTTACTCCGGTGTATGCAATATTTTGATTTTAGAATTCTCATCCTTGTTTTCAAATCCTTCCATGGCCTCACCCCTCCCTACCTCTGTAATCTCCTCCAGCCCCACATCCTTCCAAGTTCTCACCTACTCTTCCCCCCCCCCCCCCCCCCAAAATCATTATTACTCCACCATAGGTTCCCAGGCCTTCAGCTCTGGAATGTCTTCCCTACACTTCTCTGTCTCTCAACTCTCCTCTATTAAAACACACACTTGTTATGGTGCCGGGGGCCATTTGGCCCATTGTGTCAGAATCAGCTCTCTAAATGAGCATCATGACTTGGGCCATTTCCCAGCCTTTTCCCCGCACTCCTGCACTTTGTTTATATTCAAATAAACATCTTGCCTCGATTAAACCTGCTCCAGGTGGTGCGTTCCTGCACTGAACCACTCGTGTGAAAAACAATTCTCACATCTCAGTTGCTTCTTTTGAAAATCACTTCAAACCTGTGCCCCCTCGATCTTCATCCTTTAACAGGGGGAACAGTTTCTCCCCGTCTACTCTCATGATTTTGAACATCGCTATCAAACCTCCTCTTAATCTTTTTCTCTCCAAGGAGAATAGTCCCAACCTCTCCAATCTATCATCATGACTGAAGTTTATCACATAAGAACTAGGAGCAGGAGTAGGCCATCTGGCCCCTCGAGCCTGCTCCGCCATTCAATGAGATTATGGCTGATCTTTGTGGACTCGGCTCCGCTCTCCGGCCCGCACACCATATCCCCGAATCCCTTTATTCTTTAGAAAGGTATCTATCTTTTTCTTAAAAACGTTTAAAGAAGGAGCCTCAACTGCTTCACTGGGCAAGGAATTCCAGATATCCACAACCCTTTGGGTGAAGAACTTCCTCCTAAACTCCGTCCTAAATCTACTTCCCCTTATTTTGAGGCTATGCCCCCTAGCTCTGCTTTTCCCGACCAGTGGAAACAACCTGCCCGCATCTATCCTATCTATTCCCTTCATAATTTTATATGTTTCAATAAGATCCCCCCACATCCTTCTAAACTCCAATGAGTACAGTCCCAGTCTACTCAACCTCTCATCATAATCTAATCCCCTCAACTCTGGGATCAACCTAGTGAATCTCCTCTGCACTCCCTCCAGTGCCAATATGTCCTTTCTCAGGTAAGGAGACCAAAACTGAACACAATACTCCAGATGTGGCCTCACCAACACCTTATACAATTGCAGCATAACCTCTCTAGTCTTGAACTCCATCCCTCTAGCAATGAAAGACAAAACTCAATTAGCCTTCTTAATCACCTATTGCACCTGCACACCAACTTTTTGCGACTCGTGCACCAGCACACCCAGGTCCCTCTGCACAGCAGCATGTTTTAACATCTTACCATTTAAATAATAATCCATTCTGCTGTTATTCCTCCCAAAATGGATAGCCTCACACTTGGCAACATTGAATTCCATCTGCCAGACCCTAGCCCATTCACCTAACCTATCCAAATCCTTCTGTAGACTTCCGGTATCCTCTGCACTTTTTGCTTTACCACTCACCTTAGTGTCGTCTGCAAACTTTGCCACATTGCACTTGGTCCCCCAACTCCAAGTCATCTATGTAAATTGTGAACAACTGCGGGTCCAACACTGATCCTTGATGGACCCCACTAGTTACAGGTTGCCAACCAGAGAAACACCCATTTATCCCCACTCTCTGCTTTCTGTTAGTTAACCAATCCTCTACCCATGCTACCACTTTACCCTCAATGCCATGCATCTTTAGTTTATGCAGGAGCAGAGGGACCTGAGTCACAAGACCATTCTTGTGAACCTCTTCCAAACTCTCTCCAATGTGTTCACATTCTTCCTGTTGTGTGATGCCCAGAACTGTACACAATACTCCAGCTGAAGTCCAGTCTTGTATCAGTTCAGCATAACCTCCTTCCACTTGCACTCTATGCCCTATTAATGAAGCCCAGAATTTTAGAAACTTTATTAACTGCCCTCTCCACCTGTCGTCCCACCTTCACCGATCTTGTCACACAGACACACCCAGGTCCCTCTGCTCCTGCATACCCTTAAGTATTTGACCCCTTATTGTATTGTCTCTTCATGTGTTGTCTCCTTAAAACCCCTCTCTTTGACAAAGCTTTCGTTCGCCTGACCCAACATCGGAGTTAGACATATGGCAGGTGCATTTACTCTGAGTGTAGCAAAGGGCTGAGCTGGAATAAGCAAGTTGGCCTGAGCGAGTGGAGCTGCTGGAACATCAAAAACACTTACTTTCCTCGGGAGCCTGGTCGTCCCACACACTCCACATCTGCACCACGAAGAAGGGCGTCCAGCACACGATGTAAGCCAGGACGATGACGAAGGTCATCTTGACCGTCCTGATCTTGGCCCGGGAGATGATCTTGATGCTGCTGACCCGGGACAGCATGGCCCCGCCGCGGGACGCCCCGGCCTCCCGCTGGGTCTTCAGCTTGACGTTGCGCCAGATCTTGAGGGTGATGAGCGAGTAGCAGAGGAGCAGCAGCAGCACGGGCACCACGTAGACGGACAGGGTGAACCAGGTGACGTACGCCCTGGCCCCCCAGGGCTGGATGAAGTGCCCCCAGCAGTCGTAAGCGCCGGGCCCCATCTGCTTGAGGGAGAAGATGAAGAGCTGCGGCAGGCTGAAGAGCAGGCTGACCACCCAGGAGCACAGCACGTAGGCTCGGTTGGAGCGCTGGTGGAGGGACTTGAGGGGCTGGCATATGGTGAGGCAGCGGTCGATGGACATGACGATGAGCAGGTAGGTGGAGGCGAACATGCCCACCACCTGCAGGTACTTGACCGCCCGGCACAGCAGGTCCGGCGCGTAGAAGCGGAACGTGATCTCCCAGATGAGCTGCGGCAGGACCTGGAAGACGGCCACCACCAGGTCGGCGATGCTCAGGTGCTTGACGAAGTAGTACATCCTGGAGGGCTTGTGCCGGTTGGTGTGGATGGCCAGCAGCACAGCCAGGTTGCCGCTCAGCGCCAGGATCAGGATGACGGCCAGAACGGTCACCTCCAGCTTGGCCACCAGCTCGTTCCTCACCCGGGGCTGGCCCGAGCCGTTGCAGTACATGCTGGAGTTGTCCAGCCAGGCGCTGGCCGACACATTGTGCAACCAGGGCTCCCCCAGCTGCTTGCACTGCCGACCCATACCCATCAGGACCACTTGTGCTTCCTTGCCACCACCTCCCATCTCTGCACGGACCTCTCTCGGTTTCTACTTCATCCTTCACTTTGTTCCTCTCTCTGTGTCCAGTTTCCGCTGGGGCTATACTCTCTCCAAAACCAAAACGAAACGAAAACGTTTCCCAAATTGACCGCTTTCCTCCACGCTCTTCTTCCTCACCTCGCCAGGCACACAGTCCACCTCCCAAGAAGGTTTGTCCACTCCCCTGTCACACTCCGGCCTGAGTCGATTTCATGGAGGTCAGTTTCAGCCAACACGTGTCCCGGTGGGGCTAAAAAAAACAAACAAAAGGCGTGTGGGGTGTGGGGGAAAGACATAACAACAACAGACCAGGTCAATCAAAGAACCAGACAGATCATCTAATCTGTTAGAATTAACCTCATTACCCCCCGCCCACCCAAATTCCCTGAACTTTGCCCCTTTTCAAATTACTCCTGGAATAAAACCAGGCGACGCAATCGCCCCATAGCAAATTTCGAAACTTAACGAGTGCCCTTGCACACACGGGTCGCGGGGCGAATGGTTCTACCCGGTGGTTATTTAATGCTACTGTTTATAGAGTTGAAATTGAACTTTTAACCCAATCTTATTGGCGTTTGTATCGATTTCTGATCAGAATGCTGCAGGTTACAGACACAACATTCATTGCCTTAAACCACCCTTGTAAAGTCATCAGACACGTTAGCATTTTAAATATAATGAAGCACTCCTATCTCAGAGATCGTTAGGTATATATATATATATTTGTATATTGAGGACGTTTTTAATAGTTACCTGTTTGCAGTAACCTTGGTGTTTGCACGAACAGGGCAAAGTCTTGAAACTTGTCTCCTCACAGCCAATAATTTGAGAGTTTGCGATTTCCAGCAAGTCTGCCATCAGAAATTGCCCACATCTTCACATCCAAGCGTGTGAGTGAGTTTATTTTCCTTTTCGTTGACGGGGTTTGTTTTTTGTTGTGGGTTTGTTCTCGCTTGTTGATAACTGCAAGAAAAGCAGCAGCTTCAGCGGACTGACCTGCTGAGCTCCCAGTTCCCAAATATTTATAGCAGCAGATTGCGGGGAGGGGACCAGGCTGGCCGATTGCTTCACCACAGGGGGAGCTACCCACCACAGCAAGTCTCGCCCGCAATATTGACCCGTTCCGCGCTTGAGAGGAGGAGGAGCGAGGAGGGAAGAGAGGGGGTGGCGAAAGGTGGTGAAGGGAGGGGGGTAGAGATGGGATGGAGAGAACCTAGGGGGCAGGGGGGGGGAGGGGACTAGGGGAGGTAGGAAAAGGGAGGAGAGGGGGTAGGGGAAGAGGGGAGGAGAAGAGGGGGGGGGGAGAGGAGGGGGAAGAGTATGGGGGGATGGTAGGGGAATGGGAGAGGGGAGGGGGAAAGGTGAAGGTGATATCTGGAGAGGGGTGGGAGGCGGATCTGGGGGCGATCTAGGAGAGGGGGAGAGGGAGGAGTGGAAGAAAATGGGGGGTGAGCGTGGGGGAGAAAGGGATGGAGATGAGGGAAGGGAGGAGAAGCTGGAGCATGGAAGAAAGGGAAGGGGAAAGAGAAGAGGTGAGAAGGAGAAACTGGGGAGGGAGAGGAGGGCGGGAGTGAAGGAGAGGAAGGGGGAGAGAGAGGTGTCGTGATCTGTACATCTCTACATACATCTGCACATACACCAGGGACTACAGACCGATGTAACTGCCACAGCATCACTAGAGGGCAGCATCAGAGACGGGTATAAAGGGAGGATCCGCCTCTTTCAGAAGCACAAGGCTAGTGAGCAGCAGCAGACAGAGTCAGCTCAGCATAGGCAGTTTACCTTAGCTTCACTGGTCATACCTCTTGACTGTATTATATCTAGTTAAGTTCTGGAAACAGAACAAACCCACTGTATAAAGTATTTGTGTTAACTGGAGGTCTACAATCTTTATTCAGACTTAGGGAATAACATGAGAGGCAGGAGGGAGCGAGACGCAGGAGGGAGAGAGCGAGACGCAGGAGGGAGAGAGGGCGACGAGAGAGAGAAGGGGACTGGATGGAACAGGAGATGAATAGAAGAGGGAAGGAAACAAGGGACTGAAAGACAGGAGAGAGAGGGGGACATGAGGGAGAGGGGCAATGATACCAGGAGGGAAGGAGTGGGAATAGTTTAGATGGAAATGGGAAAAGGAAAGAGGGACATTAGGGAGAGAGGAAGAAGCAGATAGAGGAAGACGGAATAAGATGTATCGGGGAGAAAGTTATGGAATGTTGTGGGGAATTCAAACACAAAAAGAGAATATAAGGCTGGAGAAACAGAAGAATGAACGAAAAAGTAGAGGTGATAGAGGATAGAAACAAACTAATTAACTCAATCTCACGTCTTTTCGAAACAATTGGTCAAAATCCCACATGTAAACTCTCATTCTGTATCCAAGTGACCAGCCTTTAATACTTCTCCCTCTCCAGAAACACTTCATGGACTGAATGTTTGTTCATTATGTACAATGACAGGGTACATGTGTGTGTGCTGATCATCTGTCTCTGCTCGTTGCAGCATTCGCAGAAAAACAGTGTCTTTAGAACTTTGCAAAGCCAGACATCTACGAGAGAGAGAGTAACAAACACTCCTTATGCAATGCTTGTGTTTGCTGGATCGAATTCCTGGCTATGCTGAAAGTTTTTTTTTACATTGTAAACCTTAATTTGATAGTCAAAACATTTTCCCTCCCCTTTCCAGTTTACGTTGGGTTCCACAGGTGTTGCTCACCCAAAGGGCTACTATGAGTCCCACTGCCTTCATCCCACCACCAGTGACTATGCTTTTACCAGTCTGGGCCCAAAGGTCTGGTATTCCCTCCCAAAAACCTCTCCACCCCTTTCTCTTCTCCTTTAGCATTCTCCTGCACTTTTGGCCACCTGTCTTAACATGGTCTTCTTTGGCTTGATGTTTATTGGAATTCATAGAACTCCGAACAGTGCAGAGTCTGCAACCACCCTCTGAAAGAGCCCCCTGCCTAGGTGCACTCCCTTGCCTATCCTTGTGATCCCCAAACCCCACCGAACCTGCACATCTTTGGACTGTGGGAGGAAACGGGAGCACCCAGAGGAAACCCACGCAGACACGGGGAGAAAGTGCAAACTCCGCACAGACAGCTACCAAAGGTTGGGATTGAACCCGGGTCCCTGGCGCTGTGAGACAACAGTGCTAACCACTGTGCAGCCTAATTATTGCTGGCGTGCAGCACCTTAGCACATTTATTAAAAGGTGCCATGCAAATGGAAGCTGCTGTAGCAAGTCAGGTTTGCTACAATTTTCTACTTTATACAATGAATATGCAACTATGCATCCTCTGCAGGTAGATTGGCTCACTCCACCCACTTTGTACTGGCCATGGAACAGCTTCCATTTAGATGGCACCTTTAATAAATGTGCTGAAGTGTTCCTGTAATGAAAGACAAAACCTGCATTTCTATAGTGCCTTTCATTCCACAGGATTACATATGATATAGGGTGCAGAAACAGGCCACTCTGCCCCAGCAGTCAATCTCATTCTAATCTAATTCTACCTCCTTAACCCTCTATCCCCTTCTCCCTCTCTATACTATTCACTTCAACCATTCCCTCTTGTAGCAAGTTATCCGTTCTCATGACCTTGAGGTGTCCCAAAACGTTTCACAGCCAATAATGTAATTTTAAAATATAGTCTCTTCTTGTAATGTAGGAAATACAGCAGCTAATTAGGGCATAGCAAGGGTCCACACACAGAAGGAGATCAGATAATCTGTTTACGTGGCCAAGGCTGGATTAGGCTAGATAAAAGAAAAATGCTGTGGATGCTGGAAATCTGAAAAACAGAGAGCGCTGGTAAAACTCAACAGGTGTGGCAGCATGTGTGGAGTGAAACAGAGATAACGTTTAGAGTCTTCTACAGAACTGAACAAGTGTAGAAATGTAAAGAATTATGTAGTTGGAAAGGAGATGGAACAGAAAAGAAGAACAGGGTGGGCCAGGGGAAGGAGAAACTGACAAATTTGTCTTGGACATATTGGCCAGGCCATTAGGGAGTACCTCCCTGCTGTTCTTCGATTTGTGTTATGGGATCATTCATATCCACCTGAGAGAGCAGGCGGGCTTTCCTCTGAGAGAAGACATTTCCAGCAGTCCAGTACTATCTCAGTAACTCCCTCATTGCCTGCACTGAAATGCCAGCTTGGATGATATTATGCCATTTCTGCCTTGATGCTTTGAACTGTGTGCAATTGTGGGATGTACTGTAGTGACTCACCAGAAATACTACAACACCACCGGCCACACCTGTGACCACTACCACCAAGAACACCAAGAAGGATTGAGAAGCCAGGCCGTGGGAACCATCACCTCCAAATGTCCTGTCCAAGCTGCACACACAACCACACCACCATTGCCTCATTGTCTGTATCATAGAATCCCTACAATGCTGAAGGAGACCATTCGGCCCATTGAGTCTGCACCGACCCTCTGAAAGAGCATCCTATCCAGGCCCACTCCCCCACTCTAACCCTGTAACCCCACCTAACCTACACATCCCTGGACACTAAGGGGCAATTTTTTTTATCATGGCCAATCCACCTAACCTGCACATCTTTGGGAATTAGAGCTGGGAATTTTCCATCTTACGCTATTGTGGGAGAACCATTGTCGCTTGGGTTCAAGAGGTTCAGGAAGAAAGCCCACCATCACCTTCTCAAAGCGTAGTGATTGACGCTGCTTCACTCATGATGCCCAAACCTCGAGAATAATGAAATAAGAATGAGAGACAGTTATGATTCCAGGCCAACCCCTGCATGAATGCAGGGATAAAAGCAAAATACTGCAGAGCTGGAAATCTGAAACAAAAACAGAAAAGCTCAGCAGGTCTGGCAGCATCTGTAGAGAGAGAAAAACAGAATTAACGTTTCAAGACTAAATTCCTCTTCTTCAGAACATAAACATAGGGACCAATAGTGGCAACCTGGCAATGGCGTCAATATGTAAGGTGAAAGGTAAAGTTGCCATAGTCCCAGATGACCACAGACTGCTTTCCCTTTGGAGGGGGAGAGCTGACTGCGGTTGATTTAACCTGGGGACCACCACACCTCAGGCAAGGGGCAAGGTTGAGAGGGTGGGCCTTCATGGACAATCTCAGCCAGTCTGGCAATTGAAGCAATGCTCTTTGGCCTTGTTCTGCACCATGAACCAGCTGACTAGTCAACTGAGCTAAAACGGCCCCCATCCACAAGTGGAAGGTTAAGCAAAGACACCATTCAATTTCACAAAAGAATAGAGATAGGCAATAAGGAAGACTGCAAATGATCTTGCATTACTCTCGGGGGGTGGGTGGGGGTGAAAGGAAGTTGCAAGTACAGGGCATGTTTTCTCAATAGCTTCACGGGAGAGCATTATTAACCTCAGCGTTTGTGCTGAATGTGGAGCACAAAAGAGATGCGATGATCATATTTCAACAAATATTACAATAGATCAGAGCAGTAAAACATATAATGTTCCCACCTGAAAGCAAAACGTGTTGACTCAAAGGTGCTTAGCACAGATGGAGCTGGAAGTAAGAAAGTGTGCTCTTAAAAGTTCAACTGGCATGGGATTTGAAATATTCTTCGTGTCTTCACCAAACTTTAACTCTTGCAATGTCGGAACTCTATATCTTACCTGTTCTGTATCTTGGCCTGGGCATTCATGATGAAGAAGCGGAGATGGAATTTTGTCCTATTTTTAGCCTGGACTGTGAATTGAAGTTTTCCTTGCTATCTAACCTCCTTTCTACAAACCATTTTCAAGTCCAAAATAAAGTCATTGCAAAATAATAAATGGTTCAGATTTTTAGTAAAAGCTGGCCTGATCAAGGTGGCAGAAACCGTACCAACCAGAGAGACAATCTACTGTCGACTCTGAAACGTTGCTTTACTTTGGCGATAAAATGGGGCAAGTTGCAGACTTCTTTTTAGCAGCCTCTTTATTTAACTGTGAACACACTTCCTCCCTTTCATGTAACAGAGCATTTTGAATGAATTAAATCCATCTCTTCACTGGACCAACATCCAGTGCTCCTTTGGGCTCTTTTCACATCCTCGGGTGTTGTCAACATGACTTTTTATCGGATCTTATGGCAAGTATTCCAACCCACAATATTAGTGTGGCTGGCTGCTGTCTCAGGAGCAAATGTAGGGTTAGCCTCGGGCAGCGGGATGAACTACTTTTCTGAGATCAATAATTGCCCATTTATTAACATATCAAATTATGGAAACCAAGAAAAGAGGAGGACCTTTGTAAGACCACTGTGCTGTGACGCAAAGAATATTCAAGAGAGTGATTGCTCCAAACTCCTGTACTGAATTCAGACTCTGTGAGCTCCTATTTCACATGATTCAGAGGGCCGATTTTCATCACCTTTTCCCCCTGGTATCCATCTCTCAGTAACTTCAATTCTCCCTGTGCAAGTATCAGGGAGAATTGGCTGGAGAACAGACCGACACATTTCACCCCCTCCCTCACTTTCCTTTGCCTCAGGATATTTGAGTAATGCTAAAATACTTGCAGTAGGTGCAGAGCCTGTGACACGTAGTTATTGTATTGGAGGCAAATACAAGGGCCAATTGCCAGATGGCAAAGTTAGATGTTCAGCCACTTCAAAACAACTATTGCAAATTCTCTTACGCACTACATCACACTGGATTGAATTAATTCCCAGGTGTCAGCTGGAGCTCAGCAGTAGCTCTCTAACCTCTGTGTCAGAAGGTTGTGGGTTCACATCCCATTGCTGGCTATCATTTGACTGCAGTGCTGAAGGTGCTCCGTGCCTTTGGATCTGCTGCCTATTGGTTGAGGGCACTGCCTGACCTCTCTGGTTAATGAAAAAGATTCCATTGCACTATTTCAAAGAAGAGCAGGAGAGGTGGCCTGACCAATGTTTAATATAATTGAAACAGATTATCTGGCACTTACATAGTTGCTGTTTCTACAATATTTCTGTGTTTCCCATATTACAACAGTGGTTACACGTAAAAACACCTCACCGCTGTGAAGTTGTGAATAGTACCTCTGAGGCCTGAGATTCAAATCCAGTTCAGACTTCAGGCAAAGGTCTGCTCTGCAAAACCTAGAACCACTAAAAATGACGATGGTACCATCGGATTATTGCAAAAGCTAACTGGAAAGATACCCCCTTCCCATTTCTGGTCTGGCTCATACATGATGTCCTGGAGGGGCAAGCAAGGCACCCAGTTATATCAAATGACAGAAGTTCCATCACAGCCTTCTTGGGGAAAATGAGGGACAGTGCCATTCATTTATCCATCACCTCTGTGCTCGCTGACCGAAACTGGCTCCAGGCCATGTAATTGATATTAAAATTCTCATGCTTGTATTCAAATCCCTCCTAAGCTTCACTCCTGCCTATTGCTGAACCTTCAAATCTCTCCCCTCCCCCACAGTGAACACTTCACATCTCCAATTCTGACCTTTTGTACATACCCAATTTCCTTTTTCCCACTATTGATGTCTATGTTTTTAGCTGTCTAGGCCCTAAGCTCTGGGGTTGCCTTTCTTAATCTCTCTGCCACTCCATCTCAGTCTCCTCCCGTAAGACACTTCCTAAAATGTACCTCTTTGATCAAGGTTTTGGTCACCTGTCTTAATATCTCCTTCTGTTGTTGCCGTCAAATATTTATCTGGTAATAGAACCACAGAAAGGTTACGGTGGAGAAAGTGGCCATTCAGCCCATCGTGTCTGCGCTGGCCAGAAAAGAAACTCACCACTTATTTGAATCCCAATTTCCTGGTCTGTAGCCTTGCAGATTCCAGCACCTCAGATATAGATCCAGGTACCTTTCAAATGAGCTGACTGTCTAGGCCTTAACCACCAATTTAAGTAGTGAATTCCAGATGCTCACCACCCTCTGGGTGTTAATGTTTTCCTCATGTCCCCTTTAATCCTTCTACCAATCACCTCAGATCTATGCCCTCTGGTAATTGACGCCTTAGTGAGGGAAACAAGTCTTTCCTGTCTACCCTGTCCAGGCCCCTTATCATTTTGTGCACCTCAATTAGGTCACTCTTTAGACTCCTTTGTTCTAATAAAAGAAACCCCAGCCTATCCCATCCCTCCACATAGCTGCAATTTTCAAGTGCTGACAACATTCTTGTAAATCTCCTCTATGCTCTCTCCAGAGCAATTATAACCATCCTGTAATGTGGAGGCCAGAACTGTCTATAAAACTCAAGTTGTGGCCTCACCAGCATTTTATATCATTCCATCATTACATCCCTCCTTTTGTGTGCAATACCTCGCCCAATAAAGAAAAACATTCCAGAGGCTTTCTTCACCAGATTGTCCACCTGGTCTGCCACCTTTGAGGACCTGAGCACATGCACACCAAGGTACTTCCTTAACCCCCCTCAATATCTTCCTGTTTATTTGTTTGCCTTCCCCAAATGCAAAACCTCACACTTTTCCAGATTGTATTCCATTTGCCACTTCTCTGCCCACTCAACCAAACCATTGATAACATTCTGGAGTTGACAGCTATTCTCTTCACTATCAACCACAATGCCAATTTTAGTGACATCTGCAAATTTCCCAATCATGCCTCCCACACTTAAGCCTCATGTATGTAGTGAGGATTATCGTTCATTTTTGGAGGGTTGCAGTAGGTGTTCAACTTTCAGCGGTTAGATTATGTTCCTGTTAAGCTCCTTGGGGATGTTTCATTACAATAAAGGTGGTATATAATTGCAAGTTGTTTCTGTAAATAAACAATAACTGTTGAATTTACCAGTCATGTGGGCAGCATGGTGGTTAGCACAGTTGCTTCACAGCTCCAGGGTTCCAGGTTCAATTCCCGGCTTGGGTCACCATCTGTGTGGAGTCTGCACGTTCTCCCTGTGTCTGCGTGGGTTTCCTCCAGGTGCTTCAATTTCCTCCCATAGCCCAAAGATGTGCAGGTTAGGTGGATGGCTATGATAAATTGCCCTTAGTGTTCAAAAAAAAGGTTAAGTGGGGGTTACTGGGTTATGGGGATAGGGCAGATATGTGGGCTTGAGTAGGGTGCTCTTTGTAAGGGCCGGTGCAGACATGATGGGCTGAATGGCCTCCTTCTGCGCTGTAAATTCTATGAATTCTATGTCCATGGTTTGAAAAGTAATGTTAAAAAATGCCCCCTCTCGGCCGGAGCAATCTTCATGATAGAAGCCACGTTGGGAGTGGCTGAGTGTAGTAGGTGTTCACTTTTCTGGGGTTAGATTAAAGTGTATCGAGGGGGTGGATCAAAAGGAACTTCACCTTGCCCTTAATGTGGGGAAAGAGAAAATGGTTCCTCAATTGTACAGGGTCTTGAGTCACAAGATTTGGGAAGCATTCCATTCTCCAGCACCAACGCCCGCATCCAAAAGGAAAATCGTCACCACAAAACAATGTGCATTTAAAAAAAATAAATGTAAGTAAAACAAGCTGACAAGAAACAGGATCCCTCCTGTTTCTGACAATTGGTAATTATGCCAAGAGTAATGTTACTTCATTGGTGTTATACCATCAGTGACAGGCTGAACACACAAAATAAATATTTATGCATCATGCGGATGATTAAACTGAAAGGGTTTATAATTGGTAATTGGCAATTTGGCTGCAATACAGTGTTGGATTATTTTTGACATTGAGGTACGAAGAGGTTTTTATGGCAACCGGCCTTTCTGTGATCATTGCACAATAGAGCAAAGCACTAAGCCCTGATTATTACATTCCACAAATGGGGTTGTGCTGGCCAGCCCGCTCCCATCGCTCAGGTGTCAGCTGTGACTCAGCTGGTGGTGCCCTAGGTTAGCAGATTATGCAGATTGCCTCAGCTGGGCATTAAAGATCCTGTGGAATTGTTGCAAAGTAAAACAGGGGAGTATTCCCTGTGCACTAGCCAATATTTATCCCCCGACCAACATCACTGGTCATTTTCACATTGCTGTTTGTAGAATCTTGCTGTGGAACCTTGCTTTTGCAAATTGCCTGACATGTTTCCGACATTACAACACTTCCAAAGTATTTCATTGGGTTGTGAAGTGCTTTGGGAGATCCTAAGGTCACAAAAACCATCAGAGAAATGCACTGCAGCTTCAAATGGGCTACAGGTACAGGAGCAGCTAGTTAAGCAGGCTTGGCACAGTGGGGCATTGGACTGGGGAACAGGTGAGATCATCCCTTAAAGGACTGCTACTGGCTGTGAGAGGTGAAGCTGTGTTGGTAACAGAAATGTTTGCAATGGTACAGGAGTAATGTATCGTGAACCCTGTTACCTTTTGAGGCTGAAGATCACAGGCCCTGATGCTGAAGGCACACCATTGGAGGGGAAACCTACTTCAGGTTGAGTGCCACCTTGCAGGAAAAGTGCAGATCTTAGTTGGAATTGAAGTGGGGGGGGGGGGGGGTGTAAGGAACCTCTTTTAAATCATTGTCTGATCCTGGTTTTCTTTTAATGCCTGTCCTGCTGGCTGCTTTTAAGACAACAGACTTTTGGTTTTGAACTGAACACCTCCCCCTCCCCCCATCACTGCAAGCTGCTAGTTGAACTGGCCCAAGTACACCCTTTGATGCAGTGTGGTCTGTGATGTCATGTCGTAAAGCATAGCTCGTGATGTTATGTTGATGGATGTGGCTAGCAGCAAATCCCCTCTTTTAGAATTCTGGGACATTTTCTGTTTTTGATTGGGATTGGTAGAGCCTTTCAGAAGATTCTTGAGCAGAAAGCAGGTTTCATTTTTGCTTTCAGTTTTCATTCTGAGAAAGAATGGGCAGAAGCTTGTTAAATATCTCTTGCAGAAACACTCAAACTTCATCCCTCTCAGATATCTCAGTTGGAGTGAGCAGGTATGGACACTCTATCAGTCCAGTGAAGGTTTAACTCCTGATTTAAATACTGCAGGCATTCTTTCCAACTAGGCCTGTGCAAGTTTAAACCTTTGTGAGAAAGGCTGGGAAAAGTCCAGGCTGATACTTCTCTTCTGAGAATCCAAAAAGGGTCCTGAAGCCCATAAGAATAAGGAAGGAAAATATGGGCAGAGAATGTAACTATAAAATAAAAAGATTGAGAGCACCCTGAAAAAAACCAACAGTGACCGGGGGCACGGTGGGGTAGTGGTTAGCACTGCTGTCTCAGGGCACAGAGGACCCGGGTTGGATCCTGACTCCGTGTCTGGGTGGGTCTCACCCATGTAATAGTCTTGTTGGATAGCCTTATTTATTACAAGAACACTTGTTATAAACGATTTATTAACATTAACTGGGGGTAAACTATATACAAGGAAACAGATGAACAACAGCAAAATCATGCACATGCAAGTTCTCTCTTTTACTTCCTCCAGACAGTGTCTGGTCAGCTGACTTTACATTCACTTATATACCAGTGAGACGTCTTGTGGTCAGTCGGTGAATGACAACACACCATAACTACAACCCCCACAAACCAAAGATGTGCAGGGTAGGTGGATTGGCCACGGAAATTGCCCCTTAACTGAAAAATAAATTCTGAAGAAAACAACAATGACATAGAGCCATTCAGTGTTTTAATGAAGAAAATTATTTTCACCTTTTGATAAGTTTATAGCAAGTTGATATAAATTTAAGGTTATTGCCAAAGGCAAAGGTTAGGATTGTAGAAGATGTAACACAAAAACAGACCATTTCGCCCAAAGCAGCCCATACTGAAAATAAGTCATTTATTTTATGCATGGTGCTGTCAGAGACAATGGTGGAAGCAGAATCCATTTCAAAAGAAAGTGGATAGACGTTTGTAAAAGAAGCATTTAAAAGCACATGGCAAAAGGGTTTGCCAATTAAGTGAATCGCTCTTTCAGAGTGTAAAATTACAAAGATTTTAAAGCACAGATATAGCTTAATGTTGGTGTTTATGCTCCCTTGGAGCTTCCTCCACCTTCATTTCATCTCAACCTATCAATACATCCCTCCATTCAATTCTTCTTCAAGTACTTATTGAGCTTCCTCTTAAAAGCGTCTGTACGATTCACCTCAAACACTCGCTGTGGTCAGGGGTTCCCCATTCTCGCCACTCTCTGAGACGTGCAGTTTAATGTGTTGTGTTATGCTGCTTCGTGTAGCATAAGCTGCTTCCTTGATGTATGCTTTGACAAAGGAATCTCCAGACTATGAAATGAGTTCAACTTGTTTATTGAACTATTAACACAGCCCTTAAATGAGTTTGACTCTCTGCTAATCTAGCTGTAGTAACTCAGTCTATCTTTACCAGCCTGCTCTAAGCCACGTGCTGGGTGTGATGCTGCTGATCAACCCTGATGTACTCTCTAGATGTCTGTCTGTGGAAAGAGGCAGAGCATGTGTGCCTTGTCCTTTTATATGTGTTGTGATGTGCCCCCCTTGTGGTAACGTCACCTCTGGGTGTCCTGATTACCCATTGGTTGTGTCCTGTTGTAATGACCCATTGGCTGTATGTCTGCATGTCATGACATCTCTGGTGCTCCCTCTAGTGGTTACTTAGTTGTAGTGTATTTACATTAACCCTTTGTGTATATACAATGATGCATATCACCACATCCCCCTTTTTTCGTGTTACATATTGTCTGTACTTGGTTAAAGAAAATTGAACAAAATAGGTAGATAAGTGATGACATGAACAAGTCATGATGACAGTGATGATTATACAATACCAAATAATATTTATGAGTCCAAAGTTCATGAATTTATATGGTCGAGTGGCTTTCTTGTTTTGTTATTGAAGTGTCGGTGTTGATGTTGTCTTTTCCTTGTAAACGCCATCAGTGTCCCTGTGCTTAAGGAACCAAGAAGTCATCATGAGGTGTTCAAATGGTCAAATCACTTTGTTGTCTGCTTTGGACTCTTTTTGTTTGATGCTTGTGGTAGCGATTCTTGATGTCATCTTTCCTGTCTGATCTTGACTGGTGTCTGTGTTTGCGGTATTGATGCCGTATGTCAGCTGCCTTGAAAGTTGGTCTGCTTGTTTGTAGTGTAGCAAACGTGAATTTGTAAGATGAACTATCATGCCATAGTATGTCTGCACACTTGCCATTGTCTTGAGCTGTGCTGTCACAGTGTCCTGCATTGGCAGAATAGTACCATGTCGTACCAGTCATTGTTCCAGTGTTGTTGGTGTTGTCGTGCTTGTTGTTGATGTTGGTGCCTTTGCTACGCGTCTTGTTGTTGTCTGTGTTGTTGTTTTTGTAGGTTTTGTTGTTGTGTTTGTTGCGCTCAATGACCACACCGAGTGGAGAATTTGAGTCCTTCACAAAGTTACTTGTGTCAGTGTCCTTTGTGGCATCTGCTGTTTCATTGAGCGTTTCGTCTTTGATTCCTCGGTGCTCCCCGTCTGGAGTCATGTCCAGTTCACTTGAATCATCTTTGGCTTGTTGATGCTGGAGCCACCTGGGTTGGCCACTTCCCGACTTAAAATGGAAATCCGCAAAGGCTGCAGGGAAATTCAGCCAACACAGGCAAAAACTAGCAAGTGCAGAAATCCTGTGTTTTAGAACTTGCAAAAGCCCAGACAGCACTGAAACCAGCAGCCACCTGCATATTAATGAGCGATCCCCATGCACAGTTGAAACACTTAAGGTGAATAAGGCCAAGCCAGACTCCTCGACGCCGGCAGGAGCCAAGACAAAGGAAGGCCAACGGACACTCAGGGACCGCCCAGCGATCAGGGAACAACTCCAGTATTGGAGAAATCGATCCAAGTGATCAGAACGCAGTCCAATCACTTGGAACCAGGTATGGGGTCCGCCCCGAACGGCGGGAAGCCCCTGGGGACTATAAAGTAAAGCCCCCAAGTTCAAATCGTCCTTCTTGGCAGGGTCACTCAGCAGCGAATCAACCCTTGAGAGTGAACTGCCCAAGCTGCCGTACCAACCAAGTAAGTCTCCAGTCAATGCACGCTACGAGATAGGCGCTCCTAGTTACCAGTCCATACCAGCTTTGAATCCAGCAGACTCAGATCGAACAAAAGGCCATTTGTTCCCCTGACCCGGTGGCCAGTCCGAAGCTAAGTATAGGCCTGTTAGTTATAGAGATAGTTTATCAAGTAGAATTTATGCATGAGTAATGATTTACTGTGTATAATAAATGTGTTTTGATTTGAATCTTCCTAACTGGTGTGTTGAGTACTTGAACTTGAACCTCGTGGCGGTATCATAAAGATACCTGGCGACTCTAGAGCAAAGGTTATAGAAACAGAGCAAATTAAGTAAAGATACAATGGGCAACATTTAAGAACCAACCAAAAGTTAGCAACAATGCTCCCCATCTGGAGTCCGTTCTGGTTCAGCTGAATCATCTTTGGTTTCTTGATGATCCTCTGTCAGAGTAATTTCAGGTTCACTTGAATCATCTTTGGTTTCTTGATGCTTCTCGTCTGGAGTCAAAATGTTCAAAATTTCATTTTCTTGTGGAGAGGCTCGTGTGGATGAGGTTTCAATTGACGTGGTCGCACCGGACTCACGAGTAGTTTCACGTGGATTGTCGAGTACCTCTGTGCATACGAGCTGAGATCTGTCAGTCTCGCTGTGATGTTGCACATCTTGTATAGGAATTGTGATGCCTTCGTCACGGGCAGCACGGTAGCATTGTGGATAGCACAATTGCTTCACAGCTCCAGGGTCCCAGGTTCGATTCCGGCTTGGGTCACTGTCTGTGCGGAGTCTGCACATCCTCCTCGTGTGTGCGTGGGTTTCCTCCGGGTGCTCTGGTTTCCTCCCACAGTCCAAAGATGTGCAGGTTAGGTGGATTGGCCATGATAAATTGCCCTTAGTGTCCAAAATTGCCCTTAATGTTGGGTGAGGTTACTGGGTTATGGGGATAGGGTGGAAGCGTGGACCTTGTGTAGGGTGCTCTTTCCAAGAGCCGGTGCAGACTCGATGGGCCGAATGGCCTCCTTTTGCACTGTAAATTCTGTAAAAAAAAAATTCTGTCACTTGTCTCACATACAGTGGATAGATCTGCAGTGCGTCTTGTTGGCTAGATGAGCTGGGTAGACTGTCAGAGTCTTCTTCTGGTGGCTCATGTAATCTGGCGAGACTGTCATAGTCTTTCTGTTGTTCACGTGAGCGTGGCAGACTTGTATCGTCTGCTGCTGGTTGCTCAGATAAGGTGGATAGACTTTCATGGTCTTGTTCATGCATGGACTGCGTTTTGGAGTCTTGAGTTGCTCCCATTGTGGAGTCTGTCAACGAGCTCGCTGTGGAGGCTTGTATCGCTCTCTGTGTGGAGTCTGGCATCATTCCCTGTGTGGTGTCGTGCGGTGGTCTCGCTGTAGAGTCGATCTGTGCGCTCTCAACAGAGTCGTGCAGTGGTCTCGCTGTGGAGTCGACCTGTGCGCTCTCAACAGAGTCGTGCAGTGGTCTCGCTGTGGAGTCGACCTGTGCGCTCTCAACAGAGTCGTGCAGTGGTCTCGCTGTGGAGTCAACCTGTGCGCTCTCAATGGAGTCGTGCAGTGGTCTCGCTGTGGAGTCGACCTGTGCGCTCTCAATGGAGTCGTGCAGTGGTCTCGCTGTGGAGTCGATCTGTGTGCTCTCAACAGAGTCGTGCAGTGGTCTCGCTGTGGAGTCGATCTGTGTGCTCTCAACAGAGTCGTGCAGTGGTCTCGCTGTGGAGTCGACCTGTGCGCTCTCAATGGAGTCGTGCAGTGGTCTCGCTGTGGAGTCGATCTGTGTGCTCTCAACAGAGTCGTGCAGTGGTCTCGCTGTGGAGTCGACCTGTGCGCTCTCAATGGAGTCGTGCAATGGTCTCGCTGTGGAGTCGATTTGTGCGCTCTCAACAGAGTCGTGCAGTGGTCTCGCTGTGGAGTCGACCTGTGCGCTCTCAACAGAGTCGTGCAGTGGTCTCGCTGTAGAGTCGATCTGTGCGCTCTCAACAGAGTCGTGCAGTGGTCTCGCTGTGGAGTCGATCTGTGCGCTCTCAATGGAGTCGTGCAGTGGTCTCGCTGTGGAGTCGACCTGTGCGCTCTCAACAGAGTCGTGCAGTGGTCTCGCTGTGGAGTCGACCTGTGCGCTCTCAACAGAGTCGTGCAGTGGTCTCGCTGTGGAGTCGATCTGTGCGCTCTCAACAGAGTCGTACAGTGGTCTCGCTGTGGAGTCGACCTGTGCGCTCTCAACAGAGTCGTGCAGTGGTCTCGCTGTGGAGTCGACCTGTGCGCTCTCAATGGTGTCGTGCAGTGGTCTCGCTGTGGAGTCGACCTGTGCGCTCTCAACAGAGTCGTGCAGTCGTCTCGCTGTGGAGTCGACCTGTGCGCTCTCAACAGAGTCGTGCAGTGGTCTCGCTGTGGAGTCGACCTGTGTGCTCTCAATGGAGTCGTGCAGTGGTCTCGCTGTGGAGTCGATCTGTGCGCTCTCAACAGAGTCGTGCAGTGGTCTCGCTGTGGAGTCGATCTGTGCGCTCTCAATGGAGTCGTGCAGTGGTCTCGCTGTGGAGTCGATCTGTGCGCTCTCAACAGAGTCGTGCAGTGGTCTCGCTGTGGAGTCGACCTGTGCGCTCTCAACAGAGTCGTGCAGTGGTCTCGCTGTGGAGTCGACCTGTGCGCTCTCAATGGAGTCGTGCAGTGGTCTCGCTGTGGAGTCGACCTGTGCGCTCTCAATGGAGTCGTGCAGTGGTCTCGCTGTGGAGTCGATCTGTGCGCTCTCAACAGAGTCGTGCAGTGGTCTCGCTGTGGAGTCGACCTGTGTGCTCTCAACAGAGTCGTGCAGTGGTCTCGCTGTGGAGTCGACCTGTGCGCTCTCAATGGTGTCGTGCAGTGGTCTCGCTGTGGAGTCGACCTGTGCGCTCTCAATGGTGTCGTGCAGTGGTCTCGCTGTGGAGTCGACCTGTGCGCTCTCAACAGAGTCGTGCAGTGGTCTCGCTGTGGAGTCGATCTGTGCGCTCTCAATGGAGTCGTGCAGTGGTCTCGCTGTGGAGTCGACCTGTGCGCTCTCAACAGAGTCGTGCAGTGGTCTCGCTGTGGAGTCGACCTGTGCGCTCTCAATGGTGTCGTGCAGTGGTCTCGCTGTGGAGTCGACCTGTGCGCTCTCAACAGAGTCGTGCAGTGGTCTCGCTGTGGAGTCGACCTGTGCGCTCTCAACAGAGTCGTGCAGTGGTCTCGCTGTAGAGTCGATCTGTGCGCTCTCAATGGAGTCGTGCAGTGGTCTCGCTGTGGAGTCGATCTGTGCGCTCTCAATGGTGTCGTGCAGTGGTCTCGCTGTGGAGTCGATCTGTGCGCTCTCAATGGAGTCGTGCAGTGGTCTCGCTGTGGAGTCGATCTGTGCGCTCTCAATGGAGTCGTGCAGTGGTCTCGCTGTGGAGTCGATCTGTGCGCTCTCATTGGAGTCGTGCAGTGGTCTCGCTGTGGAGTCGACCTGTGCGCTCTCAATGGAGTCGTGCAGTGGTCTCTCTGTGGAGTCGATCTGTGCGCTCTCAACAGAGTCGTGCAGTGGTCTCGCTGTGGAGTCGATCTGTGCGCTCTCATTGGAGTCGTGCAGTGGTCTCGCTGTGGAGTCGATCTGTGCGCTCTCAACAGAGTCGTGCAGTGGTCTCGCTGTGGAGTCGACCTGTGCGCTCTCATTGGAGTCGTGCAGTGGTCTCGCTGTGGAGTCGATCTGTGCGCTCTCAACAGAGTCGTGCAGTGGTCTCGCTGTGGAGTCGATCTGTGCGCTCTCAACCGAGTCGTGCAGTGGTCTCGCTGTGGAGTCGACCTGTGCGCTCTCAACAGAGTCGTGCAGTGGTCTCACTGTGGAGTCGACCTGTGCGCTCTCAATGGAGTCGTGCAGTGGTCTCGCTGTGGAGTCGACCTGTGCGCTCTCAACAGAGTAGTGCAGTGGTCTCGCTGTGGAGTCGATCTGTGTGCTCTCAACAGAGTCGTGCAGTGGTCTCGCTGTGGAGTCGACCTGTGCGCTCTCAATGGAGTCGTGCAGTGGTCTCGCTGTGGAGTCGACCTGTGCGCTCTCAATGGTGTCGTGCAGTGGTCTCGCTGTGGAGTCGATCTGTGTGCTCTCAACAGAGTCGTGCAGTGGTCTCGCTGTGGAGTCGATCTGTGCGCTCTCAATGGAGTCGTGCAGTGGTCTCGCTGTGGAGTCGATCTGTGCGCTCTCAATGGAGTCGTGCAGTGGTCTCGCTGTGGAGTCGACCTGTGCGCTCTCAATGGAGTCGTGCAGTGGTCTCGCTGTGGAGTCGACCTGTGCGCTCTCAATGGAGTCGTGCAGTGGTCTCGCTGTGGAGTCGATCTGTGCGCTCTCATTGGAGTCGTGCAGTGGTCTCGCTGTGGAGTCGACCTGTGCGCTCTCAATGGAGTCGTGCAGTGGTCTCGCTGTGGAGTCGATCTGTGCGCTCTCAATGGAGTCGTGCAGTGGTCTCGCTGTGGAGTCGATCTGTGCGCTCTCAATGGAGTCGTGCAGTGGTCTCGCTGTGGAGTCGATCTGTGCGCTCTCAATGGAGTCGTGCAGTGGTCTCGCTGTGGAGTCGATCTGTGCGCTCTCAATGGAGTCGTGCAGTGGTCTCGCTGTGGAGTCGACCTGTGCGCTCTCAATGGAGTCGTGCAGTGGTCTCGCTGTGGAGTCGACCTGTGCGCTCTCAATGGAGTCGTGCAGTGGTCTCGCTGTGGAGTCGACCTGTGCGCTCTCAATGGAGTCGTGCAGTGGTCTCGCTGTGGAGTCGATCTGTGCGCTCTCATTGGAGTCGTGCAGTGGTCTCGCTGTGTAGTCGACCTGTGCGCTCTCAATGGAGTCGTGCAGTGGTCTCTCTGTGGAGTCGATCTGTGCGCTCTCAACAGAGTCGTGCAGTGGTCTCGCTGTGGAGTCGACCTGTGCGCTCTCAATGGAGTCGTGCAGTGGTCTCGCTGTGGAGTCGATCTGTGCGCTCTCAACAGAGTCGTGCAGTGGTCTCGCTGTGGAGTCGACCTGTGCGCTCTCAATGGAGTCGTGCAGTGGTCTCGCTGTGGAGTCGATCTGTGCGCTCTCAATGGAGTCGTGCAGTGGTCTCGCTGTGGAGTCGACCTGTGCGCTCTCAACAGAGTCGTGCAGTGGTCTCGCTGTGGAGTCGACCTGTGTGCTCTCAACAGAGTCGTGCAGTGGTCTCGCTGTAGAGTCGATCTGTGCGCTCTCAATGGTGTCGTGCAGTGGTCTCGCTGTGGAGTCGATCTGTGTGCTCTCAACAGAGTCGTGCAGTGGTCTCGCTGTGGAGTCGATCTGTGCGCTCTCAATGGAGTCGTGCAGTGGTCTCGCTGTGGAGTCGACCTGTGTGCTCTCAACAGAGTCGTGCAGTGGTCTCGCTGTAGAGTCGATCTGTGCGCTCTCAATGGTGTCGTGCAGTGGTCTCGCTGTGGAGTCGATCTGTGCGCTCTCAACAGAGTCGTACAGTGGTCTCGCTGTGGAGTCGACCTGTGCGCTCTCAACAGAGTCGTGCAGTGGTCTCGCTGTGCAGTCGACCTGTGCGCTCTCAATGGAGTCGTGCAGTGGTCTCTCTGTGGAGTCGATCTGTGCGCTCTCAACAGAGTCGTGCAGTGGTCTCGCTGTGGAGTCGACCTGTGCGCTCTCAATGGAGTCGTGCAGTGGTCTCGCTGTGGAGTCGATCTGTGCGCTCTCAACAGAGTCGTGCAGTGGTCTCGCTGTGGAGTCGACCTGTGCGCTCTCAATGGAGTCGTGCAGTGGTCTCGCTGTAGAGTCGATCTGTGCGCTTTCAATGGTGTCGTGCAGTGGTCTCGCTGTGGAGTCGATCTGTGCGCTCTCAACAGAGTCGTGCAGTGGTCTCGCTGTGGAGTCGATCTGTGCGCTCTCAATGGAGTCGTGCAGTGGTCTCGCTGTGGAGTCGACCTGTGTGCTCTCAACAGAGTCGTGCAGTGGTCTCGCTGTAGAGTCGATCTGTGCGCTCTCAATGGTGTCGTGCAGTTGTCTCGCTGTGGAGTCGATCTGTGCGCTCTCAACAGAGTCGTACAGTGGTCTCGCTGTGGAGTCGACCTGTGCGCTCTCAACAGAGTCGTGCAGTGGTCTCGCTGTGCAGTCGACCTGTGCGCTCTCAATGGTGTCGTGCAGTGGTCTCGCTGTGGAGTCGATCTGTGCGCTCTCAACAGAGTCGTGCAGTGGTCTCGCTGTGGAGTCGACCTGTGCGCTCTCAACAGAGTCGTGCAGTGGTCTCGCTGTGGAGTCGATCTGTGCGCTCTCAACAGAGTCGTGCAGTGGTCTCGCTGTGGAGTCGATCTGTGTGCTCTCAACAGAGTCGTGCAGTGGTCTCGCTGTGGAGTCGACCTGTGCGCTCTCAAGAGTCGTGCAGTGGTCTCGCTGTGGAGTCAACCTGTGCGCTCTCAACAGAGTCGTGCAGTGGTCTCGCTGTGGAGTCGACCTGTGCGCTCTCAATGGAGTCGTGCAGTGGTCTCGCTGTGGAGTCGACCTGTGCGCTCTCAATGGAGTCGTGCAGTGGTCTCGCTGTGGAGTCGATCTGTGTGCTCTCAATGGAGTCGTGCAGTGGTCTCGCTGTGGAGTCGATCTGTGCGCTCTCAACAGAGTCGTGCAGTGGTCTCGCTGTGGAGTCGACCTGTGCGCTCTCAATGGAGTCGTGCAGTGGTCTCGCTGTGGAGTCGACCTGTGCGCTCTCAACAGAGTCGTGCAGTGGTCTCGCTGTGGAGTCGACCTGTGCGCTCTCAATGGAGTCGTGCAGTGGTCTCGCTGTGGAGTCGACCTGTGCGCTCTCAATGGAGTCGTGCAGTGGTCTCGCTGTGGAGTCGACCTGTGCGCTCTCAACAGAGTCGTGCAGTGGTCTCGCTGTGGAGTCGACCTGTGCGCTCTCAATGGAGTCGTGCAGTGGTCTCGCTGTGGAGTCGACCTGTGCGCTCTCAACAGAGTCGTGCAGTGGTCTCGCTGTAGAGTCGATCTGTGCGCTCTCAATGGTGTCGTGCAGTGGTCTCGCTGTGGAGTCGATCTGTGCGCTCTCAACAGAGTCGTGCAGTGGTCTCGCTGTGGAGTCGATCTGTGCGCTCTCAATGGAGTCGTGCAGTGGTCTCGCTGTGGAGTCGACCTGTGTGCTCTCAACAGAGTCGTGCAGTGGTCTCGCTGTAGAGTCGATCTGTGCGCTCTCAATGGTGTCGTGCAGTGGTCTCGCTGTGGAGTCGATCTGTGCGCTCTCAACAGAGTCGTACAGTGGTCTCGCAGTGGAGTCGACCTGTGCGCTCTCAACAGAGTCGTGCAGTGGTCTCGCTGTGCAGTCGACCTGTGCGCTCTCAATGGTGTCGTGCAGTGGTCTCGCTGTGGAGTCGATCTGTGTGCTCTCAACAGAGTCGTGCAGTGGTCTCGCTGTGGAGTCGACCTGTGCGCTCTCAACAGAGTCGTGCAGTGGTCTCGCTGTGGAGTCGATCTGTGCGCTCTCAACAGAGTCGTGCAGTGGTCTCGCTGTGGAGTCGATCTGTGTGCTCTCAACAGAGTCGTGCAGTGGTCTCGCTGTGGAGTCGACCTGTGCGCTCTCAAGAGTCGTGCAGTGGTCTCGCTGTGGAGTCAACCTGTGCGCTCTCAACAGAGTCGTGCAGTGGTCTCGCTGTGGAGTCGACCTGTGCGCTCTCAATGGAGTCGTGCAGTGGTCTCGCTGTGGAGTCGACCTGTGCGCTCTCAATGGAGTCGTGCAGTGGTCTCGCTGTGGAGTCGATCTGTGTGCTCTCAATGGAGTCGTGCAGTGGTCTCGCTGTGGAGTCGATCTGTGCGCTCTCAACAGAGTCGTGCAGTGGTCTCGCTGTGGAGTCGACCTGTGCGCTCTCAACAGAGTCGTGCAGTGGTCTCGCTGTGGAGTCGACCTGTGCGCTCTCAATGGAGTCGTGCAGTGGTCTCGCTGTGGAGTCGACCTGTGCGCTCTCAACAGAGTCGTGCAGTGGTCTCGCTGTGGAGTCGACCTGTGCGCTCTCAATGGAGTCGTGCAGTGGTCTCGCTGTGGAGTCGACCTGTGCGCTCTCAATGGAGTCGTGCAGTGGTCTCGCTGTGGAGTCGACCTGTGCGCTCTCAACAGAGTCGTGCAGTGGTCTCGCTGTGGAGTCGACCTGTGCGCTCTCAATGGAGTCGTGCAGTGGTCTCGCTGTGGAGTCGACCTGTGCGCTCTCAACAGAGTCGTGCAGTGGTCTCGCTGTGGAGTCGACCTGTGCGCTCTCATTGGAGTCGTGGAGTGGTCTCGCTGTGGAGTCGACCTGTGCGCTCTCAATGGAGTCGTACAGTGGTCTCGCTGTGGAGTCGACCTGTGCGCTCTCAATGGAGTCGTGCAGTGGTCTCGCTGTGGAGTCGACCTGTGCGCTCTCAATGGAGTCGTGCAGTGGTCTCGCTGTGGAGTCGACCTGTGCGCTCTCATTGGAGTCATGCAGTGGTCTCGCTGTGGAGTCGATCTGTGCGCTCTCATTGGAGTCGTGCAGTGGTCTCGCTGTGGAGTCGACCTGTGCGCTCTCAATGGAGTCGTGCAGTGGTCTCGCTGTGGAGTCGACCTGTGCGCTCTCAATGGAGTCGTGCAGTGGTCTCGCTGTGGAGTCGATCTGTGCGCTCTCAACAGAGTCGTGCAGTGGTCTCGCTGTGGAGTCGACCTGTGCGCTCTCAATGGTGTCGTGCAGTGGTCTCGCTGTGGAGTCAACCTGTGCGCTCTCAATGGAGTCGTGCAGTCGTCTCGCTGTGGAGTCGATCTGTGTGCTCTCAACAGAGTCGTGCAGTGGTCTCGCTGTGGAGTCGATCTGTGCGCTCTCAATGGAGTCGTGCAGTGGTCTCGCTGTGGAGTCGATCTGTGCGCTCTCAACAGAGTCGTGCAGTGGTCTCGCTGTGGAGTCGACCTGTGCGCTCTCAATGGTGTCGTGCAGTGGTCTCGCTGTGGAGTCAACCTGTGCGCTCTCAATGGAGTCGTGCAGTCGTCTCGATGTGGAGTCGATCTGTGTGCTCTCAACAGAGTCGTGCAGTGGTCTCGCTGTGGAGTCGATCTGTGCGCTCTCAATGGAGTCGTGCAGTGGTCTCGCTGTGGAGTCGATCTGTGCGCTCTCAACAGAGTCGTGCAGTGGTCTCGCTGTGGAGTCGACCTGTGCGCTCTCAATGGAGTCGTGCAGTGGTCTCGCTGTGGAGTCGATCTGTGCGCTCTCAACAGAGTCGTGCAGTGGTCTCGCTGTGGAGTCTTTCATCGCTCTCTGTGTGGAGTCGGAGACTCTTTGTGGTGCGTGGAACACCCTCTGTGTGGAGTCGGGGTCTCTTCGTGGTGCGTGGAACACCCTCTGTGTGGCATCAGGCCGCTCACTGTGGGCTTCGTCTTCGTGGGTTTTTGACAGGTTGCTGTCCAATATATTGACGATCTGCCATGGCATCATGGTATTGGATTCATCTACCATGAGTAGAGTTGTTTTGAGTTTTGCAACCGTGTTGTTGATGCTGTGATCAGCATATCCGAATAACTCAGCCATGTCTGAGTAGTTTTCTTCGATAAACCAATTACCTTCTTTTGTTTCGGTATTGTCATTGCACTCTCTGTGTCCAAGGAAAAAATCATCGTCTGAGTAGTCTTCAAGGACCAAATCATCTCTTTGGGCGGTGCTAACTGCTTGTTGCAGAGTTCTGCAAAGGGTTGATTTCAACTACTGGTAGAAGATCAGGCATGTTCTGTCTTTCGAGGTGAAAGAATGGTGTTTTGCGGCTTTAATACTCTTCTTTTTAATTTTCTGACATTTCCCCTTTAAGTGGGCGTGGTCCGGGACCTCTGACGTCATGCCGCTCGTGACGTGAAGCGTAGTAATGGATTGCGCATGCGCGGCTTCTTGCGCAAAACACTGTTTTGCCCGTTCGCGTCGTCCAGGGAACTACACGTGTGGACTGAGCCGGCTGGATACGCGCAAGGTGGCTGCCAATCAAAATTGCCGTTTGCTTCTGTTGCAACCCTACCTCTGCCTCGTGGTGAGTATTGGCGCCAGTTTCACCGACTTCTTTTGTGTTTACCTCGCAGTAGCTTTCAAATTTGTCCAGGACTGTCTGGAACTTCGTTCTGTCCTGCCCTTTGGTGAATTTAAAGAAGAGGAAGATCTCTGTTGCATGTTCACCCACAATGGTGAGTAGAAAAACAATCTTCTCAGCATCGGCCACGCCATGTAGGTCGGATGCTTGCATGTAAAGCTGAAATCGTTGCTTAAATGAACGCCAGTTGGCACTGAGATTGCAGTGGTACCTGAGTGGATTAGGAACCGGAATCTCGATCATCGTGCCTGGGTTCGGTTGCTGGTTGTCACAGATCTTGCTGAGTTGAACTAAATAGATTGAACAGGCACTCCCGGTGTCATGCTGTGTTATGCTGATTCACGTAGCATAAGCGGCTTCCTTGATATATGCTTTGACAAAGGAAGCTCCAGACTATGAAATGAGTTCAACTTGTTTATTGAACACAGTTCTTAAATGAGTTCGACTCTCTGCTAATCTAGCTGTAGTAACTCAGTCTATCTATACCAGCCTGCTCGAAGCCACGTGCTGGGTGCGATGCTGCTGATCAACCCTGATGTACTATCTAGATATCTATCTGTGGAAAGAGGCAGAGCATGTGAGCCCTGTCCTTTTATATGGGTTGCGAAGTGCCCCCTTGTGGTATTGCCACCTCTGGGTGTCCTGATTACCCATTGGTTGTGTCCTGTTGTAATGACCCATTGGCTGCATGTCTGCATGTCATGACATCTCTGGTGCTCCCTCTAGTGGTTACTTATGTAGTGTATTTACATTAACCCCTTGTGTATATACAGTGATGCATATCGCCAGAAAATGGGCACCAATGGGCTGAATGTCCTCATATGCTGTAAATCTTTCAGCATTCTACTTTATCGGAATGGTGATGCCGATTTTCTGTAAAAATGTAACTTAAGTGACATGACGCAAGTTCCCAACTTTCCACACTCGTTGATGTCAAAATCTCGAGATCTGCAGCAACTGCATTTCATCATCCCATCGTAGGCCAAAAAAGGATGTCACACAATAATGTCAGCCACCAGGCTTTGCACAGCTCTACTTCAGACTGGTTTGCTCGCTCTTTGGGCCGAATTTTATACTTGGCTCTACTTATTGATTTCACATTTTTCCTCGGTTCCCATGTGGGTCAGTGAGCAGCAACGGATAAGGACGATGAACAGTCGAAGGCAGAGGGAGGGCTGAGGGGAGGGAAGCTGGACTCCGACAAGGCTGCATGAAATGCTGACAAACAAGGGAGTCAAAGGGACACCACGTCCTTTACTGCAAGGAAATGCATACAGACTACAGAATATGGAATGAGGCTTGCTATTGTGGCACATTATGGATGGTTCACACCAGCACTCAGAAGTTGAGGCTGTAGCGGTTTGTGAGGGTCACTGCTGTCCCTTTGCACGCTGTGTAAATGGGGACTATGTGAAGGTTCCCATTTTAGGTCAGGGGTTTGCAGACAGCGTGGAATCATATCATTCACAACTCATCACTGACCGACAGGGTTCCAGATGTCATGGGCAGGATTATCCATCGGCTGACACTGGAATTGGGAAACGCGATTGTGCGGAGAATTGGTTTTGAAGGCAAAATCGCGGTGGGCACTTGTTTCAATCGCAATTCTCCAGTGCTTCAACAGCGGCGTCAATGAATTCCACTTGCGTGCACAGTAAATAACTTTGGCATATCATTAGCGGGCCTGACCCGGAATTCGCCGGGGCCTCTGCGAATCTCCGGCTCCACTGGGGTGAATTCCCGACAGCGAAGTTCATTTGTACTTTTAAAAATTGTGAAACTGGCGCCGTGGCTGATGAGGGAGAGGGAGGAGGTAGGACACAGAGAGGCACGACGGAGGGCTGCCGGTCCTGACACTGGCCGGGCTGGCTGGGGTGGGGGGGTGGTGACGGGGGGAAGGGCTGTGGAACCAAGGTGACCCCCCCCATGAGAATAGGACGGTGCCCAGGCACAGACTGCCATTACAGAGGTCTGCCAGCAAGGCAGCCATCTTGCTGTGCACCCCACAGACCAACCACCTTGGCCCCTGGTTCCGCAGAGTGACACCGGCGCATGGGTGCTCCTACCCCACCACCCCCGCACCCCAGCCCCCACACTCCACCTCATCACACCCGACCTGCTGGCACTCACCGGAGGGGCATCACGCGATCCACCCAAGGGCAACACGGTACCACCTACAGGGGGGACTCCAGATGGGAGCCGCGGAGCGTACCGCTGTCAAGGGCAGCTCCAGCTGACAGTGCCCCTAGCAGCAGGGATGAGTGACAGAGGCCCATGGACAGGCCAGGGTGAGGAGTGGAGGGAGGATGAGGATGTGTGGGGGTAGAGTCCACAGTGCCAGCCAGGTCCACTATGTAGCCTGTTGGATCAGGTTGGGCACGGGGGCGTACGCACCATGCTACCCTGTCAGCCTTCCACTCCCTGCAGACAATGGATATTGGAATTCAACCAGTAATGGTGGCCTTCCTACTCATCGCTGCAGCCCTGGGGGATGCCCTTTTTTTTTCTTTGTTCTTTCATGAGATGTGGGCATCGCAGGCAAGGCCAGCGTTTGTTGCCCATCCCTAATTGCCCTCGAGCCGAGTGGCTTTTTAAGAATCACCCACATTGCTGTAGATCTGGAGTCACAAGTAGGCTAGACCAGGTAAGGACGGCAGATTTCCTTCCCTAAAGGACGTTAGTGAACCAGATGGGATTTAACGAAAATCGGCAGTGGTTTCATGGTCATCATTAGACTTTTAATTCCTGATTTTCTTTCTTTACTGAATTCAAATTTCACCATCTGCCATCGCTGTATTTGAACCCGGGTCCCCGGAGCATTACCCAAGGTGTCTGGATTCCTAATCCAGTGACACTATCACTACGCCACTGCCTCCCCTGTGGCTGTACGAGCTGGAGCTGCTCGAGGAGGAAGAAACTACAGCTAGTGGTCTTGGCAGTGGCTAATTTCTTTGCCTCTGTATTTTTCCAGGGATCAACAGGGGCCTGTGCAGCATTTCTCAGTTGGCAACACGTCGCTGCACAAAGGAGGTGATCAGTCATGTTTGCTCAGGACAAAAATAATGAGACTCAAAGATTCACCAGCTTGGCAGCCATCTTAGGCTTCCCAAGAGTGCACGGGGTGTTACGACCCCTGGGCTACGGCACGGTCAATTCCAGCCCCACTTGGCCCCGAGTCACTACACAATTGAATTAACCAATAATTCTTCGGAAAATACCCAATATCTTTGGCCCTTGGCTCTCCAATAATTACTGTCACTGTCATGATATGCAAACATGCAGCTAATGAACACATAGATAGGACACGACCAATGAGCAGTCAGGACACTCAGGGGTGGTATCTCACTATAAAAGGGATGAGGCACTCACACCCCGCCTCTTTCCACAGACCAACATCTACGGAATGGGACAGGGTGTATCCTCAGCATCACACCCCAGCACGAGGCTTAGAGCAAGGCTGGTTCAGTTAGACTGAGTTAGTACATTTAGATTAGCAGTGAGTCGAACTCATTGAGAACTGTGCTAATAGTTCAATAAAACACATTGAATTCACTTCAAAGTCTGGAGCATCTTTTACTCAAAACTGCATCAAATGGCAGCTTGTGTTATTCCAAATTACACAACACGACATGATACCAGGAGTCTGTTCAATCTAGTTAGTTCAAGTCAGCAAGATCCGTGATGACCAGCGAATGTTTACCGGCACAAGGGAAAATATTCCGGCTCCTTACCAGCTCAGGACCTCCGGCAATCTCAGTGCCAACTGGCGGACATTCAAGCAGAAATTTCAGCTTTACGTCGAAGCATCAGACCGTCTGATGCACGGAAGATAGCTCCTCACCTCACCACCGCGGGTGATCACGCCTTGGAAATATTCAACTCCTTTCACTTCGCCGAAGACCAGGACAAGACGAAGTTTCAGACCATCCTGGACAAGTTTGACAGCCACTGTGAGGTGGACACCAACAAAATCTCCGAGCACTACATATTCAAGTAGCGATTGCAAGGTAAAGACGAATCCTTCACCTCATATTTAACTAACCTTAGACTGCTAGCGCAATCCTGCAACTTCGGTGATATCACTGACTCCATGAAATCAAAATCGCTTATTGTCACAAGTAGGCTTCAAACGAAGTTACTGTGAAAAGCCCCTAGTCGCCACATTCCGGCGCCTGTTCGGGGAGGCTGGTACGGGAATTGAACCGTGCTGCTGGCCTGCCTTGGTCTGCTTTAAAAGACAGCTCTTTAGCCCTGTGCTAAATCAAATCGTTTTTGGAGTTCACTCTGATCCTCTGAGAGAGCAGTAACTGAAGATCAAGCATATGACTCTGCCAGTCGCGATTGAAACATGTACAGTGCATGAGCACGCTGAAAATCACTATTCCCAGTACAAAACGGCAGAAAATGATAGACTAGCCTCTCACGAGGCGGAGAGTGTGCAGGCCATCTCCCGGATGCACTGCCTCAGCAATGACGAAAGCGGCCATTTTGCGCGGTCTTCCTGGGGCCCGACGCATGCGCGATGCGGACGGTTTAACAAAGCGGCCGAAACCCACACTGCGCAGGTGCAGATGTCTGAGAACCGCACTGCACATGTGCAACGACGCACGGAGCGTCAGGACGCCAACGTCATGACATGTTCGAACTGTGCCACCGCCCATTTAAAGAAACACTGCCCTGCAAGAGGCAGGCGCTGTTTTAACTGCGGGAAGCCAGGCCACTATGCAGCCCTGTGCAGATCTGCACCACCAGTCAGGAGCCAGCGCTCCCAATTCCTATGACGGCGCATCTGGAGTGTGCAACAAAGACGACAGGATTCTGATCCCGGCAGTGCAACGGATCCAGATGATGAATGCCTGGACAACACCTGCCGTGTGGGCATTATTACAACGTGTGAAAATGCCACACCAGACACATCGCAAGTCCAATCCACCCTAGGTGTGGATTCCGAGGACGAATGGTGAGCAGTGATGAAGGTCAACCACTGCTCCATCCAGTTCAAGCTGGTCACAGGTGCCTCTGCCAACCTTCTCTCACAGGCAGACTTCAGACGCATTAAGAAGCCCCCCACGGTCCTTCCAGCTGCCTGCAAGCTCCTGGATTACAACGGGAATGCCATCACAGCACTGGGATCCTGCCATCTGCACGTACCCAACCGACACACACAAGCACGGTTACGCTTTGAAATTGTTAAGCCGGACAGGGCATCCCTACTAGGTGCGCAGCACGCCTGCAAGCAGCTGAACCTCATTCAAACGGTTTACACCACGACATCCTCCCATGTGGATCTTCAGGCCGGCATCAACAACATCCTCGTCCAGTATCCAGATGTGTTCAACGGGATGGGCACGCTGCCGTATCGATACAAGATTCTGCTATGACCTGATGCCAAGCCAGTGGTCCACGCACCACGACGAGTCCCTGCTCCACTGAGAGAGCGCCTGAAGGCACAGCTCAAGGATCTTCAACAAAAAGACATCATATCCAAGGTCAACGAACCGACTGACTGGGTCAGCTCGATGATGTGCGTAAAGAAGCCTTCGGGGGACCTGCGCATCTGCATTGATCCCAAGGATCTCAAGAAGAATATCATGCGTGAACACTACCCCATCCCGAAGTGGGAGGAACTCACGAGTGAGATGGCACATGCGTGCTTCTTCACCAAATTGGATGCATCACAGGGATTTTGGCAAATCCAGCTGGAAGAGTCCGGCAAAGCCTTCCGCGTGTGCCATCTCACTCATTAGTTTCTCTGCACCTTCAACACGCCTTTTGGCAGATACTGCTACAATCGCATGCCATTTGGCATCATCTCGGCATCGGAGATATTCCATCAAATCATGGAGCAGATGATGGAAGGCATTGAAGGGGTTTGTGTGTACGTGGACGACATCATCATATGGTCCATGACCCCTGAAGAACATGTCCCGTCTCCAGCAGGTATTCCGCCGTGTACATGCCAATGGCCTAAAGTTAAACAGGTCCAAATGTTGTTTTGGCACATCGACGCACAAGTTCCTAGGCGACCAGATCTCACAGCATGGTGCGTGCCTGGACACAGACAAAATCAAGGCTATCGAGGCGATGAAAGTCCATGAGGACAAAAAGGCAGTGCTACGCTTCTTGGGTATGGTCAATTTTCTGGGCAAGTTCATTCCAAACATGGCCACACACACCACGGCCCTACGCAACTTGGTGAAAATGTCAACTGCCTTTGAGTGGAAGACGGCACACCAGACAGAGTGGCTGGAGCTGAAAGCCAAGCTCACCACTGCACCAGTCCTGGCATTCTTCCTATACCCAGACCGGGAGACAAAGATAGCCACAGATGCGAGTCAGGATGGCATCGGTGCGGTGTTGCTTCAATGAGATGACGCATCATCCTGGGCACCAGAAGCCTACGCATCAAGGGCGATGACATCCACTGAAACCAGATATGCACAGATTGAGAAGGAGTGCTTGGGTCTTCTAACCGGCACCCTCAAATTTCATGATTATGTCTACGGCCTGCCGACATTCACTGTCGAGACGGATCATAGGCCTCTGGTCCACATCATCCACAAGGACGCCTCGGTTGCAGAGAATCCTGCTTAAACTTATGAGGTATAACTTCAACTTGGTGTACACACCTGGCAAGGAGCTCATCGTCGTTGATGCATTGTCCAGCTCTGTCACCTGACCCAGTGAGCCGCTGGAGATCATCCAGCACATCGAATCGCAGGTGCAGCTGTGTGCTAGCACTCTCCCGGCGTCAGATGAGAAGGTAGTTCTCATCCGTGATGAGACAGCCAAAGACCCCCTCTTGCAGCGCGTCATCCACAACCTCACCAATGGCTGGCAAAAAGGGCAGTGCCCACGATTTTACAATGTGAAGGATGACCTGACAGTGATTGATGGTATCCTCCTCAAGCTGAACAGGATTGTCGTTCTGCTCAGTCTCCAGAGTTTGGTGCTGCGCCAGATTCATGAGGAACACCTGGGCGTCGAGAAGTGCAGACGCAGAGCCCGGCAAGCTGTCTACTGGGCATCAGCCAGGACATTATGAACATGGTCCTGAACTGTGCTACCTGTCAGCGGTTCCAGCCAGCGCAGAGCAAGGAGACGCTCCAACAGCATGACATAGTGACCTCTCCGAGGTCCAAGGTTGGCATCAACCTCTTTCATGCGAATAGTCTACTAATGTGGCAGGGGGTGGGAACCAGATTAGGAAGTTAGAGGTCAGTAAAGAGGCAGCGACTAAAGCCAGTAAGGTACTAGATAATAAACTCAATGTGACTAAGGGGAAGAGTGGACAGGGCAGAGATGATGAACGCAAAGGGACAGGTGGTCTGAGGTGTATTTGTTTCAATGCGAGAAGTGTAGCAGGTAAAGCAGATGAATTTAGGGCTTAGATTAGTATCTGGTAATATGATGTTGTTGGTATGACTGAGACTTGGTTGAGGGAAGGGCAAGACTGGCAACTAAATATCTCGGGGTATAGATGCTTCAGGAGGGATAGAGAGGGAGGTAAAAGGGGTGGAGGAGTTGGATTACTGATCAGAGATGATATCACAGCTGTGATTAAGGAGGGCACAATGGAGGATTCGAACTCTGAGGCAATATGGGTAGAGCTAAGAAATAGGAAAGGTGCAGTAACATTGTTGGGACTTTACTACAGGCCTCCCAAAAGGAGCTTGAAGTAGAGGTACAATATGTAGACAGATTATAGAAAAATGTAGGAGCAATAGGGTGGTCGTGATGGGAGATTGTAACTTCCCCAACATTGAATGGGACTCATGTAGTGTTGGAGGCGTAGACGGAGCAGAATTTGTAAGGAGCATCCAGGAGTTTTTTAGAGCAGTATGTAAATAGTCCAACTCGGGAAGGGGCCATACTGAACCTGGTATTGGGGAATGATTCCGGCCAGGTGGTTGAAGTTTCAGTCGGTGATTACTTTGGGAATAGCGATCACAATTCCGTAAGTTTTAGAATACTCATGGACAAAGACGAGTGTGGTCCTAAAGGAAGAGTGCTAAATTGGGGAAAGGCCAAGTATAACAAAATTCGGCAGGAGCTAGATGATGTGGATTGGGAGCAGCTGTTTCAGGGTTAATCTACATTTGAAATGTGGGAGTCTTTTAAGGAAAGGTTGATTAGAGTGCAGGACAGACATGTCCCTGTGAAAATGAGGGATAGAAATGGCAAGAATAGTGAACCATGGATGACGGGTGGAATTGTGAGACTAGCTAAGATGAAAAAGGAAGCATACATAAGATCTAGACGACTTAAATCTGATGAAGCTTTGGAGGAATATCGGGAAAGTAGGGCAAATCTCAAACGCGCAATAAAGAGGGCTAAAAGGGGTCATGAAATATCTTTGGCTAACAGGGTTAAGGAAAATCCCAAAGCCTTTTATTCGTATAGAAGGAGCAAGAGGGTAACTAGAGAAAGGATTGGCCCACTCAAAGACAAAAGAGGGAATTTATGCGTGGAGTCAGAGGAAATGGGTGAGATTCTTAATGAGTACTTTGCATTGGTATTCACCAAAGAGAGGGACATGACGGATGTTGAGGCTAGGGATGGATGTTTAAATACTCCAGGTCAAGTCGGCATAAGGAAGGGGGAAGTTTTGGGTATTCTAAAAGGCATGAAGGTGGACAAGTCCCCAGGTCCGGATTGGATCTATCCCAGGTTACTGAGGGAAGCGAGGGACGAAATAGCTGGGGCCTTAACAGACATCTTTGCAGCATCCTTGAGCATGGGTGAGGTCACGGAGGACTGGAGAATTGCTAATGTTGTCCCTTTGTTTAAGAAGGGTAGCAGGGATAATCCAGGGAATTATAGACCTGTGAGCTTGACGTCAGTGGTAGGCAAACTGTTGGAGAAGATACTGAGGGATAGTATCTTTTCACATTTGGAAGAAAATAGACCTATCAGTGATAGGCAGCATGGTTTTGTGCAGGGAAGGTCATGTCTTACAAACCTAATAGAATTCTTTGAGGAAGTGACAAAGTTAATTAATGAGGGAAGGTCTGTAGATGTCATATACATGGACTTTAGTAAGGCGTTTGATAAAGTTTCCCATGGCAGGTTGATGGAAAAAGTGAAGTTGTATGGGGTTCAGGGTGTACTAGCTAGATGGATAAAGAACTGGCTGGGCAACAGGAGACAGAGAGTAGTGGTGGAAGGGAGTGTCTCAAAATGGAGAAAGGTGACTAGTGGTGTTCCACAGGGATCCGTGCTCGGACCACTGTTGTTTGTGATATACATAAATGATCTGGATGAAGGTAAAGGTGGTCTGATTAGCAAGTTTGCAGATGATACTAAGATTGGTGGAGTTGCAGATAGCGAGCAGGACTGTCAGAGAACACAGCAAAATATAGATAGATTGAAGAGTTGGGCAGAGAAATGGCAGATGGAGTTCAATCCAGGCAAATGCAAGGTGGAAGATTTTGGAAGATCTAATTCAAGAGCGGACTATACGGTCAATGGAAGAGTCCTGGGGAAAATTGATGTTCAGAGAGATCTGGGAGTTCAGGTCCATTGTACCCTGAAGGTGGCAATGCAGGTCGATAGAGTGGTCAAGAAGGCATACAGCATGCTTGCCTTCATCAGACGGGGTATTGAGTACAAGAGTCGGCAGGTCATGTTACAGTTGTATCGGACTTTGGTTAGGCCACATTTGGAATGCTGCATGCAGTTCTGGTCGCCACATTACCAGAAGGATGTGGATGCTTTAGAGAGGGTGCAGAGGAGGTTCACCAGGATGTTGCCTGGTATGGAGGGTGCTGGCTATGAAGAAAGGTTGAGTAGACTAGGATTGTTTTCGTTGGAAACACGGAGGTTGAGGGGGGACCTGATTGAGGTCTACAAAATTATGAGAGGTATGGACAGGGTGGATAACAACAAGCTTTTTCCAAGAGTGGGGGTGTCAATTACAAGGGGGTCACAATTTCAAGGTGAGAGGGGGAATCTTTAAGGGAGATGTGCGTGGAATGTTTTTTACGCAGAGGGTGGTGGGTGCCTGGAACACTTTGCCAGCGGAGGTGGTAGAGGCGGGCATGATAGCTTCATTTAAGATACATCTAGACAGTTATATGAACAAGCGGGGAACAGAGGGAAGTAGATCCTTGGAAAATAGAAGACAGGTTTAGATAAAGGATCTGGATCGGCGCAGGCTGGGAGGGCCGAAGGGCCTGTTCCTGTGCTGTAATTTTCTTTGTTCTTTGTTCTTTGTATGTGTTGATCATCGACTACTTCTCGAATTACCCTGAGGTGCTGAAGCTCCCGGACCTCACCTCTCGGACCGTCATCAAAGCCTGTAAGGAGATGTTCTCAAGGCATGGCATCCCAATCACTGTCATGAGCGACAATAGCCCGTGCTTTACCAGTCCAGAATGGTCCACGTTTGCCAGGTCAATTTCCAGCATGTCACCTCCAGTCCGTACTATCCACAGTCCAATGGAAAAGTCGGGAAAGGGGTGCACATTGTGAAACAGCTCATCTGCAAGGCCGCGGACTCTGCTTCCGACATACACCTATTGTCCACTGGCAAGTCGCCGGCTCAACTCCTGATGAACAGGGACCTGCGGACGGCGCTTCCAGCCGTACACCTGCCCAACCTGGATCACCTCCCGGTGCTGCAGAAGATGCAGCAGCTCAGAGACCGTCAAAAGCTGGGCTATGATGTCCATGCCACCGATCTGGCCGTGCTATCCCCAGCAGACACTGTCAGGATCAAGATACCGGATGGTGGGTGGTCTGCCCCGGTTGTTGTTGTTCGACAGACCGCGCCCCGCTCTTACGTTGTACGTATGACTGATGGCTCCATCGTGCAAAGGAATCGATGGGCACTGCGCAAAGTTGCCTGCCCGCAACCACTTTCTCCTCCATTTCCATGTGTTGAATTGCCACCCCCTGATACCTCGCACCACGAGGGCACCAGTCAGGCTTCCATCCCGCCTGTCAAGGCGTCACCGTCCCATCCGCCACCTCTCTGGCGGTCGACCAGAATCAGACGCAAGCCTCAGAGACTGGACTTGTGAACATTTGTTTTGTTTGCTCTGTTCTGTTGTCCTCCGTCAGTCACGTTAGACAGACTCATTCACATGTAAATGCATTCACATATGCCAACAAAACATGAAAAAAAAGGGGAGATGTCATGATGTGCAAATATGCAGCTAATGAACACATAGAATAGGACACAACCAATGAGCAGTCAGGACACTCGGGGTGGTATCTCACTATAAAGAGATGAGGCACTCACACCCCGCCTCTTTCCACAGACCAACACCTACAGAGTGAGACAGGGTGTATCCTCAGGATCACACCCCAGCACGTGGCTTAGAGCAAGGCTGGTTCAGTTAGACTGAGTTACTACATTTCGATTAGCAGAGAGTCGAACTCATTGAAAACTGTGCTAATAGTTCAATAAAACACATTGAACTCACTTCAAAGGCTGGAGCATCTTTTACTTAAAACTGCATCAAGTGGCAGCTTGTGTTATTCCAAATTACATAACATGACAGTCACCAGGTTTGTTTAAACACAATTACATTTTATAACAAGAACTACAATGAAATATGCAGCAAATACAACTGGTTAACTATCAACTAATTGTTAATCTCCTACTTTAACTTGCCCCACGCTCTACACACACACACACACACACACACACACAGAGGGGAGGAGAGGGGTGAAAATCATAAGTAAGAGGAAAAGGAGTCTTTGTTTCAGATGGTTGTCTTTCAACAGACCTTCCTTCAATGTAAGCTTTCAGATACAGGTCTCTGTTTGCAGCCTGTAATGGGTTCACTGTAGATGAGGAGGTGATGGTGCAGTGGTATTGTCACTGGACGAATAAACCAGAGACCCAGAGTAATGCTCTGGAGATCCTGGTTCAAATCCAGCTACGGCAGATGGTGAAATCTGAATTCAATAAAAATTTGGAATTAAAAGTCTAATGATGACCATGAAACCATTGTCGATTGTCATAAAAACCATCTGGTTCACTAATGTCCTTTAGGGAAGGAAATCTGCCATCCTTACCTGGCCTGGCCTCCATGTGAGTCCAGATCCACAGCAATGTGGATGACCTTTAACTGCCCCCTCAAGGGCAATTAGGGATGGGCAATAAATGCTTGCACAGTCTGCAACATCCCATGAATGAATTAAAAAAAAATTAAATCAGGTTCTCTGTGGGTTCAGAAATACATCAACTTACAGCCTTTCTGGAGAGAGAGAAAGAGAAAGAGAGAGAGAGAGAGAGAGAACAGGGCAGGGATTCTCCCCTACCCGGCGGGGCGGGGGGTCCCGGCGGGGTGGAGTGGCGGGAATCACTCCGGCATCGGGCCGCTGCAAAGGTGCGGATTTCTCTGCACCTTTAGGGGCCAAGCCCTCACCTTGAGGGGCTAGGCCCGCGCCGGAGTGGCTGGCGCGCCGCCGGCTGGCGGGAAATTCCTTTGGCGCCATGCCAGCCGGGGCCGAAGAGACTCCGCCGGCCGGCAGAAGTCCGTGCATGCGCGGGAGCGTCAGCGGCTGTTGACGTCATCCCTGTGCATGCGCGGGGCGGGTCACTTCCGCATCGGCCATCGCAGAGACTATGGCCGAGGCGGAAGGAAAAGAGTGTCCCCACGGCACAGGCCCGTCCACGGATCGGTGGGCCCCAATCACGGGCCAGGCCACCATGGGGGCACCCCCCAGGGCCAGATCGCCTCGCATCCCCCCCCACCCAGGACCCCGGAGCCCGCCCACGCCGCCAGTCCCTCCGGTAAGGTAGGTGGTTTGATTCACGCCGGCGGGAATGGCATGACAGCAGCGGGACTGCGGCCCATCGCGGGCCGGAGCATCGCCGGGGGGGGGCCCCACCGACCAGCGCGGCCCGATTCCCGCCCCCGCCCAATTTTCGGTGCCGGAGAATTTGGCAGCCGACAGGGGCGGGATTTACGCCGCCCCCCAGCGATTCTCCGACCCGGCGGGGGTTCGGAGAATCCCGCCCCTGGTCCTTGTTCCTGTGTGTCCAGGTCCCAAAAGACCCAATCACCACCTGTCACTGGGCAGAATACGGCCTTTTGGCCAGCCAAACAATCGAACTGAGACCTGCCCCATCTCTCGGATGCTGAAAAGTCTGAGTATTGCTGTCCAAAGCTAGCTCCACCATATAATATGTTGCAACTTGTTGAATTCCACCTTCTCTCTGCTGCTTGACTTAAAAATACATGTCCAATAAGCATACATGGATCAAAAATGATAAGAGCAAAAATAAACAAAGGGGAAATAAGGGAATAAGCAGGAAGGACCCTTACTAATGCAACAGACTGCATCCATTGGATATACAGGCTCCCTGGCAACAGGACCTAGTGTTTATAAACTGCAAGATCTACCACTGCATCAACGAGCAATGAGGGCACGACTTAGCGACCACGTTGCACACGGCACGGAACTGGGCACACCAGTTAAATCACGGGAGAAGCCAATTTGGAATCTGCTCCAGGCGCGAACCCATTCACGATCTAACTGCCCCACTCCTGTTGACGGTACAGGATCCTGCCCAGGCGAGACATCAATTGACACCAATTAATGGCAATCTGCAACTCATTAACGAGATGTAAGTGCAATCTAACAGCCTCCCGGGAACTAACTGGCTCCCCAGCGAGAGATCATTTTGGCGCCGTTTAGGACTACTCCACACAAATGTGACCAGGGTGGTCAAGGTGGCACTCTGGCTCTCCCGCTGGTACCCAGGCACGTTGGCACAAACACACTGGCACTGCCAAGCTGGCAGGGACTTCCAGGATGGCAGTGCCATGGTGTCCAGATTCCAGGGTGACTCTGCCAAGGGCCGGGGCCTGGGGGAGGCAATGCCCATGAAAGGAAGGACCTGCTAATACACTCACCCTGTCAACATAAAATCCAACGAAGGGCGACAAAGATGTGAGATGATGCTTTCAACACCATCTAATGATGCAAACACTGCCACGACTGAGATGCAGACCGGTCTAGGTATCTGATCTTAAAGTGCATGTCTTGGGTTCAGAGACTAACACTGCGGAAACCCAAATGCCACGAGAGTATCATTACTGAAGAGCTGCCCTCAGCCACTGCTGTCTCTTGAGAAACAACAGTTCAAAATTTCAATTTATATATTTCTAATAAAGGTTCAAACACATCTCCCTAACAACACACAAATGTGCAGACTAGTTGCACTAAGATTGACATCACATGAATGTTAATCTTACAATGGGACACTCTGACTGAGAGTGAGGGAGGCTGAACCTTGAGATTTCGACGTGCAGGATCAAAATGTCTTTAATTGACCAGAACATTCAAACACTCATCTCAATTCAACAACTACAATTTATTTTAAGTGATAGCACATCGGTGAACCAGTGGTGATATCAACATTTCTTAACTTTCCTACCCTTACCACTACACCTTGGTGGGAGCCCCCATGTCCACAGCAGGGTTGCTACAGCCCGCTGGGCAGAAGCATGGTCAGCAACTTGCGCTGCTGGAGTCGGCGCGGGTACAGGCAGAGGGGACTCTGAGCAGCTACATACCCTTGGAGTGTCCCGAGTGGAGGCCGCTGGGGTGCCCGACTGACACATAACCTCCCTGGGGGTGCCAGAGGGGCCCGTCCTGAATCCTGCAAGAAATGGAGCACATGGAGGGAGGTCAAGGTGCCTCGTTCCTAGAGGCCTAGATCCTGTTGGTGCCCACCGGAGTGTGTGAGCATGGAATGCAGGGCCGGGTGCAAATTCCGCAGGACCTGCTGGAACAATGTCTCCATGATGGTCACCAGCTTCCCATGCTAGTTGCATGCTTGGAGCCATGACATCAGCCAGAACACAGATGGAGACCTTCATTGTTTGCTCTAGCCTGCTGAGTGATTGTTGAAGTTCTGCCAAATGTTCTGCCGAATGCCATTGCATCTCAACCAGTGAGCTGGCAGTTGCTTCCAGAGGCTCATCATCTGACTGGGACTGAGTGAGTGGAAGGTCTCCAGCAGCCCGCCGAGTGCAGGATACCTGGGCTTGATCCTGCCTCCGACTGCTGCAGACGCATGTCTGTGAGATGTTCTCCAGTAATTGGGACAAGGCCAATCTGGAGCTCCACCCATTGAGGTGTGTGTCTCTGTGCTGGTGGAGGGTGCAGGTGAGCGCTGTAACAGTCCTTCGTAGGCCCCCTCATCTTCAGACGTACTCCAGGGGCCTGGAGTGCTGCATAGCTGTGCGATGGCTGTGATCTGCTCGGGCCTGCAAGGAATTAACAATGGTTTTAGTGGATGAGCAGAAGCTATTTTGGAGCACATTTAACTCACTTTGATTATCGAGTTTTATGAAGTGATGAAGCTGTGACGCGTATTCGGTAATTGGCAGAGGTCAATCTCCGTGTCACCACCAGACCGATTCTTTCCTCCCCAGCAAGGCCAGCTGCAGCCTTCTCTAACTCCTTGAGGACAATGATCTCTGCTGTCCCTCCTCCAGTCTGGGCTCACTCTTGCTTGCTGTGTGCCAGCTTGGCCTGTTCGAAGACGGAAGAATGGCGTATGATCAGAGAGATGGAGCAGAGTTTGGGGGAAATGCATGCCCCTGAGTGTATGGTGAATCCTCCCCAGGAGGCACGGTGGATGGAGAGTGTATAACATGACCGATTTTCATGTGAAACTGCCTGTGAGACAATGAGTGTTGACATATGTCCCCCGCTAATGGATGTGTGAGATTCGTGAAGAGAGTACCCATTTGAGTACATGATACCATGATGAGAATGTGATAGTGGAGGGAGCTGAGAGAGGTCTTACCCTGGTGGAGAATGAGATTATTCATCCGTTTCCTGCCTGTGTATTGTTTCTGGTGCAGTTGCCAGCCACGCTGACCTCCTGGGCAATAGCCTGCCATCCTGGAGAGGTGAGGTTGGTGTGCTTCTGCTAGCCATTCATGGGGTAGAGGACATGCCTCTGCACCCAGCCTCCTCAAATCAAGGCCTCGAGGGCATGGTGATTTAAAGGGAGTGCAGACTTCTTCTTGAGGCTGCTAGCCTTTTTGCCTGTGGGTTGCTGACATCCTGCACGGACCCATGAAGTCGAATGGGCTGGAGAGTGATAAGAGTATGTTGCACTGGTGTTTAAAATGGTGGCCCAAACTTTGAACCTGCCAGCTGACAGTGAGCAGCGGATGATTCAACCCCTGACCCACCAGGTGATTCGGGGAGAAGCTTGCTTGTACATAAAGTGCTGAATCAGGTGCGACTTCATGCCATTCCAGCCAGTGGGAATGGCACTAGCAGTACAGCCCATACTGCACTTAGAAACAAAAAAGGAGAATTTCATCCAGTGTGTCTGCCCCAGCCTGCTATGTACAAAGGCAGCTATTTGTGACTCTTAATATCCTAGACTGTTACCTGCTCCCAAACACAATGGGTTTCAAACAGTTTCACGTTATCACATTACCCAGACTTGAGATGCCTGAATTCCTTCAATTAATAAACTGTTGGATTTTATCTTTGGTTTTCTGTTTGACCTTCAAAGAGAACTGTAATTCCAGACAACAGCCTGTGCTGCCTACCATCTTACCATGGAACAGGTAGCAGCAGAAAGTGCCCTGTCCAGGGACAATTGCCTGACCCTCATCAGCCCTGTGAACATTGGACATTGGAACTGGTGCTTTCAAGACTAATTAAACTCTAGCTGCCTTCTCCTCTCATGGAAATCTCACTTCTGGAGAGACAGATCGGCCTGCGACAGTCAACCAACCTGACACTGGAAGAAACACTCCATTAGGCATTTGATTCTGGACTCACTTCACACCATAACTTTTATTTAATTGTGGACTTGTCCTGTACCCCTTTCTTTCCCATATCGCTCTTTTGTTGTGAGTGCAAAAACGGACGGACATTGCAAAATCCCGTATTGTGTATGTGTGAAATAAACCAAATCCTTTCATTTTATCTTATCTCAAGTTTGCGGTAAAAGTTACTCAGAGAGGATTGGAACACTCCAAGAGTAAGGATTGGGGCAAATACACCACCACTCATAAAAGGGGAAATCAAAAATGAAATAAAAAAACACCTTTCTGTTTACAGATGGGTAGTGAGAGGAGAAATGTCGGTAGCCATTGCCTTTTAAATCTCTTCCATTCAAATGGTGAGGAGCAGTCACTTTGCCCCTGGAAAACTCATTTGCATTTTAAAGTAATTTCTCAGACTCTGGGACAGACAGGCTCTGTCTGTGCAGAAACTACACACAGAAGCTACCTGACCTCCCACCATCCATTTTGAGAAAGCAAGTTCCCTTCTTTATTCTAAATGAGTGTCCACTGCCCAGTTACCTTTACAGTCATGATGTGGCCATCACATACCATCTCAGCGTAAAGCACCCATCTGAGGGACCAGGTGTCACCCCCAGATGGTGGAACTTAGAGTAAGCTTCAGAGATGACCAGTGCCTGTTAGTGACGAATCCAACAGACAGACCTGCGGTTTTGATCTCCGTGGATGACATTTATTTTTATTTTCCCCCCCTAAATTTTAGAATACCCAATTCATTTTTTTTCCAATTAAGGGGCAATTTTAGCATTGCCAATCCACCTACCCTGCACCTCTTTGGGTTGTGGGGGCGAAACCCACGCAAACACGGGGAGAAAGTGCAAACTCCACACAGTCAGTGACCCAGAGCCGGGATCGAACCTTGGACCTCGGCGCCGTGAGGCAGCAATGCTAACCACTGCGCCGCAGTGCTGCCCGTGGATGACATTTATTACAATCCTGGATCCAGATTCCTACAGTGCCAAGGATAATGGACAGAAATCCCAAAAGTTTATTTTAATTTGTAAGACTGAGGAAAGGATACCTCGCCCCTGGATTGATTATACGAAAAACAGGGACGTGGTATATTAAACCCAACTTTATTACGAACACAGTATTGAAATATATTTAACATTACACCAGAAAATAGCTTACAACTACCCCTTAAACAACGCTAATCAATTCAGTGACACAGTAACCCTTAACTGCTATCTTTATTCCCACTCAAACAACAAAACCATATCAGCACTCAATCCACTGTGAAATACAGTTAGCAGACCCAGGCATACTTGATTGAGAGATATTCTTTGAGACTGTTTTATGAGATAGACCTGAATCCTGTCAGGAAAATGCAGGATCTCGAGCCGAAGTCTTCAGAAATTGTCTTCCATTTGATTTGATTTCCATTTCCCAACTCCCAACTGAACAATTTCTGCCAAAATGCATGGTATTCTCGCTCCTCCCATTAATTACATCATCTTACCAAGCTAAAACACAATGTACCTAATTAACTACTTCACTCAATCCAAACATAAACAATTAGCACAAGATTTTATGATGTTTTAATTGTACCTTTGGCTCCCAAAAATCATACGTGCCTTTTAAACCAGGTTTTTAAAACACTACTGCAGCAATCATACACACACTAACCCAGGCTTTTAACTCTCACTACACCAAATGTATATATAATCTGAAATTCCTAAATTGATCACACATTATATCGCATCAGATGTGGAAAGATCGCTATAAATTACTATAAAAGGGGCAGCTTTGCCTGGAAAAAAGAAGGTTCAGAGGTGACATGATTGCTGTTTTTTGGGATTCTAAAGGAGATAGGTAAAGGTGCCATAGATCCACATGACCATAGGCTGCTTTCCCCTTCGAGGGGTAAGAGCTGACTGGTGGTGATTTAACCTGAGGATCACCCACCTCAGGCGAGGGGCAAGGTTGAGAAGGCAGGGCCTTCATGAATAACCTCAGCCAGTACAGGATTTGAACCTGTGCTGTTGGCCTCGCTCTGCATCACAAACCAGCTGTCCAGCCAACTGAGCAAAACCGGCCCCTTGATAGATTGTGATAGGTAACGTAGGCCATGACAGGGTCTTTTGTTGCATCCAGATTAGTAGAACCAGAGGACACAGCCCGCTCTTCAAGGAAGAAACAGTTAAGATTTGTCAGGTTCACGAGCTATCGGCACAGCATTCTAAAATGATTCTCAGTAATCATAGAGTTTACAGTGCAGAAGGAGGCCATTCGGCCCATCGAGTCTGCACTGGTGCTTGGAAAGAGCACCCCACCCAAGCCCATACCTCCACATCATCCCCGCAACCCAGCAACCCCATCCAACCCTTTTGGACACGATGGGCAATTTAGCATGGCCAATCCACCTAACCTGCACGTCTTTGGACTGTGGGAGGAAACCGGAGCACCGGTGCAGACTCCACACAGACAGTGACCCAAGCTGGGAGTCGAACCTGGGACCCTGGCGCTGTGAAGCGACTGTGCTAACCACTATGCTACCGTGTCGCCCCATGGCAGCGTCTTTTTGGGGGAAAGCACTCCGGTTGCCGCCCTTTTTCCAAAAAGGCGGGAAGATTTTTTAAAAAGGCAAGAAAGTACCTGCAGCTCCTCACACACCAACAAACAGGTTAAAGATCAGGATGAAGTATATCTGTGTAAAAAATGTGGTCAAAGGCATAAATCAAGGCAGTGTCCAGCGTTTGGCAAGTTTTGTTCCAGATGCAAAGAAATAAATTACTTTGCTCAGAATTGTTACTCTAAGCTCAACCCCAGATCAGTCAGTGCAGTGGAAGACACAGTCTCCAGAGATGAAACATCATTGTTTGTTGGAATAATAACAGAGATGAATAATTTTTTGGAGACAACAAAAAAATTCTCCAGCACTTAAAAAATGCAAACTGATACTCCATTTAAAATAAATGCGTTTGATGAGGAAAAATAGCAGCTACCACTTGAAGTGAACGACACAGTGTCCAATTGAAGTTAGACACTGGTGCCAAAGCCAATTTAATCAGCATGACTGATTTAAAAAATCCAAAAATTCAAAGCTAATTAGAAGAAATCACAAATGACCTCTGAGAGATTATAACAGTTCAAGCATTAAATGTTACAGTGCGTGTGACCGGAGTGTGGTGGTTAAGAACACAGTTTATTCCATCCCATTCTGTATTGTATCTGAGGGCTTGGATTCATCATTATTATGTGATCAGTCCTGTGAAGAATTAGGTCAAGTGCAGTTGGTATATAGCATTCACAAATTCCAATGATTCTGGGAACATTATCAACAAATTCAGCGATGTGTCCACTGATTTTAGTGCACTAACATTCGCCAACGAGATACAATTTAAAGAAGATGCATTATCAAGAGTGTTGATACAAAATATTCGCAGTGAAATTGCTGAAGATATAGATCTGCAAGTCAATCTTATTTCCACACTACTACCAGTATCAGATATGAAACTGGATGAGATCCAAGAAGAGACCAGGAAGGATCAAACTCTTCAAGAGGTGATGAGGAACATCAATTCACATTGGCCCAGAGGGCAATGTATGGAGTTCTACAATATAAGATCTGACTTCAATATCATTAATGATGTGGTACTTCGTTTGAACATTATAGTCATACTGCAATGTCTTCGCAAGGATGTACTAAAGAGGATACACGAAGGACATCTTGGGATTGAAAAATGTAAATGGAGAGCTTGTGATCCTGTTTACAGCCCAGGTATAAACCAGGATGTTGACAGGATAGTCAGTTGGGGTGACACATGCCAGATGCATCGTTGCAAGCAAACAAGAGAAACTATGCAAATATCTGATTTACCTACGGCACCATGGCAGAAAGTAGCTATGGATCTCTTTAACCTGTGAGGGAAAGATTATTTAATTATCATAAGACTATTTTTCAAACAATCCTGAAATAGCCCTACTGTCAAGTGTAATGGCAAGCAGTGTAATACTACATACCAAGCCACTTTTTGCTGGACACGGAATTCCTGAAGTCATCGTGAGTGACACTATTTGACACTGCAAAGAACAAAGAACAAAGAAAAGTACAGCACAGGAACAGGCCCTTCAGCCCCCCAAGCCTGCGCCGACCATGCTGCCCGTCTAAACTAAAATCTTCTACACTTCCGGGGTCCGTAGCCCTCTATTCCCATCCTATTCATGTATTTGTGAAGATGCCCCTTGAATTTCTGCAGCTGACTTTGATTCTGATGTAGATTCGTCACCCATCACGTTGTTGTGAATCTTCTCTGGAGTGCGCGACGATTTCTTCGGAAAACCAACCCTTCCTCTGCCTGTACATTGTAGGAACGAGGTGCTACTTGTTCAAGTGCAATGGCTTTTCTTGACCAAGTGCCTGAATCTTCTACTCTCACAATATCATCACTACTCAGAGATGGTAAAGTTCTAGACACTCTATCATAGAACTGCTTTTGTTTTGCTTTAATGTTTTGCATTTCCTGCAGTAGCACTGCATTCTCCTCCTTCTTTTCCAAGTATGGAAGTGTGGTATGCAACCTTCTATTCATGAGTAACTCTGTTGGCGATCTACTATGTGACAATGGTGATGCTCTGTAACTCAATTGTGCGAGATGTGGATAATCAGATTGGCTGTCCATTTCCTTCTTCAACAATTGTTTGACAATATGTACACCTTTTTTGGCTTTTCAATTGGCTTGTGGGGACAATGGACTTTACGTGACGTGATTGAAATCATACGTGACTGCGAAGCATTACCACACTTTACAGCTAAAACAAGGACCGTTGTCACCAGTTCCTGAGCATGAGAATGTCAGGGAGAACATTGAATCTACAAGTTCTGAGCAGCAAGGTCAAACTTTGAGAAGATCAACCAGAGTCAGAAGAAAACCTGATCAACTCAAATTGTCGATTTGGACTATTTGTGCATACTATGCTTGCGGTTCTTGTATGTATATATATACATATATATTTGTTAAACTAGTTTTAAACATTTTAAAGAAAAAAATAATACTGTTATAGTCGCAGGCTAAATCCAACGGCACGGTAGCACAATGATTAGCACTGTTGCTTCACAGTGTCAGGGTCCCAGGTTCGATTCCCGGCTTGGGTCACTGTCTGCACGTTCTCCCTGTGTCTGCATGGGTTTCCTCCGGGCCCTCCGGTTTCCTCCCACAATCCAAAGATGTGCTGTTAGGTGAATCTGACATTCGGAATTTTCCCTCTGTGTACCCGAACAGGCGCCGGGATGTGGTGACTAGGGGCTTTTCACAGTAACTTCATTGCAGTGTTAATGTAAGCCTACTTGTAACAAGAAAGATTATTGTTGATATAATGATATCACATGTAATATACTGATGATAATGTATTCATTTATTCCTTCAAAGGAGAGGGGATGTGGTGATATCATGGTTGTGTTGTAATTCACCGACTGACCACTAGGAGTCTCATTCATATATAAGTGAATGTTAGAGTAAGGTGACCTCAGACTGACTAGGAAGTTGGAAGGGAGAGATGTTTGTGCATGCTCACATTGTTATTCATCTGTTTTTTTGTACATATATGACCCACAGTTAATGTTAATAAATTATTGATAGCTTTAGCTACAAGTCTTCTTGGAATATAAATCAAGCCATCCAACAAGAACATTAAATAAGTCCCCCCCTCCTTGTCCCTGCCTCTGTTTCTTCTGGTCTCCTCCCCCTATTTCCCTCCCTCCCATTCTGTCTGTTCCCTGTGGTCCCGTTGGTTCCTGTGCAGGACACCCACCCCCCCCCCCCCCCCCCCGCCCCCACCTCTCCCCAGTCCCACTGCTCTATTGAACAAGTTTTGGAACAAAATCGTGAATGGCCTCCACATTTTGTGGAAGCCCTCCTCTGACCCTTGGATAGTGCACTTAATCTTCTCCAGGTGGAGAAATTCCAACAAGTCGGCCAGCCATTCTGCAGCTGTGGGTGGTGCTGCTGATCGGCAACCGAGCGGGATTCTCCGGTGGGCGATTCGGGAAGCAAATGAAAGGGCGTCGGTCCTCTTCCCCATATGTAGTTCTGGCTGGTCCGAAACCCCGAAGACTGCCACTCTTGGGCACAGCTCCACCCTCAACCCCACAAGCTTGGAAGAAGGCTTCCAGAACCCTATAAATGGTTGGTGGGCTTCGCTGGCACCGCTCACATTTGTCCTCCACCTCCGGGAAGAACCTGCCTATTCGGGTTCTTGTCAGGTGTGCTCTGTGCACCACTTTTAGCTGCATTAGGCTTAGCCTTGCAGAGGAGGTGGTGGAGTAGGCCCAGTTCAGTGCTTCCAGAGTGCAGTCCAGAGTCGCCACCCTTTTTCCATCCCAGCTCTTCCTACCATTTTTCCCTTGATTCGTCCTGTGGGGAGCATGTCCTTTCTTAAAGTCGTCCGTACAAGTCCCCACAGTTCCCCTTCCCAGACTGTCCATGTCCAGTAACTCCTCCAACATTGTGTTTCTCGGGGTCCTTGGGTACGTTGTCGCCTCCTTGTGGAGAAAGGTTTTGACCTGCAGATGTTGGAGTTTGTTCCCATTCAGTAGTTCCAGGCTCTCCATCAGCTCCGCTAGCCTGTCCCCTGTGTAAAAAGTCCCTAACCGTCCGCGTCCCCCCCCGTCCTGTCTCCACCTCTTAAAGGTGGCGTCTAGCATGGCTGCTGGAAACCTGCGGTTGTTGCAGCTGGTGGCCATGGTGAACACCTTGGTCAGACCAAAGTGCTGCCTCATCTGGTTCCAGGTTCTCGGGTTGCTACCAGCACTGGGCTTGTTGAATGTTTTGTTGGTGGGGATGGGAGCACTGTCGTTGCAGGGTCGTCCTTGTGCAGGAGTACTCCTCCATCCTCACCCATTCTGTGTTTGGTTCCTTCATCCACCTCTTCACTCTTTCGGCAGTGGCTGCCCAGTGGTAATATTTATTGCAAGTTCAGAAGGTCCAGGCCTCCCATGCTTCTTCTCCTTGGTAATATTGTTTTGGGAATTCTTGGATTCTTCCTCCCGCCCACACAAGCACCATAATCATTTTGTCTATTGCGTGGAAAAAGGCCTTGGGGATGTAGATCGGTAGGGATCTGAACAGGAAGAGGAATCTGGGCAATACTTTCATCTTGATGATCTGCACCCTCCCCACCAGGGAAAGCAGGAGTGCATCCCATCTCTGTAGTTCCTTTATTCCTTCCTCTGTCAGACTGGTCAGTTTCCATTTGTGGATCCGTGTCCAGTCGTGGGCTATCTGGATCCCCAGGTAGCAGAATTTGCTTCGGGCTAGTTTAAACAGTAGATTCCCGAGCTCTGCCCTTCCCCTCTCAGATTCACCGGAAGTATTTCGCTTTTGCCCAGGTTGTGTTTCTAGCCCGACAAGGCTCCAAACTCTCCCAGGAGCTTCATGATTTCTTTCATGCCGCTTTGCGGGTCCCAGATCTAGAGGAGCAGATCATCTGCATCGATGGAGACTCTGGGCTTTCTGCCTCCTCTTCGGATTCCCTTGCAGCCTCCCGCCTCTCATAGGGAGATCGCCAGCGGCTCAATTGCCAGGGCGAACAGGAGCAGGAACTGCGGGCACCCCTGCCTTGTGCCTCTGTGCAGCTGGAAGTATTCAGATCTGGTGGTGTTGGTCCGAACGCTCACCTTAGGGACTTTGTACAGTGGTTAAAGTGTCCCCAGCCCAAACTGCTCTATTACCTCAGTGAGATAATTCCACTCAACTTTGCCGAAGGTCTTATCTGCGTCCAGGGAGACGATCACCTCTGGTATTCTCTCCCCGGATGGGGTCATTATTACATTCAGCAGCTGTCTGATGTTCGCAGTTAGCTGTCTACCCTTGACAAAGCCCATCTTTTGCGACCACCCCTGATGTGAAGTTCCTCCAGTCTCTTGGCCGTGATGTTTGTGAGTATTTTCACGTCCACATTGAGCAGCGAAATGGGCCTGTATGATCCACACACCGTTGGGTCTTTCTTGGGTATCAGCGATATGGTGGCTGTGTTAGCATTGGAGGCAGGGTGCTCATCGCTAGTGAGTCTGCGAACATCTCCCGTAGGTGCGGGTCGAGTGTCGGGGGGCTCGGAGGTGTACAGTCCCCGGTAGAAGGCTTCGAACGCTTCATTGACCTTTTTTAGGTTCATCTACCAGACTGCCTCTGCTGTCCTTTACCTGTGCTATTTCCCTCGTGGCTGCCTGATTTCTTAGCTGGTGAGCCAGCAGGTGGCTGGCTTTGTCTCCATGCTTATAAAAGGTCCCCAGTGTTTGACAGAGTTGGTACACTGCTTTCCTGATGGACAGCAGGTTCACGTCCATTTGTAGCTTTTTCCTCTCCGACAGAAGCACTATGGTTGGGGCCTCGAAGTACTGACCTCCTGGATGTAGTCGATCAGTTGCTGCCTAGCTGACCTCTCTTCCCTGTCTCTACGAGCCTTGTAGGCAATAATTTCTCCCCTAATCACCACCTTCAGTGACTCCAGAAAGTAGCAGGTTAGACTTCCCCGTTCCGATTGTTCGTAACATACGCACCCATGGCCTGTGCTGTTTTCTGGTAGAGGATCTTGTCGGCCAAGGGGGTCATGTCCAACCTAAATGTGGGGCACTGGGCACGGCCCGTCTCCAACCTCACATCCATGTAATGTGACGTGTGGTCAGAGAGACGGGGGCACGGTGGCACAGTGGTTAGCACTGCTGCCTCACAGCGCCAGGGACCTGGGTTTGATACCGACCTCGGGTGACTGTGTGGAGTTTGCACATTCTCTCCATGTCTGCGTGTATTTCCTCTGGGTGCTCCGGTTTCCTCCCACAGTCCAATGATGTGCAGGTTAGGTAGATTGGCATGGCTAAATTGCCCCTAAGTGTCCAAAGGTTAGGTATGGTTACAGGAATAGGGCGGGGATTGGGTCTATGTAGGGTGATCTTTCAAATGGTCGGTGTGGCCTCGGTGGGCCGAATGGCCTCATTCTACACTGCAGGGATTCTGTGATTACTGTCGCAGAGTATTTCGCTCTGACTAGTTATGGCAGCACCTATTTCCCCATTACAAAGAAGTCGATGCGGGTGTAGACCTTGGCTACTGGTGAGAAGAACGAGAATTCCTTCTCACCTGGGTGCATGAACTGCTACAGGTCCATTGCCCCATCTGCTCCATAAACGTTCCCAGTTCCTTAGCCATGCCTGCCGTTTTCCCATTCTAGGGTTTGATCTGTCCGTCAGTGGGTCCTGTACACAGTTAAAGTCCCGTCATCGTCCCCCCCGTGATCTGTCGGGGATTTCCGCCATGGTCTTCTTTATAAATTCTGTGTTGCCCCAGTTGGGCGGGTACATGTTCATCAGGACTACCGGTGCCCCATCTAGGACACCGCTGACCATGATGTACCATTCCCTGGGTCAATGGCCGTCTTTGTCGCTGTGAACGCCGTCCTCTTGCTTATCAAAATAGCTACCCCCCTAGCCATCGTCCCATAGTAGGAATAGTAATTCTGACCCACCCAGTCCTTCCTTACCCACACTCGGTCCTTCTCCCTCAGGTGTGTCTCTTGGAGGAAGATTATGACGGCTTTCAAACTTCTCAGATGGGTGAAGATTCTGGATCTTTTCATTGGGTCATTGAGTCCCCTAATGTTCCAGGTAACTATCCTGGTGGGGGGTTTCTGCCCCCCCCCCTGTGGGATCAACCATACTTACCTGGTGGATGCGCCCCTGCACTCTGGGGTTTCCCGTTGTTAGGGGACCATCCAAGATGGCTATGATTACGATACTCACCACAAGGCCGTGCCCCTATCCTCCGGGGTTTCCCTTTGTCCACGGACTACGCACCATGGCCGCCAACTGTGTGTACGGTATATGGGTGAGCCCCTGGACTCCAGGGTTTCCCTTTGTTTAGGGACCCTCCAAAGTGGCTGCTTAGGGTGCCATCTTGTTCCACCTTTCCAAAATTGACCTGCTGAAGCCAGTCTAGTGCCCTTCCCCTACTTATCACTGTGTTTCCCCATGGTCTCGATTCCCTTCCTATCCCCCTCCCTGCCCTCCCCCCCGAGCCTATCTGCCCCCTACCTTCCCCCCCCATTCGTGCCACCCCCTCCGCCAGATGCTCTCTTCTCGTTGGCCCCCCTTTTTCTCATGCTTCCTGGCGCTAGCTTTCCCGCTAGTGTGGTGATTCCCCCTCCCGTGGTCGATCTGACCCTCTCCTAAACCTGCTCTGTTGGTATCCTCTCTGTCTGCTTTCTCACCCCCACCTGCATTCTGCTGCCCTCGCCCCTTCCTTCCTATGAGCTTGTTCCCTTATAGCGAGGCAGTGCGGTCCCATGCAAAATTGTCCATTTCAATCTTTTTCTCTGTGTCCTCCTCTCTGCCTCTTTTGTCGTCTGTCTAGACCGTTCGTACTGACAAACTGGTCCACCTTGGCTGGCGTAGTAAAATAATGCTCTCTGTTCTGGTACGTCACCCAGAGCCTGGCTGGGACTAACATCCCGAATCGAACATTGTTTTTGTACAGGGTCGACGTCGCATGGTTGAATTCGACCCTGTGCTTCGCCAGGTTCACCCCAATGTCTTGGTATACCCTTATCTTGTGTCCCACCCAGCTGCTTGATGTTGTCTGTCGAGCCCAGCGCAGGATCCTCTCCCGATCCTGGTGTTTGTGCAACTTGGCTATTATTGCCCTTGGCTGCTCCCCGGCATTGGGCTTTGGTCAGAGTAACCTGTGGGCCCTACCAATTTCCGGCGACTTGAGGAAGCTGTCCTTTCCAACCAGGTTGCCCAGCATCTGGGCTATGTGGTCAGTTGGGTCTCTGCCCTCAATTCCTCTGGCAGGCCCACTATTCGGATATTTGGTCACCTGGATGGTTCTCCTGGTCCTTGACCTTCCCTTTTCAGGCTCCCCTGGGTCACCACCAACCTCTTGATCTCCGCCTCCAGGATGATGATTCGGTTGCTCTGGTCTGCCGATGCCTTTTCCAGTTCCTGTATCGTTTTCCTCTGGGCTTCCAGCACTTTTCCCATGCCGTCGAGTGGCATCTGCATGGCGGCCAGCACCTCAACTGCCGCCACCTTGACTGCCATTCGAAACTCTGCCATAATCTCGTCCTTCATCGTGGTTAGTTGCTTAGTTAGGAACGTCTTCCAACCATCTCCTGGTGGTGGGGGAGAGTGGAGGGGGGGGGCCTGCTATCCAGGTCGCCGGTCTCCCTCTCTCGGGGATCTCTCACCTTGTGTGTCCGCCAACCCGCTTGCTCGCTGCTCCTTTCTTTTCTGCAGTTTCTGCCTTCCCTGCGGCCTCTCGAGCTACTGTTTCCTGGCATTATTTTCCTCTTTGCTGTCCGTGTGGGTGAGGGGATGAATGAGTATGCTTTTCCGGGTTAAATCCGGACAAAAGTACCTAGTTTGCTGTTTTCTGGAGGGGAGCTACCTGATATGCGACTGCTCAGCACATCCCCATCAATGGAAGTCCCAAGTCCAGTGGGCCCTTTCAAAGCTGCTCCCAGATCCAGACAGGGAGTTCCGATTGGCTCAGGCTGGGACATTTGTGTTGTACATCACGGCAGTGGCTTCATCTTTTGAGTTCAAATGAACCTATTTAGCCTTCTTCTTCGTGCCTCCTGGATTACTGCAATTTCGCTCACCAAGTCAAGCTTTCTTATACGGATTGTGACCCAACCATCTGCTGTTTCTTAGAACCCAAACAGTTTCCACCCATGCATTAATCGGTAGATTGCCACCTGCCACTTTAACCCCTACCAACACCACCCCGACCCCGCAAACCCACAGACAGCGCTGGTATCGCTTCTTCTGCGTTTGACCCCTCAGGTGATGCCCGTCACGTCTCTCAAAACCACCCCCACCCCTTAATTTTCAGCCGCTTCAACCCACCCCCACTCCCCATACATGTCCAGCTCCAGACCAACTCCCAGGCTTTTGCAACTCCTGCGCATCTCCACCCCTTTCTTTTCTTGTGATGCACAGTTGTAGCTGTCCGCAAATTACAATATATAAGAGCCCTGTGTTTAAATTGAAGCATTTAGCTTATGGTATTCTCAGGATAATTCTATTCTTACGTGACTATTCACATTTACAATTCTGTGAAATTCTATGTACACAGACAGGAGTCGTAATTGTGCCTGTGGCAACAGATACATATATTTATATAAACAGTGCTACGCATGTCAGATGACTCAAGTTTCCATTGTTAAGGCCTCGCTACAATTAAAATCCACAACCCCAGAGTAGGTTTTCCTCCATTGTGTTGGAGTTGAAGCTGCTTTGTTCAGAATTGTGCAGATGAGGTAATATATATTAAGCTTCGACAAGATCAACGATCAGCCATGATCAAATTGAATGGTGGAACAGGTGTGAAGGTCCGAAGGGATGAATGGCCAAATGGCCTACTCAAGCTCCCAGTTTCTGTGGGTGCAATTCGGCGGGTGAATCCTGCGGGAGCCGCAAATCGGGCTCCATGGCAGGGAAATCACGAGTCACCTGACTTGCTACACTTTGCACGCCCTGGATCATGCCGTCGCTGGGCGTGATCCAGATAAGCATATTTAAATGAGCCATCAAGCTACCCAGACACCATATGCAACTGGTGAGGGGGTGTTCGAGGGGCCAATAAAAGGTTCGGGGGGGGGTGTGAAGGGGATGTCTTGAAAGCAGGTGCCGGAGGGCGTGCGGGAGGGAGATCGGGGTTGCCGTTCAAAATGGCACCGCGATGTGCCAGGAACCGATCCTCGCCAGTCCAGGAAAAGCACATAAGTGTAGCTTTGACTGAGAGAAACTCCCCGATGCCCAGAAAACCGGCAAAGTGCCAGTGAATAGTGGGGTGAGACTCAGCACTGAAGTGCCCAAAAGTGGACTTAGATTTATTTCTGCTGAATCGTGCCCTTTGTTTCTTGTAAGAGCCCTTGAGTCCCTTATTTCCCATTTCATTTACTTTGTCATCATCATTTTGATCCACGGATATTTAATGGACATCTCCCTTTAAGTCAAGCAGAGGAAGTGAAGAACTCCAAACTTTCTAAATAGTACACTGTGGTATTGGAAATTTAGATTTTTAAAAGATCTTTCTGAGAGATCGGAGGGATTTGGTTCGATTGGTTGGCAGGTGGCCAGTGAATTGACCAAAGGCCGAATTCTGCCTAGCAACAGGCAGTGATTGAATCTACCCATGTGGAATAGTTTTCAGAGGACCCAGGAAGGACGGTCGGGTCCTGGAAGCTGAGAGGAGAAGCTGTGGACTGCTGTCACTCTCTCTCTTTCTCTCTCATTCTCCAGAAACGCTGCCTAACTGCTGTTTTCTGAACAGGCATACACTTTTTTGAGACTTTGAAGAATCATCAGTGACCATTAAAATCTGAAAGCAAAAACCTCCAACTGAAACCTCCGAGACTGAAGAAAGTTGTACTTGGAAGACGTTCATCTGAAACAAAGACTTTATCCTTTTACTTTTTCTTCACACCCTCGTTCCCCTCTGTGTTTGTCTGTCTTGTGTGTGTGTAGAGGGTGGGGCGAGTTCAAGATGGGGGATTAGGGACTAGATAATAGTTAACCAGTTGTATTTGCTGCCTATTAATTCATAGTTAATGTCATTAATAAAACTTAATTGTGCTTAAATTAACAAACCTGGTAATTGTAGTTATTCAGCAGCCAAAGACAAGACTTTGGGTGTTTTCTAAGAATTAATTGTTAATTTCAATTGTGTTGTGACTCTGGGTCAAGTGGGGCTGGAATTGACCATGCACAAACCCAGGGTTGGGAACATTCGATAAACACTGGTGGCCAGGAACTACATTGTACACACGAAGGCTGCACCCATGGCCCCTGCAGGAGGGCTCCACAGCTTGAACAGCCCACAATGAGAGAAATTTGAAATGCAAACCATGCAACAAACCTTCAGTTCCCCCAGCAAAAACCTGCGCTGCCAACAGTCACTACAATGTCTTGGCTTATTTGCCAATCTCATGCACGTTTTTTGCCAATTTGCTTGGAGCAGAAATTTCCACCGGAATCCACAATCATTCAGCTGGAAGACATATTCTCACAGTGAAATAGAGGAGCTACATTCTGCACTTTACCTACCAGAAAATAAATCAGGAGACAGAAAAGACATGTAGAAAAGACAATATTACAATAATCATGGGGGACTTCAATATGCAGGTGGACTGGGAAAATCAGGTTGGTAGTGGAACCCAAGAAATTGAATTTATGGAATGTCTAAGAGATTTTTTTTGGAGCAGCTTGTGACAGAGCTTACGAGGGAACAGGCAATTCTGGATTTGGTGATGTGTAATGAGGCAGACTTGATTAGGAAAGTTAAGGTGAAGGAACCATTAGGGAGCAGTGACCACAATATGATAGAATTTATCCTGCAGTTTGAGAGGGAGAAGCTGCAATCAGATGTAACTACAAAGGCATGAGGGAGGAGCTGGCCAGAGTTGATTGGAAAAGGAGCCTAGCAGGGAAGACAGTGAAACAGCAATGGCAGGGGTGGGAGACACCAGTGGGATGCCAGAGCTCCGGGGGAACCAGGGGGCAGAGGTGAGTGCAGTGACCATCACTAAGGAGAAGGTTCTGGTGAAACTGAAAGATCTGAAGGTGGATAAATCACCTGGAGAGGATGGACTACACCCCAGGGTTCTAACAGAGATAGTTGAGGAGATTGTGGAGGCATTGGTGGTGATCTTTCAGGGATCACTGGAGGCAGGAAGGGCCCCAGAGGACTGGAAAGTGGCGAATGTAGCACCCGTGTTTAAGAAGGGAGGGAGGCAGAAGACGGGAAATTTTAGGCCGGTTAGCCTGACTTCAGTCATTGGTAAGATTTTAGAGTCCATTATTAAAGATGAAATTGCAGAGTACTTGGAAGTGCATGATAAAATAGGACTAAGTCAGCACGGGTTCGTCAAGGGGAGGTCATGTCTGACAAATCTGTTAGAGTTCTTTGACGAAGTACCAAGGAAGTTAGACAAAGGAGAACCAGTGGACGTGATTTATTTAGATTTTCAGAAGGCCTTTGACAAGGCGCTGCATAGGAGACTGCTAAATAATGTTATGGGTCCGGGTTTACAGAACCCCAAAGTGTTTCATGGAGTTCAACCGACCCACAACTTTTAATAGATTGTGGTGTGGGAAGCACACAACGTACTCTCCAGGTGTGATGCAGCAGAGATGGACAAATGGTTTTTAAAACAAAACAATGTTTATTCTATGAACTCAATTTAACCTTTAAAACACAAACATTGAATATCTTAACACCCATTACTTCAAAGATAACCCAAAAGACTACAACATTAAATAATCCTTCAAACTGTTCCCTTAAACATCCAAAAGACTTCAAACCTTCAAAAATAAGAACACATCAGGTTACATTCAACATATTTATAGTCTTTGGATTGCAGAAATCAACAGACCAGCTCTGTGTTTCTTCCTGCAGCTCTCAGCAAAACACACAGACCCTCCCAGCTGCCTTCTCAAACTGAAACGCAAAAAAGCAGAAGTGAGCTCAGCTCCCCCCACCCTCTGACATCACTTCAGTAATATGATCAGCTCCATTTCTTAAAGGTACATTGCTTAAATATCAATTTCTTAAAGGTACTCTCACATGACAATAAGTTAAGAGCCCATGGTGTTCAGGGTAAGATCCTGGCATGGAGAGAGGATTGGTTGACTGGCAGAAGGCAGAGAGTAGGGATAAAGGGGTATTTTTCAGGATGGCAGCTGGTGATTAGTGGTGTACCTCAGGGGTCAGTGCTGGGACCACAACTTGTCACAATATACATTAATGATCTGGAGAACGGAACTGAAGGCATCGTTGCTAAGTTTGCAGATGATACAAAGATCTGTAGAGGGGCAGGTAGTGTTGAGGAAGCAGGTGGGCTGCAGAAGGACTTGGACAGGCTAGGAGAATGGGCAAAGAAGTGGAAGATGAAATACAATGTGGAAATGTGTGAGGTTATGCACTTCGGAAGGAGAAATGGAGGCATAGACTATTTTCTAAATGGGAAGATGCTTAGGAAATCAGAAGCACAAAGGGACTTGGGAGTCCTTGTTCATGATTCTCTTAAGGTTAACGTGCAGGTTCAGTCGGCAGTTAGGAAGGCAAATGCAATTTTGGCATTCATGTCGAGAGGGCTAGAGTACAAGACCAGGGATGTACTACTGAGGCTATATAAGGCTCTGGTCAGACCCCATTTGGAATAGTGTGAGCAGTTTTGGGTCCCGTATCTAAGGAAGGATGTGCTGGCCTTGGAAAGGGTCCAGAGGAGGTTCACAAGAATGACCCCTGGAATGAAGAGCTTGTCGTATGAGGAACGGTTGAGGACTCTGGGTCTGTACACTTTGGACTTTAGAAGGATGAGGGAGATCTTATTTAAACTTGCAGAATACTGTGTGGCCTGGATAGAGTGGATGTGGAAAGGATGTTTCCACTTGTGGGGAAAAATAGAAGCAGAGGACACAATCTCAGACTAAAGGGACGATCCTTTAAAACAGAGATGATGAGGAATTTCTTCAGCCAGAGGGTGCTGAATCTGTGGGAACTCTTTGTGGTGATATGCATCACTGTAAAGACACAAGGGGTTAATGTAAATACATTTAGACTAGCTGGACACTAGAGGGAACACCAGAGACATGACACACAGACACTCAACCAATAGATAGGACACGACCAATGGGCATTCACGATACACACAGAGGTGACACAACCACAGGAGGGCATTACACCAACCCATATATAAAGGACACAACACACATGATCTTCCTCTTTCCAGTGGAGACAGTCAGTGAGTAGAGACACAGGGTTGATTCAATATTACATCCAGCACGTGGATTGTAGCAGACTGGTTAATCAGTCTGAGTCGCTATGGAAGGATTAACAGTAGTGGTAAACCCGAGTAATAGAAGTGTAAATAGTTGAATAAACGTGTTGAAGTTATCTCCACGTCCGAACCTTCCTTTGTCAAGTGCACCACAAGGAATCCGCTCATGCTACGCCTAGAGCATAACAAGACATGGTACCAGTTGAGTGACTGTTTCAATCCATGTAGTTTCAATTCAGCAAACAGTGACAATCAGCAACAAAAGCCAGGCAAGATGATGTTTGGGATTCTGATTCCACAGCAGTTCCAGTACCAAGGCAATCTCAATGAAAACTGGCGTTGGTTCCGGCAGAGATTTGAAATCTACCTGGTAGCGTGTGACCTAGATGGCGTGGCGGATGCAGAGAAAATAAAGCTTCTACTTACCATCGCGGGTCCAGAAGCAGCTGAAATCTTCCAGACCTTCAAATACTCAAAGGGGCAAAACAAGATCGATTTCCAGGCAGTCCTGGACAAATTCCAAGAACTCTGCGAGGAACATACAAGAAGAAAAGGTAAAAAAGGCGCCAAAACCCACCGCCAGGTAGGCTGGTAGCAACGAACGGCAGTTTTGAATTGCAGCCATCTTGGAAAAGATGCTGCACATGCGCTGTTGCGCGAAGAGCGCACAGAACGGGAAGTCCGTTTGCGCAGGCGCGAGAAGCCGCGCATGCACAATTGAGAAAAAGGCCCCAAGTACAGGAACAGTGATCTGCGCATGCGCAATCGCTTCCTACGCTCTACGTCACATGCGTCATGATGTCAGAGGCCCCGGACCACGCCTATTTAAAGGGGAAATGTCCCAAATCACGAACAAAATATCTTAAGAGCCGTAAAACAAGCTTCTTTCACCTGGAATGACAGCACAATGCCTCAAATTCAACCAGGAACTGAAAGTAACCTCCGCAAAACCTTGTAACAAGCAGTTAGCACCACCCAAAGCGATGACACAGACCTTGAATACTACGACACCGACCTTTATTTTTTTCTCTGGACATCGCGAGCCCCATGTCAGCTCCGACACAAACAGTGATGATATGGTCCTAGAGGACTACGACGCGGGCGAAGGTTTTTTCATTAGAAATGTACTGAATCCGACGCAGACGCGGATTCGTTCTTCGGATTTGAGCATCTTCAGCCCAGCAGATATGACATCCCGACTCGTGAGTGCAGGATGATGCTGCAGCCTGAAACCAAGAGACAGAGAACGGTACAAGCCCACAGAGAGCGGCCTGCTGCCACAGAGAGTGGTGCACGCACCGCTAAGGGTTCCCGACTCCACGATAGAAGACACGCAAGACTCCACACCGCAGTCCTTGCATGAACAAGAAGTGACTCCAGTGTCACAAGCCTCCACAGCGAGCTCGTGGACAGACTCCACGATTGAAAAAACGCAAGACTCCAGAGCGCAGTCCTTGCACGAACAAGAAGTTACTCCAGTGTCACAAGCCTCCACAGCGAGCTTGTGTACAGCCTCCACAATAGAAGCAACGCAAGACTCCAAAGCGCAGTCCTTGCAGGAACAAGGCCATGAGGGTCTAGCAACCTCCTCTGACCAACCAGCATCCAACAATGCAAGTCTGCCATGCTCAAGTAAACAGCAAGAAGACGATGACAGTCTATCACGCTCAAGTGCACAGCAGGACGACCATGACGGTCTATCATGCTCCAGTGAAGAACAAAGCGACTATGACAGTCCAAGCCCAAATGAACAACACAGCGACTATGACGGTCCACCCACGTTGTCTGAGCCATAAGGAGAAGACTCTGACAGTATATCCAGCCCAAGTGAACAACAAGAAGCTACTGAGGCTCTATCCACTGTATGTGAGACGAGTGACGACAGCATCCCACTTCCCATGCAAGATGTGCAATGTGACAGACCTCAGCTAGTGTGTACAGAGGCACTCAACGATCACTGTGAGACCACTGGTGACTCCGGTGACACCACGTTACTTCCAACCTCATTCGCTCGAACCTCTCCACAAGTCAATGCATTCCTGCATGTTCCGACGCCAGACGTGCAGCTTCAAGAAATCTCAGCTGACTCCAGTGAACCTGCTAAGACTCCGGACGGGGAGCATCAACAAACCAACACTGACTCAGGTGAAACAGACCAGACTCCAGGTGGAGAGCAACCAAACGCCGACTCTGATTCACGTAAGCCAGACTTTACTCCAGACAGGGAGTGCCGCAAACTCAGTGACGGCACGCTCAGGGTGACGACGACGACAGGAGATGGATCACTTGACAATTACACTGGGTCAGTAATAACAAGCAGTGGCTACAGTCCAAGAGGAATACACCAATATTCACCACAGCCATAATTCTTCCAAGCCATACCCACACATTCTTTCCACACCAGCAGTGCAGCCAATGACAGCTCATGCTGGACAAACCCAGTATTCAGGCATACAGCAGCCAGCAGTCTATACAGCATATTCTCAAACAGGCCAGCACTAAGGATCGCCCACTTCTGGAATCAAGACCGAAGGAGGACTACCGCAAGCACAATCTGCACTGCAGACTGGATGCCTTAGTTACAGCCCAGGATTTGCTGCACCCCAGCCAGGCCAAATGGCATATTCCTATCAGGTGCAAGGTTCTAGTTTCACACCATCACCCGGTATTTATGCGAGCTGCAATTCTGTTTCCAATTCAACAAGCTTCAACAGTTCTCATCAGGATTACCCTTCCTACACAGCATTTGGCCAAAACCAGTACGTACAGTATTATCCAACTTCCACATATGCCACATACATGGCCTCGAATGATACTGTTGATGGTACCTCTTCAACGTCAACGACTTATCAGGTACAAGGTGCCAACCAACAGCACCATCACAAACATCGAAAAAAAAAAAGACTCCAAATCAGACAGCGAAGTGATTTGACCACTTCTTGGTTCCTGATACACAGGGACGCCAATGGCGTTCACAAGGACATGCCACCATCAAACTCACCACCCCACCAAGAGAGACATTTGACCATGATGATTGAAGGGCTTTGGACTCGCACATTTGATTTCCAGTCCAATATATTTAAATGCACCAGAAGCCTGACTTCCGACCCTGAATTCTTTCCTCAAACCAGAGATTACAAAAGCTTCAAAATCACTAGTCCCACCCCACAAAAATTATTTGACATGCATCATAAAGATGCCAGAAAGGTTCCCTTTATAGTGCCAGTAAAACATTACTAGATCTACTTTCAACTGGTAACAGCCTAACTTTAACAAATAACTTTAAAAAATACCAGACTCTAGATGCAACATTTAAACCACATACACATTTGTTCAACTTCCAGAATAACCCTTCTGTGTTAGCTGCTTCTTTAGGAGGATGGAGGAAAATGTATTTCTGGAGCTGATGCCCCTGCAAGAAGGCAGCTTTCATATCTATAGATTTGCATTTCCATTCCTTTGTGGCTAAAAGAAGATCTTTAAAATTAACCTTTCCTGCTGGAGGTGAATCTACCCTTAAATCCTGATCTTCTAAGCTTTCTTCAAATCCCCTTGCCACAAGCCTGGCCTATGCCTTATAAGTTCCATGCGGAAGAACCTTTTCCGTGGAAATCCATCTGTGGGACAGAGCTCTTTGTCCCCTATCCGGTACTTCTGTGTACACCCCAAATTCACTCCAACTATGCAGTTCTTGCTGTTTAGCATCTTTGATAACTTTTCATATAATTTATTGGAAGCCACCAAAATCTCACGTGCATGTTGGCTTCTACTCCTATTAGTATTCGTAGTTCCGAGACCTTGATAAACTACGTCCCCTCTCCCGCCTGGTAACTTGTTCTATACTGCTACTGCTTGATCTTTCCGATCTGCTGTGGGATGTCCTTTCAAAATTCTCGACATTTCCCTGCGGACCTGTTCACTAACCGATGTACTATCTGAACTGGCACTGCGTTCCTGTGACCTCCATTTTTGAACTTTGTGTTCCCAATCCATTGTCTTAACTCCCTCCCCTGAATGCTGTACATTCAACCAATGTTTATACTTTCCAGTGGCCTTCCATGCTCTAATAACAATTGCATCCTTCCATTGACTCGACCCTTCAGGCAAGTATGTCACCTTTGCACCAACTTTTGGTCGTTGTCCTTTCGGAAAAATGGCCTGATCCCAGATCTTAAGGTCCACTGCCACAATGTTGTTAAAATCCCTGGCCACAAGTAGGGTTACTATCGGTCGTGCTGGTGTCCTTCTGTACTTCCTACAAACTTCACAGCAATCACTAACCTGTTCTATCAGTTTAGTATAGTCTTCATCCCTTATCCCTGCATCGTTTAATACATTTTTCAGCCTCCGAGGAGACAGATGTGCAAATTGCCTATGCAGTTTTAATACAACAAACTTTTTAATCAGCGAAAGTCCCATTTTCAACTGTCATTTACACATCCTTAACCACTCCACTTGAAATACTATTTTTCAGTAATGGAATACAATAATGTCCCGACTGTGTAAATTGTAAGTCCACCGTCTTTCCAAAACTGTTGCCTTATCCTGTTCCATATCCAGTTTCATGTGTGCTTTCTTCATTGATGGTCTGCTCAGAAGCAAAGGTATCTCACTTGATACAACATCCGTGCTAATGAAATGATTCACTTCGGCAATATTGCAAGGGATTACCATTCTTTTCAGCGACTTCAGAGTATTATCATCCCCAAACCTGAAACTTGTGGAACTTTCAAATTCCTTAACCTTGTTACGACTTTTATCATTCAAGGAGTCCAGGTAACATTTTAACCAGTCAATTCCACACACAGTAGATGTGCAGCCACTGTCCAATACAGCACAATTGAAGGATTCTGCAACCACCCTCATTACCGGCGTAAAACTGCTTGTTAATAGGACAATGTCTTCTCTCTGAACACTATCTTTTTCCTCTTCTGACTCTTCCGTGTCATGTGTCGCCTCAAACACTCTATCATAACGAGTTGGACAGTTGAAAGCATAATGGTATTGAGAGTCACATCGAAAACATCGATTTATCATGCCCCGTGCATTTCTGGGGTTCATCTTCCTATTGTAGATTCTAACTGGGTTTGGGTCTTCATAATTTCCTTGTCTCGATCACCTTCTATAAGTCTTGAGCCCTGTTTGTAGCCATATGATTTTGCCATCCTGTTAGTAGTGTATCTTCCATATTCTGCCTTATTGCAGGCTGACCTATTTGGGTCATCAGAGCCATCGGAATCGAATGTTTCCCCAGAAACTTTTGTAAAGCTTTTGTCATCTGTTCGAATAAGGTATCCTTATCGGTGAACTGAACTCCTGTCAAAACCAGGAGCCTATCCATGTTGCTCATTCTAGCACAGTCAAGTAATTTAAAGGCCAACACAGACTGGAAATTCCAGGTTGTGTTTCTGCAGCCTTTTATATAGTCTGCCAAATTCCATTATACAGTCTTCCATGGAGATATCCTCCATTTTCCGGAACTTATCAAAATCCGACCATGCTTCATACGCACTTAACAAGTCATCTTTCTTATAAATCTTATCCATATAATGTAATAAAGTCTCCAGACCTTCTTCTGAGTCTAACTCTTCCAATTCCAGCTCAGAAAGCACTTTGTTTCGGATTTTACTGCCATAAGGAAGAGAAAGAGACAATGCCATACCTTGTTTTCTCTTTCCCAAGACAGTTACCTTAGTCCACATAACTACTGCACTTCTCCATTGGTCGTACGATTCCCTTTCAGAAAATAAGGGAGGATAGTCATATCCAGCCATTTTTATCCTGGGTTCAGCCATGTATCTTTTTTTTTTCCTTCTCACTCATTCCTTGGTTTGATCAGGAAACGTTATATCTTTCAAACCTTCACATTTGCACAGCAACCAACCTCTGCTACCATTGTTATACGTTTTTAGTTCCCGTTGGATGAAGAGTCTAAAATCCTGTTCCTTTTCACCAAACACCATTTATTTCACTTCCACAGCCTCTGCACAAAACTCCAACAACACACCACCTGACTCAAGGGCCACCTGAAGCCCCTTTACATATCACTGTCAATCATTGGATACTTAAACTAAATGAGACAACTAATTGCAATGTCTCTTAATGCATTACTTAACTCTTAACCCATTACTTAACAAGACACAGGGTTGATTCAATATTACATCCACCACGTGGATTGTAGCAGACTGGTTAATCAGTCTGAGTCACTATAGAAGGATTAACAGTAGTGGTAAACCCGAGTAAGAGAAGTGTAAATAGTTTTAATAAACGTGTTGAAGTTATCTCCACATCCGAACCTTCCTTTGTCAAGTGCACCACAAGGAAGCCGCTCATGCTACGCCTAGAGCATAACAAGACACTCTTTGCTGCAGGAGGCCAAATACAGAGGGTCTTTAGGACAGAGATAGATAGGTCTTTGCTCAATAAGGGGATCAGGATTTATGGGGAGAAGGCAGGAGAATAGCGATGAGAAAAATATCAGCCATGATTGAATGGCGGAGCAGACTCGATGGGTCGAGTGGTCTAACTCTGCTCCTATGTCTTATGGTCTTATGGCCTTAACTGACAAATAGAGACAGCTATATTCTGCACAATTACATACCTGGACAAATAGAGACAGCTATATTCTGCACAATTACATACCTGGACAAATAGAGGCAGCTATATTCTGCACAAATACCTACCTCCACAAATGGAAGCAGCTGAATTCTGCACAATTTCCTACCTGCACAAATAGAGGCAGCTATATTCTGCACAAATAGAGGCAGCTATATTCTGCACAAATACCTACCTCCACAAATGGAAGCAGCTGAATTCTGCACAATTTCCTACCTGCACAAATAGAGGCAGCTATATTCTGCACAAATCGAGGCAGCTATATTCTGCACAATTACCTACCTGCACAAATACACGTAGCTATATTCTGCACACTTACCTCCCTGCAGAAATCGAGGCAGCTAAATTCTGCACAATTACCTACCTGCACAAATACGCGTAGCTATATTCTGCACAATTACCTACCCGCAGAAATCGAGGCAGCTATATTCTGCACAACTACCTACCTGCACAAATTGAGGCAGCTATATTCTGCACCATTACATACCTGCACAAACAGAGGCAACTATATTCTGCACAAAAAGCTACGTGCAGAAATAGAGGCAGCTATATTCTGCACAAATACCTACCTTCACAAATAAAGGCAGCTATATACTGCACAATTACGTACCTGCACAAATAGACCAGTTATATTCTGCACAATTACCTACCTGCACAAATAGAGGCAGCTATATTCTGCACAATTACCTACTGGCACAAATAAAGGCAGCTACATTCCGCACAAATACCTACCCACACAAATAGAGGCAGTTATATCCTGCACAATTCCCTACCTGCACAAATAGAGGCAGCTATATACTGCACAATTACGTACCTGCACAAATAGAGGCAGTTATATTCTGCACAATTACCTACCTGCACAAATAGAGGCAGTTATATTCTGCACAATTACCTACCTGCACAAATAGAGGCAGTTATATTCTGCACAATTACCTACCTGCACAAATAGAGGCAGCTATATTCTGCACAATTACCTACTGGCACAAATAAAGGCAGCTACATTCCGCACAAATAACTACCCACACAAATAGAGGCAGCTATATCCTGCACAATTCCCTACCTGCACAAATAGAGGCAGCTATATTCTGCACAATTACCTACTGGCACAAATAAAGGCAGCTACATTCCGCACAAATACCTACCCACACAAATAGAGGCAGTTATATCCTGCACAATTCCCTACCTGCACAAATAGAGGCAGCTATATTCTGCACAATTACCTACCTGCACAAATAGAGGCAGTTATATTCTGCACAGTTACCTACCTGCACAAATAGAGGCAGCTATATCCTGCACAATTACCTACTGGCACAAATAAAGGCAGCTACATTCCGCACAAATACATACCCACACAAATAGAGGCAGTTATATCCTGCAAAATTCCCTACCTGCACAAATAGAGGCAGCTATATTCTGCACAGTTACCTACTGGCACAAATAGAGGCAGCTATATTCTGCACAATTACCTATTGGCACAAATAAAGGCAGCTACATTCCGCACAAATACCTACCCACACAAATAGAGGCAGTTATATCCTGCACAATTCCCTACCTGCACAAATAGAGGCAGCTATATTCTGCACAATTACCTACTGGCACAAATAGAGGCAGCTATATTCCGCACAATTCCCTACCTGCACAAATAGAGGCAGTTATATTCTGCACAAATACCTACCCAAACAAAAAGAGGCAGCTATATTCTGCACAGTTACCTACTGGCACAAATAGAGGCAGCTATATTCTGCACAATTACCTACCTGCACAAATAGAGGCAGTTATATTCTGCACAATTACCTACCTGCACAAATAGAGGCAGCTATATCCTGCACAATTACCTACTGGCACAAATAAAGGCAGCTACATTCCACACAAATACCTACCCACACAACTAGAGGCAGCTATATTCTGCACAATTACCTACCTGCACAAATAGAGGCAGCTATATCCTGCACAATTAACTACCTGCACAAATAGAGGCAGTTATATTCCGCACAATTATCTACTTGCACAAATAGAGGCAGCTATATTCTGCACAATTTCCTACCTGCACAAATAGAGGCAGCTATATTCTGCACAATTACCTACTCACACAAATAGAGGCAGTTATATCCTGCACAATTCCCTACCTGAACAAATAGAGGCAGCTATATTCTGCACAATTACCTACTGGCACAAATAAAGGCAGCTACATTCCGCACAAATACCTACACACACAAATAGAGGCAGTTATATCCTGCACAATTCCCTACCTGCACAAATAGAGGCAGCTATATTCTGCACAATTCCCTACCTGCACAAATAGAGGCAGCTATATTCTGCACAATTACCTACCTGCACAAATAGAGGCAGCTATATTCTGCACAGTTACCTACTGGCACAAATAGAGGCAGCTATATTCTGCACAATTACCTACCTGCACAAATAGAGGCAGTTATATTCTGCACAATTACCTACCTGCACAAATAGAGGCAGCTATATTCTGCACAGTTACCTACTGGCACAAATAAAGGCAGCTACATTCCGCACAAATACCTACCCACACAAATAGAGGCAGTTATATCCTGCACAATTCCCTCCCTGCACAAATAGAGGCAGCTATATTCTGCACAATTACCTACTGGCACAAATAGAGGCAGCTATATTCTGCACAATTACCTACTGGCACAAATAGAGGCAGCTATATTCTGCACAATTACCTACCTGCACAAATAGAGGCAGCTATATTCTGCACAATTACCTACTGGCACAAATAAAGGCAGCTACATTCCGCACAAAAACCTACCCACACAAATAGAGGCAGTTATATCCTGCACAGTTACCTACCTGCACAAATAGAGGCAGCTATATTCTGCACAATTCCCTACCTGCACAAATAGAGGCAGCTACATTCCACACAAATACCTACCCACACAAATAGAGGCAGTTATATCCTGCACAGTTACCTACCTGCACAAATAGAGGCAGTTATATTCTGCACAATTCCCTACCTGCACAAATAGAGGCAGCTATATTCTGCACAAATACCTACCTGCACAAATAGTGGCAGCTATATTCTGCACAGTTACCGACTGGCACAAATAGAGGCAGCTATATTCTGCACAATTACCTACCTGCACAAATAGAGGCAGTTATATTCTGCACAATTACCTACCTGCACAAATAGAGGCAGCTATATCCTGCACAATTACCTACTGGCACAAATAAAGGCAGCTACAGTCCGCACAAATACCTACCCACACAAATAGAGGCAGTTATATCCTGCACAATTCCCTCCCTGCACAATAGAGGCAGTTATAGTCTGCACAATTCCCTACCACACAAATAGAGGCAACTGTATTCTGCACAGTTACCTACTGGCACAAATAGAGGCAGCTATATTCTGCACAATTACCTACTGGCACAAATAGAGGCAGCTATATTCTGCACAATTACCTACTTGCACAAATAGAGGCAGCTATATTCTGCACAATTACCTACTGGCACAAATAGAGGCAGCTATATTCTGCACAATTTCCTACCTGCACAAATAGAGGCAGCTATATTCTGCACAATTACCTACCTGCACAAATAGAGGCAGCTACATTCTGCACAATTACCTACCTGCACAAATAGAGGCAGCTACATTCTGCACAATTACCTACCTGCACAAATAGAGGCAGCTATATTCTGCACAGTTACCTACCCACACAAATAGAACCCACCTCTTCACTCACCTGATGAAGGAGCTGCACTCCTAAATTTCGTGATTCCAAACAAACCTGTTGGACTTTAACCTGGTGTTGTTAGACTTCTTACTGTGCCCACCCCAGTCCAACGCCAGCATCTGCACAAAATTATTGATGTTCATAACAAACTGAAATGCTGGCGCTTAAAGGGTCCACAGTTCAAGTTGATCCTCCATTCCCTTCCCATCCCAGCCTCATTCCTATTGATGGACAGCTCCCTGTATTACTTCCTGATTGGTTGCTGGGTATCCATTCAGCTTTGCCTTAAAAGCCTGCATGCCCAAAGTGAGTTCCTTTCTGCTCTCTACAGCCCAAGTGAACACATCAACTCTTAAGAAAATGCTGTTTAATTTTTACCATGTGGTATTCGCTGGCTGCTTATGAAGAGGCGATTTGGAGCTTTAAATATAAAGATGAGAACTAACTGTCTGCAGATGTCAGAGAGACAATGCCAGAAACACATGAGGCTGTCTTGGGAAGCACTCACAGAGACAAGTGCAATCCGGCAAAACAGCAGCCAAGTGTATTTGGCAGGGCCCCTATTTCATTCACCCTCAGGGGATCAGACCCCTGGGCCCAGCACATCAAATACCCGATCCCTGGCCTAACACAGCAAGTAACAGATGTCTTGGGCCAAACACAGAAAGTATCCAATCGCAAGGCCCACTACAGTATGTATCAAACCCCCTGGGCCTACCACAGCTAGTACCAGACCCTCTGGGCCTACCACAGTATGTATCAAACTCCCTGGGCCTACCACAATGAGTATCAGACACCCAGGGCCTACCATAGCAAGTATCAGACCCCCTGGGCCTACCACAGCTAGTATCAGACCCCCTGGACCTACCACAGCAAATATCAGATGCCCTGGGATACCATAGCAAGTATCCAATCCCTAGGTTTACCACAGAAAGTGTCCAATCCCTGAGCCAACCACAGAAAGTGTCCAATACCTGGGCCTACCATAGCAAGTATCAGACCCCCTAGGCCTACCACAGCAAGTATCAGACCCCTTGGGCCTACCACAGCAAGCATCAGATGCCCTGGCCTTACCGTAGCAAGTATCCAATCCCTAGGTTTACAACAGAAAGTGTCCAATCCCTGGGCCAACCACAGAAAGTGTCCAATCCCTGGGCCTATCACAGAAAGTGTCCAATCACTAGGCCTACCACAGAAAGTGTCCAATCCCTGGGCCTAACATAGCAAGTATCCAATCCCTGGGCCTAACATAGCAAGTATCCAATCTCTGCACCTATCACAGAAAGTGTCCAATCCCTGGGCCTACCATAGCAATTATCGAATCCCTGGGCCTACCATAGCAAATATCCAATCCCTGGATCTACCATTGCAAATATCCAATCCTTGGGCCTACCATTGCAAATATCCAATCCTTGGGCCTACCACAGCAAGTATCAGACACCCTGGGCTTACCACAGCAAGTATCAGATGCCCTGGACCTTTCACATCAAGTATCAGACCCACTGGGCCTACCACAGCAAGTATCAGATGCCCTGGGTCCACCATAGAAAGGATCCAAACCCTGGGCCGGCCACAGAAAGCATCAGACCTCCTGGGCCTACCAAAGCAAGTATCCAATCCTTGGGCCTACCACAGCAACTATCCAATCCTTGGGCCTACCATAGCAGGTTTCCAATCCCTGGGCCTATCACAACAAGTATCAGATGCATTGGACCTACCACAGCAAATATCCAATCACTAGGTCTACCACTGCAAGTATCAGACCACCTGGACCTACCACAGCAAGTCTCCAGTCTTTGGTCTACCACAGCAAGTATCAGACATCCCCCTGGACCTACCACGACAAGTTTCAGTTGCTTTGGGCCTACCACAGCACGTATCCAATCACTAGGCCTACCACAGCAAGTATCTCACCTACCACAGAAAATATCAAATCCCCGTCTACCACTGCAATTAGACTCCTGGGTCTACCACAGCAAGTATCTGAGCCATGGGACCACCACAGCAAGTATCTGATCCTTAGGCCGACAACAGCAAGTATCAACCCCCACTGGACCTGTCACATGAAGGTGGAGGATGGTGAGCTAACCATTATCATGCAAATGACCCCAGGGTCAGAAAGCTGTCTGGAATTTGGAGGGGTTGGTTGGTGTAGGATGAGATGACAGACTGATGTTCCACTCACGTGAATATCCATAGTCAGAAAACCCGAGACACTGGGTATTCCTGACTGACCCTATTGTAGAAACTAATTAGAATGTTCAGGTCAGCTAAAAACAGAGTCCGGTTGTTGGTCACTGATTATCAGAAGGTTTCCATCCTGACATGTCTCACTGTCCTTCAAACTTGGGGGTATTTATTGGCCTGCAAATCAGGGTTTTCAGTGGGCAGGCTCACAGTGCGGAGTGGTGGTGGGGACAGTGTGGCGGGGGGGTGGGGGGGGTGGGGGTGGGGGTGGGGGGTGGGGGGGGGTGGGGGGGGTGGAACGCAGGATGGTGTAGTAGATGCTGAAGGCTTGAGGACTGATGCACAGAGGTCAGGCTCACTTTCAGGCCTTCGTGGTTCTTCATTATTGTGGGCCTCTCAGTCCGAAGGGGCATGGTGGCTGGTGTGCAGATAATGCTTCTCAGGTCCCCCTTAATGGCTTGTGGTGATAACTCCTGTCTTTCTGGAGTGGCAGCTGGAAGTGGGTGTGAGCAGAGGAAATCACACGCTCAGCACAGGGGGTGACTGTGAGATCACTGGGTGGGGTCCAGTGAAATGCCAGGATGCATGGGCCTAATGGGGGACTCTGGCAAGGGGTGGTTACAACTCTTAGAATAGAATAGAATCACTACAGTGTAGAAGGAGGCCTTCAAACCATCAAGTCTATACCGACCGCATGAAAAGATACCCTGTCTAGGATCAGGGCCCCACCTTGTCCCCTTCACCCAGTAACGCCACCCAACCTAATCTTTTGGACACTAAGGAGCAATTGATTCTGGCCAATCCACCCAATATGCACATTTTGGACTGTGGGAGGAATCCCGAGAACTCAGAGGAAACCCACAGGACCTGGGGAAGGGGGGGGGGGGGGCACTGTGCCAGAGCAGCGATACTGCATCGTCAGTGTGGGAGGTGGGAGAACCATTGCGCTGCCATCCTCCCGGAGCAGAGGGAGGTTGTGCCATTGTTGTGCAGGGGTTGGTGGCGGTTGATGGAGCATGGCACCATGACGTGAGAGTGGGGAGGCACTTTACGGGTAATCAACGTGACCTTTAATACAAGTTTAACGTGACCTTTAATCCAAGTTTGTTATTGCACTGGTGATTTATCACTACTCATGCCTATGTTCACCCTTACCCACTAAGTGCCTATAGTTTCTTACTCTGCCTCACCGTCCCACTACATCTAGGTGTATCCCCAGCATCCACAGCTGAGGTTGAGGCAGCCTGCTGACTTCCATGCCCTGTTGCCTGAGATGACCTGGAGGGTTGTGACCTTGAGGGCCCTGCCTACTTTCAGGCCAAGCAGGTGTTGTCGAACATAGAACATACAGTGCAGAAGGAGGCCATTCGACCCATCGAGTCTGCACCGACCCACTTAAGCCCTCACTTCCACCCTATCCCCGTAACCCAATAAACCCTCCTAATCTCGCTAACCTTTTTTTGGGGGACACTAAGAGCAATTTATCATGGCCAATCCACCTAACTTGCACGTTTTTGGACTGTGGGAGGAAACTGGAGCACCCGGAGGAAACCCACGCAGACACGGGGAGAACGTGCAAACTCCGCCCAGACAGTGACCTGGCGGGGAATCGAACCTGGGACCCTGGCGCTGTGAAGCCCCAGTGCTGCCCCACGGTAGCCTGCTGTGGATCTTTAGCTGTGAGGTGCTCACCTGTGAGTGACCCAGAAGCCAGCCTACTACTTATTCTCACCGAGGTGTGAGTTTCTGCACTCGTGGAGGGTTCAGCCCTGAGTTTTATTTTATCAAGAGACCCAGCCTGTTCTAATATTTACACTCACACATTTCTGGGTATTATTCTCATATACCTTCTGAGAATCCCCTCCACACCCTCTATATCCTTTGTATAATATGGTGACCAGAACTGCACGCAAAACTAGAATTTGATCTGAACAAGATTCAACACAGTTTAAACATAACATCCCTACTTTTCATTTCAGTCTCTCTAGAAATATAGTCTAGTGCTTGATTTGAATTTTTCGGACTTTTCTAAGCTGTGTCACAACGTTTAGTTGTATTTGTGTTCCAAGATCCCTTTGTTCCTCTACACCACCTGGGTCTGAATTTTTAGGATGGCCGAGTTTTATTTCCCACCATTCGCAGAGTCAATGTGGACGCACATCGCTGCCCCCTCCAACTGCCACGCAGAAACCTCACACTCTAATGAGGGTTGATTGGCTGTAGGCAGGACTTGCGCCCCTCACTCACTGGGAAACACCGCCTAGAGCTGCCAGCCCATCTGATTGGTCAGCAGTTGTGTAATCCCTGCAGCGATAGTGCTGCAATGGACGGAAGAGGCAGTTCATGACGATGTCGCAGACTAAGTCAGGAATCCAGAGTTCCAGATAAGTTCAGTGGGTCCCAGAGCGGGGACAGTAGGGAAGGCCTGGGAGAGCTACAAGGGAGAGCGTTTGGGATCTCGGGGGAGACGCTGAGGAGGGAGGGAGGTCCGGAGATCACCCAACCTCAAAGGGTTAATTGGGAGAGATATTCTCCAACTTCAGATGGGGGCTTCTGATGGAGGCACCCCCCCCCCCTTCCCGACCCCTTCCTGCCTGACATAACTTTGTTGTATTTCGGGTTTCCCCCCTAGATGTTCAATCTTCATTCCAGCCTACAAATTGAGGCTGGGCGGGAAATGGCACTTTAAGTGGTTGGCCACTTAGGGGCCTCAATGGGGGCAAGTGTGTGCTTCCTGCCTGAGGCCTTGCCCTCTGCAACGTATATCTTCCGAATTGTGCCACGGGAAGAATAGAGAGGTCATTTATTGCTTGAAAGGTGCAAGTCTTGGGCCAGAATTTTACACTCCCCCAACATTTCCCTGCAATGTAAAATCTCTGTGTGGTTGGACCGGGCTGAAAGTTGGAGGGAATTCCATCCCTCCTATTTCATGCTCCCCCACCCCAGCCTAAAAATCCACCTGCGGGGGAGTGTATAATCCTGGCCCAAGACTTGCACGTTCCAAGCAATAAATGACCTCCCTATTCTTCCTATGGCACTATTCGGAAGATGAGAAGAGGAATTATCCCCAGTGACCTAGCCAATGTTTGTCCCTCAATCAGCATGGCAAAAACCACAGTATCTGGTTAAGATCACATTGCTGTTCATGGGATCTTGCAGTGCACAAACTGTCTGTTGCTTTTCCTACATTTCAGCAGTGCTGCACATTTCACTGTAAAGAATTGTGAGACATCCAGGGGCTGTGAATGGCGCTATAGAAATTGTCATAGGCCTACACCCCTCTCTATGCTTATTTCATTAGTTTTGGTTTTGTTACCTTCCACTCTGGTGGTATTGCCGGTATATAGGTCTGCGACCATTGTTATGAAATCTGATGGTAGCTGCACTCTTTGTAGTGCCTTGACAATGAGTTTGTGCCCAACCGAGTCGAACACCTTGGCCAGATCGACAAAGACAACTGCGAGGCCCTTCCTGTTCTTTTTCGCTCCCTTGTTGATGTTATCGAGGATTGCAATGTTTTCATTGCACCCGGGAGTAGCTGCTAGGAAACCCTAGGAAACTCCCGCCGTTTACCCGCGCTTCATTGAATTTCTTCACTATGACATTCAGAGCACTGGGCAGAAATCACATCGCGTCAGCACCCGCCAGCGGCCTTCGCGATGCTTTGTTTTAATTAAACAGTCGGATTCCCCTGGTCCGCACCAGTTCTAAGTCAGCTGCTAGGCGCCGGCCGAGGCCACTCGCCTGCCGAGGAGGCCGATGAGCACCGCAGCTGGGGCGATCCACAGGAAGGGCCCGGCGCGCGTCTCATTTGGTGCCTCGCCCCTTCTGCACGCTTTAACAGAGTTTGGACGTCCCCTTGATAGGGCAGTCCGTGTAGGGTATAAGTTGGTGCGGAGCAACAGGTTATTGATAAGTCGATACGACTTCATTTCGTGGAAGGCTCTGATCCATGTACTGGATATGTTATAATTTTGATAGTATGTGATGCCAGAGCCCTGGCTGATCAGGTTTTTCCATGGGAAAGAAAATATATACATGTATATTCATCAGCTGGACTGCTTGAAAAAGACTCTTCTTTAGTGTTTTTGAAAATGGACAATTGCTGAGGTGACAAGATGTCTTCCGCTGGTCACATGATACCTTCCAGCAGTTTCAAAGTAACAAAATGGCCCCACCGGCGCTGGGTCTGCTCCAGCCAACTTCAAGCCTTTGCCGGTCTTAATCTCCCATACTGATACTAATGGCCTAAGCATTGACTATTCTAATGCAATGGTTTCAACAAGAGGGCTTCATTTAATAAAACCAAAAGCAGAGCCTCCAAAACCAAAAGGTCTCCTGGCTCCCAATTAAGCAAGATTCCAGTCATGGGAATATACATACTTTGTCCAGCATTAAGGAAGTTTGTGAGAGGACCTCCTGCAAGCTGCATTGTCATATTGTCCGGTGGAACCGAACTCTGGCAGTTATTGTTTGACCTCTAACGTGAACAGAACTCCAGGTAACAGCTTGTGCTGTCTCCTGCTGAGCCGGTGGCAGTAGATAAAACTCTGACCCTCAACAAACCTGCTAACTGCTGGATCTTTGGAACTCGTGACTCCCGACTAACTCACTCTATGTGGCTTCTCCCATCATTGGAGTTGTGGTGATATCATGGTTGTGTTGTAATTCACCGATTGACCACTAGAAGTCTCATTAGTATATAAGTGAATGTTAGAGTCAGGTGACCTCTGACTGACTGGAGAGCAGGGAAGCGAGAGGTTGTTTGTGCATGTTCATACTGTTATTCATCTGTTATTTTGTATATAGTTGACCCACAGTTAATGTTAATCAATCATTTATAGCTTGAGCTACAAGTGTTCTTGTAATATAAATCGGGCCATCCGACAAGAACATTACAGGAGTCTCACTCTGGAAAGACAGGATCATCCTACAATCAGTCAATCTCCCCTTGGGAGGAACTTTCCAGTTGACTTCTAATTCTGGACTCTGGACAGATGCAAAACCCCAACTTGTATGTTATTGTGGCCTGGCCCTGAACATTCTTCCTTTGTCCTTATCCCACGTTTATTGTGTGAGTGCAAACGGGGTGGTGGACATTGCAAAACCCATCTCGCGCACGTGTGTGCAAAAAAAGTAAACCAACCCGTTTTATTCCATCTTACCTCAGGTTTATCACTAGAGGATTGGGACATTCCAAATTTGATGGTTGTGGAAAATACACCACCGTTTATAAAGGCGGAAATCAGAATTAAAAAAAACACCTTTCTGTTTCTGAATGGGTCGAAAGCGGGGAAACCAGAGAAGTTTAAATTGACCCCCTCTCCTGTCCGTGACAAAATGCAAGTCTTTCCTTTTTTTAACCTCCCCCAGCGATGACTTGATACTGTTGGAGGTCACAAGCAAAGGCAGCAATTTAACTGGCACACAACATTTCTGGTCAGCATCACTGGGCCGTCAGCAAGTGATAAAATATGTGATCATTATTTTCACATGAATCAACATTGCTTTCTGACATGAGATTGTGATTGTCCAGATGGTGATCTTTGCTTGTCACCATTTAGTGTAGAGTTTGTAACTCTAAAATGAGGGAAATGATTTGCGTGAGGTGGATTTGACAGCAATAATGAATGTAGCCGACAAGGACTTACAAAGTAACTTTTTGATTGTGAACTGCTGGAGGGCTCTAAATACCCTTCCCATTGTTGGGGCTGGGTAGGTTGGGATGAGTGGTTTGTAACTGCAGTTCCCTCGCTGGGTCTGGAAATAACTTGTTTCACGCTCACCCTGTACACTGTTGATTGTGTTATAAATAGTTATTCAAAGTCAACATGAGCTGTTTTCCACTGCAACTGTTTTATGACGCGAACTCTAGTGGTATGGAAGTGACACAATCAAACAAAGAGGAAAGAAGGATCCGGTCTGCAATTGTCACATTGCATCAAACTTCCCTTTATTTGTGTTGTACTAATTCTGTGTCTGAGCTTGTGTACAAGATCAAAAGATAATAGGAAGACTAACACTGGGGACATCTATATTTTGACTGATGGCCTAAAATAGATTGTAGAAAATAGACTGTGTTCAAATGACTGGTGACCAAGGACTTATAACAACAACAGTTTGTTTAGATGCTGTAACTTTGCCCGCATTTGGGGAGAATTCCTGCACTCTTCAAACACGACCCTTTAAATAACTGTGTCATCACATGACCACTTGGTCTACACTCTCCCCTTTAAGTTGGGACAACTGGTGGTACTGGGATGTAACAGTGTATGCTGTAATGATATGTATAATCTAAGGAGAGTAAAGGGTTAACAAAATGATGTTCATGTATATCAACACTAGATGGCATCACTGAGTCTTATGAAAGGCTGCGTCACTAAGCATTCTGGGAGAAGCTGATGGAGAAACTGATGAAGAAGGATAGTGTGAGGTTGAGTTAGAGTGTAGGTTGTATTAGAGAGAGACAATTAATTACTGTAACATAGATTCAATACTATTATTTTGTTAGCTGTTACTCAGGAGAGTGTGCAAACCATTTCAAGTAGTGTAAAATAAACGCTTTGGTTTAAACATACAGCTTTATGTTCTTTGTAAACACTACGACTTTGGCTATCTTGGAGAATACAAGGAAATCCATAACATGATACAAGGAACATAACATACACGAACAGCCACTGTGTGCAAACTATTTTGTAACAAGTAGAATAGGCTAAAAACATATAACTATTTACACTGGGTTTAATTGGATTAGGCAGCTGCAGCTGGGGCATAACCCATTCCGTCTCCTTTCCTCCGCTCTGACTTGTTGTTTAAAAGATAAAGCCAGTTGTAGAGTAGTCCCGTTACATAGTACTGGAATCTTGTGTTTGGTTTGGCCATACACTCTGAGCATGTGATTGTGCCTATTGGCTGTGCTGGAGATGATATTGGGCTGGTGTCCTCAGTGTGGGTGAGCTGAGGCATTCCTTCGGCGTATCCAGTGGCTGTCAGGTTTGCTGCCATTCTAAGCCTTTGTTTCTGTGCCTTCATTTCTAATGGTGTAGGGGGCCTGTATTGTAGGCTCTATGGCTGTGGTGTTGTGGCGGTTGTGGTGCCTGTTCTGATACCTGCAGTAGGTGCCACCAGTTTTATATGTAGTGTGCACCATCTGAGGCTACCACATAGGATCATAGAATTTACAGTGCAGAAGGAGGCCATTCGATCCATCGAGTCTGCACCGGCTCTTGGAAAGAGCACCTTACTTAAGCCCACACCTCCACCTTGTCCCCATAACCCAGTAACCTCATCTAACCTTTTGGGACATCAAGGGCAATTTACCATGGCCAATCCACCTAACCTGCACATCTTTGGACTGTGGGAAGAAACCGGAGCACCTGGAGGAAACTCACGCAGACACGGGGAGAACGTGCAAACTCCACGCAGACAGTGACCCAAGCTGGGGATCAAACCTGGGACCCTGGAGCTGTGAAGCAACAGTGCTAACCACTGTGTTACTGTGCTACCCAACATAACTGTTTGGCTGTGGAGCATGGCGGCATACTACCATTAATTTGTTGTGGCCGCGTGTGGTCGGGATCTGGATCATTTGACCAGTTGTTAAAGGGCTGTGAGCATTTCGATTACAGTACCATTTTTTTCTGCGTTGATGTACCATGAGGGCAACATACATTGGATTCAATATCCAGCTGCAAGAGTGCCTCAACAATGGGACTGTGGTCTTGAAGCACCTGAAGAACAATCGCTGTGCTGACGAGGGTAGACCCTGTCTGGCCATGTTTCAACTCACCAAATATACGGGTAAGTGGCCCAAGTTATCGCTGCAGCTAGACTTTTCATTCAGCTGCTCCAGTGCAGCGCAGGGCTTCAAACAGTCAAAACAAAAACTGCCGAGAGTTTAACGCTGCGCGCTTCCAGAGCGCACGCGTGCACTTCCACATCGTCATGCCATGCATGTGTGGTGGACCAGCAACTTATTTCACGAATCATGCAGGAAGTTACAAGCCTACGTTTGCCTCATGATCTGGCTGGTCTGTAGTGGGTAGGAAGGCTCTGGAAGTGATATCAGTCAGCTACCACTCCTTACCACATTTATAGATGACATTCAGAAAGTAGTGCTGTAGCTTTAGCATCGTGCTGTTGGGGTACCGAACCAGACCGCAACTTTTGTTAGGATACCGGACAAGAGCCCCAAACAACTTTTCTATTTGTAAAACTGTGAGGGGGGGGGCGGTTGCTGGGCAGAGGGTCAGGAGGGGCTTGGGTCAGGGACCCCAGTGCAGCCAACGCTCACTGCTCCCGTGCCCCACCCCAGTGGTTCGGTGGGACCGTGTGTAGGAATGACCAGCTCGCATGCAGGGATCATCCAGGTGGACGGTGGAAACTGCTACCGTGGGCAGGAGTCAGATGTTGTCAAACAATGCGGAGCACCAAAGCTCATTGCATCACCCTCCATCCCATGGACCAGACCCGCTGTCACTGCCAACCCAGGGTCCACAGATAGGAATCACTGACGGGGTTGCAATGGGGAAGAGGAGAGGGAGGTGACGGAAGGGGGATATTCATGGGAGGGGGTGGTGGGAGGGGGTACTCAGCCGGGGTGGGTGTGGGTGGGATGGGCTGTCTGTGCCGCTGGCCAGGCCCCTTACTCGGTGAACCTGGAGGCGATTAGGATGTCCTCTGCGTATTAGCCCGGCGCACACATTGTGCAGCCTCCCGTGCCTGATGGTCTTGCCCATCCCCGCCCTTCCCTTCATTGGACGAGGACTAATGTTGATCCTCCTCCTCCAGCACGTCGCCACTCTGCTGTGGAGGACGCAGCAGGCCGCCAGGATGCAGGCGGCCCTCTCAGCGTCATACTGGAGAGCCCCTCCAGAGTGGTCCAGGCACCTGAACCGCATCTTCAGGATGCCGATGCACCGCTCGATCACACCCTTGGTCGCGGCATGGGCTTCGTTGTAGTGGGTCTGTGCATCGGTCTGTGGCTTCCGGATAGGCGTCATCAGCCACGACCGCAGTGGATTACCCGTGTTGCCCAGGTGCCAAACCCCCCAGCTGGGGGTGAGGGCGCCTCAAAAAGGCCAGGAACCATCAAGGGTGCCAGGATAACTGCGCCGTGCACACTACCCGGATACCAGGCGCAGACGTGTATGATGTGCATCTCATTGTCACACATCAGCTGCACATTCAACGAGTGGAACGCCTTTTGGTTTGTGTAGAGCGGCCTGTCATCTGCAGGTGCTCACAGTGAGACATGAAACCCACGATCACCCCCTGGACCTGGGCATCTTGCCGATGGCGGCAAACTCCAATGCCTGGGCATCCTTGTGGGCTCGGTCAACGTTGAAATGGATGTATTGTGCCTCCTGGGTCTATAGGGCCTCTGAGATGACATGGATGCACCTGTGCACCAAGGCCTATGAGATTGCAGACAGGTCTCCACTTGGCACCTGGAAGGACCCCGTGGCGTAGATGTTCAGGGCGACCATCACCTTGACGACCACCATGAATAGGTGTTCTGCACCATTCCCCGCAGTGCCAGTTGCATCATGATCTGGCAGATATGTCGCACTTTCCCCCTGCTCAGGCGGCATCTTCGACAGCATGCCCAGTAGTTCCTCCAATGACAGGCAATGCCGGTACATGGATTGTGGGGGCTGGGGTGCTGGGAGAGGCGGGGGGGGTGTGTGCACGGGGCACCCATACAGTCGGTGGCACTCTGCAGAACCACGGGCCACAGTGGGTGGTCAGTAGGGTGCGCAGTAAGATGACTCCCTTGCAGGCCACGGAAATGGTGGTCCATGCCTGGAAGCCCCAGTCCCGTGGGGGACACCCCAGCCCCACGGCCCATCCCCTGGACAACCACCTCTGGCTCTGGGAGGCTCCCCTACCACGCCCCTAGGCCGCCCGGCCAGTGTCAGGATCAGCAGCCCATGATCGCGGCTCTGCGTGTCCTATCTCCTCTCTCTTTCTCATGAGCCACGGCGCCTGTTTCCCGATATTTAAAAGCACAAGTGAACTCCGCCATCGGGCATTCTCCACGGTGGACTCGGAGCCAGCTAATGATACGCGAACAGAGTTTACTGTACATGCATAGTGGAACACATTAACTCCGCTGTCGAGGCACTGAAGAATTGCGATTTGGCGTGAACCCGCATTCGCCAAGATTTCGGCGTCAGGACTGATTCTCACCAATTGCCTTTCCCGATTTTGTCGTCTGCTGACGGAAAATCTTGCCCCATGTCTTTTATGTTAAAACAAACTTCAATTTAAACACATAATTGACCACATTAGCACCAAAGAAATAGGTTTACAATTTTCAGGTGAACAGTTCTTAAACAAAAGGAAAAACTATCTACCCCTGCCACTAATTCCAATTAAGCAACCCAATACAGTTCAAATGCCACTTATAAATAAAGTTAACAAAACAGATGAATTATTTATCTGTGCAGAGCTTTGGAGAGAGCAGATCCAGGACACCTCAATCTTGGCAGACTCAAATCCTATGGCAAACTGCTGTTCAACTTAAAATTTAATAACAGACTGTAAAACTACAGACAGACCTGGCTCCTCCCATTAATTACATAATCTGTATCCCACGAAGTTCCATGACCTGCTTGGCTTGGACTAAATACAATCCCTCAAAAATTATCTATACTCCAGCAATTAAAACACAATTCCATTAGCCCTTTAGATGGAACATAATAAGTGGTTGGAATGAATGATACCCTCACCTTTTACGACTCATTAATTTCAGCTTTAGTACATATATGTATTTTTAACCAAGGTTTTTAATAGTATTACTGCCACAAATATGAAAGGTAATGGGATGAACTCTACGTCCCAAGACACCCAAAGTCTATTTCCCGATGGGATGGAGAACAAAGAAATCAGTATCAGCGCTGTGCATCGCCTGCCGATTTGATCGTGATACTCCAACTGGTGGTAGGATTGGGGTTCATGCTTGCGTGCTAGTGGGAGGATGTAAATGAATGTAAATGGGTCTTAATGACCCATTTGCATCCATTTAACAGGCCTGGCACTCTATTCTCCGGCCCTCTGTGATTCTCCGGTCCCCTGGGCCAGGAATCAAGTGGGTGGGGATTATTACAGGTCTCACCAAATGAGAGCTTGACATGATGGACCTCATAGTGGGCTAAGAGAGGAACTCTGTAAGGAGGTTGCCCCCAAAATCCATCCAAAGGCAGTGCTCCCCCCAACAGTGCACGACCTGTCCACCCCTCAGCTACCAGACCCCGCTAGAGACCCCCCAAATGGGAGAACCACCCAAGAGACCCCACCTGGAACCCCCTTAATTGGGAGACCCCCCAGGAACCCCCTTAATAAGGAGACCCTTATGGGGGTCCCTTTAATTAGGGGGTCTCTGTGGAGGTCCTTCTAGTTAGGCGGTCCCTGTGGGGAGTTAGATAGGGGGGCCCTGTTGGTTCCTTTAGTTAGGGGTATCTGCGGGGCTTCCTCTAGTCTGGTGATCTCTGTGGATGGTTCCTTCAGTTAGTGGGTTATTGGGGGGTCTCCTTATTATTGGGGTGCTTGGGGGGGGCCTCTCTTAAGGGAATTCCGGGGGGGGGGGGGAGTCTCCCTATTAAGGGTGTCTCTGAGGGGATCTCCTTATTAAGGGGGTCCCTAGGGCAGCACGGTAGCGCAGTGGTTAGCTCTGCTGCCTCACGGCACTGAGGTCCCAGGTTTGATCCCGGCTCTGGGTCACTGTCCGTGTGGAGTTTGAACATTCTTCCCATGTAAGAATAATAATAATAAAAATTGCTTATTGTCACAAGTAGGCTCCAATGAAGTTACTGTGAAAAGCCCCTAGTCGCCACATCTGGCGCCTGTTCAGGGAGGCTGGTACGGAATTGAACCCGCGCTGCTGCCTTGTTGTGCATTACAGGCCAGCTGTTTAACCCACTGTGCTAAGGTTTCGCCCCCCCCAACCCAAAGATGTGCAGGGTAGGTGGATTGGCCACGCTAAATTGCCCCTTAATTGGAAAAAATGAATTGGATACTCTAAAAAAATTTTTTAAACAAAACAATTAAGGGGGTCGCTGGGGGCATGTCCCCATTAAGGGGGTCCCTGGGGGGTGCCCCTACTAAGGGGATCCCTAGGGGGTCTCGCTAGTTAGGGAGTTCTTGGTGAGGGAAGGTGGTTCAGGTCATCCCCATACTTGGGGGAAGCAGGGGGCACCCAGGCAATCTGGGGGTAGGGAGCTGCTATGGGGTGTGAGGGGGTGTGGTGGGTGGGGACTGTTTTGTGATAAGAGAGGGGGGGGGGTTGATTTGCAGTGCAGGGGTGGGGGTTGTTCAAAATGGCAGCCTATAGTGAATACTCTTGGGAATCTCTCATATTTCTCGCCACGCATAAATTTGTATGGCAACGGACACTGAATTGTTTCCCGATTTGCACTCCCAGAGGAAACGTAAATCAGTAACAATTCTCCAGCGCGAGCATCCCAAATGGAGAATCCTGCCCGATATATATCAATTTCTTATATGCATCACAATACACTGTGGTTGTGCCGACGCTGTGTGAAGAGGCTTTTTTAGAATAGTTATGTGTGGCTGATGATCAGTTTCAACACTTGCAGGATGGCCATAGAACTTATAATGCAGAAGAAGACCATTCGGCCCATCGAGTCTGCACCGACCCAGTTAAGCCCGCACTTCCGCCCGATCCCCGTAACCCAATAACCCCTCCTAACCTTTTTGGCCACTAAGGGCAATTTATCATGGCCAATCCACCTAACCTGCTCGTCTTTGGACTGTGGGAGGAAACCGGAGCACCCGGAGGAAACCCATGCAGACACAGGGAGAACGTGCAGACTCCGCACAGACAGTGACCCAGCGAGGAATCGAACCTGGGACCCTGGTGCTGTGAAGCCACAGTAGCTAGCCACTTGTGCTACCGTACTGCTATGTATGATGTCAGGGAATTTCTAACAGGGGAAATATAGAACAAGGAGTTCCTTCTTGATTTGGGCATTGCAAGTCTCAGTGTCAATGAGGGCCCTTGATGCAAAGGCTACTGCTCTGCCTTTCCGGATGTAGACTGTACAATTCTGTGCTGGGAGGCATCTGCTGATATGAGTCCGGGTGCTCGAACATCAATGCATTGGAGTCCGATGACGACCGCTGTGTGAAGCTCCTGCCAGCACCGTTCGACATCCTGGTGGAGGAGTTGAAACAGAGGTCCAGTGACCTCACTATAACAAGGAATAAACTTGGAAAGATAATTTGTAATACGAAGGAAGCATTGCAGGACAATGGACATCTGTTTTATAGCTGTTGTCCTATATGGATTTAGTTTCACACCATCGACTGTGAGTAAGTGACCCACATAGGGAACCTAGTTACCTGAATCTGCATTTAGCAGGGTTAAGCTTTATGCTCCTGATTCAGTTGAAGACAAGACATGTTCTTGCATAGTATGACCACAGACCAGGGTGTCATCAATGATGAGTTCATAGGGTTGGCTTGTAAAGAGTTGCACCGCTGGAAGACCTTGTTGCCAATGGAGATCCCATACGACATGGTTTCCCACACATTTCCAGCTATGGAACGCTTTTGGCCTCCCAAGAGTACTGAAGGAACCCCGAAGGAACATTCTTATTATGTTGATGAATTAAACCACAAAAAAATGATGATTATTTTGCAATCGGTACAAACAAAAACAAACTTAAAAGATGTGTCTCGGTCTTATATGTATACATTTATTGTAATAAAAAATGTTCTGTTATTCAACAAATACTTCCAAGTTTTATCTTCATTTTGACATTTTTAATGGGAGAACCCATACACATACTCATCCACCCTCACCCACTCTCACCGTCACCCACCCTGATGCACTCTCTCCCACAACCTTTCTCTCATCCACTTACCCTCCTCTCAGGCCCTCCCGGCCCTGGTTCTTCTGGGGCCTCCCTCTGCCCTAGGCTCCGGCCCTTCTTGACCTTCCTCAGTCCCAGCTCTTCTAGAGGCCCTTGACCAGACCAACTGTAGAACCTCTACAGGAGTTTGACGGAACCCTGAGGTTCTGTGGAACCCACTTTGGGAACCCCTGCCATACAGCATGTGGTATCTCCCTACCAGAGACATGAATGAAATGAAATGAAATGAAATTAAAATCGCTTACTGTCACAAGTAGGCTTCAAATGAAGTTACTGTGAAAAGCCCCTAGTCGCCACATTCCAGTGCCTGTTCGGGGAGGCTGGTACGGGAATTGAACCGTGCTGCTGGCCTGCCTTGGTCTACTTTCAAAGCAAGCTACTTAGCCCACTGGTTGGCTGGGATCCAATCACATCACTTTAATCAATAATATGCATTTTTGCCTGCGTGATCACCTCATGATTTTTGATGCCTTATTCATTGTCCACAGATGGTTTCCAGACTTTTCTTATCTGTGGTCCTTGATGCCCTGTATTCATTCTAGTCTATCTGGCTCCTATCTCTAACTGGTTCCATTGTCGACACGAAGGCTGATAAGAATTCCTGCTGGCTTAGCTATTTCAGTGTGTACATTCTGTATTTTCCCATCTCTCTCAGAAATGTGGTCAAGTATCCCATTATGCCATGTGAACATTTCACAAGTGGCTATATGTATATTTCAGTATTATTCTACCTTAAAAATACATTTCTATCTAATTATAGTGGATACAGATGCTGCCATTTAGGAATTACATCTTCTCTGAATATATTTTCTATGATTGCTGCATAGTTTCATTCAGTAATTAACCCTGTTCTCGCTAAATTACTCTATATTGTCATATTAGCCTATTATTTTATGCTTTTTCGGCTGTCAGTTTTCCTCCGATAGATAGGAGCTTTTCCTACCCCCCACGTAGACACAGGGAGAACGTGCAAACTCCACACAAACTGCAAATCCTGACCATGTTATCTTCCTTTATTGCAGCCACCATTGGTGAAACCCATTCTGTGGCATCATCTGTGGGAGTTATGATACTCAGTGTCATTATTGGATGCAGCTCATTGACTACGTTCTGCTTCATAACTACTGGTACCCTTCTGAGAGCATCGACTGTTGGTGGTAATGAGTCATCTAGCCTCATGTGGTGTATTACGATGTAGCTTACCACTGAAACATGAATAGGTCTTTGATCTCTATAATTTCTGGAGCCTGGTTTTACAGAGCATGTACTAAGGTGGATGAGCCTCAGTGATTTTGCCCCAAAGAGCAAACAGTGGCCTTACATTCTGGTTGACTATATGAAACTTGAAGTTGCTCTGTGCACAATGAGAGTGACCACATCTGTGTGGATGGTTTGCCTGCAATGGGGTCCATCTGGGTGCTGGGGACTGGTGCTGCATACAGGTCTAATTCCTATAGCGTTTGCCTGGGTGATATCATAGAAACTCTACAGTGCAGGAGGCCATTCGGCCCATCGGGTCTGCACCGACCATTGGAAAGGGTATCCAACCTCGTCCCACGACCCAACCCTTTCCCCGTAACCCAGTAACACCACCTAATCTTTTGGACACGAAGGGGCAATTTAGCATAGCCATTCCACCTAACCTGCGCATCTTTGAACTGTGGGGGGAAACCGGAGCACCCGGAGGAAAGCCACGTAAACACAGGGAGAACGTGCAAACTACACACAGACAGTGACCCGTGGCAGGAATTGAACACAGCTCCCTGCCGCTGTGAGGCAATAGTGCTAACCACTGTGCCACCGTGCCGCCCTGAATATGTTGCACTTTGCTCCAGTGTCAATCTTTACTTTTAGTTTTGCTTTGCTGCAGGCAATGTTCAGGGTGGCAAAGATCTCACAAATGTCTGCGAAATTATCAACACTCTCACAGTGGAGTGTTGTTAGAGACCCAGTGGTTTGGTTGATCTGATTGAGCTCCAGCTCATTTGATTTGCTCATGCTCAGAAGCTTGAAAGAATGACTGGTTGGAGGCATAGGAAGGCTGCTGTGGTTTGAGCTGCAGCATTTTGAAAAATGGTTCTATTTGCCACATTGATTGCAGTGTTTACCAAACACCAAACATGCTGTCTGAGGGTGATGACCACCACAGTTGGGGCAGGACATGCATTGTATTGTGAAACTTCTGTTTCCCTGCTTAACCCCTTGTTGCTTATTTCTGTCTGCTCTTTCAGCATGCAGGTGCTGCTGGTAGATTGCAATGTTAGATCTTTCTCATGAAGGAGCTGCTTGTGGACAAGATCATTGTAAACCCACAGATAATGCGATCACTGACTAATTTATCGTAAGGGTGCCAAAAGTACATTTTTTTGCCAAGATTTGTTAAGTTTCAGCGTAGGGCTGTATCAATGTGGTAAACCACTGTATTGTATTGTATTGTTACATGCCTGGGCTTGTCCTGGCTGGCTCCGCCTGTGACTCCTCCCCTTGGGCTCATGTATAAAGGTGGCTGGTCTCCGCTTCTGATCCAGTTCGGGATCAGAGGCCAGGAGCTTTCTGTTTAGTGTATTAAGGCCTCAATTACGTTCACCACTCGTCGTGTGTTCACTGATGGCATATCAATCAATCCATCAGATCTTTAGTTGGTAGTGTAAAACGTGTACCTATCGAGTATGATGATTTTTCCCAGCAAGCAGATTTTCATCAGTATCTCTGTATCCTCTTTTTCCTCCTCCATTTGGAAGACAAAAGATTCAAACTTCTCGATGGCCTTGGGGTATGCACGAGTTAGTCAGGTACATGCTTGTACCTTTTTGGATTTGTCTAATAACTGTCACCACAGTAGATGGCTCAGTTTGTCTGCAATATTTTCGCCGAACATGAGCGGGTCGATGTGTGAAGTCCCTGTGCCATTCTGCCAACTCCTGACACCATGTGGAAGTGCTGGGTCCCAATGACTGGCGACCGAGGACTTATGACAACAACAGTTTATTTAGTACTCTGAGCAGCTCTTATATGCTATAACGTTGCCCACATTCCGGGAAAACCCCTGCATCCCGACCTCACCTCACCTTAAACCTATGCCCCCTTGTCATTGACCACCCCTCCAAAGGGGAAGGTTTATTCCTGTCTACTCTATCTATGCCCATCATAATTTTTTACATCTCAATCATGTCCCCCTCAGTCTCCTCTGCACCAAGGAAAACATCCTCAGTCTATCCAATCTCTGTTCATAACTAAATCTCTTTAGCCCAGACAACATCTGGGGCAGCACGGTAGCATTGTGGATAGCACAATTGCTTCACAGCTCCAGGGTCCCAGGTTCGATTCCGGCTTGGGTCACTGTCTGTGCGGAGTCTGCACATCCTCCCCGTGTGTGCGTGGGTTTCCTCCGGGTGCTCCGGATTCCTCCCACAGTCCAAAGGTGTGCAGGTTAGGTGGATTGGCCATGATAAATTGCCCTTAGTGTCCAAAATTGTCCTTAGTGTTGGGTGGGGTTACTAGGTTATGGGGATTGGGTGGAGGAATTGACCTTGGGTAGGGTGCTCTTTCCAAGAGCCGGTGCAGACTCGATGGGCCGAATGGCCTCCTTCTGCACTGTAAATTCTATGATAAACATCCTGGTAAATCTCCTCGGCACCCTTTCCAATGTTATCACATCCCTCGTGTAATATGGATTCCAGAACTGCACACAATACCCTGGCTGTGGCCTAACCAGCATTTTATACAGTTCCAGCATACCCTTCATGCTCTGACCCTCTATGCCTCAGTTAATAAAGATAAGTGTACCATACGCCTTCTTAACCACTGTACCCACCTGCTCTGAAGGGACAGGTGTACATGCACACGAAGATCCCTCTGATCCTTGGTGCTTCCCAGGGTCCTGCCCTTTATTATGACTTGTTTGTCCTGCCCAAATGCACGTGGAGCATTAAGAACAAGAGTGACTCAGTTAGACTATATGTCTGCTGTAATTTCCATCGAATTCTATGTAATTTGGAAAATAAGCTGCATTAAAAATAAATTCATCAGGCAGAATTTTTCCGTTCAGCTTTCAGTGGGAGATGGATAGCTCTCCTTAATGGACATATGTGTCTAAATAAATACATTTGTGTGGGTGTATGGAATGTGATCTGCATGTTAATGATGTTTGATGAAGCAAAGTACAGCTGTCTCCAGCTCCCACACACACCAGTTGTTTTGACATTTATAATTTGCAGCTCGTGGATCCTTAGCAGACAACTGTGACTGGTTGGGTGACTACTTGAGGGCAAGAATGAAAGGGCCAAGGCTGAAGAACTCACACTTGACAAGACAGCAGGAATGGTCCAGGAGCAGACAGATGTATCACTCAGATAGTTCATGTTTGAGCTGGTGTCTTACATTCACCCGTTTAACTGTTAAGACATACGGAATAAATACAGCCTTCAAAACCAGCCGTGAGAGTCCTGGACTGACTGATATTGATTTATTTCTGAAATGGCAGGGGAATCCAGATACAGGACATTTTGCTCTAGGGTCTTGATAGATGGGAGCACAGTCCAGAGATTTGGACATTATCGGGCCGACAGTCTTTATGTGTGTCTGTACGTTCAAAGGCTTTGGCTGAAGTTTTCCGGCCCTTTCTCTCGGTGGGCTCTTCCATCCCCCCACTCCCTGCCGCCGTGGCGCATTCCAGTAGAGGGTGCGAGGCGCGCAAATCCCCATAGGTGTCCAATAGCAGGCCGCCTCCAACACCAGATACGCTGCTGGGTTGGGGTGTGGGGGCAAAAAATCCCGCCCTTTGACCCAGAACCTGTGCAGAAAATGGCGGCGAGTTTAATGTGCACAACGCTTTTAGTGTCTAAATGGCCTTGCAATTTGTGGTGTGGAAGAGTCATAGCGCGATTGGCGAGTTGCCACAAATTGCTGGGCTACCTTTTAGAGATTAGCATTGCATTAAAGCTATCAGTAACCCGGGCCTGTAGTGGAATGGCTCACGTGGACCTTTATCCTATAATCTAACTCCAGTGGTCCCAAAACTGAGACACAATGAAAGGAGCTTTACTCTACTGCTAATTGTGCTGCACCTTATCTGGAAATGTTTAACTTGGAAAACAGCTACTAAGAGTGCAGAAATCATACACCCCGATGAATAAAATATCTGTACCACCACTCGCCCCCTTCGCCTTACCCTAAAATATGATTACTTCATGTATCTGCTATTGGAACAAGTGATGTCAATCAAATGCAACAGAACTTAGAGAGGCTATGGGCAGACAAATGGCAGATGGAACTTAATGCTGAGATGTGTGAGGTGATGCAGTTTGACAGAAAATATAGGGAGAGGCAACATAGCAATAATGACACAGTTTAAAGAGTGTGCATGGACTTAGGAACCTAGGCCCAATCATCTTCAACTGCTTCATCAATGACCTTCCTTCCACCATAAGGTCAGAAGTTCACTGATGACTACACAATGTTCAGCATCATTTGTGACTCCTCAGACATTGAAACAGTTCATGCCCAAATGCAGCAAGACCTGGACAATACCTAGACTTGGACTGAGAAGTGGCGAGTAACATTCACGCCACACAAGTGCCAGGCAATGATCATTTCCAATGTCAGTGAATTTAAACATCTTCCCTGGACATTCAATGATATTACCACAGCTGTGACTACTAAAACAGGTCAGAAACTAGGAATCCTGCAGCGAGTACCTCACCTCCTGACTCCCCAAAGCCTGTCCACCATCTACAAGGCACAGGTCAAGAGTGTGATGGAATACTCTCCACTTGTCTGGGTGAGTGCAGCTCCAACAACACGCAGTTATGGTGGCACATTCCAGGACAAAGTAGCCTGTTTGAGGATTGCTACCCCTTTCACAAACATTCACTCCCTTCATCACTGATGAACAATAGCAACAGTGTGTATCATCTACAACAGGCATTTTCAAAGTGGGGGTCGCAACCCGCAGGTGGGTCACGGGCAAATGGTGGGAGGGTCACGGAGCCGTGCATCATGGCGTTCTGATCGCGTGAATTTGTGCGCAGCAGCCAACTTTTAACAATGCCGGCTGCGAGCGGCTTTAAAAATGACGGCCGCGACCAGATAAAACAATGGAGGCGCACTGCTCATCAGTGCGCATGCGCAGAACCAGGCGAGAAGCACCGCCTCCTCCTGACGTTAGCACGCTAATGCAGGGGAAGATATTTTAAAAATTCATTGTAATCTTCCCACCTGAAGCGATGCAGAGAGCAGGTCACGCGCCCCAAAAGCTGACATCACGTGCTTTGCGATTCCTCCATTTTGTCAGCAGCAAACAAGTAAAATTTAAAATGGATTGTTTTATTACAAGGAAGAGAGGGCCAGAGACACACACAGGCATTTTGCACGTGAGGGAGAGATAGCCTGAGTGAGCGAGATAGCTAGAGTGAGGTTGAAGCTTGGTAATTTGGAGCAGTGAGGTAATTCGGTGAAGAGTGGGTGGAGTTGCTTTTTCCCTATCGTTTTATTTTCTTTCTTCCGGCCTGTAACTGTTAATCTACAGGGAGAGATCCAGAGAGCATCCCGGGAAGGTAAGTGTTACAAATATCTTTTCAAATTGTGGGGGGGGGGGGGGAAACTGAAGTGACATCATAGTAAAGCTGTGACCTGATTGGCTGGAAGGAAATCTGTTAAGTTTGAATGAAAAAAAATAACATTGCGAAACAAATTAAATCTAATTGATTAACAAGATAGAGGAGTAATGAAACCTGAGGGCAGAGATTAGTATTTAGCATTTAATTTTACAGTAAAAATCTAGCCCCAGGGCCTAGATTTAACAAGAATTTAAATGTTTATTTTAAATTAATTAACTCGTGCATAAATGTCACTCAGCGGCGCTTTCACAGTGAGATGTGGCAGATCCGTGACACTTCCAGTGTTCCGGTCGACTACGTCTGCAGGAAGTGTAACCAATGGCAGCTCCTCACAGACCGTGTGATTTGGTTGGAGCAGCAGTTGGATGCACTTAGGAGCATGCAGGTGGCGGAAACCATCATAGACAGGAGTTATAGAGATGTGGTCACACCCAAGGTGCATGCAGACAGATGGATGACCACTAGAAAGGGCAGGCAGCTAGTGCAGGAATTCCCAGTGACTGTCCCCCTCTCTAACAGGTATGCCACTTTGGAATCCGTTGGGGCGGGATAGCTATCAGAGGAAAACAACAGCAACCAGAACAGTGGCACCACAACTGGCTCTGTTCCTCAGCAGGGGAGGGTAAAGTGCAGGAGCGATAGTTATAGAGGACTCTATGGTAAGGGGCACAGATTGGTGCTTCTGTGGAGGTGAAAGAGACTCCAGAATGGCGTGTTGCCTCCCTGGTGCCAGGCTCAAGGATGCCTCTTAACGAACACAGGGCGTCCTGAAGGTGGAGGGTAAACAGCCAGCGGTTGTAGTACACATAGGTACTAGCGGCATAGGCGGAAAGAGCGATGAGGTCCTGCAGAAGGAGTTCAGGGAGTTCGGCAGTAAGCTAAGAAGCAGGACCTCTACAGTTGTAATCTCAGGATTACTCCCTGTGTCACATGCCAGTGAGGCTAGAAATAGGAGGATAGTGCAGCTAAACACGTGGCTAAACCAGTGGTGTAGGAGGTTGGGTTTCAGATTTCTGAACCATTGGGATCTCTTCTGGGGCATGTGCGACCTATACATGTCGGATGGGTTGCATCTAAACTCGAGGGGAATCAATATCTTGGCTAGGAGGTTTGCTTGTGTCATCGGGAGGATTAAAACTAATATGGCAGGGGGATGGGAACCAGAACGTTAGCTTATAAGGTGTCATAACTGAAGGGAAAATAGAGAACAAATATAAGAGAACAACATCACCCTCAGGCAGAGCAAAAAAGGTGACAAGTGTGAGATGGGGGGTGGGCAATGCAGGACTGAGGTTATTGTACTTTAATATGTGCAGTATACGGAACAAGGTAAATAAGCTTGTAGTGCACATTGAAATTGGCCGGTACGATGTTGTGGGCATCACAGAGACGTGGCTGCAAGGGGATCAGGGCTGGGATCTAAATATACAAAGATATGTGTCCCATCGAAAGGACAGGCAGATGGGCAAAGGGGGCAGGGTTGCATTGTTAGTAAGGAATGAAGTTAAATCGATAGCAAGGAGCGATATAGAATCAGAAGGCATAGAATCTCTGTGGGTAGAGTTGAGGAATAGATAAAAAAAACTCTGATGGGAGTTATGTGCAGCCCCCCTAGCAGTAGGCAGGGTGTGGGGCAGAAAATAAATCAGGAGAAAGAGAAAGCATGTAAAAAAGGCAATATCACAATAATCATGGGGGACTTCAATATGCACGTGGACTGGGAAAATCAGGTTGGTTGTGGATCCCAAGAAAAGGAATTTGTGGAATGTTTAAGAGATGTTTTTTTGGAGCAGCTTGTGGTAGAGCCTACTAGGGAACAGGCAATTCTGGATTTGGTGATGTGTAATGAGGCAGACATGATTAGGGATCTTAAGGTGAATGAACCCTTAGGGAGAGTGACCACAATATGATAGAATTTACCCTGCAGTTTGAAAGGGAGAAGCTGGAGTCAGATGTAATGGTATTACAATTAAATAAGGGTAACTACAAAGACATGAGGGAGGAGCTGGCCAGAGGTGATTTGAAAAGGAGCCTAGCAGGGAAAACAGTGGAACAGCAATGGCAGGAGTTTTGGGGGGTTATTCGGGAGGCACAGCAGAAATTCATCCCAAGGAGGAGGAAGCATGCTAAGGGCAGGACAAGGCATCCATGGTTGACAAGGGAAGTCAAGGACAGCATAAAAGAAAAAGAAAAAGCTTACAAAGTAGCGACAATTAGTGGGAAGCCAGAGGATTGGGAAACCTTTAAAAGCGAGCTGAGGCCAACTAAAAAAGCAATAAGGGGGAGAGAAGATGAAATATGAGTGCAACCTAGCTAGTAATATAAAAGAAGATAGGAAGAGTTTCTTTCAATATATAAAAGGTAAGAGAGAGGCAAAAATAGACATTAGACCACTGGAAAACGTGGCTGGAGAATTAATAATAGGAAACAAAGAAATGGACAAACTGAATAGTTATTTTGCATCAGTCTTCACGGTGGAAGACACCAGTGGGATGCCAGAGCTCCAGGAGAATCAGGGGGTAGAGGTGAGTGCAGTGGCCATCAGTACGGAGAAGGTTCTGGGGAAACTGAAAGGGCTAAAGGTGGATAAGTCACCTGGACCGGATGGACTACACCTCAGGGTCCTAAAAGAGATAGCTGAGGAGATTGTGAAGGCATTGGTGGTGATCTTTCAGGAATCACTGGAGACAGGAAGGGTCCCAGAGGACTGGAAAGTGACTAATGTAACACTACTGTTTAAGAAGGGAGGGAGGCAGAAGACTGGAAATTATAGGCCGGTTAGCCTAACTTCGGTCATTGGTAAGATTTTGGAGTCCGTTATTAAAGATGAGATCGTGGGGTACTTGGAAGTGCATGATAAAATAGGACTGAGTCAGAGCGGCTTTGTCAAAGGGAGGTCGTGTCTGACAAATCCGTTAGAGTTCTTTGAGGAGGTAACAAGGAAGTTAGACAAAGGAGAACCAGTGGACATGATTTATTTAGATTTCCAAAAGTCCTTTGACAAGGTGCCGCATAGGAGATTTTTAAGTAAGTTAAGAGCCCATGGTGTTAAGGGTAAGACCCTGGCATGGATAGAGGATTGGCTGACTGGCAGAAGGCAGAGAGTGGGGATAAAGGGGTCCTTTTTCAGGACGGCAGCCGCTGACTAGTGGTGTACCTTAGGGGTCTGTGCTGGGACCACAACTTTTCACAATATACATTAATGATCTGGAAGAAGGAACTGAAGACACTGTTGCTAAGTTTGCAGATGATACTAAGATCTGTAGAGAGACAGGCAGTATCGAGGAAGAAAGGGGGCTGCAGAAGGGTTTGGACAGACTGGGAGAGTGGGCAACGAAGTGGCAAATGAAATACATTGTGGAAAAGTGTGAGGTTATGCGCTTTGGAAGGAGGAATTTAGGCATAGACTATTTCTAAATGGAGAAATGCTTAGGAAATCAGAAGCACAAAGGGACTTGGAAATCCTTGTTCATGATTCTCTTAAGGTTAATGTGCAGGTTCAGTTGGCAGTTAAGAAGGCAAATGCAATGTTAGCATTCATGTCAAGAGGGCTAGAATACAAGACCAGGGATGTACTTCTGAGGCTATATTAGGCTCTCGTCAGGCCCTATTTGGAGTATTGTGATCAGTTTTGGGCCCCGTAGCTAAGGAAGGATATGCTGGCCTTGGAAAGGGTCCAGAGAAGGTTCACAAGAGTCATCCCTGAATGGACAGCTTGTCATATGAGGAACGGTTGAGGACTCTGGGTCTGTACTCGTTGGAGTTTAGAAGGATGAGGGGGGATCTTATTGAAACTTACAGGATACTGCGTGGTCTGGATAGAGTGGACATGGAGAGGATGTTTCCACTTGTTGGAAAAACTAGAACCAGAGGACACCATCTCAGACTAGAGGGACAATCCTTTCCAACAGAGATGAGGAGGAATTTCTTTAGCCAGAGCGTGGTGAATCTGTGGAACACTTTGCCGCAGAAGGCTATGGAGGCCAAATCACTGAGTCTGTTTAAGACAGAGATAGATAGGTTCTTTATTAATAAGGGGATTAGGGGTTATGGGGAGAAGGCAGGAGAATGGGGATGAGAAAAATATCAGCCATGATTGAATGGCGGAGCAGACTCGATGGGCCGAGTGGTCTAATTCTGCTCCTATGTCTTATGGTCTAATAGTCTTATGGTCTTATAGGATCTCACAACTAAACCTGCTGCAGAGAGTGGCTTAGGAGAATCTACAGCAGGAAAAAGCAGTGGTGGTGTGAGCTGTTCAGGAGGATCTACAACAGGACAAAGTGGTGGTGGTGTGAGCTGTTCAGGAGAATCCACAGCAGGACAAAGCAATGCTGGTGTGAGCTCCAGGGCCTCTGGTGAACAGCCCATTAAGAAGAAGCTGAAATCGGGAACAAAGCAGTAAAAGATGATTTTTTATGGCATGGATTGATTAATTGTGCCAATGCAAATCAGGATGCAAGGCCCATGAGTGCAAATTAAATTTTAAAACCCTCAAAATTTCAAAGGCATTTGAAGACTAAGCATGGTGAGTTCGAGGACAAACCTCTTGATTTTTTTCAAAGGATGCAATGAGAACTTAAATTGTCGGCTGAAGTCTTCAGCAGAAATGTTACACTCAACGACAAAGTACAATTAGCCTCTTACATGGTAGCTTACTGTGTAGCTAAAGAGAAAATGCCCCACACTGTAGCAGAGAGATTAATTCTCCCTGCAGCAATAGATATAGTTCGTACAGTCATAGATGAGAGGTTCATTGAAAAAGTGAAATGCCTCCCATTTAATGATAACACAGTGGCTCACTGAATTTGTGATATTGCTGAGAATATAGAAGCCCAGCTTTTTTCTCATTTAAGATCAGCGCAGAAGTTCTCAATACAACTGGATGAAAGTACAGACATTTCAGATTGTGCAAACTTGCTAGTTTACGTTAGGTATGGTTGGCACAATGAATTTAATGAGGATTTGCTGTGCTACCTGACATTACCAACCCACACGACTGTGTGATTTTTGAAGCTTTGAATAGTTTTGTTGTTGGAAAGTGCAGGCTCGACTGGGTTCATTGCAGAGGAATCACAAGTGATGGAGCAGCCAACATGACTGGGAAAAACAGCGGAGTTATAGTAAGGATTAAGGAGGCAGCTGGTCAGGACATTATTGGGAATCATTGTTTTATTCACCGTGAGGAACTGGCATCGAAAGGAATTCCATCCAATCTTGATGTGGTGTTGAAAGGAATTGTGAAAGTTGTGGATTTCATTAAACGCTGCCCATTCAATACCAGGCGTTTTGAGACTGTGTTCCGATATGGGGGCAGAGCACACACATTTATTGTTCCACACAGAAGTACATTGGCAGTCAAGGGGTGGGGTGCTACTCAGAGTTTATGAACTGAGGTACGAAATCCACGCTTTCCTCCTCGAGAAATTGTCCTTTCTGGCTGATTCGTTTGCTGATGAAACATTGATGCTAACTATGTCTTACCTTGCAGACATCTTTTCAATTCTAAATGAACTGAACCTCAAATTGCAAGGGAAGGATGATGATTGCTTTCGGCACTGTGAAGAAATCAAAGCTTTGCAAAAGACATTGCAAGTTTGGCAATTGCGAGTGCGACGCCAAAATTACGACATGTTTCCCACACTGTTTTGACACATCGAAGAAAACAGCATCAGTAAGGAAACTGTAAATGGACTGGCAATCCTTATTCAGTTGCTTCTGGCTGCCCTGATCGACAATTTTGGTCAGAGGAGAAGTTTAAGATTTTGAGAGAGAAGAGACGGGTGAAAAATCCCTTTGAGTTTCAGATCCCACAGTCACTTCTCAACTTGCAGCTGACTCCAAATGAAGAAACTGAGCTTCTGCGCCTCAACTGTGACGGCACATTAAAAACACGGCACAAGTCAATGAGGCAATCAACATTCTGGAGTAGCATCTCTGAGGAATATCTGGAGCTGAGTAAAACAAGCATTTGTTTGCTTTTGCCCTTCACAATGACCAACATGTGCGAGGTTGGATTTTCTGTCCTCACAAAGATGAAGACAGCACAAAGGAACCGGCTGAATCCTGAACCCGATATGTGCATAGCCCTCTCTTCCTGTGAACCCGATTGGAGTGAGATCGTGAGAACCAAGCAGGCTCACTTCTCACATTAAAGGTAATAGAAAATGGTGGGTCGCGAATATCGGCCGGCGTGGGTCGCGAATGTCGGCCGGCGTGGGTCGCGAAGGTCGGCCGGCATGGTCCCGAAGGTCGGCCGGTTACTAAAAATGGGTCCCCGGAAAAAAAACTGAGCTACAAGATACACTGCAGGAACTCCCCAAGGCTCTTTAGTCAGAAATTTCCAAAACCATGACTGTTACCATCTAGAAGGACAAGAACAGCAGATCGAACACCACTACCTGGAAAATCCCCTCCAAGTCACTCACCATCCTGACTTGGAAATATATCGATGTTCCTTCACTGTCACTGGGTCAAAGTCCTTGAACTCCTTCCCTAACAGCACTGTGGATGTACCTACACCTCAGGGACTGCAAAGCTTCAAGGTGGCAGCTCACCACCTATTTTTCTAGGGTAATCAGGGATGGTCAATAAATGCTGGTCTAGCCAGCAACAACCAAATCCCAGAAATTAATAAAGACACTTTTAACAAAACCTACGGACTCAGACACAAAGATCTTTGAAGGTGGCAAGACATTCTGAGTAAGCAATGGGGAAGGATCTCAGGCTTCATAAATAGTGGTAGTGAGTACAAAAGCAAGAACATTATGCTAGTATGTATAAATCTATTGTTCGGTTGAGTCTAGTTCTGGTCACCATACTTCAGGAAGGATGTGAGGACCCTTGAAAGGGTGCACAGGTGATTCACCAGTATGGTTCAGGGGTGGCGATAATAGTTACAAGGTCAGGTTGGAGAAGCTGGGATTGTTCTCCTTGGAGCACAGGTATACAAGGTTATCACAGATTTAGACAAGGTAGATAAGAAAAAAATCTGTACCCATCAGCTGATGCTTGAAGGACCAGGGAACACAGATTTAAGGTTTTGGGCAGGTGATGCAGGGGGATGTGAGGAAGAACTATTTTGCACAATAAGAAAGAATGACATTTGGGTGGAGAAATGGGAGTGGCAATGACCTGGTAGCAGAAAGCTGTGATGATCAATGGTTTTAAAAGGAAATTAGAAAGATACTCAGGGGCAAATCAATTTGTAGGGCTAGAAAGTTAGAGCCGGGAAATAGGACTGATTGGATTGTACTACAGGGCCAGCAAGGACTTAATGGACCCAATGTCCTCCTTCTGTGCATAATGACCCTGTGGCTCTACGAGCTTTAAAAGCTGTCATTGTAAATGGATCAATTCCCCTGCTAAATGAATGAAGAGACGTTTCTAAGATTTGCTACCAATAGAGATGCACTTGCTACTGCCCTTCCCCCACTAAATGCCAAAAGCTTTCTTCCGGGTGTGAGTCAGAAAGAAATAACCTGCTATGGGGCCATGACATGTTGAGAAATCTCCAGTCAGTCTGAATAATGAAGATCAATGGGCACAGCTGAATTACTGAAATCCTTAAAGATGTTACAACACCATTGCTATTCATCATTCATGCTGTTGACTGACGTATTGGTCAGCTTAAGCTCTTCTATCCAAAATATTATTTACTTTTGAATTCTTTGCACAGCCAATTCTTCACACCACATGTATTTAAAGACCTTGATGGCTTATAAATCATTCCACAACTCAATTTCTTTCTCTTTGAGAGTTTCCCAAATTCTTTCGAATTATATCTGCCTCCACCACATCCTCAGGCAGATGTGCATTCCACATCCTAACCATTCAGGTATAAGAAAAAAAGCCTTTCCTTATGTCACCATCTGTTCTTTTGCTAATCACCTTAAAACAGTGTCTACTGGTTCTCAACGCTTTGCCAATGGGAATAATTTCTATCTGCTCAGTCTGAGAAGAGTGTCCTGCAGTCAGCATCACAGTGAAGCAGTCTGGGAAGAGTGTCATGCAGTCAGCATCACAGTGAAGCAGTCTGGGAAGAGTGCCCTGCAGTCAGCGTCACAGTGAAGCAGTCTGGGAAGAGTGACCTGCAGTCAGCGTCACAGTGAAGCAGTCTGGGAAGAGTGTCCTGTAGTCAGCATTACACTGCAGCAGTCTGGGAAGAGTGTCCTGTAGTCAGCATTACACTGAAGCAGTCTGGGAAGAGTGTCTTGCAGTCAGCATCACAGTGAAGCAGTCTGGGAAGTGTGTCCTGTAGTCAGCATTACACTGAAGCAGTCTGGGAAGAGTGTCCTGTAGTCAGCATTACATTGAAGCAGCCTGGGAAGAGTGTCTTGGAGTCAGCATCACAGTGAAGCAGTCTGGGAAGTGTGTCCTGCAGTCAGCATTACACTGAAGCAGTCTGGGAAGAGTGTCTTGCAGTCAGCATCACAGTGAAGCAGTCTGGGAAGAGAGTCCTGCAGTCCGCATTACACTAAAGCAGTCTGGGAAGAGTGACCTGTAGTCAGCATCACAGTGAAGCAGACTGGGAACAGTGTCCTGCAATCAGCATCACAGTGAAGCAGACTGGGAACAGTGTCCTGCAATCAGCATTGTGGTGAAGCATTTTGCAGTCAGCTGTTAGGATACTGGACCAGACCCCAATTTTTGTTAGGATGCCGGATGAGAGACCCCAACAATTTGCAATTTGTAAAGCTGTGAGGAAAGAATACTTCACTCAGGAGTGATGATTCTCACCAATATGTATCTTTTATGTTAAAACAAACTTTAATTTAAGCACAGAATTAACCACATTAACATGAAAGAAATAGCTCTACAATTAACATTTAAACAATTATTAATTAAAAGGACAAACTTCAACTTATGCCTATACCTTCACTATAAATATTCCAACCAAGCAACCCCAATACAATTCAAATTCCACTTATAAATAAAGTAAGCAGAACAGGTTTACTTGTTGCCTTCTGTGTCGACCTTTTGGAGAGTGACACTTTCAATAGCAGATCCAGTACACTTCTGAATTGCCAGACCCTTTTGGTCAACCAAACAACATTTGGCAATTTAGTGGAAAATAAACAGAGTCCCGTTTTGGCCACGTTTACCGGAGTGTTTCCCAGCGTTTGCAGTGCTGAGAACAATTCCGCTATTAAACAGACACGTTTTGGGGCTTCAGTGAGGAACGCCCCACCAAGGCCGCACTTGGGCTCATTTTCTGCACTAACAAGCTCCACCGTGGTGCGTGGACCCCCCAATGCCCCAACTTACCAATTAGGGAGTCCTCGAGCTCCCCACATTCCACTTCATAAGGGCAGAGCACCTCCAGATACTGGCACGGCAAAATGCCACCTGGGCACCTTGGCACTGCCAGCCTGGCACCCTGGCTGTGCCCCTGCCAGGCTGGCAGTGTCACGGTTCCTGGAAGACATCATGAGTGCCAGAGTACCACCTGCCCAGAGCCCAAGCACTCGGGGGCTCCTAATCACCTGGGAGACCCTTCCGCAAAGTGCTGGTACACCTGATCCATGTTTGAGGAAACCAGTGCTAAACAGCACTCACTCAGGTCTCCAAGGTGAGGCCTTCAGGTCCCGTGCCTTGGGTAACTCCGGTGCCGACATATTGAAGTGAGATGAACTACTCATTTGAATATGCAAATCTGAATCATGCCCATTGAGTGCAATGTCCAGATCGGGATACCTCGCGAGACACGGTGGATACCTAATGAGATCTTGCGAGGCGTAATGAGCATTGTAAATCTCGCAAGAGGTCTCTTGCGGCTCCCAAATCCCAAGTACTGAGTCGGGCGTGACAAGGCCATTTGATCGCACTTAAAAGACATAAATGTAAGAAGCAAAAGTGGAAGGCAGAAAGAACAAGGGCAAAGAACATATGTGGCCATAATGCAAAATAAAGCTAAGATGACCAAGTTTAAAAAAACAAGTCCAAAGGCTTTCTGTCTTAATGCTTGGAAAATTCACAATGAGGTAGATGAAAGGGGCTAGCACAGTGGGCTAAACAGCTGGCTTGTAAAGCAGAACAATGCCAGCAGCGTGGGTTCAATTCCCGTACCGGCCTCCCCAAACAAGCGCCAGAATGTGGGTACTCGGGACCTTTCAGAGTAACTTCATTTGAAGCCTACTTTTCATTTTCATTTTCGTTCATTTCAATTAACAGCGCAGATAGATATAAACAGTTATAACATTGTTGCAATTTACAGAGACATGGCTGCTGGGTTACCAAGGTGGAAACTGAACATCCAGGGGCATTCATTATTTAGGAATGACAGACAAAAGGGGCAAGGAGGTGAAGTAACTTTGTAAGCAAAGGAAGAAATCAATGCAATAATGAGGAAAGATATTGGCTCTGAAAATCATGATGTATAACCTGTATGGGTGAAGATAAGAAACGCCAAGGGGCAGAAAACATCATTGGGGATGGTCTATAGGTCCCCAAACAGCAGTGGAGATGTCAGGGAAGGTATTAAATAAGAAATCAGAGATGCATGTAGTAAGGGCACAACTGTAATTCGCAGCTGGATATTGAATCCAATGTGTGTTGCCTTCCTAGAACGTCAATTAAGAGAAAAAAGGTACTGTAATCAAAGTGCTCACAGCCCTTTAACAACTGGTCAAATGGTCCGGATCTAGACGTGGCCACAACAAATTAACGGTAGTACACCACCATGCTCCATAGCCAAACAGTTATGTAGGACAGCACGATAATACAGTGGTTAGCACTGTTGGTTCACAACGCCAGGGTCCCAGGTTCGATTCCCTCATTGTCTGTGTGGAGTCTGCACGTTCTGCTGTTTCTGCTCTGGGTTTCCTCCGGGTGCTCCAGTTTCCTCCCGCAAGTCCCGAAAGATGTGCTGTTAGGTAATTTGGACATTCTGAATTCTCCCCCTGTGTACCCGAACAGGCGCCGGAATGTGGCGACTAGGGGCTATTCACAGTAATTTCATTGCAGTGTTAATGTAAGCTTACTTGTGACAATAAAGATGATTATTATTCATCATGGGTGACTTTAATTTACATACAGATTGGACAAACTATTATGGGCCAGGATTTAGAGAACACCAAAGTATATCATGACGTTCACCTGACCCAAAACTTTTAATAGATTTTGGTTATGGGGAGCACAAGGGCCCACTTTACAGGTGTGATGCAACAGAGATCTAAAGTATTTTTAAACAAAAACAATGTTTATTCTGTGAATCCAGTTAACATTTTATAAACACAGTAAATATCTTATCAACTATCAACACTGATACCCCCGAAAGATACAATACTCTACGGGTAACCTTAGTAACTTTCCTAACAACATCCATAAAAAAATACCACTTTTAACAAAGGCTTGCATTCCTTACAGAAACAGGAATTACTTTGAAATCATCAAGTGATCTGGAGACATTCTTTAGCAGGCAGAGTGAAAGAGAGACCAAAATACACCTCCTTAGTTTGAGTGCAGCTCTTCAACTGAAAATTAAACTAAAACTCAGAGCCCAAAACAGCTTCCAGCTCAAAATGAAAGTAAAAAGCAGAGCCAGCGCCCAGCTCCACCCACACACTGACATCACTGCAGTCACTTCAGAAGACAAACATTTCTTAAAGTGACACCTCGCCCCAAGGAAACAAAATAAATCATCAACTTTAAGATGGTTTCATTTTTCACCTTTTCACTTTCCTTTTAAACAAAATTGACAGTAAATATACTTTTTGTTTAACAAAACACAACACGCAAACATTTATAATAACATAGTCCATTTTAGTTGTTCTTTCCTCCACCAAACCTGCTTCTCTTCATCACATTTGTGACAAAGCATCGGCTATCACATTTTCTCGTCCTGCCACATGTACTATTTTTAAATGAAATGGCTGTAACAATATACTCCATCGAAACAGTCTTGCATTGTTCTTCTGGAATTGCTCCAAAAACATAAAAGGATTATGATCAGTATATATAATTGTTTCAGATGAATTGCTGGTAATATAAATGTGAAAATGTTGCAAAGCCAGCACCAAGCTCAAAGTCTCCTTCTCAATCGTTGAATACTTCTTCTGGTGCTTATTTAATTTCTTAGAAAAATAACCAATAGGCCGCTCTAGTCCTTCATCGTCTTCCTGTAAAAGCACCGCACCTACACCCACATCATCGCATCAACAGCCACTTTGAATGGTTTGGTGTAATTTGGGATGGTCAACACAGGAGCAGTGGTTAACACAGCCTTCAGGCCGTCAAATGCCTGTTGACACTCCGCTGTCCACTGAAATTTGCTACGCTTCTTTAGCAAGCCAGTCAGTGGAGCGACCACACTGCTACAATTCGGCACTAACTTCCTGTAAAATCCACTCATGCCAAGAAATCGCATTATTTCCCTTTGTGTCGAGTGTGTTGGAAACTCCCCATTAACTTTTGTTTTCACATCTCATGGGACCATTCGACCCTGTCCGATTGTATGGCCAAGGAAAGTGACTTGGGCTTTTCCAAATTCACTTTTGACTAGGTTTACCACCAAACCCCCATTCTGAAGTCAATCGAATAACTCCATCAGATGCTTCAAATGTTCTTTCCATGTCTGACTAAAAATTACCAGATTGTCGATGTATACCTCATAATTGGGTAATCCTGAAACAACTTTGTCAGTTAACCGTTGAAATGTGGCTGGAGTGTTTTTCATGCCAAATGGCATCACTTTGAATTGGTATATACCATCTGGAGTCACAAAAGCTGAAATCTCCTTCGCCCTTTCGGATAAAGGTATCTGCTAGTAACCTTTAAGTAAATCCAGTTTGGAAATAAAGGCTGATTGTCCCACCTTCTCAGTGCAATCCTCCAAACGTGGGATAGGATAAGAGTCCGTTCTTGTAACTGCATTAACATTTCTATAGTCCACACACAACCGTTGGGTACCGCCTGCTTTTGGTACCATCACTATGGGTGAGCTACATTGGCTACATTAAGCATACTTTCAATTTCCTTGTTTTTTTTTTAATAAACAATTTTATTGAGGTATTTTTGGCATTGTAAACAGTTATAGTGTACAGTAATGTGCAAATATCATCACAAAGCAGAAACATAGTGCAAAAGACCACTCCTCTCTCATAAACAGTACCCGCCTATTTATCCTTCCTATTCTATTCTAATCTACCGCCCCCACCCACCCTGCTGACATTTAATTCCCCGCGAAGAAGTCGATGAATGGTTACCACTTTCGGGTGAACCCTAATACAGATCCTCTTAAGGCGAACTTAATTTTTTCCAGCCCTAAAAATCTCAACATGTCCGAGAGCCATGCTTCGGTCTTTGGGGGCTTTGAGTCTCTCCATGCCAGCAGTATACGTCGCCGGGCTACCAGGGAAGCAAAGGCCAAGATGTCGGCCTCCCTCTCCTCCTGGACCCCCGGGTCTTCCGAGACCCCAAAAATTGCCACCACTGGACTCATCACCACCCTAGTTTTCAGTATCTGGGACATGACGTCCGCAAATCCCTCCCAGCATCTCCTAAGTTTTGGGCATGCCCAGAACATGTGGACATGATTCGCTGGCCCTCCCGCACACCTAGCGCATTTATCCTCCACCCCCAAAAATTTACTCATCCGGGCCACCGTCATGTGGGCCCGGTGGATGACCTTGAACCGAATCAGGCCGAGTCTGGCACATGTTGCAGTTGAATTTACCCTACTCACGGTTTCCGCCCATACCCCCTCCTCCATCTCCTCCCAGAGTTCCTCCTTCCACTTGAGCTTCAGTTCCTCTTTCTAGGACTCCTCCCCTTTCATAAGTTCACGGTAAATATCCGAGACTTTCCCGTCTCCTACCTCTCCCCTAGACACTACTCTGTCCTTTGGCGGGAGGCGTGGGAAGGTTGGGATCTGTCTATGTATGAAGTCAGGGGTGACGCAGCTGCCTGGGAGGAAGACACCACGTTCCCGGAGCCACAACTGCCGGGGCCCCCACCAGGATCGTCGCCGAAACTCGGACGCTCCAGAAGGACGACGAGGCCACCTGATCGTCTGATTGCTGCACCATAAACACAGTTTCTGTTACCCTCGACATCACGGTACCTCCATACCTGGTCCTACCATGCAAAAGGCGACAGTAAAGCTGGCCATCACCCCGCTGGATTCTGTTTTAACAGGGGGTGAATGTGGTAATACCAGGTATTGCGGTACCTGAGAGGTGAATGACCATTGGCTAGACCTAGGGGTCTACTATTGGCTAATGTACATAGCTCTGCTCTGAGAGGGGGGGTATAAGAACCGATACCATCCCAGCACCCTTCACTTTCTGTATCATCGTTGCTGGGTACAGTTCTAGCTGATCAAAGCCGATTAGATATGACTCCCCTCCGTCTCGAGAGTTATTGATTGTGCATCACTGATGAAGCAAACTACCCTGTTCTGGAAGATTCAGACAGTTGGATGTTCATTGTGCATGTAAGTGAAAGAAAGACTTGTAATTGTACAATATCTTTTATAGCCGCAGGATCCAAAGCACTTTGCAAGCAATGAAATTCTCTTTTAGTGCGGTCACTATTGTAGTTTCGGAAATGTATCGATCAATTTGCACACTGCAAACTCGCACATACAGCAGCGAGATAACAAGCAGATTGCTTACCTTAGTGATGCTAATTGTGGAATAAGTATTGGCCAGGTCTTTTCAAAATAGTGCTGTGCATTCTTTAATGTCCACCTAAGAGGGTGGACATGCTGAAACACCTCACCCAAAAGTCAACATCGGATTGGATTTTGTCTGTCTAGATTACAGGCTCAGGAGGCCCGAGAAGGTAAGTTAATCAACATTTAATTGACTAACATAAAGTAAAGGTCGCAATGCAGCTTACAGCTCACAGGTCCCAGTCGGGGCTGCCGGAAGTGCCAGCCCCAGTCTGGGCCGGCTTTTAAAGGATGAGTTTGAATGCCCCAGCTGGGCAGGCCTCCGCCCACTAGTGGGGAAACTCATATTCTACGAGTAGGGGAGATCAAATGATGTGCACCCATGGGTGTCAGGAGGGATATTATGGACTCATGTCACTGGAGTGGTACTTGAACCCAGAATCTTCTGACACAGAGGCCAGGGTGCTACCACTGCCAGATTCAGAGCTGGGAAAAGACTGCAACATGATAATAATAGTAATAATAATAATCTTTATTGTCACAAGTAGGCTTACAAAGTGAACTGGGTATGGCATAACTACCCGAATATGTTTTGTGCGGGATATCATAACAGCTGACAGGATGAAGCAACTCATGTCATCGCATCTGCAAACAAGGCCATAAAGGAAGCCTGGTGAGCTCTCGTCTTATGAATGTCATCCCTGATCAATATTGAACCTCCCTCCTTCCCACACTCTTGATCTCTGAAACAGCCACTGATCCACGAGCTTGCGTTAGCAACGGGCTTCGTCAGCCAGCAGCTCCCTGGCATCTGTACTAATTGGCGCCCCTCGCCATCCTCGCAGTGGACTGTGAGATACCTGAGGGTGTTAAACTGATCATAGTTCGGGCTGTGCAGCAGACACAGACAGATCCTCTGCTCAATTAATGCTGATTGATTGAGTCTCCCATGACCTCCTCAGAGTTATTTCTAAAAGGTGCCCTTTGGGTATGATTTCCAGGCCACGGCTTCATGTTTGATGGATTTGTCTGGGCGGGATGTTTTCTTCTCTCTTCTGACTGCTAATCAGATCCACGTGCTCAGACAGTGTAGGCAGAATTCAAAGGAGACTGAATAAGTCTGTCTCTGCTAAACAAATGCTTCTTTCCCCCAGCATAGTTTGCTGACTGTAGCGATGTCAGATGTCTTCGTGGTCGTCAGCGGAGGGCTTTTAATTTGCTAGCAAGTGTCACAGAAAAGGAGTTAATGGCAAAACCTCTGTAATCCTGTCTGAAAATGGTCACTTCTGAAAGGAATTGGAAATATATTAAAACTGAGAAAGGCTGCGGGGTTGTTGGGAATGAGCAGGGGAGTGGGACTATAATTATAATAATAATATTTATTATTGTCACAAGTAGGCTTACATTAACACTGCAATGAGGTTACTGTGAAAATCCCCTAGTCGCCACATTCTGGCGCCTGTTCGGGTACACAGAGAGAGAATTCAGAATGTCCAACTCACCTAACAGCACGTCTTTCGCTCATTGTGAGAGGAAACCGGAGCATCCGGAGGAAACCCACACAGACATAGGGAGAACATGCAGACTCCACACAGACAGTGACCCAAGCCGGGAATCAAACCTGGGACCCTGGCGCTGTGAAGTGACAGTGCTAACCACTGTGCTCCCATATGATGTACCAAAGAGAAGGTGCAAACGTGATGGGCCGAATGTTACTCGGATGCAGTGGTCCAGAATTAAAAACTCTTCGCTGGCAAGAAGGCTGGGGATGCCCAGCAAGTGTCGAAGCATCGCCAATCTGATGAACACCAACTCCTGCATTTCAGCAACACCCCGCCACCAAGTCACTAGTAGCTGTGCGGAGGTATTTTCATCGCACGGACCCCAGTGGTTGAAGAAGTAGCCCACCGCCACCTTACCAAGTGCAACTCGGGATGGGCCTTGCCAGCAATGCCCACATCATGTGAATCAATATATTTTAAAAAGTGGATCAGTTTGCAGAACGTTGCGGATCCATTTGGACTCAGCCCTGACAGTACCACCCGTGCTGACCCATGTGATGTAGGTGGTTCATCTTTAACTGCATTGTCTTTTACACCATGCCGATCCATTGGGCATTGGTCTAAATAGCAAATGAAATGAGAAACCTCACCTTTGGGAGCATGGACTGCAGATGGTGTCACACCATTATGCCCCAGATTCATTCTGTGACCCACACTTCCTTTCCCTGCACAGGATCACTAATTTATCCATTTATCCTGGCATTATCAAAACTTGAGGGCAAGTTACCTTCATTCATGCAAAAGTGTTGAATGATCATATTGCTTACCCCTTGTATAAATCTTTATAGGCTGCTCGTGAGGCAAAGTTAACACAAGGAACATTTTAAATCTTTGTGTTTCTGTCTTTAACTCTGTGACCTTGTGTATTCAGGGTAAAGCTCCTTACCTGCTCTCCTAATGGAGTCTTTGCCCTCCATTAACATATTTCACCAGTACAGCAGCACCATTCAATGGTCATGTCACGACACGGGATGGACCGAAATGGTCAAGAATGACTTTGAATTCAGACCATATGGCCTGTGCATTTGTTCATCCTCTGCACATGCCTCGACCCACTGGCACTCTTGAGATGATCGGTTTCGATACAAAACATCCCCAAGTCTTTTCTGATAGGTATGGTCTTTCATTTTTGGTGCGGGTTGAAGAGGTAACTTGGGTTCAAGGGGGCCACGTGTGGAGCATAATTATTAGCATAGACCAGATGAGCTGAACAATCTGTTCCGATTCTGTCAGTAAGTGGTTCCCAACGTGTGGTCAACGAGGTTAATGCAGGGGGTCCGTGTGTCCATTGAAGTAAAAAATGTCCATGGAGAAAGAAAATAACCACACCTCTTATGTAGCATGCTAACCCTTGTTGAACTTTTTTTGCAATTATTTTCGGTATTGTATTAATCCCTGCAATTAAATAGTGTGGCACTTTTGTATGATGCCATTGTAAGGCACTGCTCTCCTCTGCACATGCCAGTTAGTTAGGGCCTAACAGGCAAAGTCAAAATGGATGTAAGTTTTCAAGGGTTTCTACAAGAAAACTAACAACATAACTAGTGGAGGGTCATATCAAATCAGATTTCCACCTGCAATAGTGCATCCTGTGGGAGAGGAACATTGTAAAAGAGGGAGAAAACTGAGAGACGACACTGAAGTCAAAATGGATCGGTGGCTGAAGAGAAAACAGACAGATGGTCAAAATGACAGTGAGGCATCATCAGCAGAAACTCAGTAAAAAGTAAGCAGAAAATATAACAATAAATACTTAGAACTGGGATTCACTTGCCCAGGCAATGAAAATGAACCGCTGCCATTATGTGTCTGTGCTATGAAGCTCTGTCGAATGGAAGTTTAAAGCTTGCTAATCTTCGCTGTCGTCTGGAGACTAAACATGGGGAATATGTTTCTAAGCCAATCAAATTTTTTGAAAGCAAGCTCAAAGAATTTCAGTGGCAAGAAAATCATGGCTATGCATATTTACAGGCAGTGACAACGCCAATGCGGTGGAGGCCTTGGATAAGATGGCCCTGCTCATAGCAAAGACAGGACACACACAATCGGGGAGGAGTTGATATTGTCAGCGGCTGAAGAGACAGTGGGTGTTGTGGGTGGTGGGAGAAGGGCCTGCAAGCAAATTAATCATTTTATTGTTGGATAATAGTCCAACGCTGAATCAATGAGATGGCCCACAACGTGAGTGATCGACTAATAGCATGAATGCAAGCAAGTCGATTTTATGCACTTTGTTATGGGAGAGGCATTTTCAGAAACCTAAAATGTATCATGGAGTTCAACCAACCTCCCCCTTTAATGTATTGTTGCTTTTCCGAGCACACGGCTTGTTCTCCAGGTGTGGGATTACAATTATGGACACGTGGGTTTTCAGACACAAAACAATGTTTATTCCATGAATTCAACTTAACCTTTTAAATAAACATTGGATCACTTAACACCCCTTACTTCAAAGATAACCCCCAAAATAATACAACACTAAATAATCCTTCAGTTATTCCTTTCAACATCCAAGAGACTTAACACCTTTAAACAGAAACACATCAGGTTAAAGGCATTACTTTTATGAGTTTAAATCACCCAAATGATCCAGAGATAGTCTTTCATGGCAGAGATCACAGCAGATCCAGCTTACTGCAAACACACACACCCAAGCCCTTTCAAACTGAAACTAAAAACTGCAAAATGGCTGAACTAAAGCCCAGCTCCACCCAACTCTGACATCACTGCATTTCTTAAAGGTCCATTTCTTAAAGGCACTCTCACATGACAATTTCAAATGGATGAATCACTGGACGTTACAAACCTTTCAAACCTGCTCACCTGTGTAAAGTATAAACAGAATGGAGAGATACATGAGGACTTTCTTTTTTGTAATTCATTCCCCACTGCAAAGGCTATTTTTAACCTGTTGAACACTTTCATAGTTCAAAATGGGATTGATAGGGCAAAATGTGTAGGAGCTTGCACAGACGGGGCCCGTGTGATGTTAGGCCAACTTCATAGGGAGGCGCTAGCTGCAAAGAAAATGTCTGCTGATCTCATGACTGTTTTGAAGGAAGTAGTTAAAACAGCTATTTTCGGGCAGCATGGTGGTGCAGTGGTTAGCGCTGCTGCCTCATGGCGCCGAGGACCCGGGTTCAAACCCGGCCCTGGTCTCTGATGGTGTACAGTTTGCTCATTCTCCCTGTGTCTGCTTGGGTCTCACTCCCACAAACCAAAGATGTGCAGGGTAGGTGGATTGGCCACGCTAAATAGCCCCTTAATTGGAAAAATAAGAATTGGGTACTCTAAATTTATTTTTTAAAAAGCTAATTTATCAAGGCCCGTCCATTGAATTTGTGAATATTTACAGCTCCATGTGACGAGTGACCACCATCAACTACTTTTTCACAAAGAGATCCTCTGACTCCTTTTCGAGTTGCGCGATGAAGTGAGAATTGTTTTACTTGACTGAAAGTTTGAACTCTCACAATGCATCAGCGATTTTCAGTGACTTGCCAAATTGGCATACCTGGCAGACATTTCCGGCCACTTAAATGGGCTCAGTCTGAGTCTTCAGGGAAAATCAGTGTCAATTGTTCATGTGCGGGACAAAACAGAAGTGATGATCAAGAAAATGGAGCTGTGGGCCAAATAACCTGAGCAGTCAAATTACGACTCGCTTGTGAATGTGTCAGATTTTTGGGCCACCGCAGAAATGCAGCATCCAAACATTATGAAGCATGACGAGAGCACCTGCAAGGTTTGAAAGAACAGCCACGCGAGTACTTCCCTGTTCCCGACACAAAGTTCAACTGGGTACGAAACCCCTTTGCGAGCCTTGAAGGTGCCATCCTGGCAGGCCTGACCTCGAGAGAGCAACACAGCCTGATGGGGATGTCTTGTTTAATTATTTTAAAGCTGGTTTTCTCTCAGCACTACCTGACTAACCTTTGGCTTAAAGTTGCCTCGGAATACCCAGAGCTGTCCCACAAGGCAGGAAAGTTCCTGATGCCTTTTCCTGTAACCTACCTTTGCGAAACTGGATTTTCAGGGCTTGCCGCATTGAAGGCCAAATATCGAATAAACTTAGCATTGAACCTGATCTCCGATTGAGACTGCCATCCCTGAAACCTGACACCCGCCGTCTGACGTCTGCGGAACAATATCAACCTTCTCATTAAGGGGTAAGCTTATCTTTTTACACTCATAGGCCTATTTCAGAGAAATGTTCTGTGACAAATGCAATGTATTTCTGAGTGTGCATCATAAACTATTTGAAATAGCTGTATTCTTAATACCCCTTTGATATATTAAGTTTGACTCCCGTCAGTCATTGGCAACGTAAAAAGTAATCTTCAAAACGGATTGTGTACATGGTGGTCCAAGAAAGCTTTTGATGACCATCAGTGGCCCCCATAGAGGAAAGGTTGGGAACCACTGCTGGAAGTTATATATAGCTCATGTGTTGGGAATGACCACACAACACTAAGATGTTGAGCTGAGTTTTAATGCTTGGGCCCACTGCAACAGGGCAGACCAACAGCGGATCGGGGGCACAAAGGTTTACAGAGTGGGTTTTTCCACGGCTCCTTGACTGAACCATGGAAATGTCATTCTGCCTCTGGGCCTCCCGACTAATCAGGGTGGACAGGTGGGTGTGTGACAAATTGCAGTCGACTGTTGGAGTCTCAGTATTTACCAAGACTTTGCAGGGGGCAGAATGGCACGATTCTAATACTGGAGTGGTGGAGTCACAAAGAGGGAATGTATGTCCCCCCACTGCATCTCCGAGGAATCTCTAGATCATGCTGCAAGCTATGAGGGCCACCAGCGAAACATTGTTCCCAGTGGGCATGAGAAAGGTACCTACCACTGAACTGGCTGAGGGGTTCGGCAGCATGAAGGTGGTTCCTCAGATTTGGGAACAGTGCCTGAAGTGGTTCAATGATCTCACTAAGGAGGAAACACAAGAACATATGGATTAGGCACAGGAGTAGGCCATTTGGCCCCTCAGGCCTGCTCCATCTTTCAGTAAGATCATGGCTGGTCTGATTGTGGCCTCAACAACACTTTCCTTTGTGCCCCACTCCCATTACCCTTAACGCCCTTGTGGATCAAAAATCTGTCTAACTCTGCCCTCAATCACCTTAATGACCCAGCCTTCACTGCTCTCTGGGGAAGAAATTTCCACAGAATGACAACCCTCTGCGAGAAAAGCATCCCTCCTCATCTCAGTCTTAACTGGGAGATCAATAATTCTTAAACGGTGTCACCTAGTTCTAGTCTCCCACAAGAGGAAACATCCTGACAGTTTCCACCCTGCCACCTCCCCTCAACACCGTAGGGGTGGGATTCTCCATTTCTGAGACTAAGGGCTGAATTCTCCACTGTCGCGGTTCTCTGCTTTGCCGGCAGCCTGGGGGCTTCCCCACAATGGGAAACCCCATTGACCAGAAATCTGGTGCGGTGGTACGAAGAAACCCGCCCTAAGTGTTGATGCCAACGCAGAATTCATAGACTTTCACGACAGCAAAACTGGTGCTGCACCTGGGCCGATTCTGCTACTGTTAAGGGATTCCCCAACTTAGCCATGCAGTATTTCAATGAAATGATGTGTGTCTCGAGCTCCTGGCCAGCAGGAAAGTAATGGTGGGCCAGGAAAGGGAAGGTGGAGAAAGGGGACATGGAAGTGGAACTCTGAACAACATGTCCCTTACACTCCTACCCACCCCCCCACCCACCCCACCTCAGTCAGTGGCCTCACATTCTTCCTCCTGTCCTAATGGTCCAGTAGTCTTCCCTTGTACAGGTACAGCTGGGGTTGGTCTTTGGTGGAGTCCTCACGGATTCTAATACCCAGAAACCATCAGATACAAACATCTGAGCAGCAAGAGCAGAAGAACCCGCAGCCTGACTTTAACGCTGCTGAAGTCACAAGAATAGCATCTTGTGCGAGTAACAAGAAAAGGAAGAGAAAGGCTTTGTAGTTTCACTAGGGAAATGACTTGGTGTTGAAAGGTTTTTTGGGGAATGATCACTTTCACTACCAATGTTTATGTATCATGGACTTTATTTCAAAGCTTCATTGCCCAGTTATCTCCAATGTTGTCACTCACCTACCCGTTGAACTTTAACCTGGAATCAGATTTTAATTATTTAGTGAATGCAAATGTTTGAAGCCAAGCAACAGCCTCCTCATTTGCTGAGATTAAGGTGATTAGTCCATCGCTAATCTGTAGAGGGCACACTCCTCATTAATGTACAGCATTACTTATGTCTCTCCACAAGTGCATCAGGGGTTTGTTTTTTTAAATTCATGTATGGGATGTGGACGTCGCTGGTTAGGCCAAAATTTATTGCCCATCCCTAGTTGCCCTTCAGAAGGTGGTGGTGAGTTGCCTTCTTGAACCGTTGCAGTCCCTGAGGTGTTGGCACATCCACTGTGCTGTTAGGGAGGGAGTTCCAGGATTTTGACCCAGCAACAATGAAGGAACAGCGATATATTTCCAAGTCGGGATGGTGAGTGACTTGGAGGGGAACCTCCAGTTGGTGGGATTCCCAGGTAACTGCTGTCCTTGTCCATCTAGATGGTAGTGGTCGGGGGTTTAGAAGGTACTGTCTAAGGAACCTTAGCGGGTTCCTGCAGCGCATCTTGTAGATGGTCCACATGGTGCCACTGGTGGAGGGATTGAATGTTTGTGGAAGGGGTGGCAATCAAACAGGCTGCTTTGTCTTGGGTGGTGTCAAGCCTCTTGAGTGTTGTTGGAGCTACACATCTAGGCAAGCGGCGAATATTCCATTATACTCCTGACTTGTGCCTTGGAGATTGAATGCAGGCTTTGGGAGGTCAAGAGGTGTGTTACTCACCAAAGGACTCCCAGCCTTTGACCTGTTCTGGTAGCCACAGCATTAATATGGTTAGTCCAGTTCAGTTTCTGATCAATGATAACCCCCAGGATGATGATTGTGGGGGATTCAGTGATGATAATACCATTGAATGTCAAGGGTTGATGGTTAGATCTTCTCTTGTTGGAGATGGTCATTGCCTGGCATTTGAGTGGTACGAATGTAACTTGCCACTTGTCAGCCCAAGCCTGGATATTGTCCAGGTTGTGCTGCATTTTGACATGAACTGCTTCATTAAGTGAGGAGTAGCAAATGGTGCTGAACATTGTGCAGTCATCTGAGCACATCCCTACTTCTGACCTTATGATGGAAGGCAGGTCATTGATGAAGCAGCTGAACATGGTTGGACCTAGGACACTACCCTGAGGAACTCCTGCAGTGATGTCCTGGAGCTGAGATGATTGACCTCCAACCACCACAACCATCTTCCTTTGTGCCAGGCGTGACTCCAACCAGCGGAGAGCTTTCCCCCTGATTCCCGTTGACTCCAGTTTTGCTAGGGCTCCTTGATGCCATACTCTGTCAAATGCTGTATGATGTCAAGGGCAGTCACTCTCACCTCACCTCTGGCATTCAGCGCTTTTGTCAATGTTTGAACCAAGGCTGTGATGAGGTCAGGGGCTGAGTGACCCTGGCGGAACACAAAATGATGTCTGTGAGCAGATAATTGTCGTGTAAGTGCCGCTTGATAGCACAGTTGATGACTTCTTCCATCATTTTGCTGATAATCGAGAGTAGACTGATTGGGCGGTAATTGACTGGGTTTAATTTGTTCTGTTTCTTGCGGAAAGGACACACCTGGGCAATTTTCCGCATTGCCGGGTAGAAGCCAGTGTTCTGGCTGTACTGGCTGGAACAGCTTGGCTAGGGATGTGGCCAGTTCTGGAGCACAACCCTTCAGTACTATTGCCGGAGTTTTGTCAGGGCCCATAGCCTTTACAATATCCAGTTCCTTCAGCCATTTCTTGATATCACGTGGAGTAAATCGTATTGGCTGATGACAGACATCTGTGATTCTGGGGACCTCTGGAGGAAACCGAGGTGGATCATCTGCTCAGCCTTTTCTTTTGCTGGGCTCCTCCATCATTGAGGATGGGGATATTTGTCAAGCCTCCTCCTCTAGTGAGCTGTTCAATTGTCCACCACCATTCATGACTGTATGTGGCAGGACTGCAGAGCTTAGACCTGATGCATTCATCATGGAATCGCTTAGGTCTGTCTATTACTTGCTGCTTATGCTGTTTGCATACAAGTATTCCAGTGTTGTAGATTCAACAGGTTGATAACTTATTTTTAGGTATGCCTGGTGTTGCTCCTGGCATACTCTCCTGCACTCTTCATTGAACCATGGTTGATGCACTGGCTTGGTGGTTATGGTAGAGTGGGGGATATGCCGGGCCATGAGGCTGCAGATTGTGGTTGAATACAATTCTGCTGCTGCTGATGGCCCACAGGCTTGAGTTGCTAGTTCTGTTTGAAGTCATTTAGCACAGTGATAGTGCCACACAACATGATGGAGAGTTTCTTCAGTCGAAGATCCTTACCCTGCGTCTCTAGATTACTAGTCCATCGACAATATCACTACGCCACTGCCTCCCCTTAGGGGTTCCTGTGAAGAATGTGGGAAATGTTTATATAGATTGTATTATTTCTATCTGTTGCAGCAATGTTATTAAAAGCCTGGGTTAAGGTATATATCTGTTGCAGTAAGATTTTTAAAAGTCCTGTTTTAACATACAGGCAGGTCATGTGTCTGCAAAAGATGCAATTATAATGTCATAAAAGTGAGATAATCATTCATTCCAACCAGGTGTGTGTTTACAAAGAGATGCCTAGTGTTAAGACTTAGGTAAGAAGGTCATAGGATCTGAGTGGGATAAAGATGATGCAATTAATGGGAGGAACCAGGTCTGTCTGTAGTTTTGCAGTTTGTTAGAGGTTTTGCAATCTGCCCGATGTTTTTAAGTTCAGCAGCATTTTTGCCAAATGCTGTCAGGTTGAGCAGGAGTCTGACAAAGATATCCAGGCTGTCCTGAAAGGGTGTCTCCCTCTCTTCAAGCAGTCTTTTCAAGAAAACTCTACACAAGAGGACAGCAAGTATTCCTGTGTTTGCTCATTTTATTTACCAGTGGCTTTTGATCTGTAATGGGCTTTGCTTAATTGGAGCTCGAGAAGGTATAAGTGAGTAGTTGAAGTGTTTCTTTCATTTTAAGAATTGTTTACCTGTTAATTGAACAGCTATTCATAGAATTTACAGTGCAGAAGGAGGCCATTCGACCCATCGAGTCTGCACCAGCTCTTGGAAAGAGCGCCCTACCCAAGCCCACACCTCCACCCTATCCCCATAACCCAGTAACCCCACCCAACACTAAGGGCAATTTTGGACACTAAGGGCAATTTAGCATGGCCAATCCACCTAACCCGCACATCTTTGGACTGTGGGAGGAAACCGGAGCACCCGGAGGAAACCCACGCACACACGGGGAGAAGGTGCAGACTCAGCACAGACTCTGTGATATTAATGTGCTTCATCCTTTATTAATAATGAAGTTTGTTTTAATATAAAAGATCCCTATTTGTCAGTGGAATCACTCCTGGAGTGAAGTATTGTTTCTCACAACTTTACAAATTGGAAATTGTTGGGATCTCATCTGGCTTCCTAATATAATTTGGGGTCTGGTCCAGTACCGTAACAAAATTGGGGGCTCTTTACCAGGATTAAAAGGTATAGGGTGGCACAAGGGCGGCACGGTAGCACAGTGGTTAGCACTGTTGCTTCATAGCATCAGGGACCCAGGTTCGATTCCCGGCTTGGGTCACTGTCTGTGCGGAGTCTGCACGTTCTCCCCATGTCTGCGTGGGTTTTCTCCCGGCGCTCCTGTTTCCTCCCACAAGTCCTGAAAGAAGTGCTTGCTAGGTAATTTGGACATTCTGAATTGTCCCTCAGTGTACCCGAACACTGTGGCGACGAGGGTTTTTTCACAATAACTTCATTGCAGTGTTAATGTAAGCCTACTTGTGACAATACAGATTATTATTATTATGATATTCTCACTTAGGTTTGAGTTATTGAGGTTTAATTCTGTCAGTTTAAATAGGGAGTGACTTGTAAAATGGCTCTTTAAGTGGCTAACAGTTGCTTGTGTGTGGAAGAGGTCACTCAAAGTGGTTTACAAGTGGATTGGCGAACAAGTTGCAGTTGGTTTTACCTGTCGAGGCATGGAAGATTGAGATAATTACAGTGATAGCGATAAATTTAGAAACAATGCCAGAGACACAGCCAGAATCCTTAGAATTGGCTAGGATCCAGTTACAATTGTAACCATTGCAAAATGATAAAGAAATGAGACAGTTTGAATTGAGATTAAAAGACTTGAGAAAGTGGTTAAGCAATTGAATTGTCCAAAATCATGTGGGTATTTCTGGTTCAAAGTTAGTAGGTAGAGCTATGAAGTGTTTGCATCACTATCAGAGGAGGTATCTACGGATTGTGATGAGATGTAAAAAGCCATCTTAAGTGCATATGAACTAGTTCCAGAAGCCTCTAGACAGAAGTTTCAAAATGAAAGAACCAGATCAGATGTGTCATAATATCCACTCATGTATATAATGAGATGCAGACAGGCAGTGATTGACACATAGGATGACCAGTAAGCACACAACACAGTGCAGCCAATCACCAGACAGGACACTACCACTATAAAGCCAGAGGGCACTAGGTTTCCTGCTCTCTCGGGATCCAGCCACTGAGACAATCAGAATCCACAAGCTAGCAAGTGCAAACACCAAGGTAGCTAGTAGGTCTGGTCAGGCTACTAAAAGGTCTCCAGTCAGTTCAGTATAGTGTCGACCCACAGCTGAATATGTATATCAGTTCTATCGTTGAATAAAACAGTGTTGGATCTTCTCCAGTGTTAGACGTCTGTTTCTAGCTTCCCTGCATCGAGTGCAGTCCACATCGAACCTACACATCAAGATGTATATAGAATTTGAAAGAAAAAAACAACATAATTTTGATAGGTGAATAAGATCATTAAAAATAGACCAAAGCTATGAAGCTCTTGGGGAAACAGTCATTTGGAACAAATTTAAAGATTCACTTCCTGCAGTAGTGATAACTCATATGGAAGAGCAAAGGGTTAAAACTGCTCGACTAGCAGTAGAAATGGCAAATGATTATGAATTGGTTCCTAAATCAAGTTTTGGTTTTCAACATAAATTTCAATTGGTGAAGGATAGGAGCCGAGGAAATGAGAAATCCACAGACGGTCAAGGCGAAGGAGGTTTAGTTGGTGGTATTAAGAATAGTTTGCCTAAGGTTAAAAAGGAAACTTCTGATAGTAGAAGAGGGATAAGAAAACTTAAATGTTTTCATTGTAGTAAAGTGAGGTACATAAAGTCACAGTGTTGGTGGCTTAAGAAAAGTACTGGAAAGACAGGCACGTTAAAACAAAATAAGCCAGTGGCATTTATTAAAGTGGCAAAAATAAACCATGGTTGCAAACGAAGAGGTGCAAAAGAGTGTTCACCTTGTTCAGAGGTTGGTGAATAAGGTGTCAGATCTTTTTAAAGATTTTATTTGTGAGGATAAATCTTACTCATGTGTACAAGATGGAGTAGGTAAGGAGGTTAAAATCTTAAGGGATACAGTAGCTAGTCAATCTCTAATGATGAGAGATAAGCAGAAATGCAGTTCGGTGGAGTATTGTCAAAAAAAAAGGTGATAATATGTGGAATTACTGGTGGAAGGAGTAGTGTGCGACTATGTAAGGTAAGGTCAGAGAGTCTGGTGAATCGTGGTGAAGGAGTACTGATAGGGAGGCTGTGTTTCAGTTATCAGAAACACTTTTTGGCCAGATGGTTGATAAAAAACAAGAACAGGTGGAACATGAAGTTCAGGAAACTTGTTCGAATTACAACAGAAGGATTCAGAGATAAAGCAGCTATATGAGAAAGCATACACAGAAGTAGAATCTGAGTGTATACCAGTGTTTTATATTAGAAATGATGCATTAATGAGGAAGTGGAGACTTTTACATATTCAGGCAGATGAGAAATGGAACAGAAGTTCATCAAGTGGTGTTATCAGTGGGTTATAGAAATGAGGTTTTGCAGGTAGTGCATGAGGTTCCAGTAGGGGGCAGCTGGCTTAAAATGCAGAACAAGGCCAGTAGCGTGGGTTCAATTCCCGTACCAGCCTGCCCGAACAGGCGCAGGAATGTGGCGACTAGGGACTTTTCACAGTAACTTCATTGAAGCCTTCTTGTGACAATAAGCGATTATTATTATTTAAGGGTAAGGCAAACTCAAGCAAAAATACAAACACATTTTTTTGGCCTGGACTGCATAAGGATGTAGTTGAATTTTGCTGTACATGTCACACATGTCAGGTGATAGGAAAACCTTAAACGATAATCGAACCAGCACCCTTAATACCAATTCCAGCATTTGAGGAATCTTTTACTCGAGTCCTAATTGATTGTGTGGAACCCCTTCTTAAAATGAAAAGTGTGAATCATAATGGATGTGTCTACTAGATTTCTGGAGTGCATTCTATCACAAAATATAACAGTTAAAAGTGCTGTAGAGGAGTTAACCACATTTTTTCCACCAGATATAGACGACCAAAAGAAATCCAATCAGATCAATGAACTAATTTTCTGTCAAAGTTATTCAGGGTAGTTATGGATGGCTTATGAGTAAAGCAATTGAAATCTACTGCATGTCATCAAGATCACAGGATCACAGGAAGTGTTAGAAAGGTGGCACCAGACTTTAAAGACACTATTGAGGACCTTTAGTCAGGATCATCTCAAGGATTGGGATAAAGGAATTCAATTTGTACTATTTGTAATTAGGCATGCACCTAATGAATCAATTAAATTCAGTCCATTCGAATTGAATTTTGGTCATGAGGTAAGAGGACCACATTAATTAAGGAGAAATTGGTGATCTGCGTTCAGAGGCTACATTGTTGGACTATGTGTCAAATTTTAGGGAGCGATTAACAAGACTGATGAGTTGGCTAGAAAGCATTTAAAATTGTCAGCATGTGATGATAAAGAGGTGGATAAGAAATCCAAAATTTGCAGTTTTGTTAGTGGGGAGAAAGTAAGAATATTATTACCAGTGGTAGGAGAACCATTAAAAACAAGATTTAGTGAGCCTCATCAAACTGAAAGGAAATTGATGAGGTGAATTATTTGATAATGCCAAATAGGAGGAAAGCTCACGGTGTGTCATGTTAATATGCTCAAAAGGTATTTTCATAATGAAGGAAAGAAGGAGGAGGCATTAGTTGTTATAACTCAGGGAGAAGAGATAAATCCAGATGATTCTGAATTTGACGTTTCTCAAATTAGATTGGACAATGAGAAGTGATAAGAAATTGGGATAAATTACTGAGTTACCTTCCAGAGGAAAATTAGAGTGACCTGAAAGAGTTATTGCAGTCCCATAGAGTTATTTGTGGGAACAAATCAGGAAGGACAAAAGTAATTATAGAAAATGTAGATATAGGAAATTCTCTTCTAATTGAGCAACATCCATATAGACTGAATCCATTAAAGTTGGCTCAGATTCAAACAGAGATTGAAAGCATGTTTAAGAATTATATTATTGAAGTGACTTACAGCGATTGGAGCTTGCCTATTGTGATGGTACCAAAACCAGATGGAACACAACGATTGTACGTGGATTATAGAAAAGTTGATGCAGTTACAAAGTCAGATTGATAGTCTATTCCTCATTTGGAAGACTGTATTAAAAAGGTGGGACAGGCAGAATTTATGACCAAACTTGACTTACTTAAAGGCTACTGGAAAGTTCATTTATCAGAAAGGGTGAAGGAAGTTCTGGTTTTTATAATGCCAAATGGTCTGTATTAATTTAAAGTTATGCCGTTTGGAATGAAGAATGCACCAGCAGCATTCCAAAGACTAGCTAACAATATCATTTCTGGACTAACCAATTTTGGAGTGTACATCGATGCTCAAATGGTGTTCAGTCAAACACTGAAGGAGCATTTGGAACATTTGAAGCAAGTGTTCATACAACTAAGGAGGTTGGCTTGGTGGTAAACTTAGCCAGAGGTGAATTTGAAAAAGCTCAAGTCACATTCTTAGGCCGAACAGTTGGACATGGTCAGATGACCCCACGGAATGTGAAAATGAAAACTACTGGCGAAGAGGAGGGCTGGGTTTAACTGGGTCAAGGCTGCCCACTTAAAGAAGGAGTGATGTTTGGAATGCTGTATCCGCCCGCCCCTGGGTGACTTTCCAGAATCGGGAATACTATTTTGGTACCCCAGAGGAGGCGATGGAGTTTATTGAAGGACAATGGACTGGCAGGAAAAGGAGGACATTGAACTTTTGAGGAGGTGTGAGGAGGTGGTTTCCTTTGGTTGTTTTTGGGAGAGATTTTTCTCCTTTGAAATGTTTTGTTGGGCTTGGTGGTGGGGTGCTTCAGTGGCATCAAGGTTGAGTGCACCATTTTTCTGTTTCTTTGTTTCTTGAGGGAGTGTGGATGGGGGAGGGTAATTGAGGGGGTAGGAGGTTTGGAGGCCTTGGGCAGGGCTGCCATGCTAGCTGGGTAGGCTCGTTAATGGGAGCACAGTGGGGGGTGGTCAGATGATTGGCACAGAGGAGGGGGATACGATTGTTGTTTTGTTTGAGGGAGGAGGGTGCTGACAAGGACGTGGTTGGTGTGGCGCAGTTGGAAAGTAGGTGATGGCGGTGGACATCCGCGCGTGGCCCTGGGGGTCCCGTGACATGGGCCAGGGGCTAGCCAAAAAGCGATATGGTTGATTGGCAGGGGAGGTGGGTGGGGAACCCCCCCCCCCCCAACCAGGCAGGTCACATGAAAAATGAGGGGGTTGAATGGGCCGGTCAAATGGTCACGTGTGTTCACGCACCTGAGCAGTCTGAAGGCGGACGTGGCTTTTCTAGAAGAGACGCATTTAAAGATAGGGGACCAAACAAGGCTGAGGAAGGGATGGGTAGGGTAGGTGTTCCATTCGGGACTAGACATAAAGCTGAGGGGGGTGGCGCTGCTGATGAATAAGAGGGTGGCATTCAAGATGGGGAACATTGTGGCAAATTCGGGTGGGGGAGGTTCGTGATGGTTAGTGGGAGGTTAGAGGGGTTGCCGGTGGTTTTGGTAAACCTTTATGCCCCAAATTGGGATTATGAGGCGGGTGCTGGTGAAGATTCCTGACCTGGACTTGCACCGGTTGATCATGGTGGGGGGGGGGGGAGGATTTCAACACAGTCATTGAACAAAGTTTGGACCGGTCGAGCCCAAGGCCAGGGAAGGTGACGGTGGTGGCGAAGGAGCTGATGGACTTTCTGGAGCATATGGGGAGGGGGGAGGGGATCCTTGGAGGTTTGGGAGGCTGAGGGCAAAGGAATTTTCGTATTTTTCCCATGTGCACAGGGTGTACTCCTGGATTGACTTTTCTGTAGTGGACAGGGTGTTGTTGGCGGGGGTGGTCAATTCGGAGTATTCGGCGATTGTGGTTTCAGACCACGTGCCGCAGCAGGTGGATTTGCGAGTGGGCCTGGGGGGCGATCAGCGCCTGCAGTGGAGGCTGGATGTGGGGCTGTTGGCAAATGTGGAGGTGTGTGAGTGGGTGAAGGCTGACATTCCAGGGTTTGTGGAGCTGAACGACCGGGGTGGTCACGGCTGACATGCTGTGGGAGGCACTTAACGCGGTGGTTAGGGGAGAGTTTACTTTGATTCGGACACATAATGGGAAGGCAGAACGGGCAGAGATGGCAAAGCTGGTGGAAGAGATTTTGAGGGTAGACAGGAGGCACTCGGAGGCCCAAGAGGCAGGGTTATTGAGGGAGAGCCAGAGGCTCCAGGTGGAGTTTGGATTGGTGTCCACAGGGAAGGCGGTAGGGCGGTTGCGGAAAGCCAGACGGGCAATATGCTAGTATGGGGAGAAGACGAGTAGGATGCTGGCCCACCAACTTAGGAAACAGGAGGTGGTGAGGGAGATTGGTAGAGTGAAGGACGGGATGGGAAGGGTGGTGCTTGGCCCAGTGGCGGTGAGTGGGGTGTTTGAGGAATTTTGCAGGAGGTTGTATGAGTGGGGTCCCTGGCCGGGGGGAGGGAATGTAGTGGTTGCTGGATGAGTTGGAGTTTCCCAGGGTGGACGAGGAGTTGGTGTAAGGTTTGGGGCCCCTATTGGGTTGAGGGAGGTGATGGAGAGTACGGGGGCGATGTAGGCAGGGAAGGCCCTGGGCCCGGATGGGGGAGGGGGGGACCTGGGGCAGTTGCTGGTGAGGGCATACAATGAGGTTAGGGAGAGGGGAAAATTCCCTCCGACACTATCGCAGGCATCTGTCTCTCTGGTACTGAAAAAAGATAAGGATCCGGAGCACTGTGGATCGTACCATTTGATATCATTGAATGTGGACGCTAAGTTGTTGGCGAAGGTGTTGGCTTCGCAAATTGAGGATTGTGTCCCCGGGGAGATAGGTGAGGATCAAACGGGGTTTGTGAAAGGGAGACAGTTGTCGACAAATGTGTGGAGATTGTGATTATGATGCCCCCAGAGGGGGAGGAAGTGAAAGTGACAGTGGCGATGGACGTGGAGAAAACTTTTAATCAGGTGGAGTGGGACTGTCTGTGGGAGGTGCTGGGCTGGTTTGGGTTTGGGCAGGGGTTTGTGGACTGGGTCCAGTTGCTGTACAAGGCACCTGTCACAAGTGTGAGGACAAACCGGGTGAGCTTGGGGTATTTCGTGGTGCACTGTGGGACAAGACAGAGATGTCCACTCTCCCCATTGCTTTTGCCTTGGCTACAGAGCCAGTGGAAATGGCGCTTAGAGCATCGGGGGATTGGGAAGGGATTGAGCGGAGGGAGGCGTCAAGCACAGGGTTTTGTTGTACGCGGACAACTGGCTGTTCTATATTTTGGACCCATTGGGGGGCATTGGCAGTACTATGGGGATTTTGGAGGACTTTGGTCAGTTCTCTAAGTACATGCTTAACATGGGAAAAGAACGAGGTGTTCTCGATTGAGACCAGCGGGCAGGAGAAAAGGTTGTGGGAACTGCCGTTTGAGGTGGTGGGGGGAGTTTCACCATCCAGGTGGCGCTACATAAGTTATCTTTGGCTCAGTTGGTGTAGCAGATGATGGGGGATTTTAAGAGGGGGGACTGTCGTTGGCAGGACAGGTGCAGACAGGGAAGATGACAGTGCTGCCAAGGTTCCTGTTTATATTTCAGAACATACTGATCTTCGTCCCGAATTCATTCTTAAGACTTCATCGCGTTGCTTTCTGTGTTTGTATGGGCGGGGAAGATCCCGCAGGTCAAGAGGGTTTTTTTTGGAGTGGGGACGTGAATGGGGGGGGAACGGGGTTGGTGCTGCCGAATATAATGAATTACTGCTGGGCGGCTAATATCGCTATGGTCAGGAAATGGGTAATAGGGGAAGGGTCGGAATGGGGCGGATGGAGGTGGTTTCTTGCAGGGGAATGGGTTTCAGGGTATTGTTAACAGTGCTTCTGCCATTCTCGCCGGTCACATATACCGTGAGCCCAATGGTACTGTCAGCCTTGAGGGTATGAGGGCAGGGGAGGCAGCATTTGAGACTGGAGGATGCCTCGGTGTGGGCACCGATGTGTGATAATCATAGATTTGCACGGGGGGAGGGGAGTTGGATGCAAGGTTTCAAGGGGGTGGCAGGCTAGGATTGAGCGATTCGGGGACCTGTTCATAGGGGGCAGCTTCGCGAAATTAGAGGACTCGGAGGAAGAATGAGAGCTGCCCAGGGGGAATGGTTTTAGGTACTTGCAGATCCGGGATTTTGTGACGAGGGAGGTGCCGTCCTTTCCCGGGTTGCCACCCTTGGGGCTGCAAGGTAAGGTGTTGTCAAGGGAGGGGCTCGCGGAGGGGAAGGTGTCCGAGGTCTTCAAGGAGCTGATGGACTGGGAGGGAGCCCCGATAGGAAATGTTAAATGGAAGTGGGCGGAGGAGCTGGGAGGGGAGGTGGAGGCTGGGCCATGAAAGCAGGCCCTGTGGAGGGTGAATGCATCCTTGCCGTGTGCAAGGCTCAGTCTTATCCAGTTTAAAGTAGTCCACGGGATTCACATTACGGTCGCGAGGATGAGTAGGTTCTTTGAGGGGGTTGAGGACAAGTGTGGGCGGTGCGCGGGGAGGCCCACGAATCATGTCCACATGTTTTGGGCATGTCCAAAACTGAAGGGGTTCCGGCAGGGGTTTGCAGATGTAATGTCCGAGGTACTGGGGTTGAAGGTGGCCCCGAGTCCAGCGGTAGCGATATTAGGGGTGGTGGAAGACCCAGGATGAGAGAGGCTGGCGTCTTGGCCTTTGTCTCCCTGATAGCCCGGAGATGGATTTTGCTTGGGTGGAGGGACTCGGAGCTGGTGAAAGCGGGGGTGTGACCTGTCGGAATTCCTGAAGTTGGAGAAGATCAAGTACGTCTTGAGAGGGTCGGTTGTTGGGTTTGCCCAAAGATGGAAACCATTCATTGACTTCTTTAAGGAGGATTGAGGTGTCAGCAGAGGGGGAGGGAGAGCTAAGGGAGTTAAAAGGGGAGAAGGCAGGATGGCAGGAGGGGGTAAAGCATGGGTGGCAGTGGGTGTTGGTTATTTATTATGTTGTACAATTTCATTTCTGCTTTTATTTGTTCTGTTTGTTGTTTATTTTTACAAATTCCTGAATAAAATATTTATGAAAAAAGAATGTCAGGAGACCTTTGACAATCTGAGAACTGTTTAACCACCGTACCAGTTTTGGCGACACTGAATTATGCCAAGCAATTTAAGGTGCCAGTTGATGCAAGTGATGTGGGCATTAGAGCTGTACTGTTGCAGGAAGATGATAAAATGATAGAAAAGTCTGTTGTTTATTTTCCCAGGAAACTAAATATTCATCAAAATGGTATTCGGTATTGCAACATTTTGACATTTATGTTGAGAACAATTCATCAGAGTCAATTGTTTGTACAAACCATAATCTATTAAAGTTTCTGGAGAAGTTTAAAGATTGAAATGTAAGACTGTTGAGGTGGAATTTATTGCTGCAACCATTGAACTTGAAAATTATACATGCTGAGACAGCTGGCTTGTAATGCAAAACAAGACCAGCAGCACGGGTTCAATTCCCGTACCAGCCTCCCCGAACAGGTGCTGGAATGTGGCGATTTGGGGCTTTTCACAGTAACTTCAGTGAAGCCTACTTGTGACAATAAGTGATTATTATTATTATTATTATCAGCAAGAAGGGAAAATCTGATTGCAGATGCTTTATCATGACTTTGAGATGCGAGAAGGATAGAATGCTCAAAGTTGGAAAAGAAAGGCTGAAATGGACTACACTAATGACTAAATTTACATGCCTAAATAGAATAATTTGAGACAGTGTTTAGACTTAGGTAAGCAGGTCATGGGATCTGAGTTTGATAAAGATGATGTAATTAATGGAAGGAGCCAGGTCTGTCTGTAGTTTTGCAATTTGATATAGGTTTGTAGTCTGCTAGGAGCTTTTAAGTTGCACAGCGGTTTTGCCAAATACTGTCAGGTTCAGCAGAAGTCTGACAAAGGATCTGCAGGCTGTTCCTGGAAGGGTCTCTCTCACTCTCTCTCTCACTCACTGTCTCAAGTATCCCTGTGACTGCTAACTTTACTTAAAAGTGGCTTTGACCTGTAATGGGCTTTGTTTTATTAGAGATAAAGAATAAGTTAGTAGTTGAAGTGTTTCTTTTATTTTAAGAATTGTTTAACTGTTAATTGAAAAGGTATTTTCTGTGATTTTTATGTGCTTAATCCTGTGTTGACAATAAAAGTTTGTTTTAACATAAAAGATCTTTATTTTTCAGTGTAATCACTGGAACAAAGTATCCATTCCTCACAGTTTTACAAACTGAAAATTGTTGAGGCCTCCTCCAGTTTCCTAATATAATTTGATGTCTGGTCTGGTATTGTAACACCCCAGTGGTGGGGCTTGGTTCCACAGGGACCATGGCCTATCTTGAACCTGTTTAGCACAGGGCTAAATCGCTGGCTTTGAAAGCAGACCAAGGCAGGCCAGCAGCACGGTTCAATTCCCGTAGCAGCCTCCCTGAACAGGTGCCGGAATGTGGCGACTAGGGGCTTTTCACAGTAACTTCATTTGAAGCCTACCTGTGACAATAAGCGATTTTCTTTTCATTTCATTTAGCAAAGACCGCAGTTGCCCTTGTAGTTCAAATCTGCCTTTCAACAGATGGGGTTTCTCACAAGCAACTTACTGGTGACTTCCCGCATTTCTCATCCTTTGATCCAGATGATCTTTGCTGGGCAATCTTCTTCAGGAAGGGTGTTCTATATGGGGTGCCGAGATGGACGGTGGGAAGTAGGTGGGTTGAATAGATCATCTTACAGTGGGTAAGTGAGGGGCAGCAGATGGTTTCAAACAGCTTGTGGATTATTGTCAGTCGGAGGATGTGTGGAAGAGTGATGTTTGCAAGGACAGAAAGCCAGAAGTGGGGTGTTGAAAATTGAATTAGAATAGATGGGTCCTTGATGACTGGTGCCGACATGATGGGCCAAAGGGCTTCTTTATGTGCTGTAAAAATCTACGGCCCATGACATCCTGTAGGATGCGCGACACATGCGCAGTGTGATGACCCGGAAGTTCAGGCATTTTTTTTTTAATGTGTTCATGGGTCGTGGGCATCACAGGCTGTGCCAGCATTTATTGCCCATCCCTAATTGCCCTTGAAGAGTCAACCATTTTGCTGTGGATCTGGAATCATATGTAGGCCAGACCAGGTGAGGGTGGCAGATTTCCTTCCCTAAAGGATATTAGTGAAACAGATGGGGTTTTCAACAATCGACACTGGTTTCATGATCATCATTCAACTTTTAATTCCAGATATTTTATTGAGTTTAAATTTCATCACCTGCCATGGTGGAATTCGAATCTGGGTCCCCAGATCATTATCCTGGATCTCTGGATTACTAGTCCAGCGACAATACCATTATGCCACCACCTCGCCTGTGGGGACTCTGATATCCTAAGCATATGGCCCAGTGGAGTTGGTGTCGGATGATCATGGCCTCGATAATGGTGCTATTGACTCCATCAAGGACACTAATGTTAGCATGCCTGCCCTCCCAGATGATTCAGAGTTTAAGTACATTTGGAGTTTGCATTTTATTTTAAGATGAGTTGTTTACGAGTCTCCCTGATGTAATGTTCATCTTTAGAAACCTGAGCGATTACTTGAAAGCGTTAACAAAGTTTGATGCCTTAGTTGAAATATGCAACCCTCCTGTAAGCTAATGTGAACTATCTAATGGGCAAAGAAGTGGCAGATGGAATACAATGTAGAAAAGTACGAGGCTATGCACTTTGGAAGGAGGAATGGAGGCATATACTATTTTCTAAATGGAGAAATGCTTAGGAAATCAGAAGCACAAAGGGACTTGGGAGTCCTTATTCACGATTCCCTTAAGGTTAACGTGCAGGTTCAGTCGGCAGTTAGGAAGGCAAATGCAATGTTAGCATTCATGTCGAGAGGGCTAGAATACAAGAGCAGGGATGTACATCTAAGGCTGTATAAGTCTTTCGTCCGACATCAATTTGAGTATTGTGAGCAGTTTTGGGCCCCGTATCCAAGGAAGGATGTGCTGGCCTTGGAAAGGGTCCAGAGGAGGTTCACAAGAATGATCCCTGGAATGAAGAACGTGTCGTATGAGGAATGTGTGAGGACTCTGGGTCTGTACTCGTTGGATTTAGAAGGATGAGGGGGGATCTTATTGAAATTTACAAGATACTGCGAGACCTGGATAGAGTGGACGTGGAGAGGATGTTTCCACTTGTAGGAAAAACTAGAACCAGAGGACACCATCTCACACTAAAGGGATGATCCTTTAAAACAGAGATGAGGAGGAATTTCTTCAGCCAGAGGATGGTGAATCTGTGGAACTCTTTGCCGCAGAAGACTGGAAGCCAAATCACTGAGTATCTCTAAGGCAGAGGTAGATAAGCCCTTGATGAATAAGAGGATCACGGGTTATGGAGAAATGGCAGGAGAATGGGGATGAGAAAAATATCAGCCATGATTGAATGGCAGAGTAGACTTGATGGGCCGAGTGGCCTAATTCTGCTCCTATATCTTATCTGTCTGACAGGTATTGCAGCGAATCAGTCACCCATCTCTAAAAGTATACTGCCAAAGGTCATCCTGAAATGATGTCAGAGGAGATGTGTGCCTGGACAATGCATTTCAGCAGCTGCTGCTTTCGGATGTTTCGGACGTTGAGCTTGTCAATTAAGAATTGTCAAAATCCTCCTCCCTCTTCCCTCCCTTCTCCTCTTCCCTCCCCCCTCTTCCCTCCCTCCCCTTTACAAACAGACGGATCGTTGTGTTTAAGTAAGAAAATATATTTTATTGCATGAAATTTGTAAAAGTTGAGGCAGTTTTATGTCTTGCTCAGCTCATAAAGTTAAATGTTAAGTTAAATGTAAACTGGCTGCAAGTTTAGATTTATAAAATTATTTTTGTTAATAAATGTTTTGAAATGAAAATCGCTTATTGTCACAAGTAGGCTTCAAATGACGTTACTGTGAAAAGCCCCTAGTCGCCACATTCCGGCGCCTGTTCGGGGAGGCTGGTGCAGGAATTGAACCGTGCTGCTGGCTTGTCTTAGCATGCTTTCAAAGCCAGCAATTTAGCCCTGTGCTAAACAGCCCCAGTAATAAACAGCCCCAGTAATAAACTTTACAAGTTTCTATAAATGTCTTACTGAGACATCAGAATACAACATTTAGTTGAGATAATTATAAATAAATAAGATAATTGAAGTAAACATGGTGGCACACTAGTTAGCACAGCTGCTTCACAACACCAGGGATCCATGTTCAATTCAGACCTTGGGTGGCTGTGTGGTGTTTGTACATTCTCTCTGTGTCTGCATGGGTTACCTAGAACCATAGAATAGAACCATAGTATTCCTACCGCACAGAAGGAGGCCATTCAGCCCATCAAGTCTGCACCGACCCTCTGAAAGAGTACCCTACCCACTCCCCCATCCTATCCCTGAAACCTAGCCTGTACATCCCTGGACACTAAGGGGCAGCTTAGCATGGCCAATCCACCTAACCTGCACATCTTTGGACTGTGAAGGAAACCAGAGCACCTGGAGGAAACCCACGCAGCCACGGGGAGAACATACAAAGTCCACACAGTCACCCAAGGCTGGAATTGAGCCCAGGTCCCAGACACTGTGAGGCAGCAGTGCTAACCACTGTGCCATCGTGCCATTGTAGTTTCCAACAGTGTTCTCCCACAGTCCAAAGATGTACAGGTTAGGTGGATTGGCCTTGCTATATGGCCCTTTAATGTCCAAAGGTTAGGTGGGGCTATGGAGATAGGGAGGGGGCGTGGGCCTGAGTAGGGTGCTCTTTCAGAGTGTCAGTGCAGAGTTGATGGGCCGAATGGCTTTCTTCTGCACTGCAGTGATTCTATAAACACTAATCAAAAAAAATCAGGTGTAACAAGGACACTGACAGCAAAACGCCCTGGGACGCTTTTTGAAATAAATTTAGAGTACCCAATTAATTTTTTCCAATTAAGAGGCAATTTAGCATGGCCGATCCACCCACCCTACATATCTTTGGGCTGTTGGGGCGAAACCCATGCAAACACAGGGAGAGTGTGCAAACTCCACACAGACGGTAACCCAGAGCCAGGATTGAACCTGGGATCTCGGCACCGTGAGGCAGCAGGGCTAACCCACTGCGCCACCGTGCCGCCCTTCTGGAGTGCTTTTAAAATCTTATGACCGTAATCTAAATTAAAACATACAAACATGTTTAAGCATGTCACATGTAAAACTATATAATATTGGTGCAGATTTAAATAGTTTCACAGATTTAAAACAAATAAACAACCTGTGTTCACTCATAAATAATCACCTTTAATTATAAAAAAATTAAAAATTATTTTAAAAGAATTAACAATCGTAATGCCTGTTTAAAAGAGCAAAAGAAATGTTAAAAAAGTCTACATGCCTTTAAAACGCTTGTTAAAAAGTCACCTGTTGTTTTTTATCTAAATCTATTGTTTAAATGCCTTCCCTCAATGGGCGTTCCCAAGCTGGTTACCTCACATGGGGGCAGGACTGCACTTCTCCTGTGCCACACTGGATCCTGCACAGACCAGGATGCTGGAGGCCTCAGCCTGCTGAAGAGAAAGGAAGGTTGGATGCATCATCGGAGCGCAGGTAAGTGTGCAGGTTTCACTTTTAAAATCAGTGACCTGTGGCTTTGCGCCACTGGCAGGAGGTTCGAGGCCTATGATTTCTCTCTGTCGTGCAAGGTTCAGCAAGCCACTATCATTAGAACATAGAACATAGAACAGTACAGCACAGTAACAACCATTCCTGCCCCTGTGAAATCCATGTCTCCGTTGATGCACGATCAATTACACAAAGACGAGAGTTGGATGCAATCGAGGCTTTATTACGCTAAGATGTGTGACCTTCGACAGCAGCTGGCGAAATGGCTGCTGTACGAGGAGCACACATATTTATACTCCGCTTACTAGGAGTCCGGCGGGGGTGGTGGAAAACTATATACAGGTAGACATTTTAAAGTACAGAGAGAAAAAAAAATTGAGTCCAGCGGCGTGGAGGGGAAAATTATATACAGAGTGATGATGCTTTAAAAGTCCAGGTCATGTTACAGATTCAGTCGGTCCGGAGCCTTGATCTGCCGTTGGGAGTGCCGCAGTGCTGGCGGCGATTCCGGTGTCGGTCTGGTCTTCGGTGGCTCCGGGGGCGTGTTGAAGTCCTCTTCATCCCCGGGTGTGGGCAGGGGGAGGACGGATTGTCCTGGGGCGGTGGTTGCGGCTGGGTGCGCCAGGGGAGGGGGGGTGGCGCCGATTCGGGGGGATGTCAGTATGCGGAACCAGCTGGTGCCAGGTCCCTGAGGCCATCGGGGTACGCTACGTAGGCGTACTGTGGGTTGGCGTGGAGTAGCTGTACCCTCTCAACCAACGGGTCCGCCTTGTGGAGTCATATGTGTTTACGGAGGAGTACGGGTCCTGGAGCAGCGAGCCAAGTCGGGAGCGACACCCCCGGAGGTGGACTTCCTGGGGAACGCAAAGAGACGTTCATGGGGTGTTTCATTAGTGGCAGTGCACAGGAGCGACCGAATGGAGTGCAGGGCGTCGGGGAGGATGTCCTGCCAGCGGGAGGCCGGGAGATTTCTGGACCGTAGGGCCAGCTGGACGGCCCTACAGACCGTCCCATTCTCCCTCTCCACCTGCCTGTTTCCCCGGCGGTTGTAGCTGGTCATCCTGCTCGAGGCGATACCCCTGTTGAGCAAGAACTGACGCAGCTCACTGCTCATGAATGAGGATCCCCTGTCGCTGGGGACGAAGGCAGGGAAGCCGAACAGAGCGAAGATGGTGTCGAGGGCTTTGATAACGGTGGCAGACGTCATGTCGGGGCATGGGATGGCGAAGGGGAATCTGGAATATTCATCGACCACACTGAGGAAGTACGTATTATGGTCGGTGGAGGGGAGGGGCCCTTTGAAGTCCACGCTGAGGCGTTCAAAGGGGCGGGAGGCCTTCACCAGGCACGCACGGTCTGGCGGCTAGAAGTGCGGTTTGCACTCCGCGCAGACCTGGCAGCCTCTGGTGATCACCCTGACTTCCTCGATGGAGTAGGGCAGATTGCGGGCCTTGATGAAATGGTAAACACGTGTGACCCCCGGGCGACAGAGGTTGGCGTGCAGAGTCCGGAGTCGGTCCACCTGTGTGCTGGCACATGTATCTCGGGATAGGGCATCGGGGGGCTCGTTGAGTTTACCGGGGCTATACAAAATCTCGTAGTTGTAGGTGGAGAGCTCGATCCTCCACCTCAAGATTTTATCATTTTTGATCTTACCCCGCTGTGTGTTATTGAACATAAAGGCAACCAACCATTGGTCAGTGAGGAGAGTGAATCTCCTGCCGGCCAGGTAATGCCTCCAATGCCGCACAGCTTCAACGATGGCTTGGGCCTCTTTCTCGACGGAGGAATGCCGAATTTCGGAGGCATGTAGGGTTCGTGAAAAAAACGCCACGGGCCTGCCTGCCTGGTTGAGGCTGGCGGCCAGAGGGGCGTCTGATGCATCGCTCTCGACTTGGAATGGTAACGTCTCGTCGGCCGCGTGCATCGCGGCCTTGGCGATGTCGGCCTTGATACTGTTGAAGGCCTGGTGAGCCTCGGCTGTTAAGGGAAAAAGAGTGGATTGAATGAGTGGGCGGGCCTTGTCCGCATTGTTTGGGACCCACTGGGCATAATAGGAAAAGAACCCCAGGCATCGTTTGCGGGCCTTGGGGCAGTGGGGGAGGGGGAGTTCCATGAGGGGGCGCATGTGGTCAGGATCGGGCCCCAGAACTCCGTTCTGGACCACATAGCCAAGGATGGCTAAGCGGTTCGTGCTGAACACGCACTTCTCCTTGTTGTAGGTTAGGTTGAGGAGAGTGGCGGTGTGGAGAAATTTGGCAAGGTTGGCGTCATGGTCCTGCTGGTCGTGGTCGCAGATGGTGACATGGTTCAGGTACGGGAAAGTGGCCCGCAGCCCATACCGGTCAACAATTCGGTCCATTTCCCGTTGGAAAACCGAGACCCCGTTGGTGACGCCAAAGGGAACCCTAAGAAAGTGGTAAAGGCAGCCATCTGCCTCGAAGGCAGTGTATGGGCAGTCCGCCTTACAGATGGGGAGCTGGTGGTAGGTGGATTTTAGGTCCACAGTTGAGAAGACCCGGTACTGTGCAACCTGATTGACCATATCAGATATGCATGGGAGGGCGTACGCGTCGAGCTGCATGTACCGATTGATGGTCTGGCTGTAGTCCACGACCATCCTGTGTTTCTCCCCAGTTTTCACAACTACCACTTGGGATCTCCAGGTGCTGTTGTTGGCCTCGATGATGCCTTCCCGAAGCAGTCGCTGGACCTCGGACCTGATGAAGGTCCTGTCCTGGGCGCTGTACCGTCTGCTCCTGGTGGCGACGGGTTTGCAATCCATGGTTAAATTTGTAAATAGGGAAGGTGGGTCAACCTTTAGGGTCGTGAGGCCGCATACAGTAAGGGGTGGTAGAGGCCCGCCAAATTTCAGTGTTAGGCAATGGAGGTTGCACTGGAAGTCCAGGCCGAGTAGCAGGGCAGCGCAGAGGTTGGGGAGGATGTACCGGCGGAAGCCGCTGACTCCACGCCCTGGACAGTGAGAGTGGCGATGCAGTACCCCCGGATTGTCACAGAGTGGGACCCGGAGGCCAGGGAGATTCTCAGGTTAGCGGAGTGTACCGCGAGGGAGCAGCGCCTTACCGTATCGGGGTGAATGAAGCTCTCGGTGCTCCTGGAGTCCAGCAGACAGGAGATCTTGTGCCCATCGATCTTCACGTTGGTAGAAGCTGTTGCCAGGTTGCGTGGGCGCGACTGGTCAATCGTGACCGAGGCGAGACGCTGCTGGTCGTCGGCGGTTGCGGGCGGCGTGCGGCCAGATGAGGTGCCCAGGGGCATAAGTCCTGGTAAGATGGCGACGCCCACGGGCCACACGTGTCGTGGGGAAAACGAGATGGCCGCGCCTGACGATCCTGGGGAGAACAAGATGGCGTCGCCCACGAACCGCACGTGGTCTGGGGAAGGGAAGATGGCGGCGCCCACTGGCCGCACGTGGGGGGAGCTGGAACAATAGCGGCGACTGGGTGGGCCTGGCACGCCGCAGTGAAGTGCCCCTTCTTGCCACAGGCCTTGCAAAGGGCGCTGCGGGCCGGGCAGCACTGTCAGGGGTGTTTGGACTGTCCACCGAAGTAACATTTGGGGCCCCCGGGGTTGGTTGGCTGCCGCACGGCACAGGCGTGGGGCTGGCTGAGGGAGATCGCTGGTGGGGTCCACGATGGGGCGGCCATTTGCGGAGTCCACGATGCACAGGAGGGGTGGGCCGCGCGATCGGGGTTGTAGGCCTAGATGTTGCACGATGCGACCGTAAGCGAGAGCGCTAGCTTTTTGGTTTCCGCGAGGTCGGGCATGGCCCCTTCTAAGAGGCGCTGGCAGATGTAATCGGACCCTATCCCCGTAACAAAAGCATCTCTCAGGAGCAAGTTCGAGTGTTCCGTGGCCGAAACGGCCTGACATTCACAGTCTCTAACTAGGGGGAGCAGGGCGCGCCAGAAATCTTCCACCGACTCACCGGGAGGTTGATGCCGCGTGGAGAGGAGGTGCCTGGCGTAGAGCGTGTTATTCCGCTGAGTGTAGTTTTCCTTCAATAGCGCCATGGCCTCTGCGTAGGTCGGCGCGTCCTGGACAAGTGGAAAGACGTTGGAGCTCAGCCGCGTGTAAAGGATCTGGAGCTTCTGTGCTTCTGGAATTTCATCTGGCGCAGACCCGATGTACGCTTCAAAACTGGCTAGCCAATGTTCAAAGTCCTTTTTGGCGTTGTCCGCTTGTGGATGCAGCTGCAGGCGATCCGGCTTGATGCGGAGGTCCATCTTCTGAAAACTTAGTGTAATAAATTGATGCACGGTCAATTACACGAAGACGAGAGTTGGTTGCAATCGAGGCTTTTTACACAAAGATATGTGGCCTCCTACAGCAGCTGGTGAAATGGCTGCTGGACGAGGAGCACACATATTTATTCTCCACCTGCTGGGCGGAGCCAGCAGGCAGGGAACTACCCCCGTACCTGTAGTACAGGGGCCTTACCATAAAGCACCTACACCGACATCCTCTATATACAATATATACATCAGTGGTGACTACCACATCCGTAATGGCCACAACATCATCGTTCCAAGTACTGATCCATGCTCTAAGTTCATCTCCCTCATTCCTGACACTCCTTGGCATTGATACAGACACAGTTTAACCCATTCCACTGAGTGCAACTTTGCCCTATCAACTGTCTATCCTTCCTCACAAGCTCGCTGCATTCTGTTTCTGCCTGTTCAGCAGCTACCCTATCCTCTGATCCATAGCTCTGGTTCCCATCCCCCTGCCAAACTAGTTTAAATTCTGGACACTCTTGCTGGCGCACACTGCCAAGTTCGCCCAGGTAGTTCCAAGCAGCTGGATTGCACTTCAGCAGCCAAATGGCTTGCTCAATAATACCTCCTGTGTGCTTGTTGTGGGAGAGTGTGGGTGAGTGGTGGAGGGAGTGTGCGTGGGTAGGGGGTGGCTGCATAGTTTGGGAATGTGGTTCGGTCCGTAGTTTGGGAGTGTGGGTGGGTGTGGGGGAGTGTGGGTATGGGTAGGAGGGAAGTGGGAATGTGGTTTGGGAATGTGGGTGGGTGGGTTGAGGAGGGAGTGTGGGTATGTTGCAAGGGGGAGTTTTGGTTGGTGGGAGGGAGTGTGGGTGTAGCTGTCAGTACATGAAGGAGGTTGAAGTTGCCAGAAGTGTATTGTGTCATGATGGTGGCAGGAATGTGCTGATGTCAGCATTTAACCAATATTTGTTTGTTAGTGCACAGGAAACCCCAATGGGAACTGGCGAGTTTGCGATCAACATATGCTACATGTGAAGTAACTGCATGTTAATCTTGGATTCTAGACTTAACCGTCAGGACATGGATTCCCAAGGTTTCCTGGAACTTGGTTGGTTAAATGAGATGAGAGGACAATGGGGATTGGTGGAGTTGACTAATCCACAGGCTGGAAAACCTTTACATATCGAGATGCATAAATCAAAGGATTTTTCTCACAGGACTTGTTCTGAAAATGTGCTTTCCTAGCTCTGGAGGTGATTTCCAGAGATCATGGGTCGGATTCTCCGATTGCCGATGCCGAAATCACATTAGGCGATTGGCCAGAGAATCCATTTTTATGCCAAATCGGGGGCAGTGCCGTTTTTCGGATGCTCCCCCCCCCCTCAAAAACGGCGTATTTGAGCAATACGCTGCACGCCGCTGGGACGGCCTGAGGCCCACCCCCGATGCTCTGCCCGCGATGGGCCGATTTCCCAACGGTGTCGGCCGTGTGACCTCTCAATGTTCGGGGACCTCGCATGGCGGCTGCAGACTGTGTCTAGCGCCACCACAGTTGGGAGGGAGCCGTTCCACTGGCAGCGGATGGGCTTCGGCGGGGGCTGGGGGATGGTCCGGAGGGGGCGAGGGGGGTTACAGGGGGACAGTATCTGGCAGGCCGGGTACGCGCGCGGCCTACGCCATGTTGTATGGTGCGGCCACCGCAGGCCTCTGCCGTGCGCATGCGCGGCCACGGACACTGCCATTCTGTGTCCGTAACTGCAGGTAAAGCCGGGGGCTTTACGTGGTGCGGCTGCTAGCCCCCCACCGGACGGAGCATGGGTGCGGGGCGGCGCTGACATTTTGGTCGCTTGCTCCGGACATAGCCGCAAAATCGGAGAATCCAGCCCCATTCCTGCCACTCCGAGGTTTTGAAACTTTGACCTGCACTATTCTTGTTGCCAGTTCCCACAGCAGCATGGGAGCTGCTGATAGAGCTTTACTTTGCAGTTACGATGAGCAGCAACAGCCACAGCACCAGGTGGAGCAGCAGCTTCCCTTTCCTCAGCCATTTCCCCAGGACATTGCAGATGAACACAGATACCCAGCTACAAGTGCGCATCTCTTCGAACACAGGATACAAAGAAAGAGGTTAACGTTTTCTCGACATGACTGAGCAACAGTGTCTCAAGAGACTAAAATAGTCATGGCTCTGTAGTCTGTTGGGAGAAGACTGCATCAATTGAACCAGATGGGCACTCTTTGCCAGTGACCATCAACTCCCTACAGCCGTGAATTTTTTCACCGCCTGTCCCATTCAGGGATTTGCTGGTGACATCTGTGCAGCACCCCGGTGACGGATGCCACGTTTGCAGGGACGTCACTTCACCACTGATATGTCCAGTCAGAATGAGAGGGTGCTCAGATTGGCCAGATTCCCAAGTGGGTTACGTACTTCATATAGGTGGCAGCAAGGTGCCCTCAGCCAACCACCAGTGTTCATCAATCGATAGGCATTCCTCTCTTGTTAATATGTGAGCACTGAAAGATTATCTTGCGGGTCTGCACAAGATACCCAGGGCACTACCATGATACCTTCATTCTGCCCCAGTCAAACCTGTCACAGATCTTCCCACTGCCAAGCAGGTTGTTCCTCGGAGACAAGGACTTCCTTCTCCACATGGCCAATGATACTCGTGAGGAGCCCTGTCACTGATGCACAGAAATTTGCACGGCTTCTTCAACACCACCTTCCAAATGTGCAACCTCTTAAAAGGTTAGTCGAAGCAGGTGCATTGGGAATACCACCGACTGCACATTTCCTCCAAGTCACACGCCGATGTAACTTGGAAATATATCACCGTTTCTGTTATAAATTTGTGTTATTGTAGTTGTGTGCAATGTTTCTTTAAGATCTGAGTCACATGACGTATGTGACACCATCAGCTACTTTGCGGGCTTTTAGCGGGTCTAGTGTTAAAACTTGTACAGTGAAGACTGTGGTGATACGCCACTGTACTTCCCTAGCATTGTACATAGTTATATAATAGTTGTGTGTAACGTGGCCCTGTAATCCTGTGTATGGTACTGTGTATTGTACTGTAGCTCTGTAGAGGTTCGGTCACCTGTATGTAACCTGACCTGGCCACGGAGAGCTCCGCCTTAGCCACTCCCCCGGGAGTTAAGTATAAGACCCAACTTCTGAGACCGGACCCATTTTGTCAGGGGTCGTCTGTGTCGGGTAAGCTTCCTATGTAGTGTATTAAAGCCTTAGTTAAAGTCTCACATGTCTTTGTGGTTCTTGATGCTTAGTGCATCAATTTAATACACTACATAGGAAGCTTACCCGACACAGACGACCCCAGACAAAAAAAAATGATAAGATATTACGGTGGAGGATCGAACTCTCCACCTATCTTATACTATCTTATACCGGCCAGGTAAGCTCAATGATCCTCCAGATGCCCTGTCCCGTAGTACTTGTGCCAACGCACAGGATGACCGACTGTGGGTACTACATAATGACCTCTGTCACCCGGGCGTCAGGCGGCTCTACCACTACATCAAGGACCACAACCTGCCCTTCTCAGTCGAGGAGGTCAAGGCCATGACTCGGGACTGCCAAGTCTGTGCGGAGTGCAAACCGCAATTCTACAAGCCAGACAAGGCGCACCTAATCAAGGCTACCCGCCCCTTTGAACGTCTCAGCATTGACTTCAAAGGGCCCCTCCCCACCCACAACTGCAACACGTACTTCCTCAACGTCATCGACGAGTACTCGCGGTTCCCCTTCGCCATTCCCTGCCCCGACACGACCTCCGCCACCGTCATCAAAGCGTTGCATGACCTCTTCATGCTGTTCGGTTATCCCAATTACATTCACAGTGACCGGGGCTCCTCCTTCATGAGTGAGGAGCTGTGTCGGTACCTGCTCGCCAGGGGCGTTGCCTCGAGCAGGACGACCAGTTACAACCCCCGGGGGAACGGACAGGTGGAGAGGGAGAACGCGACAGTTTGGAAGGCCGTGCTGCTAGCCCTCAAGTCCAAAGGCCTACCAGTCTCCCGTTGCCAGGAGGCCCTCTCTGCCGCACTCCACTCCATCCGGTCCCTTTTGTGTACTGCAACGAATGCTACCCCTCATGAGCGTATGTTTCTCTTCTCCAGGAGATCGGCATCCGTGACATCGCTTCCGTCCTGGCTCCTGTCCCCGGGAGACGTCCTGCTCCGCAAGCACGTGCGGACCTCTAAGGCGGAGCTCCTGGTGGAGAGAGTCCGTCTCCTCCACGCCAACCCACAGTACGCGTACATAGCGTACCGCGACGGGCGTGAGGAGACCATCTCCATCAAGGACCTGGCCCCCTCTGGGGCCCCTGCCGCCCCCGCCCCGCAACCTCCACCCCGCTCCCTCTCTGCTCCCGTCGATCCCTCGGCCTGTTACTACTCCGTGCCAACCGCCGTCATCCCGCAGTTTCGCCTCGAGCCAGCCGAAGCGATGGGGGACGTCATGCCGCCTCGTGACCCAGCACCACCGACCGCACGGATACCACCAGACACTACCTCAGCGCCGCAGCTCCGACGTTCAAAGAGATTGACCAAACCCATCGTTCGTCTCGACCTCTGACGACACGGAACCTCCTGATGGACTCTGTTCGTTACTCCCTATTTGTTCACTGTGTTTGCTACTCCATATTTTCACCACAGACTTCCTTCTAAACAAGGGGTGAATGTGGTGATACACCACTGTACTTCCCTAGGATTGTACATAGTTATATAATAGTTGTGTGTAACGTGGCCCTGTAATCCTGTGTATGGTACTGTGTATTGTACTGTAGCTCTGTAGAGGTTCGGTCACCTGTATGTAACCTGACCTGGCCACGGAGAGCTCCGCCTTAGCCACTCCCCCGGGAGTTAAGTATAAGACCCAACTTCTGAGACCGGACCCATTTTGTCTGGGGTCGTCTGTGTCGGGTAAGCTTCCTATGTAGTGTATTAAAGCCTTAGTTAAAGTCTCACATGTCTTTGTGGTTCTTGACGCTTAGTGCATCAAAGACCTATTCAATAAACTTGTTAATCTTGCATCAAATGTGCGCATGAAATGTTGGCCTTGCCAGCGATTCTCACAACCCGTTGGTGAATAAAAAATCTTAACTTTCTATTCTCATCATGTGTCAGATTTGCATTCCCGATTTACTTACTATTTCTCTTTTGTGCCTGTAGTCAGTGAAAATGATCAGATTGCCATTGTTCTCAAATCTGATTTTGTTTAAGTCACCCAGACATTGTCTCATAAGAGATTTAGAAGAATTGGGTGGCGCAATGCATCCTCTTCTCATTTATCATTTGTTCTTTGAGAATTTATGCAGTATCTGTTAAAAAGATATCAAGAGGGTTTGTGAGCATCTGGGTTAGTTCTGAACACTCTTTTTTTGAAGAGAGATAGTTGGATGAATTTTATTTCCCCAGCATTTGGGAGTACATCTGCTATGTTGGCAGTCTAAATACTATATTGGGTGGCTCAGTCACTTACTATACATTTCACAACTATCCAGATCATATTTAATATGAGGGATCAAAACTGCAAACACTTAATTAGAGGAGGGCCAATTTTAGTGGGATGAGAAGAGACCTGACCCAGGTCAAGAGGAATGAAAGATTGGCTGGCAAAACTGTAGCTGAACAATGGGTTACCTTCAAAGAGGAAATGTTTCAGGTACAGTTGAGGTATATTTCCATAAAGAGGAATGGTAGGGCAAATAAGTCCAGAGCCCCTTCAATGTTGAAAAAGATGAAGCATAAAAAGAGTGCATTGATAGATGTCAGGTGATTAATATAGTTGGAAATGAGGCTGAATATAGAAAGTTCAGAAGGAAGGCAAAAAATGAAATAAAATCATAGAATCCCTACAGTGCAGAAGAAAGCCATTTGGCCAATGGAGTCGGCACCGACCCTCTGAAAGAGCACTCCACCCCACCCTATCCCAATAACCGCTTGACCTATACGACACATCTTTGGGCAATTTAACATGGGCAATTCACCTAACCTGCACATCCTTTGAATGTGGGAGAAAACCGGAGCACCCGGAAGAAACCCAAGCAGACACGGGAAGGACGAGCAAACTCCACACAGTCACCCAAGGCCGGAATTGAACCCGAGTCCCTGGCACTGTGATACAGCACTGCTAACCACTGTGCCACTGTGTCACCCCTAACCGAACCTATGAGAAGAAACTGGTAACTAACACAAAGAGGAATTCAAAGGTCTTCCAAACGCTTTAAATTGTAAATGTGGCCAATCAGTTTAACTAGAGGGAAAGCTTTCAGAAGATATAACTCAGAACAAAATTAATAATCACTTGAAAAAGTGTGGATTAATTAAGGAAAGCCAGCACAGATTTGTTAAAGACAAAGACAGGGTGACTTAGTGGGCACAGTGGGCCTGGCTGGAAGGCTCTTTCAGAGGGCCAGTGCTGACATGATGGGCCAAATGGCCTCCTTCTCTACTGTCATAATTCTACGATTCTATGATTCTAAATTGTGTTTAACTAGCTTGATTGAATATTTTTACGAGGTAACAGAGAGGGTTATGAGGGTAATGCAATGGATGTGGTATATATGGTCTTCCAAAAGATGGTTGATAAAATGCCACGAAATAGGCGCCTAAGGCAAAGGCCCAACTGTTTCAAATGCTTCATTATTAACCTACTGTAGAATTTGCGAAAGCAGCATGCATTGACCAAGTAGGTAGAAAACAAAGGTTCGGTTTATTTACGATATACAGGATCTTCACTCCCCGAAGGGTCTCCCCCCTCCCCATGTCAGGGTTTTTATACTAGTGATCTAATCCCCTGTTAAGGGGAAGCCATGCCCCTCGTTACCAGGGGAGCTCGTATTCAGTGGAATACGCGGTCACGGGGAGTCTGATAGTCCTGATGCACTGATCCTCACAAGGGTTTTAACACTTACCTTCCATCATAAGGTCAGAAGTGCCGATGTTCACTGATAACTGCACAAAGTTCGCACCATTCACAATGCCGCAGATACTGATGCAGTCCAAATGTAGCATGACTCGGACAATATCAGTCTTGGGCTGACAAGTGGCAAGTAACATTTGCACCTCACAAATGCCAAGCAATGACCATCTCAAACAAGAGAGGATCTAACCATCACTCCTTCACATTCAATGACATTGCCATGGCTGAATCCCTCACTAGCAACATCCGGGGCTTACCATTGACCAGAAACTGAACTGGACTAGCCATATAAATACTATGGCTACAAGAGCAGGTCAGAGGTGAGGAATCCTGTGATGAGTAACTCACCTCCTGACTCCCAAAAGATTGTCCACAATCTACAAGACACCAGTCAGGAGTGTGATAGAATATTCTCCACTTGACTCGATGAGTGCAGCTCAATTAACACTCAAGAAGCTCAATACCAGGGAAGCACGGTAGCACAGTGGTTAGCATTGCTGACTCACGGCGCCGAGGTCCCAGGTTCGATCCCGGCTCTGGGTCACTGTCTGTGTGGAGTTTGCACATTCTCCCCGTGTTTGTGTGGGTTTCGCCCCCACAACCCAAAGATGTGCAGGGTAGGTGGATTGGCCATGCTAAATTGCCCCTTAATTGGAAAAAATGAATTGGGTACTCTAAATTTTTTAAAAAAGAAGCTCAATACCATCCAGGACAAAGCAGCCTCAAATATTCAATCCCTCCATCACTGATGCACAGTAGCAGCAGTGAGTGCCATCTATAATATGCACTGCAGGAAATCCCCAATGCTCCTTCGGGAGCACCTCCAAATCCATGACTACTATCATCTAGAAGGACAAAGGCAGCAGATACCTGGGAACACCACCACCTGAAAGTTCCCTTCCAAGCCACGTACCATCCTGATTGGAAATATATCGCTGTTCCTTCACTGTCACTGAGTTAAAATCCTGGAACTCCCTCCCTGGCAGCACTGTGGGTGTACCTACACCACAGTAGCAGTGGGAAGACAGTTCACCACTCCACTCTCAAGGGAAATTAGGGGTAGGCAATAAATGTTGGCTGAGCCAGCGACACCCACATCCAGTAAATTCATCTTTAAAAAGTTAAAGCCCTTGGGAAAAAGGGGTAGTGACAGTCTGGCTGAGTTTAGGAAATAGAGAGTATTGGTGAACATTTGTTGTTTCAGACTGGTAGGTGTACAATGGCGCCCGCCAGGGGCTCAGTACTAAGACCCACTGCTTTTCTTGATATTAATTACCTAGACCTGGGTGTCCAGGGCACAATTTCAAAATTTGCTGATGGCAGAAAGCATGGAATTATTGTGAACTGTGAAGAGATAACGAAAGACTTTCGGAAGATGTGGACTAGCTGGTAGAACGAGAAGCCACATGGCAGCTGAAATATAAGCAGAATAAGGAGATGCAGTATAAACAAAAGGATACATTTCTAAAGGGGGTGCAGGAAGAGAGACCTGTTGGGGAATGTGTGTTCAAATCATTGAAGGTGGTAGGGCAGGTTGACAAATTTGTGAATAAGGCACAAGGAATTCTGGGCTTTATAAATTACAAAAGCAAAGAAGTTTTAATGAACCTTAATAAAACACTGGTTTGCTGGTAACTGGAGAAAGATGTCCAGGATACGGACCCTGGAAGTGTAGAAGATTTTAGTTTAGGTGGGAAGCATGGTCGGCGCAGGCTTGGAGGGCCCAAGGGCCTGTTCCTGTGCTGTACTTTTCTTTGTTCTTTGTTCTAACTCTGAGCATCAGATTTTAGACAGGAGGTGAAGGCACTGGAGAATGGTTCCAATGATGAAGAACTTCAATGAGGATAGATTAGAGAAGCCGGGCTTGAAGAGGAGAGATTTGATAGAGGTTCAGAATCTTAAGGGGTCTGGACAGAGCAGACTGAGAGAAACTGTTCCCGGTGGCACAAGAGTTGAGAGCCAGTGGACACAGATTTAAGATGAATGGCAAAAGAAGCAAAGACAATGGGAGGAAGTTTGATTTTTTTGCACAGAGAGAGAGAGTTCAGGATCTGGAATGCACTGCAGGAGAGGGTGATGGGGCAGTTTCAATTGTGGCTGTCAAAACGGAATTGGATAAGCATCTAATGATAAGAAGTATGCAGGTTATTGAGAGTGGGCAAGGGACTGGGGGGGGACTGTTTCTTGCAGAGAGCTGACATGACTTGATGGGCTGAATGGCCTCCTTCTATGTTGCAGCCTATCCATCATTCTATGAAACTATGAGAAGCTTAAATGGAACAGGCAGCGAGAAATTATTCTCTTTGGAGAAGGGTCAGGCACCAAAAGGCACAGATTTAGGGTAACTTTTTAAAAAGCCGGGGGGGGATGCGGAGGATTTCTATTTACGTTGTTATGATCGATAACTCTCTGTCTGAAAGGGTGGAGGAAATTAAATGAAAAGCGCTTATTGTCACAAGTAGGCTTCAAATGAAGTTACTGTGAAAAGCCCCTAGTCGCTGGCGCCTGTTTGGGGAGGCTGGTACGGGAATTGAACCGTGCTGCTAGCCTGCCTTGGTCTACTTTCAAAGCCAGCGATTTAGCCCTGTGCTAAACCAGCCCCAGAAGAAGCAGATTCAGTTGGAGCTTGCAAAGAGGAATTGGGTTACATATTTGAAAAAGTAACATTTGAGAAAGGAGAACAGTAGCTGGATCAATTGGAAAGCTCTTTCAAAACAAACATGGGCAGGATGCCATGTGACTCGTTTCTTGTAAGTGAATAACAGTCAACAAGAATTTGTGCAATTTTGTCTGGGGTTTTGTAAAGCCCTTCAACCTGCTTAAACAACAGAAACACACTGAAATGTTCACTTTATGACAGACTGTGGTTATATCTTTTGCCTGTGCCTGCTGCCATCAGAGTGGATGACTTTATAAAAATTGTGTTTAAGATCAATAGAAATCTCAGGGGGAACAATATATATTCAGGACTGCAAGCATTAAAACAAAACATTGCATTTGTTTGTGAATTATGTGACAAAATCCACTGGATATGATTTGATTTCGTATTTACCAAATCTTTTAATCATTGTCTGCGTCGGCTGCACATCTCTCGCAAATGATCTGACAAAGTAGATTAATTCACTTGTTGCATTTGGTTAGTTGGCAAAAATATCTTCATTGATGTTCTGAGCATTAGGACTGGATTCCCCAGCCTCCCAGCCGTATGTTTCTTGGCAACAGGAAGTGGGGTGTCGTTCATTGGTGGCGGATACTCTGCTCCCGCTGCTGTCATTGGAATTCCCATTGAAGCCACCCCATTCCACCGGGAAATTGGCGAGAGCTGAATGGTTCATTTAAATATCCGGATGCCGGATTTACCTAGTGCCCAGGAGTCACCAGCCATGTCTGGAAGACTTTGCCAGGGCGCTGTTTAGTACTGCTTGACTCAAATGTGGACCAGACATAACAGCACCTGGGGGGTCCTCCCAGGTCTTTAGAGACCCTTGGACGGTTGGGGACAGTGCAGGGGGGGCACTCCCCAGGCACCTGGGCACCTTGACACTGCTGGCCTGGCACCTGGCAGTGTCACCTGGGCATTGTCAGGGTGCCAGATTGGCAGTGCCAGGGTGCCCAGGTTGGCATAGACAGGGGTCAGTCCTAGGAGGCCTTGCCAAGTAGAGTGGCTGTGAGGGCAAGTTCCCCATGCACCCCTGTAGCCATCGGGGATCGCCACTTCCAGAATACAAAATGGATGCCCGCAATGAATGTAGGAAACTATGGACAATGTTAGGAAAGAAAGCAGGCACAGAGCCTGTATGCGTATTGAGAAGGCAGCTCCCAGATGGGATTGAAACTGTAGGTTAATTAACATATTGATGGCCCATCTCCAGGAACAAAGGAAAGACACTCAAGCAACCGATCCAGCTCCAGACATCCCGGTGCCAATTCCCCAAACCAAAAGCACAAACAAAGCAAGGACAACGGCCACCTAAGACATGCTCAGCCATCAGGGCACCCACCCCTTGATTGGTCAAGATCAATACCAGTGATCAAGATGCATTCCAATTAATTGGGGCCAAATTTAAGGCCCGCACAAAAGCGCACGAAGCCCCTCCGGGTATAAGAAGAGACCCCCGAGAGAGAATCGCTCTCTTGGATTTGGCTCTCAAAGCGGAGAGACCTGTCCACCAGCTGCACCAGAAGCAAGTAAGTCCAAGGTCAACGCTCGCTACCAGACAGACGACCTTAGCTGTTCTCCTGTATACCTTCGAACCAAACAGCCTCAGATCCGAACAACGGCCATTGTTCCTCTGACTGAGTGGGCGCCCGAAGATAAGTATAGGCGTTAGCGTTAGAGATAGTTTAGTTTGTAGTTCTTTGTGCATGAGTAGATCTTACTGTGTGTGCAAATAAATAGTATTGACTTTGAACTAACTAACTGGTGTATTGGCTCTTTGATCAGTATTCGGGTTTAAACCTTGTGGCGGTATCAAGAGATACCTGGTGACTCTAAAGCAAACATAATTAGGATTAAGGAAGGCAACCATATTGACCGCCATATTTATAACCAGAGAAACAGAGCAACGCCCCCCACCCCCCAAGGTTGGGGGGATGGGTGCAGTCAAAAAAGCATGGGGGCAAGTCCTGAAGTGGGGGGGGGGAGTGGGGAGTGGGAAGGAGATTGGGGCTATCGGACAAAATGGCAGTCGGTCTGCAAGGAGCCGTTCCTTGCTGACCGGGCGCCATTTTGTCCGACAGCTCCGATCTTCCCCCTTCCAGGCCAGGAAATCCATGAGTGAACTTAGGCATTAGTATTACGCCAACATTGTAAGAACAAGCTTGTTAAAATTCGCATTGATTCCCCTTAAAGTGCATCCACTCTCTTGTCATGGCGCCATGCTGTGCCAACCCAGTGCAGAGTTGGCACTTCCTCCCTAACACCGAAAGAATAGCAGCGATACGATTCACCCACCTCCCACACTGACGATGCAGTAATGCCGTGTTGATCCTGGCGCGGACCCCCCAAGAGCGATCGTGGGCGCTTCCCGGAAAACGGGTGCACATCTGCATAATGCATATGGCGGGGTCGCAGATGATCCCGATGTTGAGTGAGTGGAATCCTTGTGGTTTATGAATGGGGCGTTGAGCCGCCATGGGGTACACAGAGCCATGTGGGGCAAGTCTATGGCCCTAACATCCTGGCTCACTTGATCCTGGTCAAAGTTGATGTACACGTGGACCCTCGTAAATAGTGCATCTGTCTCCTCCCTTATGCACTTGTGTAGGGCAGACTGGGAAATGTCACACAGGTCACCTGTGCAGCCCTGGAATGATCCACTGGCATAAAGGTTCAGAGTGGTTGTGACAGGCAATGGGTGACCTCGCAGACCATGTGGTGTAAACTCTTGCATCACCTGGCAAAGGTGGTCCATCATGCCCCACACTCTTCTCTAGTACTGGACTTCAGGCATCTAGGAGAAAGGAAGATCTCCAATGGTAGACCCATGGCTGCTATTGCCTCCTGGGAGGCTCCTCCATCTATGGCCCTGCACCCAGTGGATCAGCGGGCTCTGCCTCCCCCTCCTCTGCAGGGTGCAGCCAGGACCATCAATGTCACATCTGCTGAATTGCCTCAATCAGTAGCACTCTAACTCCACTGACTCCATGATTCTCTCCATTCAAAAATGGAAAGGAAGAGAAAATAAATGTGACCAATGAGGAGTCCTGACAATGCCCTCTCAGGATATGCCTCAGCATGACCCCTCCCCACCCCCTACCCCATGGATGAGGACTGAAGGCAGTCAAGTGTATTCAATGGACATGCGATACAACCTCATGGAGGAATGAGACTCTGCCATCCATCATGTCCTGAACAGGGTGAATGATGAGCTCTGTCACCTTCCCGCCTTGCATTGGGAGCAACATCTGTGTCACCTCTCTGTTGTGGAGAGGTGTGTGTTAGCCTTGGAATTTAATGCTTGTGGGGAGAGCTAAGCTCCCAAAGGTTAAACTACTGGACACTAATCAGAGGCTCACTCATGTATTGCAATACTGACGAAAGAGGCACAAGTGACTTGTCAAGGAAGGATCCGGGAGCTGATTAGGGAACTGACTTCCCCTTGTGGCAGGCAAGGCACACCTGATGCATGTGAATACTGCAACTTACACTTAGTTTCATCCTTAGAGGGTGTGATAATCTTTGTGAGGGGTTTCCAGGATGGAAGGCGTAGTGATCACAAAGATACACAAAGTTCTTTTGAAGAACTAAATTCATTTTATTAACACTACTAAATTTGAGTTCAACACTTATTCTGAATAGCAAACATACATGTAAGAATTAAACTACACTCACTAACACTATCTCTATCTATTAACTATAACAATTATATCTTAACTAACTCTGCAATACACTATGAATCTTATCGTTGTCAGCTCCAGATCTAGTCCCCGAGCCCATGAGCCAGTGCTATTTTTAGTACTGTCCCTTAGCTCCCTCTAGTGGCTAAGCTTAACATAACGTTAACTCTTCACATGTTGTTCATTTGTATAATGTCACAACGCCCTTCCTTTGATAAAAAAATGTTCCATTTGTTTTATATATATCAGGTTGAATGGCTATACATTTACATGTTTACAGTATTTTTCAGCATGTCAACAATGATAGAACCAATGTTAGGTTTACAGATTTAATCTGTTTGGAGGTTTCCTACATCGTGTAGACCTTCTTAATGTTACGATATTGCAATTTGCATCGTCTGGTACATGTGACAATATAGCTTTTAGAAAGCCATTTGTAGGAAATATGAGTTGTTGACTCATTGTGGCTGATTCGGTGAATGTAACAGGTTGCTTAACTTTCAAGAGATCTCTTCTGTTTCTACGAAAAATCTTTCCAGATTCTGCTCTGATGACGTATGATCTTGGTGTGAGTTCATTGAGTACTTTTGCAATGTCCATTCATCCATCTTCACGATTACGAATGCATATAATATCACCTTCTCTGAGTGTAGATAGTGGTTTTGAGTTTTTGTTGTAATAGTTCTTTTGCTTATTCTTCAGTTGCTGCATTTTTTTATGCACGGCTTGTTCAATTTGTTTGGAATAATTACAGTAGATAGTGTTGTACGTATTTTTCGTCCCATTAAGAGTTGTGCTGGAGAAAGCGCCAATGACATTGGTGTAGCTCTGTATGCTAACAGTGCTAAATCAAAGTCACTTTTGTCCCCCATTGCTTTCTTGAGAAGCTGCTTCACAATTCCCACTCCTTTTTCAGCTTTCCCGTTTGCCTGCGGGTATAGTGGGCTAGAAGTTACATGTGTAAAGTTGAAGCCATTGACAAATTATAACCACTCCAGGCTGCTAAAACATGGTCCATTGTCTGTGACAACAGTAACTGGCATGCCATGTCTGGCAAATACATTTTTTGTTGCCCTGACAACTGAATGTGTTGTTGAGTCGAATAATTTGATAACCTCTGGAAAATTTGAGTAATAGTCAATGATTATCAGCCTTGAAAGTAAAATATGTTCATGGCGACTTTTGTCCATGGTAGAGTAACCAGTTCGCTTTCCACCAAGGTTTGCTTACATTGTGCCGGTTGTTGCATTTGGCATATCCAACACTGTTGAATGTAGTTGTCTATTTCCTTGTTGATTCCTGTCCAATACACCGATTGCCGTGTACTTCTTTTACGTTTCTCAAAGCCTTGATGTCCTTCGTGGATTTGTGCGAGAATGTCTTGCCTAAGACAGGATGGAATGACAATGCGGCCCCCTTTCAATAGAGAGTCGTTGATAAGTGTCAGGTCTTCCCTGATGTTGCGAAAGTTTCCACATTTCCCTTTAGGCCAGTCAGTACGTAGATATTGTATCTCTTGCTGAAGTGTCGTATCTCGTAGTAGAGTTTCTGCCTTGATTATTTGTAGTTTAGTATCTGTGACGGGTAGTATTGCAGTGATGAAGTTAGCTTGTGCTTCAATACTGAGTACTACATCAACAACTTTGTTATCCTCGTGCATTGTGGCTCTGGATAACGTATCCACAAGTACTAAATCTTTTGAACCAGGAAAAGATGTAGCAGTGTGAATTCTCTGCATCAGGTTTAGCTGGAAAATTGCATCTACTCCAATAAGTGAGGATTTTGTGTCATCCACAATTTCAAAATCAAGTGGAACTTTAATGTCACCACTCTGAACTATGAGGTAGCATGAACCTTTTGTTGCTATTTCATTCCCATTGTAGTCTGTTAATCTACAATGTGTCTTTTTATATTTTGGACTGGTTTCTACTTTGCACATCTGTTATCAGATTAGCGTGTGTGCCAGTGTCCAGTTTAAATTGCACTTCTGAACCATTTATTATCAATGTTTCCATCCAATCATTATTCCTATTGAATAGTTTCCTAATTGGTCTTTCAGCAGTATTGTCTTCATTTATTTTAGTGATTGCTTCTATTATGAAGTTGTCCAGTGAAGTAGGCATAGTGAGATCAATCTGTGATTTTAAAAGTTTTTCTTTTTCTTCCATGTTTTCTATGGTGTTGACTCTTTTATGTTGTTGAAATGCCTTTTCAAATTGATTATGGTGCGTTGTTGTGTAAAATCTGCATTGTGCAGCAAAATGATTTTACCAAATGCAGGACAGTGTTGTTTTAAAAGTGGGAGTGTCCACAGCGTGTACATGTCATCGCATTGGTGAAATCATGCGTAAACCTCGCGTGTGCACGCGCAAATCGGCCAACTTCCGGTTTGCGTACTTTTTCAATGTGCGTGTGTGTGAACTGACCCTGCACATGCACAGAACTTTCAAATTCCGAATCGCGTTTCTTCTTTAACTGCGCATGTCTGAACAATGTACGACTTCTGAAGCGCGCGTTTTTTTAGGTGAGCTTGCGCAAACTGGCCTTTTTCAGCACCATGAATCTCTAGCTGCGCCACAGCTTCAATGGCATCAACCACGTTGAGTATTTCCGCGCCACTTTCTCGCACTAATATTTCTGAACTTCTATTTTTACCGACTTTGCTCGCACAGAATTTCTGAACAGATTCTTTTACTGTTCGTTCTTTTTTCTAAACAGGATTTTACAGAGGTTTTCACTGATGTGAGGCTCTCAATGCTGATCAAATGTTTTAATTACTAGTTCATTGTTATTTTTATCATCTTAATTTTCAAAGTTAAATGATTTAAATAAGTCTATGGCTTGTGGTCCAGCTATATTTATTAGGAGGGCTGTTTTTCTATTATCTGAAGCTGATTCAAGCGAAGAGGCAATTAAAAAAATTTCAAATTGTTGCTTGACGTTTTTCCAATTCAAGTTTAGTTTACCGTACATTTTGAAGGGTGAAGGTTTGTTCAGAACTTCCATGTTGGTGTCAGTTTTTCTTTAGTCTTCGCAGATTTTGAGATGTGTAGCAATGCGCTGATTTATTTTCTTTCTTACTGTTTGCGTTTCGGGAATACACGACTTGGCACCATGTGGTGATCTTTGTGAGGGGTTTCCAACATGGAAGGTGTAGTGATCACAAAAATACACAAAGCCCTTTTGAAGAACTAAACTAATTTTATTAACACTACTAAATTTGAGTTCGCCATTTATTCTGAACAGCAAACATACATGTAAGAATTAAACTACACTCACGAACACTATCTCTGTCTATTAACTATAACAATTATATCTTAACTAACTCTGCAATACACTATGAATCATATTGTTGTCGGCTCCAGATCTAGTCTCCTCCCCGAGCCCGAGAGCCAGTGCTATTTATAGTACTGTCCCTTAGCTCCCTCTAGTGGCTAGACTTAACATAACATTAACTCTTCACATGCTGTACATTTATATAATGTCACGGAGGGCACCCTCCTTCCCCAGCTTTCATGGGCTGAGGACTAAACAAGCCTCCCAGCTTGAATAACCAACCATACATACTTTATTCCCTGATAGGCTGACCTCCGTAACCAGTGGCTGTAGACTTCCAGCCTGCTCATTCCCTGAGGTTGAATTTTGCAACCTGAGGGTGGGGTTCATTCTTGAAACCTAGAGGCTCACAGCCATGATGGGCCGCTAAGGCCTACAAGCATCCCCACTGCCCCGGAAAGCCGATACTCAATCCCCCCAACCCGGCCCCGAGTTTTACTTGTCTGGGTCCCCCGTATCCTCTCTGGCACCTCCTCTCCATTTTACACCATGAAGGGTGATGGTGACCTGAGCGCTCACCTCCAATATTCCCTTCGGAAATGAGGCCAGCAGGCTCTTGTACAGCTCCACTAAATCGCGCCAGTGTGACGATGAATATTCAGCGAGGGGGGAGGATTTCCCGGCACGTGGGCCTGCTAATGAAATGCTAATTCATTTAAATGATGTTCTTGACCTTCCTGGGTGGGAACCTCATTATGTCACCGGTGAGGGGCATGGAAAATCGGAAAACATGATCTTGGTTTCCCGATTCCCGCCAGATTTTGCGCCCACATCGCTGTGTTCGCCGATGGCGAACAATTGCCCCCAATTTGACCTAAATTTCAAAAGTAATTCAGCGACTGTAAATGGCTTCGAGGTATCCTGAAGTTGTGAAATGCACAATACAAATGCATCTCTTTCATTCTGTCAGTGCCTTTTTGCAACTGGTTGGCAAAGGCTTGCAAACGATTGCGTGCTGATTCTATATTAAAGTGTGGATAAATGTTGTTTTGGAATGGGTGATGACTCATCCTCAGCTATGATCCTTCTATTTGTGCAATGCCAGTGCAAATTTTTCATCAGTAATAAATAATAAAACAACTCTGAGCCATCCACTGTGTACTAACATTGTTTGCATTTTAGTTAAGCCTTTATCTCACATGTGTGGCATTGAATTCTTAGCTGCAAAGTCAGTACCAGATGCATTTTAGTCCATTATTCCGCATAATTCTGGTTTTGACTATTGACTTTCAATGCATGTGCTAATATTTAATTGCTACAATCAGTGAACAGCATTGGGCATAGCTTAGTGTCAGCTTTGGCTCAATTTTTAACCATCTCACCTATCAATCAGATGATTGTTCATAATCTACTCCAGGAACTCGAATACCCTGGCTGACATTTCAGTGTTGTCCAGCAGTGAGAGAATGCTTTCGGATGAGGTGCAAAACTGAGGCCTGGTGACCCTAAATGATCCCGGGGCAGCATTTGAAGAAGCACATAAGCGTTTTCCCCTGTGTCAGGGGCAATAATTAGCCCTCAGCCAACATCACAGACACAGATTTTTTTTGGCCGTCCTTAGATTGCTCTCTGTGAGACCACATTGGGCAGAAATTTGCTGCTGTGCTTTCCTCCATTACAACAGTGGCTACGCTCTAAAATCCCTTCAGTGGTTATAAGGAGCTTTGAGGCACCCCAAGATTTGCGATAAAAATGCAAATTATTTTTAAGTAGCCCTGCAGCTAAGAAACCACCATCAGCTGAGGCCTCCGAGTACAGGAACATACTGTGAGCAAGGCTGACTGAACTCAATAAATAAGCAGCGAGATTAGTGCCCATTTGCTGCGATCTGCTTGATGACACAGATACCTCAATCACCATGCCGCTGTGTACTTTAAGAAATGGTGTATGTGCAATTCCAGACACGACACGCGACTAGTGCAGCATTGCTTGGGAGGAACAGGTGCCCTAGGACCCATAGTTCTGAAAACTCTCCAACTCTGGAGGTTTTCCTCACCTCATGCAAATTAATTTATAGAGATTGATTACCGCGATTAGTCAGCACCTGAATTATCATACCACTCGACTGCCAAGTGGTAGAAAGCAAACTAGATGGACCGACATCTGTTTTTGTCTGGCAATTCCTCGGAGGGAGGTAGGTGGAAGTGTGGATAATCAATGGTTTTGAAAGGAAACTGGATGAATATTTGAGGGAAATTATCTTCCCGGGCCCTGGGAATGGAACAGGCTGAATCACTGTGCAGAGAGTCGATGTGCATGCCATAGATTGAACAGCCTCCTTCTGTGCCATAAGGACTCTCTGTGTTCGTTTATCATTCCTAATTGCAGTCCAGTTTCAAATACACTGAACCTCTGGAAGATCGGAATGCAGCTCATACCGTGCTGGACAATTCTTCACACTGCGATGGGGACAGGTATTAAACCTGTTTAGCAGATCCTGTGATATAAACTGGTCTTCCTTACCCAACACTGGGATTGCCAGCAGCAGGCACTGTGTTGCCTTTGAGTGAACTGTCCCGCCATATGATTGCTCGAATGGGTATTTTTATCCCCATGCTTTTGCATTTGCCAGATATTTGCCTGAGGTTCGAGAGGAAGTTAACACTCCTTTTGTGTAAATGAAATGCCACTGTTCAAAGGTAGATATTAATCCATCCAAACAGCTAGAGGTGGATAGGCAGATTAGTTATACAGCATAAAATTAAACCAGCAAGCCAGTCAGCACATGTGAGAAAAAGGCAAAGGACGGAATTCTCTTATGCTTTCACCGGTGGGTTCATTAATTATAATGGTGGGGGTAACCATCCGACGGGAGGCCCAAAGATTGGTTTGAGGCTGGCGTGAATTTTCCGCAGGATATTCTGCCAGTGCCCGCCATGGCAGATCGGGGAACTCTCTGGAGGCCAGCATGAATGTCATTTGCATCCCACTCATGCCCGATTCGCTGCGAGGCCAGGGGGAAGACAGGCCAAGGGAAAAAACATCTGGAACAATGCGGCATACAGATGTCAGGACTCACCTGAACAAGGCATGGGGCTACCTCCGGAGTTTGGGATGGAGGCCATTAGCAGCCCTGGGATACCATAGCAGCGGGTAAGGGGAACATACGCAGGTGGACCTTCCAGATTCGCTGTCCCGGGGGAGGTCCATTTTCCGGCCTCCGGACATTCCCAGAGATCCCTCTTCAGTTTCAGGAGTTCCACCATCTTTCATCAATAGTGGGTCAGTGATGCTGGGCACATTTTCAATATGCTCCCCGCCCTCAATCGGACAGCGGACTGTGCGCTATCAGGCACGCCCCAACACGAAGAAGGCACAAAACCCCCAGTTGTATAATTAATGTGGTCAGGGCCAGAAGATTTGCCGTGTTTCCTGCCGGTCTCTGCAGTGGAAAACACTCCACATTCCCACCCTTAATGGGCCCATTTGCATCCATTTAGCTGGCCCAGCACTCTAATCTCTGGCCTTCCATGATTCTGCAGTCCCCTGGGCCAGGAATCACATGGGCGGAGGATTACTACAGGTCTCACCAAACGTGTGTCTGACATGCTGGACCTCACAGTGAGCCAAGGGGGTAACCCCTTAAGGGAGTTGCCCCCAAATTGCATCCAAGGACCACCATCCCCTACCCCACAATACACTACCCGCCCACCCCTTCTCTGCCAGATACCCCGATGCTCTCCTGAGACCCCCAAAATGGGAGAACCCCCCAAGAGACCCCCTTAACAGGGAGACCCCCACAGGGAACCCCTTAATAGGAAGACCTCCTCCCAGGACCCTCAAACTGAAGGAACCCCACAGAGACCCCCTAACTAAGGGCACCCTCCTCAGAGACCCCTTAGCAAAAGGAACTCCCCACAGATATCCCCTAACTAGAGCGACCACCACAGGGACTCCCTGAGTGAAGGGGGGACCCCCCCCCCACTCTGTGAGAGACCTCTGTGTGGAAGCTAGAGGGCAATCCAGACAGGGGAACTGAAAAGATTACAGTGGTAACACTTACCTGGAAGTTGTGACCTGTCTAGCAATCCCTCAGATCCACTAGCTGCAAGCCATTCATTCCTTTCTAGTAGTGGGCTGTGATTGACAGCTTCCACAAACCAGCTGCAGCCTTGATTCATTCTTCTCCCTTCATGGGTGAGTGACTCTAAGTGCTGAAATGCCAATGTTTATGATGCGACCATCAATTCACACGAAACAGAGAGTTGAAGTGAACAGTGGCTTTAATCAACTGGAACAATGCCTGCCTGTGACTGCTCTGCACTGAGAGCCGCCTACAGGGCAGCTGCTCTAGATACCTCCCCTCAAAGGGGCGGAGTCAGGGGTGGAGCCCAGAAGGGCACCAACATGATACAAGTGGTGTAATACAATAAAATGGTCCATTAGGTGGAGCCCACAAGGGCAACAACATAGTACAATGCAATAAAGTGGTGAATGGTTGCCATAATACCTTCACCACAGTTTACACCACATCAGAGAGCAGTAAGTGCATTCCAAACACACTCTGAATGATTGGAATACACTTAGTGATTGGAAGTTTGAAATAAAACCGGAGTGGTGGAAATACTCAGCAGGTTTGGCAGCCTCTGTGCAAACTGAAACAGAATTGCGGTTTCGGCTGGCCGACCTTTCAGCAGAAATGGAAAATGTTAGAAGTACTTATGTGCAACAGGTTTAAGCAGGTGCAGAGGCAAACAAGGGGGAGGGGAGGAAAGATCAAAGTGAAATACTCTGATAGCTTGGAAGACAGCTGAACTTAAATGACAAATAATGATGCAATTTCCTTCGAGCAGTGAAGGCTGCCGGGAGGGGATGTGGGGGACACGATCGAGGTGTATAGAATTATGAGGGACATAGATAGTGTGGATAGGTAGGAACCTTTCTCCTTCGTGAAGGGGTCAATAACCAGGGGGCATAGATTTAAGATAACGGGCAAGGGATTTCGAAGGTATGAGGAAAAACATTCTCACAGAGGCTGGTGGGAATGTGAAACTCACTGTCTGACATGGGTTGTGGCGGCCGGAGCCGTCATAACATTTAAGAAGTGTTTAGATGACCACTTGAAACCCCATAGCATACAAGGCTACGGGTCAAGTGCTGGAAAATGGGATTAAAATAGATAGGTGTTTAATGGCCAGCACAGACACAATGGGCCGAAGGGCCTCTTTCGATGCTGTGAAACTCTGAGTCTATTACTAGCCATGCCATTGAATGTAGTTTCCACATTCAGCCAATGTTTCTGAATGTAAACCCTCTATGTTTATATTTCAAATGTTGAGAACTTTTGTTCACATACAGAAGCCACAACACAAGCCAATGAACCTTTGAGACATGTGTCATTCTTTGGTGCTAAGTTGTCGTTATAGGAGAAAAATGAAATCTACCCATTAAACGTCCGGCACCAATTAGGATACCATTTTAATATTAATTTAGTTCAATAGTCATGGAATCATAGAATTTACAGTGCAGAAGGAGGCAATTCGGCCCATCGAGTCTGCACTGGCCCTTAGAAAGAGCACTCCACTTAAGCCCACACTTCGAACCTATCCCAGTAACCCAGTAACCCCACCTAACCTTTTTTGACACTAAGGACAATTTATCATGGCCAATCCACCTAACCTTCACATCTTTGGACTGTGGGAGGAAACCGGAGCATCCGGAGGAAACCCACGCAGACACGAGGAGAGCGTGCAGACTCCGCACAGACAGTGACACAATCTGGGAATTGAACCTGGGACCCTGGGGCTGTGAAGCAACTGTGCTAACCACTGTGCTACCGTGCTGCCCTAATAAATTTAGAGTACCCAATTTCTATTTTCCACTTAAGGGGCCACCCACCCTGCACATCTTTGGATTGTGGGGGCAAAACCCACGCAAACATGGGGAAAATATGCAAACTCCACACAGACAGTGACCCAGAGCTGGGATTGAACCTGGGACCTTGGCACTGCGAGGCAGCAGTACTAACCACTGCGCCACTGTGCTGTCTTTGGGCTTAAGTTTGTAAGAAGCTATTTGTCTTAAATTTGAAGATTTCAACTTTAGAAATGTTATTCGATGGCTCCCAGGCTCCTTGGGTACAATGAACTCTATAAATACACAATTAGAAAACCACCACTGTCAACTCAAGGCCAACATAAATATCATTCCCAGCGTCAGCATCAGGATCTATTTTTGTAGCTTTCGATATCATTCATGAATAAACTCCTGCACCGACGAATGCTGATTTGACAACTCATGGAGCTGTGCTGACCTTTTTTGACTTCAATCTGATTTATCTACACCTTGTCCGTACATCCAATACCCAGCAAATATGTTCTCATCTTGTATCTCGATCAGTGACTTCCAATAAAAAAAACACACACACACACGGGAAATTATTAACATTGAGGAGAGCGAAGGATAAAGTGTGGACGAGATGCTAAATCCGTCAAAAATGCCAACTGTATGGCAACTCCAAGGTTCAGGTTTAACTTGGGCGTGTCTGGTTGCATGTAACTCCAGTGAGGGAATATTTAATTGATATGATTATCTAATTCACTGCAGTGTAGTGCTATTTTAAGCAGCTTTTAAATTGAATCTACTTTGTCAATTCCCGTTTTCATCTTACGTACCTCAATTAGAGCTCCTCTCATTCTTCCAAACTTTCTTTTTGAAGTATTTTTTATTGGCATTTTCAATTTTACATAGTGAAACTTTTGTGTCCGATATTTACAATTTATACAGTTCTTATGTACTTACAACTTTCTTGATATATCTACTTCCCCTTCCCCTCTCTCTACCCCCCTCCCTGACCCCTCCTTGGTATCTCCCTCTTCCGCCCTGGGGATTCACTGAGCTCCTGTTCTCCCCCCTCTCCCCCTCTCCATGCTTCTCCCTGTGGTTCCCCTTAGTTTCTTCCTCATTTCCTGCCCCCTTCCCTTTTTGTACCTCCCAGAGTTGTGTGTTTTTGTCTGCTCTCCCCCGTCTCGCCCTCTTTCCCAAGTCACTCCTGGCCTCGAACAGACCTTGGAACAGACTGACGAATTGTCCCCATGCTTTGTGGAAACGTTCTGCTGACCCTCGACTGGTGTACTTGATCTTCTCCAGATGGAGAACTTTGCCAGCATGGCCAGCCAGTCTGCAGCTGTGGGTGGCATTGCCGATCGCCAGACGAGCAGGATTCTTCGGCGTGCGATTAGGGAAGCGAAAGCAAGGGCGACGGCCCCCTTCCCCATGTGTAGTTCTGGTTGCTCCAATACCCCAATGACTGCCACTCTCGGGCATGGCTCCACCCTCACCCCCACAACCTTGGACATTGCCTCGAAGAAGGCTGTCCATAACCCTACAAGTCTGGGGCAAGCCCAGAACATATGGGCCAGGCCTCCCTGGCACCGTTCACATTTATCTTCCACCTCTGGGAAGAACTTGTTCATTCGGGTTCTGGTCAGGTGTGCTCTGTGCACCACTTTAAACTGGATGAGGCTGAGCCTTGCACAGGAGGAGTTGGCCCTGCTCAGTGCTTCGCTCCAGAGTCCCCAGCCCACTTCTGTCCCCATTTCGTCCCCCATTTTCATCTGGCTTCGTCCAATAGCTGTCCGTAGATGTTCCCACAATTCCCCCTTCCTTACTGTCCGTGTTTATCAGGTCCTCTAATAGTGTGGTTCTCGGGGCCCTGGGATATCCTACCTTCTCCTTGCGGAGAAAGTGCACTACCTGGAGGTGCCTAAGTTCCTGTCCTGTCGGTAGGTCCAGGTCTTCCGTCAGCTCGCTCAGTGTCGCTAGTCTGTCTCCCATGTGAAAGTCCCCGACTGTTAGCGTCCCCCTCCTGTCTCCATTTTTTGAAAGTGGTGTCGAGCAAGACTCGCTCACACCGGGGGCACCCCATGCTATTTCTGTGGGGAAGGCCAGAACTCACGCCAGCGTTGCCCGGCCTGCTCCGCTATCTGCAACGAGTGCGGAAAGAAGGGGCACTTCGCAAAGGTCTGCCTGGCTGGGCCCAAAGCCCAGAAACAAAAGTCTCATCGGGCCCAGAAATCGAACTCCCGGGACCACAGGCCCCGCTACACGTTCGCGCGGTGGCCGGACACGCCTACTTCCGACGCGTCATCGGCCTCGTGCGAGCTATGGGGGTGGCCATTTTGGCGGTGGCCATCTTCAAAACTCAACACGTGCAACCGACGGCGGCCATTTTGCGAGTCCGATTCAACCGAGGAGCGCCGGCAACTAGGAGCGATCACGCTCGATCAATCTCGGCCGAAGCACCTGCGACACTCAATGATGCAGGTTCAAATCAACGGCCGTGACACCCCCAGCCTTTTTGACTCCGGGAGCACGGAGAGTTTTATCCATCCAGACACGGTAAGAGGCTGCTCCCTGCGCACCTATCCCGCCTCCCAAACTATCGCCCTCGCATCTGGGTCTCATTCGGTCCAAATCACGGGATATTGTGTCGCGAACCTTGTTATTCAAGGCGCCAAATACGCCCGTTTTAAACTTTATGTCCTCCCTCACCTCTGCGTCCCCCTGCTGCTCGGTCTGGACTTTCAGGTCCCCAGATATGCGAACAAAGCCCGACCACTCATTAAGACCACGGTTTTTCCTCTGACGGCTGAGGCTCAGTCGGCCTTCAGTCGTATCAAGGCCAATATCATCAAGGCCGCCATGCACGCGGTGGACAAAACCATTCCCTTCCAGGTAGAAAGCGACACGTCAGACGTCACCCTGGCTGCTACCCTCAACCAGGCAGGCAGACCTGTAGCGTTCTTCTCCCGAACCCTCACCGCCTCGGAAATTCGACACTCTGCAGTCGAGAAGGAGGCACAAGCCATAGTGGAGGCCATGCGGCACTGGAGGCACTACCTAGCCGGTAGGAGGTTCGCCCTCGTCACCGCCCAATGGTCGGTCGCCTTTATGTTCGGTAACGCACAACGGGGCAAAATAAAGAATGATAAAATTCTGAAGTGGAGGATCGAACTCGCCACCTATACGTACGATATTACATATCGTCTGGGGAAACTAAATGAGTCCCCAGATGCCCTGTCCCGCGGCACGTGCGCCAACGCGCAAAAAGACTGCCTGAGGATCATCCACGATGACCTCTGCCACCCGGGGGTCACCCGGCTTGCCCATTTCATCAAGTCCCGCAACCTACCTTACTCCACCGAGGAGGTCAAGGCCATGACCAAGGCTTGCCAGATTTGCGCGGAGTGCAAACCGCACTTCTACAGACCAGACAGGGCCCGCCTGGTAAAGGCCTCTGGGCCCTTTGAGCGACGAAGCGTGGACTTCAAAGGGCCCCTCCCGTCCACCAACTGCAACATTTATTTCCTCACTGTCATCGATGAATTCTCCCGCTTGCCCTTCGCTGTCCCCTGCCCCGATATGACCTCGGCCTCCGTAATCAAGGCACTGCACAGCATCTTCACGCTGTTTGGTTTCCCTGCTTATATCCACAGCGACCGGGGTACATCGTTCATGAGCGATGAGCTGCATCAATATCTGCTCAACAAGGGCATCACCTCGAGCAGAACGACCAGCTATAACCCGCGGGGAAACGGGCAGGTGGAGAGGGAGAAGGCGATAGTTTGGAAGGCTGTCCTTCTAGCCCTACGGTCAAGAAGTCTCCCAATCGCCCGCTGGCAGGAGGTCCTACCCGATGCCCTACACTCCATTAGGTCGCTACGCTGTACGGCCACGAACAAGACCCCTCATAACTGTTTGTTTGTCTTTCCCAGGAAGTCCACCTCTGGGGTCTCGCGTCCATGTTGGCTGACGACTCCGGAACCAGTTCTACTCCGGAGGCACGTGAGGAGCCATAAGACAGATCCGCTGGTCGAGGGGGTCCATCTACTACACGCAAACCCTCAATACGCCTACGTCAAGCACCCCGACGGCAGGCAGAGACCTGGCACCCGCTGGCTCGCCCACCGACGCACCCCCTTCTACCGACGCTCCCCTCCCCGCACCAACTGTCGACTCCGACTGCGCCCCCCAGCCGGCGCCGGCACCAATCACCCTTGTTACCCCGGATAACCCCCCAGCTCCAACGCGGGCAAAGGCTCAGACAACCGTACTCCCGGATATACCACCACCGAGGACGACCGTATCCACCGCACCACCACTGGAGCTGAGAAGGTCGACACGGGCAATCAGACCACCCAAAAGACTGAACCTGTAATTCCACTTCACCCCTGACGGACTATGTGTTTTTTTTAAAACAGGGGGTGAATGTGATGAATGATATCTGTGTACACATGTACTTTTAATGCGTAGGCCCTTTTAAGACCGGGTTTGGAACCCTGGGGACTCTGCCTCTGGCCCCGCCCCCAGGGAACAGTATATAAGGTTACGTTCAGTGGGCAGCGTGCAGTGAGCACACTTCTCGGCAGCTGTCTGGTTCTCTGGTAATTAAAGCCTTTGAATTATCAATCTTCTCTCCTATAAATGTAAATCGTTTATTGTCACAAGTAGGCTTCAAATGAAGTTACTGTGAAAAGCCCCTAGTCACCACATTCCGGCACCTGTTCGGGGAGG